>NC_042620.1:119642722-120842722 GCF_901001135.1 Rhinatrema bivittatum
GGCTGGGATTTCTTCTGTACTAAGTTTAGAGAAAAATTCCATGCATGACACCATATTGGGAACAGTGACAGTGATTGACACAAATCTGGACTGACTCTAGCCTTTCTTAAAACATTTTATCTTTACTTGCCACTTTAACACATACATATTAGTAGACTGCCTTCAGATCAGTGTACTCCAATTACTCACAGTTAGTACTGCTTCCCTCTGTACTTATACTGCTTTGTTACAGTGCAGTGTTTGTATAACAATATTCTACAGGAGCTGCCTTCCTCCTGGAGACCTGGGCCTGGTCTGACTATCCTTACCTGGATCCCAGCTCTTATTCCTCCACTGATGGGTCTCACCCACAGAGCTCTTTCACAAGGGGAATTAAAGGGAACCAGGCTAGCCTGGTCATACACAAGTTTAAGAGAGGAACATAGGGGCACTGCCTCACAGGACTATACATCCATACTTTCAGGGGCCTTAGGGTTTTTTCTGGCAACCGTCTGCAAACCAACAGTAAAAAGATCATACTTCATACAGTATTTGTTCAAAAATTTAAATCATTTCCTGTGAACTTCATTGCAGGAAACAAAATCATAGTTGATATACTATGATTCAGTACAGAAAACAGAGTATTCATGGGCTGAAATTCCTTCCCTGGTCACTTCCCCTGGTAGTACTGGCACTTCTGGATGCAGCTCTTTTAAATTCAATAGTCAAAAGCAGATAAATCTCTGATTGATGCTTTACTCAGATAGCAACTGTTATGATTTTCTCCTGATAGGCATTCCCTTTATTCCCCTCTTATTCTTCAAGTTGTGAAAAATCCCTATCAGACAATTCCCCTCTGTTTAGAGATCTCCTTTGGCTCTTCAGGTCAGGCTCAGGAATTGATTCTATTCAGCCTCTGCAGTAGATCTTCAGGAAAACTTGGAAATTCTACTCTGGGACTCGATAAAATGACCTTCCTTGAACCAGAGGCATGGGTACCCATACTTGGGTCCCAGTCACCCTCCTAGGACAGGCAGACCTTTCCCTTGGAGATGCTATCTTCCAGCACCTCTGTCTTAGTCATAAACCCCCAAAGAGCCCTGATCCACAAGAGCACAGGAGTTTTCTCAAACTACTGACACCTCCCATTGGAAAGTGATTAAACCCCTTCGTTCTCACTCTACTACTCTGACTGACCTCACCCTCAGGTCTCACACTCTAAGGCTTGCTAGAAAGGAACAGGTTTAGGACCCCATACAGATTTGTCCTGAAATCACTTTATGTAAATACACCTTCGCTTGTTAGCGAAAGGAAAGTAACATTCAGAACAAAACAAAACATTTCTTTGCCGAAGAATTAAGCATTTAGAACTTCAATAATACCATATGGATAGGAGTCTTCAAAATTAAAACATTAAAATCTGGATTTGGTGCTGAAAAAATATACAATGTTATTCAAAAGTTGAGTTAATGCAGACCATTTATTACAGAGTTTTAGATGCAGTTGATATAATTGCTTGGAAGAGTTCACAGCATTTCAGATGGTTACCTAATATATTTTGTCATCTGCTTGCCTTACCGTCTAAAATATACTGTGAGAGGAAATGTGCAAATGTAGCAAATTGTTTCCACCTCTCTCGTTCACCTTTCACCAGGCTAGCTCCTTCCCTTGGCACTGATACATAACGTATTTGTCATAGACAGACCGTCACTTCAGAACTTCTGTTATGTGAAAAATTTGGCAGCAAACGTTGCCACTGGGATTTACTTATATCCTTGATTGTTATTGTATTTCTTGGCATTCAGTTAAGTTCGGTACACCCCTTTTCTTTGATGCTCACTCCCAGCACTATACGTGGAAACAATGACTGCAATTTTGAATCAAAGTGTCCTATAGATGGCAGCCAACCTCATTCCATTATAATGCAGGAGGACAGAGAGTAATTCCACAACTAAATTCAAAGACAATAATCCTTTGTGAAAAATTTGAGCATCCCTAGATCATAAACTGCATAGGCATCTAATAATAAGCCCTAAGATTCAGGAAAGAGAGTATGAGTTTTTTAAGTTACTTGTTTGATTCATATTCCTACTCATTTCTATACCTGCCCCAAAGGAAACATTTAGGAGGGATTTTTTTTTTAATTAGCAGCCATCATTATCCCTTCAAATCTTATGTGCCCTAAAGGCTTTAAGATATTCCTACTTTAAAAAAAAATACTGTGTGAAAATGAAATCTTCAGTTTGCACACATCACGCATGGGATCTGTTTTCAAGTGTTAGGTCTACAAGTTGTAGAAACCTGGAAATTTAGAATACAACAGAAAATTGGGACAACAAGGCCCATCTAGTCTGCCCAATTTCCTTCCTTTTCTAATACCATAGACCAGGGGTAGCCAGCTCCTGTCCTCAAGAGCCACAACAGGCCAGGTTTTCGGGACATCCACAGTGAATATGGATGAGATAGATTTACAAACAAAGGAGGCAGTGCATGCAAATCTATCTCATGCATATTCATTGTGGATATTCTGAAAACCAGGTCTGTATGTGGCTCTCGAGGTCCAGAGTTGCCTACCCCTGCTATAGACCCCCACTTGATTTTTGGCTTTCCTTTCACTTCCTCACGACTAAGGATTTCTGTGCTTATCCCATGCTTTCTTGAATTCTCTTAGGGGTCAATTTTCAAAATACCCACATTGATGCAAAGTGTGTTGGTATTTTTTTTTTACTAGGGGAGGGCACAGGACATTTTTTCTAGGGGTTTTTTTTTCATTTGTTTAAAATAAATAAAATAAAATAAAATAAACATAAAACAAAATGAAATAAAAACTGCCTAATCTGGGCTCCATCACAAAAAAACAATAAACAAAAATACTCCCCTGGGTGCTCTCCCCATTGCCCCCACCCCTCAGATTCCTCTTGCCCTATCCCTAGTTTGAAATGGTGGCAGCAGTGAACCCCAGCCACACCTGCCCCAGTCGTGTTTACTTCAGAATGGCACTGGTTAACCCAAAAGGAGATAAAAGGCAATGGTGGAGAACCCATTGGAGGTTTGTTTTTTTTAAGTAGAAGGTGCAAGTTTTTATGGCAGCAATATGGGGAGCCCAGGGCTTAGAGATGGCCGCTAAATTAAAAATGAAACAAGCGGAGATCAAGTGATGCACTGAGGGAGGAGGATGTGATTCCTTCCCTCTCAGCGTCCGGCCTTCGGCATCACACCCCATCCGCATCCAAATTTTTCAGATAAGTGCCATTTGCGTCCTCCGGACATTGCTCTCTCTATTTTGCCATTTTTTTTATGTTTGGCATGCCGGCTCGCTCCGTGAAACCGGCGAAAGAAAAGGGAAGGAGGGAGCGCTGCCTTCTCTAGATCTTAACATGGCCGCGGCCGCTGCCTCCGGCAAATTCAGCCTCACACCGGCGCTGGCTGAGATTCAAGCCACCATTTTAGAAGCTTTAGGGCCTGAATTAAAACGATATCTGTGGTGGTGGTCGAAATCTCGGCTAACTTAAACAAATTTGAGACTCGCATCACTGACCTAGAAAACCACGTGTTGGGGGGCGCAAGGTGGCCTCCAGACGGTGCAGAGCGATATCGCTGCCCTGAAGGCAGAAATTGAAAAACACTCGGCCAAGCTTGAGGACCTGGAGAATAGGTCCAGGAGATCCAATTTAAGGTTTGGGGCTTGCCTGAATCTCTTGCTGATCGCTCTCTTCCCGCCATTCTGGAAACGTGGTTAACTACAGAACTCTCCCTCTCTCCTGCCCTGGGCCGCCTGCGAATGGAGCGTGCACATAGAGTAGGGGTTAAGAGACCTGATGCCCCGAAGCCACGCGGAGTGGTGGCTAAGATTTTCAATTTTGCTCACAAACAGGAGATCATGGCAGCAGTGAGAAGGGGCCGAGCCTTGCACTATGAGAACCACAAGGTTCTCATTTTCAAGGATTTCTCTGCAGCTGTGTCGGCTCAACGAAGAGTCATGGCTCCGATTTGTTCCCAGTTGCTGGCACGGGGGATCCGTGCCTCCCTTCTCTACCCGGCATGTTTGCGGGTGGCCACAGATACTGGAGTAACATGGTATACCTCACCCCAGGAGGCTAAATCTTTATTGAGTGAGCCAGGATCTGCTGCAGTTGGATCTAAACCTGCTTAACTTTCTGCTTGGATACTGGTTACAGTGATATCAATCCTTTGGATTCCATGGATATGGGGCTTGGATGTACCCTTTTTTCCTTCTTTTTCATGCTTCAGGAGGCTAGAGGTCACTCTCCTCTTATTGCTTCTGTCCTCACAAAGGGGACGGGGTTTTTTTTTCTCCTGTTGGCTGTTATTAGACCTCTTCCTATGGGCTCCGAAGGGACTTAATTTTCTCCTTACTGGAATTGCTCTACATACAATAATAATAGAGCCCAGACTTGTTGAGATTTTTGTTGCTTATTTCTATTTGATTCTGACTATGCCTTTTGAGAAGATGAGGTATGCAGCACCAGGAGATCCCTTGATCTGCTACAGACTAGTGCACACTTATGCGTCATTGTTATTTTTTTTCAATGCTCTACTATCTGCTGTGCTGACTACCCTCAGGCCAACTGCACCTTCTTCAGCTCTATAGAGTGTGGACATGCCTTCCTAAGTATATGCCATGCTCTTTTTTGCCAGCTGGTTGGTGGCGGGATATCTTGTTATGTACACATTTTCAAGACTGCCTGGGGGGTTAAATTGTTTATATTCCCTACTGTTTGAGAGGTTATGATTGGTTATATCCCTCTAGTGGGCTATAGGGACACTGTCTCCTATCTACATAATATTGTTTGCATATTCATCTGGATTCTTTATTTGCACTTATTGTTTTATTTTTTCTTTTCTCTCAGATGTGGATGGGGTGGGGGATGGGGGGTGGGATATGCCAGCATGGCAGTGGCCTCATGGTTTTTGGTGGGGGTTGCTGTCGCAACTGGGGTTGTGGAGCTTGAGGGGAGTATTGTTGGGGAACTCTGGATGTTTGGGGGGGTTAGTTCAGGTCCACTTGGTGCAAGCCCATTCGTCATATCCACTGTCATCCAATCTCAGGTAGATGGGGGTTCCGGCTGGGAGGACCCCTGTTGCCAATGAACTTGATTAGTTCTTTTTTGGGATACTTTTACTGGATTTCTCACTAGTAATGTAACTGGTTTAATTACATGGAATGTATGCAGGATCAACTCACCTATTAAAAGGTCCAAGATACACTCTATTCTTAAGCACAAGCATGCAAATATTGCATTTTTACAAGAGACTCATCTCACAGACCTTGAGCATGATAAGTTGCGTGGATGCTGGGGTGGAGGGGTTTACTATGCGTCGGGTACCTCTAAATCAGTGGGAGTGGTCATTTGGATCAACAAACATGTTCCCCTGCAGGTTCATAATACGATCAAAGACCCCTTAGGGCGCTATTATCTTGGAGGCTGAACTACAGCAAACTAAAGTGATTTTGTGTAATATTTATGCCTCCAATAATTACAGTCCTGAATTTTACCGGGAAATACATAAATGACTTCTACCATATGCTGAGGACTGTATGTTGGTGGGAGGAGATTTCAATACCATCCGGGAAGATCAACTGGATAGATCCTCCCCCTTGGGAGTTCGGACAGGCTTTGGGAAAAGCCCCACATTTTTGGAGCAGTCCTTGAGCTTGGTTGATGTGTGGCGTCTTCTTCACCCGGGTGAGAAAGACTTTACTCATATTTCGTGTGCTCATGGTACACTGTCTCATATTTACTACTTCCTTATTAGTGCACGAAGCCTTGT
Source organism: Rhinatrema bivittatum (assembly GCF_901001135.1). Classification (NCBI taxonomy): domain Eukaryota; kingdom Metazoa; phylum Chordata; class Amphibia; order Gymnophiona; family Rhinatrematidae; genus Rhinatrema; species Rhinatrema bivittatum. Next base: position 119,648,495 of record NC_042620.1, read on the forward strand.
TAAGGTAGAGGCTGTGACTTTTGAGGAAATTATAATATCAGACCATGCCCCTGTGTGTTTGGAGCTACAGTTGGGAAATTGGTCCCCGGCCACCTTCCATTGGCGCTTTGCTTTCTATTTAGCAAATGATGTTAAGTTCCAGGACTATCTACGGACCTGGTGGAGGGATTTTGTCACCTTAAATGCCCAACATGTGGATTCACTGACACTGTTTTGGTACACTGCCAAGACTGTCCTGAGGGGAGATATCATTTCTTATATGACCCATCGGAAACGAGCCCTCAATCATAGAATTCTCACCTTAACTGCTCAATTGAATCGGGCCCGAGCTTTGCTAAATAATACCAACTCGCATAAAACTCAGACACAGTTTTTTATGATTCAGGGAGAACTCAATACTTGCTGCATCAGAGAGCCCGGAAGCGTTTTCTGTACTATCAGTACAAATTATACCAACATAGCAATAAGGAGGGTAAGATGCTTGCTAATTTAGTTCGTGCAGCCCGCGGTTCCCGCTATATTCCTGCTCTGTGCTCGGCATCTGGTCGAATATTGACCAATACTGCTGACATCCTGCGCTGCTTCAGAGATTTTTATAGTACTCTCTATACTACCGAGGGTTGGGACCCCGCGGCCTGTATCAGTTTCTGTGAGCAGCTGAGTCTTCCTAGTTTAACCTTGGAACAGCGCACCTTCCTCAATGGACCAGTTACTTTGAGCGAAGTGACTTCGGTGATCGGAAAGCTAAAGCCCTTAAAGCACCTGGACCAGATGGGTATGGAGCTGAATTTTACAAGTGTATCTTGGACCTTGTGGGACCTCCTTTAGTGAATGTTATTACTGATTTAACTGTTACTAGAACCTTTCCAGACCATATTAATACAGCCAATATTACTCTCATTCATAAGCAGGGGAAGGATCCTTTGGCTCCCAAATCTTACCGACCTATTTCCTTACTAACTTTTGACCAAAAGTTGATAGCCAAAATAATGGTGGATCATCCTATCTGACATACTCCAATCCCTTGTGGGTCAGGAATCAGGTTGGATTTGTCCGCACGTGCTATGCTCTGATTAACATTTGAAAGGTGCTTGCAGCTATGACAATGTGTCAACAGATGAGGGCACCCTTTCCTTGCTGTCAGTTTTCGACGCGGAGAAAGCGTTTGACCGGGTTGAATGGGATTATCTTTTTTTGGGTTTTACAGCGAATGGGATTTGAGAGGGCTTGTTTCTTTATGTGGTTCGGCTTCTTTATCAGGCTCCCGAAGCTATTGTCATAGTGAATGGCTCCACCTCTGAGGCTTTCTCGGTGACATGGGGTACTAGATAGGGTTGTCCTCTGTCTCCCCTTTTATTTGTTCTCCAGCTGGAGCCATTGTTGCAAAAAATTCAAATGGCCAAAAACAGTTAAAGGTAAGCGCGTCCAATCCTCTACATTTAAATATGCCCGCCTTTGCGGACGATATTTTAGTCTTCCTTACCGACCCCCAGCAGGACCCTTCAACCCTTACTCCATATTCTCTGGGCATTTGGGATCTTCTCAGGTCTTAGTTTAAATTTGGGTAAATCTGTGGCCTTGGCATATCCGGATTCTTTGCAGGCCACTTGGGTGAAGGACTTTCCCTTCAGGTGGGCGGGAGCCTCGTTTAAGTATCTTGGTGTTACAATACCATGTGTGCTCTCACATTTATACAAGTTAAATGTGCTCCCTTTGTTACAGCATACCCAGGATAAATTACCAACCTGGGCACAGTTGCTATCTATTTCCTTGGGGGGCCGAGTGCAGCTTTTTAAAATGAACCCATTTTTACCAAAATGGTTATATTTGTTCCAAAATTTACCATGGCAGTACGCACCGTGGAGCTTAGATTGCTCGATAAGGCTCAATGTAAATTTTATTGGAGGGGGGGGGGAAGGGAAGTCTCGCATTCCTCTGGTTTGGATGCGCGGAGCACTGGGGCAAGGGGGGATGGAGGTACCTGATTTAGCCATGTACAACTTGGCTTGTAATCTTCGGGTGATTAGGGACTGGCTGCTAGACAGATCTGATGTTGTTGATCTATCTGCGGATGGGCAATTGATCACCTCCTTTTCACTAAATTCGTATTGCAGACTCCAGCTACCCAATTTACCCACATTTTTTAGTACAGAATGTGCTTACCAGACCATTCAGGCTTCTTGGGTTTAAGCTTACACGCCTATTGAAAATTCCAAGAATCTGTGCTACTTTCTTCCATTCAGGGGAACCCCTGATTTTACTCGGGGTTCCCAGGACAGCGGGTTTACCAGAGATGGCGAGCCCGGGGAGTTTGTTTACTGGGGCATGTATTGACTTCAGAGGGTAAGATTCTCTCTGGGCGAATTTCGGGAAAATTTATGCTTTCCTGCCTCTGAGGTCTTTCCGTACTTACAGCTGCAACATTATTTATTTTATTTTATTTATTTATTTAAGGTTTTTATATACGGCAATCATGAGAACATATTTGCTGGTTTACATGAAACGGGAGTGCATTTAAATACAATCAAACTAGAACTGAGGGACTGAAGGACAGTTACAATTAACAAGGGTTAGCAAAACTTGGTGAAGAGGAAGAATAGGAAAGAATAAATGGTTTTTTCTTTTAAACGATATACAAGTCAAATTACAAGTTATGTGCAATAGCATGATAATGGCTGAATGTTTAGAGGAGTCCTTGGATTGTGTCCTTGGATTGTGTCATAAATTGTGTCTGGGAAAGCTTGCTTGAATAACCAAGTCTTAAGTCTTTCCTAAAAGTTAGGAGGCAGGGTTCTAGTCTGAGATCTGTGGGTAAGGAATTCCACACAGAAGGGGGCCAGCTGTGGAGGGTTCCCTTATGTGGGTTCCCTTCCTCCCTCTCTCAGACAGGCTTCCCATTTTCCAGTCTTTAGATTACCATCTTTTCCTTTGAAAAAGGAGAAGGTGCTTTCGCTATCACATTATTATAAGTTTCTAAGCGGCTGACGGTGGTGGCACCTGTTCTGTTTTAGTGGATAGATGGAACGGGGATGGGGTTTTCACAATCACTGCATATATACTTAAAGCATCTTTTAAGTGAGTTTCCCAAATCTCGGTGAACTCTTATTTTAGAGAAATGCAATACAAGTTCCTGCGTAGGAGTTATGTCTCAGCTCAAGGAGCCTTCCATCTTACAATTTCCTCCTCCCCTGCGTGTATACGATGTGGACATGCCCAGGGTTTGCTTTCCCATGTTTTTTTGGGAGTGCCCTACTATATATAGTTTTTGGACTAAGATGGTTCGATATCTCACATTATTGCTAGGAGTTCCTATCCTATTTCCTGTGGATACTTTTTATTTGCATTTCTCCTCTAAGGAGTTCGGGGATTGGAATCTGTTTGCTTATCCATAAGGCATGTTTGGTGGGGAAGAAGGCTATTTTGCTACATTGGAGGGACACATCTCCTCCCTCAGATTGGACTTGGCGCAACTGTTTTCACCGCATGATGCTTCTGGATGCCGCGGTGGGGCGAATCTCTCCCCGTCACAAGAAACACTTCCTGGAGGTTTGGGATGTATATTTACAGTCTCTTCCACAGCGTGTTCATAGCACTGTTCTCAATGAGTGATCCCGGATGGTTTTCTGTCTGGACTATATTCTAGCCTTCTTGGATGGCTGATTCTGTTGCTATTAGTGGATATTGGGACTTACAAGTGGACTGGAGTTTCGGGGGGGGGGGGGGAGGGTAGTGGAAGGGATAATGGGGGACAGAATGTGTTCCATTGTCTGTTATTTGAATGTGGGGGAGGCGGTTAAGTGTCACGCCACCTTCCCTTTGTTTTGTTACTATTTCAAAATTAATAAAAACCGTTTTAATATGAAAATGAAACAAGCAAAAAAATGAATAAAATGTGTTTGTTTTTTCATTTTGTTTTCAAAACAAAATTTAGCAGGAAATTTTGTTTCAAGCAAAAGCACATCTTTAATTTTTTGCACCAGGTTCCAAAGGGAAAATACACAAGAATTTTCACTTTGAAAATTGCCGCAGGTACAAAATACACACAGACACTTCTGCCCACTTTTATTGTGGGCAGAATTTTGCTGGAAAAGTAAGTACATAGAGGTGAATTTTAAGACCTGTGTGCATGTGCACATGTGCGTGAATTTGCCAGCTCTCGCGCATGGATGCAGCAATTTTAAACCATACGCACACATATGCGCGTACACATTCACGTGTTCTAAAATTGGTTATATGCAGATACATTTGTGCATGACTTTATATTGACATGCATATGTGCACGCGAATGACACCTCAATTATGTAAATGGGGAGGATTTTTAGTAGATACACACACCAACGCAATTACCTGTTTCTCCAGTTCATTCCCAGTTTTCCCCAATAAAGGAAAGGACTTCCTAAACCCCCTAACTAACTTGCTTCCCTTTTACTCCATTAGCCCTGACCCGTAAAACCCTGATGACTAGCCTAGTTGTTGTTATTTTATTACTTACACGTCGGTCATAGCAGAAGTAAAGTTATGCAGTGGGGGATCCAGGTGGTACATCTAAATGCTTAAGCATAGACTTCGTGTTACAGACTCGGCGTGTTCACTGACTCAGGGTTTCTACAGGAGAGTCCTTCTGATTTGACGGTCCCAGGACAGAGGGTGTCTGATTTTGGGCTCCCCGTGCTAAAGGTTTTGTCTCAGGCTTCCCAAGGCAGAGTCCTTCTGTCTTGGGTCACAGTGCAGAATCTCATTGGCTTGAGAGTCCTAGAGCAGAGGGTCTCTGGCTCAGAGTCCCAGGTTGGATCAAAGAACTTTCAATTTTTTAAGGTAAAAATGGTAGTAAGGTTAGTGCACATATTACTTTACTGCTGTTTTTTTTATCCCATCTAACCAATACAAAAAGGTGCACTAAGATTATTCCTATTTAGTGTACCTTTTTCTTAGCATGCTTATTTTGTATACCATTTGCTTACTGCATCAGGAGTTAACTTTATTTTAAACATTCTAGTCTCACATTTTTTGCTCAAATTTTTTTTATTTTATATTCTTTTTACTTTTCATTTTTAAAGATTGAGTTATATTTATTTATTTATATTTATTTATTTTATTTATTTAGAGTTTCTTCTACCGATAGCCGTTTGCACATCATATCAGTTTACATACAACTAAGAACTTATGGGCATAGCCCTTACATAGAACAATAGCAAAATATGTAAAAATAAACCCAAGAGAATATATATGTAATAAGAACAGGGACTATATAAAGGGGGTAACTTAGACAGCTACAAGAAAAACTAAATATATGTTAATGCGTGTGATTATAATACATGTTTGTCAGAATTTTAGTTTTGTGAGAATTTTTTTATTATTATTTTTTTGGTAATATATTTTCTTTGCTAAACTAAGAATGGTCATATGTATTTTATTTGTATTTCTGTTTTTGCTAAATTGATTATGTATGTTTATTTTGTTCATCGCTCAGATCTTTATTGTGTTGAGCAATTAAGAAATTTTAATAAATGTAAATGTAAAAGTACATGTGATTTGGAACAACATGCATGCTCTTAGCCACATTGATGGAGGGCTATTTTTCTGGCATGCGATTAATACAGTAAAATGCTATTTTCCTCTGTAAATCATTTTGAAAATTATCCAGTATCGGTACTTAAAAACTGTGATGGAGCTTTCAAAGTCCTCCAGTGATCAAAATGTAGTCATGATTCAGATGGTAATCCCTAAACTTTCTTATATACAACATTTTACCTTTCCATATGAAAAGCAAACTTTTAGTCCCTCTTAGGTTTTTAAATGCCTTATGATAATATGGTGAAAGCATTAAAGAAAGGGGTCTGTGGACAAAAAGCTTCTCAGCAGAAATAAGCCTCTGATAACATCCCATAAAAGCATGGAAGATATGAATATAACTTCAACAAAACCAAAGATCTCAGATGGCGGACAACTTTTAATCATAGATTAAAGATTACATGTGGTAATTAGACTAATTATAATCATAGCACAAAGATTACATATAGTAAATGTCCAAAACATTCCGACTGATTATAACAAAGTCTCATGGTGCAACCCATTGAATCTGAAGCCCAACACTGGTTTCTGCCAAAATACAACAGTGGATCAGGACAGTGGATCAGGATGTGCCCAAAGCAAAATAATGCAATGTTTCCTCTGTATTTTATAAGGGGTGGATTGAGAATGAATCATAGCATGAAGAAAATAAAAAAACAGTTTAAGAATTTAAAGGTCCATATAAAATAGGCCAGTGAGCAGCAAGTTACCTGGCTAAAGTTAACTGTGTGGCTTTATATTCAGCGGCACAAGTCTCCTGCTGAATATATTCGGCTAAAGTTACCTGGAGAATGTTAACTGGGTAACCTTTCTGCTCACCTGTTTACTAAATAGAAAAAGAACCCAGACCATCTCCCCCCTCCCGTTTCTCTTTTCCCCACCCTGTGTCTCCCCCCCTCCCCGAGAAAGCTTTATGAACTATCTTCATGGACTCTCTCTCCCCCTTCCTCCTGATGTCCTTTCACTGTAAAATATCTCCAAAATGCCCCACGGGTCCCCCGGCCTCCCTCTTGATGTCCCAACAAAACAAAATTGCAAAAAAGCCCTTATGTTTCCCCTTCCCACATCTCTTCACTGTAAAAGATCTCCAAAATGACCTCCAGGATCCCCCGCCCTCCCTCTTGATGTCCCAGCAGTATAAGATTACAGTCTTCCCGCCCGATCTCCCAACACCACAAAAGTAAAAGAAAACTGTCGGGGAAAGGAATAGCCCTTTCCTGGACAGCAGGCAGGGAGAGACCAGGAAGCAGCAGCAGACTTTTTTTTTTTTTTTTACAGTCTACAGACCTGGAGGAAGGGGGACTTGCATGGGAACATTTTGTCTTTCCATTCATTTTATTTTGTCAGGGCATGGGGAGGGAAGGCTGGAGGACGTGACAGGGGCTATTTGTAATTTTTCACTGCCAAGACATGGGAAGGGAGAATGAGAGACCCACGGTGACATTTTTTTAAAAACTATTTTTAAATGGGAAGAATGGAGGGAGGGATGGTGGCCACTAGGATTTTTTTTTTAAAATAGATCAATATTCAGTTGCCAGTGAGCAGCAGTAACTTTAGGACAGCTATTTCTCCAACCACAGTTATCCGGCTGACTTTAGCCTAGCACTGCTGAATAACAGTGCTATCTGGTTAAAATTAAGCCCCACCACACACTGGAATGCCCCTTCTTTGTATCACTTACCAAGCTAAAACTTAGCTGTTCAATGTGGTATGATATTTAAAACTCAAGGTTTATCCAGCTAAGCCCCACACAGAGCCACACAAACCCTTTTGAACACTGAACTTTAAATATATTAGTGGTTAGATAAATACAGGGAGGATCTTTCAAACGCTGCGAAGCCCCATATATGCATGTATATGGCCACATGGAGAGCTCCTACAGCATATTATAATTTGAGCACATCAGGTACGCACAGATTATAAAAAATGCATATGTCCGCCCCAATATATGCGCATATATATGCTTTTGCACAAATACCTACAATGCATTGGAAGATTGCATTTCAATGTATTGAACACTAGGGATGTGCATTCGTCCAGAACGAAATTGCCTAATTCGTCCTGGTTCGGCCACTCCGAAAAACGAAGCGGATTTTCCCAAAATTTCGGGAAATTTTGTTTTTTTGGGGTTAGCGCGCACTAACAGTGTTTGGCTGAATCACATCTCTATTGAACACGTGTACTTTTCCTACCTATTTTAGAAACATATGTATCGTTTTTTGACTTGCTCATATAAAACCCTGATTTATGTGTGTAAGTTGCACACGTAATTTAAATTACCAATTTTTTTATTCCTCCAGCAGTTCACCCAGTTCTTCTCTAGGGCATCAAGACCTTCCTAGTTCTTCAGGCTCAACTCCCCTCAACTCCCCCTGACCTCCCACCCAATCAAAAATTGACAACAGACCCATCTAATATCAATTGCACAAGATAATTAGCAAGTGTAAAATTGCATGAATAAGTTTATTTATTTATTTATTTAAATTCTTTTTATATACCGGTTTATATACCGGTTTATATACCGGTACGATAAGACTTTGTTTACAGTAGAACCAGGGGAAACCATTTAACTAGAAGTACTTTATCTTCATTCTCCCTCTCTTTTTTTCCTACTCCCAGTTAAGGCATCCTTGTTATAATGTAACTTTATGCTCCTTTTAATATGTCTCTTGTTGATTGGTTGGTTATAGTTACTGCTTAGTTCGATGTAAACCGAGTTGATTTGATTTGTATCAAGAAAGTCGGTATATAAAAGCCTTTAATAAATAAATAAATAAATCAGAAAGGAAGTTACAATCAACAGGGTGTACAATTCAGGACAATTAAGAGAGAAAGAATTAGTTTAACATAACATTACTAGGAGTAATGCATAATAGCAAAAACAGTTGATTAGCCAGGGGTGCTGATTTAGCAGCCAATTTGAATATGCAGTTCGAGCATAACAGTTCCTTTAGATAAGGGGCAGTGGAGGCTTCAGAAAGGGGCGAGGGAGGACAGGGGCCAGAAACGGGGCAGGGGCAGGGGAGTGTTTATAGGATCCAGGAGAGGAGGAAAGGTGATAAGAGAGAGGGGTGAGAGTCATTGCTAGTTGGGGAGTGACCCTTCAGGGGAAGGCTTGAGAGAGCAGCCAAGTTTTCAGTTTCTTTCTGAAGGAGAGAGGGCATTGTTCCTGGCGTAGATCCGGGGGTAGTAAATTCCAATGATGTGGTCCAGCGGTGGACAGTGCTCTTTTTTGAATGGAGTTGTGAATGGAGGATTTGTTTGGGGGAGCCTGGAGAGATCCTTTGTATGCGGGTCTGATCGGTCTTTTGGAAGAATGGAGTTCGAGTGGGATTTTGAGTTGGAGTGAAGAGTGACGATAGATGGTTTTGTGGATAATAGTCAAGCTCTTGAACAGTATTCTATAATTGATGGGTAACCAGTGTAGGTTTTTAAGTATCAGTGTGATGTGGTCCTTACGACGAGAATTTGTAAGGATCCTCGCTGTGGCGTTTTGTAGCATCTGTAGTGGTTTAGTTGTGGAGGAGGGGAGGCTGAGCAGTAGCGCGTTGCAGTAGTCAATCTTTGAAAACAGTATGGCTTGAAGGACTGAACGGTAATCATGAAAGTGTAGGAGAGGTCTTAGCTGTTTTAGAACATGTAGCTTATAGAAGCATTCCTTTGTAGTGTTGTTAATGAACTTTTTGAAGTTCATTCTGGTGTCCAGAGGTCTCTCACCTGGTTTATTAATGGTATGGTTGGGTTGCTGACAAGGGGGTTATTATCATTGGGAGAAATGACGAGGAGTTCTGTTTTGGACGTATTAAGAACCAGATTGAGACTAGAGAGTAGGAGGTTGATGGAGTGAAGGCAGCTGTTCCAGAAGTTTAGGGTGCTGGAGGTGGGATCCGTGATGGGGATTAGGATCTGCACGTCGTCAGCGTATATAAAGTGGGTAAGGTTGAGACTTTCTAGTAGCTGGCATAGTGGTATTAGATAGATACCACATACACAAGTTGCCACATGTACTCGCACAAGTCACTTCTAAAATAGCAAAGTACAAGTGTAACTCTTAGCCTTTCTCAGAAGACTCCTAGACCACCTCTTTTTACACATGTAGATGTTCACACAAAAGTGAAAATTCGTGTAAGTCTGATGTTTGTAAAATTGCATTTGCACATGCACAGGCTAGTTTTGCACATATATGCTACATTTTCACACAGAAAATTCACCCCTAACAGAGCAAGATTGATATATACTATGATCATATGCAAACCCTAGCTCTCTTATATGGCTAGAAATAGCTCCAGGGGCTATGGTGAGTGAGCAGGAGAAAAATAATTTGTCTACTAAACGGTGCATTTTAAAAGCCCAGTGCGCACATTAATTAGCAGATATGTGAATATGTTGGGCTTGCATGCGCTGAGTGAAAAGCTGCCTGAATAATCATGTATCCCCCACAGTGCACACATCTCCAAAGTTTTCAAAAAAGGGTGGGGCATGGGCGTGATATGGCAAGGCATGGGCATATGTGTACAATTCTGGTCACTGCATCTCAAAAAAGATATAGTTGCAATGGAGAAGGTACAGAGAAGAGCAACCAAAATGATAAAGAAGATGGAACAACTCCTCTGTTGTTAGGAGCTGCTATCTGTTGGGAGTATCAATCAGATAGGAGCTAGCAATCTGTTATTATTTAGTTGTGGGTGGATCCTTGGACCAGTGGCAGATGACCATGCCCCTGGGGAAAGATCCTGAGAGGGACCACCGGTCAGGCTCAGAGTTAGGAGACAGACACACACTAGTTATTTTATTAGACAGTACACTGAACCACCAGAGGTGGCAGTAGTGAGTTGGAATGCCCGGCTGGGCTGTAGTCCCTCAGATACTGGAACAGCGATCCCTGGAGGCTGAGCTGTAGAGAAACTGAAATATAGTGAGTAGGCAGGGTATGCAGAATTCATGTACCGAACCTGATGGTAGCACTCACACAATGTCTCACAGAAGCCCAGGAGCTGAAATGAAGTAGGCTCTCGAGGAGCGAGTACCTGGTTCCAGAGAAAGCTCTTGAGAGAGCGATGGTAACTCACTGATGTAGTTGGCAGTGATGACTTCCAAGCAGAAGAGGATATGGAGCAAGTCTGGGAACGAGGGCCCTCGAGGAGCGAGTACTGGTTCCAAACTGTCACCTGAAAAACAAAGGCGAGAGCGAGGCCCCCAAGGAGCGGGTACCCCTGGTAAGTCCGAGGAGGCAGAGTAGCTTGGAATCCGAAGCGAGTCCATTCCATTCCTTGCTAACTCGATGTGTTAGCAATTTCTAAGATCTTATATATCCGTCACGGGTGACGTCATCTCAGGGGGATGCCCCTGAGGTTCGCGCTATTGCCGGTACTTCAATCGGGGCCATGCTGTGCATGCGCCCCTAGGCCTCCCGGAAACATGGCGGGTTGCAGCGTCTAGCTGGTCTAAGGACGCTGGAGGACTTTGGCAGGAGGATGCCACAGCAGCCAATCTTCCCGTGGTCGAAGAGGGAGGTGCCAAAGAGGTAAGGAGGGCGGAGAGGGGACATCGGAACCTATGGACACAACACCTATGAGGAAAGGCTGAAGAGGTTAGGCTGAAGAGGAAAGGCTGAAGAGGTTAGGGCTGTTCAGCTTGGAGAAAAGATGGCTGAGGGGGTATATGATAGAGGTCTTTAAAATCATGAGAGTTCTTGAACGAGTAGATGTGAATTGAATATTTACACTTTTGGATAATAGAAGGACTAGGGGGCACTCCATGAAGTTAGCAAGTAGCACATTTAAGACTAATAAGAGAAAATTCTTTTTCACTCAACGCACAATTAAGCTCTGAAATTTGTTGCCAGTGGATGTGGTTAATGCAATGAGTGTAGCTGGGTTCAAAAAAGGTTTGGATAAGTTCTTGGAAGAGAAGTCCATTAACTGCTATTAATCAAGTTGACTTAGGAAATGGCTCTGCTATTACTAGCATCACTAGCAAGGGATCTTCTTGGTGTTTGGTACTTGCCAGGTTCTTGTGGTCTGGTTTAGCCTATGTTGGAAACAGGATGCTGGGCTTGATAGACCCTTGGTCTGACCCAGCATGGCAATTTCTTATGTTCTTACTTATTTTAAAAATGCATATCCTACACTACTTAACAAATAAGCATTCATAGGTTAAAATAAAACAAAACAATTACATCAACTTGCCACAGAAAAACCATATCTTTCCATCATATCATCTGCCCACCTCTACACAAATAATCATGGTCTGATAATAAACCTTGGCATTGGCTCAAACTTTTTCTTTATCCATAGAGTAACCTGTAAAATAAACTACAGAAAGAACAGTGCATTATTTCACTTTTGGACACATCCCACATATTCTCCAACAAAGATCGTCAACAGTGTTAAATTTTGGCAGAATATGTATTGGGCTTTACATTCAGTGAATTGCATCATAAGATTTTGTTGTTGTAATCATTCTCTGTACTCTCTCCATTTACCTTTGTTCCATATAATTTGTCTAATTGCTATATGTAACCTTTGGCCATTATTTATTAATTTAATGTATTTCTTGATGAAGTGATATTCAAGTTCCTTTGTGCTGTTTATTGATTTTGAGATGTTATTAAATAATTTCTGCTGATCAGCTTTTTACCTACAACCCCTTTTCTTCTATGGTTATATTCATATTGATTTGTGGTCTATCATACTAGTTCCTTTCAAGTTTTTGTCACATAATAAAAGCTATATACTCTTATTCTAAAATAATATTAAAGAATAGGAAATACAGTAAATTAGGACAAAAACTAAAGGATACTTTGAAATAAGATCAAAAGAAGCAACAAAAGAGTAAAAAGAAAACCACAAGACGATTAACACAGAGAGGAGGTTTTTTGGACTTAGACATCTAAGGAGGCTAAGATCGGTTCTTGTTTTCTCAGTTTTTAGGGAGATTGTTCAGGCTTTAGTATGTCCTTTTTTAAATTACTGCAATGCCTTATTAGTAGGGCTCCCTAAAAAGAAGATTCAATGGCTGCAAGTGGTCCAAAATATAGCAGCCTGGCTGATTTACAGGTATTCTAGAAAACTTGAGTGCTGTATTTTATTACAGCAATTACATTGGCTGCCTGTTGAAAAGCATACGATTTAAAATGTTGACTTTGATGTTCCAGTCAGTACATGGGGTTAGTGCAAAATATCTACAGGAATGTATTAGGAGCTACGTCCCCAGTCATAATTTGTGCTCTCAGAATGAGGCTCTTTGTCTGGTCCCTTTTAGGCAGGAGGTACGTAAGATGGTTCATTGGAGAAGGATGTTTTAGTTTGGGGGCCAGATCTTTGGAATTCAGTCCCCTGGAAAGTAAGTTTGGAAACAAATTATTTGACCTTTAGAAAGAAAATAAAAGCATGGCTATTTTAATTATGAGCTTATGAAGATTTGTAGTTCCTGCTGAGGATTACTGTTTTTTATTTTATTTGTAAATGATTTGTTATTTTATTATATGATTTTATATAGTTTATATTGTTATTGTATTAATGTTGTACACCACTTTGGCCAGATTCACTTCTGATTTAGAGGTTTAAAAGAATCGATAAAGTAATTAAGTAATTAAATACATTTAAACTTTTCTTTCAGCTTGAAATAATATCTAACATCCTTAGGGATAGTTCCAAAAATCAGGTAAAAAAAAAAGATAAAAAGTCTGTGTTGCTTAATTTCCACAGGTTTCAAATTGCACCATTGTTGCCTAATGATTTAATTTCTTAAAACATCAGGAAAGGAAAAAGAACACCCCCAAAAAATTATGCAAAGATAAACTTCCTCGAAACAGATAGAAATTTAGGACTAAACCAACAAACATCAGTATCAGAGACAGGACTGTAAGCAGCAGAACAACAGGAAGATGAAGGAAACGACAGTCTCATTGGGAGAACTCCTCAGCTTGGCCTCAGATCTGAGACCTCTTATTTGTAGCGAGGCATAAGGGTCTATCACCCAGGGACTGCCTATGGCTTGGTGAAACCCTGACAAAAATGCACCCGGGGACATTTTTCTCGAAGCTCTAGGTGTAAGAATTAAGCTAAGGTTCCACAGTGCTTTCTTGCACAACATTTTCCTTTTGCAATTTTTTTTCTGTAAACTTTGTGTCCCTCCCCCCTTTTAATTGCAGGAAATTCAATCCTGAATAAAAGAAGATATGCTGCTTCAGCACTGTGCAAGCAATGCACTTACAAATCTTTCATACCTATTTTACCCTAAGTTACTGCAGTGCTTAGTGCTTAATTTACACTGTATTCCCCTTGTTTTGTCATTAATCAGTGATCGACAAGTGATGCCATGAACTGTAACTGAGTATTAAAAGTTTGAGTTTTAACAAATAACCTGAAAGATACGGCCTTGGTATTGCAGTCGAGGTATACGTAAGCAATTAAATGGTCTTATAACAAAGTGGCAAACAGCAAATTACAAATGCATTTTCAGCAAAGAACTGTGGTTGTCATGTTAGTCCACTTGGATACGTGGAATTGCACAGATTCATTTTTTCAAATTTCATAGTTGGGGCTAGGAACCCTTACTTCAACAATATTCTGAGTGGTGAACAGATAGCATTCCCTCCTGGTACTGTGATTAATAATACAAGTTACAGAAGTTTTGATTGGGGTGGCAGTTGAGTCATTTAATTAGGGCTTCTTCTGCTAATTTTAGATCTTTCGATCAGTGCTCATAAAATGTAACGGTTCCTATCCTATCAAGCTGCAGGCCAGGAGGCCTATAAATGTAACAGACTCCAATGTATTTGAAATTGCTAGAGAAATCAGTTTTCAGTGTTTAGTGCCAGTCTGTGTTTGAGATTCAGCTCAATAAATTAACATAAGAAGACATGCATATACATTTACTGAAATTAGAGTGCTGGGTTTTTATGTCTTATGAAAACAGAATTGGGTAAAGAATGGTGACAGCTGTTTGTTTATATTATCACAGGATTCTTACAGAAGAATTATGACAAAGATGCGGGTTTTACATTTCCTATTGCATTAGACAAAGGCAGCATTATGTCATCATGGTTCTGTTTCCTATGCAGTAAATCAGATGCATGAAGAAATTACAGATCTTGCAAAAGATGTTATTTCTAAACTGTTGATTTAAGGGTCAAGATTTTCACTCCCAGACATATGCAACAGTGACATCAAGTGGATGTTTATAAGTATCATGAGTGTATTCCCAACAGACAGTTTCAGGAAATCCCACACTATCAGGAAGCTGGAGTCTGCTGTTGTCTTGAAAGAGGTGTTTATATGGATTCAAAGCAAACCTGAAGAACCAATATGGGCTAAGCACAAAACTATGGTTGCCCGTTTCAATCAAAAGGAAGGGGAAAAGTCAAGACAATTATTTTCATGACTCATTCATTAGGGGTTTTGTTTTTTTTTTTTATTGTTTTTTTGCATTGAAATTGCCTTCCTGACTTTGGCTGCATAGACCATTTCAGAAATTTGTATCATAAGTATTATGAATTTTTTTTTTTAATTTAGTTGATACCTACACTATGGAGTAAATTCACTAAAGGTTGTTAGCAGTGACAAGAGAACATATTAAACTGGTTTAGAATGGACAATAAATAGCATCCTATTCACTCAGGGGTGAATTTTCAAAGAGTTAAGTACATAAAAATTAGAATATATTATCATACGTAGCATCTACTCATGCACATGCTATTTTATAAACATCAAACAAACATATGAGCATATGGGGGGCAGTCTGGGTGCAATCTGGGGCGGGGGCCAACATTTATATTTGTAAGTTGTTATTTTAAAAGATGCACATGTAGATTTGCTAATTTACTCGAGTAATTTTACACTTGTTAATTATCTTGCATAAATGATATTGAACATGTTCATTGCTTGCTATTGATCAGGTGGGAGGCCTGGGTGGGAGTTCAGGCTGAAGAACCAGGAGGGTCTCGGTGACCTGGAGAAGGCTTGGGTGAACTGATGGAATAATTGGTAAAACTAATAATTTCAATTACGTGCACATGTTTTAAAATATACTGACTTATGTATATAAATCCTGATTTATGTAAGTCCTATTTTATTTTCATGCATAAAATATAAGTGCATATATTTTTAAAATGGTAGGAAAAGTACATGCGTTCAATGCATTGAAATACTCGCTTTCAATGCTTTGAATGTATTTGCGTATAAGCATAAATACGCACATATGTGTTGTGGAGCGCTAGGAGAGTGGTCCCACTTACCAAGAGATGTGTGTTCTTGGGCCACGGCTTGACCCCAGAGGAACTCCAAAGAGGTGCCACGGTAGGCAAGGCATGCCCGAGCATGGGCTGGACAGGAGCGAGGCTGGACAGATGATAGATGACTGGACATACTGACCCTCTTCCGGACCTGCACGCTTCGGAAGACGCAATGGTGGTCTTATGAACAGTCCTCCGACCGTTCCAAGCATTTCGGACCTGCCGTGTGCTACGGCAAGAAGCAGCAGGCCAGAATGAGGCCAGGGCAACGAAGACCGGAACATGGAGATTCAGACGAGACTTCAGGGACGAGGTACTTGGATGCACAGACGAGACTTCAGGAACGAGGTTCTTGGATGCACAGACGAGACTCGGGTATAGACAGTGGCGCGATCCCTCAGGGCACCTTACTCAGTCAGTACTACTGGTCTGGTCACGGACCACCCTGATCTACATCCGCGGAGCGGGACCAGCGCAGGAAGGAATGAGGTACTAGGCTTTCAGAAGACTCAGGAGCGAGGTACAAGGCTTTCAGAAGACACAGGAACGAGGTACAAGGCTTACATCATGAAGCGCCCTACTCAGCCCGCCCGTGGGGCTGGTCGCGGACCACGACATGGCTCGCCGCGGGGTACAAGGCTTTCAAAAGACTCAGGAACGAGGTACAAGGCTTCCAGGAGACTCAGGACGAGGTACAAGGCTTTCACAAGACTCAGGAATGAGGTACAAGGCTTGCATCATGAAGCGCCCTACTCAGCCCGCCCATGGGGCTGGTCGCGGACCATGACATGGCTCGCCGCTGGGTACAAGGCTTTCAGAAGACTCAGGAATGAAGTACAAGGCTTGCATCATGAAGCGCCCTACTCAGCCCACCCGTGGGGCTGGTCGCGGACCGCGACATAGCACGCCAGGGGTTCAGGACAACTGAACAGGATCACGGACATCAGGATTAGGAGTAACAACATCTGGACTGGAACACAAATACTGGATCAGGAGACAGACCTTAGACTTGGAACACGAACAACAGGTGGACATCAGGACTGGAACATAGCTTACAGGAACAGCAGGCGGACATCTGGACAAGACAAAGAGCTCCAACGAAGAACAGGAAGCACAGGACCTTGAAGAAGTGCTGGAACAAAGATGACTCCTGGAGCGAAGGACAGCAGGATCCCAGGAGTGACCAACTCCTTGCGAAGACAAAGCTGGAATGGACGCTGGAATGGACGCTGAGCCCTTTTCTAACCATAGTGCACAAGTCCATCCACTCGCACAATTCCAATTGGTTGGATGAACCCTTTCGTCCTATACGCACTGAACGACCCACTCGCACTGTCAACAAAGGCACCCTCTCCATTCCCCCTTTGAAAAAAGCCCACCTCTCCTCTACTAGGGACCGTGCACTATCCATTGCAGGCCCTAAACAATGGAACGCCCTCCCTACCACTCTCAGGCTAGAGCCATGTTACGCCAAGTTCAGAAAAAAACTTAAAACATGGCTCTTCCGACAAGCCTACCCTGATTAAGTACACCGACTTCTGCAAGTATCTTGCCTACGCCTTGTATATTCCTGTAAATAGTCCGTTGCAGTTTTTATTTATTGCTTTAATTCCTCCACCTCCTGCTCTTTGTATACTCCTCCTTGTTCGCCCTCCCTGTTCATTGTAATTTCTACCTTTAAAGTTACATTGTAAACCGGTATGATGTATGCATACTAATACCGGTATATAAAAGTTTTTAAATAAATAAATAAATAAAACACCCAGGGAGGGGTCAGCAGAGGGCCACATCTGGCTGGCCCTTGAAGAACAGGCGAGAGGAGTGCGCCCACGCCTTAGGAAGCTGGAGAAGAGAGAGCTGGAAGCTGGTGGAGTCCTCAGCCACGTGGAAGGCCTGAGGAAGCAAGGCAGGTAGTGGAGCAGCCCTGCCCAGAAGCTGGAGAGAAAGGCAGGCTGCATGAGCGGCTTCCAGCCGTGAAGAGCGAAGCAGGAAGAGCAGGAAGAGAAGAAGGGCTGGCTGCAGGATGAGACGAAGGCTGCAGGCACCAGCAGGGATGGCCTCCCTGCCGGCCAAGGACCCAGGCTGAAGCAGGCACCGGCAGGGACGGCCTTCCTGCTGGCTGAAGACCCTGGCCTCGTGGAAACAGCCGCAGGGATGGCCCCAGCTGAGTCGGGGAAGCAGGAACGGCAGCGGCAGTCCCCAGCCGCATGAGAGAGCTCCCGGCAGCCCGACCCTGCCACGCAGGGCCGGAGGCAGCCAGGGAGGAGTCCAGCGATGGCGGCACACCCGCCGCGAAGAGGACAGTGTCAGTGGCCCGACTAGCCACGTGAGGTAAGAGCCTGCCCGTGCTCCTTGCAGGCAGGATCGCAACAGTACCCTCTCCTCAAAGCCCCCCTTCAAGCCTCTTGTCAACAGCTTGAGAAGAAGGCGGTATTCCAGATACCGTCAGGGGCAGTCAAGGATCCAAGGACAAAGCTGGAACTTCTTGGCGAGAAACTGTAGCGCGAAGAATACTTGAGCAGAAGACAAGACAGAAGGAGTCAAGGTCCAGGCAAGACGAACACAGAACATGGAATGCTGAAGGGGCAGGTCAGGCAGGGTGCAGAACCGCAAGATGGCATCTTGGTTCAAGGATGAAAGTGGCAGAGGCAAGGCTCCACCCAGGACTTGACTTGGGACAGAAGTCCTTAATAGTTCTTAAGGCTGAAGCTATAGTGCAAAATGGAGTAACAAGGCGAAAACTAGACACTGAGTTGAAGGTTCCAGAGAGCTAGCACTCCAGTGACTCAAGGTGGAAGAAGCTAAAGCATGGAGTCTAGATAGCAGCTTGGGATGTATCGAGGAGTAGTCTTGGTATCACTAGAAGATGGAAGACGTCTCACAGTTCGTTCAAATTGGCTTTGAAGTATGGTGGGACACTCGATGTCAGAGCTTAGGAGTATTGGTGACCAGAGGATTTGGCAGTCTCTAGATGATTAGGAGTAGAGGCAAGCGTGACTTTCTGGTTCAGGTTGGCAGGTGGAATGCTTAGTTACTGCTGGCGGGCACGGTCGGAATAATGCTTGGCAAAGCACGTAAGCTGAAGTTCTTTGGTTGATAACTGAATTTCTCAGTGTGGGCGTATGGCCGATGTTCAGGCTAGTTGAACTGGTAATTCAAAGTCACTGGTGGTGAGACTCAAGATAAAAGTAGAGCAGAAGTATTATAGGCACAAAAGTCTTGTAATTCCCATCTTAGGAGTTGGCCCTAAGGCTGGGCAGAATCTTAGTGATGCTTGATTAGTTGACACTCACACTAGAGTGTTCCTAGGCAGATGGTAGGAGGTGGACATCCTCTGGACTACTTGAGAGCAAGCTGGAAGTAGATGTACTTTTGAAAAGGTACATTAGGACAGGCACCTTTACTTGGATGGTGATGCTGGCAGCGAATTCCAGAGAAGAGGTCACTATTCATGAGCTCGGGATGGTGAGCGAGGCAAGCATGTGATAACTGTAAATACTGAAGAAACTAAGCGGGAAGAGCGAAGGAGTTTGCTGGCTCAACACGAAGAGATGACCGATGCTCCAGGCCCTATTGGATGGATGACCACAGGTGGGGTACAGGCGCCTCTTGCAGGTCATCTGGAAAGAAGTGTCACAGGCTGGCGAATTGAAGACATCTCTTGCAGGATGGTGAACTTGATGGACGAAATGCACAGGATTCCAGCAAGATAAGCTCTACGGAGCAGGTGAGTCTTGTGAGTAGAACAAGAGTGCTCAGAGAAAAAAATAAAAAATTCTGGACAAGATGATCGTGCAGAACAGGAACCAGATGCTGCAGCTTGGAAGATGATGGTAAACCTGGGTGGAGGTGCCTCCTGCAGGTCATACAGCAAGTGTACCCAGGCCAAACAGTTTCAAAAGGCACTTGGGGGAGACATTTATTTATTTATTTAACATTTTTCTATACCGACCTTCATGGTTAAATACCATATCAGGACGGTTTACATCGAACAGGGGTAAAAAAATAACTAGGTAAAGGAAGAAACAAAGTTACATTAAATGAGGACCGTGAACTTGGAAGCTTAGGTAGCTGGAAGAAAAAAGATAAAGTTAAGTTAAAAGGAGAAATAACAAATTCCGGACTAGAGATAGTTCGGATTAGAGTTAGTCCACATGTTAGAGTTGGTATCCATGCTGTCCAGGTAATCAGAGGAGTAGATAACGTCTAATGTGTATCCCAGGGTTCTGGGAAGGCTAGGCGGAACAGCCACGTTTTGAGTTTTTTCTTAAAAGTTAGCAGGCAAGGTTCCAGCCTGAGTTCAGCGGGGAGGTTGTTCCAGATGGCTGGGCCTGCTGTCGAAAATGCTCGGTCCCTGGATGCAATGAGTCGTGTGGCTTTGGTTGGAGGGGCTTGTAGCGTTCCTTTGGATATTTCTCTCATTGGCCTATTAGAAGTATGGAGTTTTAATGGGATTTCAAGGTCGAGATAAAGGAGATCGTAGATGGATTTGTGTATTAATGATAAAGATTTGTGAAGGACTCTGTGGTTGATTGGTAACCAGTGTAGATTTCGGAGGATGGGTGTAATATGATCACTCCGGTTGGTGCTTGTTAGGATTCTGGCAGCAGCATTTTGTATTAGGGATGTGAATCGTTTTTCAACGATTAAAATTATCGTCCGATAATGTTTATATCGTCTTAAATCGTTATAGAACACGATACAATAGAAATTCTAACGATTTATCGTTAAAAATCGTTAAATCGTGTTAGTGCGCACTAACTCGAGTTAGTGCGCACTAACTGAAAATGATACAAATAAACACTTTCCAGGTCACTGAAGGTCAGTTAGGAATGAATATGTGTTCCTATTGGCTGGCTGCCCTCTTATCTATTGATGTTACCAAGGTTACCACTGAGGTGATGGTTGGGGGGATGGAAAATGGAACTGGAAACTAACGAACACCAACAGAAAATGAAACAAAGTGTTCACACTTCCCAGGTCAGTAAAGGTCACTTAGGAATGAATATGTATGTATGTATTCCTATTGCCTGGCTGTGCTCTTATCTATTGATGTTACCAAGGCTAATACTGAGGTAATGGTTGGGGGGATGTGAAATGGAAACAGTTGGAAGCTTGACAAAAAAAGTAATGTAATGATCAGCACTCACGTGACTAGAACTTGTTTGTTTATTATTTTTGTTAGCAGGCACCTGAAATGCTAGTGCATGTTGAATTTGCCAATCACTGTGCATTTTAGAAAGGTGGTCCTGGCTGGAACTGTACACAGTTCAAATATATGTAATTGATTGTTGGTAAGTGTATTTTTTAAGTAGCCACACTGGCACAAGTATGTTTACTTTTCCTCCTACTTAACTCACTAGCTCAGCTTTGTAAGAAGGGCTTCTCTGCTTGTGTGTTGTTTTTGTTTGGTGTGAGGAGAGCAGAAACATCAGATCTTTATTCAATCTACTACAGTCATCTCTTACAGTGCCCTATCCCTATTAATACCAGGAGTGTTGTGATCTTCCTGCACACAGTGCCCTAACCCTGATACCAGTCTGAGACAGCTCCCTCCCTGCATTACTAGTGAGAGGCTGGCTTCACAGACAGGGGGGAGCTGCCTGACCCTCACTCCTGACTTCCCCCATGTCCCAGCTAGTGAATGGTGTGTGGGTGAGGGGGGGGGGGGGAGGATGGTGAAGTCTGAGACAGCTCCCTCCCTGCATTACTAGTGAGAGGCTGGCTTCACAGACAGGGGGGAGCTGCCTGACCCTCACTCCTGACTTCCCCCATGTCCCAGCTAGTGAATGGTGTGTGGGTGAGGGGGGGGGGGGGGGGGGAGAGGATGGTGAAGTCTGAGACAGCTCCCTCCCTGCATTACTAGTGAGAGGCTGGCTTCACAGACAGGGGGGAGCTGCCTGACCCTCACTCCTGACTTCCCCCATGTCCCAGCTAGTGAATGGTGTGTGGGGGAGGGGGGGGGGGAGGATGGTGAAGTCTGAGACAGCTCCCTCCCTGCATTACTAGTGAGAGGCTGGCTTCACAGACAGGGGGGAGCTGCCTGACCCTCACTCCTGACTTCCCCCATGTCCCAGCTAGTGAATGGTGTGTGGGTGAGGGGGGGGGGGGAGGATGGTGAAGTCTGAGACAGCTCCCTCCCTGCATTACTAGTGAGAGGCTGGCTTCACAGACAGGGGGGAGCTGCCTGACCCTCCCTCCTGACTTCCCCCATGTCCCAGCTAGTGAATGGTGTGTGGGTGGGGGGGGGGGGGGGGGAGGATGGTGAAGTCTGAGACAGCTCCCTCCCTGCATTACTAGTGAGAGGCTGGCTTCACAGACAGGGGGGAGCTGCCTGACCCTCACTCCTGACTTCCCCCATGTCCCAGCTAGTGAATGGTGTGTGGGTGAGGGGGGGGGGGGGGGGGGAGAGGATGGTGAAGTCTGAGACAGCTCCCTCCCTGCATTACTAGTGAGAGGCTGGCTTCACAGACAGGGGGGAGCTGCCTGACCCTCACTCCTGACTTCCCCCATGTCCCAGCTAGTGAATGGTGTGTGGGTGAGGGGGGGGGGGGGAGGATGGTGAAGTCTGAGACAGCTCCCTCCCTGCATTACTAGTGAGAGGCTGGCTTCACAGACAGGGGGGAGCTGCCTCACCCTCACTCCTGCCTCCCCCCATGTCCCAGCTAGTGAATGGTGTGTGGGTGAGGGGGGGGGGGAGGATGGTGAAGTCTGAGACAGCTCCCTCCCTGCATTACTAGTGAGAGGCTGGCTTCACAGACAGGGGGGAGCTGCCTGACCCTCACTCCTGACTTCCCCCATGTCCCAGCTAGTGAATGGTGTGTGGGTGAGGGGGGGGGAGGATGGTGAAGTCTGAGACAGCTCCCTCCCTGCATTAACTAGTGAGAGGCTGGCTTCACAGACAGGGGGGAGCTTCCTGACCCTCACTCCTGACTTCCCCCATGTCCCAGCTAGTGAATGGTGTGTGGGTGAGGGGGGGGGAGGATGGTGAAGTCTGAGACAGCTCCCTCCCTGCATTACTAGTGAGAGGCTGGCTTCACAGACAGGGGGGAGCTGCCTGACCCTCACTCCTCCGGGGTATTGTGATCTTCCTGCACACAGTGCCCTATCCCTGATACCAGGGGTGTTGTGATCTTCCTGCATGCAGTGCCCTATCCCTATTAATACCAGGAGTGTTGTGATCTTCCTGCATGCAGTGCCCTATCCCTATTAATACCAGGAGTGTTGTGATCTTCCTGCATGCAGTGCCCTATCCCTGATACCGGGATGTGTGCAAGAAGATCACAACACCCCCGGTATCAGGAATAGGGCACTGTGTGCAGGAAGATCACAACACCCCCAGTATCAGGAATAGGGCACTGTGTGCAGGAAGATCACAACACCCCTGGTATTAGGGATAGGGCACTGTGTGCAGGAAGATCACAACACTCCTGGTATTAATAGGGATAGGGCACTGTGTGCAGGAAGATCACAATACCCCTGGTATCAGGGTTAGGGCACAAGTTCTAGTCACATTGACTGATCACATTACTTGTTTTGTCAAGCTACCAACTGTTTCCATTTCCCATCCCCCATATACTGTCAGTAGGAAGCTTGGTAACATGAATAAATAAGAGGGCAGCCAATAGGAATACATATTCATTCCTAAACTGACCTTAACTGACCTGAAAAGTGTCAAATTGTATCATTTTCAGTTAGTGCGCACTAACTCCCAGTTAGTGCGCACTAACTCCCGTTAGTGCGCACTAACTCGAGTTAGTGCGCACTAATCGGAAAAAAACGATTTTTTAACGATTTTTTAACTAAAAAATCGTGCCTAAGACGATTTTCTTGCCCTGCCACACGATTTCTATCGTTAAGACGATATGGAAAACGATTCACATCCCTATTTTGTATCATCTGAAGTGGCTTAATGGTTGAACTGGGTAGTCCTGTGAGGAGCGCGCTGCAGTAGTCTATTTTGGCAAATATCAAGGATTGAAGAACTGTCCTAAAGTCGTAGAAATATAAGAGAGGTTTGAGTCTTTTTAATACCTGTAGTCTGAAGAAGCAGTCTTTGGTAATAGTGTTAATCATACTCTTTAGGTTAAGACGGTTATCAAGTATTACCCCAAGGTCTCTAA
This sequence comes from Rhinatrema bivittatum, assembly GCF_901001135.1. Lineage (NCBI taxonomy): Eukaryota > Metazoa > Chordata > Amphibia > Gymnophiona > Rhinatrematidae > Rhinatrema > Rhinatrema bivittatum. Next base: position 119,672,426 of record NC_042620.1, read on the forward strand.
CCTGAGTATGAATGAGGGCGTGGTTATGTTGGGTCTGTGACTGGTAGTTGTCTTGGTTGGCGGAAATGAGGAGGAGTTCAGTCTTGTTAGCATTGATGACCAAATTTAAACTGTTGAGGAGACTAGTGATAGATTGTAGGCAGTTGTTCCAGATTGAGAGTGATTTGTTAATGGATTCCGTTATGGGGATCAGGATCTGCACATCATCTGCGTAAATGTAGTGAATAAGGTTGAGACTTGTTAACAGTTGGCACAGGGGGAGGAGGTAGATATTGAAAAGGGTGGGGGACAGGGAGGATCCTTGAGGTACTCCTAGTGATGAATTTGTTGGTGGTGATTCTTTATTCTTTATTCTTTATTCTTTATTCTTTATTATTTATTCTTTATTCTTTATTATTTATCCTGCACTCGTGACGTCGGGTGACAGGAACCAAAATGGCGCCAGCGCTACCTTTGCCCTGTCATATGGTAAGGGCAAAGGGCCACCGGCGCCATTTCTATTAACGCAGCCGTGACCCGAGAGCGGGAGATCGCGGGAGATCGCGCCGGGACCCCCCCCCCCCCCCACTGGACCCCAGGTAATTTAAAACATTTTGGGGGGTTCGGGAGGGTGGGGGATTTGTTTTAAAGGGTCGGGGTAGGTTTTAGGGTTGTTTTGGTGTGCTGGTTTTCCCGCCCTCCCCGATTTACGATTTTTTATGATTTAAAAAAAAAAAAAAAAAACCATGACGATCAGATTTCCCTCCCCCCCCCCAGCCAAAACCGATCGTTAAGACGATCGATCACACGATTCACATCCCTAATAACCAGCAACTTCCAACTTGTGTTCAACGCAGGATAAGTTTCAATAAAATAATAATGAAATACAGAAAAGATATTACTTAATGCAGAATTTTATTTTTAGGGGAATTCCAAACAATTATAAAGTTGGGCTCAATTCCTCCCAAAAAAAACTTGACCTTCTCAGCTCATTCAATCTCGCTGATAATTTAACGTTCTCTCTCCCAGGCTCCACCAAGATAGCTTTGGAGTGGGCAATTGCAGGCTGAGCTCACCTTCCTGGTTCACGTTTTCCTGTTCTTAAGCTGGCTTCACATTAGCTACTGCTTTTCTGTTTTCTTACTGGTTCTGGGAGCCGGCTCTTCAATTCAGTCAGCTGCACCAGCAACTTATCCTGCTATATCGTAGAACCTGACTTTTTGTTCAGGGAGAGCTGCATTGGTTCCTTCTCTGCTGGCTTGCAGAGACAATCGCACCATCTCTTCCCATGCAGAGCCAGCACTTGATATTGCTATGCTCACATGAGTGCTTCTTTCTGAATTCTATGCCATAAAAAGTAATTCTATGCAAATTCAGCATTATGCATTGAACAGAATTCTCCTGGGAACAAAACTTCTGAGTTTCATAAATCCTTTCATAGTGTAACAAGGTAATTTTATGCTTTTAAAAATACTTTCAAGGAAGCTGGGGGAGGAGCCAAGATGGCGGCAAGATGCTAGCACTGCTCTGCTCGGCACTTTCAATTTACCTGTTTGATTGCAGCAAAAAAGTTTTCATGCCGGCGAAAAGGAAGGGTAAAGTAAAAATCTTTCCTCGGACCTCCCTACCTTTCCTCGGACCTTTCCTCGGACCTCCCTACCTTAACCAGGCAACAAACCATTACCTGCCATTAAGTTCAATTAGAGAATAGCCACTGATATTAGCAATGGTAACAGGGACTAGACTTAGTTTTTGGGTACTTGCCAGGTTCTTATGGCCTGGATTGGCCACTGTTGGAAACAGGATGCTGGGCTTGATGGACCCTTGGTCTGACCCAGTATGGCATTTTCTTATGTTCTTATGTTCTTATGTTAACCATCCAGCAATGTTTGACGATGGTTACAATTCTTGGGCCAGGAGTCCCAGCTGCCGAGGAGAATGGAGGAGAGCTTCCCTCGGCCTCGGAGGAAGCGTCCCTGAGCCCGCTTGATGTCAGGCCTCCACCACAGGAGCGAGAATGTCCGCAACAGCTGACCAGACAGAGTCCCGGAGAGGTTGCTTCTGTTCTGTATCCCGAAGGAGCTTCTGCGTCGACTGGGTCCACCCCAGTACTGCTGGGAAATCCAACCGGAGACCTGTGTAGGCCCCCGGCTGAGGAAACATCTTTTTTCAGTGGAGGAGAAGGTGAGAGGCTGTTAGAAGCCCAGAAATCTTTTGCTATGATCCAATAACCAGCAACAGTAACTCTTGAGTCAATATAGGACTTAGTCAAAAACATGGGAAATGCTGCAACTGACTGTTCCACAAAAATTTCAATGTTATCTCAGCAGTTAGAAACAGTTTGTAAAAATAATCAAGTGCAAATTCAAGAAAATCAAGAAAGGTTTACCCGCATTGAGGAAGAACTGAATGTGATTAAAGGGATAAAAGTTCCCTATGGTGACACCCTGCATAGAAGAATTGAAATATGTCGACAATAGATTGAGATACTTGAACTTACGCTTGTTAAACTTTCCAAGGGCGGTGGGGGAATTACCGCGATTCACTCTAAGGAGATATTTCCTGGAAATATTAGAATTTTCTTCAGAAGAGACCCCCCCCACCTCGGATAAGGTGTATTTTCTAACATCTGGTGTAAGACCTCAAGTGCCGATACAAGCTGTGGACTTAGAAAATCTCACTGATTATTTGGAGTCCTCAAATTATGAAATCTGGAGAGAGCTACTTTACTGGTTACCTTTCTGACTGACAGTGACTTGAGCACAGTCATGAAGAAATATTTAAAAAAAAATCTAACATCCTATTTATGGGACAACCAGTAAGAATTTTCCCTGACTTATCCAAGATGACCCAAGAGAGAAGAAAAGGTTTCCTAGCCTTGCGGCAGGAAACCCTGACCCTTGGGGCCTCATTTTTTCTAAATGCTTGGTTAAGCTGAGAGGAGATAATTTTGTTTTCACTGCTCCGGAACAGTTAAAAATGTTTATTGAGGCAAGGAAACTGGTAACATCAGATGGGATCAATGTATTGACATAAAAATTGTATATGTAGCCATTCATGCTATGCAATTTCTTATATTTGTATCCTGTATTCTCCTTATTATGGCTCCTCTCCCAGTAGATTGGGGTCTAGTGGATACATAAGATGTATCTTAGTAATTTCTATAATGATAGCCTATGAGATGTATCACGTTTCCTAAGCAAAGGTTAAATTTTCTGAAATAATTTTCAAATAATAAATGAAAAAAAAAATACTTTCAAACACATTGAGCATCTTTTTTATATGAAACACAGAACCACCCTACAAAGCAGAGTTTTCTCCCTTGAGGTCTGGTGATAAATGTAGAGATGAAGAGTAGCTTAGTGGTTAGAGCAGTGGGCTGTGAACTAGAGAAACCAGGAATATAGGCTAGGCACTTCACCATCCATTGCCTCAAGTACAGACTTAGATTGTGAGCCCACTGGGGACAGGGAAATACACACAAGCCCTGAATGTAATCCACTTTGAAGTGCCTGAAAAGTAGAACATAAATAAAACTTGTTCACCTGTTACAAAGACAGTACATTTCTGGCCAGAGGCACAGACAGAAATACACGTATTCCAGGGCAGAGTTAAGATTTACACTTGTGCAAGCTGCTATTTTGTAAGAAACTTATAGTCATGCTTAAAATTGGGTTTTACACATGAAAATGCACGTTACCCGTGTTAAGTGAGCTTTTGACAATTGCTACAATACATGCCATTGAATTGTCCATAGGAGATAGGAGATTCACATGTAAGTGCACATAAACTGCTTTTTAAAATTGATATGATAGTGTGTTACATTTACATGTGTAACTTCTTTTAAAATTACCTCCTTCATTTAGACAAATCAGAAGCTCTGCCAATGCACGAAACAGTGGCGAGAATGTGTGGCCCAAGCTTACAGATGAAATGGGCATCAGACTCATTGAAGTATTTGTGCATTAGACTTCATAAGGAAGTCTCAAAGATACACAAGGTATATTACAAAATTCTTTATGATAAAACCAGGAGTACTTTACAACACTGGATGAGTTTGCCCTTGTACTTAGGGAGTATGATAAATTTGGTCCAAATGATAATTCTTCACAAATGGTTGTATATGCTTCAAACAATTCCCGTTTATCTGTCTAGCAACGATTTAAAAGGGTTTGAAATCTTATTCAACAATTTTTATGTCAGTGCAGAAAGCTGCGCAGCGCTCTCTCCTTGTTAATGAAGAAATGGCAAGGGGGGATGGGTCTGGCCAATTTATATTGTACAATTTGGCATATAATCTTAGACATGTGAGGGATTGGATAACGGGCATCAGTTATTATACACCTTCGGAATTAGAAAAAGAATTGGTCAGGCCATTAGATTTGAGGTACGTTTTACATAGTCACCCCATCTTGCTTCCAAAGCATATTCAAAGTAGTATTTTGATTTTTACCAATATTGAAGGCCTGGAGATGGGTGTGGTCTAGTCTGCAAGTAATACCTTTCTCCTTATAAGAGGCAATTAGGGTTGCCAACTGGCTTCGGATTTTCAGGACAGGTTGATGCAGCCCTGGTTTTACTCCCCTGCATGCAGGTACTTATAGTCTTGCTTTTCTTAGGGAATGCAATAGGGAAATCAGAATAAGTGCCAACATGCAATAGGGTAAACCCAGGACTAGATCAACCTGTCCTGAAATCTGGAGCCTGTTGTCAACCCTAGAGGCAATGCAGATTTTAGAATGGGGACACAATCTACTATTTTTAATGCCTGGTATGGCAAAAGGTTTCAGGTAATTTCTCACTGAGGATTCTAATTTGCTTTCTTTCTGTGAGTTTCAGAATCGATTTGAGATGGAGCATAAACATTTTTTTTGTGTGTTAGACATTACATGCTATCTATGGACCTGCAGGAACTTCACAAGGAGAAGGGAGCTCTTTACTTGGACATGATTTATTTGGAGGATCCCAAAAGATACAGCATTTCATTTTTTTCATAAATTTCTGAGAGACAACGATAACTCTCCTTCCTATGCATTCCAGAGGGAATCTTGGCAGAGAAACTTGGGCATAGGATTGAGCCAAACCTATTACAATAGGTGTTTCTCCAGAGTTAAATAACCAGTAACATGGATCTGAATGAAGCTCAGTATAAGTGCTTAATGGGGTTTTACCTTCCACAAAAGCAGGCACATTTCTTGCATTTAGATTCAACTGATCAGTGTAAGAAATATCTCAAGGCAATTGATACCCCAAGCCATCAATTTTGATCTTGCCCTCATATTAAACATTTTTGGGGGGGAGCTGACCTGGAGGAGAGCCGCGCTGGTAATATCGAGGCGCAGTGTGAGCCGCACGGCAGAAGGGACGCCGAGACGGAGGAGCAGTGTCCAGACCCCGCCTTCCGTGACGTCATCATCGCGCTGCTGTCCCCTATTTAAACCGAGGACAGCGGCGCGCGGCTTCGGCGCGCCGGCGGCTGCGCGCCAAAGGGGCGCGCCCCTGGGCGATTTTTTTTTTTTTTTCTGACTCTTTCATCGTTGGATATTTCCTACGTTTGGATGGGAAAGAAAAGAAAAATTAAGATGGCGATATCAACACCTGTAAGAGGAGACGTCACAGGCCCGATGGACCAACATCTTATTCGGAGGGTGAGTCAGAACACTAGAGAAGTCATACCGGACATCTCTTTTTCATCAGGAGCCTCCGGTAGTCCAGCCACCGACCAGTCCCCTAATGTAACTGCTGGGAATAGTGGGGCCAGTGGAGGGTCTGACCCTAGGATTGAGGCATTAACATCGCCGGGACCCAGAGTTCAGATACCAAGACTACAGGAAGGGTCTAGAAATAATAATGATAGTGATGTGGGACATGTGTTTCCTAGTGATTTAAATGATGAAGAAGTCCCCCCTGATAACATCACACTGGTGGATGTGTGGAGGGTGGTTTCTAAAATGGAAAGGTTATTATCCCTTTCCATGAGTCAGTCCACCACCACGGCATTGGAAACTAAGAAACAATTGGAGGATCACAATAAAAGAATTGTTTACTTAGAAACTGTGACAGAGTCAAATCTGTCACAAGTTGCAACTCTACAAGCTACTAGTACAGCATGTATAAAGGATTCTTTAATTATGTATAAGAAGTTAGAGGGATATGAGAACATTCTAAGGAGAAATAATTTGAGGTTTCTAAATTTCCCATGTATCAGACTAATATCTGCACAAGAATTATTAAGTAAATATGCTAGGGAAATTTTGAGTGTAACCAAGGAATTAACAATTTCTAAAATGTTTTATTTACCTATAAAAAAAAGGGATATCTCAACACCTGAAGGTGGTATTGATGTTTTAGTACCAGCTAGTCCCAATCTAACTGATTTCCTGGAATCATCCAATGATAATATCCAATCAAGAGCCACATTGTTAGTGACTTTTGGTTTGGAAAATGAGAAAAACCTCATTCTCCAGAGATACTTTAGAAATAAAGAAATCTTATTTTGTGGTCAGAAAATTCAAGTGTTTCCGGACGTTTCCAAAGACACTCAAATGAGGCGGAAACAGTTTTTGAATTTGAAACAGAGGGTGGTTGCCTTGGGAGCCACCTTTTTTCTCAAATTCCCCTGCAAATGTTTAGTTACTTATCAGAGTAATAGATTTGTGTTTCTGGAACCACCTCATTTAGAAACATTTCTTGCAGACAAGGGTGGATAGACAAAGAACCCCCCTCCATGAAAGGGGAATCTGGAATAATTAAAAGGCAATCTCCTAAAAGAACTCATTAATATGAGATATTATTTTTTGTGTAACAAGTTTTTCTTTATTATACTCCCCATAAAGTGGGCTGATTATTGTATCCACATGACATGAAGTGGGCAAATGTATGTTTTCTTAAACTTTTGATTGATGTGAAGCAATATTTTCCTTTTCCTTTTTGCATTGTAAAATGTTTGAAAGAAATTCAATAAACTATAAATTAAAAAAAAAAAAAAAAAAAAAAAACATTTTTGGGAATTGGTTTCAGTTACATACATATTATAACAAGGGTGCAATTGCCGTTAGATGTTAAGACTATATTTTTCAATGATTTGAGAAGGATGCCCTTTAGAGATAAGTACCTTTAATTTTGAGGGAGGAAAATATTTTTGTTGGCATAAAAAATTCGTACTTCAGAAATGGATATTAGCAGAACCTTCTATTTTGACTCAGCTATGGAACGCTGTTAGTAACCTTTGTATTATGGAAAAATATATTGAAAAAATGGATACTAATAAGAAGAGACCAAAAAAAACCAGGAGAAATGGATCGCTGTATATAAAAGAGACTTTATTCTGACACAATGCAAGCCCGACTCTGGCCAAGTTTTGCTCTTTGTGGAGAGCTGCCTCAGGTGTGCAGATTACAAAACCAGCAAGGAAAGTCAGGTGAAATGGGCCCACACAAGTTCCAAAGGCTGCATAGCCATGGGGTAAAGATTTACAATCTTTACCCCATGGAGCCAGGAGCCTAATTTTAAATGATATGCCTGGCACTTAGTCAATGTTGCGACCGTCGCTGCTCAACGCCCTCACTCCGCCCTCTTTACCTCTGTGGTGACTCCCTCCAGTCTGATGGACGGCTGGCTGCCGCGGCGTCTCCATACCGCCTCCCTCCGGCGTACTCGGACTGGCTCGACGCTGCAACTCCACCATCTTGTCCTGATGCCTAGGGCATGCGCATGCGCGCATCCCAACTTTTGTACCAGCAAGGGCGCGAACCTCATGGGCGTCCCCCTGAGATGATGTCATCTGCTTCCAATATTTAAAGGTCTTTGAATACGCTAACAAACTGAGTTAGCAAGGGGATTGCTTCTGCTTTACTCTCAAGCTACTCTGCCTCCTCGGACTTACCAGAGGTACCGGCTCCTCGAGGGCCTTGCTCTTTTCTTTATTTTCAGATTACAGATAGGAACCGGTACTCGCTCCTCGAGGGCCCATGTTCCTAGACACTCTGAAGATTCTCTACTGCCTGGAAGCTATCACTGCTACAAACAATTGTGAGTTACCATCGCTCTCTCAGAGCTTTCCCTGGAACTAGGTACTCGCTCCTCGAGGGCCTAATCCTTTCCAGCTCCTGAACTTACTTGAGACCTTACATGAATTTTGTCATCTAGTTCTGTTCATGAACCTTGCCTACTCTGCCTACTCACTTTCTACAGTTTCTCAACAGCTCAGCCATCCTGGGATCGTTGTTCCAGTACCTGAGGGACTACAGCCCTGCCGGGCATATCAGTTCACTACTGCCACCTCTGGTGGTTTCTAATAACCTGTTTAATAAAAGAACTAATGTGTGTCTGTCTCCATACTCCAGCCTAGCTGGTGGTCCCTCTCGGGGTATCCTCCCGAAGGTATAGTCATCTGCCATCGGCCCAGGGATCCACCCACAACTACATCAGATTCATTACAGATTGCTACTCCTTAGCAAGATGATATCTGAGACACTACAAGATTGCTGACTCCTCCCTCTCCAGGAGCCCACTATACGGAGCTTTCTCTATAGATTGCTCCTCCTATCTGACTGCTCCTCCCATCAAGCATCAGATTTCATCAGATCTCTAACAGATTGCTAACTCCGCAGTCTAACCCATAACAGATTGCTATCTCGAGCTGCAGATTTACAACAGTCAACTGTGTGGTACATAGGCCCCTCTGTTTAGATAAAATTGTTTAGGTGCATCTTCTCTAAATAATATGCATGTTAGCTTAGTGGACTAAGGGGGGAGGGGGATCTATTCTTTGTTTTGCAGGTTCGTTAGGGTTCTGGTTAATAACTGTGTTTAAATGCAATGAAAAGCTATATAACATGTCCTAACTGATGGTGGACAGAAACCATCCACTGCCAATTTTGTGTATGTATCATTTGAAAACTTAATAAAAAAGATTTAAACTTTAAACTTTATGAGAGACTTATGAAGGTACATTTGGCAACTTGTTTGTGCAATTTTAAACCTGCAAATTACCTTACATATTTGATATCAGACTCATCTGTTGTCTGTTATTGGTTGAAGGTGAGATCTGGGTGAACTGGGGGAGTTCAGGGTGAAGAACTAGGAGGATCTCGAGGACCTGGAGGAAGACAGGGTGATCTGGTGATAATATCAGCAAACTGGTGATTTCAATTAGATATGCATGTTTTAAAATATACCAACTTCCATGTGTAAATCAGGGTTTTATGCCAACAAGTTTGCTTATTTATTTATTTTATTTATTTACTTATTTTATATACCATCGCTTGGGGGAACCATCACAATGGTTTACATAGATACAATAATATGAAATGAAGTAAAGATACAGAGTTAATTTAGATTATTAGTACATATAAAAGAAATAAAATCAAAGCAAGCAGTAAAAGTAAAGTAAAATACAAACTCAAAATAAGTTAATAATACATACAATTTAAATAAAATAAAATCAAAGCATACAATAAAACTTCATTAAAGAAGATGAATACATAAAAGGAAGGGGGCTTTGATAAAGAACAGGTTGCTGTATCTTAAATGTTATGAGTTATATATTTTTTGCACATAAAATATATGTGCATATGTTTATTAAAAAAAGGTAGATACAACATGCTGTGGTAGATCTCATATATATGCTTATGTATGGGGCTGCACAAAGCTGTGTGAAAGTTATCCTGTGTTTCCACCTCTTGAGTAATAAAGATCATTTATACTTGGTGATTTTCTGAGTGAAAACTTAAACCTGCAATAGAAAAAAGTGAAAATATTTTGAGAAAAGAATCATGGTCCTGGTTTAAGAAATTCGTATTACAAATTTGTGTTAATTATTTGAACTGAAACTTATCTGATTTTTTTTTCTGTTGGTGAATCCTTATTCCAGCTAGAATAAAAAAAAAAAAAAAGAAAAGTTAATATTTGAAGCTCTTTGAAAAACCTGAAAAGGGAAAGGAAAGCAATTAATAGTGAAAAACAAACAATTAAAGGAAATATACTTAGCTTTATAATATTTCACTTGAACTTGCTAATGGGGGTCCTGGAAAGTATTTAAAGACATTTTACTTATTACCAAAAGATGGTGGAATTATAAGTCCAAAAAGTGCTAAATAAAAGGTCAAGTAACACTTTTCAGACTTCTCTGGCTAAGTGTTGCTACTTAGCTGCATAAATTGGAATAAGTATCTCTCGTTTTCCGGATAAGTCTGAACTTACATACACAAGCATGTATATGCACATAAGAACTCATATTTTATAACCTGCACGTACATTTGTGCACAGGTTATAAATACAGTAGTAAATTACCATGAACTTATAATAACGTAGGCTTTGCGCAGTGGCAATATTGTAGTCAATAGGTTTATCCGAGGTGCAATTATTGCTAATTGAAACTTTTCCCAATATGGTGGCACATGAGCAGTTTTGCAAGTTATCCTCATAGATTTTAAAAGACACATAATAAATAAATTCAAAAGCCCTAATTATATTTAGCAACCCTTAAGCTGAAACTCCTTATCAGCCTTTTAAACTTTATCAACACAACAAATCAAGATGCAGCTAGAAGCCCAGCAGCGAGATAGGGGCTATCCAGTCTTTTGCACTGAGTGACACATATATGATTATCTACCTGTTGGTGAGAAGTCATATGTGTGCACCTGGTGCAAAGAGCTCCTGACTCTCAGAGAATGAGTTCAATCTTTGGTGGCCAAAGTAACAGTCCTGAAGGAGCTGAGGCAGAAAGATATGTACATAGAGAAGACCTTCAGGGGCATAGTGGAGTGGTCCCAATTCCAGTCTAGCAGCCCTTATGCTTCTTTGGAGGAACAAGGTCACCTGGCAGGAGACCATCACCTTGGTGTGGCAGGAAGTGATGCTGTAGCTAGGACCTGCTATCTTCTCACACCAAGGGGGTCCATGACCAGAAGAGAAGGCTTCGTATGGCCGCTATAGTGGATGATTCCATAATTAGGAAAGTCAATAGCTGGGTGCATGATGGGCATGAGGATCGCTTGATAACTTGCCTAGCCAGTGAAAAGGTAGTGGACCTCACATACCAACTAGATAAGATTTTAGAGAATGCTGGGGAGGAGCTGGCTGTCATCATACATGAAATAGGAAGGTGCAGGAGGGAGGTTCTAGAGGCTAAAGTTTGGCTCTTAATTAGAAAATTGAAATCTAGAGCCAACAGGGTTGCATTCTCAGAAATGCTTCCTGTTCCACACTAAGGTCTCCAGAGGTAGGCTGAGTTCCAGAATCTAAGGGCCAGATTTTAAAAGGGTTACGCACATAAAGTACGCACTTAACCCTTTTAAAACACCCCTGCATGCGGCGAGCCTATTTTGCATAGGTTCGGCGGCACGCGCAAACCCTGGGACTCGCGTAAGTCCCGGGGCTTCGCAAGGGGGGCATGTCGGGGGCGTGTCGGGTGGGTGGCGCAAATTTTGGGGCGTTCCGGGGGGGGGGGGTGTTGGGGGCGTGGTGCCGGCCCGGGGACGTGGTCGAGGCCTCCGGACCAGCCCCTGGGTCAGGTGATGGCACGCCAGCACCCCGCTGGCGCACGCAGTTACGCCTGCCTCTGACAAGCATAACTTTCCCAACAAAGGTAGGTGAAGGTTTAGATAGGGCCGGGGGGGGGGGGGGGGGTTAGGTAGGGGAAGGGAGGGGAAGGTGCAGGGGGTTGGAAGGAAAGTTACCTCCGAGGCCGCTCCAATTTCGGAGCGGCCTCGGAGGGAACAGGCAGCGCGCGCAGGGCTCGGCACGGGCAAGTTGCACAAATGTGCACCCCCTTGTGTGCCCTGACCCCGGATTTTATAAGATAAGTGCAGCTTCGCATGTATCTTATAAAATCCAGCGTACTTTTGTTTGCACCTGGTGCCCGAACAAAAGTACGCGCGCGCGTAGATTTATAAAATCTACCCCTAAATGTATCAATGAGATGATATTGCAGGGAAGAGGGTTTTAGGTTTGTTAAGAACTGTGGGACATTCTGGGGAAGGAGTTGACCATTCCTTTGGGTAATTGTCACATCAGGACATGCTAAAGAGGTAAAGTTTCTAGATGGAATTAATGACTGCTTCATGGAATAGCTGGCACAAGAACCAACAAAAGGGAACTATTTTAGATTTGGTGTAACAGGGAATGCTGTTAGAGCCATTTGGCAATAGTGATCATAACATGATCGAGTCTGATGATAATTGAAAGGAGAACACTAAGGAAATCTATTGTGATAGCATTTAACTTTGTAAAGGGAGACTATAATAAAATGAGGAAAATAGGAAAAAACTGAAAGGAACAATGGCAAAGGTTAAGAATTTATTTATTTATTTATTTAACAGTTTTTTATACCGACCTTCATAGTAAATTACCATATCGGATCGGTTTACAGTTTAACAAAGGGAAAAACTAGAGTAACAAATTTACATCAAGCATGGATGTTGTTTAAAAATATATCATGGAAGCCCAGACCATATGTTTTCCTCATATTAAAAAAGGTGGAAAGAATGAGAAATGACTACCGGCATGGCTGAAAGGTGAGGTGAGAGAGGATATTCTAGCCAAAAGAACATCTTTCAAAAAATAGAAATGGATCTGAATAAAAACAGGAAACAGTATTGGCAAGTTAGATGCAAAGCATTAATAAGGAAAGCAAAGATAGAATATGAAAAGTAGCTCTCTGTGGAAGCAAAAACTCATAATAAAAAGTTTTTTAGGTACATTCAATGCAAAAAATCTGTGAGGGAATCAGTTGGACTATTAGATGATCAAGGGGTAAAAGGGCACTAAGCAAGAACAAGGACATAGCAGAGAGATTAAATTAATTCTTTATTTCAGTTGTTACTGAGGAAGATATAAGACAGATACCCATGCACAAGTGATATTTAAAGGTAATGATTCAGAGGAATTGAAACAAATCTTAGTTGTACCGGGAAGATGTAATAGGGCAGACTGACAAACTAAAGAGTAGCAAATTACCTGGACCAAATGGCCTATATCCTAGAGTGCTAAAAGAACTATGAAACTGCAGATCTACTATTAAAATCAGCTATATTACCTAGAGATTGGAGGGTAGCTAATGTAACATCAGTTTTTAAAATGCTTTCCAGGAAACTAGAGACCAGTGAGCATGACATCAGTGCCAGGAAAAATGGTTGAAACTATTCTAAACAACAAATTTACTGAACATACAGATAGTCATAATTTAATGGGACAAAGCCAATATGGATTTAGTCAAGGAAAGTCTTGCCTTACCAATCTGCTATACTTTTTGAAGGTGTTAATAAACATGTAGATAAAGGTGAAATGGTGTATTTTCAGAAAGTGTTTGACAAAGTACTTCATGAGAGACTCTTGAGGAAATTAAAAAGACATGGAATAGGAGGCAATGTTATATTTCAGATTGAGAACTGATTAAAAAATAGATAACAGAGAGTAGGACTAAATGGTCAGTTTTCTCAGTGGTGTGCTCCAGAGATCTATACTGGGACCATTACTTTTTAACTTTTTTAAAAATGACCTCGAAATGGGATCAATAAGGGGATACTTTTTTTAAAGATTTACATGAGTAAATGTAACTAATATTGTAGCAAATTTCAAAAGCCATTTACGCATGTAATGTGAATTTACATGGGTAAATTGTATGGACAATTCAATGGCATATATTGTAGCAATTTTCAAAAGAACACTTACATAGATATAGTGCATTTACACATGTAAAACCCATTTTTAGCGTGTAAATGCTTTTCAATATCAGGCCCAATTTGAAATGATCAAATTTGTTAATGAAACAAAATTATGCAAAGTTGTTAAATCACTAGAGGATTATGAGAAATTGCAAGTAGACCTTGTGATACTGGGAGACTGGGCATCCAAAGGGCAGATGAAATTTAATGTGGACATGGGACAAGGGAAAGTGATGAATGTAGGGAAGAGCAACCAAATTATTGCTATATAATACAAGTTTCACACTGAGTCACCACCCAGGAAAAGGATCAAGGCATCATTATGGATAATAGGGGTGTGCATTATTTAAAATGAATATGTAAAACACAATGAATAAAGTCAATCCATTTCATTCAAGGGCCCCAAAACAAAACAGAGCCACCCAAATAAAATGAACCTTTTTACTTGCATTCACTTTAAATGAATTCATCAGGCCTAGGCCTAGGCCCAAGGCTAGGGCCTCACCTAGGGCATAGACCAAGGCCTAAAGCAGGATCACTGCCTATGCCTGAGCATGACACTGGCATCTCAGCCTAGGCCTAGACCTAGGCCCGAAGCCTGGGCCTCACCTAGGGCATAGACTGATACCCATGAAATGGGCCACAGCCTAGGCCTGAGCACAATGCCAGGGTCTCAGACAAGCACCTCCCTTAAAAACGTACCTGATCCATCAGGTATCCATGGAAATAGCCAGTCCAGTTACTGACACCTAGGCCTTGACCTAGGCCAGAGCCCAAAACAAGGCCTGATGCCACAATCCAGCCTGGAGGCTGGACCCTGATGCATGGACCTCGGCCTAGGATAGAGCCCGAACTCAGGCCTGACGCCATGACCCAGCCCAGAGGCCGGGTTCTAGCACTGGGGCCTTGGCCTGGACCCAGGCCTGGCATCAAGGCCTGTTCTGGAAGCCGGGTCCTGATGTCTAGGCCTCAGCCTTGGTCGGAGCCGAGACCAGGCTAGATGCTGTGACCCAGCCTGGAGACTCAGTCCCAAAGCATGAGCCCTAGCCTGGACTCAGTTCTGACACCAGGGCCTGGCCTGGAGGCTGGGTCCTGGTTCCTTGGCCTCGGTCTAGGGTCAGGCCCAGGCCCAGAGTCCAGACCTCAAAGCACATCCATCATCCTCTTCTTTCTTCTTCAATTGATGCTGCCCACTGGGGTCAAGCTGGAGTTAATTAAATCCAGCACATTCACACCAGCGGACGGCACCATTTTGATGTACAACAATCTATGGCAATGCCACATATCAAAACGGCGCTATCTTCAGGGGTGAAGTCATTGGCAGATGATGTGGTAAAAGTTGTTAGTGTAGCCAGTCTTTAAAAAGTTTTGGACAAGTTTTTGGAGGAAAACTCTATAAACTATTATTCAGTTGGCTTAGGGATATCCACTGCCTTCCTTGATTAAGCAACATGGAATTTTTTGACCTATTCGGATCCTGAGAAGTATGTTTTGACTTGAATTGGCCACTGTTGGAAACTGGATACTGGGCTTGATGGAACTTTGGTCTTACCCAGTATGGCAAATCTTATGATCGTATGTTAAAACAAAATATATATATATATTTATTTATTTATTTTTTTAACTGGGTGAGGAAAAAACTTCTCAAGTATCAGAACAGGGAGAAAATTTCAGTGATGGAGAGAGGAGAAGGAGAGGGGCATAACCAGGAAGGGGAGAAGAGAGGGACAACCAGGATTGGGGAAAGGGGAAGGAGGAGGGAGGAGGGAGGAGGACCAGTGATGGGGTGAGAAGATGAGCATACTAGGGATGGGTGAGTAGACTAAGAAGAAGAGATGACTGGAGCTGGAGGAGAACAAAGAGAAAGGACTGGGGATGGGATGATCAAGAAAGAGGGGGAAGATAAGAGGAACAGGACCAGGAATCTGAGATAGGGAAAGAGGAGAGAAGGAGGGAAGATCTTAGATTTGGGCTTGAGGGATGATCTTAGATGAAGGGAGATGAGGAAGAAAGGGAGGTTCCAGGATCTGGAGAGAGGATTTGAATTGCTGAGGGGCTGAGGAGTGGATTGGGAGGTGTCCCTACTCTGCTCTGGTGCTTTACCCCATTCAACTGCATCCTCTTTCTAACCTCCCACTCAGTTTGATATACACACATACACTCTCCTGATGCTGATACCTTCTCTATCACATATACAAACACTGCCCCCTACACCCCTGTTTCACTCACACATACTGTACATACACTACCAACTGATCCTTTCTCATCCTTTGTCCTTACTCCCCTCCACCAATTATTCCCTCCACCCCATCTTAACCTTCCCAAATTGATCCTTTTTTGCTCCCCAGTTCCTCCTTAACCCCCCCCAGAAGATCTCTTTCATCCCCTCAATGATCTCTCTTAGCACTTCTTATACTCCCAACCACAATAATTCCCCTCTCATTCCCTCCTCCCCATAATGGGTCTGTATCACTCCATTTTGCAACTCCAGTATTCCAGGTGTGACTCCAATATTTAGAGTTAGCCGGATAACATATCTGGCTAACTCTGATAGTCCTGCAGAACTGTCCTAAAGTTAGCTGGATAAATGTATCTGACTAACTTTAAGATACCTATGTATATTCAGAAGCGAGGCTCCACTGCTGAATATACAGCACTAGTTAGCCAGATAAATTTATCTGGCTAACTATGGGTTATGGGGACCAGGCAACAAATGGGTTGCCTGGTCCCCAAAGTAGGCCCAAAAATCTAAACAAGGCAAAAATCTCCTGCTTCCACTAACTTCAAAAACAAAATTGCTCTGCCCACTCTTACACTGCTGCAAGCTATTTTTATGATCCCAGAGGCCAGCCATTCCAGCAACCTGAAAGGAAGAGCTATTTGCAATGGTGCCTCCCCTTCCCCAACTGCTATCTCTCCTAGCCTAGGGCCATATCTCATAACAAATCCTAGAGCATCATTACAGCAAAATAGTTCAGAAACTATTTTAATTATTGTATGCTCTGCATTTCATTACTTTAGTAAATGCACATTAAATGTATATTAAAATATTTAGTAGAGATGTGCAGAGATAAGAACATTTGGGGCTTCATTTTCTAAAGTATCGCAGGCCTGAAAATCACGCTAATGGGGGGCGGGGGGTCGAAACGGGGGGGTGGTCCGTGCTAGCCAGCAGCGATCGCACCGCCACAGTGTGATCGCTGCCGGTTTCGCACCCAATAGCGCCACCATAGAAGGTGTAGTTATTGGGCGCGAAATAGGCAGCGAAAAAGCCCTTACCTTTTCGCTGTTGGTGTCGTCTTCGCGGAGTCGGCCCCAGTGACGCCCTGACTCCTTCTCTTCCGGGGCCAACTCTGCCCCAATTTAGGTAGCGCAGGCCTGCGCTACCTTCGCTAGCTATCGCAGGCTTGCGCTGTTAGCCTGGCTGTTAGTGCAAGCCTGAGATAGCCTTAGAAAATAAGGCCCTTGGTTTGGGCTTCGTTTTTGGCCCACCATGGGAAATTTTGTTTTTCCCACGGTTCATGCTTTTTTTTGGAGGGGGGGGACACCCTGATTTTTGGGTTAGTGCGCACTAACCCGAAAAATTAATTTTTCTGAAATTTCGGAAAAATTACAATAGTTTTTCGGGTCCTCCGAACCAGGACAAAATAGACAATTTTGTTGAAATTGTCTAATTCGGCCAAAATGAATGCACATCCCTAATATTTAGCACCTCGATATTAAAAAATCCCCTATAGCATGAAGTTTAGTGACTAAACCCCATTGTTATGAACCAGAACAAATCTAATCTAGTTTACTACTTCATTTATGATTAAAATCTGTTAAGTTTTGCACATTTATATAAGTTAAAATAAATACATGCTGCATGCATCATCAATTATGATATCTACACTTATCTAAACTAGGTTTCTATGAAATACCTCTACCAAACAATGGGGTGAATTTTCAAGGAATTCTGTGCACATAGATTGGCATATACACGCATAAGTAGTAAGTAGAGGTATGCATCCGTTTTCCACGTATTTGTAATCCGCAACTTATTTTGTCCTATCTGTTAAATACGTGGGGAGGCGAAACGCATCGCGACTCCCCACGTATTAAACAGATTTCTGTTTTATTCGGCCTCCTAAATAAAAATTTAAACCCCCCCACCCTCCTGACCCCCCAAAGACTTACCAAAACACCCTGGTGGTCCAGCGGCGAGTCCAAAAGCCATCCCTGCATTCTCACACCCACGTTTGCCGGTTTCATCATGACGCCGATAGCCTGTGTCACAGGGGCTACCGGTGCCATTGGTCAGTCCCTGTCACATGGTCACCGGCGCCATCTTGTGCTCCTACCATGTGACAGGGGCTGACCAATGGCACCGGTAGCCCCTGTGACATAGTATGGGCAAAGGTCATCGGCGACATTTTGAGTCCTGGCATCGGACGGCAGGTCGCTCCGGGACCCCCGTTGGACCCACAGGGACTTTTGGCCAGCTTGGGGGGGCCTCCTGACCCCCACAAGACTTGCCAAAAGTCCATGGTGGTCCGGGAACGACCTCGTGCATGCCGGCCGTCCGATGCCAATACTCAAAATGTGTGACATAGTGAGGGCAAAGGCGATCGGCGCCATTTTGAGTATTGGCATCGGACGGCGATTTTGAGTCTCAAAATGGCGCCGATCGCCTTTGCCCTCACTATGTGTGACATAGTGAGGGCTGACCAATGGCACCGGTAGCCCCTGTGACATAGTGAGGGCAAAGGCGATCGGCGCCATTTTGAGTATTGGCATCTGACGGCCGGCGTGCATGAGGTCGCTCCCGGACCCCCGCTGGACTTTTGGCAAGTCTTGTGGGGGTCAGGAGGCCCCCCCAAGCTGGCCAAAAGTCCCTGTGGGTCCAACGGGGGTCCCAGAGCGACCTGCCGTCCGATGCCAGGACTCAAAATGGCGCCGATAGCCTTTGCCCATACTATGTCACAGGGGCTACCGGTGCCATTGGTCAGCCCCGTCACATGGTAGGAGCACAATATGGCGCCGGTGACCATGTGACAGGGGCACCGGTAGCCCCTGTGAAAAGGCTATCGGTGCCACGATGAAAATCCAGCACCGAGGGTGTGAGTGAGTTCCCGGACCCCCCGCTGGACCACCAGGGAGTTTTGGTAAGTCTTGGGGGGGTCAGGAGGGTGGGGGGTTGTAGTTAATTTTAATTTTAGCTGGGACAGGAATTTAACTCGCCGTAGTAACGTATTGACAGATCGACAACTTATGGAATTCTCCATACTTCCGCATGAAACGGAATTGACCCCCCCACGAATACGTATCATGAATGCAACGAAAACTTTTTGGCTGCACATCCCTAGTAGTAAGTACTCATATAATCAGTATTTTATAACTTTTGAAAGTATGCGCATACTTTAATTTCGCACGCACATATTTGCTTACAAAAAGGGCAGTTTAGGGGTGCTCTGCGGTGTGGCCAACAGTTACATGCGTAGGTTGCTATTTTAAAAGAGACGTATGCATGTACATTTGACAACTTGCTTGCGTAATTTTACACCTGATAATTATATTGCATAATTAATATCAACTTATTTATGGTGTAATATTGGCTGGGTGGGAGATCTGAGTGAACTGGGGGGAGTTCAGGCTGAAGAACCAGGTTGGCCTCGATAACCCCCTGCTGGAGGAATTGGAAAAAATGCTAATTTCAATTACACACACATGTATTAAAATAATAAATTAAGAAGCGGGCTGGGAGGGAACTTCCCTACACCCCTACCTAACCTTCCTACCTTTCCCCCTCTCCTCTCCTCCCCGACCCCTAATCCCACCCTATTAGGTTTTTTTTGTTTTAATACTTACTTTAGCTTCTGAGGTGAAGTAACCTCCGCATGCCAGCTGGCTAGCGGCGCGCACTTTCCCAGGACAGTGGCTAATGGTGCTGTCCCGGCCTGCTCCCTGCCCACCCCATCCCACCCCTCCCCTCCCAGACCACGCCCCCCCCCCCCCCCCCCCCCCCCCCCCCCGGCCTGCCACTTTTGAGAAGCCCAGCACTTCGGCACGTAACAGGGGTTACGCGAGTGGCTGGGCCCTTCCAAAAATGCTTACGGTGCGTGCAAGGCCTGGCCATGTGCATAACTCCCCTTTTTTACATGCATGGACCTTTTAAAATCAGGCCTAAAGTGTACTATGTTAACACGCAAATCCTTATTAATGTAGCCATATGCCTGGCAATTTTAATTACACTGTTAGAGGTGTAGTTAAAATGTTTTCCTTAATGTGCACATTAATTTCCATTTTAAAGCACATCCACCTGCCAGTGTTTAGTAAATAGTATGTTAAAATATGCATGTTATAAACATATGTCAAAGTGCAGTTTAGTAAATAGGCCCCTAGGAAAGCATATCAAGTCATTATTCATACAGGTGAATTTTCAAAGGGGTTATGTGCGTAAATGTAGCATACTAGCATAGAAATTTTCAAAAGCCATTTATGCATGTTTAAAGTGCATTTTACATGGGTAAATCCTATGGACAATTCAATGGCAATTTTCAAAAGCCCACTTACTTGAGTAAAGAGCATTTACACGTGTGTAACCCATTTTTAAGCATGTAACGAGTTGCAAACGAGTTGCATGTAACGAGTTGCAAACAAACAACTAACAGAATACCTAAACGACCACAAAATTCTTTCCCCATCGCAGTTCGGTTTCCGCCAATCTCGAAGCACCGAAACCCTCCTAATCTCATTAACGGACTCTATATTACTTAAACTTGAAAACAGACAACCGTGTCTTCTCATCCTCCTAGATCTAACAGCAGCTTTTGACACGGTCAATCACAACACATTAATAGATCGCCTGGCAGAAATTGGCATCAGAGATGAGGCCCTCAACTGGTTCAAATCGTTCCTACAGAACAGACAGTATAAGGTCAAGATCAACAAGGAAGAATCTCAACCAGTCACCTGCAACTTAGGAGTCCCACAAGGATCATCACTCTCTCCAACCTTATTCAATATTTACCTTCTGCCACTCTGCCAGCTCCTCATCAACCTGAATCTCATCCACTACTTATATGCAGACGATGTTCAGATACTGATTCCAATTACTGAATCTCTCCAAAAAACACTGGACTTCTGGAACTCTTGCCAACAAGCCATCAACAACTTACTCACTAACCTCAACTTGATCCTTAATCAAAACAAAACAGAATACCTCCTCATTTCCCAAAACGGAACCTACACACTTCCAAGTACCATCATGTCAACTCAACTAACAATAACCCCACAAGTCAGAAATCTAGGAGTTATACTTGATAACCAAATGAATTATAGATCACTCATAAATAACATCGTAAAGGATGGATTCTTCAAATTACAAGTCTTAAAAAGACTGAGACCACTCCTACATTTCAAAGACTTCCGATTAGTGCTACAAGCAATCATTCTCACGAAAATAGATTACTGCAACTCACTTCTACTGGGTCTCCCTGCCAACGCCATAAAACCGCTACAGATGCTGCAGAACGCTGCAGCGAGGATCTTAACCAAGTCCAACAAAAGAGACCACATCTCACCCATCTTAAAAAGCCTACACTGGCTTCCCGTCAAATTCAGAATACTATTCAAAGTGCTCTCACTAACCCACAAGGCAATACACAACCTGGCACCACTTGAGCTCACATTCCCTCTCCAACTCCACACATCTTCCAGACCAGTGAGACAAGCCTACAAAAACAACCTTCAAATTCCACCGATGAAGTCAGCATTAAGTAAAAGAGCTTTCTCCACAGCTGGGCCTAAACTCTGGAACTCTCTCCCATCAGAGCTCAGATCACTGCAATGCTCCACTACATTTAAAAAAAGACTCAAGACTTGGTTATTCAACCAAGCTTTCCCATAACATCAACCTGCGAAATATCCCTGCCAATATCCCCTCAGTGGTAACACGCTAGAGAACTATATAGATCTTCTCTAGAAATCACATGATCTTTGGCAGTCTATTATCTTTGGCAGACTATTATCTTTGGCAGTCTATCATTAAAACCCAGCCTCTAGCCTATATTAGGCACCGCTCATGTTAATTATGTTATTACCCCCATATATCTTAATCCAAGTTAATTCGACCTGTTCATTGTAAGACATTTACTTGTCATTGTTGTTATTGTTTAAAATGTAAACCGAATTGATCAATAATTTTGTTATTGGAAAGTCGGTATAGAAAAATGCTAAATAAATAAATAAATAAATGCTTTTGAAAATCAGGCCCCTAGACTCTACTTTGAATATTTTCATAAACTAGGATTCTTGCATTTTTTAAATGCTCTGTATTGTTTTCTTCTTATCTTAGTTTTGCAAACAATTTCAAAGACTTATTTAATCTTGTAAGAGTAGACAATATATTACTTTGTGGCTCTAATTCCTCTCATTTCTGCCTTTGATGCATTGCACATTGTTTGTTTTTTTTTTTATAAGTAACATGAATCAGATCAAGGACAGTATGCAGAAATTACAAAGAAAAAAACTGACCTAATGTAGATTAAATCATAAATGTCTTTATGTCTTAAAATCATTCTTTCAGGTTTGCTCTTAGCTTTTTCTCAATTAGTTAAAGCCCTTTCCGGGTATGAGGGCCTTCCTACTCTCTGCCTGCGGTGATAATCCTTATTGAATAGTTCATTTAATAATTAACAGAAGCAGTCATTTATTTCAAATAAATCCACAAAAGGGTTAGCATGCCCTAAGCAATCTAGCCGTGTCATTTCACATACTAACAATCACTGTTACTATTAAAAAAAACCGATTTTCACCAAAGAATATACTTGTTAGTTATAGAGCCTCCCCTGCAACAGATCATCATCTATGTTCTGCAAGACTCCGTATGTTCAGTGGCCCCACTATCTAACAAATCCTTCCATGAAGAAACAGATCATCGTAAACTGAAGTCTTGTCCCCAAAGTCATCCTTGACCATTTGTTATAGCAGTCACATTCTACTAGAACAAGCTTTGTTTATAGCAAACTTGTTGGCGACTAACCAGTTATGAAAACAAAATCATCCACTCTACTTCTCCATGAAACAATGCAGTGGGAAACTATATCTGATAGTCACGGAAGATAAGAAATATGTTTTACTTTGGGTTTTTTTTAATAGATTTGCCTTTTTTTTCCTATATGGTTGCAGCTTTTTTTTTTTTTTTTTTGGACATTGTATAAAATCAAACTATCAAATTAAAATAAAGAAATAAAATGAAAATTTATTCTGTGACTATTATAGATTATTATTTGAGCAAGTCTATAATTTATTTATTTATTTATTTATTTATTTAAAAACTTTTATATACCGGTATTAGTATGCATACATCATACCGGTTTACAATGTAACTTAAAAGGCAGAAATTACAATGAACAGGGAGGGCGAACAAGGAGGAGTATACATAGAGCAGGAGGAGGAGGAATTAGAGCAATAAATAAAACTGCAACGGACTATTTACAGGAATATACAAGGCGTAGGCAAGATACTTGCGGAAGTCAGTGTATTTAATCAGGGTAGGCTTGTCGGAAGAGCCATGTTTTAAGTTTTTTTCTGAACTTGGCGTAACATGGCTCTAGCCTGAGAGTGGTAGGGAGGGCGTTCCATTGTTTAGGGGCCTGCAATGGATAGTGCACGGTCCCTAGTAGAGGAGAGGTGGGCTTTTTTCAAAGGGGGAATGGAGAGGGTGCCTTTGTTGACAGTGCGAGTGGGTCGTTCAGTGCGTATAGGACGAAAGGGTTCATCCAACCAATTGGAATTGTGCGAGTGGATGGACTTGTGCACTATGGTTAGAATTTTGAAGAGAATTCGGGATGCGATGGGGAGCCAGTGGAGTTCTTTGAGTATAGGGGTAATGTGATCAGCTTTCCTTGAGTTGGTGATGACCCTGGCGATGGCATTCTGGAGCATTTGTAAGGGCTTGGTGGTGGAGGAGGGTAGGCCGAGGAAGAGGGCATTACAGTAGTCCAGCTTTGAGGAAAGGGTGGCTTGGACGACGGTGCGGAAGTCATATAATGACTATAATGACTATAATATAATATATATATAATATATATATAATATATATATATATATATATAATATATATAATATAATATAATAATATAATGACTATAATGACTAAAGAAATGTAGTGGCTATGTTAGTCCACACAGGTACCCAGAAATAAAGATCAAAGAAGTTGTACCTGATACTTTTTTTTTTTATAAGACTAATTTAATATGTTTGCTATTAGCTTTTGAGTGCTCTACACCTTTCCTTAGGTCAGTGCAAACTGAACTAAGGATGATGATGTCCAACTCTAGACATATGGTATAGTTCAGCCTACTATTTGATTATACTTTTGGACATCATCACCTTTAGATCACTTTGTACTGACCTGAGGAAGGTAGCCTAACTCTCAAAAGCTACTGTAGTAACACATGCATTGTTAGTGGAATAAGTCCATAAAGATATAATACCCCCAGCATCTTTGTACCAGTTACCTGTACAGGTCTTATCTTCAGAAGAAATATCCCTTTTCATAACAGAAAATAAATAATCCATTTTATTTTTGTACTTTCTTGTTGTGTAGGAGCGATATAATAATGCAGCCTACATGTTCTAGAACATACCAAGGCACAAAATATAACAGAAGAATCCATTTTTATGAGCTTTATATCATTTTTACATGGTCAATTGGCTGTTTTTATGATCCTGATACATAACATAGCATCTGTAGAAAACAAATTCTACAAGATGATGGCAGGGTCCCTGATTTACCGTTAATGCTAGTTAGAATTGCCACAAAAATATTTAGCTGTGGTACAGTGTATTCAGTGTATTCTTTAAGGTAAATAACTATGGTCAATAAAAGTTCAGCCTATAAAGGGTCCCATCTTCTTCCAGTAGTTTTCTGCACTGAGAATTACTATGAGAATAATCATGGCTCCCTGCACACTAGTATTTCCTCTGATACAGTATGATCAATGTTGTGGAAAAACATTTATTATATTTCTTCTAGCTACTTAAAGGCATTACTGAATTATGGGTATCGCAAAACGAATCCACTGTGCATTTTTTCTTTATGTGACGTTTTTACAGTCTTCATTTTCTGCTTTGCAGCCCCCTGAGCTCCAGTGATCACGCTCTGCACCCTCTTATGACTGCCGCAGGGGTAGCTCCCTCCCGCTTTATTGCATCTGGAAAGCGCTGCACATGATAACGTTCGTTTTCATTTCATTCTGGGATGAACTCTTATTTAAAGAAAGTACTTGATAGGGAATGAAACAATCTGTGTTGGGCTAACAGCTTTTAATCTCCCGACGAAACAAAGGTTAAAGGTTTAAACCTAAAAAAAAAAAAAGATGCTGCCCTTCTATAGAACCCTTCCTACAGAAGGTGATGGAATTGCAATTGCTATCAGCCAGACAGCAACTTGCATAAAGTACAGCATTCAAAAGACAGTACTGGAGATGAAACAAGAGGAGGATAGCCTGTTTGCAAGATGGGATATGGAAGGCAAAGGGTCCAACAAAATGAATCATTTCATTCATCCAGATCACTTCTTGTTCCATTTATTCTACCTCATATTTGCGGTAGACAGCATGGGAGAAAGTTGATTAGAGCAGGCCGCCTCCTCCTTCCCCCTCCCCCCAACACACACACATACATCCATTTTAATAAGCAAAATTAAGAAGTAAATACTAAAATCTCAACTTTTGTGATAGCTTTGTGCTTGAATAAATGAAAACATTACAGGTATGAAACAGGTATGCTCCCACCAATTTACTTCAGGAAATAATTTAAAAGATTGTGATACATTCTCCTCTCTGTGCTAATGGGGAATTAATTCTATCCTTCATTCCTACAATAGGAGTTTGCGCTTCATCCCCTACCCGAAATCTGTTTCCTCTGCCTCTATTGCTACACGATTTGTAGCAAACTCAGAATACTTAATAGGAGGATAGCCTGGTAATGAGGTATGTTTAGTAATTTTTTAGAAGCAGAACCAATGATTTATGACCTAAATCTAAAGTCAACTTTATTACAAAAATGACTTCACCTATAATACCCTTATTCAGCACTCTCTTGAGAATGGTGTAGTTGAAGAGCAAAGTAATATAGCTGGTAGCTACAAATAATTCAGGTCCCTCCCTCACTCAGTGCTCCCTCCTTCACCTGCTTGCCAGAGGTAGAATTATAAATACTATGTTTTCTTCTTATGAGACTTGCTGATGCCAGCTATTCATCAAGTACTATGATCCAGTATGGGGAAGTTCCTATATTTCTATCATTTTTCTTCACTATCCCAAGAGAGGAACTCGTTTCTAGAGTGACCCCCTTGAAATCCGGAAACTCACTAATTACCACAGTTAGAATTTTGTAATGGATGGTGCTGGGTATTAAAACACAGTCTCCAGAGCCCAACAGGATTGCCCAGCTAGTCCTCTCTCTTATTAAACTACTGTGTCAATTTCTAGCAATTGTCTGTAATTTACATCTCTAAGTCACTTAGAGGATTATGTGTCCATTTGCATTAAAATAGGTTTCTGTCATTAAATTGTCAGACTATGAGGCTTCTGTAAGACAAATTAGTGATCTCTAAATACCAAGCAAAACTTACAATTCCGCTTTTCTAAGACTTTTGATAACATGGTCAATAACAAACTGACTGATAGACTGCTTAGTACATATCCATGTTACAAAGACAGTATTTCTATAGGTAAAGAAGAGTACAAAGATATAGGAGCTAGATTGCTTTTCAGATATTTTGTAAATAGGCAGCGCTAGTACCTGAGAGTCAATAGCACTGTTCCAAACTAACAAATATACAATAGTGCAGTATATAATAAAACTACATGCTAGCTGTTGACACCAGAGTTTAGCTTCTAATTCTATATAACATGACTGCCACAAGATTGCTAGATATTAGAATTTGTCTCCTGACAGATAAACAAGGAGAAGTGTCAGTAGTCAGCCACTGAGTTATGAAGCATATCACGCAGAGAAGACTTGAGATGGCATATAGGACTCACTTGCGAGGGGTGAAGTTCTGTGCTCAGTGGAAGAAGATAATCTGAGGGCAAAAATGAGGAGGCATCATTACTCTTCAGCTCTGTCGCCCTAAAAAATCTAGAGATTCTGATGCCCTGCAAGCACCCAGATGCACCAGTTAAAGATCTGTTGCACTTGCTTGTAATGAAAGAGGAACATGGTGGAATATCTTGAACATGGGGATTTTTTATTTTTCTCTTTGACCAGTGGCACTTTTTCCCTATTAATCTCTACTAGAAATCTGTAAAAACTTGTTTTGTAATAGTTTATTTTAAGTATTCTGGATTTTCGTATTTGTGATATGAAATGATGTTGGGGTTTCTTATTTATTTATTTAGTGCTTTTTTATACCGACATTCATGATACCAATCATATCATATCGGTTTACAAGAATCTATGGGGCAATAACATTAACATCAACATGAACAATAAGGCGAAAAGTGAAAAAGTTACAATAAAACAGGGGCACTCGAACTGGGAGGAGGAAGAGCCAGAGGCATGAGTAACTCAGAACTAAATAATATCAGGTCATATACTCAGGACTATAATAATAATAACATGTTTCTTGCAAGGGAGAGTGATTTCGTAGCTTTCTGATTGGGCTTTACACTCCCCTAAAGAGAATAGGGAAGGTAATTGGTTATATTAGGGATTTTAAATTAATTGTAATTGTACATTATTTAATTGTATTATTGTTATATTGATATATTCTTTTAGATGTATTATGTTATTGCGAATGTATTGTGTCATGTTGATAAATTTTATATAAACCACTCTGGGTTTTTTTCTGAGAGAGGAAGGTGGTATAAGAAATAACTAGAAAAGAGTTAGCATCAGCCTTTTGAAGAATAATATTTATTTTAAATGATGGTTTAGTCAAACCATACAAGCTTTTCCAGAACCCCAGAGATATGAAACTAGGTATAGGTCAGCAGAGGAAAAGTGCACTTGGTGACTGCATTTTCAAATCACTGCATGTACTTTCCGTTGTGTACTTTCCCCCAGCTCCCATGCAGGTGCAAAGTACATGAATAATACCAAAGTACCCGTGTTGTGCGATTTTTCCTGGGGAGTTTCCCTTTGACAATTAATTTGCAGGCCCCACCAGTGTCCTGCAAGCTGTCTGCGGGGTTTCAAAATGCAAATTCTATGAAGACAATTTTCAAGTGATTTTTAACCCAAGTAAAATTGTCAGCTGAAAACTGCACTGCCCATTCTGAGGGGGAGGGACAGGGGCAAGGAAAGGCAAAGTCACAAGACAATGTCTGTGAACTGCATTTTAAATACCTAGGCTAACTGCTCTTTTCAAAATGCTAATGTGTGTGGTTTGCACAAGCAGGTGCAAATCCTAGAGTACAGAAATACCCAGGTACCAGCCGGCCTGGAATTTTCCAATAGAAATACCACGGCCTGCAGGCAATATGCCAATTTGAAAAATTGCCCCCTATAAATTCATAAGCTCTAATTATTTTTTTAAAATGAGGCGGCACTGTAAATTAGCTGCCTTCTGAAAAGAGGTTCTCTTTTTCGGGTGAAAGATTTTGTTTTGTAAAATAATAAGCTCCAGTATAAATAAAAATGTATTAGATACTTGGGCAGTTTGTTAATAGGATAATAGAGGTTATCAAATCATGAGTGGGATAGAACAGGTAATAGGGAATGGGTTTAAATATGCTTTCAAATAGTACTAGAACTAGAGGATACTCCAAGAAACTAACAGGTAACAGATTTAAATCAAGATGGAGAAAATAATTTTTCACTCAACATACAATTAAGCTGTTGAATTTGTTGCCAAAGGATGTGGTTATGGCATCTAGCAAAGTGGGGGTTCAAAGGGTTTTGTACAAATTCTTGGAGGAAAAGTCCATAACCATTATTAGAAATCAGACTTGGGAAAACCAGTGGTGATTCCTGGGAATGAGCAACAATGAATGGATCTACTATTTGGGATCAGAATTGGCCACTGTTGGAGACAGGATGCTGAGTTCAATAGACCCTTGGTTGTACTCAGCATGGCATTTCTTATGTTCTCAATAAAGCTAATGCATTATAACAAAACATGGATTTGAAATCCAGTGGGTGCATCGAGAGGATATTATTTTGCTGGTGGCTGAAGAGGAGTGGTAAGATTTGCTTTCGGAAATCTTAGGACTTAATAAAGTTTGGGGAGAGGTGAGATAGTGGGGTATATTCTTTAGAGTTTGTGTGTATCTGAGATAAAAAGCAAGCCAGAGGGAGGTAATAGTTAGAGTTTGTATGTATCTGATATATATAGCAAGCCATCAGGAGGTATAGTTTAGAGATGAGATGTGTGTATCTAAAAAGGACCTGCTCTCAAGGTGATGCATTGTCTTCTCGCACTGAGGATGAGTCTCCCAAGACTACTGCCTGGAGGGATGGATTAGATCATCCATCATAGTTGGTGATTTGATGATTAAATGTAAATAGCAGGGTGGTTGGGGATGTGAGGAGTGCCTGATAATTGGTCTGCCTGGTGTGAAGGTGGTGGACCTCATGCATCATCTAGATCAGCGCTTCTCAATGGTTGTGGTGTCACAATACACTAGGGTGTCGCCAAACACCGGCAGGTGTGTTGCATCTCCCGGTGTCCCACTGCCCCGTTGTACTTTCCTTCTCCCTTTTTCCAGCCCCTGTGGGCCATTGGAAGCCTCCTTTCTTCCTTCCCCCATTGTCCAATGGAAAGCCTTCTTCATTCTGCCTGCCCACGCGCAGGCCAATCGGAACCCTCCTCTCTTCTACCTGCCAGTGGGAGTAGGAAGAAGGGAGGAAGCCTTTGATTGGCCGGTGAGGCAGGCATCAGAATGCCCAGGGGTGGGTGAGAGGAAGAATGAAGTTTGAACTCCGACAAAGCAAGGCCGCCACAGGACCCCATTCCCATGGTGGTGAAGAGGAAAACCCGACCCCCGACCAAGCAAGGCCGCCACAGCCCGTGGCAGCAGAGGAAACCCGACCCCGACCAAGCAAGGCCGCCACAGCCCGTGGCGGTGAAGAGGAAACCCAACCCCGACCGAGGCCACTACGGGAGCCCATCCCCATGGCGGCGAAGAGGAAACCCGACCCCAACCGAGGCCACCACGGGAGCCCATTCCCGTGGTGGCACAAAAGAAGGCCCACTGGAGTAAAGCCACAGCGGAACTGGAGCCCATCCCTGCAGTGAAGGAAGAATAAACTTTGGTGAGACTTGTGTGTCTGTATGAATGAGTGTCTGTGTGAGAGCTTGTGTGTCTGTGTGTGAATGGATGCATGAGGAGAGCTGTTGTGAATGGCTGCTTGGGTAAGAGCTTGGTGTGTGTGGCTGTGAATGAAGCCTGGGTGAGAGCTGATGTGAATGGGTGCTTGGGTGAGAGCCTGGGTGAGAACTGGTGTGAATGGAAGCCTGGATAAGAGCTGGTGTGTGGGTGCCTGGGTGAGAGCTTATGTGTGGTGGTGTGAATGGGTGCCAGGGTGAGAACTGGTATGAATGGGTGCGTGGGTGAGAGCTTGTGTGTGTGTTTGGTGTGAATGGAAGCTTGGGTGAGAGCTGGTGTGAATGAGTGCTTGGTGAGAGCTTGTGTGTGTGGGTGTGAATGGGTGCCTAAGTGAGAGCTTGTGTCTGTGGGTGTGAATGGATGCATAGGTGAGAGCTTATGTCTGTGGGTGTGAATAGATGCATGGGTGAGAGCTTGTGTCTGTGGGTGTGAATGGGTGCCAGGGTGAGAGCTGGTGTGAATGGGTGCTTGGGTGGAGCTTGTATGTGTGGGTGTGAATGGAAGCCTGGGTGAGAGCTTGTGTGTGTGGATGTGAATGGAAGCCTGGGTGAAAGCTTGTGTCTGTGGTGTGAATGGAAGCCTGGGTGAGAGCTTGTGTCGTGGGTGTGAATGAATGCAATGGGTGAGGAGCTTGTGTCTGTGGGTGTGAATGGAAGCCTGGGTAAGAGATGGTGTGTGTGGGTGCCTGGGTGAGAGCTTATGTGTGTGGGTGTGAATGGGTGCCAGGGTGAGAGAACTGGTATGAATGGGTGCGTGGGTGAGAGCTTGTGTGGTGTTTGTGTGTGAATGGACGCTTGGGTGAGAGCTGGTGTGATGAGTGCTTTGGGGTGAGAGCTTGTGTGTGTGGGTGTGAATGGGTGCCTAAGTGAGAGCTTGTGTCTGGGGGTGTGAATTGGGATTGCATATGGTGAGAGCTTATGTCTGGTGGGTGTGAATAGATGCATGGGTGAGAGCTTGTGTCTGTGGGTGTGAATGGGTGCCAGGGTGAGAGCTGGTGTGAATGGGTGCTTGGGTGAGAGCTTGTATGTGTGGGTGTGAATGGAAGCCTGGGTGAGAGCTTGTGTGTGTGGATGTGAATGGAAGCCTGGGTGAAAGCTTGTGTCTGTGGGTGTGAATGGAAGCCTGGGTGAGAGCTTATGTCTGTAGGTGTGAATGAATGCATGGGTGAGAGCTTGTGTCTGTGGGTGTGAATGGATGTAAGGGTGAGAGCTTGTGTGTGTGGGTGTGAAAGGATGCTTGGGTGAGAGCTTGTGCTTGGGTGTGAATGGAAGCCTGGGTAAGAGTTGGTGTGAATGGGTGCGAGAGCATTTGAGTGTGATTGAGAGCTTGTATACAAGAGACCATGAGTGTGATTGAGAGAGAAACTGATCAGGGAGGTGATGTGTTTCTGTGTGAGAAAAAGAGACTGGTCAGGAAGATGACTCAACACGTGAGAGAGCCATTGCCGCCCCACTCTATGGAACTCAATACCAATCGAAATAAGAAATCAACCAGATATCAAAACTTTCAAAAAAAGACCTGAAAACCTGGCTTTTCACCAGAGCCTACTCAAACTCACTCAATCAACCAGACCACCATCAACCACAAAACCCAATACCAAGAAAACGCTCCATCCTTCTATCAATTAAATAAATAACGCCCACCATGGGAACATTTATAATGTGCAACTGACCTCACTTATTACCCCTAGCCTCCCTAGCCTATATATAACAACAGTTTTGGGTTTTTTTATTTTTTTTATTATATGCATATATCAACTCTAACGTATGTAGTAACTTTGCTGCTATATAAGATTGATAATATATAATAATAATTGTATATGTAATTAACAAACCTTCAAACCCAGACTTTCTTTCAATACGACAGTTTGCTGCAATGATGTTTGTACCAATATTTTATTTCTCAACTACTGTAACCGATCTGATGGCGAAAGCGAATGACAGTATATAAAACATGTTAAAGTAAATAAATAAATAAAATAGTGTGCATACGTGAGGGAGACACTGGTCAGGAAGATGACTGGTGTGAGAGACACCGAGACTGGTCGTGGGGTCTAATTGGGGGTGTGTGTGTGAGTGACTGGTTGTGGGTGCTAAGGAAGAGGACTGTGAGGACAGAGCTTCAGCAGCCCTTGCTGCTTCTAGTGAATGCTATTGGCCTGGAAGGGAAAGGAGTAGGAGAGTTGCTGAAGAGAGTAGGTAAAGGTGGCTTTTTAAATTTATTTTTCTTGATTGACTTGCCATTTTAATTATTGGGTATTATGCGATGGTCTGCTGTTTTGAAATATTTATTGATATTTGGACATGTTTTAATAATTTTTATGAGTTTTAAATTGGATATTATTCTGTTCAGCAGCTGTTTTGTAAACTTTTTAGTACAGCTTTACAATTATTCTGTGTGGGGGCTCTATAGCAACTTGGCTTATTCTGTTTTCCCAATAGGAAATGTATTAGTGTTTAGGGCCTGGTTTAATAGTTTTATTTCTTAGATAGGGTTGTTACTGTTTGAGTGTGCTCCACAAATACAGGTGTAACTTTGTGCGGGTTAGTTTTGTGTGCATTATTGCAAATCCGAGACTCTGTTAGGTGCTATATTTCTCTTTCCATTTCTCCAGGTTCGCACTGCATGCAGAGTGGGCTTTTTTTTTGGTTTTCCATTCCAGTTTCTATCTCCATATTATAATTTGTGGTTTTTCTGTACTTGGTGAAGGGTGTGTGACCGAGGTGAGGTATTTTACTAGCATGTAGGCATTTGTATCAATCTTATTTGTTGTGTTTTCTCAAGAGAATATGCATTAGTGGTAAATTACTGTCTTTTCATAAGGAAGGCTATTTTGCCTGGTAGTAAAAGGAGTTTGTTTTGCTTTTACTGGGATGTCATCAGAACCAGAATATCTTTTTTGTATGGCGAGTTGTACAGGGTAATGCCCTAGATCTGCTCTGCACTCATTGCTGGGGGTTGAGGGGATTCCTGTGGATGCAGAGTGCATGTTTACATTAAGCCCCGTGATGGTCACATGTTCAGTGTGTCCCGCATGTGAGAACCATCTGTTAGGTGTGTCCCCGCCAAAAACAAGGGTGGAGAACCACTGATCTAGATAGTACTTTAGTCAGTGATGGGGAGGAGCCGACTGTCATGGGTACATGTAGGCACCAATGAAATAGGAAAATTTGGGGAGGGAGGTCTAGATGCCAAATTTTGGCTTTTAGGTAAACATCTTAAATCCAGAACCTCCAGGGTAGCATTCCCCTGAATTGCTTCCTGTTCCACGTGCAGGTCCCCCAGAAGCAGGCAGAGCTCCAGAGTCTCAGTGTATGGATGAGATGATGGTGCAAGGAAGAAGGATTCAGTTTTGTAAGGGAATGGGGAACCTTTTGGAGAAGATGGAGTCTTCTCTGGAAGGATGGTCTCCACCTTAACCAGAGTGGAACTAGGCTGCTCGCACTAACTTTTAAAACGGAAATAGAGCAGCTTTTAAACTAGAACAAGGGGGAAAGCTGATCGTCGCTCAGCAGTGCACGTTCAGAGTGAGTGTGGAAACGAGTGGTGATTCCTACAGGCCTGGAGACAACTAGACTGACTCCACCTTCTTAAAACAGTAACTCTTGTGGAGATCACGTGATGTGTGAGCGGGGAAGGAGGCTTTCTTTCCTTGCTCCAGGGTCTGCGCTCCCCAAAACTAACATCAGAGTGGATATACCGCACTAATTTTGAAAAAAAAAACCACCGCGTGGAAACTGGGAACGTGGGCTGCAATATCGGCACGAGAGGGAAGCAGATATGAGTGCCAAGCCAGTGAGGAAAGACAAACTAAAAGCAGCAGAGCCGGAGCAGAAATGGCGGACGCCACTACCAGCCGCGAAAGTACGGTCTTAGACGAGCAGACGGTATCCCATCATGGAGGCTGTTATCAAAGGTTTGGAGCCGAAATTCGATGACCTTTCAGAAAGAGTCGGGACTTTGAAAGAGGCACTGGGGGATGTCGGCCGTCGGTTAGAAATAGCGGAAGGCCGGGTGTCAGTAGCAGAGGAAGACATCATGGCGGCGACCACGCATTTAACAGCAGTGGAACGGAGTATAACAGTGGTGGAGCAAAAAATTGAAGATCTAGAGACAGAGCCAGGAGAAATAACTTGAAATTTATGGCTTCCCAGAAAATCTAACGGATCTGGAAATCAAACACACTTTGAAAACTGGCTGCCAAAGCTCTAAATTAACAGACCTGGAAGGAAAGCTGGTGATCGAGAGAGCTCACCGCCTGGGCCCTAAACGTGGAGTCGGATAAAAGACCCCGGCTGGTTATTATCCGGTTCCTCGATTGGCCCAAAAAAAATGCAATTCTAACCGCCTTTAAAAATTGAGAGAGTTACAATATAAAGACGGGAAATCATCATTTTTCAAGATTTTTCCGCCGCTTGTGGCGGCTAAAAAAGAAAAATTATTCTCACCGACTTGCAGCACCCTTTTCAATAAAAATATCAGATTTTGCCCTACAATTCCCGGCAGTTCCTTAAAATATGGAGCGAGGGACAGGTGCTCTCCTTCAATGTTCCTGAGGAAAGCAGCAGCATGGCTCAAAACTCTGGTAGCAGGCAGAGAAGTGCCCGGTTGAGGCAGGGAGGACAGTCTCTCGTTTTTTTTTCTCTTCCAGGAGCATTGTTGGGAGGGGTAATGTTACCCGTTACAGAGAACTGTACTAGATGTTATGTTCTACAAACACCCAGTTCTGATACCGAGTTTTGTTGCTTGTTTTTCTGTTATTATGTATGGCTTTCTTTTCTGTATGTATAGGGAGCCTCCATAAATAATATAAGGGGGGGTATACAAAGATATCCTAGAGATGTTGCTCTGTAGCATGGGGAGGGCAGAACCTGGTCACATCAAACGGTTCTCCGGCCCCACATAGTGTGTGGGGACTATCCTTGGATGGTCGGTGGGACATTCACTTAAGGGGCATAATGAGCTTGGGGGTGAATAGTGGGAGGGGGGAGGGGGTAGGGTCGGGGGACGGAAGGGGGGGAAAGGGGGGAACTCACAAGGTGGAGGGACAAAAAAGAAGGCTTTTCTTACACAGAAGTCGAACGCAGGCTGAGGGGGCAAATGAGAGTATGCTAGGCTCTCAGGTATTGTATGCGATGTATCAGGCATTGGATAGACTGGGGGCCCAGGCTGGGGGGCTCACCAGTGGGAAGGTGTTCTTTCTTGGACTTCATACTCTCACGTACATCTTGAGATATGAATAAACTAAAGGTCCAATCGTGGAACGTTGGAGGCTTGGGTTCCCCTGTTAAGCGACAGAAAGTTTTGAGCTCACTACAACAGCTGAAGGCTGAAATTGTGGGTCTCCAGGAAACACACTTGACAGCAGCTGAGAGTCAGAAGCTGAAAAGGGGATGGATTGGTCATTGTTTTTACTCGCCGGCAGTCAAAAGAAAGGCAGGCGCAGCCATATTGATCCACAAAAACTTGGAGGGCCGGGGTGGCTTCATTATCATAGGCAAACTGCAAGGGAAGGAAGTCACCATATGTTCAACATATGCCCCAAATCAATACTCTCATGATTTTTTTCAAGCGCTTGTGGGGAAACATCTCCAACTACAGAGAGGGCATCTAATTCTCTTGGGCGATTTTAACTGTGTCCATGATAACACGCTGGATAGATCCTAGCCGAGGGCGCGAGCAGGCCTTTCCAACAGAAAAGGGATCGCCTATCTATGCAAGGAATTATCTCTGATAGATATTTGGAGAACACTTCCCCCACAGAACGGGATTATTCTCATGTGTCAAGGGCACACGCGACGATGTCCCGCATAGACTATATTTTAATATCCGAAGCTTTGTTGCCACGGGTGAAAGAGGCGTCTATATGAGACGTGGCAATATCGGATCATGCAGTCTTGCTGAGAGGTTGCGCAGGACGGACCTCCTCTGACGCAACCGAAGTTGTGGCGCTTCCCTGTTCATTCTGGCGGATGATGTGAAGTTTGGCGACTTTTTGCTAACCAAGTGGAAACAATATGCGGATCACAATAAAGAGCATAAAGGTCAGTCTGGATTATACTGGGAAATCAGTAAAGCGGTCATGAGGGGAGAGATAACTTCCTATATGATTGCGCAATCCAAAATTCTACATAAGAAAATTCTGGCCCTAGAATGCAATCTGGCTCAGGCTAAGAAAGAACTGGGCACCCGTAGAAGTAGGGAGAATTTGGCTTCCTACACGGAGTGTCTGCGGGCTCTTAACGATGCCTTGCATCTCAGAGCACAAAGAATCTTAATGGTGGGAGAACACAAATTATTTCGATATGGAAATAAATCCGGGAGACTACTGGCCAACCTGGTTAGGCTACAGAGGGGGAAGACCTTTATTGACAAGCTAAAAGACAAACAAGGGAAGCCCCTCACATCTGGTGCAGGAATAGGGGCGGAATTTCGACGTTTCTATCAGGATCTATATACAGAAGACAGAGTAGGGGGTGCATCGGAGGAAAATCGGTTCTTCCAAGACCTGGTTATCCCACAAATTACTGATGATCACTTACGTAAACTTAATGAACCCATCACTTTGGAGGAACTTAAAGGGGTTATCCACGCGAGTAAACGGAACAAAGCACCGGGCCCAGATGGACTCTGCGCTGAATATTATAAAATCCTTAAGGATGAAGCATCGGAGGCATTGCTTGCATTTTTCCATGAGGCCCAGGAGAATGGGAGGTTCCCGGATGGGGTGACCAAAGCCTTCATTACGGTATTGGAGAAGCCCGGTAAAGACTTGTCGAGTCCAGCAGCGTATAGACCGATAACCCTGCTAAACTGCGAGGCGAAACTCTTTGCCAAAATAATAGCAGATCGATTAAGTGTTGTCTTCCCCTCCTTGATTATGGAACACCAAGTGGGTTTTGTTAAAGGCCGGGCTATTAGTAATAACATGACAAAATTGCTGGTGGCTATGGCGGAATTTCACAACCACGGAATAGAAGCAATGCTGGTCACGTTCGACTCGGAAAAGGCCTTTGACCGGGTGTCATGGGACTATTTATTTTCCGTATTGAAGCGATATGGCTTCAGAGGGGAAATACTGAACTGTATATCACTGCTATACCGCAACCCAATCTCGGCGATTTTGGCGAACGGCCAGGTCTCGGAGGATTTCAGGCTCTACCGAGGCACGCGTCAAGGGTGCCCGCTTTCTCCCCTGTTATATATTCTTTCTATTGATCCTTTATTAAGGAAGATAGCAGGGGACCCGCAGATAAAAGGTTTCACTATGGGTGGCCAGAACTTCAACCTATCTGCGTTTGCAGATGATGTATTGGTATTTCTCTCATCACCTCAATTGGACTTACCCAAAGTGCTACAATACCAGAGGGAGTTTGGGGCATTTGCCGGCTTAAAAATCAATATGGATAAGTCCGAAGCTATGGCTCTAGGACCTAACTTACAGAGCGAGTAGATAGGCACGTTCCCCTTGAAGTGGGTTGACAAAGATATGAGATATCTTGGGATCTGCCTTACTAGGGAGGTACAACATTTACACAAGGCCAACATAGACCCCCTGCTAAATAATATGCTTAACAAGCTAAAGGGGTGGACAAAACTGCCTCTTTCCTTGACGGGAAAGATATTCCTACTGAAAATGATGGAACTACCGAAATGGATATATGTGTTGCAACAAATTCCTCTATGGTTAAAAAAAGCAGAGATCAAGCGAATAAATAGAGCAGTGAGACAATTCATTTGGGGGACACACAAAGCACGTTTGCCATTGACCACACTGATGTTACCCAAAGAACAGGGGGGTATGTCTTGCCCGAATTGGAGAGATTATAATCTTACTTGTCTGCTCCGCCATATCTATGACTGGTTCAATGATACCAGCATATACTCACCGACGCAGTTCCTAGACAAGTGGATGTCCCCCTACATACCTATGAACATATTGCAAGTGCCGGGGAGGGATGTCCCAGACAGGTTCAAAAAGGATCTGCTTATTAGCTCTGGCAGAGGGGCTTGGAGATATTTATGTAAGACCAAATTAAGGATGAAAGATACAATAACACCCTATTTGTCCTTCCTAGGAAACCCACAGTTTATTGGTGGATTGTCCTCCCAGATATTCCGCATATGGGCTAGCAAGGGACTTGACAATATACAATGTTGCATGGACCCCAAATCTCTAATCTTGAAAAGCTTCCAAGATCTACAGATTCAGTTTGGGTTAGCCTCCAAGGACTTCTTTGCATATCTGCAGATCAGGCATTATATATTTTCCTTAAAGTATATGTCCGAATATTATCTTAAGGCCCTGGATCTTCAAACATTCTTCTTCACTGGGGGGAAGAAACCAAATTCAAGTGGGACTTTTGCTCGGATTTTGAGGAGGCGGGAAAATAATGTCGCCCTAGAAAGTATTCAAAGCAAGTGGGAGAAAAAGGCGAACCTTAGCATAAGCATAGTCGATATAAAATCATGTTTACAAGACTGTTATAGGCTGACTGAAAATGTAATTCTCAGAGAAGTGAGCTTTAAAGTACTGCATTGTATGTACATGTCAAGGACTCAGATGTATAGTGCTAAACTGTGTGATTCTGCTAAATGTTTAAAATGTAGTACCATAGATGGAACGCTCTTTCACCTTCTATGGGAATGCGAGGGGATAGTGCACTTTTGGACCATAGTGCTGGCGGAAGTAGGTGGTCTTCTGGGAATAACATTACAAAGAGACCCTAACCTTTTCCTTCTAGGTATCCTGGCTAAAGATCTTGAGGAGTTGGCTCCTGCGGACAGTCTTTTCGTAAGGAAGGCATTGTTGATTGGCCTTCAGACTATTATGGCGCAGTGGATAGCTGAGACCCGGCCAGAGCAAGCCCAATGGCAGTCTCGGATGATAAAATTAATGAGCTTCGACTATATGACGGCACGGCGATCGACGAAACGAAGAATGGCACTGTGGGAGGAGACATGGTTGAGATATCTACAGCGATTACCAAGACATCTACAAGCTTCTATCAAACTTCAACTTTCCCTGGATTACAAGGAATCTACTAGATGATCAGGTGGCCACTGGTACACCGCAAAATTCCATACTCTCAGACATCTAATATCACAGAGTCTTAAGAATCAAGATTTCATGAACATTACCCTTCTGGGCACGGACTGTAATAACAAAGGGGGGGGTGGGGGGGTTGAGTAAGTTCGATCTCCAAATGTTACATAAAGTTTTTTTTCTCTATTGTTAGTGTGTAATACAAAAATTTCAATAAAGAAATCTTAAAAAAAAAAAACCAGTAACTCTTTATTCTAACTTCAGACATGCACAACCATAGACTGCTTCTCCTCATACAGTGTACACTCTTTACTTACAGTGTATTGCTTTGTCTCAGTTCAGAGTTTGGACATTTGTGCATACAGGAGAATAACCATTGGGAGAGTGCTATACCAGGTACAAATTATATCGCAATGATAAGGAGGCTCAACTAGGTGGGGGGGTGCTTTATGTCCGGGAGGGCATAGAGTACAACAGGAGAAAGATCATACAACAGACTAAATGGACAGTAGAATCTTTATGGGTAGCAATCCCTTGTGTGTTGGGTAAAAGTATAGTGATAGGAGTATACTACTGTCCACCAAGCCAAAATGATGAGCCAGACAATGAAATTCTAAGAGAAATCAGGGAAGTTAACCTATTTGGCAGTGATTTCAATTACCCCAATATTGAGTGGATAAATGTAACATTAGGACATGCTAGAGACATAAAGGTCCTGGATGGAATACCCAGCATACCCTGGTTTAAGAGTGAGGTTCATTCTCATCATGGTGTGTGGAAAACAAGCCCAGTATAAATCCTTTAGTTCCAGTTCTATAAATATATACTTTTTATCCAAAGAACTCCCCCCAAAACACACACACACATGCACAAACACACACTCATACCCCTCTAACAATGGTGGCAGAGCAGGATGTTGTCTGCTACACATCTCTGTACAAAATAATTCTGATGCCATCTAAGTAAAAGATACACAGACTTCCTCCACTACCGGGCACTGTGAAATAATACAAAACCCTGCAAAAAAAAAAAAAAAAGAGCACAAAAATAGCAAACCTGCAATACTACAGCAGCATTGACTCACAGGATTCCAAAAGTAACAACCCAGCCTATGAAAAAGCAGCACTGCAAATTTTACACTGTGCTCTAGAACACAAGTACATCCTATTAGGAAAACAAAACAAGCTGGGCTGCCATGGATCCCTAGAGAAAAGTTAAATGCTAGCAGACTCCCTCACCTCAGTCACACACACAGAATACAGAGAGCCCATTAGCCAATACAGAATATTATAACACAAATTAGAAATAGAAATGCACAGACAAAATTAGGAATCCCCATGCAGCCAGGTTCTTCATCAACACTAGAGAACTAGAAAAAAAATGTTTCCTCCTGGTCTCATCAATAAACAAGGATAGAGGAACTTCCCATTCCCAAAGCTAATATATTACAATTACTAAATTGAATAACATGGTTTTTTTTTTTCTTTTTCTGTTGTCTGGACATTGTGGGCCCTAAGATTTGATGACCTTTGGAGTGAGGAAATGTTCTCTCAACCTAGTTTGATGGACTCGCTACCTGGGTAACATCAAGCTAGGTTGAGAAACATTGCACAAATTTCATCTTTGGGTGAGTTTCCTCACTCCGAAGGTCATCAAATCTTCACAAGAGAGCACTGTTCTGTTCGTACGTTTCACTTTGAATGTCAAAGTGGCCCCTAACCCTTACACTACTACCTAAACCTCACCTCGAGTTACTAGGTGGGCCTCCCATACAGATATAATCTCTCTCACTCTCAGGCTGCTTCTCCAGGAGCTTAACACCACTAAAAATGGTTATGGTACTTTTGCATGCAAAAACACCATATAGCACTTTGATAAATGACTCCCTGAGTTTGAAAATTCTATTCCTGAAATAGAGTGGACTGTTTTGTTGTTTGCAGTCATGGTTATTGTTGAAATTTATGAAGAAAGATATAATGCAAGGTTATTTCTATATATCTGTTATTGTTGGGGAGGGTGTTTTCTCTCTACTGTTTTTCAGGAATCTACTTTAAGCCTATAAGCAACTGGCATCTAGCATTTGAAGAGTCATCAAAGATGGAATGATGGAAAAATTTGCTGCTATGATATACAATTGATTAAGGGCATTAATTCTAATTCCACATGAGGGTGGCATTGGAAATGTATTTAGTAATTTAATGTTGGTGTTTGTGATTATGTTTTGAATAATTTCCATAGAAAATAAAAATATTTCATAGATGGGTGAATGTAGTTTTGTTCTTTATTCATTCAGAGTTTACCAATGGTATGGTTATTGGATACCTATCTATGTGATCTGGATACAGACGGTGCCTTATATGTATATTATTACAGGATATTTGGGTATGCTTGTTTAGAAAAAGTATGCAAAAATTCCATAAAAATAAAAAAATTATAAAAACAAGCCATAAATAAATGGTGTTCAGTATGTTAATTTGTGACTTTTTGCTAATGTCTATATATTACCATGAGTGTTAGTTATGTCTGTTTTTTATTGTCCCACCAATTTACTTCTGCATATCTTGTCCCATGGTTACAAGAGCACTGCTGTCTTTTTCACTCCTTTAAGGATATAGTATTTGATTTGATGGTTCTGCCCCAAGGGGAGTCTCATATGCCGCTTAATGTGGAAAAGGTTTCATACCCTGTGTTTTCCCCAACTGCGGGTTATAAAGAATGGAAATTTTTCTGTACTGTTCCCTACCATGTCTGGCATGGGTGTCTCCACATCAGTGGTTCTGCTTGTCTGGGAATTGGTGAAAGGGGCCCAGGTGTGCCTATGGAGTGTTTCCTACCATGTCTGGCATGGTTCCCTCCACATTAGTGGTTCTCCTTGTCTGGATATTGGTGGAAGGGACGCAGGTGTTGTTATGTAGTGTTCCTTGCCATGTCTGGCATGGTTCCCTCCACGTCAGTGGCTCTCCTTGACTGGGTGGAAGGTTCCCAAGTGTGCCAAGTGTTCCTTGCCATGTCTGGCATGGTTCCCTCCACCCCAGTGGCTCTCCTTGTCTGGGTGGAAGGTTCCCAAGTGTGCCTATGTAGTGTTCCTTGCCATGTCTGGCATGGTTCCCTCCACGTCAGTGGCTCTCCTTGTCTGGGTGGAAGGTTCCCAAGTGTGCCTATGAGGTGTTCCTTGCCATGTCTGGCATGGTTCTCTTCAAATTAGTGGTTCTCCTTGTCTGGATATTGGAGGAAGGGATGCAGGTGTGCCTATGCATTATCCACACTATTGTGCAGAAGGAGCCCAGGTCTGCTCAGGTACAGGGAAGGATGGTGATGACAATTTTTCCATTTGGTTCTCTGGTCTGGATAGCTGGTATGTGCTTGAAGCTTTTAAGCTTATAAGGAGATGAAATAAATGTTGCATATTGCTCTTCAACTAGAGGAGCTAGCTTGTGGTAATGTTAATGTCTAGTCCAGAGTTTCCCAAGCCTGTTCTGGAGGACCCCCAGCTGGTCGGGTTTTCAGGATATTTACAATGAATATGCATGAAATAAAATTTGCATGCTATGGAGGCAGTATATGCACATCTCCCTCATGCATATTCATTGTGGATATCCTGAAAACCCGCCCAGCTAGGGTTCCTCCAGGACAGGTTTGGGGACCATTGGTATAGTCCATACTTTTTTGAAAGATGTATGTGAATAAAATCTGTACTGGTCATAGTTCCACTTGAGTGTGGCCCCCTCAAGTGACTAATTACTGAAATTATATCTGAATATTCCTAAATACGATATGTGTTATGTATTGTCATCGTGCCTATAGAAGTAGGGACAGAAACATCGGAATTAGTTTCCTGTTCCAGCTTTTCTCTTTTTTCTGGCTGGCAGAGGATATAACAGTAGCTTCACATCCTTACTATTTTACCTCTTTTCATCTGCTGAGAAATTTTTGGATATTTGGATCCTCCTTAGGTTTTGGCCCCTTCCCCCTGTTTTTGGGATTGGTCATTAGAGATGTGAATCGGAACCGGAATCGGTTTGGATTCCGGTTCCAATTCACATGTGGGGTTTTTTCCATCAGGCCCGATCGCATTTTGTTTATCGACTGCGCCCCAGCCGATAACCAAAAAACCCACCCCGACCCTTTAAAAGTAACCCCTTAGCTTCCCCGACCCTCCCGACCCCCCCAAAACCTTTCTACAGGTACCTGGTGGTCCAGTGGGGGTCCTGGGAGCGATCTCCCGCTCCGGGCCATCCTCCTGCTCCCGGACTGTCAGCTGCCACTAATCAAAATGGCGCTGATGGCCCTTTGCCCTTACCATGTGACAGGGTATCCGTCCCATTGGCCGGATCCTGTCACATGGTAGGAGCACTGGATGGCCGGTGCCATCTTGTGCTCGTACCATGTGACAGGGGCTGACCAATGGCACCGGTAGCCCCTGTGACATAGTAAGGGCAAAGGCTATCGGCGCCATTTTGATTACTGGCAGCCGATGGCCCGAGTGCAGGAGATCGCTCCCGGACCCCTGCTGAACCACCAGGGGCTTTTGGCAAGTCTTGGGGACCCTCCTGACCCCCACAAGACTTGCCAAAAGTCCAGCAGGGGTCTGGGAGCGATCTCCTGCACGCGGGCCATCGGCTGCCAGTAATCAAAATGGTGCCGATTGCCTTTGCCCTTACTATGTCATAGGAGCTACCGGTGCCATTGGTCAGCCCCTGTCACATGGTAGGAGCACAAGATGGCACCGGCCATCCAATGCTCCTACCATGTGACAGGATCCGGCCAATGGCACAGATACCCTGTCACATGGTAAGGGCAAAGGGCCATCGGCGCCATTTTGATTAGTGGCAGCCGATGGCTCGGGAGCCGGAGGACGGCCCGGAGCGGGAGATCGCGGGAGATCGCTCCCGGGACCCCCACTGGACCACCAGGTACCTGTAAAAAGGTTTTGGGGGGGTCGGGAGGGTCGGGGAAGCTAAGGGGTTACTTTTAAAGGGTCGGGGTGGGTTTTTTTGTTATCGGCTGGGGTGCAGCCGATAAACAAATGCGATCGGGCCTGATGGAAAAAACCACACATGTGAATTGGAACCGGAATCCGAACCGATTCCGGTTCCGATTCACATCTCTACCAGACGCCAATAGGAACAGGGGGGCATCCAGGTAAAGATAAGCTGAAGACTGAGGGGCCAGGTCCGTAGGATACCAAAGGAGAGTCCAAGGAAAGCTGGAGTCAGGACAGACCGCAGGAAGGCGAGGAACCAGAAGCAGATCTGAGGTCAGAGCCAGGAGATCAGATCAAGAATAGTCCAGGTGAAGCAGGGGTCAATACCAGAGAATCAGTCCAAGCGTAGTCCAG
Organism: Rhinatrema bivittatum; assembly: GCF_901001135.1. Taxonomy (NCBI): domain Eukaryota; kingdom Metazoa; phylum Chordata; class Amphibia; order Gymnophiona; family Rhinatrematidae; genus Rhinatrema; species Rhinatrema bivittatum. The sequence goes on from NC_042620.1 coordinate 119,716,778, forward strand.
GCGAAGCAGGGGTCAATACCAGAGAATCAGTCCAAGAGTAGTCCAGGCGAAGGAGGGGTCAATACCAGAGAATCAGTCCAAGCATAGTCCAGGTGAAGCAGGGGTCAATACCAGAGAATCAGTCCAAGTGTAGTCCAGGCGAAGCAGGGGTCAATACCAGAGAATCAGTCCAAGCGTAGTCCAGGCGAAGCAGGGGTCAATACCAGAGAATCAGTGCAAGGGTACAAGAAGTAGGCGAAGGAACAAGCAGGAACAGGAACCAGGAACAACGAAAGGAACAGAAGACAGGAACGATGACAAGAACAGGAACCAGGTACCAGGAACGAGCACACGAGCAATCGTGGACACCTGTTGCCAAGGCAGGGAACAAGTGGCTGGGTCCTGCCTTTTATACAGAGGCCCAGTGATGTCATCATCCGGGGCCGCTGGCTACTTTCCCGCCGCAGCCCCTTTAAGAGTGCCAGAGTCGCGCGCGCCTAAGCCAGGGCCTGGAGGAAGCAGGACGGTGGCATCACTCCACGGCCCACGCGGGAAGATCCACTGGGCGTAGGGAGGAACCACGAAGGAGTCAGAAGCGGCAGAGGTGGCTGCAGGCGCTCGGGGACGGAGGCGGCTGCCCACTGCTGTGAGCGAAGGTGAACTGGAGCTGGCAGCTGGATTCCTGGGGTGAGTAGGCCCGGGCGTGGGCCTGCCAAGGCCGGGACGCGTAACAGTCTGTTTGTACCACAAGAACAGTAAGCTATTTTCGGCTTGTTCATGCTTCATATTGCATGCATCATAGTGAAGGAAAATCTGCACTATTAATTAAGATCTCTACATGTAAGTAAGGAAAGGTCTAGACTAGAGCTTGTCAATCTGAATCATGAATGTAGGTCTAATTAGTGTCATTTCAGTAATCCGATTAGGTTTATAAACCACAGCCTTAATGAGAGTAAAAATGACAGGGCCAGTTTTTAGTTCCAGTCTCTCCATGAATCTCTTGCATGGCTGCTTCTCACTTTTTTTTTTTTTTTTAGCTGTAAAGAACATTTTCTTTCTTTTTTTCTTTTCTTTCTAAATAGCTGTTTTCGTGACAGCTAGTCAGATTTATTCCAAAAGTTGTCCTCCAGAGATCAAAAACGATTTTGGATGAATCAAGCACATGAACTTCAATTCTGCAAAATTCCTAAGCCATCTATATGGCCAGATTTCTAGAAATATTTATCCCACTGCATTTTTTTCCCATGCTTTCAAAAAAAAAGAGATTGGGACCAGCTCGGGGAACATTCAGCTCTGTCTCACGGAGATATACTCCTGTACATGATTTTGTTGCATACCTCCACATTTTTCAGCAGCAAGGTCTTAAAAGGGAAAGGCATGGCTGCCATTCCATTTGTGGAGATATTGAGCAGATGCAGAGAACTTCAGAGACAGCTGCGAAAGGTTAAGCTTCCATTTTTCAGGTCAAATGATCTGAACAACTTTTTTAGGGTTCTTTTTTTTTTTTTTTTTTAAATGCTTTCTGACATAGTGATAGGAGACCTGTGTAGCTCACATCAACAGTCTTGGATTCCACCCTCTGTCCAGAGAAACTGATAACAGTCTCATAAGATCCAACAGGGTAATGCAGGAATGCAAAAGAAGCAACTGCTGTAAACATGATTTTATTTGAATGTGCGACAGCAAACAGAAAGTCAGAGGTATTTATAGCTCAAAGGAATTTCCATCTGTAAGGTTATCATTCTGTGAAATCAGCAAATAGCTATCAAAAATATTGCTCACATTAAGGGATGGGCTTATCCATAACCTGAAAATCTTTGTTTTGTTACTTTAATATTTGATGTGATAAATATTTTTTTTACTGTTTCTTCCTATAGACTGAAACAACAGTCAAATGAACTTTGTGGTCCACAAAACAGAGCGTGAACCACAACTTCATTCCATAGAGAGACAGCCGATAAAAGGTTCTATTTTTAAAAATTATTTATTTCTTACACGCAGGTCTGTTATTCTACTTGCAGTAAAATGAAATCATTAAATTCCATTTTTTTTTTCAGGATTTTCTTAGCCCCAGGGTTATAATAGTGGTGCCTGATTCCTTTTTTGGTCTGTTCTAGGACTTTGCTGAGAAGATGTCTCCATATGATTTGTACAAACGTATGAAAAGAAGACAATCATGATAAATGCATCAACAATGAAATATCATGCATAATTAATTTAGAGCAAATTAATTATTTGCCACTGACCATCCAGTTAACATTTTAATTAGCTTTACTTTATGCCACTAAATTACTTCACCTTAAATAGGTACAAACACGCCCTTGCAGTGATAGTGTAATGTGTTACATTATAACTCTAGTGTGGGTATACATTGTCTTTTCCCTCATCTCCATCTGTCAGTTTTGAGTTAATATTTTGTTCGCTCTCACTAAAAAGAAGGGCCTTATTTCTTACATGGCTGATAAAAGCGTAGCATTATTAAATGTGTGAATATTTTTTTCAATCTCAAATCCTAAACATGTTCAAAGGACAACCTTCAATGGGATCTGGCTGAATTATTAGATGGTTAGTCAACTATATTGCCCTAGTTGAAAACTGGCCCCCTTAAACCCAGATTTTAAAAAATTATTCTTAGAACAAAAATTGTGTGGGGGAGGATGGTTCAGGTCAGTGGAGAAAAACACCACAAGTAGCTTTGATTTTAAAAGCTATGCACGTTATTTTACCTCTGTTCAACTACCTGTAGAAATAACAGGTGTAAAGCATATGAATGTACTTTGGCACGTGCATGTTATAAAATTGACGCGTCCACATGCACATGCCAGGAACCCTGCGCGCCCTTAAAAATCCACCTTTAAATATTCTCGAATGTATTCTGGCTGTCACTTTATCTACTTTTAGTTTAACTAGACCTTCACAAACACAGTCTTCTGAAAAAATGTTAAAGATTTATCTCACTTCCAATCCTATTTATGTCTATTTGCTGGGATTCTGCTTCTGGCCCTTCTTCAGGGAACACTGAACAGAAATATTTGTCAAGCAATTTTGCTTTTAACAATTCAGCTTCTACATATTCCTCTCCTTCACCTCTGAGTCTCAGAAGGCCAATTTTGTACTTCCTCCGATCAGTAACAAATCTAAAAAAGAGTCTTGTAGTCCTCCCCACCTCCCATTTTATCATACTATCCATTTTTTCTTCCATTTGCTTCCTGACTACCCTATTTTCACAGCTTCTATCAGCTTTTTCTCTTTCTGCGTTCTCTTGTAGTTTATGAACGCTAACCTTTTTTTTCTTACCTTTTCAGCTACTTCTTTAGAAAACCATAAGAGGTCTCTTTTTCCACATTTTTATTTACTTTTCTTACAAAACATTTAACTGCCTTTACAATATATTTTAGTTTTGCTGTTCTACTTCCCCTAGATTTTCCCATCCAGCTAGCAGGGAGCCCCATTTTCAATAGTCTGCATAAATCTCAGAAAATGCACATTTAAGTAGGCCTACAGAGATTTATGGTAATATTTTATAAACTGTGTGACAGCCACACAGCATATTTATGCCCTGAAAATACACGTGTATTTTTCAGTGCACATATACTCTATGCAAGTAATAAACCAGAATTAAGGGGTAGATTTTTTTAAAAAGCACGATCGCGTACTTTTGTTCGCACAGCAGGCGCAAACAAAAGTACGCAGGATTTTATAAGATACGCGCATAGCCGGATGTATCTTATAAAATCCTGGATCGGCGTGCGCAAGGCTGCCGATTTTGGGCAGCCTGCGCACACCGAGCCGCGCAGCCTGCCTCCATTCCCTCCGAGACCGCTCCGAAATCGGAGTGGCCTCGGAGGGAACTTTCTTTCGCCCTCCCCTCACCTTCCCCTCCCTTCCCCTACCTAACCCACCCCCCCGGCCCTATCTAAACCCCCCCCCTTACCTTTGTCCCTAGATTTACGCCTGCAAGAAGCAGACGTAAATCTACGCGCACCAGCGGCCTGGACCACGCCCCCGGGCCGGTGCCACACCCCCGGTCCCACCCCCGAAATGCCACGTCCCGCCCCCGAAACGCCACATCATTCGGCCCCGCCCCAGATACGCCCCCGACACGCCCCCTTCAAAAAACCCCGGGACTTACGCGCGTCCCGGGGCTCTGCGCGCGCCAGCAGCCTATGCAAAATAGGCGCGCCAGCGCGCGAGGGCCCTGCTCGCGTAAATCCGGGCGGATTTACGCGAGCAGGGCTTTTAAAATCCACCCGTAAATGCATAGGCAGGTGTGTTAGAAAGTTTGCACATACTCCGTTTCTTAAATTACTTACGTGATAGTGCTTTGACAATCAATAGAAATGCTCCCATGTATATTTTTCCAGTAATGGGTAGTGAGAAGTGTTTTGCAAAACTTTTAGAGCCTCCCATGACAAGAACCTGACCTTTTGGGGGGAAAGGCTTCTAGGGGTATATAATTCCTTGGGGCATGCTCATTCTTTAGCAAGAAGGCCACTAGAGAGAAGGAAGGAGAAGCTAAAGTTCATCCCTAGATCTTAAGGAAGAGGTTGAAGAGAAGGAGTTGAAGCTTAGCTGTAGGATCTTAATTTCTCATCCCTGGAGGGTTGAAACTACATTTGAGATCTGTTTGCATTTTGGAGTTAGAGAAGAATCGAGAAGGACCTTTTTTCCTAAGATAAGGAAGAAGAAAGGGCGAGAAGACATGTTTTTTGGACCTCTTGTACTACAGACATCTGAGAAAAAAGGTTGGACTCTTGTACTAGAGATCTGAAAATTTTGTTTGGCTTTGGGACTGGAGTTAAGAGTTTTGACCCAAGTTTGAGATTTTTGTTCTGTTTCTACATTTTGTGCTTGGGGATATTTTTTTCTACTTGACCAGCTGATGCTGGAGCTACACTCTAGTTATCCTACCCTACATGGGAAGGGTAATCTGGGTATGGATGAAGGTGCGAGGGAAAGGAGTGAACATCTAAAGTGGACAAGGAACTCCCTGTTTTCATTGTATTTGTATTTTTTATGCTCTTTTTGATGTTTACTATCTTAGCATGGATTCTATTTAAGTTACAGTAAAAACTTTATTGTGGACTTAGTTTTTCTGGTTTTCCCTCATTTACCCAGTGTTTTGGCTGAATAGATGGACCCCTGTGTGAGTATTTATTTTTACCCATTGTGATACTTTTGGCTTCCTTGCTGTTCTGGACACTCTTGCACATGGTTGTGATCATCGAGCTAGAGTGTGAGCCTGTGACTGCTGTAGTGACTGATCATGCCAGGGGCCCAGGAATGCATCTTCCCTCCTTTAAGACTTGGACCCAGACCTGTAGCGCTCCCAGATGTGGCTAAAACACCCTAATGTGGGACCAGCTACACTTACTTGCACGGGTACTTGGAATCGCCAGTTTTCCAATATCTCTACCAGTTCATCCAGTCCTTCTCTAGTTCACCTAGGCCCTCTGATATATCATCCTAAACCTTCCCCCTGTTCACCCAGACTTCACACCCAAAACTACAGACAACAAGCAAGTCTGATTTCACCTGTGTGGGTCAATTCGCAGGTGTAAAAGTGCTGGGATAAATTTGGTAACATATGCACGCATATCGCTTACAAATTAGCAACTTGTGTGTGTGTGTACTTCTGAACCCCGCCCCGGAAGCCCCTAAACTACCCCTTTTTTCCCATCAACATTTATGCTTAACACTTCAAATAAATACATACTCTCAAGGTTTATAAATAGGATGTAAACATGTACATCCTGCTTATTCGTGTATGTGCTCATTTACATATGTATCTCTATTTAACTCTTTGAAAATTATCTCCTTAAATTTTAAACATTTTATGTGTGTATTACATTTCAGAAATCATGTCACAGTATCTGATGTGTCATCTCTAATTTTTTGGGGGGGGTAGACTGCAAAAAAAGCAAGATATATATATACAGACATTTTTAAAAGTTGGGCTCTAAAAGTATCATGTCCAGTTATGTGTTTACAGTTTTTTTCTGGGAAAGGTGGTAGTGGAGTCATAATGATTGTTGGGTTTAATTATCAAAATATCAGGAGGAGGGTTCTTTGGGCCTGAAAGTTAATCAAGGAATGGGGGGAAGGTACAAGGCTGAACATTCACCTAGGACTCCAGGCTACAATAGATCCCTAGACAGAAACTATATGCCAGCAGAATACCTCAGCTCAGTCATCTATGCAGAACACAGTCAGACCCTCACCAGATACAGAATAAAGTGAGTGACCATAAAGTTTAAATAGAAACATGCTGATAAAAACTGAACCAGAAACCACAAGAAGCCAGACTTTGTAAGCAGTAAAACAATGGGAAAAAAAAACCTATCAAATTTCCTCATAACACAATCAATAAAATAAAAAATATAAAACAATCATAAAACAATTCTAATAAAAAGAATATTTCAAAATAATTGACAGAACACCCAATAATTAAAATCTCATAAAAATGTTTAAAAATTTCCCAAACACCAATAAAATATTTCAAAACAGCAGACACATCAAATAATACCCAATAATTAAAACTAAGGATAAAAAAAAGTCCCCTACTATCCATACCTGGGTACTATGGATGTCTAGTCACCCTGAGATTTTTGTGGATTAGTAGGGTAGGTGCAGAATCTGTCGCCTCTCTTTCTCTCTCACATACACACACCACACATACACATACAGTCCCCCCCCCCCCCCTCTCTCTATCACACACACATAGATACTTCCTTCTCTCATGCACACACATACACACACACACACACACACAGATACTTCCCATTCACTCTCACACACACAAACTTCCCTCGCTTTCAAACACACACATACACACACACACAGATTCTTCCTACTCACTTATACACACACACACACAAACATAAATGCTTCCCACTCTCTCATACACACACATGCACAGAGAGTGGAAGTGAGTCTGCCACATAAGAGACACATTCTAATTTGCCAATCCATCCCTTTCTCTTCAGCATAGGGACTCTGAGATCATATTAACTTATGGTCCTTATAGTGGCTCCTCCTCTATAGTGAGGGTATCCATTCTAAACAAGAAGCCTGTGAAGAAGGAGCCACTGCTGGGACGTTGAACATGTACTGTCTCACAGACCCTCATGTTGCAAGATTGCTTATGCTGTGCCTTTCCTCCTGCTGCCCAAGGTGCAGGGAAGATGGTGGAAAAAAAGAGAAATTAAAGAGCACTGTAGTATGCCTTGGGCGATAACCAATGCAGGTATGAATGTTGAGTAGAGAAGCATGGGGGCGGGCATGGGGGTGATGGACTAGAGGCACAGGGGGTACAGGGGGCACAGGAGTTTGTTTCTTTCTTAAAGTTGTCAACCCTAGAGAAAATAGGAGAATAACTTATGCTTTCTGTAATCTGTGATCCACAAGGGTACTTTCCATCAAACTTTCATACAGTAATTTAGTATTTTTACATTCCAATAATATGAACAGTTTGTGCAGTGTGAATTCCTTAGAGTCTGACTTTGTCCCACGATAAAAAAAAAGATGTTGCAAGTTAACTGGTCTGTAAACAGAGACATATGGGCAAGATTAAGCTCTGTGCATCCCTTAGTTACTAAGCTATGACCATCTGTATTCAGCAAAGGCTGTGATGCTTAACTTATAATAAAAATGTGCAATCTGTGAAAAGCCCAAAATTAGGGATATGAATTTGTTTTATACAAATGGGTAAAACATGACAAACGAGTCAAATTGCAGTGAATTATGAACAAAACTCAACTAATCCAAAAATTCAGAATATTTTTCTGCTTATTTGTATTCGCCAACTTGCGTGCACAAAATGCAAACTGTGTACACAAACTGCCAAAAACAAATCAGCTGAGAAATTCAAAGAAAAAAACCTAAACATTCAGACACAAAATACACCAAAAACAAAAGTAATGAACCAAACTGAAAGACTTTTTTTCCTTTCATAGCCTTACCCTAAGTTACTTAATTCATCTTTTTTTCAATTCTTTATTTATAATTTTCCATATAAGTACAATGAAAAAATATTGACTTTAAGAAAAGTACAGCTATGCATACCTAAAACAAATTACAAATAGAACCTTAACTATGTTATACTTCAATATACAAGCTGCTGGTTAGCCTACAATAAGGGGAGTAAATAACTAAGGAAAAATATTAACAAAATACCTAGAAACAAACATTTTAAGGGTTTCCTTGCTGTTATCAACATGGACTGAGGTAGTCAAAATCGGAGAAACCTGATTGGCAAGAAAAGAATTTAGTTCTTAAGGAATGTAAAAAACATACTTATTATATTTATAATTTATAGAACATTTACATGGAAATTTTAGTAAGCAAGTTCCTCCGAGAATAATTACTCTTTGTTTATACCTTTAAAAAGCCTTTCTCCTCTGTTGACTTTCTTTCATAACATCAGGAAAAAATGGAAATGTGCTGACCAGGAAAGGACCTATCCCTGAGATGAAAAAAAGTCTCAAGGTCCAGTCCTTATCTTTTTCACAAGTATAAATAACTATTAAAGTCGATCTTTCCAAACCTTCAGAGCTAGAATGCTCCAAAAAATAAGAAAGATCTATTTCAGTGTTGTAAAACCTGATTATCCTTAATTAAGGAAAGATGAGAATTCTGATGAAAATCTCTTAAATTAAACTCTATTTCAGCAAACGTCTGCAAATTTCTCTTCAACCTTTTTAGAAAGGCCCCCCAATGACCCCAACATTGCATCAATTTTTGTGGAAACATTTTTCTCCGAGGTAACTATCACCGTCCATAGAGGGACAATTTCAGGCTTGGAGGCGATAGAGCCAGCCACACCTCCCTCAATACCTATTCCCGCAGAAACAGGTGAAGTTGTTTCTGCTAATGGGGGTCCTCTGAGAAAGAAGAGGGAATCCTGACACATGAACCTTCTAACTGAACCCCAGTCCCCATGTAGGTAGAGGAAATAGCCGGTGGTGAGGAAGGTCCATTGGGGCTGAGTGAGATCACAGTTTCACTGGGAAAAGGAGCCCAAGCCCCAAGTTCCTCTTGACCCCACTCTACCTGGGATTGCATGAAGGACTCCAGCATTGTCTGAGTTAAAGAAACAGGAACTTCCGATGCAGACGGGAACACTTGGATAATACCTTTACACTTCTTGCCCATCCCAAAGCTGGGATGAAAAGTGGAGAAGAAAAGATGAGGACATCTGGGCAGTGTTCATTCTCCCAGAAAAAAATAACCCTTGAGTTCTAATAACTGCTTTAAGAACATATAAGAACATAAGAACATGCCATACTGGGTCAGACCAAGGGTCCATCAAGCCCAGCATCCTGTTTCCAACAGGGGCCAATCCAGGCCATAAGAACCTGGCGCGTACCCAAAAACTAAGTCGATCCCATGCTACTGATGCTAGTAATAGCTGTTATGGTTAAACGATGTTTGGGTGGATTCTTGGGTACCGTGGCAGATGACCACACCCACGGAGAGAAGCCCCGTGAGGCGCCACAGTACTGGGCTAAACACAGATGCACAAACATAGAGTTTAGTTCTTTTATTAAACAGCTTGTAGTGTACCACCAGAGGTGGCAGTAGTGAGGTAGTCTGGAAGTAGCAGTCTCAGGACCCTCGGCAGAGGGGGACCCTTCTCACCCCCTTGGTATAGGGGAATTCCGGTGCAGGTTTCCCAGCAAGGTATTACTGTGGATGAGATAGACTGAGAGTTAGATTACTCACTAGATGATTGCTGTTGGTATGCGATTCCACCAGGTTGAAGAAGTTAGGTAGTGGCATCGAGACAGGGAGAGCAGGCCCTAGAGGAGCGAGTACCTGATCCCTGATAGGCACCTGAAAGAAAGCAAAGGGCCCCTGAGGAGCGGGTACCCAGGTTAGCAATACCCCAAAGGGCAGAGAGAGAGCTTCCAGCGGCAGAGTAGCTTAGAACCGGCCAAGACCAATCCTTTGCTAGCTCAAAGAGCTAGCAACTTAGTACAGGCTATATACCCGGATGGCGTGACGTCAGTAGAGGGGAATGCCCCCAAGGTTCGTGCCAATGCTGGAATAAAGACGTGGGTGGCGTGAGCGTGCGCGCACCCTAGTAGGCCCTTGGGAGGAGTATGGCAGGAGGCAGCACCATAGCCATTCCGGGGACGCCAGAGAAATGGCTTGTAGACGCGGCAGCAGACATTTTCCCTAGGGATGCGGGAGGCGCCGTGAACAAGGTGAGGCAAACGGGGCGAAACCGTCTAGCACCGACGGACGCAACAATAGCAGTGGCTCTTTTCTAAGTCAATTTAATTAACAGCTGTTAACGGACTTCTCCAAGAATTTATCCAATCCTTTTTTAAACCCAGCTACACTAACTGCACTAACTACATGCCCTGGCAACAAATTCCAGAGTTTAATTGTGCATTGAGTGAAAAAGAACTTTCTCCGATTAGTTTAAATGTGCCACATGCTAACTTCATGGAGTGCCCCCTAGTCCTTCTATTATCCGAAAGAGTAAATAACCGATTCACATTTACCCATTCTAGACTTCTCATGATTTTAAACACCTCTATCATATCCCCCCTCAGCCGTCTCTTCTCCAAGCTGAACAGTCCTAACCTCTTTAATCTTTCCTCATAGGGGAGCTATTCCATCCCCTTTATCATTTTGGTCGCCCTTCTCTGTACCTTCTCTATTGCATATTTACCTTATTTTACTGCCATTAAAAGCATGAGGAAATCTTTACCCCATCCTCAGAAAAAGAATACTTTTAGTCTTTTCTCCAATACTTAATGGTAGGTGGAAGAGAAAAAAGAAAAAAAGTTTTCCAAAAATTATTTATTAATATTGGTAAAAGTTGTATTTACTTAATTACTTTATTAGAATGATTTTGGCAACAGATCTATTTTGCTATCTCTGTGGTTATTTTTATCAATAAGAGATGCATACAAGGGATCGCTACAGGTACCACCATCCAAATCCACCAGACTCTGCACACTAAGAGACCGGGCTTTCTCTACAGCCATTCCACCGTTATGGAATTCCATCCCCTCAAACATCAGAACAGAACCATGCATCTCAACCTTCAAAAAAAGACTAAAGACCTGGATATTCACACAAGCTTTCCCGGAGGCCAATTGATCGAACACCTCCAAGCCACCCCTAATATCCAACTACACCATGGTTAACTAATCTCCAACATGGTTAACTATTCTCCTACTACTCCATGGTTAACCTTATCTTCTATTGTTTACCTGTGTGAATTATAACCTGTCCTTTCTCTTCCTTCTCAGCCAAGTTCTTATCACCCTGTTATATGTAACTGTCTTTTCCGCATCATTGTTATAGTTATGTTTACTATGCACCCCTGTTTTATGTGAACCAGCACGATGTGACTGCTGTCTCGAATGCCGGTATATAAAAATCTGAAATAAATAAACAAATAAATAAATAAATAGGAGCTAAATACATATTTTTAACTTTGATCCCATTTAAACAGCAGTACTTTCTGCTTTTAACAAATAACAAATTTGCCATAAACAAGAGCGATGGACTGTCCTTGCTGCATTAACGAAAAAAACAGTTGGAGACATTCCTGTTAAATTAACTAGAAACCCAATGTCTTCCTTCTCCTACTTTTCTTTCCACAATGTCCCAGCCCAAATGAATGGGTGCTTTTTAAGAGTGATCAGGAGGCATGATGAAAACCAAAGGAAAAAAAGGACACCATTACCTATCAGGTATTTTCTCACTTTCTAATTATATCAAAAATAGTGCTTCTTTTCTAAAATGAGTTCAAAAGAATAGGGAATTGTAAAAGGTCACCTTAAAGTCAAATATCACTTAATGTCAAAGAAACTAATCTAGTAGCATAGTACAATTGTCAATGGTGACAGAAAAGAGTAAATTGGTCCATCCAGTCTGTCCAGGTACAAATCTTCCACTTTGGGTAGATGATCATATAAATTCCCTTGGTGAATCCAACATCAGCTCCGCCACCCAACATGTCTTTTACCTAAAATTTCAACCCCTTTCCTACCACTGTCTTTTATATGGGTCTCAAGAATGATCAAAATTTGTTAAAGTACTGGCCTCTAACACCTCCACGCTGGCTATTTTAAGCCATGCCTTCTTCCTCTATGATTTAGAGAATGGATAGTTAGCCTGAAAAAATCCTAAACCTAGCTGACTAAAACTAACTGACTAGACATAGGGCACTCATGTATGTCCACCTAAACTTAGCTAGCTAGCGCTGGAAATCAGGGCTACCCAGTTAAACCCTTTGAAAACCTCTTCTAATCCCCCTCCTTCTCTTTTCCAACACCCAAAGTAACCAAAAACAAACATATCTCCAAAATTCAATGCCCTTCCTCCCTCCCTCCCTCCCTCCCTCTTGAAACCCAAAGAAATACAAATAAAACATCTCTTCCTGTACTTACAATTCCAGAGGGTCCCCTTTTCTCTGGCAGGAGAGACATAACAGCCCTACTGTAATTGCCAGGTTCTTGTGGCCTGGTTTTGGCCTCTGTTGGAAACAGGATGCTGGGCTTGATGGACCCTTGGTCTGACCCAGCATGGAAATTTCTTATCTTCTTATGTTCTTATGTACTGGGGGCCAAGTCATAGCCTTGAAAGTTTTGTCTCAGTGACCTCACTCAGCTTCATCTAGGGAGCCCCTTGCAGCATTGAGACCCTAGGCAATTGCCCTGCTTCCATCCCCACCGCCACCCCTGAAACTGGCCCTCGTCAGCAGCTTTAAATAATTTACCACGGTAGTAACCGGATTAGACTTCGGGCAGAGGGCAGCGATTTGCATTAAACATTTTGCGCACATAAAAAAACCAGGTGTAAAGTCTGGAGGTCCTTTTCACCCACAGACAGTAGATAATATTCAAAGGGAAGCACTCCTATATTATTTAGTACAGTATCATGAAGCAAATAAAAGCCGGCACTTTCACCTTAAAGTGGAAAATACTGATTTCCCAGAAAAGAGCAGTAACTTTCTTTATCAATAACTATTGCATCCCTTGCAGGCAATGTGCTTCTGTATTTGACATATCTCACAGGACATCACTGCAGTTATTCTTTCAGTTTACTGTTTTATCAATAACAATAAGAACTGATAGCAATCATGATTTATTTTAAGAATAAGGGACACCCCACTCCTTTTCTGAATCTGTACATTTTTATAAACATTTCTGATAGAAGGTATGCACAGGAAAAATTGTGTTTGTTCCATTTAAGTTTGATTTTCTTGGGGCGTTTTCATTGTGTTTTAAAATTTTGTTTTCTTTCATTTCCTTATGTGCACAAAATGCATTCATATGCACATAAGCCTTTGCATACATGCATAAAATTGATTTTTTGTGCATAAATATGATCTTATGCTCATAAAGAATGTGCATGAAGTAACAAAAAATATTGAATCAAAAGCCCCAATTTCCAATATCATAATGCATACTGAAAGAGGAGTCATTTCTGGGCAGATATATATATATATATATATATATATATATATATATATATATATATACACCACAAAACACTCTACACAGAGTGAAATACAGACACTAAGCATCATTTATGAACCATATATAATTTTTTACAAACAAAAGGTTAATATTAAAACATCTTTTTATTATACAAAGTAATCAAACAGTATTTATCTGCTCTATAAATTTTAAATATATTGCACTGGACATTATTTGCACTTTATCCACATACAAAATTTAATTGACAATTATCAGTACTTCATCTTTATAAAACCTCCCTCCCCATAATCATACATCCATAACCATACTTACTCATTCATACTAACAACACATTCATAAAAAATCCCTCACAACCATTTCATTGATTAAACAGTCTAACTTCTGTTTATTCGCTGCCATACTATTAAAAGCACAAAACACACAAACACACTAAATAATACTCCCCAATAGCTAACTTCGCCCCAATACTTTTAAAAAGAAAATTTCCCAAGCAAAACCTATTGATTCCTTTCCGCCACCAGCAAGGTGATCCTCTCCTCTCAGTGCTCCCACCGCTATGATATTGCTTTGAATGGCGGTATACAAAAGATTTTAAAATAAAATAAATAAATAAAAGTACAGTGGCCAAGGAGGAAGAGAGGGCAGAGAAGAAACACAGGCCTGGCTAATCCTGCATGACTTGGATGGTTACACTGAATGTATGAATTTAGTACAGTTTTGGGGGTATGCAGAATATATTTTTCTTTTAATATATATTTTCATTTAAACACAAGGCAAACCCTCTTATGAGAGTATGAGTGTTTATTTTCCTTACAAGTTTAGATTAAGATTTCAGTTCCCTTTTTTCTATATTTATTTTTGCACATTCTTCTTTTTTTCTTGACCTTACATATATTACTCTGTAATGCAACTTTTGGACAAGGCAGAGGAAGGGAGCTTTTGGGGGTTTTAGACCGAGTTTAGCTAGTGTAGCAAAAGTCAAGGTGCAAGGTGTCTGTGGTTAAAAGAGACTTGAACAACTGCAAATAGACCTTGGGCAACTCTTACAAGGGATATGAGCAACAGTCAAAAAGAGGAATCCGGACAGACAGTTAAAGTCACAAAAAGCAGGTAAGGCATAAACAGCACTGACCCTTTACATTGCTGGTGATATTGAATTTGCTGACGAGCAGCACATCCCTCTGCTCAGACATATGCAGTTAGGTGACACAGGCCAATCATAAGGCCTGGCAACAAGTAACATAACCCACAATGCTGAAGTGAGGCTTTCCTGCTTGAGAGTGTAAACATGGAGATCCTGGAACTGTAAGTTTCAGATTGCAACATGACAACATGAGATGCTGAGAGCTGAGCACATCATAGAGACCAGATAACTTCCAGAAACCCATCCTGCTAAGAGTAAACCAGCCACTGACACTGAGCAATTGTGACTTTGGGTGAGATAATACCTTGGAGGAGCTCACCATGTTAGAGTATGAACAAGGAAGGGTGAAAGGTTTTGCAATGGACCTTGGTGAATCCTTATTGTTTTCTCATTATTTTAAACCCAGTTAAGAGGGTCTGAGATTGGGAGATGCCTGTCCTAAGGCTTGCTTTACAACATCAGTAGCCCCAGCAGGAGGTACAGAGAGGATCTTATGAGATATAGTGGCCTCTTTCCCTTACTGTACCTTTCTTGTTGCCTCCTCTCTATCCATTTCTTGGTTGTCTGGTGGGAACATGGGGTTTCGTATTAAGAGGATCTTTTCTGGACAAATTTCATTTGGGGGGGGGGTTCATTTTTGTTTTTGTTTTTTTTTCAATCATTTCAGACAACAGTTTATTTTATTTATTTATTTAAAATTTTTATATACCGTCATTCGTATTCACATTGCGCATTTTGGGGTAGATTTTTAAAGTTATGCACAGGCGTAGATTTGTTCGTGCAACCTGGCGCGAACAAATCTACGCCCGATTTTATAACATGCGTGCGCTGCCGTGCGCATGTTATAAAATCCAGGGTCGGCGCGCGCAGGGGGGGTGCACAATTGTGCAACCTGCGCGCGCCGAGCCGAGCAACCTGCCTCTGTTCCCTCCGAGGCCGCTCCAAAATCGGAGCGGCCTCGGAGGGAAATTTTTTTCGGCCCCCCCACCTTCCCCTCCCTTCCCCTACCTAACCCACCCCCAGCCCTAACTAAATCCTCCCACCTTTGTTAAGAAAGTTACGCCTGCCTGAGGCAGGCGTAACTTGCGCACGCCAGCAGGCTGCCAGCGCACCGTTCCCCAGCCTGGGGTCTGGTTTGGAGGCCTCGGTCACGCCCCTGGAAAGCCCCGGGCTGGCATCACGCCCACTGCCCCACCCCCGCAATGCCCCCGAATGCCGCGCCACCCCCGACACGCCCCCGAGCAAAGCCCCAGGGCTTATGCACGTCCTGGGGCTTTGTGCGCACGTAAATCCGGCTGGATTTATGCGCGCAGGACTTTTAAAATCTGCCTCTATTTGTAAAAACAAATAAAAACCAGGGACAGTAACTTTAAAAAGAGCACCCGGGTGCCCATACACATGCATATGTGCACACGAGTGTACTTACGATGAAATTTTAAATGGTTCGTGTAATTGCACATAAACTTTTTTAAATACTCCAGGTGCATATATGTACTCCTAATTTTAAGTGGCTATATGAGCAAATGTAAATTGCATATCTTCCTTAAGAATTTGTCGACTTTAACGCGTGCATGTAAGCAGATTTTAAAACATGCACGCATGAAGAAACAGCCAGTTTGACCAATGAGTCCACCAGTTTGCCCAGTCTATTTCTATATTATCCAGAGCCTTCTGGTTCTTCAGCCTTCACACACACACACACATTTACCAGACCCCTCACCCAGTGGGTTTTGGCCTAAAACAAGTTTTTTTCAGACTTACGTCTCATCAAGAACAGAAGTAAATAAGTGCGGGTAACAGCCCATCATGCGCTACAGCTGCTGAATTTAAAAATCGGATGTATGCATGTAAATGTTGGTCCCACCCCAGAATGCCCCTGACACACCCTAATTCTGCCCCTTTTTCCCATGCATTTGGTGATAATACACACACATAAACATGTATAATTGGGCCATTTTAAAACACGAATCACTTGGACTTGGCCCAGATACTCATGTATATGGGTTTTTTAATGCAAGCAACTCTTTTAAAATTCACCCCAAAATGTTAAGGTTTTTCGGAGCCATAGTTGATTTATTTCTATTCAGAACAGGAAATATATTTGTTTAAATGAATGCACCTCCCTATCATTAGATTATGTAATTATGTTGTGCAATTTAATAATGTGTTGGTCTTCCTTCCCATTCTGTGTCTATAAGTCTTCCTTTAAGAAGAGGAAGAACATTAGTACTTGCTCAACGTCTGCATGCCTTTTCAATTCTATCTCCATTGCATTAGCATCATTATTTCCTAAATTACCACTGTAACATGTACCTTTACAGAAGAAGTTTTATAAATGGCCATAACAGGTGTGAAGAATTCCATAAGGAAAGCTTCTCGGAAACTTGAAATGCAGGGTGGTCTTCCAACAGTCATCCCAATCTTCAGTAGTAAGAACAGAGAGCCTAACTTTCAGACCTATCCACAGTACAGCCTTTGCATGTATAAGTGAATGTATAGAGATGAATACTACTGTAACCCCTGTGATGGTTGAACCCAGATAACAGTCCCAGAGGTCATATCTCACATTTCTATTAAAGGTGGAACATTATTATTATGCTATAAGATGCATTTCCAGGGTTTCCTACATAGGGTGGGGGTGGGGGTGGAGCTTATTTTCAAGGCCCTTTACATTGCACAACCTTAAGTCCCAGTATTAAGTGTTGTCTACGCGGTGATAATCTCAGCATTGCAAATCAATAAAGTCACAACTCAATGAAACACTTGAGAGTATTGGTGGTTTCCAATGTTTCTCTTTACTGATAAGATGCAATTGATGAAATAAAGTTCTGTACAGCTGATTTATTCTCTTTTAAGATGGCATAAGTGTTCCTCAAATAAATTTGTGACTCTTTAAAGTCTTGTGTTAGCTCATGATGAAAAAAAGCCAATTGATAAAGTCGTTACATTAATGATTTCTTCCCTCCCATTGGATATAGGGTAGGTTAATGACTTGCCTCCCAATGTAGTGAAGTAACAAAGATGGAATGTATTATACACAGTCATTTTTATCTCCTACCTCTTTCTTGTAGTTTTCTCCTGTGAAATCCTCAGTTTCCTCATCGTATCTGAAAGGCACAAGTCCTTCTCTTTCTCTCCTGTTCACTATTATGAAGATACCTGTAGCTCTTCTTCTCCTTAGCTTTTGTAGATGTGCATTGGTCCAATTGGGGTCCACTCCATCTCCTTTCTCCCCTCTCTCCTTCTTCCTCTCCTTAGGATGGCTGGAAGTCATCCTCTCCTTGGATCTTTGTGATCTCAGGTCTATCTTACATGAAGTGAACTTTTCCCAGATGATAGTAGAGCAAAACTTAAATTAGCTTAATTGAGTCCCAAGTTACTGGGCACTCTAAACTTAAATAAATTAATTTAAAGAGTGAAAAGGTGGACTGTGAGGGTGGAAAGAAACACCCATCCAAATGATGTGCTCCATGGAGACAGAAGTTAATCAATAGAAAATTAGAGAAGATGCTGTCTCTGCAAAAACAAAAGGAGAATCCACAAAGTAAAATGGTGTACTGGCTCTAGAGGGACATACCATTCACCAGCTTCCATATGGGGGAGCTGAAAACCTACAATGTTATCCTTAGGTCTCTCCCCATGCCAATTGGTATATTCTTCTACCTAACTCTAGTAGGGGACTAATAGGATCTTTACACTAGTATTTTATAAACTGTGCATCGGGAGCTGCACAGTTTATAAATTACTGTTTATTTCTTCCCCAAAAGTTCACATGTATATTTCAGTATGCATGAATATTTCCAATACAAACTTTATCTATTTTATATACATATGCACATAAAAAATATAACATATATGCATAATAACCCTGATTTACATGTGGAGGCAGGTATTTTATAAATTATGCACATATACTGTTTTGATCCTTGCATATGTACTTGAAATCACCAATTCACCAATACCTCCGTCAGTTCACCTAGCTTTCTCCAGTTCTCCTAGTACTTCATCCTGAACTCTCACCTGTTCACCCAGACCTTCAATCCAGAACCTCTAGACAACAGACAAGTCCAATTTCACTTGCATGAATAAATTAGTTCAGAAATGTATACGCATAATATAGCTCTTAAAAAATAGCAACTGCCACACATACTTCTGAAACCCGCCTTGGAAGGCCCCTAACCTGCTCCTTTTTTTCCCCGATAAAATGTATGCATGAAATGGAAAATATCCCTTTGAAGTCTCACCCCTAAAGGTACACACCATTAAGGGCCACTCACTGTTTCTTGTCCAAAACATGCAGAAAGACCACTGAAAAGTCCTCTTCTCATGACTGCAGTGGCTTCTGGTCCAGCTACAGCCCTGGCTTTTAAATTCCACCTGAAACTGCAGTGGCTTGGCTCTATGTATGAATGGCAAAACAATTCTGAAGTGTCTGTAAGCTGGCTGTATAGCCTTCTGGCTAATCAAACAAAATAGATCCTAACTAGGACAAGAATCACAACCCTCTAAACTGCCTACACAAACAGAAGAAAGTATTGCTCTATATAGCATGGCAGCCTTGCACACTGCCTTCAGTGTGGCAGCTCTCTAAATGGCCAAAACAATCCAAAAGTCAGTCCAAGAGTGCACTTGGTATGTGGTAGTTTCTTAACTGCCAAAACAAAGAAAGGTCAGTTCAAAAGTACACTCTGGCACTGGAGCAGTTCCATTCCAAAGTCAATAAAGCAATTATAAAGTCTAACCTGTACTGCTCTTAATTTGTCTCCATGTCCTTCTCCTCGGGTTCAACGGGAGGTTCCAGTTCCACCTCCTCCCATTCTTCCTCTTTCTCCATCTCCTCCTCCTTCTCTGGAAGAAAATGCCTTCCCCCTGCTCCATCTCCCTATCTCTTCTTCCCTCATTTGTATTCTCAGGGAGTTCGCAATTTCTTCCTGACCATCAATCAGGGACTTCATCCTCAGAACCTCATTGGTCCCAGCCTTCAATGGGTTCGCTACATAATTTAGTTTCCTTTACACTTGCCTTGCACTTGGGAGGGGGGGGGGGGGGGGGCTGCCGTAACTTGGGATCTTGCACACCCCCACTCCCACCCAGGGATTCTGTCATCTGGGGTCCACTAGTCCCAATTCTCTCCAAGTACTCTGGGAACTGTATTCCTTCCCCACCATATTTAGTCATGGGATTCTTTGGGTACTGTCTTAGTGTCTCAAGGGAACTCTATCATTTTCCCTACTGGGACGTACTCTTTGATGACCAGGAGTGTTTTACCTCACCACACAAGCAATGCTTTGCTAATGTTCCAGCAATCAAGCTCCAGCAGACTTTACATATTTTTGTCTATGTTTGAAAACAGCAGGAGTTGCTTTTTGATGTCCTTAAAAATGCATACTCAGCTTCTTTGGTCTTTCTATAACAGTCCTTCATAGTCTAACCACTTGTGCACAAAATCTTTTCTATAACTCATGTCACACATATGAACTTTC
Organism: Rhinatrema bivittatum; assembly: GCF_901001135.1. Lineage (NCBI taxonomy): Eukaryota > Metazoa > Chordata > Amphibia > Gymnophiona > Rhinatrematidae > Rhinatrema > Rhinatrema bivittatum. The sequence goes on from NC_042620.1 coordinate 119,736,850, forward strand.
GCCAACCTTCTGCAAATTGCCCCATATTTTTAACATCTGTCTAAATAGCTGTATTGTGAGCTCTCCTATACCTCATGTATGGGCAAGGCATGTCCTTATAAATAACCAGGAAAAAAGGGGGGAGGCGTTAATTATTATTTTTGGAAGTCAATGTAGCACTTTATTTTCAACTGTTAGCTCATAAGCATGTCAAGTATGGAATTTAAGTAAGTGCTCACTTACTGAAAATGACTGTAGTGTCTTTTCTAGTTTTATTTACTTGTATTTACTTTGGCAGCCACTTCCATATATAGCTTAGCAGAGTCAAACAGACTAATATATGTGATAACTATAGAGTCAAAATACCATTTAACTTGAACTGCATTATGATGAATTAATATCCCAAAAACCCTACTAAATTTCATTCAGGGGCTCAGTGTTTCAGTCAATATTGCTTTCAACTTATGCTTTGATTGCTTTTTAATGAGGCACCAAAGGGGGTAGACTCAGGAGTAAAATTAGGAAATATTTCTTTGTGGAAGGGGTGGTGGACACATAGAAGAGCTTTTCGGTGGAGGAGGTGGAAACATAAAGAGCAACAACATTCAAGAAAGCAGTTTGCTTCATTTTTTTTGAAGGCATACATAAACATATGGATAAAGGCGAGCCAGTTGATATAGTGTATCTGGATTTTAGAATGTATTTGACAAAGTACCTCATGAGTGTTATGAACCATGCTGCCCGCGGGTCCCACCGCGAGCAGGCACTCACCAATTGCTGCTGTTTCCCCGACGCGGCATGGACGCCGCTGTCAGGCCTCTCCAACGCGGCTGGAGCCGCGGTCTCGCCTGGCTCAAGCGGCCCGGAGGCCGCCCGGATTCGTCCTCTTCACCGCAGAGCCGCGGACTTTCCTGCCCTCCATCGCGGCCAGAAGCCGCTGCCGATGTCTCTTCACTTTTGCGGCACTTGGCCGCAAGCTCCAGTCTCTTCTGGTGGCTGGAGCCGCCCCCGGGGCCTCTTGCAGCGGCTGGAGCCACTGCCGACATCGGAGCCTGCGCCCAGGCTCAGTCCTGCTTCCCCCTACGCTGTACGTCTGTGCAGGCCGCTGTCCGCGGTCCTGCACAGCTTCCTGCTTGCTTCTTAGGAGCCGGCACACGCCTCTTCACTGGATTTAAAGAGCCAGGCACAGGAAGTGTGCTGGCCCCACTTAGGGAGTGGACTTCCTGCTTCAGCCCTATAAAGGGCTGCTCCGTCAGTCTGTCTGGGCCTTGCATCGGAGTGACATCCCTCTGGAGGCTCCTGCCTTCCAGAGCCTTGTAAGGTCTTCTGTTCTTCGTGGAGCTCCTCGTCACGTCTGCCTTCGTACCACGTTTTCGTGTCTTGATGTCTTGCCTGAGGTCCCTGTCCATGTCCTGATGTTCCATCATGATCTTCCACATCCTGATTTGCCTGCCTGCCAGGATGTTCTTCCCTGCGTCTTCGTCTGGTGCTCCTAAGCCTTTTGTTCCTGTATAGCTGTGGTTCTCGGATGATGTCGTGCCCGAGAATGGAGTGCCCTGCAGGTGGGATTTGTCCCTGTGCTCCTGAGCCTCTGTTCCCGGCAGCCATAGGTGGAGCTTCGGATGACATCTGCTCCATCATTGGCATTCCTCCTACGCTTGTCTCGTTCTCCTCGTGGTCTGTGACCAGCCTCTTAGGGCTGTGTAGGGCGTGTAGTGGGACAGGGTGGTCCGCGACTCAGTCCCGCGGGTGGGCTGAGTAGGGCGTCCTGAGAGACTGAGAGTATCCTTCCGCCCAAGTTCCTGTCTCGTTCGTGATGTCTTCGCTTTAGCCTTCGTCTGTGATGTCCTCGCTTCAGCCCTTGTTTGTGATGTCTTCACTTCAGCCCTCGCCTGTGATGTTTTCTGTGTTCCAAGGACTCTGTCTGCCCTCGTCCTCGGTCTGGCCTGCCGTCCAATGCCGTTACCCAGCGGCAGGTCCGAAAGGGCTTGGAACAGTTGGAGGACCGTTCATCAATCAACATTGCGTGTTGGTTGTCTTGGGCGTATGGGTCCAGTTGAGGGTCAGACCTTGCTCTCTAGTCCTTGCTTCAGCCATGCTGAAGCACTCCGTCAACCCTCGGATTGGCCCTGGACGCGACTGGGGTCAGGCTGAGGCCCAAGGGCACACGAAAAACCCCTTCTCAAAAATGAGAGACTCTTGAGGAAATTAAAAAGTCATGGGATAAGAGGCAATGTTCTATTTTGGATTTAGAAATGGTTAAAAGATAAAAAAAAAGCAGAAAGTATGACTAAATGGTCAGTTTTCTCAAAGGAGAAAGATGAATGGTGAAGTGCCCCAAGGATCTATACTAGGACCACTGCTTTTTAACCTATTTATAAATGGCGAAGTGATGGGAGCAATGAGTGAGATGATCAAATTTGCTGACGATACAAAATTATTCAAAGTTGTTAAATCACAAGAGGAATTAAGAAATTGCAAGAGAACCTTGCAAGACTAGGAGACTGCACCCCTAAAACTCACCTAGCACTAACTTTTATTTGGTTATTCTCTGTTGCCTTGCTCAAATACTTTTTCAATAAACCGGGTATATTCCCAGTAAATTTAATAGGAGGAAGAGGATGGTTTCATACCTTTATCTGTAGGCAACCCCCTCGGTGCCTTGTTGTTTTAATCATTAACTCACCCTCCAACCTCCATTTCTTTTATTAAATATACTATTTTAAAATTTCAAGAGCTAGACAACAGGAAAACCCCTGTTTTCTTTAATTTATTGTATTTTTAACTTATGTTCATGTATTTCTCCGTATAAAACACTCTTCTTATCAATTCATTAAACCTTCAGAAATATGACCACTTTTACTTAGCTTTGAACTGTTCATCTGGTAGCAAAGTCCCGCTTTGAAAACTCCTGCTTCAAACCTTCCCGACTTGCACGAAGTTTCGACACTGAATGTCTTCATCAGGGTTTATCCATCTCCTTTTTACTCTTTTTTCTTTTTTCATAAAATCCAAAGCAATATTCTGCCGTTGTCACCTCAGCTTCATAGGTGCTCAAAAAGCCTCCATGTAACGCTGCTTCTGACGGCGTTCAGACGAGGAGACTGGGCATCCAAATGGCAGATGACATTTAATGTAGATAATTGCAAAGTGATGCATTTAGAGAAGAGCAACCCAAATTATAGCTACATAATGCAAGGTTCCACATTGAGAGTCACCACCCAGGAAAAGATCTAGGCGTCATTGAGGATAATATGTTGAAATCCTCTACTCAGTGTGCAGCAGTGGCCAAGAAAGCAAATATAATACTAAGAAATATTAGGAAAGGAATGGAGAAAAAAAACAGAGAATATCATAATGGTGCAACTGTACCTTGACTACTGTGTGCAGTTCTGGTTACCGTATCTCAAAAAAGATATAGTAGAATTAGAAAAGGTATAGAACAGGGAGACCAAAATGATAAAAAAAAGATGGAATGATTTCCCTATTGTTATGCGTACAAGAGCTGGGCCTTGGCAGTAGGGTGGTCCAGGGGGGCAGGGCGGGGCGGGGCTAGAGGTGCCCGGTACAGCGGCCATTTGCCGCTGTCTTGGGGGATCGAGCGCCGGTGCAACTTGCTCCATGTTGCGTCCGTCGGTCTCAGACAGCTTCGACCCTTGTGCCTCACCATTTTCTACACTCTCCCCGCTAGACATGGGAAGATGGCTACTGCCGCGTCTGCAAGCCGCATTTTCCGGCGTCCCCGGAATGGCTATGGCAAAGCCTCACGCCATTTTTCTCCTAAGGGCCTCCTAGGGTGCGCGCGCGCACGCCATCCATGTCTTTATCCACATCATGGCGAGAACCTCGGGGGTGTCTCCCTCGAGTGACATCACGCCATCTGGGTATTTAACCTACGCTTGTTTGCTAGCTCGTTGAGTTAGCAAGGATTGGACTCATCCGGTCTAATCTACTCTGCCGCTTCCATGCTGCCACTGGAAGCTCTCTCTCTGCCCTTCGGGGTATTCTCTAACCTGGGTACCCGCTCCTCGGGGGCCCTTTTCTTTCTGTCAGGTGCCTTACTGGGATCAGGTACTCGCTCCTCGAGGGTCTGCTCTCTCTGCATTGGTTCCAGTTACCATCTACTTCTGCTTGGTGGAATCATCAACCTTACAGCTACCATCTAGTGAGTAATCTAATTCTCAGTCTGTCTCATCTACAGCTCTGCCGTGCTGGGAAACCTACACCTGGAAATCCCTATACCATCTTGGTGAGACGGGTTCCCTCTGACGAGGGTCCCTGGACTGCTACCTCTGGATCACCTCACTACTGCCACCTCTGGTGGAACACATCAGCTGTACAATAAAAGACAAAACTCTAAGTTTGTGCGTCCTGAGTCTAGCCCAGTACTGTGGCTCCCCACGGGGCTCCTCCCCGTGAGTGTGGTCATCTTCCACAGTACCCAAGAATCCACTCAAACACCTCGAAACCATAACACTCCGGCTCCTTTGCAGGAGCAAAAATTAAGTTTAAAAAATGGGGGGGGGAGGGGGGGGCTAGGATAGGGATAGGGGGTGGGTAGGATAGGAGAAGGGGAAGGCGTGCATGTTATAAAATTGCACAATCTTTTTAAAAATCTACCCCTTAGTGTAACAGGGTTTAAAAAAAGTTTGGACAACAAGTTCCTGCAAAAAAAGACCATAAACCATTATAAAGGTGGACTTGAGGAATTCCACTGCTTATCTCTAGGACAAGCAGCATGAAGTCTTTTGACCTTTGAAGATCCTGCCAGATACTTGTGACCTGGATTGGCCACTGTTGGAAACAGGATACTGGGTTTGATGGACCTTTATTCTGACCCAATATGGCAGATCTTATTTTCTTATGTACTTCTCCATGCATGCATTTGGGCAAAACCAGGACTAGATCAGTCTGTTCAGGTTAATCCGGGTGAATGTCTACCCCTGGCTACAGCTCCAGTTGCCCCTTTCCCAGTCTCAAGTCTGTGGATCCTGGAAGAGAAGTAGTGGCAGCACAGATACTCCTAGACCAACACCTCTTTCTTTTCCGCCAAGGCTGGCCCAGCCCAGGTGAAAAAGAGCGGCAGTGGTAGTTTTGGCCCTACATGGGATGCATCCAATACCTCAGATGATATTTTCTTGCCTGGACCAGCAGGGCAGATGTTCCCCTATACAATGGCCTGGATCTAGAAAGGTATTGGGTTTTGATCAGGCTACAGTGTCTTTGCAGGCAGGCTGGCAAGAAAGAATAGCACCGCTTAATTGGGGTGCGGTTTGGGACAGCAGGGGAATTTCATCGATGGCTACTTTTAATTGCACTTGCAGCAATTTAGAGGTCCTTGCTCCTCATCATCACTTGCTTCCCATGTGCTCTATGTGGCCAGCTACAAACTTACAGGGCAGCAGATGCTGGCTAACGGAAACCAGAGGAAGAAAAAGAAAGTGGCAGGGATGTACGAGTTCTATGTGCTACGGCAGCTGCCCCACTCAGCCTGATCCTGACTTAATAGGCTTAGCTGACTGAGCACTAATGCAGAAGATTTTAATGCTTTTCAGCCTCCACTCAGCTGCTGAAGAAAAATTCCCACACTAGCAATAAATCTCCCTGACCCTTTCTTATGCCCCTCATCCTTCCTTCTCCCTTACGCTGCCATCAGCTCAGTCCCCAGTCCTGGCATCACAGAGAGTTCCTGTTCCAACTTCTTTCCCCACCCTCTACTACAGGCTGCCTTCTCCTTATCCCCCTCTTGTTTCTTCCCACATCAGATTCAGATTCCTTTACTGACAAGACAATTTTAAATGGTTTGCCAAAGTAAAATATAAGTAATAAATGGGGAGGCTGATATTCAGCACAACTTAGCTGGCTAAAGTGGCAGCCGCTGAAAATTGGGCTATGTTCAGAAGTCACCATTTAGCCGGATAAAGACTTATCCGGGTTAAGTGGATAGCTGGATATCTAATGGGCGGGCAATGGGAACATCAGGGAGGAGCTACTTATTCATCTATCGTAGCTGGGTAAGTGTCGATATTCAGACTTATTGGCCTACGGTAGATGGATAAGTTAGACCTGCTCAACAGCAGGTGTAAACTTAGCTGGATGTTAGGGATGTGAATCGTTTTTCAACGATTAAAATTATCGTCCGATAATGTTTATATCGTCTTAAATCGTTATAGAACACGATACAATAGAAATTCTAACGATTTATCGTTAAAAATCGTTAAATCGTGTTAGTGCGCACTAACTCCCCGTTAGTGCGCACTAACTCGATTTAGTGCGCACTAACTGAAAATGATACAAATAAACACTTTCCAGGTCACTGAAGGTCAGTTAGGAATGAACATGTGTTCCTATTGGCTGGCTGCCCTCTTATCTATTGATATTACCAAGGTTACCACTGAGGTGATGGTTGGGGGGATGGGAAATGGAACTGGAAACTAACGAACACCAACAGAAAATGAAACAAAGTGTTCACACTTCCCAGGTCAGTAAAGGTCACTTAGGAATGAATATGTATGTATGTATTCCTATTGGCTGGCTGTGCTCTTATCTATTGATGTTACCAATATGGTTGGGGGGATGTGAAATGGAAACAGTTGGAAGCTTGACAAAAAAAGTAATGTAATGATCAGCACTCACGTGAATAGAACTTGTTTGTTTATTATTTTTGTTAGCAGGCACCTGAAATGCTAGTGCATGTTGAATTTGCCAATCACTGTGCATTTTAGAAAGGTGGTCCTGGCTGGAACTGTACACAGTTCAAATATATGTAATTGATTGTTGGTAAGTGTATTTTTTAAGTAGCCACACTGGCACCAGTATGTTTACTTTTCCTCCTACTTAACTCACTAGCTCAGCTTTGTAAGAAGGGCTTCTCTGCTTGTGTGTTGTTTTTGTTTGGTGTGAGGAGAGCAGAAACATCAGATCTTTATTCAATCTACTACAGTCATCTCTTACAGTGCCCTATCCCTATTAATACCAGGAGTGTTGTGATCTTCCTGCACACAGTGCCCTAACCCTGATACCAGTCTGAGACAGCTCCCTCCCTGCATTACTAGTGAGAGGCTGGCTTCACAGACAGGGGGGAGCTGCCTGACCCTCACTCCTGACTTCCCCCATGTCCCAGCTAGTGAATGGTGTGTGGGTGAGGGGGGGGGGGAGGATGGTGAAGTCTGAGACAGCTCCCTCCCTGCATTACTAGTGAGAGGCTGGCTTCACAGACAGGGGGGAGCTGCCTGACCCTCACTCCTGACTTCCCCCATGTCCCAGCTAGTGAATGGTGTGTGGGTGAGGGGGGGGGGAGGATGGTGAAGTCTGAGACAGCTCCCTCCCTGCATTACTAGTGAGAGGCTGGCTTCGCAGACAGGGGGGAGCTGCCTGACCCTCACTCCTGACTTCCCCCATGTCCCAGCTAGTGAATGGTGTGTGGGTGAAGGGGGGGGAGGATGGTGAAGTCTGAGACAGCTCCCTCCCTGCATTACTAGTGAGAGGCTGGCTTCACAGACAGGGGGGAGCTGCCTGACCTTCACTCCTGACTTCCCCCATGTCCCAGCTAGTGAATGGTGTGTGGGTGAGGGGGGGGGGAGGATGGTGAAGTCTGAGACAGCTCCCTCCCTGCATTACTAGTGAGAGGCTGGCTTCACAGACAGGGGGGAGCTGCCTGACCCTCACTCCTGACTTCCCCCATGTCCCAGCTAGTGAATGGTGTGTGGGTGAGGGGGGGGGGAGGATGGTGAAGTCTGAGACAGCTCCCTCCCTGCATTACTAGTGAGAGGCTGGCTTCACAGACAGGGGGGAGCTGCCTGACCCTCACTCCTGACTTCCCCCATGTCCCAGCTAGTGAATGGTGTGTGGGTGAGGGGGGGGGAGGATGGTGAAGTCTGAGACAGCTCCCTCCCTGCATTACTAGTGAGAGGCTGGCTTCACAGACAGGGGGGAGCTGCCTGACCCTCACTCCTGACTTCCCCCATGTCCCAGCTAGTGAATGGTGTGTGGGTGAGGGGGGGGGGGAGGATGGTGAAGTCTGAGACAGCTCCCTCCCTGCATTACTAGTGAGAGGCTGGCTTCACAGACAGGGGGGAGCTGCCTGACCCTCACTCCTGACTTCCCCCATGTCCCAGCTAGTGAATGGTGTGTGGGTGAGGGGGGGGGGGGAGGATGGTGAAGTCTGAGACAGCTCCCTCCCTGCATTTCTAGTGAGAGGCTGGCTTCACAGACAGGGGGGAGCTGCCTGACCCTCACTCCTGACTTCCCCCATGTCCCAGCTAGTGAATGGTGTGTGGGTGAGGGGGGGGGGGGAGGATGGTGAAGTCTGAGACAGCTCCCTCCCTGCATTACTAGTGAGAGGCTGGCTTCACAGACAGGGGGGAGCTGCCTGTCCCTCACTCCTGACTTCCCCCATGTCCCAGCTAGTGAATGGTGTGTGGGTGAGGGGGGGGGGGGTGGATGGTGAAGTCTGAGACAGCCCCCTCCCTGCATTACTAGTGAGAGGCTGGCTTCACAGACAGGGGGGAGCTGCCTGACCCTCACTCCTGACTTCCCCCATGTCCCAGCTAGTGAATGGTGTGTGGGTAAGGGGGGGGGGGGGGGAGGATGGTGAAGTCTGAGACAGCTCCCTCCCTGCATTACTAGTGAGAGGCTGGCTTCACAGACAGGGGGGAGCTGCCTGACCCTCACTCCTCCGGGGTATTGTGATCTTCCTGCACACAGTGCCCTATCCCTGATACCAGGGGTGTTGTGATCTTCCTGCATGCAGTGCCCTATCCCTATTAATACCAGGAGTGTTGTGATCTTCCTGCATGCAGTGCCCTATCCCTATTAATACCAGGAGTGTTGTGATCTTCCTGCATGCAGTGCCCTATCCCTGATATCGGGATGTGTGCAAGAAGATCACAACACCCCCGGTATCAGGAATAGGGCACTGTGTGCAGGAAGATCACAACACCCCCAGTATCAGGAATAGGGCACTGTGTGCAGGAAGATCACAACACCCCTGGTATTAGGGATAGGGCACTGTATGCAGGAAGATCACAACACTCCTGGTATTAATAGGGATAGGGCACTGTGTGCAGGAAGATCACAATACCCCTGGTATCAGGGTTAGGGCACAAGTTCTAGTCACATTGACTGATCACATTACTTGTTTTGTCAAGCTACCAACTGTTTCCATTTCCCATCCCCCATATACTGTCAGTAGGAAACTTGGTAACATGAATAAATAAGAGGGCAGCCAATAGGAATACATATTCATTCCTAAACTGACCTTAACTGACCTGAAAAGTGTCAAATTGTATCATTTTCAGTTAGTGCGCACTAACTCCCAGTTAGTGCGCACTAACTCCCGTTAGTGCGCACTAACTCGAGTTAGTGCGCACTAATCGGAAAAAACGATTTTTAACGATTTTTTTAACTAAAAAATCGTGCCTAAGACGATTTTCTTGCCCTGCCACACGATTTCTATCGTTAAGACGATATGGAAAACGATTCACATCCCTACTGGATGTGACTCATCCAGCTAAGTGGCAATTTCTACGAGGATATTCAGCAGCATAGCCATGCTGCTAAATATTCCTTTTAAGCTAGCTGGATGCCTCTTCTCCGGCTAACTTGTATAGCCATTCAGCTTTGAATATTGAGGCCATGATGAAAAAGGGGAAAATAAATGGGAAACAAAAGTGCTGACACTTTATGTAACCCCTTCACCTTGGGTTTATCCCTTTGCTGCAGGTAGAAGAGTTAGGGGATGTTTAAGATGAGGCTTGGCTGGAATTTCTGCAGTAATATGTAATCCTACAATTCTCCTATCACCTCTGTACAAATGCTGTTTTTAAGCATGCCATAATTTTGGCACTCAGTAATAATGAAGCTCGGATTACATTACACAGGGTTGTTAGTATAACAGGTACATTTCTACACAATATAAATTATGAAATGAACTCAATTTGGTTGGAGCCATTTAGCATACAGTATGAAAGAGCTCAGTTTCTCCTTAGAGTAATTGCCAGTGTAGGGTGAATTATGCAAACAGCCCCTTTCAATGCTTTGTCCTACTGTCTTCATACTGTAAATGGCTGCTTCCTAGAAAGCTGAATTCTCCAGTGGGGAACTGGTGGTCAATCTGTCCTTATCCTGCACCTTCTTTATCTTCCCAAATCCAGGAATGACTGTAATAGCTTTTTAAAGGCATGAGAGGAAGAGGTGAGATTGGAGAGCATATGACAAAGAAAAGAATGATTGCTCTGCTCTTTCACCAGCATCCCCTGCTCTGCAGGCTGCCAGAAAGTAGGGGCGGCTGAAGGCAATCTGCTGCTTGAAGCAAGGAAAGAGATGGTGCTGCCTCCACACACACACACACACACACACTGAGGCATGGTGCGGCACAGGTCAAATCACCGAGATGGCAGGGAGGTGGTGTCCCCCTTGGAGTCTGGCCCTTTCCATGATTTGAAATGATAGGAAAGTGGGCGGGCAAAGGTCAGAGTTCCCAGAAGTGTGGCAGGTAAGAGTTTTAGTGATATTTCTAGGAAGCTGGCAATCCTGCTAAACTCCTCTGCTTTCCACCCTTCCCCTGCATTTGCTCCCTGGGGAAGTGGGAGATGGCTGAATGGTGAAGGTCTGTGCATGGTGGACTCTCTCAGAGCCAGTTCAAGGGTATTAGGTGCTCAGCAAACCTTACAGCCTTGCGATCCCCCCACCCACAGTTCTCACTACACACAATTGAAAATTATGCATTAATAACAACAGATTTAACTTGAAAAAGGACATTCAAAGTACAGTCTTCTGATGTAAAAAATATCACTTGCAACATGGATATTATATTTACATTCACTATCGTGATACCAATGAGGAAACCCTGCAAAAAGACACTTGGTGCCCATATAGTATTAGGACTATTATAAAGTGTGTTTGGTTTGGACTTAGCCCTCAGAAAGCCATGAATAACCTGAACTACAATTAGTAGTAGAGATGTGCATTCGTTTTAAACAAATTAGACAATTTCAACAAAACTGTCTAATTTGTCATGGTTCAAGGGCGCCCAAAAATGAAAGAAAATTTTCTGAAATTTTGGAAAAATGTGTATTTTGTTTTAGTGTGCACTAACACGGAACCACGGAAAAAAAAACCCCGAACCACGGAAAAAACTAAATTACCCGCGAGGGACCCAATCTGAACCATGAACCGAAAAAAACCCAAAACATCTCTACAATATAGTAAACCTCCCATAGTAAAACTGCACTAACTGCCAACACTCGAACAGTAAAATCTACTAACCCTTGTACCTCTCCTCAGTCGAGAAGTAAAAGAACTGTGTACTGCAATGTATATATCTTACTAAATATGTTTCATGTCAAAGTACATGTAATACTGTATTATATAGTACCAATATATGTGTTTTACCAAATTGAGTTACACGAAATTGCTATACCAAATTATGATATACCAATTTATGTAATGACCCAAAGATGAATGTTACTTTTGTAAACCGTTGTCATCTTCACTTGGAATGACAGTATATAAAATTAATAAATAAATAAAATATAACAATGTAAATATTATACCAGGCCTTACAATACCAATGCCCCCCCCTATTAAGAAAATAGAATGAGACAAGCTGTTATAGATCCCTACACAGAAACTACACAATGCAGAATTCATCACTTCCATCACACACGAAAACAAAGACAAACCCTCACCAAATACAGAATAAAGTGATCATAAGTTATAAATACAAACATGCAGACAAAAGCTAAACTGGAAATCACAAAAAGCCATATTCTGTATGCAGAACAACAATGGAAAAACAGAAACATCACCATTCCCCATAAAACAATAAAAACAGGAAATATAAAACATCAGTCATAACAGAAAAATCATACTAATAAAAAAATAAATGTTTCAAGATAGTTGATGAATAGAATAACATTCTAAAATTAAATATGCTTATTCTCTCACAAACACACTTTCTCACATTCTCACATGCTCTCACAAACATAAGCTCATGCTCTCTCATATACTCTCTCAAACACATGCACACACTCTCACTCACTCGCACACATAAGCTCGCTTGCAGTCTCTCCCACACACAATCATGCTCACAGTCTCACATGCTCACATTTTTCACATGCTCTCACACACAAATGCTCTCTCACACATGATGTCACATACACGCTCACACACATGTTCACAGTCTCTCATATGCTCGCTCATACACTCTCCAATGCTCTTACACACACACATGATCACATTCATGTGCACTTACTCACATGCTCCCTCTCTCTCCCCTTTCCTTCCTTCTCACTCACCCCTTCCCACCTTTTTCATCCCCTCTCACTAACTCAGACCCCTTTGCTTTCCATTCCTCCCCTCTCACATACTCTCTTACATTCTCCTTTCCCTCCCCTCCCTCCTCACTCACTCCCTTTACCTTCTGTTCCCTCTCCCTCCCTTACACCCTGCCTTTCCTCCCATTCCCTCCCATTCCCTCTCACTCACGCCCCCTAACCCCTTCTCTTTCCTTCCCAGGTCTTTTCTTTCTTCCTGCCCACAAGGTGTGGAAATCCCTCAGATACATCATAATCCAGCACTGGCCCAGGATTTATCTTTTTGCCAGGCCCTGAGATCCCCATGGGCTGAGAGCCTCATAATTCCAGCTGCCCCACTGTCTTTTTCTTGTCCACATCACCTGGGATCCCTGCGGGTATGTCATAAAGCCATATCGCCGCCATGGACTTCTTTCTACTCACAGGGCCGAGGATCCCCATCAACACATTATAAAGCCGTGCCGCTGCCATGGTCTTCTTCCTACTTGTGGGGCTGGGATCTTTGAGGGTACGTCATAAATCTGCACCACTGTCACTGTCTTTGGGATTCCTTCCTCAATGCTACTGGTGTATTCTTTCTGCCTGTGGGGCCTGTGGGGCCACTGGTGTATTCTTTCTGCCTGTGGGGTTCACCCTGCCTAATTATAGAACCACCCCTGCCTGAAGGAGAGGGGCTGAACCCTGTCTCTATTTTGCCAGTAAATCATAAGGTCAGAAAATGTCTTACAGGTACTCCATTACAGACTATACCAGCTTACTTGCAGCACTGCTGGCTACACTCCTGAATCGGCATCCCAATGGGGCTTTACACTTGTTATTATTTTCATCAATAAAAAGGCTATTTTATTTAGAGAACCACAGTGTGCTCTGTGCTATTGGAAGAGAAAAATAACTGGAGCTTTGTGTGTACATTATCCCATTTCATCGCTGGTCCTTACAGATGCATTCTGTCCCGCAAGAAAAAAAAAAAAACCTTATGTAAAATGTTTTCTTTGCATGTGCGATCGATTTAGTCGGGGGGGGGGGGGGGTGTCACATTTACATGACAGGAGGAATGAGGGAACACTCTGTACTGAGCCATGGAGAGATTAGATTCATCTCGGGTGTCCATCTCCCATATCCCTACTGCGCTTTTTCCCTTTACGGCCACAAAAATATGGAACTCATGGGAGAAGAGCAGAACACACTTCCATGCACTACTTGACACCCTAAATGACAGTTATAGCTGAGAGCCCAGGGACTGAATATGTATGAATGTCTAACTATCCTCAAAGTAGTCCCTTTAGTACAGAACTGAGGCACATTGTCAGGGAAGTGTAGCAAAACATCATTTCACTGCTAGCTGGGCAGTAGATAAATGAAAGGTTTTAAATTTCATTGCTTTTGTGTTGCCACCTTTCATAAACATTTGGAATTGGATTTTTGTTTTTTTAAGAAAGAAACGGACAATTAATCCATGTGAAAATAAAACCTCTTCAATGCTGCCAAAATTAGTCAAGAGCTGAGTAATGGCTTCTCGCAAACCAAATACCAGTAATTTTGTTTCTAAAGAAAGAGAATAAATCTAGCAATCTTTACACACAAAACACCCCTCTGCATATTGTTCATTTCCTGCCTGACTTTCTAGACTCGTGCCCAAGAAAACCATCTGACTCTAGATCAAAAGGGATTGCTTAAAGCTAGTCTTAATTTTTCAAATCCTGTTTCAAAATTCTTTTATGTTTGAAATATAAACATATACGAGAAATTAAAAAAAAATACATGTATGAGCCTATATTACAAATACGAAAACAAAATACCAACAGAAAAACTCATGAATGGAACAAGCTCTCAATATGGAGAGGGCATTCTCAAAATAATTAAAATTAACAGATTAATTATTAGTGCATGCTATCATTTGCATTCTGTCTGATAACTAGAGGAGTTTTTTTGACCGAAATTCAAAGTTTTTCATATTTAGGAATCCCTAGAACGGTGGTCCCCAACCCTGTCCTGAGGGCCCACCAGCCAGTCGGATTTTCAGGATATCCACAATGAATATGCATGAGAGAAAATTTGCATGTGCGCAAATTTTTTCTCATGCATATTCATTGTGGATATCCTGAAAATCCGACTGGCTGGTGGGCCCCCAGGACAGGGTTGGGGACCACTGCCCTAGAGGACTCTAAACTGGGAGCTGGAAAAACAAGCCTGATTCACCTTGTCCTGAAAGCCTAGAGGCAGGGGGTCACCCTGCTCATGTATCCCCCCCCCCCCCCCTATGAAATGTGCTCGGAGAAGAACTGGCACATGGCAGGTTTTCGGAATTAGTAGTAGAAGCTTCCTTGGGCAGGTTTATACCTGTAAGTGTGAGCAAGCCAGAGGAGGAGGAAATACCCATGACAGCACCTATTATGATGGGATGTTAGGAGAAGAGGTGAGTGAGGGCAGGAGTAGTTCAGAAAGAAAGCAGCCCCTTTTTAATCACATATCAAGAAGCAGCATTTGTCAGTTAGAAAATACTAACTCCATGTATAAGTAGGCTCAATATATGCATTATGACAATTAATTAAGCTTCCCTATATAATTTAATGCTACCAGTGAATTTTTATTATTTAAGATTGACAGTCCAGAACTGGGAGACAAGCAGCAAGACGTGAGTAATTATAGCAAGCCAAACCTGTGTTCAGCAAAGATCTTAAAACAGGACGACACATGGACAGCAAAACTCATGGGGAGGGTGGTTCTCAAAATGATCTAGCTGTCTGGATCCATCAGGTTGAGAATTGCTTCACCCAGAAGAACCTGGGAAAGTAGATAGCTGTATTAAGCCACTTTTAAGGTAGGTGTTCCCAAAGGTGCATTATTTGGCTTGGGAGAAGGAGGAGGAGTAAACACCAAGAGTGTAATAGAATTCTCAAACACACAGACAGTTTCTGCCATATAATCCCACCGGCAAAAATAGCAGGTGTAAAGAAGCAGCTAATTGTATTTACCCATGTAGGCTTCAGTAAATTTTAAATGAAAAACTACCCAGGTAATTTCTCTTTCAAAATTAGCTAAAGTCACAGGAGTACAAAAGTATCTTTCTTCGAGGTAGCTTATTGAAGTTTGCTTCCTCTATTTGCAGATGCTTTATAATCTGTCTTTTTACGCACGCTTTACAGGAAGTGCTGGAGTATGCCTTATGTTGATGCTGTTTTGCATCCACGTCCTTTTTTAATTTACATGAGTTACCTTCAAAATTACATACATAATAATCATTATACACGGGAAAGGCAATAATTGTCAATGGCTGGCCAGTGGCTCTTTGATGGAAATGGGCTCTTTGATTATTGTCCATCCTCAATGTGGGTAAAAGTAGGTGCATTGGTCAACAATGGCGCATACTTTTACCTGCATTGCTTGATGTGCTCCCAAAGGCAGAAAGCAGAGACTGCTCTCAGGTACCACAGGAAGAGATGAGGCACAAGCGGGATGGGTTGCTAGGTAACCAGAGAATAGGAAGAAGAATCTGTCCCTCCCTGTATATTTCCTTCCTGTTGTATCCTCTGTGCTACCTAAACCTCTTTCAAAGTTACTGTCAGCTTCCCCCTCTAAGTTCCTGGCTGAAGAGAGCCTCACATGAGCAACCCTAAGTCTTGTTTTAGTGTGTTTGGTATATGTATCTGTGAAGAAGAGAGTTCACCCTCCTTAGTGGAGCAATTCTCCTCTTTGTTGGCTTTTCCAGGTCCCAGAGCCTACTGCTTTCTATTTCCTCTCCTATTCATCTGTGATACTGTTTCCCTGTCTGTGTATGTATGTGTACTAGGGATGTGAATCGTTTTAGGACGATTAAAATTATCGTCCGATAATTTTAATATCGTCTTAAACCGTTATGGAACACAATACAATAGAGATTCTAATGATTTATCGTTATAAATCGTTAGAATCGTGAGCCGGCACACTAAAACCCCCTAAAACCCACCCCCGACCCTTTAAATTAAATCCCCCACCCTCCCGAACCCCCCCCCCAAATGAGTTAAATAACCTGCGGGTCCAGCGGCGGTCCGGAACGGCAGCGGTCCGGAACGGGCTCCTGCTCCTGAATCTTGTTGTCTTCAGCCGGCGCCATTTTCCAAAATGGCGCCGAAAAATGGCGGCGGCCATAGACGAACACAATTGGACGGCAGGAGGTCCTTCCGGACCCCCGCTGGACTTTTGGCAAGTCTCGTGGGGGTCAGGAGGCCCCCCACAAGCTGGCCAAAAGTTCCTGGAGGTCCAGCGGGGGTCAGGGAGCGATTTCCCGCCGCGAATCGTTTTCGTACGGAAAATGGCGCCGGCAGGAGATCGACTGCAGGAGGTCGTTCAGCGAGGCGCCGGAACCCTCGCTGAACGACCTCCTGCAGTCGATCTCCTGCCGGCGCCATTTTCCGTACGAAAACGATTCGCGGCGGGAAATCGCTCCCTGACCCCCGCTGGACCTCCAGGAACTTTTGGCCAGCTTGTGGGGGGCCTCCTGACCCCCACGAGACTTGCCAAAAGTCCAGCGGGGGTCCGGAAGGACCTCCTGCCGTCCAATCGTGTTCGTCTATGGCCGCCGCCATTTTTCGGCGCCATTTTGGAAAATGGCGCCGGCTGAAGACAACAAGATTCAGGAGCAGGAGCCCATTCCGGACCGCTGCCGTTCCGGACCGCCGCTGGACCCGCAGGTTATTTAACTCATTTGGGGGGGGTTCGGGAGGGTGGGGGATTTAATTTAAAGGGTCGGGGGGGGGGGGTTTTAGGGGGTTTTTAATGTGCCGGTTTTGCGATTTTTAGATTTTTCACGATTTTTCACGATTTTTCACGATATTTTACCCCCCCCAAACGGCAACAATACGATTCCCTCCCCCTCCCAGCCGAAATCGATCGTTAAGACGATCGAGGACACGATTCACATCCCTAATGTGTACTATTACCTGAGCTGTATTCTAAATGGTGCACCAGGTTTTGGCCCCTGTGTAGAATGATCCAAGGGCCAGCACGACCCATAAGGTGAACTAGGCAGTTGCCTAGGGCGCCAGCCATTAGGGGGTGGCAAAGAACAGCAATGTGGGGTCGCAAGCCCATCCCACTCACAGCTGAGAGGAGTAGAGACTCGGCGGGCCACGAGAGGCACCCATCCTGCTCATGGCCAAGAAATGCAAACACTCAGAGAGACACAAGCAGCACCCATCCTGCTCCAGCTGAGCGAAGCAGTCTTGGCGGGCCTCGAGCGGCACCTCTATTTGTGTGTGTTTGTGAGAGGGATTGTGTGTGTATGAGAGAGTAATGGTGTTAGTGAGAGAGGGAGTGAGTCTGTGTAAGGGTGCGTGTATGAATGAGATAAGGAACCTAAGTGTGTGTAAGAGAGGGGGCCTGTTTGAGTGAATGAGGTTGGAGGCAGGGCCTGGACCGGGAGGGTAGGTGCAAGGCAGAAGGTTTGCCTAGGGTGCCTAATGCCCTTGCTCTGGTCCTGACTGACCCCTTGCAAGACCTTGATCCCTTATTCCTGATGCCTAAAGGGTTAAATATGCCCCTCTCATTGGACCCTTCCTCTCAATCCTGGAAGTATCAAATTTATGCACCCCCCTACCCTCCCCCCCAATTACCCATCCTGGAACTTGTTGCCAGAGGATGTGGTTAGTGCAGTTAGTGTAGCTGGGTTCAAAAAAGGTTTGGATAAGTTCTTGGAGGAGAAGTCCATTAACGGCTATTAATCAAGTTTACTTAGGAATAGCCACTGCTATTAATTGCATCAGTAGTATGGGATCTTCTTAGTGTTTGAGTAATTGCCAGGTTCTTGTGGCCTGGTTTGGCCTCTGTTGGAAACAGGATGCTGGGCTTGATGGACCCTTGGACTGACCCAACATGGCAATTTCTTATGTTCTTATGTTCTTAATATACCCTCTGGACCCTCCATACCTTTTCAGATGACCCCTCCAATCCATCTGCATTCCAGAATCTATATATAGAATTCCTACAGTCCCCATTTTCACTGGCAGGTTGAATACAAGAGCCTTCTGCAAGCACCACTGCTGACTACTGAATAGTACAATCTACTGGCACTTTGGCATGACACATATAATGATGCACCAGTAGATGGCATCATTCAGCAGTGAGCACTGGTGAACACAGAGCCCTCTGGAATTGTACATACAGATTCTGAATGGGTGGTGGATGTGGAGACCCAAGAAGAGGGGTATTACTATTTCAGTGATTAGGAGAAGGAGAGAGGTCTGGAGAGGAAGTATGTTTGACACGTTGTGGATTAGAAGGCTGGTCCGGAAGGAGATATGTTTGACACTTCAAAAATTGGAAGGGGAATCAAGGGAGTATGTTTGACACTTTCAAGACTGGGAGAAAGGGTTGGAGTGGGGGTGAATGCTTTGACACTTCAAGGATAGTGACTCCAGAAGCGATACAATATACATGTAGGGTTAGGAAGGAGGCAAAATCACCAATCTTGAAGAGGGGGGAGGGTGCCCTAGGGTCTTTGTACTATCAGGGTTCACTTTTGAAAGAGCCGCTTAGCAGTCACATTATAGCTAAGTTGAATTCCAGCTAATTTTGAGCAACAACCTAGCTGGCTAGCTTGTGATTCAAACTTAACTTATAATTAGCCATCTAAAACCATCAGATATCTAAGCTGGTCAGTGGCTTTTTGAAAATTGACCTCTTCACATTTCCACTTTTTCCTGCATATCTTCCACACATTTCTCCTCTTTACCTTTCAATCTTACAATTTCACCTCTGTCTGTGGGAAATATGCGCTTGCCAGCAAGCCATTTCATCAGGGTTAAACACTAACTTCCCTTCTCCCTGACATTTGCCTGAATAAAAGCATCACTTGTGCTTAAGCCTCTCTGCCTAGGAGAGGATACCTGACTGTAATGTATTTCTCTGGCCTATAATTAATCCTGTTAGCCTGAAAGAAGGGCTGGGTGTTCCCTAGTCAGAGGCAGGACAAAGTCAGGAGGTATAGATTTCAGCAGCCAATGATATGATCCGTGCACACCCCCTGAGCCAAAGCCAATGGTGTAATGACTCTTCTGTTGCTATGGGAAAGTAGCCAATCATGTAATGACACATCATCTGCCTTTGTATGAATGTACAATAAAAGGAAGAGGCTCGGGAGGTCAAACCCTCTTTGCCCTCTTTGCCTTCCCTCCTCCTGCCTGCGATGAAAGCTCTTCATTACTCCTACATGTGGTGACCCCGACGTGATGATAAACTCCATGCTTATTTCGGCTGGACATAGCCAAGGTACGTACCGTTCAACAGCTTTGCAATCGTAAATATATTTTAAAAAAAGTACTTCTTAGTAATTTTTAAAAGTATTTCTTTGCAAGTTTGTTCCCCACACTCGTAAGCATGGGTAATGGTTTGACTGTACAGCAGCGGCTGCATGCCAGAAAGTTGCAGCAAATCATTAATAATCATTATTTCATCACCAGAAGAAAAATAGCGCAAGTCAGCCTGGGGGACTTAGAAAAATTAATAAGTGAAATAGCTTGCCGTTGCCCTTGGTATTCGATGGAGTCTGGAACTCTAAATACCCAGGAATGGATCTCAATCGGCAATTATCTTCATACGGCTCCCAGAGCTTCCATAAATCTAAGATTAACCTGGCAAAAATGTACAGAAGCCATCGAATGCAAAGAAAAAAAAGGTTTAAAAACAGCAGTTTCAAACCATGTGCCTTTAGAAGCAGGCAGACATACCCTTCCCCCATCTTCTCAGTCTTCCTCAGAGCCAGCAAATTCTTTGTATCAGCTCTCCATAACCACACCCAAGCTAGTTCACACCTTCCCCATTTCTTCAGAAAAGCAGTCCTTGAGAACAATAGAGCCACCACCTGGCCTGGGTGGGGTGATTAGCATTGAATTTCAGCAGAAACTGCAGAAAGAAAACCTTACAGAAACAGAATTATTAGAAGGACTTCAAGCCTTCCCCATCTCAGAAAAGAACCATGAACAAAGGGGGACAGAAAATGAAATAGAACATCTGGGGACACACACTCACATGGCTCCTGTGGCTTCCTCTGCATCCACCTCAGAGAAAATGCCCCAGGAAATAGAAAACACTGAGGTCAGAAAAACTAGCCTTCCTCCATCTTGCCTGCAAGCCCTTCCCCCACCAACCACCATGGGATTTCACCTAGAACATGGAAATCTCACAAGAGAGGAATTATTGAAAGGGATTCAAGCCTTTCCCATTACAGAAAGAAACAAAGAACTATGTGTGGCAGCAATAGAGTTGAGTGCAGCCCGGAATGCCATGTGCAGTGGCTATGCCCACAGGTCTTCAAAGAAATCAGCATATCATTATGAAAAAAAAAATTTAATTAGACTCCTGCGTTACAAGCAAAGAAAATATCAATATGAAAAAAATGATTTAATTAGACTCCTGCGTTACAAGCAAAGAAAATATCACTATGAAAAGAAAAAAAAAATGGTTTCCCTTTACAAACAGTACAAATTTGGAAAAAATGGTTTCCCTTTACAAACAGTACAGATTTGGAAAAAATGGTTTCTATTCCTATTTGAATTCAGTTACAAAACATCTGCATACTCTGAGAGTATTTCCCCCACACAAAGTGTATGCAGAGCTTATGTTAAAAACTGTACTGAGATTTGAACAATATACTGTGTAAATTTCATGTGAAAATTTCCCTTTTACAAAGTTAATTTGGCTCACATTTAAAATGACTCCATTTCTCTGAGATTTAAGTTTATAGTTTGAATTGCCAGCACACAGAACTTGTATTCTACTGTGATTCTCCCTAAAGTGAATTGAAGTGGTGTTTGTCTGCAAGGAATCAGCCAGCCATTGTCTGTGGTTGATGGTATCAATTGTTAAACAAAGCTATCTTTAAGTTCCTATTGACTGAAGAATTAATTCCTTGGGTGCAGTTCTTTTCTTTTGAGAAACACTGCTCCTCCCCCCCCTTTTTCTGTAACTCTTGCTAGCCACTCATGGGGGAGGGAGGGAGAACTTTTGAAAAGAAAGAAAAAAAACTGGACTTAGTCCTGCAATTTCTCTCTCTACTTTCTATATGTCTTTAATCTTTTAATACTTTCAAACTTTAGCATGCAGCAGACAGAGCTGAGCAAACAGCGTGTTTAATTTCCTATTCTAATAATTATAAGAAGAAATTCTATTCTGATATTCCACATTGAATTTAAGCTCAGAGTATTATTGATTGCAACCTGGAACAATAGTTGCAATCTATAAAGTAATGATGAGGTCTCCACTAGGAGGCGCTATGTTATTCTACAAGTTATATTATATTATTGTTTTAATAATTCTGTTGTATAATAGTTTTTATTTTTCAGGCCTACAGACCTTCTGTATTAAGGAAACTTCAGTTTTATTTTTCACAAAAATTTATACAGAATTCTGAACCTTAAAATTTTTACTGACAGAGGTTGCTACATCTAAAGCAATCCCTCCCAAACCTTTTCTTGCAAATCCAAATTGATTTTATTAAATTGAATCATAGAATTGATTTCTTCAAGGTTAAAAAAGTAAGAATTTCACTTTAATCCTTACCTTAATAAATTTTTGCTGTATGCCAGTTTTTAATATTTTCCAGATTGACACTGCCATGAAGAGATGTGAAGATGGACACTTTGCAGTTTATTTTAACATTTTCAAACATTTATCTAACGCCTTTTGACTTTTGATTTTTGATCCTTGATCTAATTTTGTTTTTGATAACTTTTTGATAAGATTTTTAGCTCATATTATGTGTTATCTGTTGTCTGTCTTGATGCAAGAAATATTTGCAGGATGGATGAATATGTGTCAGTTTTGTGTAAATTAATATTTGCAAGATGAATGAATATATGTCAGTCTTGTGTAACATATGTTTAATGTAATGTCTAATATACTTGTCATTTGATTCTGCTTACTGCAAATGACTTTTCCTTTAAATGATTAATTTACATTTATTGCTATTTTACTGAATGAAAATTGATCACTGCATAAAAAATTCTTGATAATGGGCCTACCCTATGTTCTGAAAACTAAAAATGGCTCTGCTTACTGCAGCCATTCCTTTGCATGAATTTTGTTAATTGAATATTAAATACTTATTTGGCATCCCCTACAACACCACAGGGCAAGCCATTGTGGAGAGAGCAAATCATACCCTTAAGAGCTCTGGACCAAACAAAAAGAAAAAAGGGGGATTGCCCCTGGATTTTCCCCTAAACAGGATTGGCTGAACAAAGTATTGTTTTAAATCACTTAAAATAAATTTAAGACCACAGCCATGAGTAATCATTATGGGACTAGGGTTAGTCACCCACAGCCATCAGTTTTGTATAGAATATTTAATGTCTGGTACGATCCCGTTCCCTTAAAATGGGGAACGAGGATATGTTTCTCTGCTTGCTTCCACAGGTGTATCAAGCCGTGGAAAGATGGAAAGGTGTCCAGGTCTACAGGACCCGATCCTAAACTTCTCCATGAGCCTCCACAGCCCTCAGAAGGACGGAGATCGGACTCCTTGCAAAAAGCAGCACCACATGACCTGGGGACAGATCAAGGCCCTATCCAACCAATCTGCACAACTCTTGGAACAGCAAGGCCTTGAGAAAACTCCAGAGAACTTATTAGCCGCTTTTTCTTGCCTGAATGCCAACTCATTAACAATTGTGTTCTGCACCCTCCTCCTTTGCCTTATTTCTCCAGCTATGGTGATTTCAGAACAAGGACTCTGACAGAACTTTTCACACCTGTTGAATCGAACAGACTGTTGGATCTGCACACACATGCCAACCCAAGCCTGCGGAGAACTACTGATGCATGCTGTACCATTTAACCTTACAGTATGGACTAATTATCCTTTACAGAGAGGTTTTCATTAACTCTCCAGTTAATAATACCATACTACACATTTGTAGCTGTATTCAAGAGACTGCCGCTCTTTGTTGGGACTATGATACAGGGGATGGAAAGGGAATTCAGATGGGAAATATCCATATTGTAACTGAACCTTTGTATTAATCACTGAACACTTACAAAATTATACCACATATATGTATGCAATTGGCAGATTTCAGGATGTGCAGTGGGAGACCCAAGCAGGTACAGAAAGTATAGAGGGGATGAAAGATTTACCCTTTGTAGTTATATAGCCCAAATGATAACCAATGACATGTCCACTAATCTGTTAGGAAACATATGGATGTTATGTGGGCATAGAGCATATATGTACATTTCCCCAAGATGGAGAGACAGATGCACTTTAGGCTACATCCTCCCCTCATACTATGCAGTCAAAAATTTACCCAAAGCAAGGCTCCGTAACAAAAGGGAGGCGATAAAAAAATCCCATAGAAAAGTATACAGAAACTCAGATAGCTAGAAGCCAGTTTCCCCTAATGGGGACAGATATGAATTACAGAGACTTACACATCCTAGCTAACTGGACGACTGCCATATTTAATCAGACAGTCCATGCATTAAAACTACTCACAACAGAAGTTTCTCAGATTAGAGAAGTAGCATTACAGAACAGCTATACCTTAGACACTATTTTAGCTTTAACCTTAGACAACATTTTAGCCTTAAAGGGTGGTGTTTGTGCATTAATTGGATCTCATTGCTGTGTGTACATATCAGTTTATAAAGCAAACCTCACACATACCATAGAGCAGATAGAAACCATGGTTGCTGATGCACCACTTTCAGACAGAATACCAACTTCTCCATGGGACTGGCTATGGTCCTGACTCCCTGATATTTCTGGTCTCAAAAGGGGTGATTTCTATTATAATTACTGTAATTATCTTAATTGTTTGCCTGTGATGCTGTATTCAGTGCATACCCAACCCTCATATCCATATTGAAACCTTGCTCTCAGCCCGGATACAAAGATGTCTTGTAAGATGCCTAATAGGGAATCCGGAGCCCTGCAGAGTTGGCACACCACCTGCACCAGCTCTGGGTGATATGGAGATTCAGAAGCTCATCGACAGCTGGCACACCACGCCGAATCAGCTTTCTTCTCTCCATAATCCCTCTTCCCCTATTTCCAACCCATACCAAGACATAACAGATTTCAGTAAGGGTCTAAAGCTTTACTGAGCTGCCTAAACAAAAACAGAAAGGGTGAGATGTGGGAAATATGCGCTTGCCAGCAAGCCATTTCATCAGGGTTAAACACTAACTTCCCTTCTCCCTGACATTTGCCTGAATAAAAGCATCACTTGTGCTTAAGCCTCTCTGCCTAGGAGAGGATACCTGACTGTAATGTATTTCTCTGGCCTATAATTAATCCTGTTAGCCTGAAAGAAGGGCTGGGTGTTCCCTAGTCAGAGGCAGGACAAAGTCAGGAGGTATAGATTTTAGCAGCCAATGATATGATCCGTGCACACCCCCTGAGCCAAAGCCAATGGTGTAATGACTCTTCTGTTGCTATGGGAAAGTAGCCAATCATGTAATGACACATCATCTGCCTTTGTATGAATGTACAATAAAAGGAAGAGGCTCGGGAGGTCAAACCCTCTTTGCCCTCTTTGCCTTCCCTCCTCCTGCCTGCGATGAAAGCTCTTCATTACTCCTACACTGTCCATCCTCCTTTCTCAGGCAGACCTGAAAAAAAGTCTTAGCTACTTTTTTTTCCTCTGCTTACATCATCAGTGCTTCTTTCAGCCTTAACAGATATTCTGATTTTCATTTGCTGTGATTCCTTGTACTTTGCATTTTATATTTTAAATCAAGAAACTTGACAGAGATTATTTTTAAGGACATAACAGCACATCCAATAACAACTTAACTCCACTTAACAAGAAACTCAAAACGTTATCTGACTGCAACCAGGCAGCTGCTCCCTCACCCAGCCCAGCAGTGTTGCACACATGCCTCCTCAGGTCCAGCCTCACATTGCATGACCCCATGAAGCTTAGCCTGCAACATCACTGGGGTAGATTATGCTGTCAAGCAGGCTTGAGCCTTCCCCTTAAACTTCATCCCCATTAGATCAGGAAGTACAATTCTGAGGAAAATTTACCAGCTGCTAAGCTAGCTCTGGAGCTCAGTGCAGCGCTAGCTTCATGCAGCCATCTTGTATTCTGGGCCCCCGCCCCTTGCACTTTTTGAATGCTAACCTTTTTGCCCTTATTTTTTCTGCCACTTCCTTTGAAAAATAGACTGATTTTTACATATTTTCCTAACATAAATTTGTTGTCCTTACTATTATTTATTTTAATTTAGTCCACTGTTGTTCTACTTCACAAAGAACTTTCTACCCTGCCAGCACCTTCTTAATGTACTCCCCATTTTAAAAAAAAGTCAGTGCTCTTGAAATCCAAGACTTTGGCTTTGGTATAATCCCTCTCCTGTTCTGCCACTGTACTAGAGATGTGAATCGTGTCCTCGATCGTCTTAACGATCAATTTCGGCTGGGAGGGGGAGGGAATCGTATTGTTGCCGTTTGGGTGTTTAAAGTATCGTGAAAATCGTGAAAATCGTGAGCCGGCACACTAAAACCCCCTAAAACCCACCCCCGACCCTTTAAATTAAATCCCCCACCCTCCCGAACCCCCCCCCCCAAATGCCTTAAATTACCTGGGGGTCCAGCGGCGGTCCGGAACGGCAGCGGTCCAGAACGGCCTCCTGCAATTGAATCGTGTTGTCTTCAGCCGGCGCCATTTTTCAAAATGGCGGCGCAAAATGGCGGCGGCCATAGACCAACACGATTCGACTGCAGGAGGTCGTTCTGGACCCCCGCTGGACTTTTGGCAAGTCTTGTGGGGGTCAGGAGGCCCCCCCAAGCTGGCCAAAAGTCCCTGGGGGTCCAGCGGGGGTCCGGAAAACGATCTCCTGCCGCGAATCGTTTTCCGTATGGAAAATGGCGCCGGCAGGAGATCGACTGCAGGAGGTCATTCAGCGGGGGTTCAGCGGGGGTTCCGGACCCCCGCTGAACGACCTCCTGCAGTCGATCTCCTGCCGGCGCCATTTTCCGTGTGTCATACAGGTCTCCCTTATAATGGTAGCATCAGGGGGTGGCATCTGCCATGGCATACAAGTTACCCCCATACTTAGTTTCCCAAACCCTTGTTGGTTATTGCCTGAGTCCAATTCCCTGTTATCTCTTGCCGTTGAAGCAGAGATCAATGTTGGAGTTACATCACAAGTTTAAGGCTAATTGGTTAAGGATAGTATCAGTCAAATCAGCAAGTTACCCCCATGCTTATTTGTTTTCCCGTACTGTAAAATTCAATATCCTTGTTGGTTGCTGTCCGAAACTAATTCCCCTTTTCCTCTTTTCGCCCTGCCATTAAAGCAGAAAGCAAAGTGAGTTGCATCAACAGTATAAAGGCTTATTTGTTAAGGGTAGTAACCGCCACACCAGCAAGTTACCCTTTTCCTCATTTCCATCCTCTAGACTTTTGGGATCCTTAGTGTTTATCCTATGCCCCTTTGAAATCTTTCACCGTTTTTGTTTTCACCACCTCTTCCAGAAGGACATTCCAGGCATCCACCACCTTCTTCATGAAGAAATATTTTCTGACGTTGGTTCTGATTCGTGCTCCCTGGAGTTTCATTTTGTGACCTCTAGTTCTACTGATGTCTTTCCAATGGAGAAGGTTTGTCAAATGCACATCATTAAAACTTTCAGGTATCTGAAGGTCTGTATCATATCTCCCCTGCACCTCCTCTCCTCTAGTTCCTTCAACTTCTCCTCATAAGTCATTTGTTGGAGACCTCACACCATTTTTGTTGCCCTTCTCTGGACTGCCTCCATACTGTTTCTGTCCCTTTTGAGATACAGTCTCCAGAACTGAACACAATGCTCCAGATGAAGCCTCACCAAGGACCTGTACAAGGGGATTATCACTTCCTTTTTCTTACTGGTTATTCCTCTCGCAATGCAGCCCAGCATTCTTTTGCTTTAGCTATCGCCATGTCACATTGCTTCACTGACTTCAGATTCCTAGACACTAACATCCCAAGGTCCCTCTCTTGCTCTATGCACAACAGCCCTTCACCCTCCCCCATCACATACAGCTCTTTTGGATTACCACACCCCACATGCATGATTCCGCACTTCTTGGCATTGACTCCCAGCTGCCATATCTGTGACCACCATTCAAGCTTCCTTAAATCATGTCTCATTCTCTCTACTCCTTCCAGCAGGTCCACTCTGATGGTATCATCCACAAATAGATAAACTTTACCTTCTATCCCTTCCACAACGTCACTCACAAAGATGTTGAACAGGACTGGTCCCAAAACCTATCCCTGTGGCACTCCACTTAACTCCGATCTCTCTTCAGAGAAGATTCCATTTACTATCACACTTTGTCTTCTGTCAACCAGTTTGTAATCCACATCACAATCTTGGTGCTGACTCCCAAGCTTCTCATTTTATTCACAAGCCTCCTGTAGACCACATTGGTGGCTTCTTAATTCTTCCTTCAGTGAAAGCCAGTAAGACATTCATTGTTAACACAACATTTGCATCTATTAGTGACAACCCTGGCCTGGTCTTCCCTCCCTAGCTAGCTATGGAGGCAGAAGAGGAGCCCACTGAGCATGGGGATGGGGCTGCCTCAGATGCCAGTGGAGATTGTATAGCATTATCTAAGAGGTCTTTGGAAGGTATGCAGTGTATAAGTGTTGTAATGATATAGCCAATGAGAATTAGATGCTAAAAATGTTTGTGTTATTGGCTTGCTGTGACAGTGCTTTGTTGACCTCTTTTTCAGGAACTTCTCTGCTGAAGGAGCCCCATAGTATATTTTATGTATCATATATCTTACATTGTTGTTCCTCACCTAGGCTGCTATCATAGTAGATGAGTTATAAATTAAATCTAATCATTCCCCCATTTTGGTGCTTTATCCTTCACTAGGGTTGGTCTGGGTCTGGGTCTGAGTCCAGATGGGGAGGAAGAATTCTCTTCTGGGGCTCTGGGCACAGTCACTCTTTGGCATACTCACAGCTCACACTCTAGGTAGAAAATCTTGCTATGGTGCAATACTGTCCAGAAGAGGAGCAAGAAAAACAAAAAGAGTAGAAGTGATAGAAAATAGACTCAACCCAGTGTCCATCCATTCAGCTCAGTCACTAGTTAGAGTAGCCAATTTGAAAAATACTCACTGGAGTCCAGAAGTGATGTTCAACATAAATTGTTTACTGTACGTTAAATAAAAATATCCAAATACAACATCAGATCAGAATGAAGAAAAATAGTTGTGTCCATGTCCATTTTCACTCCTTTCCTACCTCTTGTACCTTCATCCTTAGCCAACATATCCTCACCAGTGGGGTGCAACAAATAGAGTATGACCTCCAGCATCAGTAAATGTGTTAGAAAACATCTCCAATCCAAAAATATCAAAAAGGGATTCCAAACTTCCCAAAATCTTAAACTGTAATCCAATTGTCCAAAGATGAGGCTCTGGATTTTTCCTTCTCCTAAGTCCCAGAAAATCCTCTCCACCCCTGCTTGACTGGACACGAGCAAAAATGTACTGAATCCCAATGTTCAGGAAGACAAGAGTCCATCCTTCCCTTCAGACCAAGAAGTCAAAAATCTCTCAAAATCTAAACCTCTTCTTCTCAGCTGAGACTCTGGATGAATCTCAAAAACAACTCTCCGTCTGTATCTCACCTCTACTCTGAGAGCAAAAGATGATCTCCAGCTTCTTCTTCTGCCTGTGGAGATCCTGGGAGGGATCACTAGCTCCTTTCTCCTGGCTTCTTCAGTCGCACCTAATCCTCCATTACTCTGAGATCCTGGGGAGACCTCTAGCTGACCACGCCCAACCCTCTGATGCACTGGGCATGCTCCTAAGCAATACATATCCCAGATGCCATAACCCCAAAAAGGTGGGGTTATCACATAGAGGGGAATCAAAATACAAAATCTCTCCTGCAATCATTGAATATTGGTCTTACAGGTTCAGTATTAGTGATGGCTTGGACTCCTGGCACATAAATAAATCAATAATTAAACAGTATGTCATGCAGAGCCAAATAGGACACCTTTTCAACTGGCATCTTCTTTTCCAGTGCTACAGTGCCCTAGTTTATACATATTTGGGCTATTAGGCTATCTTAGTATTGGAAAAAATGAAATGGTGCTTCCTTGAATTCATGGAGTGTTATGGCGTCACAGTGTGACATTAAATGGCACATTCTCAGGACCAGCTTGCACCATTTTCTTGTATGGCTACATGTTTGTATGGCTGTACAAGAAAAGGGCATCAGCCAACCCTGAGATGTTCCCAATTTACATCACAATATGGCACCAGTCTCAGGGCTGCCTGTAGCAGGAGGTGAGTGGGTATGGACCCTACTGATAGAGTAAATGGGGCAGGGTGGTTTCCAGCCCCAAGACTTTTGGGGGGGAGGGGATAAATAGGTTCCTGGGGAGGCCCTGTTTTGGTTTTTGGGGGATTTTTTAAATGTTTATTTTATTTCTGTAAGGGACAGAAGCAAAACAAACATTAAACAAAATGACAATTGTGGAAAAACAAAAATGAAAGAGAAAAACTAAATGAAATTTTGAAGGCTGGACATCTCTACTCTAAGCAATGCGGATAAAACATTGAGGATGAGGAGGCGGAGGAGAAAGAGCTCAATATTACCTGCAGCTGAGAAACTTGGGGGTAACTGCTGTTTTGCCCCTATGTTAACTGTTCCAGCACCAGCTGAGAATTTTGACGCTGAGAGGCGCGTTTTGGAGGCAGGACCCAGACCCGGAAGTGAAGTATAAAAAGTGAACTGTCTGCCTTGGTATCCGAGGTGGAGGAGAAAGAGCTCAACATTACCTGCAGCTGAGAAACTTGGGGGTAAACGCTGTTTTGCCCCTATGTTAACTATTCCAGCACCAGCTGAGAATTTCGACGCTGAGAGGCACGCTTTGGAGGCAGGACCCGGACCCGGAAGTGAAGTATAAAAAGTGAACTGTCTGCGGCATGCAGCTGACGCCAGTGCGACTGCTAAAGCCGCGCACGCTTAAGGGGCGCATGGCTAAAGATGGGCTTTGCTGGGCTTCGCCAGGATTCTGCCGGCTCTGCCTATTAACAGAGTATAATTTGGGATGTTGCAACTATAAATCCACTCAGGTAGGATTAACTTCATTGAGCTGCTCTATTCTTCTAAGCCTCCAAAAGTGAAATCTTTCTTTTAAATAGTGCATTATCCCACCAGATACTTTTGAACTTTTCCTTTTTATAGTATGCCACACACCAAAAGGAAGGCCAAACTGAGGCCTTCAATTGGTGTGACAACAGTAGAAACTGGTCAAAAAACAGTATCTGAATGGTTAGACTCAACACAGAATACCCCCACGGGTCGAAGAAACATCACTAAGCCCGGGGGCTCCGGTTACACCTTCACCACCTGGAATAGAAGGGGGATATACCCCAGAAAGTCCAGGGGAAACTGCAAGAAGTATTCTTGAGACCTATGGATCTGGGAGATGTGTCCAAACAACCACCTACTGAAGTTTTGAAATTATCTGAACAATTGACTCAAGACATTTCTCAGTTGGATCCTAGGGTTATACTAAGTGAAACAAGTACACCAAAATTAACTAACCCTGTTAAAGGAAAATGTAATGATATAGAAGTTATAATTAAATCAGATATTCAGTTAACAAAACCTGTTAATATAACTCTAGAAAGTTTATGGAATATGGTTAAATTAGACACGTCAATTAATAAATTAACTGAAGTGGTAATGAATACAACTAGTTCCTTGGTACAAAATACAGTAAAATTAGAAGATCAAGGTAAAGAAGTGAATGCATTAGTTAAGCATGTTTCAAAAATAGAAAAGATTCAAAATCATCAAATTATTGTTGAGGGGGAGGTTAATAGGAGAATGGAAAACCTTGAAAACTCTATTAGATCATTAAGTTTGAGGATTAATAATTTTCCCATTATAAAAAAGATGGATCCCCCAGAATTGTTCAGAAATGACTTAATACAAATTTAAAAAATATCAGATAATTGTTTACCAGTTATTTTCAGAACCTTTTATGTAGGAGTAAAGAAAAATGAGATAGAACAAGAACAGATCATAAGAGATGAAAAAGAGAGAGACAAGTAATCATCAGAATTAAAGATATCTAAAAATAGTTCATTGGAAATATCTGACTTATTGCTGAAATCTCAGGAAGATTTAGAAGTTAAAAAATGTGGAACTCTGCTAATCCAATTTGCATTTATAACAGATAGGGATAATGTGATGAAAAATTTATTTCGTAACCGTATGAAGACCTTTTATGGTCAAAAAGTATGGATTTTTCCAGAATTAATAAAACCAACTCAATTATGTAGAAAGAAATTTTTGTCTTTGATAAAGGAGGATATTTTATTCTTAGGTATCCATGTAGATGCAAATTAAACTGGATGGTAAAAATTATTCATTTACAGATCCAGATGATCTTAAGGGTCAGTTAAATCACAGGTAGTTAGAAAAATAAATTGGGTCCTTGATAATGCACCATTTTTCCTATATTATGATTTATTGCCTGAGTTAACCGCTTTGAATGGCAAGATTTCACTTTAATTTACCTTTTATAAAAGTAATAGTAACTGAATCAGTTAAAAATATTGATATGATTACAAGGTATTCCTGAAGTGTGATGGGTTTCAGTTAGTATGTAATTTCAACTGTTGTGTTATTTGTTGTAATCATTTGTAAAGCAATAAATAAAGGAAAACATTGAGGATGAATATTTTTCAGCCTTTGAAAATTGTCATCCCCTAGCTCATTATCACTCAATTTGTCACTATTCAGTTTTGTACACAGCCTCTGCTCCAGCTCTCAATAGCAATTTTTTTTTCTGAATAGCTCTTTGCCACAGCTTTCTTCTCCAGCCTCTAACTGGATGAATCAACCCTGTAATGTTTAGTACTGAATGTGCATCTAACATTAACTTTATAGCATTATAGGTTTATTGTGCTATGCAAAAAAAAAAGACTTCCTATCAATTTAAAACAAAATCTATTAAAAAAGGGTCATAAATTGAACGTAAAAACATTTACATCTAAATCTAGGGGGGAAAAGCATGCAAAAGCTGCATCTGAATATCTCTGCTTTATTTTCCTTTAAACTGAAATTACCAACCTCTCTTTTGTCTTGCATTCAATTAGACCACAATAGTAGCTTTCTTACATTGTACCACAAACCATAAATATTTATTTGCTTGATTCTATTTAATTGGAGAACCTCAGATGATGTGCATTTTCTTGCTTTGTGCCTTTCATTCCATTAGAGGTTCACCGGGAACTCAACTGTATTGCATTTCATAAGAGAGTCAAAGCCCATCTCTTTCAAGAGGTATTTGGGTGAGTGATTGATCATTTGACAGCTATTCCATCTATTTAAGAAGGATTCTGACTATTAATATCATATGTTATGCCCCTCTCAGGCAAAATATTTGGGAAGAGACTGGGTAGTTGAGAGCCACTGAGCTTATTTAGAAATGTTTATGATTGTTAGTCGCATATGATAGTCCTCTTCCAGGGGAAATAGTAAGAGTTTGGGTTCAATGACTCTGGATATTGTCCAGAGTTATATGAATGACTGGATCACTGGAATTTAATCTGGGAAGTATTAGCTGGGGAGATAGGTTTATTTTAATTGTAAGTGGCATGACATTTACAGAGGGGGTGGCCGAATGGCAGTAGGTGAGTTTTTATAGTTACATAGGAATACGGATTAAGGAACTAACAGGAAGTTGTATTTTTTTAATGAGGTTGGTGGGGGGAGATTTTAGATATTAAACTACTGTTGGGATATTTTATAAGGTGTGTTGGGTTTTAGAATATGTTTATTGATAGAAGGCTTATGAGTACTGGGAGAAAGATGTTGGGTTTTAACTTATTGTTGGGATTTTAAAGGGGGATTTACCTATTGGTTGGGGTGGATGTATTATTACAGTATGCTCATTTTTAATTTATTGTTTTTTATATGCTCAAAATTGTATTGGGTTATGTACAAGAAGGTTTTATGGCCTATAAATTTTCTGTTGTACTTCACTTTGATATTGTATAACAAAATGCAAATAAATCAAATGTGAAAGTAGATAAATAAAAGCATAAAATTTCTTTTCTACCCAACAGCTCAAGACAGGTTATATCATTAAAAAACATGTTGATTTTGTTTAGTTCAGTGCTCAGGATAATGGCACTATATATGTACTAAAATAAAATCTAAAATACATGTATTCATGTAGCAGGTGCAGCTATTAAAAAGTTGAATGGCTCACGCAATAATTTCTACCATAAGATATACTGTTCTTATAGATAGCAATATTGAAAGCCATTTCTGCAAGTTAAACAATGTTTTACCTGAGGAAATGGGCTTTTTGAAAATGTCCCATCTTCTATGTAAGTAAAAATATATGCATTGTTCAACATCATACCTACTATTACCCTCATCCTGCAGAAGCACTCTTGTAGGCAGGGTTAGGTCAGCAAAGGAACAATACACATAATTTGGGATTTGAAAAACTGTATGCATTGTTTTACCTGGAAAAAGTACCCAGAAAATCAGGTGGAAATCCTGCAGGTACTTTTTCCCATAGCAATAATGAACTCAAAATTAGGTGCATAGTTTTGTTTTGTTTATTGGTTTAAACCCCATGGGTCAAAACTACCTACGATGTTTGTGTAAACTAGCTCAGAGTGGAGTCCTTCCCACTTTGATATGGCCATGGGCGTGAAAATACATAGGGCCCCATGATGTTTCCTTGAGAGGTCACATCTGAAAAGCTCTTTTCCCTGCTGAGTTTAGTGTGGTTGAGTATAGTCCACCCAGCCAGTCTCCCAGGGGTAGGGAGGGAAAGCAGGGATAAAAATAGGAGAATGACTTGTGCAAGAAGGTTAGTCCAGAAAATTCTGCAATAAAGGATCAGGTAATAAAGGATTTAACAATTCTATTATACTAGAAACCAGATAATTAAAATTGAATGGCAATAAATACTAAAACATATATACTTAAGAGCTTTCAACAAGTATTTTCTAACCAATACCTAAAAAAAGGTTTTCTTTATGTTTGGACAACAGTTTGAAACATCATTATATTCAAAGCTTTTCCTTTTAGAATGGAAATACCTTAAACACTATTAGCAATTGTATTTCTTTCTTGTAGAACCTTAGGCTGAATCCAAACAATGAGTCAGATAAATATTGTCAGTGTATTTTCTCTTTACTTTACTCTCAATGCATTTTATTCACAGTTTGTATTTTAAGAAATTAAAACTTTATATATTTTTTTCTCTTTACATGCCCTTCTGATATAGAGTCCCCTGAGATAAGTATCTTTGTTTTTTTTTTTTCCTTCCTTGTGTTTGTCTGTTTCCCACTAGGTATTTTCCCTTTGTGTTTGGATGCACAATTGAGTACAGTAAAGTGTTGCTAGCTGCCCAGACCTAGTGTGCACATCCTTCTTTTCAAAGCTGTTGGGCGATGGATGTGGATGCAGAGGGCATCCTTGGGAGAGAAGTCCAGATGCTCTGGGCGTTGATTGTTTCTTCATCTACGTTCTGTCCCCTAGAGATATCAACTGTCTGATTTTATAAAATCAATAACAGGGGCCTAACTTCCTGACACTGAGAATCTTTGAACGAGCTGGGAGCTCCCTAGTGAGGTGTCCGTCAGCTTGATGAACTGATCTGATAACTGGGAAAAAAAAAAGGATTATCAGAAATTTCCTGTCTTAAATTTTACTTTAGGGAAAAAGCACTAACTCTTTCTCACAATCTTCCATGCTTTCTTGTGTCAAAAGCAGGTGAAACAGAACCATGCTTCTGTTCAGTATTGTTCCGATTAACTATTCTGTCTCTTTTCCTTCACACAGGGCTCAGGATCAGCTTTGAATCATAATAATTTTCCCTCGCAGTCTTCTCACACTCTCACACATGAAACCTCTTCTCCCCACCGAATGTATCCTTTCAGTGATGACATCACCCATATGCACCCGCAGTACAATCTAAACGTTTTCACATTCCTTAACCTTGCACCTCTTAGTCTACTCGATACCATGGCACAGGTGCTAGATACCACTAGTTAATTTTTACATTTTTGTAAAAAAAAAAAAAAAAAGCTATGCTGTCAACAAAAGTCCCAGGAAGCTAATGATTTTACTCCCCTGGGGTCCTTCCACTAGCCATTATACTCTTCCCAGCCTCAAGATATACTGCTGTGGTTGCCTGGAATGCCCTTCTAGAGGAGGTGGTGAAGCAAACACAGTGAAGGGATAAACACTGTGGATCCCTAAAGGCTGGAGGATGGAAATGAAGAAAAGAGTGCATGGTGGGGGTAACTTGATGGTGTGGCAGTTGCTACCCTTAACACATAAGCCTTGGAACTGTTACTGCAACTCCATCGTTGTTCTCTGCTTCAACAGCAGTGGAGAAACAGCAATTGGATTCAGACAGCGACCAACGAGGCCCCAACGGTTTATGGTTTGGGGAACAAACAAGCATGGAGGGTAACTTGCTGATGTGGCTTTCACTACCTTTAATCGATAAGCTTGATACTTTTGATGCAACTCCAATATTGTTCTCTGCTTCCATGGCAAGGGTAAAGGGAAACTGGATTCAGTCAGCATCCAACGAGGCCCCTGACTTTTATAGTCTGGGAAACTGATAAGCATGAGGGTAACCTGCACAGTGCAGCAAATACTGGCATAAGCTTGCTGGGCAGACTGCGTGGATCATTTGGTCCTTTTCTGCCGTCATTTCTATGTTTCTATGTTTCAGGGAACTGAAGGAGGCAAAATCTGTGAGCTGCAGGTAAAATCTGGCATCCGATTCCTTGTACACGCTGGATCCCTTGTATTTGGACTTTACCTGATCCGAAAAATATGCCCAACCACTTTGCTACTGGTAGTAGGGGCTTCCACAGTGTACCCTATCACTTCATCTGGCCCATTTATTTATGTTAATTATAATCTGTTGCTGAATTAAAGTTCTGGGTTTTCTGAACTTCTCAAGCACACAGCAGGGCTTTCCTAGGTCCCCTTCCTGCAGTAGTCCCCTGGTGGATGCTGATTCTCCCAGGGTGGTGTATGACTGCGGTGGAGGCTTATTCAGGACACCTGCCGCTTACTGAAATTCTTGCAGTACCTGAATGTAATCCACTTTGAAGTGTAGAAAAGCATAACATAAATAAATATATTTAAAAAAAAAATGTAAAAATTAAATTACTGTGCCCCAAGACTTTCATTCTATTTATTCATTTATTAATTTCATTTTTCATTTTTCTTTCTGTTTCTTTCTTTTCCTGCTCCTCCAGTGCTGCCACTGTGACTTGGCCCCTTTAAGGGTTGCAGCAGTAATGATATCACTGCCGACCCCATGGGCCTGAAGCCTAGTTTCTATGGCAGGAGCTTGCCAGGGCTCCCAGCTGTTTTCTCCTCTCTCCCCCTGTGCTGAAATGAGCAGTAGCAGGAGCCTTCTTTTTCTGAGGCTGCTGAACAGAGTCAACTCCGTTGTCCACCCTCCTTTTCAGAGCGCTGCTGGAGTTAGTGAGACTCTCCTGCAGCCACCGGCCCTGCTCCTCCCTCTCCCTATGTTCTGCAGGAGGCAGGGAAAATACATACGCGGTTGCCTCCTCCTCCAAATATGCTGTAGGAGGCAGGGGCATCCCTCCCGTGGCAACTGGGCGCTCCCTGAGGCTCCCCTTAAAGCCAGGGCCCCTCCCCTCTTTCTCTTTTGCAGCAGATTAAAAAAAAATGCCTTTCTCATGTCCACACTTGTACTAATGCAGGCAGTTTCGTTATTGCCCCCATACAGTGCATCAAAAGGTAGCTTGGATGTAATGCTTAAATGGAGGAATATTCTTTGGAATTTTTTAATTTAACTGTTCATCCTAATGAATCAATTGGAGGTGGATTTCTCTCAAGATTTTCACAGTCATAAATGCGAGAAGAGAGCCCTGTGGAAAATCAATAGTATCAAAAATGTTTTAATACATGGGAAATCATTTACTAAGCCTTGGTATTTTTTCCCAGAGGGAAAATACTTTAGGGTTTACTAAGCTGCAGTACTCAGAACTAGAGATGTGAATCATGTCCTTGATCGTCTTAACAATCGATTTCGGCTGGGAGGGGGAGGGAATCGTATCGTCGCCGTTTGGGTGTTTAGAGTATCGTGAAAATCGTTAAAATCGTGAACCGGCACACTAAAACCCCCTAAAACCCACCCCCGACCCTTTAAATTAAATCCCCCACCCTCCCGAACCCCCCCCCCCAAATGCCTTAAATTACCTGGGGGTCCAGCGGCGGTCCGTAGCTAAATCGGGGGAAGGGGGAGGGCAGGAAAACCGGCACACTAAAACACCCTAAAACCCACCCCTGACCCTTTAAATTAAATCCCCCACCCTCCCGAACCCCCCCCCCAAATGCCTTAAATTACCTGGGGGTCCAGCGGCGGTCCGTAGCTAAATCGGGGGAAGGGGGAGGGCAGGAAAACCGGCACACTAAAACACCCTAAAACCCACCCCCGACCCTTTAAATTAAATCCCCCACCCTCCCGAACCCCCCCCCCCCAAATGCCTTAAATTACTTGGGGGTCCAGCGGCGGTCCGGAACAGTCTCCTGCAATTGAATCGTGTTGTCTTCAGCCGGTGCCATTCTGCGCCGCCATTTTGCAAAATGATGGTGTCGGTCATCCATTGCTCCTACTATATGACAGGGGCCGACCAATGGCACCGGTAGCCCCTGTGATATAGTAAGGGCAAAGGCTATCGGCGCCATTTTGAATACCGGCAGCCGACAGCCCGAGTGCAGGAGATGGCTCCAGGACCCCCGCTGGACCACCAGGGGCTTTTGGCAAGTCTTGGGGGTGTCAGGAGGGTGGGGGGTTGTAATTAATTAAATTTAAAGGGTTGGGATGGGGTTTTTTGGGGGAAACGAATATATATGTAACGAATAGATCGGGGTCCCCCGAGAACTGATGCAACGGATTTGGGTCCCGACGAATACGAATACCGAATGGGACAAATCCGTCCCTGCTGCACATCCCTAATAGGTATTTACACACCAGCATTTATATATACTATTTTTGTTGGTTTCATGGTGGGTGCTGGACAGTCAATCTCTAAGCTTCTGATTTGCATTTCTCATGTTTGGTTTTCTTTTTTCTTCTTTTTGCAGGTGAGTATATCTTCATC
Organism: Rhinatrema bivittatum; assembly: GCF_901001135.1. Lineage (NCBI taxonomy): Eukaryota > Metazoa > Chordata > Amphibia > Gymnophiona > Rhinatrematidae > Rhinatrema > Rhinatrema bivittatum. The sequence goes on from NC_042620.1 coordinate 119,775,281, forward strand.
ATCAGTATGCATCACTGCAGTCTGCAGTGGTTCTGTTTTTGCTTGCTCATTGCCGCTGTTTTTCTGAAACGGTGGTTCATCTACAACTCTTTTTTCAGATGAGTGATGCTTCATATGCTTTGCCAGACTGTAAGCATGAGTTTTCAAATGTTACTTCAGTTTATGGACCTGTTGATGGAATATGTGGATTTTTGCATTTTATATAGTTATTTTGAAGTCAATCTTAAATTTTTATTTGTGCACTTGCTTTTGAAGTCAAGTAAACAATCTGAAAATGTTACTTGTGTTGTGATTTTCCTTTTCTGGTTGCAAGTGGGTCACAGACCTTTCCTTTGCTCCCGGCACAAACTAAAAGAGTGCCTCACTGTTATATTGAGAGCATTGATATAGTTTTAACCACAATCCACCTATATTCAATCCAGAAGTCAACTCCTTGATATGCTTCCTGAGCCTCCCGAATTTCTTAAGATTGAATACCGGTGGATCTGTGGTTAAAATGATATCAATGCTCTCAATATAACAGTGTGACACTCTTTTAGTTTGTGCAGGGGGATTTATTCCCCTTGTGATGTGGATTTTATGTGATATGGATGGGTGTTGAGTATGAATGTGTGCAATATAGTATGAATGATGGGAAATGCATATATGCGATATTATCTATGGGGTTTAACATGTGATTTTATATGGGGTGAAATGTATGTTAATGTTTGTATAAACATTATGTCTAATGAAGATAGTGTCCACAAAATGCTTATTTGTTGAACATGTATTGCTAATAAACAGATTGAGAATGTTATACATTTGTTTAATATTCCTCTGATTATGGTGCTGTGTATATGACATTTTTTCAGAGGAACTGCACGTTTGTTGTTTGTTTCCTGTTACAGAATGCCATTTCTCTTCCATGTTGGGGGGATGAGAGAGAGACATGGGTTCAATTAATTGCACCCATCACATTCAGCTTGTCAGCAAAAGCAAAAAAAGTGTCACTCTGTAAGCTACTGTGGATAGGTGATATACTCCCTGATTCATTTCATCAAAGTCCTCAGTACCTGGCTGAAAAGCCTTGAAAATGAGGATTGGTCTTATGCCAGCCACCACAGCCACTGTATTGTGGAATGAGCAAGTGGCAAGAAAATGCAAGGTAGCAAGAAGCTTGACCAAGCCTGGAATGGCATGTCTACGACTGGTTAGAGGATCAATATCATCTTTGATTTCTATATAGAGAGAAAGAATTGCCCTGAAGCTCAGCCTACACATCCACACCACATCTGTCTCCAGTAACCCCAGCAGTGTTGTCCACAAGAGAAATATCCGCTGCCTGCGTGTCCTTCTGCGAACAGCTTGAACCAGGACAGTCTGCCTTTCTCAGATCCTGCTTTCTTCTTTGGGAATAAAGAATCTTCTCTCTCTCTTCCCTCTCTCTTCCTTGCTCCAAAACTTCTGCTGCTCTAATTCTTCAGCTCACCTGCAAAATGAACCAAACTGTTAAAAAAAAGTATATAATCCATGACTGACACAGAGAAGCATTTACACATAGAAGCACAACAGACTAAAATGGCCACAGAAATGTGACAAGTTTTACTCCTGCCCTGACCCTGGCGATAAATTTCCCATGTTAAAAAACATGCACTAAAATGTCTCCCTGCTAGCATGGTTTTCTGCATTACCCTGTAATAGCTAATGGCTTTGTTTACATTCAATTTGCATGCACCTATGCTAAGCATACTGCAAGTTTCTTAGCGTTGCTTTTTGGTGATGAAACCCACATTACAAGCCAGTATTAGGTTAGTACTGAAAAATCCATGCTGAAACTGGAGTAAAAACCCATAGTAGGCTCAGCGTGGCTTATTACATTGGCCCTCATGTTGTTACGCGTGCCTGCCGCGGCAGACCTGCGGCTCGGCCTCCTCACCTCTTTCAAAGTGATCCTGCACCTGGTCCCTTGTCTCTGGCAGCTGTGGACTGCCGGCTCTGTCCTCAGGCCGCCCCTGGTGCCTCCGGCTCTGCTGCAGCTCCTGATGCTCCGCGTCGGGCCTCTCCACATGGCCCGCGGAGAGATGCCGTCCAGACCAGCGTGCGTGTACAGCTAGTCTTTAAATAGGGACCGCGGCGGGAACCTGGCTGCGGCCCCAGATGATGATGTCGGCAGAGCTCCGGTATATAAGCCCGGACTCCATTCTCTCAAATTGCCTTTGCAACCGGTCCCCTCGCTAGTCAAGTACTCATTACCTCTTCAGTTCCTGGTTCCAGATCCTGATTGCCTTCGTTCCTGTTTCTTTGTTCCTGTTCCTTCTTCTCTCCTTCGGATTGCTGTCTTGGTTTGACCTCTGCATTGTCTGACAACTCAGTTGCTTCTCTCCAGCCCTGGACCTCTGCATTGCCTGACTCCTCCGTTGCCTCTCCCCAGCCCCAGACCTTTGCATTGCCTGACTACTCCATTACCTCTCTCCAGCCCCGGACCTCTGCATTGCCTGACTACTCCGTTGCCTCTCTCCAGCCCTGGACCTCTGCATCGCTTGACTACGCTGTTGCTTCTCTCCAGCCTTGGAATTCTGCTTTGTCTGACCATCCTTTTGACTCTCTCCTCATCTAGACCTTAGCCTTGCTTGCCACTGCTTCCAGATTGCTGCCAGCCCTGATCCCAGCTTGCTTAAAGATGCCTCTTCAGCTTTTGTCCTGGACTTGGTTCATTCAGGCTTCAGCCTGCTCTTGCTCAGGCACCCTTGGTCAAACTGTGTTCCTATTGGTGCCCGGGTCTCCGGGACTCTGCTTCGTCCAGAACAGACTGATACCTACACTAGTTGCTGCCTCTGGGCTGACCTCGATCCACCCATCGACGACCATTGACGGAGGCCACCTAAGTCCAGCTGGCCCCGGCACCCAAAGGCTCAACCCGTGGGGAACAAGGGCTGGTATTGGTGAAGCGCCAGCTGGCCTCCGTCCATCAGCCCTCTCTGCCTGCCGACGGTGGGGATCCCTCCTCCGGGTAGCGTCAACCCCACCTCGGCTCAAGGGTCCACCTCCAGTGCAACACATGTCTCCCTTGATAAAGGCTTGCTCTGCCAAAACATGAATATGATTTATCTATTGCATGAATAATATGACACTATTATGTACTTTGATGCATTTTAAATGATTATTTGAGCCATTAAGAATTCTTGGAGCTCAGCCAGCTAGCACATGTATGAATTCCTGTCTTTATAGTTTTATATACGGAGAAATAAAGGTCAACAAGTTGTAGTTTAGACCAATGAAAATGTATTACCTACACCTTGTTTGCTGACCTTTTATTTCTGAATATCCAAATACACTTCTGCTTGTTTCTAGTTAGTTTGTTTCAATACCACCTTTTAATACACAATCAAAGCAGTTTACAATAAAAACAAGAAAACATAATATAGCATGAATAATACAAAACACATAATATACCATAACTAATACAATAAATCAGTTTACAGAATAGGATGCACTGCAAAACATTCATATACATATATATATATATTTTTTTACATTTACTTTTTTATTCATTTGCTTTGTATGTGATTGATTTATTTCTGTCTTCTTTTTGTTTGATTCCACCAGGTGAGACTAGAAACTAGCTTTCTTTTTTAGAGAATTTTTCCTGGTTTTTCCTTCCCAGGGAGCCTAATTTTCAAACATATTCGTGGTACTGCATTTGCGTGCACAAATGGACATGGAGAGATTGATCCTAGCATTTTATAAACAGTTCAGCAGCAATTATACAGTTTATAAAATACCGTGTGTTGCGATCCCCCCTGCTGCTGCGCTACAGGAGGTCTCTTACCTTCCTCCAGAGGCCGCCTTGAAGCCAGGGCCTCGCCTGTGTTCCATCCGGGACTTGTTCCAGGGCCTGAGAGGCCTAGCTGTGCCTGTGGCTTGCTTGCCATCTATTGCGGGTGGGGAGGAGGCGGGGGTGGCCAAAGGCCGCCCCACCCCTTAAAGAAACAGGGAGAAACAGACAACTAAAGAAAGGGAAGGAGAATCCATTGCACCCCAGCGCCCCCTTGCGAGGGCGCCGGAGACTACCAGCATGGGACAAAGGAAGGGAAGGTAGGAGGGGCGACAAAACAAGAGGCCACTAGGACACACGTGGCCGAAAAAGCAAGCAGGAGGCTGGAAGCAGGAAGCAGCAGTAGCTGGAACCAGCAGGCAGCAGCAGCAGCAGGGCTCAGGAGTAGCAGCAGGGCTGGAGGCCCAGGAGACTCAAAGTCACAGGGCTGGAGGCCCAAGAGAGACAGCACTACAGGGCCGGAGGCCCAAGAGAGACAGCATTACAGGGCTGGAGGCCCAAGAGAGACAGCACTACAGGACCGGAGGCCTAGCAGACACAGCTCCAGGGCCTGTGTTCCATCCGGGACTTGTTCCAGGGCCTGAGAGGCCTAGCTGTGCCTGTGGCTTGCATGCCTCAGCGTTTGGACTTCCTGTTGGGCGACGCCCTTCCCTAGGGGCTGGCCCGCAGCTCTCTACCCTAGTTATAGGACCAGCGGTGGGCGGTCCTGGCAAGCTCCTCCCAGGGAGTTGCCTTCTACCTCCAGTATTTAAGGACTGTCTGTTCATTTGCACCGGGCCTTGGATCTGAGCATTACAGTCGCCTGTAACTTAGCTGATCCAGGTCCTCCATGTCTTGATGGCGCCTTGTCCTGTCTCTGCCTGATGTTCCTGATGTCTTTGTGTCTCTGCCTTGGATCTGAGCATTAGGGATGTGAATCGTTTTTCAACGATTAAAATTATCGTCCGATAATGTTTATATCGTCTTAAATCGTTATAGAACACGATACAATAGAAATTCTAACGATTTATCGTTAAAAATCGTTAAATCGTGTTAGTGCGCACTAACTCGAGTTAGTGCGCACTAACTCCCCGTTAGTGCGCACTAACTCGATTTAGTGCGCACTAACTGAAAATGATACAAATAAACACTTTCCAGGTCACTGAAGGTCAGTTAGGAATGAATATGTGTTCCTATTGGCTGGCTGCCCTCTTATCTATTGATATTACCAAGGTTACCACTGAGGTGATGGTTGGGGGGATGGGAAATGGAACTGGAAACTAACGAACACCAACAGAAAATGAAACAAAGTGTTCACACTTCCCAGGTCAGTAAAGGTCACTTAGGAATTAATATGTATGTATGTATTCCTATTGGCTGGCTGTGCTCTTATCTATTGATGTTACCAATATGGTTGGGGGGATGTGAAATGGAAACAGTTGGAAGCTTGACAAAAAAAGTAATGTAATGATCAGCACTCACGTGACTAGAACTTGTTTGTTTATTATTTTTGTTAGCAGGCACCTGAAATGCTAGTGCATGTTGAATTTGCCAATCACTGTGCATTTTAGAAAGGTGGTCCTGGCTGGAACTGTACACAGTTCAAATATATGTAATTGATTGTTGGTAAGTGTATTTTTTAAGTAGCCACACTGGCACCAGTATGTTTACTTTTCCTCCTACTTAACTCACTAGCTCAGCTTTGTAAGAAGGGCTTCTCTGCTTGTGTGTTGTTTTTGTTTGGTGTGAGGAGAGCAGAAACATCAGATCTTTATTCAATCTACTACAGTCATCTCTTACAGTGCCCTATCCCTATTAATACCAGGAGTGTTGTGATCTTCCTGCACACAGTGCCCTAACCCTGATACCAGTCTGAGACAGCTCCCTCCCTGCATTACTAGTGAGAGGCTGGCTTCACAGACAGGGGGGAGCTGCCTGACCCTCACTCCTGACTTCCCCCATGTCCCAGCTAGTGAATGGTGTGTGGGTGAGGGAGGGGGGGAGGATGGTGAAGTCTGAGACAGCTCCCTCCCTGCATTACTAGTGAGAGGCTGGCTTCACAGACAGGGGGGAGCTGCCTGACCCTCACTCCTGACTTCCCCCATGTCCCAGCTAGTGAATGGTGTGTGGGTGAGGGGGGGGGAGGATGGTGAAGTCTGAGACAGCTCCCTCCCTGCATTACTAGTGAGAGGCTGGCTTCGCAGACAGGGGGGAGCTGCCTGACCCTCACTCCTGACTTCCCCCATGTCCCAGCTAGTGAATGGTGTGTGGGTGAGGGGGGGGGGAGGATGGTGAAGTCTGAGACAGCTCCCTCCCTGCATTACTAGTGAGAGGCTGGCTTCACAGACAGGGGGGAGCTGCCTGACCCTCACTCCTGACTTCCCCCATGTCCCAGCTAGTGAATGGTGTGTGGGTGAGGGGGGGGGGAGGATGGTGAAGTCTGAGACAGCTCCCTCCCTGCATTACTAGTGAGAGGCTGGCTTCACAGACAGGGGGGAGCTGCCTGTCCCTCACTCCTGACTTCCCCCATGTCCCAGCTAGTGAATGGTGTGTGGGTGAGGGGGGGGGGGGTGGATGGTGAAGTCTGAGACAGCTCCCTCCCTGCATTACTAGTGAGAGGCTGGCTTCACAGACAGGGGGGAGCTGCCTGACCCTCACTCCTGACTTCCCCCATGTCCCAGCTAGTGAATGGTGTGTGGGTGAGGGGGGGGGGAGGATGGTGAAGTCTGAGACAGCTCCCTCCCTGCATTACTAGTGAGAGGCTGGCTTCACAGACAGGGGGGAGCTGCCTGACCCTCACTCCTGACTTCCCCCATGTCCCAGCTAGTGAATGGTGTGTGGGTAAGGGGGGGGGAGGATGGTGAAGTCTGAGACAGCTCCCTCCCTGCATTACTAGTGAGAGGCTGGCTTCACAGACAGGGGGGAGCTGCCTGACCCTCACTCCTCCGGGGTATTGTGATCTTCCTGCACACAGTGCCCTATCCCTGATACCAGGGGTGTTGTGATCTTCCTGCATGCAGTGCCCTATCCCTATTAATACCAGGAGTGTTGTGATCTTCCTGCATGCAGTGCCCTATCCCTATTAATACCAGGAGTGTTGTGATCTTCCTGCATGCAGTGCCCTATCCCTGATATCGGGATGTGTGCAAGAAGATCACAACACCCCCGGTATCAGGAATAGGGCACTGTGTGCAGGAAGATCACAACACCCCCAGTATCAGGAATAGGGCACTGTGTGCAGGAAGATCACAACACCCCTGGTATTAGGGATAGGGCACTGTGTGCAGGAAGATCACAACACTCCTGGTATTAATAGGGATAGGGCACTGTGTGCAGGAAGATCACAATACCCCTGGTATCAGGGTTAGGGCACAAGTTCTAGTCACATTGACTGATCACATTACTTGTTTTGTCAAGCTACCAACTGTTTCCATTTCCCATCCCCCATATACTGTCAGTAGGAAACTTGGTAACATGAATAAATAAGAGGGCAGCCAATAGGAATACATATTCATTCCTAAACTGACCTTAACTGACCTGAAAAGTGTCAAATTGTATCATTTTCAGTTAGTGCGCACTAACTCCCAGTTAGTGCGCACTAACTCCCGTTAGTGCGCACTAACTCGAGTTAGTGCGCACTAATCGGAAAAAACGATTTTTAACGATTTTTTAACTAAAAAATCGTGCCTAAGACGATTTTCTTGCCCTGCCACACGATTTCTATCATTAAGACGATATGGAAAACGATTCACATCCTTACTGAGCATTACAGTTGCCTGTAACCGTGCTGATCCAGGTCCTCCATGTCGCCTTGTCCTGTCTCTGCCTGATGTTCCTGATGTCTTCGTGTCTCTGCCTTGACCTTCGTCCGGTTCCTGAGCCTTCTGTCCTGTTGGGCCCTGGAGTGGCCAACAGGAGGGATTCGTCCCATGGGCTCTTGAGCTTCTGCCAGCCGAGGGGGCTTCGGATGTGAGTATCCCAGCATCGGAGTTCCTGCTCGCCTGGACCTTTCCTGTGTCTCGCTTCAGCCCTTGTCCTGATGTCTCCGTCCTGCTTCAGCCTGCTTCTGCCCCGTCTGATGTCTTCTGCTTAAGGACTCTGTCTGCCCTCGCCTCTGTCCGGCCTGCTGCCCATTGCCGTTCCCTGCGGCAGGTCCGAAAGGGCCGGGAACAGTCGGAGGACCGTTCATTAGTCAACTTCCCCGTGTTGGCTACCATGGGCATGCAGGTCCAGCTGAGGGTCGGACTCCCTGCTTCTGTTCCTGCCTGCCTCGCTCACCATGCCTGCTCAGCTCACCTCCCACGGTGTGGCCTTGGGCTCCTCCTGGGGTCCTGCCGTGGCCCAAGGGCTCACCACCCGCCCGAGACGACCGTGCCCGCGCGCGCTCGTAACACCGTGTAGTTCTACTCTGAAAGTATGCGTGTATGTTTTGGTAAGTGCGACTATCTCCAATGCAAGAATGTGATTATTTGCTTTATTTATTATATAAACATACACATGAATAAATTAGACACAAAACAAATATAACATGTATACATTTATAATCCTGATTTATAAACATAAACAAGTATTTTATAAAGTAAGCACATATATGGTTTTGAAAATACATATTTCTGTGCATACTTGAAATCATCAGTTCACCAATACCTCTGCCAGTTCACCTAGTCCATCTCCAGTTCACCTAAGCCCTCTAACACGTCACCTTGTACTCCCATCCATTCTCCCAGGACTTCCACCCAAAAACTGCAGACAACAGACATGGCTGACTTCAATTGTGCTAGTCAATTAGCAGGTGTAAAATTGTACGAATAAGTCTGATAATTTATAGAAACATAGAAACATAGAAATGATGGCAGAAAAAGACCAAATGGCCCATTCAGTCTGCCCAGCAAGCTCCCACACTTATTTTTCCATACTTATCTGTTTCACTGACCACCAAGTTCAGGGCCCTTATTGGTAACTGTTTGATTCAAATTTCCTGCCACCCCCTGCCATTGATGCAGAGAGTAGTGTTGGAGTTGCATCAAAGGTGAGCACATGCTTAATGGTTAAGGGTAGTAACCGCTGCATCAAGCAAGTTAACCCGATACTGGTTTACCCAGACTGCACAGATCAATGCCTTGTTGGATGTTGTCTGAATGTAAATCCTCTTTTCCACATTTCCCCTTGCCGTTGAGAGAGCAACACTATATATGCATTCAAAGTGAAGTATCAGGCTTAATTGGTTTAGGGTAGTAACCGCCGCAATAAGCAAGCTACACACATGCTTATTTGTTTACCCAGACTGTGTAGTTCAGTCCTTGTTGGTTATTGTCTGAATGCAAATCCTCTTTTCAACATTTCCCCTTGCCGTTGAAGCAGAGAGCAACGTTGGAGTTGCATTAACCATGGGAAGGCTTATTGAGTAAGAGTAGTAATCACCAGGTAGTAGCCATCACCATTCCAGCAAGCCACCCCCATGGCTCTTCTCTTCAATTCCATCCTCTAGCCTTTATGGATCCACTGAGGTAGATTTTAAAAACATACTTGCGCGAACAAAAGTACACTGGATTTTATAATATACGTGTGTAGCCGCGCGTATCTTATAAAATTCGGGGTCGGCGCGCACAAGGGGGTGCACATTTGTGCAACTTGAGCGCGCCGAGCCCTGTGCGCGCTGCCCGTTCCCTTCCCTTCCCATACCTAACCCCCCCCCCCCCCCGGCCCTATCTAGACCCCCCCTACCTTTATCGGAGAAGTTACTACTGCCTCCGGGCAGTAGTAACTTACGCGCACCGGCGCGGCAGGCCCCGACACAGGCCATGCCCCTGGACCGCCCACATGCCCCCGGACACACCCCAGATCCCTAACTGCACCCCCTGGCCACACCCCAGACTGCCCCTTTTTGCAAGTCCCGGGACTTACGAGCATCCCGGGGCTTGTGCGCGCCACCAAGCCTATGCAAAATAGGCTCGGCGCACGCAGAGGGGGTTTGGGGTAGGTTTTCGGGGGGTACATGCGGATCTTATGCGCGTACCCCTTTGAAAATCTACCCCACAGTGTTTATCCCATGCCCCTTTGAATTCCTTCACAGTTTTAGTCTTCACCACTTCCTCCAGAAGGGCATTCCAGGCATCCACCACTCTTTCCGTGAACATTTCCTGACATTGGTTCTAAGTCTTCCTCCCTGGAGTTTCAAATCGTGACCCCCTAGCTCTACTGATTTTTTTCCAACGGAAAAGGTTTGTTGTTGACCATGGATCATTAAAACCTTTCAAGTATCTGAAAGTCTATATCATAAATATGATTATAACTCTTATAAAATAGCAACTACTGCACATACTTCTTGACCATGCCCCTGAATGTGCCTAGACTGATGCTTTTTTGAGCCAGTGCACAAAACCGAAAATACATGCGTACTTTCAGTGTTTATAAAATAGCATATACAAATTACATGCTACTTACATGTATATATGCTATTTCTCTGCACTGAATCCTTTTGAAAATGTTCTCATAAGTTTATACCTATGGCAATAGAGGGTAAAGTGACTTGTCCAAGATCGCAAGGAGCATCAGTGAGATTTGAAGCCTGGCTTCCCTAGTTATTAGCTTACTGCATTAAGTTCTAGCTTATTCTTCAACTGTCACTTTATTATTTCAGAAATGAAGGTACTCAGGTTTATTTATTTGAAACACTTCAACTAGGTTGATGTTCCTATTTTCTACCTCAGATAATAATTTCTTAGTTTATTAGCAAAAGTAAAGGCAATACATTTGAATAAACTGATGCAGGAAATACAGAAACTCTAGTTCTAATAGCATGCTATAAAAAAGTACTACTTTTAATACAAAACACTGTAAAAAAAGACCTTAAAAATTAAATAATAAGGACTAAGAAATCAACATTGACTGTATATTTGATACAAGGCCATGCCCAAGTTTGCATATTACCTAATGGGTCTCAAACAGCACTGGAGAATGAATCATTATTTAAACAATTTGCGTTCCGTTAGTGCATGAAAGCCTTCCCATGATGCATTGATGCTTTGTTTGCCCTCCTATAAAAATTATTTATGACCCAAGTGTGATCTTTTAAATCAGAATACTTACTCCTGAAATCAAAGCTCCAGCATGCTAATACAAGTAGAAACACTAATTTTTCAAAGCCATGTTGAATATTCAAAAGTAGGAACTGAAGGAAAGGAGTTAACATTAATTAATATTTGCAGCAGTAAAATAAAAGCAACAGTGAAGCTAATTTTGCAGCACAATTAATCATGAGTCTTGCTAATTACACATGGGATTTTGCAAATGATTTTTTTTTCTCAGGTAGGGAAGTAAAGAGGATAATCCGCTACTCATCAAAATCATTGGCTTCTCACCAATGTCCCCGGCAAGAGCAATTAGTGGGAACAGCCGAGCCCTAGTAATTGCATGTCTAGAGAGGAGAATGTTAGAATTTTAATTGCTCTAAATAAAGACCACTTGCTCGTATACCTGATTGCACAAAACAAGCCTGCAAGCCAGAACAAGTATGTAAACACTGCCAGGTGTCTGCATAAAAAGAACTCTGTGTGTGAACAGCCCTCTCCTCACACAACCCATGCACTCTCAAGAAGACAACACCAGTCTGCAGTGCACTTACATTCCAAAGTGCAGTGTCATCACTTCAATCTAAGAACTGCAAGACAAGATTGCACAGGGGAACACGTGCAAAATATTAATTGCTGACATTTTTCAAGGAACTTTCTCTATCAACCCCATGCCAAGGGCTTCAAGTTTACTGAATTTTAGGATCATGCATAAAATGTTGTTCAACAAGACATCTCAAGAGGATATAAAATCCCAAATTACCATATTCATGAGCACAGCTTGCAAGACTATAATGTTATAAACAGAGTGTGTGTAATTTACATATAGCTTTCTTAATTAAAAAATAACTTGACAATTAGAAAGTGAAATGCTGTTTTAAAACATTAGTCTTGAACACTTTACCTGCTACTATTACTTTTTCATTTAATATAGTTACACATGGATGCACGCAATTGGAAATTATCAATACTATTTAACTCCATGTCTAACACCTAAATGATGATGGATACAGAGTATGGAGAGTATTAGTGCATATACTATGTTGTGGAGTAGGGTGGGGGAGATTGCCATTTATAGTTTAAACAAGATTACAACCATTTTTGCTCCTCAGTCATATGTGTAATTTACTCTCATTGCCTTCAAAGTATTTCTGGCTATTGTCTTAAAGTCTATTCAAATATCTTTAAAGAGCATTATACAGAGGTGCTGAACCATGCTCTTCCTGCCATTAGCTTTGATTGTGGGCATTAAGCAGGGAGCAGTAACCTCAGTTTACTTCAGTGTAATCTTTGCATGCTAAAAATTGGTGTACACTGTTTGCTAAACCGTGACTGCTTAAAAGAAAACAAGCCTTGCACATTGTTGCTTCCTTTCCTGAATTGCCAGCAGATCACAGGTGTTTATCAGACTCCCGGAGGTAATCCAGGTAATAAACACTAGGATAGCATCTTGAATAGTTAGAAGCATTTCTATGGAGCAAAGCTTTCACAGTTCAATTATTCTGCATATATTGCTCACAAATGGAAAATTATTTATGCAGTCTCTTTAAATGGTTAGGTTGTGAGTTTTGTTGGTATTTTTTTTTTTTTTTTACAGAAGCAGAAGCCTTTAAAATCATTGTGGCAATGCACAACTATCTGCTACCAAAGGCTAGCATGCAATTGCTAGCTCCCGTCACTAGATGGCAGCCACATATTTTCTCACTGACAGTATCTGCTATCTGAAGATCTGGACAGCTTGTGCAGGGCTTTGCTCCCTTAGTTGCTAGCATACCTCCTGCTTCTCCTTATTCACTCTGGGAGCCAACCAACAGACATATATTTAGTGTTACAACGCATACAGCACAAATATGAACAGCTCTATTTTTACTCAAGATAAAGAAGTAGATCACATACTGTAACAGCTAACAGATGCATTCTGTAAATATAGCACATACACAATAAATCTACAGGCACCTTTGTTGATTTGAAGCAGATGATTCTGTTTAAAGGTATCATAGACACTCCATGTTTGGAACGTTGACTGCTGGGAGACTGGCAATTGACAGAGAGCTAAGGTTACAACATGATACCTTCTTTTTTTATTTGTATTTGTGTAAATTTCAACTTTTTTATTGACGAGAAAACATTTGCAGAACTCTTCAAAGCGCAGTGGTTCTTATGCATGCCAAAGGCAGTGAAAACACAATCAAATCTATTCCAGTTTGGTATCTTATTTTCACCCTTACCTCTTCCCTTCCCACAAACCCCAGAACCTGAATCTGCATAACATAAGAACATAAGAACGAAAGAAATGCCTTACTGGTCAGACCAAGGGTCCATCAAGCCCAGTATTCTGTTTCCAACAGTGGCCAATCTAAGTCACGAGTACCTGGAAAGTACTCAAACATTAGATAGATCTCAAACTACTACTGCTTATTAATTACCATAATAGCTACTGACATAGTGAGGCGCCAGCGCCATTTTGACGTTTGCCCTCACTATGTCGACATAGTGAGGGCAAAAGTAGCGCCGGCGCCATTTTGAATATTGGCAATTCGGCCCGCGTGCAGGAGGTCGCTCCCGGACCCCCGCTGGACTTTTGGAAAGTCTTGTGGGGGGGTCAGGAGGCCCCCCCAAGCTGGCCAAAAGTCCCTGGGGATCCAGCGGGGGTCCGGGAGCGATCTCCTGCACTCGTGACGTCGGGTGTCAGGAACCAAAATGGCGCCGGTGCTACCTTTGCCCTGTCATATGGTAAGGGCAAAGGGCCACCGGCGCCATTTCTATTAACGCAGCCGTGGCCCGAGAGCGGGAGATCGTGCCAGGACCCCCCCCCCCCCACTGGACCCCAGGTAATTTAAAACATTTTGGGGGGGGTTCGGGAGGGTGGGGGATTTGTTTGAAAGGGTCGGGTGGGTTTTAGGGTTGTTTTGGTGTGCCGGTTTTCACGCCCTCCCCCGATTTACGATTTTTTGACGATAAATCGGGGGAATTGCTATTGTATCGCGGCTCTAACAATTTTTGACGATTTAAAATATATCTGACGATTGTTTTAAATCGTCAAAAAACGATTCACATCCCTACTGTATAGTTCCCCTTTCTATGGAAAAAACTTCTGATTGGATGCCATTGATCATTATATAAGGTCTCAGATCTTAATATAGCAATTTCATCACTTGTTGGAAAAGACCTGTCAAACTCATGTGATCTAAAATATTGAACAAATATTCCCATTCCACCCTGACAAACACCTTCTAGGCATCAACACTGACTGCAAAAAAAGCTTATTTTGTTTTCTACTCAGCAACATAGCTGTCAACAGAAGGCACACATTCGTCAAAGCATTCCTGCCATGAATGAATCCCAATTGTCTAGGTTTTATAATCTTGGGTAGAATCAGGGCCAACCTGTCAGCCAAATCTTGTCTAATAGTTTCTGATCAAAATTTAGAAGGAAACTAGGGTGCTTTGATAACAGTAAGAAAGCATCCTTACCCATTTTGTGTATAACCATAATTTGTGCTACATTAATTCGCAAGACTGTGACTCCTCCCCCACTGACATCATCATGGAGCGCGGGACTAAAAGCGCGAGTGTGCCACTGGAGGTGCCACGTGCTGAAGGAACACATACAAGTGTTACCTCATGTATGTTATTATCTATAATTCTGATTAATGCATAATCTCTAACAAAAAATACCATTAATTAATGATTTATTAGATGAATATTCACCCTCGATTTGTTGTATTACAGAAACATGGTTAAAAGGTTCATATTTAGTTTTAATGAATCAAATTACACACTACTCATATAGGGCCGGATTTTAAAAGATTTATGCGCATAGAGGGGGTTACGCTCGCTGGGCCTATTTTATAAAGGCCTGGCGAAGCTTGTAAAGCCCCGGGACACGTCTAAGTCACGGGGTTTTAAAAAAGGGGCAGTCTGGTGGGTGGGGCGGGGTGGGGCCAGAGGCCTCCGGCACAACAGCCATTTGCCGCTGTGATGGGGGATCGCGTGCCAGCAGGCTGCTGGTGCACGCAGAAGGTAAAATAAAATTTTGGGGGGTTTAGGATAGGGCTGGGGGATAGGTTGGGGAAGGGGTAGGAAGGTTAGATTGAGAGGAGGGAACGGGTGAAGGCCATGGGCGTCGGCACGCGCAGGGTGCACAATTGTGCAGCTCCTTTTGCGCGCTGACCCTCGATTTTATAACATGCGCGCACCTGGTCGTACATGTTATAAAATCGGATGTCCATGTGTGCATGCTGGGTAGTGCGCACACGTACGCCCACGCGTACCTTTGAAAATCTACCCCATAATGTCTTTTCAATATCAAGCAATGAAAAGAAAGGCGGAGGCCTGATAGTTATTGCAAAAAAAGACCTAAACCTGAAACAAGTTCAAATATCTATTGTACCCTCTTTTGAAGTAGTTCAATTCAAAGCTAACCACTTTCAGTTATGCTTAGCATACTGCCCACCCCTCTCCGGTTTGTTGGAACATAATAGCTCACTACTCATAGAATTATTGGCCATCAACATAACAAATGATGCTCGCGCTGTTATATTAGGTGATTTTTAACACTCACAATATAAATCACCTCCCTATAAAGAGTAAAAAAACTTTCCTTTCACTATCCTAAGCTCATAAAAACAGAAAACTTAGTAGAGAGGCTACCAGGAGCCCTTAATCATATGTCCTGTGATAATATTGAAGCAGCAATGAAATCTTGGATAGATGTCACTACTATGATTGCCGATGACTTAATCCTTTTATCAGCAAGAATGAGAATGGAAAAAAGACAAATGCACCGTGGGATAAGATAATTTAAAAGACTGCTCAGAAAAAAAGAGACTATGGTGAAAAAATCCTTACCATCAGACATTGGGAGTAGATAGGGCCCTTCTGTCCAAGAATAGAACTTTAATAAATAATACAAAAAAATCCATGACTTGAAATTTAACCCCAAAATTTTGTTCACTATGGGGCGGATTTTAAAACGAGCGCGAATAGCCTACTTTTGTTTGCGCTCCAGGCGCAAACAAAAGTACGCTGGATTTTAGTAGATACGCGTGGAGCCGCGCGTATCCGCTAAAATCCTGGATCGGCGCGCGCAAGGCTATCGATTTCGTATAGCCGGCGCGCGCCGAGCCACGCAGCCTACCCCCATTCCCTCCAAGGCCGCTCCGAAATCGGAGCGGCCTCGGAGGGAACTTTCCTTTGCCCTCCCCTCACCTTCCCCTCCCTTCCCCTACCTAACCCACCCGCCCGGCCCTGTCTAAACCCCCCCCTTACCTTTGTCGGGGGATTTACGCCTCCCGGAGGGAGGCGTAAATCCCCGTGCGTCAGCGGGCCTCCTGCGCACCGGGACGCGACCTGGGGGCGGGTCCGGAGGGCGCGGCCACGCCCCCGGGCCACCCCGGGCCGTAGCCACGCCCCCGGAACGCTCCCGACACGCCCCAAAAACACCGCGCGGTTCGGGCCCGCCCCCCGACACGCCCCCTCCGAAAACCCCGGGACTTACGCGAGTCCCGGGGCTCTGCGCGCGCCGGTAGGCCTATGTAAAATAGGCTTCCCGGCGCGCAGGGCCCTGCTCGCGTAAATCCGCCCGGTTTTGGGCGGATTTACGCGAGCAGGGCTCTGAAAATCCGCCCCTATGGTACAAAACTTGACAAAATCTAATCCAGACGATCAAATAATGGATCCTGGGATATCAACAAGTAAGTGCAATAATTTTGCAATTTTCTTTATGGAGAAAATAAAAAAATTAACAAATAGTTTAATTTCATCTCCAGATCAGAATATAACTTTACAGCCCCATGATAAGACCCTTTGGACATCCTTTGAGAACACATCCACTTTAGAAATTGAATTAATTATAAAAACATGAATCCAGCAAGCCATCCATTAGATGTAATTCCCATAAAAACATTAAAGACAATTACAAATATGATTTCTACTTGTATTTCCAATATAGTGAATTTATCACTCAAAGAGGGCAGGATGCCACTACTATTAAAATGTGCATTAATAAGATTGATCCTAAAAAATAAAAATGCTGACACTTGTGATTTAAATCATTTTAAACCAATTTCAAATTTACCATTAATAGCAAAAATAATCAAGAAAGAAGTACAAGCACAACTGGTTGAACATCTTGACATGAACAACATCCTATTCCCAACCCAATTCAGTTTAGAAATAATTTTAATACAGAATCTTTATTATTAGCATTAATAGACACCGTCTTGAGAGGTTTTGATGCAGGTCTATCATATTTACTAATCTTACTTGATCTATCTGCCGCATTCGATACTGTGGATCAAATCATTATGATCCAATGGTTATCTGAAATTAGACTCAATGGTAAAACCCTCCAATGGTTTACATCATATTTCAAGGATCATTCCTTTCAGGTGAAAATCAGTAACTCCCTATCAGAAGAACTTGACATGGATTCAGGGGTACCACAAGGTTTATCTTTACCAATGACCTTTTTTAACATCTATATGTTACCATTTTGTAAGCTACTATCAGGATTAGGCATTAATTATTCCATATTAGGGATGTGTTTTTGGCCCACCGCAGGAAGTTTCATATTTCAAGCGGTTTGGGCCTTTAAAATTCGGGGAGACCCAAATTTTGTTTTAGTGCGCACTAACAGGGTTAGGGCACTAACTCTCCATTAGTGCGCGCTAACTCCCCGTTACTGCACACTAACATTTTTTCATTAGTGCGCACTAAACCCGAAAACTAATTTTTCCCGAAATTTCAGGAAAAATTCCTTTGGGTTTCAGGCTCCCCAAATCAGGATGAATGCACACCTTATTACATATACACAGATGATGTGCAATTTCTAGTTCCGATTGAAAATTCCATAGAACATACTCTGAAGCTGGTAGAGATGTATATGTCAGCAATACAGCAATTACTGGATCATATGAAATTAGTTTTAAATAATCATAAAACAGAAATTATACCGTTAAACAGAAAATTACTATCCAAAGTGCCTATTTATTAAAAAACAGAATCCATGCAAATTGAATTGACCAACCATATAGAGAAATGACGGCCCATCTAGTCTGCCCAGCAAGCTTCCACACTTATTTTCCCATACTTATCTGTTTCACCAATCACCAACTTCAGGGCTCTTGTTGGTAACTGATTCAAATTTCCTGCCATCCCCTGTCATTGATGCAGAGAGTAATGTTGGAGTTGCATCAAAGGTGACCATAAGGCTTATGGTTAAGGGTTGTAACCGCCGCATCAAGCAAGTTACCCCTATGCTTGTTTACCCAGCTTGCACAGATCGATGCCTTGTTGGATGACGTCTGAATGTAAATCCAATTTTCTTCACTTCCCTCTACCATTGAAGCAGATAGCAATACTGTATATGCTTTCAAAGTGAATTATCAGGCTTAATTGGTTTAGGGTATTAACCGCAGTAATAAGCAAGCTACCCCCATGCTTATTTGTTTACCCAGATTGTGAAGTTCAGTCCTTTTTGGTTGTTATCTGAATGCAAATCCTCTTTTCCACATTTCACTTTGCCATTGAAGCAGAGAGCAATGTTGGGGTTGCATTAACCGTGCAAGGGATTTTTTGAGTAAGGGTAGTAATCACTAGGGATGTGAATCGTTTTTTGACGATTTAAAAAAATCGTCAGATATTTTTTAAATCGTCAAAAATCATTAGAGTCGTGATACAATAGAAATTCCCCCGATTTATCGTGAAAAATCGTAAATCGGGGGAGGGTGGGAAAACCGGCACACCAAAACAACCCTAAAACCCACCCCGACCCTTTAAAACAAATCCCCCACCCTCCCGAACCCCCCCAAAATGTTTTAAATTACCTGGTGGTCCAGTGGGGGGGTCTCGGCGCGATCTCCCGCTCTTGGGCCATCGGCGCCATTTTGGCTACCACTAATATAAATGGTGCCGATGGCCCGATAAAAAAAAACCCCACCCGACCCTTTAAAATTACCCCCTAAGCCTCCCCCACTCTCATGACACCCCCCCCCAAAAAAGTTTTACACATACCTGGTGGTCCAGGGGGGCTGCGGGCAGCGATATCCCGTTCCCACGCTATCAGCTGCGCTAAAAAAAATGGCGCCGATATCCCTTTGCCCTTACCATGTGACAGGGCAAAGGTAGCGCTGGCGCCATTTTGAATATTGGCAATATGGCCCGCATGCAGGAGATCACTCCCAGACCCCCGCTGGACCCCCAGGGACTTTTGGCCAGCTTGGGGGGGCCTCCTGACCCCCACAAGACTTGCCAAAAGTCCAGTGGGGGTCCGGGAGCGACCTCCTGCACTCCGGCCGTATTGCCAGTACTCAAAATGGAGCCAGCGCTACCTTTGCCCTCACAATGTCACAGGGGCCGACCGTCGGGCGACCGTTGGCCCCTATGACATAGTGAGGGCAAAGGTAGTGCCAGTGCCATTTTGAATACTGGCAATACGGCCGGAATGCAGGAGGTCGCTCCCGGACCCCCACTGGACTTTTGGCAAGTCTTGTGGGGGTCAGGAGGCCCCCCAAGCTGGCCAAATGTCCCTGGGGGTCCAGCGGGGGTCCGAGAGCAATCTCCTGCACGCGGGCCGTATTGCCAATATTCAAAATGGCGCCAGCGCTACCTTTGCCCTGTCACATGGTAAGGGCAAAGGGCTATCGGCGCCATTTTTTTTAGAGCAGCTGATAGCGTGGGAACGGGAGATTGCTGCCCGCAGCCCCCCTGGACCACCAGGTATGTGTAAAAAGTTTTGGGGGGGGGGTCGGGAGAGTGGGGGAGGCTAAGGGGGTAATTTTAAAGGGTCGGGTGGGGTTTTTTTTATCGGCGCGGGCCTCACTAAAAATAAATTAGTGATGTGAATTGGAATCGGAACCGATTCCAATTCACACCTCGTAACGATCAGATTTCCCCGCCCCCCCCCCCCCCCCCCAGCCGAACCCGATCGTTAAAACGATCGGGCACACGATTCACATCCCTAGTAATCACCAGGTAGTAGTCAACATTCCAGCAAGCCACCCCCATGGCTCTACTCTTCATTCCCATCCTCTAGCCTTTATGGATCCACAGTGTTTATCCCATGCCGCTTTGAAATCCTTCACAGTTTTAGTCTTCACCACTTCCTCTGGAAGGGCATTCCAGGCATGATCTGGGTATAAAAACTGATGGTGATCTCAATATGAAGAAGCATATCGGACATAAAATTAGAGATGGTTATAATAAATTACATATTTTCAAGCATTTTCAAGCAGGGCATTTAAAATCCGCCCGATTATATTTACTGCAAAATGCCACAGCCAGGGCCCTGATGGGCAACAAAAATATGATCATATTACTCCAACATTCATAGCTTTTCATTGGATACCTGTAAAATTCAGAATACATTTGAAAGTATCATGCTTAATACATAAAGCAATCAATAACAAAAAAACAGAATGGTTGAACGCCTCTTTGCACCTTTATACTCTGCAACGAAATGTAAAATCTGCAAACAAAGGTCTTCTAAATATTCCATCTATATGAACTGCACACTTAAGTGAAGTAAGGGAAAGAGTTATATTAATTGCAGGATTTAAATTATGGAACTCTCTACCTTGTAAATTAAGACTACAAAGAGATTTTCTGGGATTAAAGAAAAATTTTAAAACCTGGCTGTTCAAACAGGCCTATGAGAGCATTATTCTAAACTGAGTGAGCTATCAGAATTATGATAATGTAAGGAGAAAAAATGGAATTGAAAATAAATGAATGAGGCCGTTGCTTACTGTATTAGTTTTAAATTATGAAATATTTTGAATTGTCTTAAATTTTTATTTACTAGGTTTTATATCACCAATTATTCTAATATAATTTTTATGGTTGTTTTATTAATTGATTTTAATATTTTAACATTTTTATTTTTATTGTAAACCATTGTGATTGATATCAGAGCGATGGTACATAAATATAATAAATAAATAACTCTTTTCGAATATTTCCCCTATCCAGCAATGCCTGATATGAAAAACCAAGAGGCACTGGTAGATGATCCAACAGAATTTTATAAAATTCAGCAATGTATCCATCTGGACACGGGACCTTTAATGGTTTTGCCTTCCTAATTCCCACCAGGATATCTTCCTCACTAATGGGCCAGTTGAACCATTTGCTGGGTCATTTATCATTTTGCGTTAAATAGCGCAATGTACTAATATGTTTTGGTGGAGTTAATGGTAATGAGCAACTCCTAACGTCAAATGCAATAGAGTAACATAAAGCAACATGAGTTTTAACACCAGAAATAACTACATCTTTTCTCTGTCGGTTGTGCCCGCATTACCGACTGAAAAGGTTTTTGAGAGAGAGAGACCAATATATAAATTTACTACGCACTCTCTACCTAGTTTCACTCAAGTTAGGTGGAGAGTACATTGTACAAATCAACTCGTCTTTTACCTTTCATCATTTCAAATGACAGAAAATCTTCAGTGATGTCAACTTTGCTGATCATACCTCTGACTGTGAATGTAAAATTGTCCCCCCCAAACCTACCCCACCCCACCCCACAAACCTCATCCTGAGTTAAAAATGCCTCCTCTTACAGTGGTATAAATAGTAAATTTACATATTGACCTCTCTCTCTCTTGGCTGAACTGGCATGTGCAATAAAATCCTTTTCAGTTGGTAACGTGCCTGCGGTGGATTAATCAGCATGCGATGCAAAAAATAGTGCAGGTGTGATAAATGTATCGTGTATTGTAGAAATTACCTATGCGATGCGGGAGCAGGGAAATTAACCTAACCGCACCCCTCTTTTATCGTGGGCACTATTTCTGCTATATTTATAGCATTTTGATGATTCTACGTCTTAGATAGGCCTCTGTAAACTTGAGGAGTTGAATCTTGGCAAAAATTCCCTACATTTACCTAAGTCTCCCTCCTGATGTATATAAATCAGGAGATCGAGTGCAGGAGGTCGTTCAGCGGCGGTCCGGAACCCCCGCTGAACGACCTCCTGCAGTCGATCTCCTGCCGGCACCATTTTCCGTACGAAAACGATTCGCGGCAAGAAATCGCTCCCAGAACCCCGCTGGACTCCCAGGAAACTTTTGGCCAGCTTGGGGGGGCCTCCTGACCCCCACAAGACTTGCCAAAAGTCCAGCGGGGGTCCGGAACGACCTCCTCCGTCGAATCGTTTTTGTCTATGGCCGCCGCCATTTTGCGGTGGCCATTTTGAAAAATGGCGCCGGCTGAAGACAACACGATTCTATTGAGGGGACCGTTCCGGACCGCCGCCGTTCTGGACCACCGCCGGATCCCCAGGTAATTTAAAGCATTGGGGGGGGTTCGGGAGGGTGGGGGATTTAATTTAAAGGGTCGGGGTGGGTTTTAGGGGGGTTTAGTGTGCCGGCTCACGATTTTAACGATTTTTCACGATAGTTTACACACCCAAACGGCAACAATACGATTCCCTCCCCCTCCCAGCCGAAATCGATCGTTAAGACGATCGAGGACACGATTCACATCTCTATCTAATACCAATAATCTCTCATCAATGTCTCTCCTCCTTTTTGCAACATAGGAAATAATATCCTATCTCAAAACTGCCTTAGAAGCCTGCAAGAACAATATTTATTTATTTATTTATTTATTTATTTAGAATTTTTATATACCGACATTCTTGATACAAATATCAAATCAGATCGGTTTCCATAATAACAGAACAGTCGCGGTTAAGGCGTTACATTAAACAAGGTGTCAGAACAATAGAACGTAAATATTAAATAGTCGTAAATGAATCGAACAGCGTTATAATAACAATATAGGGTCATCCTTATGTACACTATTATATAGAACATACTCCAACCATTTGGATTTGAGGTAGTCATGGAATTGTGAGTCCTCTGCCAGAAAATATGAAAATCTCCATTGAAAACAACTCTCCACTTCCCATCACCAGCTGAATCCAAATTGAAACATGGTTGAATAGCCTCAGGTTGCCTATTCTTGACTCTGTAATTCTAGAAAAAATGTTTTTAAAGACCAAAATGTAATTGATCCTGGAATAAGAAGAGTGGGCCTTGGACAAATGGGTGAAATCCATTTTCCAAAGGGTGGAAGAGTCTCCAAGCATCTATCACTTGTAAACCCTCCTCCAAAAAAGGATTTCTTTATCCACTCTCATATTTTCCCCCTGAACTTCCTGGGATCTATCTAAAATGGGATCTCATACCAAATTGAAATCCCCTCCTATTACATGTCCTTCCTCCATATATGGAAATAAAAGCTTGTGAAGTTCCTCAAAAAATGAGTGCTCATAGTTATTGGGTACATAAATATTACATAGAACCATAGGTTTATAGTATAACTCAGCTATCAAAATCAAATATTGACCTTTTGGATATTTTATTTCCTGTTTAAAAGTTAATGGAAGATTCCCATGAACTAAAATGACCACCCCTGCCAATCTCTTATTTGCAGAGGCACGTTTAACATCTCCCACCAGCATTTTTTAAATTTTTAGTGTTCCACATCATTCAAGTACGTCTCTTGCAGTAATACCAAATCCAGCTTTTCTTTTTTCAAAACCAAAAGGATTCTAGCCCTCTTAATACCACACACATTCCAAGACAAAATCTTCACATCATCTAATCCAGTGTTTCCCAACCCTCTCCTGGAGGCACACCTAACCAGTCAGGTTTTCAGAATATCCATAATGAATATGCATGAGAGAGATTTGCATACATTGGAGACCCAGGGTATGCAAATCAATCTCATGCATATTTATTGCGGCAATCCTGAAAACCTGACCCGCTAGGTGTGCCTCCAGGAGAGGGTTGGGAAACACTGATCTAATCAATGATGTTACCCCACTGAACATGAAACATAGTAAACAGCCCACATTAACATCCTTTTTTCCCAGCATAGACCCACCAAAGAGTACACTCACATCTACCTTAAACAACCTGATAAATATATGTGATATCCAACCAAGGCCATGTGTCACCTGTGTCTCTTGTAAACTCCCCCTTCACTCTGTCTCCCATCCCTCTCTCCCCCTCCCCTATCAACAATCCACATTCCCCTTAAGAGATCACTTTTTGTGCTAAAGCCCTAACCCCACCCCATCCCTCCCTCCAGCTTCTCTCAGCCCTTAATACCCCAGACAATTTCCAGCTATTTATATAAATGCATCATCATAATTTAAATTAACAGATTGACATTCTTGCCATTACAACAATAAATGAAGAAGATGAACAGCACCAAAAGCAACCTAAGTCAGTTAGCACAGAGTAGTTAACAGTTAAGTCCAAAACATAACTGATGTGGTGATGAAAATCTGCCAGCTTATCCACAGTTCCTGGGTCATATTCATATACTCAGGCTGATGTTAGACCAATGCAGAATCCGCCCCAGCAACTATATTTTATCACGTGATCTAGCTGTATTTCCCATGCAATCATCTTCACAATCCAACTGATTCTGTGGATTTCTGCAGGTCATTTTTCTCTTCTTCTTCTAGTACATAAACAAATGTTTTCGTCTTACTTGCTGTCACAAACCGTTTGATTCCTTCCTTATGTACGAAGCTAAGCTTGGCTGGATAGAGCCACACTGAACAGATACCTAGTGTGAATAGCTTGGAATACAATGTTTCAAACTCCTGTCTTCCTGAAATAGCTGAATTTTTCTTCCATTGTAACTCAATTGCTTCCCAGCTTGTAGTGCTTATTGTATCTCAACTTTATGGGCGAAATGAAACATCCAAGCAATTACTGCACTTGGCCACATCATATTTTCTCTGCAGAGGCCTAACCAGTTCAATTCTTAACTCTCCATGTATACTCTAGAGATTCAGATCACGGGGAAGCCACGATTCCAAAAACCCAACAACTCCCAATCTCCCAGAGACTCTGGTAGTCCAATAAGGCAGAGATTATTGCGGTGCAATCTGTTCTCCAGATCTTCTAGCCGCTCATCTTGCTTATTCAATACTGCTTTAAGCATAGTTACTTCCGTGTGAGAGTTGTGCGGGCCATTTTGTGCATCTGTAAAGGTTGCTGAGACATCGTCCAGTTTGTTAAAGATCTTTTTAAATTCTGGTTCCAGGGCTTCTACAACCACCATTTTCAATTTGGTAATTTCTGTTGTTTTAGTAGGGTCCTGCTCTAATCTAGCTTGCCTGTCCAACATCTGCTGACTTATTCTTCTCTATATCTTTCTCTTTTTTTGCCACTCAAGCTAACACTATTGTGAACCCAAAGGATGGTTGTGACTGAGTAAGCTAAATGGGGAATATACTATCCTTGCCTCAATATAACCATGTCAATAGAATT
Organism: Rhinatrema bivittatum; assembly: GCF_901001135.1. Lineage (NCBI taxonomy): Eukaryota > Metazoa > Chordata > Amphibia > Gymnophiona > Rhinatrematidae > Rhinatrema > Rhinatrema bivittatum. The sequence continues at coordinate 119,800,443 of NC_042620.1, forward strand.
ACTCATATTGCTTCTCTGATAGCATATTTAGGGTCTGCTGAGATCATTTTGGGCTCACAAAGGTGTTTCTTGCATGCAGTTTTTTGAGTGGACTATTTGGAACATGTATTCAAGTGACCATCGTGGGGCATTGGGTTCAGTGTATCTTGTCTGATGGCCCATCAGCAGAGCTGTTCTGTGCTTAAAATTGTGATAATCATCAGTCACTTGCGTACTTTTTTGTTTTTAGGTTTTTTTTTGTTCTTGCTGAACTAATAATATTCTTCAAAATTGCACAAAGCTAAATCTTATGAAAAACATCTTTATACAAAATTGCACTTATCTACTAGTTGTGGCTATGACTGTCCACATATCCCGATGGAATTTCAAACACCACATTAGTTTGTGAGCTGTGGCTGTTTACTTGTTGCAATGATGAATACATTCCTGTTATTATGCTGTCTTACTATGCCCGACACTGCAGCGTTTCGGAGAATGTTCCTTCTTCAGGGGTAACAGCTAACTCCTTATATCCTCATATATTCATCAAATAGCATGTATTCAATCAAGTCAGCTTCTCAAATTCTTCATAATGATGTTCAGCGCATTATTCCTTGACCTTTTCACAATTTCCTCAACTTTTTTCACGATAATGCTCAGCGCGTTGTTTGATGTCTTTCCTCTGGAAAATTTTCACAGCGTCTGGCACAGAACGGCTTTGCTGATGGGTTGTTGGATGGGGTATGCTGAGCCCGGTGCTTTGTGATGGTCGCTTGAATACGTGTTCTGGGTGGTCCACTTGGAAAATTGCATGTAAGAAATATTTTTGTGAGTACATGGTTGGTGTTTTCTTACAGTTATAGGTTCACATAATATAATATATACCCTCTGTATACCCTAATAACGTATATTTCCTACCCTCTGTATACCCTAGTAATGTATATTTCCCCTCTATGCACTGCATACACTTCCTCTTTTCCCCTCTCTTGTATCCCCTTTAACATCTCCCGCCTCCCCTCCACATTATTTCCCTCCATTATCTTGCTTGCCCATCCACCCCTCCCCCGTTCATATTTTGTTTACTCCCCCGCCAAGTTTCACCTCCCACACTATGTACCTCAATCAAGTTCTCTGTAAACTGATATGTTACCCCCTCCAAGTTATCGCACCCTGTTCTTTGTCAACGTTCAGGTTCTCTGTAAACCAATATGATCTACCCACGAATATCAGTCTAAAAAAGCTTTTAAATAAAATAAATAAATAAAATATCCTCGCCAAAAATGGAGAATCCAGCCGGCAACACCTCCACCCGCAAGAGGATAAAAAAAAAACCCAGCTGAAAGTACAGTTGGATGGGGGTAGATTGAGGGTGTGGAGGCCTGAGAAAGAAAACCTACATCTCATGTCCCTCACAGCACCACATGATCTATATTTTAATTTATTTACTAAATTTATATACCACATAATCAGTAACAATAAAAGCAGTTTACAATTAATGTACATAACCAGAAGACTAAATCATTAAAAATAAAATGTATAAGTAAACAGAAAGCCAACAAATAAAAATGTCAAATGTGCAGGTGATAGAGCCTATTTTGTCACCCTATGAGAATAATTGCTGTGCAGGTACTAGTAGCAGCAGTGAACTCAAGGAGCTTAGCACCTGTGAACCAGAGCGTGCTCACAGACTCTGTAGTAGTGCTATCTGCTGCATGGGTTTCTTTATTGTAAAGGAAGCCCATGCATGAGGAGCAGACAGGGTCACTGAGGGACTTTTGAGCACACTGGCTTTGTGATTACTGCCATCACCTTAAGAAGCCACTGAGTGGAACAGAGCTGCTCTCCATGCTGCTCTGATTGGGTCATTTGGCTTGGCAGCTCAAAATGAGCTGGTGCCTAGATCTATTTATATGGGTCTAGAACCACCAAAGGCAAAGGAAATGGAGCCCAGCACATTCAATAGTGCCAAACTCACCACTTCAAACATCAAGACAACATTTTTATTTATTTATTTAGATTTATATTCCACTTTTCACACTTTTTTCAGTGCTTCAAAGTGGATTACATTTCAGGTACTGTAGGAATTTCCCTATCCCCAGAGGGCTTACATATAAATCATGAGTTGCTATTTTGTCAAACATAACCAATATAGATATTGTATTATATACTGGCAACATGCAAAGCATGCAGCACCCACAGAAGACTGCGTTAAGGTTGGTGGGCTAAGAGTATAAGCTATCACTTCCTTATTGCTCTGCTTTAAAATGCTCCATGGCTGGTTTCACCAGTTGTCTTTCACTCTGACTGCTGACAATGAAACCCAAAGCCTGTAGTGAACCGAAATTATTTTCCAAAGAAGCCATTGGGCCACTTTCAAATGATGACGTACAGTAAAGGACCAGTCCATTGACCCCCTCAGCTCAGCACTTGTTCAATTGTCCTCGCTCTGCCTGCCTTCTCCTCCTCTGGTTCCTTGCCTCTCCCTCCTCCGGACCATTGCCCACTTCTCAGATCATTCCCTCCACTGCCTAGTCCCAGATCCATCATCCCCCTTAGGCCCACCTATCCTCCAGTCCATCATCCTTTCCCCTAGTTCATTTTCCTCCCTCCCCTCATCATATCCCCCATCTCCATTCTACAAGTTGGGTCCTTTGTGCTGCAGAGCTCCCTGTTACTCCAGGCATCAATCCTCCTCCTCTCTCTACTGATCCCTCTCACCTCCCCCTATTCTGCATTCCTCTTTTCTAAACTCCTCCTCTGTGTTGCATTCCCTCCCCTCTTCATCCATTTCCCCCTCCTCACTGATCTCCTTCCTTTATCTCCTTCTCTTCTCTTCCCCCTTTCTTATTCCTCCTCTCTGATCTCCCTCCCTTCTTCCCCACCTTCTCCTGCTGTTCTATATCTCCTTTTATCCTCCTCTTCTCCAGGGGCAGCAGATGATTTGAAATGCTGGGGAAGGGGGCAGACAGGGGTCAGAATTCCTAGCGGTGTGGCAGCAACCCTACCATCTGCTTCCCACCCTTCCCAGCATTTGCACCCATGGGAAGAGGGAGATGGGTGAATGGTGAGGGTCTGTGCATGGTGCACGCTCTCAGGGCAAGTGCAAGAGTATTAGGTGCTCGGTGAAGCTTACAGCCTTTTCTAAACATCAGACATACGCATGTATTTTTGCTTTCACACATACATTAATGCACATAAAAAGGGGGTGATCTAGGGACATTCCAGAGCAGGGGCCAACAGTTAAGCATATAAGCTGCTATTTTAAAATACGTATGTAGATTTGCCAACTTACTCATGTAATTTTACACTCCTAATTATCTTGCGAAAATAATATTAAACATTTATTTTGTACTCTTGATTGGATGAGAGGTCTGGGTGAACTCTGAGGAATTCAGGAGAGACTCAATGACCTGGAGAAGGGTTGGGCAAACTGGTGGAGTAATTGGTAAAACTGGTAATTTCAATTATGCCTTCATGTTTTGCAATCTATTGACTTATGCGCATAAATCCCGATTTATGTGAGTTATGTCCTACTTTATTTTTGCACTCAAAATTGAAAAAAACTGGAAAGAATGCGACTGGATAATAATATTCAAAGAAAGAAGTCACATTTATCTCATGGTTATATCGTAAGGTATACCCTCATACCAGGGCTAATGCACACTTCCGCCTAACGGCGTCTTTTACTTTTATGTACAAACACCAATTTGGCTGCCCATTTAAAATGCAATCATAGGGTAACCCTTGTTTTTTTTAAAAACCATGGTTAACATACTGCCACTAATTTTTAAGCAGATTTTGTGATTAAATTTGACCACTATTTTTTTCTTTTTTCTTTCAAAATATCTTCTCAATTGTTTTTTTCTTTTTTCTTTCGAAATATCTTCTCAATAAAGCAAAAGTCCAAAAAGCTCATTTGCTCGTAGCCCTCTCTTTGTCTCTTCTCAATAAAGTAAGAGTCTCAAAAAACTAATTTACTCATTTGTTCATAAATGCAGAGAAGCAAAAGTCCCAACAGCTCATTTGCTCAAAAAAATGCAACTATCTTTTTAAATGCACTTATCTTATTCAATAAAGCAGGAGTCACAGCACTCTGCGGAAAAGCCCGACACCGCTGGTGTTTCGAAGTTATTTTTTCGTCAGGGGCTAAATGAGCGTTTAAAGAATGAAGTAGTTCATGCTTTAAAGATGGCGCTGGCCAGCCAGTGCTCCTACCATGTGACAGGGGCCGGCCAATGGCACGGATACCTTGTCACATGGTAAGGGCAAAGGTGCATCGGCGCCATTTTATTTTTAGAACAGCTGATGCCTGGGAACGGGAAATCTCTTCCCGAGGCCCCCCTGGATCTCTCCTCTCCCCGAGGCCCCCCTGGATCTCTCTCTGAGGCCCCCCCTGGACCACCAGGTAATTTTAAAAGGTTTTGGGGGGGTCGATTTAAAGGGTCGGGTGGGTTGTTTTTTTTTAGCAGCGCAGGCCTCACTTAAAAAAAAATTAGCGATGTGAATTGGAATCGGAAACGATTCCAATTCACATATCTTAACGATCAGATTCTTCCCCCCCCCCCCCCACCCCAGCCGAATCTGATCGTTAAGACGATCTGGCACACAATTCACATCTCATTGCTTTTTACTTTCTGAATTAATGCACTAATATTTCCTAGTAAGTTAGTCAGTATTTGGTTAAGCACTTTTTTTTCTGCCAAAATGAAATGTTCATTGATGCTATTTTAACTATTGTTAATTTAAATGGTTATACATTAACTAATTTTGTAAAGCTGCAAATGGCCTTTTGCACATCTCTAATGTACTGTAAGCCACTTTGGGTAAATTTTGTATTCAAAAAGGTGGGTTATAAATCCAACTAAATGAATAAATAAAACTACTCAAGCTGATTGCAAATAGCATAAAACTAAAATATAATACCAATTAAGACAATTGATACAAACCACAGTCAATCTAAAAACAAATTAAAACAAGCATTCAGCCGCTCTCTCTCCACAACCCCTGACCCCCATTCCTGTTTCTGTTGCGGTCCTTCCTCTCTTCTCTCTCTTCTCTCTCTTATTCCCACTTCTCTTCTTTTGGCTATACATCTTTCACTTTTCCCTCTCTCTCTGTCCTCTTCCCTTTTCTCTCTGCTCCAGCCCTTCCATCTTCTCTATCCTCTCTCCTTGACATCCCCTTCCCTCTTTTTGCTGCATTTCCATCCACTTCTCCCTGCTCAATCCTTGATTTCCCCCTTTTAAGAAGAAATTGCCATGCTGGGTCAGACCAAGGGTCCATCAAGCCCAGCATCCTGTTTCCAACAGAGGCCAAAACCAGGCCACAAGAACCTGGCAATCACCCAAACACCAAGAAGATGCCACGCCACCAATGCAATCAATAGCAGTGGCTATTCCCCAAGCAAAATTGATTAATAGCCGATAATGGACTTCTCCTCCAAGAACTCATCCAAACCCTTTTTGAACCCAGCTACACTAACTGCACTAACCACATCCTCTGGCAACAAATTCCAGAGCTTTATTGTGCGTTGAGTGAAAAAGAATTTTCTCTGATTAGTCTTAAATGTGCTACTTGCTAACTTCATGGAATGCCCCCTAGTCCTTCTATTATTCGAAAGTGAAAATAACCGAGTCACATCTACTCGTTCAAGACCTCTCATGATCTTAAAGACCTCTATCATATCCCCCCTCAGCCATCTCTTCTCCAAGCTGCACAGCCCTAATCTCTTCAGTCTTTCCTTTTTGCTGCTTACCTCCTTCTTCTTATCTCCCTTTGCTGCTCTCTATCCCCTCTTCTCTACTGTCCCCTTGACTTCCCCTCTTTCCATCTATTTGCTGCTCTCCTTCCCACGTCTCTCTGCTCGCTTCTTGACTTCCCCCTTTCCTTTTCTTTGCAATGCCCCTTTCCTCTTCTCTCAGCCAGATTCCCCCTCCTCTTCCATGTCTTGGCAGCAGTTGCATGAGAACAAGACTATTAACTCCCACCTCCCTTGTCTGATTAGTTTGCCTAAACAAAGAGAAACCAATCAGCCACAGGAGGGAGGAGATAAACAATAGCCTGCTCTACCTCCTGATCCTAATCAGATGCAAGACAGAGAAGATTCATGTTGTCATCTCAGCACAGCTCCCCAGAAGCTGCTGCCATGTGCTAATATACAATTTTCACTTCCCATCGCACCAGCCCTGAATAAAGCTAACAATAGGAGATCAATAATACATTAGTCATTACGTGTATACATTTAAAAACTAAAAAATGTATCTGTAATAAAATATATAACAACTTAAGTGGCCTATTTATTACAACGCATAATGCGCACTAATGTGCAATGTTAGTTAACAGACCACATTAATCTCAACGAGTCCCTATTTATTAATAACATGCTTTTGCATATTTTGTTAAATAAGCCCTTAAATGATTTAAAATCATTTCTAAAGTAAAATAATGTACAAAGTAGTAAAAGAGAGGGAAATTTTCAAAGAATTTATATGGTAAGAAGCATTTTATCCGTGTCAATCGGCTAGAAGTCCATGCATTGTCCCACAACATGCACACTTTTAGCTGCATTAAGAGGAGACATTCCTGGGGCATTGTTGCGCTGGAGGTGGACCCTTGGCCTAGTGCAGGATTGGTACGGCCCTCCAGTCGGACCCGGAGTGCGCCTGCCACCAGGAGGCGGAGCACAGGAGGAGACAGAGGCTAGCTGGAGCTTCGTCAATAGCAGCCCGGGGTTCCCTCAGGTTGAGCCCTTGGTTACCCGGGCCGCTTGGTCTTAGGTGGGCCTCACAGCATCTCTGAGAGAGGAAGCGTAGAAGAGTGCCCACCACGAACAAGGGTGCACGGTCAATGTCAAAGCAGGAATGTCCAGAGGTCACAGCAGGCCAGAAGAGAGTGTCCGAGTGTCCGAGTGGATAGCGAGGATCAAGGCCAGAGTATCAGTCCAGAATGGTCAGCTGAAGCAGGGGTCAGTAGGGATGTGAAGAGGGACCGCATACGCTACATTCGGTATTCGTATTTGTGGGGGGGCAGATACGTTGCATTCGGCAAGGGGGGGGGGGCCCGATCCGTTCATGCGTTCCATTCTTATTCATTTCCCAGCTAAAATTTAATTAATTACAACCCTCCACCCTCCTGACCCCCCAAGACTTGCCAAAACTCCCTGGTGATCCAGCGGGGGTGCGGGAGCCATCTACTGCACTCATGCCATCGGCTGCCGGTATTCAAAATGGCTTTTCCGCATCAGCTTTGACGACCCCACTTGTGAAGTAACCTCCGGAACTAATCTCCTTCATCTCGCTGAATACGCAATTGAGTTCCGAACACTATCCTCAGAAATTGAGGACCATCTTCCTGGAGGGGCTCAACTCAAGAATTAAGGATGAACTCACAGGTCGAGAATTACCAAGGTCTTTGAACTCCCTCATTGACTTGGCCGGGCGCATTGACAGATGCCTCCAAGAACGCTCCTGAGAGGATCAGCTCTCTAGGAAAACTTCTAGTACCTTCAGACGTCCTCAATGCTCGTCGTCTCCCAAGGGCGAACCAGGGCCCTCACGGGCGCCAACCCAGGAACCCATGCAACTGGGTCGAGGTAAACTCTCCTCTCAGGAATGTCATAGACATATGCAAGGTGGATTTTGTCTCTACTGTGGCTCCGCCGGTTACCACCTAGCATCTTGCCCAGTGTGTCCTGGAAACACCCGGGCATAGGATCTGAAGGAGGACTCTTCCTGGGCCTAGCATCACCCATACCTCCACTAACTCTTCCTGTCAAGTTGACGTCAGGGGACCACAAATTCCACACTCTAGCCTGATGGACTTGAGAGCCAGGGGAAATTTCATCATAAAGAGTTTGGTGGACCACCTCAAAATTCCACTTCTCCGTGCCCAGGTTCCCTTGGTCCTCTCGTCCATTCAGGGCGAACCCCTCCCAGGTTGGGTCACCCACGTTACCACACCTGTCCAAGTTCACACCGGATTATTTCATGTTAAACAACTCTCCTTCCATGTTCTTGAATGGTCGATACACCCCGTCGTTCTGGGGCTCCCATGGCTTCAAACGCATTGTCCCCAGTTCGACTGGAAAGCCCTACAACTGGTTCAATGGGGCTCAGCCTGTCAAAACTCCTGCATCAATTCTGTAGTTCCGATACAATGCTCAACTACCATCGCCTGTCCTCAGGGCCTACCAGCACCATGCACAGCCTACACAAACGTCTTTTCAAAGCGAAAGGCGGAGACACTACCACCACATCGGCCTTTTGACTGCGCCATTAATCTCCTTCCGAGCGCCGAACCCCCCCCCCCCCTAGGACGCACTTATGCCCTCTCAATCTCTGAGACCCAAGCCATATCACGTTACATCCAGGAGAACCTGGATCAAGGATTCATCCGCAAATCTACCGCTCCAGCGGGGGCTGGCTTCTTCTTCGTAGGGAAGAAAGACGGGACGCTCCGTCCCTGTATTGACTATTGGGGGTTAAATGTCATCACCGTTAAGGATCGTTATCCGCTTCCCATAATCTCTGAGCTGTTTGACCGCCTTCAGGGTGCTAGAATCTTCACCAAATTGGACATCAGGGGAGCCTATAACCTAATTCATATTGAGAGGGATGAATGGAAGACGGCTTTCAATACCAGAGACGGCTATTATGAATACCTAGTTACGCCGTTTGGGCTTTGCAATGCCCCAGACGTGTTCCAAAACACTATCTGGATTTGTTATACCAATGTGTAGCCATCTGCTGCGATGACATCCTAATATTCTCCAAATCCCTCTCTTGTCATCGCCAACACATCTCCCAGGTGCTGCAGCGGCTTAGAGAAAATCAGCTCTATGCCAAACTCGAGAAGTGCCTTTTTGAACAGGAAGCTCTCCAATTTTTGGGGTATATTGTCTCCAGCAAGGGGTTCAGCTTAGACCCACAGAAACTGAGAGGCATTCAAGAATGGCCCCAACCATCTGGATTGAAGCCGCGCCAGTGATTTTTAGGTTTCGCTAACTATTATCGCTCCTTCAACTCCAACTACGCTTCTATTGTGGCGCTCCTATCGGCCTTAACCCGGAAGGGCACTGATTCCAAGCACTGGCCCCCAGAAGCAATATCCACCTTTCTTCACCTTAAGAAAGCATTCCTTTGCCAGCCATGACTTCATCACCCCAATCCTCAACGCCTGTTTGCCCCAATGGGGGAACCCGAGGAGCCGCCTCCTTAGGTAGTATCAACTCCTCCTCGGACTAAGGGTCCACATCTTCTCAACCTCCATAACACCATCTCTCTACACCTTTTATCATTTGGTATCCCACCATCCCACCATCATTCCCTCCACATCTCTGGATTATCAAATGTGGACTAGCAACTTCCTGTTGCAACATCAGCTAAGAATGAAGTCCTGAATGACCTGCAAGGGGCAACTAGTAGAAGAGTCCACTCAAAGGGGGGATTATGGTAGATATAGCACAGACAAATGGAGACTGTCACTGATTTCATGGCAAGGTCATGGATCTGGTACAGATAAATGAATACAGTGTCACTGACTTCATAATAGTGATCACTGTAGTGTTTGGTTCAATGTTAAACTGGGTCACTTGGTGGCTGTGGCAAAGCTCTGACTGCCATGCAGAAGACCAGAGTTTGATTTCTGAGTCACATCTTCTTCTCCTAGAGTGTGGGATGCTGGGAAGGTAGCATTCACAGCACTACAGGGATATGTGAAATTATGACTCTTTTCTAAAACTGTTGTTCAAAGAGTATTAATCTCTGGGATAGTGTCCATAAAAATTGCATGTTTAAAAGCATGCAGTTGAATTGCAAAACCAGATTCTGACTAGAATTGACTGACCTGTAATGGAAACCTGACAACCCAAAATAATAAACAAAATAAAAGTGTAAAATGCCAGTAAAAGCATACAGTAGCCACAACTTTAACTAATTTATACTAAGACTAGGGTTTTGGTCTATAGGAGGGCTGATTTCAAGATGATTACTGAAGGTGCTGAGTGACATTCCAAAGTCCCATAGCAGAAGCTCTCCACAGAAGGAGTGCAATAGTAGGGTTACAATTACATACAGATGGCACACAGAGATAAAGAGCAAAGCAGATAGAAAAAGGGCAGAACATAAAGCAATCTGAGATGAAAAACCCTGAGGGAAGCAGAGAAATGTAGGTTAGGCCACCCTGTATATCTCACAGTCTGGTAGACTATTATAAGTAAGTTTATATTTTTAAGTTTTAGGGGGCAATATTAAGCAATGGAGCAACTGGCTAAAATTTTCTAGATAAACTTTTCCAACTAACTTATATCACAGCGCTTCTCAACCAGTGTGTCGCGGCACACTAGTGTGTCGCTAAACACCGGCAGGTGTGTCGCATCTCCCGGTGTCCCACTGCCCGTTGCACTTCTCTTCTCCCTTTTTTCCAGCCCCCACGGGCCAATTGGAAGCCTCTTCTCTTCCTACCCCCATTGCCCAATGGGAAGCCTCCTTCATTCTGCCTGCCCCCGCACAGGCCAATTGGAAATCTCCTCCCGTCAATCTACCAGTGGGAGTAGGAAGAAGGGAGGAAGCCTTTGATTGGCCGGTGAGGCAGGCATCGCCTAGCCCAGGGGTGGGATGGGAGAAATAGCAGTTTTGGATGCTGATGAAATAAGGCTGCCACAGCCCGTGGTGGCGAAGAGGAAACCGGACGCCAATGAAGCAAGGCCGCCACAGCCCATGGCGACAAAGAGGAAACCCAACCCCGACCAAGGCTACCACAGGAGCCAATCCCAGTGGTGGCGCAAAAAGAAGGCCCGTCGGAGTAAAGCCACAGTGGAACTGGAACTCATCTCTGCAGTGAAAAAAAAATACGTTTTTTGGTGAGAGCTGGTGTGTCTGTGTGTGAATGAGTGCCTGGGTGAGAGTTTGTGTGTGTGGGTATGCATGAGTGCCTGGGTGAGAGCTGATGTGTCTGTGGGTGTGAATGGATGCCTGGGTGAGAGCTGGTATGTCTGTGGGTGTGCATGGATGCCTGGGTGAGAGCTGGTGTGTATGTGGGTGTGAATGGATGCCTGGGTGAGAGCTTGTGTCTGTGGGTATGAATGGAAGCCTGGGTGAGAGCTGGTGTGTGTAGGTGTGAATGGAAGTCTGGGAAAGAGCTGGTGTGTGTAGGTGTGAATGGAAGCCTGGGTAAGAGCTGATGTGAATGGGTGCGAGAGCATTTGTGTGTGATTGAGAGCTTGTATATAAGAGACCATGAGTGTGATTGAGAGAGAGACTGATCAGGAAGATGACTGGTGTGAGAGACTGAGACTGGTCGTGGGGTCTAATTGGAGGTATGTGTATGAGTGAATGGTTGTGGGCGCTAAGGAAGAGGACTGTGAGGACAGAGCTTCAGCAGCACTTGCTGCTTCTGGTGAGTGCTATTGGCCTGGAAGGGAAAAGAGTAGGAGAGTTGCAGGAGAGGATAAGTAAAGGTGGCTTTTTAAATTTATATTTCTTGATTGACTGCCATTTTAATTAGTGGGTATTATGGGATGTCTGCTGTTTTGAAATATTTTATTTATATTTGGACATGTTTTAATAATTTTTTATGAGTTTTTAATTGTTGGATATTCTGTTCAGCAGCTGTTTTGTAACATTTTTAATATAGCTTTACAATTATTTCTGTGTGGGGCTCTATAGCAGCTTGGCTTATTCTGTTTTCCCAATAGGAAATGTATTAGTGTTTAGGGCCTGGTTTAATAGTTGTATTTCTTAGATAGGATTGTTACTTTATTTATTTATTTAAAGGTTTTTTTAACCGACATTTGTAGGTACATCTGTTTTAATGTGTTCCACAATACTGGTGTAACTTTGTGCAGGTTAGTTTGTGTGCATTATTGCAAATCCTGAGAGTCTGTTAGGTGCTATATTTCTCTTTCCATTTCTCCAGGTTCGTACTGCATGCAGAGTGGCTTTTTTGGTTTTCCATTCCAGTTTCTGTCTCCATATTTATAATTTGTTGTTTTTCTGTACTTGGTGAAGGGTGTGTGACCGAGGTGAGGTATTTTACTAGCATGTAGGCATTTGTATCAATCTTATTAGTTGTGTTTTCTCAATAGGATAAGCATTAGTGGTAAATTACTGTCTTTTCATAAGGAAGGCTATTTTGCCTGGTAGTAAAAGGAGTTTGTTTTGCTTTTACTGGGAGATCATCAGAACCAGAATATCTTTTTTGTATGGCGAGTTGTACAGGGTAATGCCCTAGATCTGCTCTGCACTCATTGCTGGGGCTTGAGGGGATTCCTGTGGATGCAGAGTGTATGTTTACATTTAGCCCCATGATGGCCACATGTTCAGTGTGTCCCGCATGTGAGAACCATCTGTCAGGTGTGTCCCGGCCAAAAAAAAGGTTGAGAACCACTGTTATAGTTAGAGGTTTAAAAGATCTAACCACTACTAGTACTTGTGAAAGATCTGCCACTTTGAGGAAAATAGAGTACTTAGAAAATACAGAAGGGAAGAAATGGTGATGATGTGAGAGAGTGGGAGATGGGGAAGATGGAAGACGGAAGGGAAAAGAAGGTGGTGATGATGAGGGGGGAGAGTGAAGGGAAGGTGAGGATGCAAGGGGATGGGGCATCTGGAAGGTGATGGTGTGCCACTGTTGCATCTGTCGGTCTCAGGCAGCTTCGACCTTTGTGCTTCATCTTTCTCTCTGCTCTCCCCGCTAGCCCTGGGAAGATGGCTACCGCCACGTCTGCTTGCCACTCTCTCCAGCGTCCCTGGAACAGCTATGGCAATGCTATCTGCCATGTTTCTCCTGAGGGTCACCCACATCTTTATCCACGTCATGGCAGGAACCTCAAGGGCATCCCCCTCGAGTGACGTCACACCATCCGGGTATTTAGCCTGCCCTTCATTTGAGTTAGCAAGGATTGGAATGTCTCCGGTCATTAATTCAAATTTGATCATATTATGATCACTATTGCCAAGCGGCCCCACCACCGTTACCGTTATTAGAAAGGGAATGGTGAATAAAACGGAAAATGCCATAATGCCTTTGTATCGCTCCATGCTGAGACCGCACCTTGAATACTGTGTACAATTCTGGTCGCAGCATCTCAAAAAATATATAATTGCGATGGAGAAGGTACAGAGAAGGGTGACCAAAATGATAAAGGGAATGGAACAGCTCCCTTATGAGGAAAGACTAAAGAGGTTAGGACTTTTCAGCTTGGAGAAGAGACGGCTGAGGGGGGATATGATAGAGGTGTTTAAAATCATGAGAGGTCTAGAACGGGTAGATGTGATTCGGTTTTTTACTATTTCGGATAATAGAAAGACTAGGGGGCACTCCATGAAGTTAGCATGTGGCACATTTAAAACTACTCGGAGAAAGTTCTTTTTCACTCAACGCACAATTAAACTCTGGAATTTGTTGCCAGAAGATGTGGTTAATGCAGTTAGTATAGCTGTGTACAAAAAAGGATTGAATAAGTTCTTGGAGGAGATGTCCATTACCTGCTATTAATTAAGTTATCTTAGATAATAACCACCGCTATTACTAGCAACGGTAACATGGAATAGACTTAGTTTTTGGGTACTTGCCAGGTTCTTATGGCCTGGATTGGCCACTGTTGGTAACAGGATGCTGGGCTTGATGGACCCTTGGTCTGACCCAGTATGGCATGTTCTTATGTTCTTATGTAGCTAATAGACTTAAGAATCTATTGCCTGGCCTTATATCCCTGGAATAAACTGGATTCGTGCTAGGTCATAAATCCCATATTAATATCAGATGATTACTTTTAGCATTGGAGTCCTGTCATCACTATCACCCAACTGATTCATTATTAATTAGCTTTGATGCAGAAAAAGCTTTCGATAGGGTAGAGTGGGCGTATCTTTTCACAGTTCTGGGGAAATTTGGATTTCAAGGGTCTTTCTTAAAAGCTATATGTCTCATATCAACGGCCAAAAGCTCACATAAATGTTAACTCCTCTTCATCTTCGTTTAGTTTACAAAGAGGTACGAGACAAGGGTGCCCCTTATCGCCACTGCTTTATATTTTGTCGTTGGAGCCCTGATTCATAGGTTAAAGCAGGACTGCGGTGCTCCAGGGGTAGTGGTAGGTACTCACGAATTAAAGCTGATGCTTTTCACAGATGACATGCTCTTACTACTGACAAATGCGTGACAGGTTCTTCCCAGAGTCCTAGACCATATGAGTGTGTTTGGTAGTTTTTCTGGCCTAAAATTAAATCTATAGAAATCTGAAGCAATGGACATTTTAGGCCATCTGTGATCTACCTGGCCTCAGTTCTCTCTATGTTGGGCCTCAGATACTGTTAAATATTTAGGCATTAAAGTTCACAGGTTCCCAGGGCAGTAGTATTCTGTAAATCTTCCTCCTCTTAAACAAGAGATTAAGTTTAAATTTTCCAGCTGGATGCATTTTCTGTTATCTTTGGTGGGTAGATTAGCTATCACTAAAATGATACTTATACCAAAACTTTTATACCTGTTGTAGATGGTCCCACTCACAGTCACTAGCAAGGACCTCAAGTTACTACAACGCTTCTTTACTCAATTTTTTTGGCAAGGCCATAGGGCACTACAGAAATTCTCATTACTTATTACACCTAGAGCAAAAGTTGACTTGGGGTTTGCTGATTTGCATAAATACAATCTTGCTCGTTTGTTACATATCCCAAGAGAATGGCTGTGGCCCTTACAGGGCCGGTGCAAGGAGATTGGACGCCCTAGGCACCTTCAGCCTTGCACCACCCCCAGCCACAGCCCCGACTCCTCCTTCCCCTCCAAAAGTAAATTTACAAAATACCTGGTGGTCCAGGTGGTGGCCCGGGATCGATCTGCCTCTCCCGGGGCCTCGGCTGCCACTAACCAAAATAGTGCCGATGACCTTTAGCCCCTACCATGTGACAGGGGCCAACCAATGGCACCGGTAGCTCCTGTCACATGGTAGGGGCTAAAGGCCACCGGTGCCATTTTGCTTAGTGGAAGCTGAGGTCCCGGGAGCAGCAGATCGCTCCTGGGCCCTCCACTGAACCACAAGGGGGGCGTTGGGAGGGTGGCACTTTTTGCCTTTTCAAAATATTGCCGCCTGCCGCTCACCCCCTAAATCGTGGCGCACTAGGCATAGGCCTAGCTTGCCTAGTGGTTCCTCCAGCCCTGGGCCCTTAACACCTGGATCTATTGTACATATGGAAAGTGAATTTGCTCACCCATTTTGTTTGCAATATGTTCTCCATGCTGGTTCTGAAGATTTACCATTGTCTATATTGAGCACCATACTGTTTCAAGCGATGAGGAGAGCTTGGAAAATATTCCGAACCCATTTAAATTTAAGCTGGCAAATCTCTTTATGTTTTCCTATGGTTGACATCCCAAATGTTTCACCGGGATTGGAGGGGAAATTAGCCACCTTTCTACACTCTCATGGGTTAACAATGATTTTTGCTTTTATTGATATACGTACGAAAGCTATGCGTTCTTTTCAATATTGCAGAGAAAATCTGCACTTTTCACAAAAAGATTTCCTTTTATACCTGCAACTTTGTAGTTATGTTCAGCAATTAATGCAGGTGAACTGGGACTATATAGTCAATGGTCCATTTCAGCACTTCATAGGCCTAATCTCTGCCTCTAAACTCTCCCTTTCTCAGCTGTTATGGAGTCTCAGTTTAGTGGACCCTTGGGCCGACCTGCAGGAGACTCGGAAAGATGGTCAATGTCTCTAGTATGTGGCAGGCCGGGAGGCAGATGTTCAGGCAGGACGTAGAGGTGCTCTTCACCCTGGAAGCTGGTACTCCCCCGGGAGGAGCCCGTAGGAGCCCAACCACTGGGACTTAGGCGGTTTCACCCTTGGAAGCCGAAGCCCCCCCCCCCCCCCCCGGGAGGAGCCTGTAGGGGCCCGGCCTCTGGGACTTAGGCAAGTTGTTGATCAGGACAGGGAACTGGAACCAGACTAAGACAGTAGATCAATACTGTAACGGGACTCGGGTTCTGGAACCAGGCTGGAAGTGTAGCAGGACTCGGGTACTGGAACCAGGCAGGATTTGTAGCAAGACTCGAGTACTGGAACCAGGCAGGAACTGTAGCAGGCAAGCAGGAACCAAGCAGGTACTGTAGCCGGCAAGCAGGAACCAAGCAGGAACGGAGCGAATAGCAAGGCAGGTCATTCCGGGGCACGAAGCAACAGGGAACCCAGGAGGTAAACCCGTTGCAAGGCAAAGACTGGGTGTCCGTGGCCGGCTTATGAAGGCCGCGGCGTCTGACATCAGGAACTGGGCGGAGCACCTCTGGCGGGAAACGGCCTAGAAAAGTGCCCAAGTGGCGCGTGTGCACCTAGAAGCAGGGCGTCCATGGGAGGCTTCCCGGCGGCACGGCCCCAGCGGGGCCGCCGCCGAACAGGGCAGAAACCAGGCCTCCAGAAGCGGGAGTAGATCCAGGAGCACGGAGTTAAGGGTCTGGTTGCAGCACTCGCGGCCAGAACCGCAACAGTCCCTCCCCTCCTCTTAGCCAATCCGGGTTTACTTGGGTGGTCCAGATGGAACTGCCGTAATAAGTCCTTGTCGAGGATGTTACAGGCCGGTTCCCAAGAATTATCCTCGGGTCCGCAACCCTCCCAGGCAAGTAAGTACTCCCAGCAGCGTTGATAGAACCGGACATCCAAGACCTCACGTACTTGATACGTAACCTCGTCCGGTACTGAAGAGTCCGATGGTTCAGGAGCCCGGGAGTGGTATCTGGATAAAACAAGAGGCTTCAGCAATGACACATGGAACACGTCATGTATGTGCATGGAAGAGGGTAGGCGTAATCGTTATGAGACTGCTCCCACTCGTTCGGCGACTCGAAAAGGCCCACAAAATCTCGGCATTAGTCTTCGAGACAGAATACGTAGCTGTAAATTTTTGCTACTAAGCCAGATACGGTCTCCTGCGAGGAAGATGGGTGCTGGCTGATGATGCCTATCCGCCCATTTCTTGGCGGACTGGGCGGCTATACGGATCTTTCCCTGGGTAGACGTCCACAAGGAAAGAAGCTGGCGGGCTGAAAGTTGCACTTCCCGGAGTGCGCTAGGTTCAGGTGAAGGCAAGGACGGTCGAAGTTGCTTCCCATAGACGATGAGGAAAGGAGAACTTCCAGTAGCAGCATGCGTGTGATTATTATACGAGAACTCCGCCTACAGGAGTAGCTTGGCCCAATTATCTTGTCGTTCATTCACGAACGAACGGAGAAAAGTCTTCAAGGTTCGGTTGGTGCGTTCCGTTTGCCCATTACTTTGAGGATGGAACGCAGACGAAAGACTAAGTTGCCCATTGAAGCGTTTGCAAAGTGCTCTTCAATATCGAGCAGTAAACTGTGGTCCTCGATCGGAGACTATATCCTGCGGGAGATCGTGAAGTTTAAAGATATGCTGAGCAAAGAGGTTAGCTAGGTCAGGTGCCGAAGGCAATTTTGGCAAGAGGACAAAGTGCGCCATCTTGGAGAATCGGTCTACGGTCACCCAAATGACCAAATTACCTCCTGAGACGGGGAGGTCCATGACAAAGTTGGTGGAGATGTGTGTCCAAGGCTCCACCGGGATGGGTAATGGATGCAACAGGCCCCTGGGCCTCCCGATGAGCAGCTTTTGAACAGCACAGGTAGGGCACTAGCCCACAAAAGCTTGGACGTCCTGTCTCACCGTCGGCCACCAATAGAATCAGTTCAACAAGTCTAAGGTCCCTTTACAGCCAGCATGGCCCCCAGTGAGGAAGTTATGGGCCCAAGTGAGAACTGCTCTCCGGGAGCGACGTAGAATGATGGTCTTCCCTTGGGAGGACACCAAGGTTGCTGCAAGGCTTATTTTTGCAGTATCCAAAATATACTGAGGCGTGTCAGGAGTGTCTTCAACCTCAGAAGAGCATGAAAGCACATCGGCTCGAACATTCTTAGAGCCGGGTCGGTAGTGTAAAGTAAAGTCGAACCGATCAAAAAACAGCGACCACCGGGCTTGCCTTGGGTTCAGGCTTTGGGCTTGCTTCAAGAATGCTAAGTTTTGGTGATCGGTGTAAATCATAACCGGATGGTTGGCTCCTTCCAACCACTGTCTCCATTCCTCCAGGGCAAGTTTCACGGCTAGCAACTCTTTATCGCCAACACAGTAGTTGCTCTCTGCCGGGGATAATTTCTTCGAGAAATATGAACAGGGTAACAAATGTCCAGAATCAGAGTACTGGCTCAGCACGGCCCCCACGGCCACATTGGAGGCATCGACTTCCACCACAAAGGGCCGGCTGGGATCCGGATGACGAAGGCAGGTGTCCAACAAGAACGCTTCCTTAAGGGCATCGAAGGCTTGGCAGGCGGGGACAGGCCAATCCACCGCGTTGGCCCCCTTTTGGGTGAGGGCAGTCAATGGGGCCACAATACGGGAGTAGTTAGGAATAAAGTGATAGAAATTGGAAAAGCCGAGGAAGCGTTGCAATGCTTTAAGGCCCTTTGGCCGGGGCCAATTCTTAATTGTCGCCACTTTCTCAGGATCCATTTGAAAGCCTGTTGCAGAGACTATGTAGCCCAGGAACGGCAGGGACGTATTCTCAAAGCTACTTTTTTCCAGTCTCGCGTACAGACCATGCTCCCTAAGCATTTGGAGCACTTGACGGACATGCTGATGGTGTGAAGGCAGGTCCTGGGAGCAGACTAACACATCGTCGAGGTAAACGATTACGCAGGTGTTCAGAAGGTCCCGTAACCCCTCATTCATAAGGTGCTGGAACACCGCCGGAGCATCACATAAGTCCAACTTTGTGAAAATCTTCGCTCCCTGGAGCCGATCGAGGAGCTCCGGGATTAACGGAAGTGGGTAACGGTCTCGATTAGTAATGGAATTTAGGCCTCGGTAGTCTATGCACGGTCTCAGCGAGCCATCCTTCTTGCTGACAAGGAAGAAGCCTGCCTCTGCAGGTGACTTGGACGGGCGAATGAACCCCTTGGCCGAATTCTCTGAAATATGCTTGGACAAGGCCTGGGTTTCAGGTATCAGGTCTATAGCGCAGTCATACGGATGATGCTGCGGAGGGATCTCCGCCTTGGTCTTGGAAAATACGTCCATAAAGTCCTCATAAGGTGCAGGAGGACCTAAGGCAGAGTGCATCAATGGAAGTGTGGGAGTCTTAGGCACTTTCATACAATTAGCTAGGCAGAAAGGGCTCCACTTGACAATCTGTAAAGTATCTCACTGAATCGTGGGTGAGTGCTTCTGTAACCACGGCAACCCTAGCACCACAGAGTGGACAGCCTTATCCAACACTAGGAAGGCTATCTCATCCGAATGGATCGCCCCGGTGCGGACAGTAATGGGTGCCGTGGACATCAGGACAGGTCCTAGAAGGAGCGTCCCCTGGATAGAGGTAATTCGTAACGGGACTTCCCGTCTATGCGTAGGGATTCGCAACTGGGAGACTAAGTCCTGCAGGATGAAATTACCTCCGGCTCCAGAATCCAGGAACGCCATCGTCTCAATGGAACCTCCAGGGTATTCCAGGGTAACAGGCATGGTACATTGAGGAGCTGTAGCACAGCCTAGAAGGAGCTCCTCCCGACCTCCTAGACTTTGGCGTTTTCCGCACTCTCCTGGCAGCGTACCAAGAAGTGGGCCTTCTGACCACAATATAAACACAACTTCAATGAACGGCGACGTTGCCTCTCTTCAGCAGAGAGCGGGGCCCGTCCCAGCTGCATGGGTTCGCAGGTGGGAGCATCAGGACAAGAAATCTTAGGAGAAGACAGAGGTCTCGCTGGCCCAAGAGCAGGACTGTAGCGAGAGGAGCGCTGCTCCTTGGCACGTTGTTATAGGCGGCGGTCAATACGGGCAGCCATCTCTATCAAGGCGTTGAGGTCCTCCGGCAGATCTCGAGCAGCAATCTCATTCTTTATGCGTCCGGAGAGGCCCTCCAAGAAGATGGCCTTAAGACTACCATCCTGCCAACCTACTTCTTGGGCTAAAGTCCGAAACTCCATAGTGTAATCTGCCAAGGAGCGAGCTCCCTGACGGAGTTGCAGCAGATCAGATGTAGCCATGGCTACTCGGGCGGGCTCATCAAAGGTCTGTCGGAAGTTCAAGATGAAATGTTGTAAGTTCGTTAGCGATGGATCATTGTTTTCCCAAAGTGGGGAAGCCCATATTAAGGCTTTCCCATCAAGCAGGGACAGGATATACGCCACTTTCACCACATCCGAGGGGAACTGCCGAGGCAACAGAGAGAACCGTACAAAACATTGGTTCAGAAAGCCGCGACAGGTTCTTAAATCTCCAGCGTAGCGGGAGGGTGCTGGTAGCTGAGTCACAGAAGAGCTGTGACCCTTGAGGACACTGCCAGCAGGAGACAAGGACTCCGGGCGCGAGGATAGCTGTTCCACCGTAGCTGCCAGAGTATCAATGCAGCTCTGGTGCTATAGCATCTGCTGGGCCATCCTGGGCAGATCCGAGGGAGCGGACACATCCGCCGAGTCCATGGCCTTGCAATCTGTTATGGAGTCTCAGTTTAGTGGACCCTTGGACCGACCTGCAGGAGACTGGGAAAGATGATCAATGTCTCTAGTATGTGGCAGGCCGGGAGGCAGATGTTCAGGCAGGACGTAGAGGTGCTCTTCACCCTGGAAGCTGGTACTCCCCCGGGAGGAGCCCGTAGGAGCCCAATCACTTGGACTTAGGCGGCTTCACCCTTGGAAGCTGAAGCCCCCCCGGGAGGAGCCCGTAGGGGCCCGGCCGCTGGGACTTAGGTGAGTTGTTGATCAGGACAGGGAACTGGAACCAGACTAAGACAGTAGATCAGTAGTGTAACGGGACTCGGGTTCTGGAACCAGGCTGGAAGTGTAGCAGGACTCGGGTACTAGAACCAGGCAGGAACTGTAGCAAGACTCGGGTACAGGAACCAGGCAGGAACTGTAGCAAGACTCGAGTACTGGAACCAGGCAGGAACTGTAGCAGGCAAGCAGGAACCAAGCCGTTACTGTAGCCGGCAAGCAGGAATGGAGCAAATAGCAAGGCAGGTCACTCCGGGGCACGAAGCAACAGGGAACCCAGGAGGTAAACCCGTTGCAAGGCAAAGACTGGGTGTCCGCGGCCGGCTTATGAAGGCCGCGGCGTCTGACGTCAGGAACTGGGCGGAGTCACCTCTGGCGGGAAACGGCCTAGAAAAGCGCCCAAGTGGCGCACGTGCGCGCCTAGAAGCAGGGCATCCATGGGAGGCTTCCTGGTGGTGCGGCTCCTGCGGGGACGCCGCCGAACAGGGCGGAAACCAGGCCTCCAGAAGCAGCAGTAGGTCCAGGAGCACGGAGGTAAGGGTCTGGTCGCGGCGCTCGCGGCCAGAACCGCAACACCAGCTCCTACAAAATTTATGAGATATTATTTGCCAGATGGGGGCAGGAGCTTGTGCTGTCTATTTCAGCAGATGATCTTGCCATCTTGCCGCCAGTGATATGTTTATCAGGTAGGCTGTGAAGGGAGTGATTTTCTGGGAATCACATTATAAAATATTACACAGGATGGTATTTTGGCTGAATAAAACATTTGTAGCCCTTATAGCTGATTCCAGCAATTGTCTAAAATGTTCTTGCCCTTCGGCATCTTTTACTCATTGTTTATGGAAATGCCGGTAATTTATTCCTTTTGGAACTCTGTACAAATGTTCTTTGATTCTTTGCACTTGCCGTTGTCCTGTTGGTCTCCTGCTTTCTGTCTCCTACATACCTACAGGAATTCAGAAGATGTGCCTCAAGACAGCCTGATGCTGTTGACAAAATGGTGCTTAGTTGCGTTCCGTTTAATTCTGCAACAGTGGTTGAAATCTACTGGCCCATCTTTGGATTTATGGAAACTATCATTTCTGGACCTTTACCTGCTGGAAAATACAACAGTCAAGCCAGATTCGGTGAAGTTACAAGGTTGAGTCCAAGCGACTGTGGCAACCCTTTACTCAATGCTTCAAAGAACAAAACATTAACTAGGAACTATTGGAATAATCGCATATCTCTGGATTTTAAAATGGAGCTACTATTATAGGGTGGGTGTGGGGAAGGGAGGGTGAAGGGGGGAAGGTAAATTAGACTTGCTTTAAGCTTTGCGAACTTCGCTTTGACCCTGTGATTGTGTATTGTATTAGTACTTTTCATATCTTTATCAGTCTTGTTGCTGTTTCAATAAATACATTTCAAACAAAAAATAAAAGACAAGTATTCTCAAGAAAAGGAGGAGAATCTATAGCAAGATATTGCAAAATAGGATATGCAACAGTCTTTCAGACAGGACCTTTCTTGCAGCCAACAACTAGCTAAAATAATTATAATCCACCAATGATTAGAAAACAGCATTTTTACAGTTAATTTTGATCAGGAGATTTCATCCTCTGGCAGTGATTGTAACATCATCGTGTCCCCAGTGGGGTCGGATGGCATGGTGTTAACTCTCCCCTACCCCCAAGAGCCCAGATTCACCATCATAATAGTTTATGAAGGAGAAGTCTGGGAACGTAACACTGAATGCAGGGTGCGTCTACTGACTTCCAAACTGCTCAGGGAAGCAAACTGAAAATTGCTTACAAACAGCATATGCAGTCATACTCCCCACTGAGACCCTTGGGAAAGCAAGTATCCAAAATAAAAATCCAAAATGCTTTTCTCTTAAGTAATATCCTAGCCCTGTCTCCACCACATCAATGTTTCTCCTGTTTTCTGTCCCCAAGGAATACAAAGGATGCTCTGGTGCGTCACTGCCATGGTATTTTAACCTGTTGCAGACAAAACAGCTGTATAAGGAAATGACTGTAAACATTTTTTTACATAATTTTTTGCTGGATCTATCATATGCAGACAGGGTTGTTTCTTTATTAATGTCCGTGATTGTCTGGATCTAGTTGTTCCTTTTGTCAAATACAACAATTCTTCCCAATACACAAATACAAAATAGTGTTTTTTAGTTTGCATAAAAATCCAAAATTGTGCCGCTTATATTTCAGTTCTCCTGTAACGAGCTTAACTCAAACCTTACTCTATGAATAAATAGAAGGATTACTCTAGCTGTATTACAACGCTTGCAAGTGTTGCAACCTTTTTGGGAGCATGGACCCCTTTTCAACCTCCAAAATTTTCACGGACCCCCACATGCTTCTCTTTAGTTTTTATATGCAGTTATATGCCATATATTAAAAAGTTATTACAAAAAAATAATTATATACAGGTCAGATTCATTCATAATAAATACAACTTATTAACTAATGCTTACTGATGTAAGGCAGCCACACAGCTGGATCTGTCTGGATTTGGAGCAATGGGGGGGGGGGAGGGGATGGACTGGTAGGGGAGAGAGAAAAAGACAGGACAGACTGGGAAGGATGGACTGGTGGTGGGAAAGAGAGACAGACTGGTAGAGATGGACTGCTGGAGGAAGAGAGAGAAAGACTGACTAGGTTGGAGTGGAGGAGGGAGGGAGAGAGAGAGACTGGCAGGGATGGACATAGAGAGAGAAGCTGATGGGGATGAAATGGTGAAGGAAGAAAAATTGAGGATGGACTGGTGGAGGAAGAGAGTGAGGCTGGTGGAGGGATAGAAAGAGGCTGGCAGGGATGGACTGGTAGAGAGGGAGGGACTGATGGGGATAGATTGGTGGAAAGAGAGAGACTGGGGGAGATGGCTTGGTGGAGAGAGCCTGGTGGACATAGACTGGTGGAGAGAAATATAGAGACTAGTGGGGATAGATTCTGGAGGAAGAAAGACTGGTGGGGATGGGCTGGTGGAGAGAAATATAGAGACTAGTGGGGATAGATTCTGGAGAGAGAAAGACTGTTGGGGGATGGGCTGGTGGAGAGAAATATAGAGAATAGTGGGGATAGATTCTGGAGGGAGAAAGACTGGTGGGGATGGGCTGGTGGAGAGAAATATAGAGAATAGTGGGGATAGATTCTGGAGCGAGAAAGACTGGTGGGGATGGGCTGGTGGAGAAAAATATAGAGACTAGTGGGGATAGATTCTGGAGGGAGAAAGACTGGTGGGGATGGGCTGGTGGAGAGAAATATAGAGACTAGTGGGGATAGATTTTGGAGGGACAGAGAGTGGCAGGGATGGACTGGTGGAGGGAGAGGGGAAGACTGTTTGAGATGGACTATAGAGCAGAGAGAGAGAGAGAGTGAGAGACTGGTGGAGAAGGGAGAATGAGGGATGTTTGAGACAAGCCCACATCACTAAAAGGGAAAGTGGAGAAAGATTTGGTGCACATATTTCCTTCCCCAAACCCCCCAAATGTTTTTTTTATTGCTATTCTTTATTTTATTTTTTTAATCACCTGTGACAGGAAAAGCACCTTGTTAAATTAATCTTATTGGGGGTCCAATAGCTCTCTCCACACTTGTCTCCATACATGCAGACAGAACACCCTCGTTCATAAAGCAAGAGATATCACTACAACATTTTGTACTATTATGGCAAGTGTTGAGCATGAATGTTAGTGGCATCTCTAGACAGAACCTTCTAAGAAACAAAGAAACCCCTGGCTAGTTTCAACCATCTAGTAAAATATTATTAAAATTATTAAAGAGCATCAATCAATAACCCTCTCACAATGGCTACCTTCCCCATTTCCAAACTCCGATATAATTACCACAGGCACACTACATACTTCCACACCCAATCACACCGTCAACACAACTCCCTCCTCCCTATTATGCTCACTCCTTTCACACAACTACTAGGCATCTCTACCATCGCTATGCTATTGATCAACTCACAATCATTAACCAAAAAAACCCTTATCCTAAATGATCTGCTCCTTGATGAAAAGCCTGATCTCTGCGCCATCACAGAGACATGGCTGAAGGATACTGACTCCGTACTTATCAATCAACTACCCAACACCGAATATGACATACATTCCATTCCCAGACATAAAAAAAGAGGTGGGGGATTACTCCTGGCTGCAAAGAAATACCTTAAGCTTAAACAAATTCTAGTAGTCCTCCCTTCCAAATACGAAGTGGGCCTATTCAAATCCTCCATCTTACAAATATGCCTTATATACACTCCTCCCGGCGTCTTAGATTCTGACATCTCACCTATCATCGAATGCATTGCAGCAAACATCAGCAGAGATATACCCGCTATAGTCCTTGGAGACTTCAACCTCCATATTGACACACTCCCACTCTCTCACAGCTGTGAAACCCTCCTCTCAACTTTTAACATGATGGACCTCCATCAAATCATTACCAGCCCCACGCACAAAGCTGCACTCCCTCGACCATATTTTCATGAATTCCCACCTCCTCCCACAACTCACTACATACACTCCCGTTCCCTGGTCGGACCATTTTCTTATTAAAACCTCCTGCTCTGTCAAGAACATCACCAGCCAACCTAACACAAAAACTACAATTCAATACAGAAGAGCCTGTCCTAGAGATGACCTCATTGACACCCTCACTGATAACCTCAAAAACCTTGACCTCTCAGATTCCCAAACGGCCATCACCACATGGAACCACATCACTAAAGACACAGCCAACAAACTTTGCCCTCTAATAACGAAAGAAATCCAGCCATCCACTAAAACGAAGCAACCCTGGTACACCCCTGAACTAAAACTACAAAAACACAATCTCAGAACTCAAGAAAAAATATGGAGCAAAGACCCCTCTGCCAAGCAACTTGCCAAATATAAAACCTTACTACACGATTACAGAACTAACACCCTCAAAGCCAAACGTGACCACTACACCGCCAAAATCCACGACTTTCAATTCAACCCGAGAGCTCTGTTCTCTCTTATATCAAACCTCACGGACATCACCAAAGACCCCACCATGCGAGGACCCTAACACCAAATGCAACCAACTCGCCCAATATTTCCACAACAAGATCGCCACTATCGCCTCCCGCTTCCCCCCCGTGCCCTCACCGACCAAATTTTCCCCAAAAGTCATTGACTTCAAAATGGACACATTTGAAAGCACTTCCTCATCTGAAATTTCTGCTATTCTTAAGAAAATGTGCCCCTCTACCCATCCCTCAGACTTGATCCCCTCCAAAATGCTCTTGACCATCCCAGACAGCATTTCCCATCCGCTAGCTGATATTATCAACACCTCCATTTCCACTGGTGATGTTCCCTCTCAGCTCAAATTAGCTATAGTCAAGCCCAGTCTTAAGAAACCAAAACTTGACCCTTCCGATTTGTCCAACTACCGACCTATCTCCAACCTCCCCTTCGTCGCTAAAATCCTTGAAAAAACTGTCAACACCCAACTCTCAAACTACTTAGATCAGCACCAGATACTCTATCCTTCACAATATGGCTTCAGAAAGCGCTTCAGTACTGAAACCCTACTTCTCTCCCTCTCCGACTTCATCATCAGAGGCTTTGACAAAGGTCACACATTCATCCTGGCTCTATTAGACATCTCAGCAGCCTTCGACACTATTAACCATTCTATTTTACTCGACAGGCTGACTGACATTGGCATCTCTGGGACCCCACTTCGCTGGTTCAAATCATACATAAGTGACAGACACTTCAAGGTAAAAATTGATAACCACGAATCCGAACCAATTGATATCACAAGGGGTGTTCCCCAAGGCTCCTCCCTATCATCCACCCTATTTAACATATACCTCCTCCCCCTTTGCCAGCTACTCTCAAATCTCAATCTCCCACACTTTGTCTACGCTGACGACATGCAGGTCCTTATACCTATTACTGATTCCATCCCCAATGCCCTAAAAATATGGGATAGTGCCCTCTCATCTACCAACTCTCTTTTCACTCAACTCAACCTACCTCTAAATCCTAATAAGACTGAACTCATGATCATCTCACCGCAACCCATCAATTCTTCACCTACTCTTTCAACAAATTCATCCTTCTCGCTCCCCGTACTCTCCCAAACCGTAAGAGACCTAGGTGTCACACTTGACCCCCAATTCAGCTTACAGAAATTCATCTCCTCCACCATCAAAGACTGTTACTATAAACTGCACACTCTCAAAAAACTTAAACCCATTTTACATTTCAACGATTTTAGAACTGCTCTACAAGCCCTAATATTATCCAAAATAGACTATGCAAACGCTTTACTCCTAGGTCTCCCGAAGAACAGCCTTGCCCCCTTTCAGCTGCTTCAAAATGCAGCCGCACGTGTATTAACAGGCTCTTGCAGAAAAGAACACATCACACCTGTTCTCAAACAACTGCATTGGCTTCCCGTCACAGCCAGAATTCAATTCAAAACCCTCACCCTTATTCATAAAGCTGTCCACAACCCTGACATGCTCTGGTTCTCAGACAGTTTACACATCCGTTTCTCCCCCAGACCAACCAGAACGCCCTACATTGCAAACATTCACACTCCATTCCCCAAACGCTTCCATCTAACAACCACCAAACAACGTGCGCTATCCCTAGCTGGACCCTCTCTATGGAACTCTATGCCCACCTACCTACGCCTTGAGACCTGCTCCAAAAAATTCAGAACTAATCTCAAGACTTGGCTTTTTACACGAGCCTACACATGAACCTTCCTTCTCGTCACTCCTCCCTCCTTCACTCTAACTCCCCTGCCCCTCTCCTCCCCCCCTAACTTTTACCCGCATTCCCTCCTTTCTTAACCCTCTCCCCCTAACACATTATTGTAAATAATATACCTGTATCTAATTACTTTATTGCATTTATCCAATCATTTTATTGAATTTATCTTTTTGTACAGCATTACCTTTGTTCCCCCCCCCCTCTTCCCCATCCCCAGTTCACTTATCAGTTTCATTGTAAAGCCCCGTTGGCTACTGTTTGTTTGTTCCATGGAAACCGATGTGATGTTTTCTTAACGAATGTCGGTATACAAAAACTTTAAATAAATAAATAAATAAATAAATAAATAAATAAATAAAATAACATTTCTTCTAGATGGGAGTAAAGTCTGGGGTCTACACAGGATAGGTCAGAATCCTAATACAAACTTGCACTTCAAGTTCTACAATACCCTGTGTTCACAGAAACTCCCTCAACAAAGGATGCAATGCAGAACAAGAACATTTCCCATTACAAATCAAATTCTGGTGTCACCTCAGTAACAGCAACACAAACGCCCTCCACTACCAGGAACATTGTATAATACAAAATCCTGCAAAAAATATACTCACAACCTACAGGAAACCTGCTATATCATAACATAATTGCCAGACTCAAACAGTAACAACCTTATCTATGAAAAGGCAACACTGCAAATATTACACCAGGCCCTAAGGCACCAATACATCTTGTATTAGGAAAACAGAACAAGTCAGGTTGCTATGGATCCCTATACAGAAACTACAAGCTAGCAAATAACTTCACCTGAGTCACATGATCAGAACACAGGCAGACCCTTGCTGAATACAGAAGAAAGAGACCATAAAATAGAAATACAAATGTACAGATAAAAACTACACTGGAAACCACAAGAGGCCAGACTCTATATGCAGTGCAACAATGGAAAAACAGAAATATCATTCTTCATAAAACATCAAATACCATCAAGAAATATAAACCATCCGTCGTAACAGTAAAACATGTTGGGAATCCCGGCCTCGGATTGCCGCAGCCAGGTTCCCTTACCTTGCCCGGCAGGCACCGGCTCCATCCCTCCTCAGCGGCAGCACAGGGCAGACCATTCCGAGGCCCTGCCGCGGCATTCCTCCCACGCGGCACACACCACCAACTTCCTCCTGACACCCGTCCCTCTAGGCACGAGTGCGCTGCTCTTGCCGCCTCTTAAAGGGGCCGCGGCAGGAAACATCAGCACGGCCCCCAACGATGATGTCATCTTCCAGGGCTATTTAAGCCCAGCTCTCTGCACCATTCCTTGCCTTGACAACAGGTCCACCTTCTCGAAGTGCTAGTTGCTGATCCAGTTCCTGACATCTCCAGTTCCTGTCTTCTGACCCTGTTCCTGCTCCTGCTCCTGTCCTTGGTTCCTGATTCCTGTTCTCGTGGTTCCAGTTCCTGCGTTCCTGTCCGTTCCTGTGTTCCTGTCTCCGCGCCTCTCCTCATCCTCCAGTTCCTGTGCTTCCATCCTTGGCTTGATCTCCTAGTTTTGACTTCAGCTCGCCTCCTCGTTTCTGCTCGTCTACTGCCCATCTTGACCCTTGGCTTTGTTCCTCGTCTTGCTTGTCTGCTGCCTGCCCCAGACCTTCGGATTGGACTCTCGTTTTGCACCTTCGCTGCCTGCCATGACCCAGACTCCTGACTTCACATCTGCCTTCCTCTGCTCCAGTCTTTGTCAAGGTGACCACACCTAAGACTTGCCAGCCCCGGTACCCAAGGGCTCAACCTGAGGGGAATGAGGGCTGGTATAGGTGAAGCTCCAGCCAGGCCGTCCTCACCTGCTCCACCAGCTGGCAACGAGGGCCATTGGGGGCCGTCCCTCAGTGGTAGCACTAACACTTGTCCTGGTCCAAGGGTCTACAATGCCAACAAAACATATTAATATAAGAATACATATTTCAAAACAGCTGATGAATAGAATAACATTCAATGATTAAAAACTCATAAAAAATGTTTTTAATTTACCAAACATCAGCAAAATATTTCCAAACAGCAGACACAAAAATAGTAATTAAAACTAATAGCAATAAAAAAAATCCTCTGCTTTCCATACCTGGGAACTTTTGATTCCAGTCACTCTGAGATGTCATGGATTAGCGAGGTGTGGTGCTCTCTGTCCAATACACACATTCTATAACACACAAATGTTCATTCTCTCACATACTCACTCTCTCACATACAGTCTCTCATAAACACACATATTCTCACACAAATTCTTCCTCTCTTATATACATGCTCTCATTCACACTCTCCCTTTTCTCATGCACATGCTCTCAAACATTTTCCTCTCTCACACACAGGCTTTCACTCCCTAAGACTCTCTCACACACACATACAGGCTCTCACTCCCACATATTCCATCTCTCTCATACTCACATGCTCCCTCTGTCTTATATACTTGCTTTTGCACACACATGCTTCTGTCTGTCATACACATATGTTCTCATCAACATACATGCTCTCTTTATCTCACACACACACACTCCCTCTCATACACACATGCTCCCACATACATATGCTTCCTCTCTTATGCTCTCATACATCCACACATTCCCTCTCTTTCATACATATGTGCTCTCTCTCACATACATGCTTGCTCACTCATACACACATGCTCTCATATATACACATGTTCTCACATAAACACACATATACTCACATGCTCTCTCTCTCTTTTCCTGGAGTTTACGGGAGGGAGGCGGGGTCACATGGTCTCCTCCTCACTAAGATACCAGCAGGATGGGGTGCACCAGCAGCCTGTTGGGCTTCCTCTTTCTTGGCCACCGGGGTGGGATATACCAGCAGTCTGTTGGGCATCTTCTTTAGCCACTGGGATGGAATTGCCAATAGCTTGTCAGGCTTCTTCTTTTTTGGCCAAGGGGTACAATGGGTTGCACCAACTGCCTGTCAAGCCTTTTCTCTCTCATACACATATTTTTTCACACATACATATGCTCCCTTTCTCTTACACACATGCTTTCACACATACACACAAATGCTTTCACGCATACACATACATAAACAAGCATGCTCTCACTCTCTTTTCCTGGAATCTGCGTGGGGAGGGGGGTCTTGCGGTGTCCTCCTCCCTCAGGCTTCCGGCAAGATGAGTTGCACCAGCAGCCTATCACACCTCTTCTTTCTCGGCCAAAGGGATAGGGTGTGCCAGCAGCTCGAGCATCTTCTTTCTCAGCCACAGGGATGGGGTATGCCAGTGGCCTGTTATGTGTCATCTTCTTCGGCAACTGGCGGGATTGGGTGCACTGGCAGTCTGATGGACCACTTCTTTCTTGGCTGTGGGTGGGATGGTGTGGGCAGACAATTTGTTGAACCTCATCTTTTATGGCCGCTGGTGGGATGGGGTGTGCCAGCGGCTTGTCAGGCCTCTATTTTCATGGTCACCAGCAGGATGGGAATGTGCTGTGGCCTGTTAAGCCTCTTCTTTCACAGCCGCTAGTGGGATGAGGTGTGCCAGCAACCTGTCAGACCTAATTCATGAAGTGAACCAGATTTTCCTCTCTGCTATTTCCCGTGGACCCCCTGTTATGGTCTGGTGGACCCCTAGGATTCTGCAGACCACAGGTTGGGAACCACTGATTTTTATCATTGATTCCTACTCTCAAGATTTTAATAAATACTGAAATTATTTGAATTATTGTTTAGAGGAGTAGACTTGTGCATAGCATAGCAGGCTGAGAACCAGAGAAGCTAACGTTCAAATCCTATTTCTTCCATTCACATTCCTTGTAATCTTGGGCAAATAATTTCACTCTCCATTGCCACAGGTATAAACTTAGGAGGTCATTTACTAAGTTGTGGTACAGAAAATACTGTGGGGTTTTATAAACTGTGGTACTCAGTACTGCAGATTTATACTGCGGTATTTATACTGCGGTATTTATACTGCGGTATTTATACTGCGGTATTTTCCCTGGAGGTAAACCAGCTCCAGGAAAAATACTGTGGCTTAGCTGCCACCTTGAAATTCCATACCATGGTGATTCCATAGTCTGGGCCTGCTGTCTTATTAAAGCTTACATGTAGCCCGAAAAAATGGACTCCCCCAAGTAGAAAAAACTTGCTGTTCCACCCCAACTGCCTCTTAAGGTGGCCCCAGTGTACAAATATTTTTTAAAAAATGTAAAAGTAATGGTACAGGCTTCTCCCCTCCCTCTGAAACCCCACCCCTTTTCACAAATTTCCTCCACACCCTGGCCTCTGAGTCTCCCTAGACCTCTAACCCCCCTCCCCATCCTAGCACATCACCAGATCCTTCCCCCTATGCAATACCTTTATAATTCTGGTGGGCAAGTGGGACTAAGAGAACACTAGGTTCCAGGTCCAGCACCAGTACAGAAAAAATGATAATTCGGATAAAGGTATAGGTTATGGAAAGTATCACATCATGGACAGGTTTTGGTGCTAGTCCATATTGTCCCTAGTTAGGTTTCATTTCTGGCCTGGTGGCAGGATACCACATATTTTGCTGCTGGTAATGGGAGGTAAGAAGGGTGGCACTCCTCAGTCAATGAGTCTAATGGAAGTAGGGGGAAGGGGGCCTATTTGTTGGCATCTGCCAGCCAAGGAGCTTGGGCCATGGGTGGTTACAGCTTGTGGTGAGCGAGAGGAGGGGAAGTCTGTTGGTCAGCTTTGACTTCTCTCAAAAACATTCCACATCCTCCTCCTGCAGCTGAGCTCTGAGACGAGCTTGCTCAGCAAGTAGAGGACAGCTTACTGGTACCATATATCAAGAAAAATATGCTTTGCAGGCTGCAGCTATACCTGAGAGTTAGTCCAGATCATTTATCAGAACAGGCTAGTGCTAGGCCAGAGCTATGTTTTCTAGCTGCCTAGCCCATCATAAACAATTCTAGTAATTCCTGAAAATCCAATCAATTTGTGCCTCAGCTGAAAAAAAAGGCATGTTCCAGGACATGCAGCAAAAAGTGGAAATGTCCTGGGAAAAAAGCAAGATGTCTGATTACCTTAAGCTATATGTTGGGATGGGTGAGAGGAATGGGATAAAATCATTCAATATGTAATTTACCCCAATAAGACAATTTACCAAGGCTCTCTATCCCTGTGCAGGACTTGCTCATTGTGAAATAAAACTAATATATGCATCCTATTTTGTTTTTAAATTAATCTAATTACAGCTGATTTAAACCATATGGAAGATCAGTTAAGGTACTGTATTTTAAATGAAAGAAGACCTAAAATTAAAAGAAAACTTAATGATTGTATATCATGAAAAATAGGATCATGAATGCAAAAGCACTACAGAGTACATTTCAGCAACATTAGTGTACATCATTAGCAACTCCATTGGTATTTTTTTAATAATCATTATTAACTCATTTTATATAATTATAGTTAAAACCTTTAATTCCAGATTCATTCTACAAACTCACCTCCCTGATGGATTAAGAGAATATTTTTCATTTCCATCTCAGATGAATTTCCCCCCTGTGTCTTCAAAAAAGTTAATTGTGTATTGCTATGGAGATGAAACTATAATTCAGTTCTGTTCTAAGGTCAACAGTTACTCTGAATATGGAATCTGTTATACATTCAGGCTGAATGCAATCAAGTTTAGTGAACGATTTACATTCTTCCGTCCAGTAAACATTATGGGTCTGAATCATCAAGATCTTTTCTCTTAAACTCAGACTTTGAAAACATCCAGGTAGGACAACTTTGAAAGAACTACGCGTGGCTCCCATATATATGCTTATAAGAACATAAGATTTGCCATAATGGGTCAGACCAAAGGTCCATCAAGCTCAGTATCCTGTTTCCCACAGTGACCAATCCAGGTCACAAGTACCTGGCAGGATCCCTAAGGGAAGACATATTCCATGCTACTTATCCTAGGGATAAGCAATGGATTCCTGCAACTCCATCTTAATAATGGTTTATGGACTTTTCCTCAAGAAACTTGTCCAAATCTTTCTTAAAAGCACCTACACTAATAGGGGTAGATTTTCAAAAAACGCGAATAGGCGTACTTTTGCTGGCGCATCAGGCGCCAGCAAAAGTACGCTGGATTTTAGTAGATACGCGCGGAGCCGCGCGTATCCACTAAAATCCTGGATCGGCGCGCGCAAGGCTATGAATTCTGTATAGCCGGCGCGCGCCGAGCCGCGCAGCCTACCCCCATTCCCTCCAAGGCCGCTCCGAAATCGGAGCGGCCTTGGAGGGAATCCTCTAACGCCCTCCCCTCACCTTCCCCTCCCTTCCTCTACCTAACCCACCCGCCCGGCCCTGTCTACACCCCCCCCTTACCTTTCTCTGGGGATTTACGCCTCCCGGAGGGAGAAGTAAATCCCCGCGCGCCAGCGGGCCTGTTGCGCGCCGGGACGCGACCTGGGGGCGGGTATGGAGGGTGCGGCCACGCCCCCGGACCGCCCCGGGCCGTAGCCACGCCCCCGTACCCGCCCCCAAAACGCTGCCGACACGCCCCCTAAACGCCGCAACGACCGGGCCCGCCCCCGACACGCCCCCCTCGGAGAACCCCGGGACTTACGTGAGTCCCGGGGCTCTGCGCGCGCCGGTAGGCCTATGTAAAATAGGCTCACCGGCGCGCAGGGCCCTGCTCGCCTAAATCCGCCCGGTTTTGGGCGGATTTAGGCGAGCAGGGCTCTGAAAATCCGCCCCATAGTTTTTACCACATCCGCTGACAATGAATGTACACTTAGTAACTTCATTGTGTGTCCCCTGCTCTTTGTACTTTTTGAAACAGTAAACAACCAATTCACATTTAGTCATTCCACTCCAGTTGTTATTTATAGACCTCTACCATATCTCCCGTCAGCTGTCTCTTCTCCAAGCTGAAGAGCCCTAACCGCTTTAGTCTTTCCTAAAAGGGGAATTGTTCCATCCCCTTTATCATTTTGGTCTCCCTTTCCTGTACCTTTTCTAATTCTGCTATATTTCTTTTGAGATGTGATGACCAGAACTGCACACAGTACTCAAGATGAGGTCACACCATGGAGTGATACAGAGGCATTATGATATTCTCTGTTTTATTCTCCATTCCTTTCCCAATAATTCCTATCATTCTATTTGCTTTCTTAGCTGCTGCTGCACACTGAGCAGAAGATTTCAATGTATTATCAACAAAGATGCATAGATCCTTTTCCTGAATGGTGACTCCTAGTATGGAACCTTGCATTATGTAGCTATAATTTGATTTACTTTCCCAAAGTCCATCACTTTTGTCACAGTGTGTGAGCCCTTGGCTGTGATATTGATGCAGCCAAGCAAGCAAATCCACTAGGTCCATGCTGATATCAGGTGAATATGCTCCAACCAGGATAAGGTCTGGGCTTCACCTGTACCAGCCATGTTCACCACAGGTTAAGCCCTTGGGTTCCAGGGGCCGGAAGGGCTTAGGCGAGGTTCCTGTAGGGAACAGTCAGGCAAAGGCCAGTAGAAAGCCAAGGTCAGGGAAGATAGCAGTCAAGCGGTATTGGAGTTCAGGCAGAGGTCAGGGTAGGTGGAGATCAAGCAGCATCTAAGTCCAGGCAGATGTCAGGGCAGGTAGATATCAAGCAGCATTAGAAACCAGGCCAGTGTCAAGAACCAAGAATCAGATAAACAGAGAAAGAAGGGGGAGACAAAGCCAAGAAAAGGCAAGACATGAGTCAGGACAAACAAGACAAGGACAGGCAATAGACGGACTAGGACTGTGAGGGTGAACTCCAGTCATACAATGGAGGCAGTGCATGCAAATCTTTCTCAAGCATATTCATTGTAGATATCCCAAAAACCTGGCTAGTTTCTGACACTCGAGGACTGGAGTTTGCCATTACTGGACTAGGAGAAGGGCAAGGCAAGGAACAGGTCTGGAACAAAGCAGGGTAGAAACCGGAGCAAGATGAGGCAGGAACTGGAACAAGATGAGGCAGGAACACAGAGCAACATGCACTGTAGACTAGGCAGGAGGACCTGTTGCTGAGGTGAGGTCTGGAATTCAAATAGGGGGCTGACAACTTCAGCGGATGCCGTGCTATGCCATGCTATTCTTCCCACCGTGGGGCTACTTAACCTTTATTGGAGCGCAATCACACACCTAAGTAGCAGCGGCATCGGGGCAGCCGGATGGCGTCCTGAGTGAGTGAGGCTGGCCCTGACTGCCAATGCAGTTGGCCGAGTATTACAGTACCCCCCTTTATAAGCCTCCTCCCCAGACCTTTTGGCCTGGGTCCATAGAAAAATAGACTGTGAAACTTCTGGTTAACTGCGAGGCGTGGCTGGTTCCCATGTGTTCTCTTTGGACCAAATCCCTTCCAGGATATGAGGTAAAATAACTTGCTCCAAATGATCTTGGTATTCAGTATGTCCTTTACCTCACACTCCATGTCCTTTTCAGTGCTCACATTAGTGGACAAGGAGATAGATTGTGATGGCCAGCATAGGAACAAAGGCTTGAGCAATGATACGTGGAATGTATCGTGGACTTTGAGCATGCAAGCTAATTTAAGTTGGAAAGACTGAATTCAATTGTTGGATAATAGGGATCGGCTCAAAGAAATGTGGTACAAATTTCATGGATGGTATCTTCAAGTGAAGATTCCAAGTATTCAACCATACCATGTCCCCTGGCTTGAAGTTAGGAGCTGGGCAGCATCTCTTGTCTACTTGTTTTTTATGCTTCTCAGAGCTGGCATGTCTTTTGCCATAATTCTCCTAGGTTCTGGCCCATAGTGACTACTTTGGGGCTTGATACTGCAAGTGGGACCAGAAGAAGCACATGTGGATATCTGCCGTACACAATCTTCAAGGGATAGAAACCTGAAAATTCTCTGGTATGATTGTTATGGCAAAATTTTGCCCATAGGAGTAGAGTAGCCCAGTCATACTGCCATTCATTCACATAGGCCCTTAGGACGCCTCTGAAAATTTGGTTTGTCCAGTCTGTCTGCCCATTAGCTTGTGGATAGTAGGCTGAAGAAAAATCCAATTAAATCTTAAATTTCTGGTAAAGGTTCTTCCAAACCTTCACAGTGAATCGCACTCCACGGACAGAGAGAATGTGTTCAGGCAAACCGTGGAATCGGAAGACATGCTAAAAGGAGAGCTGGACCAGTTCTGGAGCTGAGAGAAGTCCAGAGAATGGTACTAAGTGGGCCATCTTTGAGAACTGGTCCACCACAACCCAAATGATAGTACAACAGTTAGAACAAGGGAAATCTGTGACAAAGTCTATGGCCACATGGGACCATGACCTTTCAGAAACTGGCAATGGTTGTAACAGCCCTCAAGAATGGGTATGGGAGGGTTTGTTGACCACACAAGTAGGACAGGATTCCACATACCGATGAACATTATACTTCACTTGAGGCCACCAATAGTGACATAGGAGCAATTCCAGTGTTTTTGTTATACCTAGATGGCCTGCTAGCCGGGAGTTGTGTGCCCATTGAAGTACTTTTTCTCAAAAGCAATTAGGGTCAACAATCTCCCCCAAGGATACTGGAACCGCTATGGCCACCATAATTTTTGCAGTGTCAATGATGTGAAGAGGTGGTTCCTGCACATCCTCTACCTCAAAAGACTGAGACTAGACATCTTCATGTTAGTTTCTCTCTGCTGGGCGATACTTGAGATTGAATTCAAAGCAGTTAAAAAACAGAGACCAGTGGGCTTGTCGCGGATTCAACTGATATGCCTGTTGGAGGTATTGGAGGTTCTTGTGGCCTGTGTAGATAGTGACAGAATAATCAGCCTCCTCCAGTTAGTTGCGCCATTCCTGCAAGGTGAGTTTGAAAGCCAGGAGTTCTCTGTCCCCAATAGTATAGTTCCTCTCAGTAGGTGAAAACTTCTTAGAAAAGAAGAAGCAAGACATGAGTGTCCCTTTGTCATTGTGCTGAGAGAAAATGGCTCCGACACTGGTAATGGAGGCATCTACCTCTACAAGGAAAGGTCTCAGAGGGTCTGGATACTGAAGGCATGAAACCTATATGTTAGAAAAGTAAACAAAAGGAAGAACAATAAGAAACTGATCTGGTTCTCAAAGGAGGTAGCTGAAAAAATAAAGGCAAAAAGAACAGCGTTCAAGAAGTATAAAGGATCCCAAAAAAAGAGTAACACAGGGGAGAATATCAAGTGAAACTGAGAGAGATGAAGGAAGAAAAAAAGAAAGCAAAATGTCAGGCAGAAAAAAGGATTGTCAAATGACAAAACATTTTTCAGATATATCAAAGAAATGAAAAAGTTCTGAAGTGGTATAGTGAAATTGAAAGGTGCAAAGATCAATGTGTGGAGAGAGATGAAGAAATGGCAGAAATAAACAAATGCTTCAGTTCAATGTTCACTAAAGAGGACCCTGTAGAAAGGCCGTCGCTGGTTGACAAGACCATAAATGGGAATAGAGTAAACAAAACTATGTTTACAGATGAGAAAGTATGGGAAGAGTAGGAAAACTGAAAGTGGACAAGGTCATGGGCCAGATGAGGTACATCTCAGGATACTGAGGGAGCTCAAAGATGTGATGGTGAGGTCACCAAAAGACCTGTTCAATAGATCCCTGGAAACAGGAGTGGTGCTGCGAGATTGGAGAAGAGCAGTGGTGATGCCACTTTACAAGAGTGGGAG
Organism: Rhinatrema bivittatum; assembly: GCF_901001135.1. NCBI lineage: Eukaryota > Metazoa > Chordata > Amphibia > Gymnophiona > Rhinatrematidae > Rhinatrema > Rhinatrema bivittatum. Next base: position 119,838,622 of record NC_042620.1, read on the forward strand.
CAGAGAGGAGGCTGGAAAACTACAGGCCGGTTAGCCTCACCTCAGTGGTGAGAAAATTAATGGAGACTCTACTAAAGGAAAGCATAGTGAATTATCTACAATCTAGTGGGTTGCTTGACCCAAAGCAGCATAGATTCACCAGGAGAAGGTCCTGTCAACAAATCTGATTGATTATTTTGAATAGGTGACTAGAGAATTGGATCAGGGAAGAGCACTCAATGTCCCTTATTTGGATTTTAGTTAAGCTTTTGATAGTGTATGTGCCACCCTCCCACCCCCCTTGGTCTGGACTATGAATTACCCTTATGCTTGGGGTGTGGAGTACTACATGATAAATTATATTTACTAATATGATTTTTCTTCAGGTTCATAGCCTGAAGGCAGGATGAGACAGGGTCCTGGTCATTCTGATACTACAATACTCTGACCTTCCCAAACAACCTCTCAGTTATGGCACCACAAACCAGATAAAATCATCACACCAGAATAAAAAAGTAACTAGCCCTTTTACAAGTATTGTGTAAGCAGACAGTAAACCCAACCAGAACATTAAATGAGAAAATACAGTAGTGAAGTATAATATAAACTTGCAGTTTTCTTATTTTATATCAAGCAATGCAAAAATAATACTGGGTATGGCCTGTTAACCAGGAAAACCAACATGCTCATGGATAGTAAAAAAAAAAAATAGGGAATGCTAATAGAGAAGTTGGGAGGAAAGGCAGTGAAGTACATAACTTTCAAAAATTGTCTTTATTTCTGAGTACTCCAAAAAAGGGGGCGAGGGGAACTGATCCAGCCCAATGTCACAAGTTTGTAAAGGGTGCACTTTGTCCAAACAGAAAATTGTGTGGAAAAAAACAATCAAAAAAATGAAGAAGTCCCCCTTGATAGTGGAGCTGGTTAGATGATACACCAAATGGATGAGCATTGCAGTGTGTGAAACGTCTCTCTCTCCTGGAGAGCTTCTCCAAATGGTTTACTTGGTACAAAACAGAAAGCTGGCCTGGTTTCTTTCTCTTACAGAAAGACCACGGTCCATCAGTCTTTCTTTCCCAGTACCTGCTAGCAAGGATTTATGCTTGACTTTGGCTGAAAGGCTGAAGCAATTAAGATGAGATACTGAATTTGTGGACAAAAGGCAAGGAAATAAACCATCTCCCTCCTCTGTTAAATTACTCTCTGCGCAAAGTTTAGATTACTTAACACAGTCTTTTAGAAGGGTGATCCATCCATGTGTTCCTGGGCCTGGACATCTCTAGAAAAGCAGTCTCTCAGCTCCTGGTTCCTCTGTCCCTTGATGGGCTTTCATATGTTACTCAGCTATAAAGCAAGAACAGCTGTCTGTCTCTCTATTTCTTCAAAATGCAGATTTCTGTCTCTTCCTCTTGATAATTAGTTCTTCACAGAACTGATTGCTGAGCTGCCAGATATGCTCCTCTCTTCCTGCTCCTGGCTCCAACTCCTGGCCATCCCCGCCGCTCACACAAAGACAGAGCACTAGGGATGTGCAGAGGGACACCATACGTTGCATTTGGGATTCATATTCATAGGGGGGCAGATACATTGCATTCGGCAAGGGGGGCCCTCGATACATTTATTCGTTGATTCTTTTTCGTTTCCTGGCTAAAATTAAATTAACTACAAACCCCCCGCCCTCCTGACCCCCCCAAGACTTACCAAAACTCCCTGGTGGTCCAGCGGGGGGTCCAGGAGCCATCTCCTGCACTCACACCCTCGGCTGCCGGTATTCAAAATGGTGCCGATAGCCTTTGACCTACTATGTCACAGGGGCTACCGGTGCCATTGGTCAGCCCCTGTCACATGGTAGGAGCAATGGATGGCTGGCGCCATCTTGTGCTCCTGACCCCCACAAGACTTGCCAGAAGTCCAGTGGGGGTCCGGGAGCGACCTCCTGCACTCAGACCATCGGCTGCCAGTATTCAAAATGGTGCCAATAGCCTTTGCCCTCACTGTCACAGGGGCCGACCGTCGAAGCACAAGATGGCGCCAGCCATCCATTGCTCCTACCATGTGATAGGGGCTGACCAATGGCACCGGTAGCCCCTGTGACATAGTAGGTCAAAGGCTATCGGCGCCATTTTGAATACCGGCAGCCGAGGGTGTGAGTGCAAGAGATGGCTCCCTGACCCCCCCACTGGACCACCAGGGAGTTTTGGTAAGTTTTTGGGGGGTCAGGAGGGTGGGGGGTTTGTTTAAATTGGCTCCTTTGGATGGCCAAATAATTCGGCGAAGATTTGTTGTATTCGTGGGGAATTGCGATACATTTCGCTTCCCCACGAATACAACAAATATGGTCCTATACGTTGCAGATTACCAATTCGTAGGGAATGAATACACACCCCTACAGAGCACCAGTTTGTGTCTTTTCTTCCTTAAATGGTCTCCCAACATTCCTTTGGCTTCCTTCTCTGCTGGCTTTGTAATGCTGTTCTCTGGGCAGGCTAAACAGTACAGCCCTTTTCCCAACTTGTTAAACCTATGAGTGCTGGATGCTGGTTCTTGCAGAACATTTGTCATTCACAGAAGAGCACACAGGGATTTTGATGTATTTTTATATTCCTTCACCTTGGCTGTGGCAATTTGCAGTCTCTGTAGAGTTGAAAAACCCTTTTTGGCAGGTCCAAAACATATCACTCAGATCCAGATGCAGCTCAGTCCACATTGTAAGGCTACAATACATGATAAGCTCGTGGGGGCAGGAATCTAGTTTATAATAGTTTGTTACAGATATGGTCCCACATAGGAGATTCATCAATAAAATGAGATGCTTGGGAGTGGGTGCCAAGGTAGTGAGGTAGATTGTAAACTGTTTGACTGACAGGAGACAGCTTGCAATGGTAAATGGAACCTACTCTGAAGAACAGTGTTAAGTGGAGTGCCCCAGGGATTGATTTTGGGACCAGTTCTGTTCAATATCTTTGTAAGCAACATTGCGGAAGGGATAGAATTTAAATTTGTCTATTTGGGAAAATATTAAGATCTGCAATACAGTGGACATGCATGAAGGAGTAGAGAAAATGCAAAGTGATTTAAGAAAGCTTGAATATTGGTCAAGGATTTGGCAGCTTAGATTCAATATTAGGAAGTGCAGAGTTATGTATCTGGGGTGCAATAATCCAAAAGAACTGTATGTGATGAGTGATGAAAGACTAATGTGCACAGACTGAGAGAGGGACCTTGGGGTGATACTAACTGGCGATCTGAAGCAATGTGACAAGGCAATAGCTAAAGCTATGAGAATATTGGGCTGCACAGAGAGTAGAATAACCAGTAAGAAAAAGGAGGTGATAATTCTCTTGAACAGGGCCTTGGTGAGGCCTCACCTGGAGTACTGCATTCAGTACTGTAGCTCATACCTCAAAAAGAATAGCGACAGGATGGAGGCGGTCCAAAGAAGCGTGACCAAAATAGTATGGGGTCTGTATCAGAAGACTTATGAGGAGACACTGAAGGATCTACACATCTACACATGTACACCCTAGAAGAGAGGAGACACAGGGGAGATATGAAACAGACCTTTAGATATCTGAAAGGTTTTAATGATGCACGTACGTCGAACCTTTTCCATTGGAAAGGAAATAGTAGTACTAGGGGTCACAAAATGAGACTCTGGGGGGGAGGGGGTTAACACAGAACCAATGTCAGCAATTATTTCTTCTTGGAAAGGGTGGTGGGTGCCTGGAATGCCCTTCAAGAGGAGGTGGTGAACACAAAAACAGTCAAATTGGTGTTACATTTGCTACTCTCCAATCTTCAGGTACCAAAGACAATTTTAATGATAGTTTACAAATTACCAATAGCAGGTTTGCTATTTCATTTTTCAGTTCTTTCAGCACTCTGGGATGTTTACCATCTGATCCAGGTGATTTGCTACTCTTTAGTTTGTCAATTTGCCCTATTTCATCTTCCAAATACACTGAGATTTGTTTCAGTTTCTCTGAATCATCACCTTTTAATATCATTTCTGGCATGGGTATCTCTCTTACATTTTCCTCACTAGACCGAAGCAAAGAATTCATTTAGGCTCTCTGCTATGGCCTTGTCATCCCTAAATGCCCCTTTTACCCCTTTATCATATAATGGTCAAATTAACTCCCTTGCAGCCTTTTTACTTTAAATGTTCTTGAAAAAGTTTTATTATACGTTTTTGCTTTGCATCTAGCTTACCAGTGCTTATCCTGTTTCCTGTTTTGTTTTTTTTCATTTGGATCCCTTTTTCATTTCTTGAAAGATGTTCTTTTAGCTTTTATAGCCTCTCTCACTTCACCTTTAAACCATGCTGGTAGTCATTTAGTCTTCCTTTTGCCTTTTCTAATGTGTGCAGTACATCTGGTCTGGGCTTCCAAGATGGTATTTTTAAATAAGGTCCATGCCTGATATAAACTTTTAACCTTTGCAGCTGCTCCTTTCAGTTTTCCTCCAGTTATTAAGTTAAATTTGATCATGTTGTGATCACTATTGCCAAGTAGCTCCAACACTGTTATGACTCACACCAAATCCTAGTAAAGACTAGGTCTTAAATAGTTTCCCCTCTTGTTGGTTCTTGTACCAGCAGCTCAATGAAGCAGTCATTTATTTCATCTAGGAACTTTACCTTTCTAGCATGTCCTGAAGTGACAGTCAAACTGTCAATATTGGAGTAATTGAAATATTATTACTGTGTTGCTGATTTTGTAAGCTTCCCTAATTTCTTTTAGCATTTCATTGTGTGTTTGTTCATTCTGGCCAGATGGACGGTGATACACAGGGCACATAAAAAATCCTAAGAAATAGATTGTTGCTGAATTAAGGCTCTGTTCTTTACAGAGAAAAATCCAGGTTTCATAAATAAAAGCCAAGCTAAGCCATCATCCATATATGTTTTGCTTTCCTACCACCAAGATATACCTTCTGGAGATGGGATAGCAGAGGTATCCATATCATTAGAAACAGGCAGAGCTGATCCAGGTCATACCCACATTGTAAGTTGTAGTGAAAAACACTGGACCAGCTCTGAAAGTTCTGATTACAGCTGGCAAATGCGCCCTGGTGTGAGTCAGGTTAGAGCTTTGACTAAATCAGCCGCCTCCCCCACAGGCTGAGCCCTTGGATTCTGGCAGCCGGCAGGACTTAGGTAGGTCCCTCAGGTGGTAGAGTGAGCAAGAGTCCAGAGGCACACCAGAATCAGGACAGGCAGCAGACTGGAGAGACTGCAAACAGACCAGTGGTCAGAACAGGCAGCAGACAAACATAGACAGCATACAATGCAAGAGGTAAGTCTAAGCAGCAGGCCAGCATAATCAGGTGCGATGCAAAAGGTCAAGTCCAGGAGATCAGGCCAAGGATGGATGAAGACACACAGGAGACACTGGATGAGACAGCAGGGCAAGGCAAGGCTGGACGAGACAGACTCAGCAAGGCAAGGCGGGAGCACAGGAACAGACACAGGAACTCAGGAACAAACAGGAACACAGGATGTCCAGGTACACAGGAGCTACTAGGCAGGAGATCTATTGCTGAGGTGAGGTAATGCTGCGGGGCTTTTGCTTAAATAGCCCAGCTGGGATGATGTCATCAGGAGGCGCTGCTCAGTGTTTCCCGCTGCGGGAAACTATGTTCACATGTGCGCGCGTGCGCCTAAGAGAAAGTAGTGGCCTGGTCAGATTGGCAGCATCAGCTGTGCCAGCGGCATGCAATGACAGCAATGTTCTGCCACCACAGGAGGCCTCTGGCAGCATCAGGCAGCCACAGAGCAGTCCTGTGATAACACTTTGACTATCGCCCACATCAATAGATGTAAGGTCTCTGAAATCTTTTCCTCCTAGGTCCTTTTTTTCTCTCCTTACAGTCTAGAACTGCTTGTAGCAGAATCAGACTCAGACTCTGGTGAACAATCTCTGGCAGGATGGCCTTTCTCTTGTACCTCCCTGTACACTAGTCCCCAGCCCATTGGATCCTCTTTCTCTCTTCACCCTTCTGCACTTCTCAGAATTCCTATCCCAGAACCCTTCCCCTTAACTCTCCTCTGAGCCTTATCTGTGGAGATACCGGCCTTATGCTGCCACTCAGTGAAAACACCCTGCTCAGTGGGGAGTGCAGCTCTTCCATTGCACACTGACCCGATGCTGACATCAGACAGGCTAGGTATAGTGAGATCTCTGTCATACCAAGGGCACTCAGACCTTCTAAAGCATGTTTGGGGAGGGGCGAGTAAGAGTAGTTGGGACAGACTGGATCATACTGGGAGGGGGGTAGTGAATGTGACTGGGATAGACTGGCCATACTGGGGGAAGGGAGTAAGTGATGGAGAATCTAATTTAAAATTGACTCTAAAATCTCTTTGCATCAAAGTGTTCCATTCCTGTATAGCCTGCTGTTGAGTCTAGCGATGTATCTCCTACAATTTCTCCTGACTCAAATTGTGTGCCTCCTCCTTTTCTTCATCCAGATTGTCTTCTAGTCCCTCTGAAAGAGGCAGGCCCCTGGTTTTGGCAAGGTTATGAAGCATTCAGCATGCTAGAAAGATCTCACAGACCTAGTTGGGTTTAGAGAAGGCATCCCCCAGATCTGTCCAGGCATCGGAAACATGTTTTGAGTAGGCCAAAGGCTCTCTTAATGACTGCCGTGGTCTGCCAGTGGGCCTTGTTATAGCAAATATCTGCAGCAGTCTGTGGATTAGCTAGTGGGATCTTGAGCCAGATTTTGAGTGAATATCCTCTATCACCTGTAAGGGAGAAGGCAGAGAGGAGTAGAGTTAGAGATCCCTTAGTCTTGTGCAGTGGGGCAGTTCCCTGGTAGAGGTTAGAGCAGTCCTTCTGGGCCAATTCTACAAGTCCACCTAGATATGAGAAATTGAAAAAGAGAAGAGGTTAATTGCTGTGTGGTGGTAGTGATAAGTGCATTCCTACTTAGAAGTCAGTACCCAGTGTTGTGCCCTTCCTGGAAGTAGTAATGAATTCCTGACTGTGAGAAGATGTAGGCATCCTGACTGGATCCCAGAAACCTGGCTACAACATCCATGATGATCCCCTTGGCATCGCAGATCAACTATATATTAGACAGCGGAAACCCTTGAAGTTGCGCTAGGTAGCCTTGTCGGCCTCTGGTGCCCTTATAGGAATGTGAGTGTAATCAGTAGTCCCCAAGACAGATGGGAAGTGTGCAATGTGGTAGAAATCAGTTATACATTTTTGTTGTTGCGGTCTGCTCCAAGGGAAAGATATATATTGCTGTGTTTTCCTGAGAAACGCAGCCAGAAACTGCTCAATAAATATGGAGGTGGCAGATTGGCTACCAGCTTATTCCAGTTGTGACTTCTAGAGCTGTTTGGAAGGTTCCGGTTGCCAAAAATGCCAAGGCGGTAGTGATCTTGATGTACTGGCATGGCATGGCTCCTGCTCTAAATGCTGATATAGGTACAGAATGGTTTTCTTGTTGAATCTGCAACTTGTTCCTCTGACCTATTCAAAAACTGTGCTCTAGTCCTGTATACTCTCTGTAAGGGGTACCTCTTCCTCTTCCTTCTCCTCTGTTATTTCTCCCTCCTCAACCATTGTGCCATGAGTATCCATAAGCCTATTAGAGTCAATTTTAAGTTAGATTCTTCATCACTTATTTCCTCCCCCCAGTATGGGTCAATCTGTCTCAGTTACATTCATTCCTACCCCCCCCCCCCCCCCCCCCAGTATGATCCAGTCTGACCCAATTACCCTTAATCCCCCCTAGTCACATTTAATTCCATCCCCTAATATGGACCAGTCTGTCCCAGTCACTGTCCCAGTCTGTCCCAATTTCTAGCCTGCTGCCATGTCTACTCATCCTGGAGAAGCCAGTCCACCAAACACCTAGTCAAAAAACACCATGAAAGTTTGAACTTGATGCGTAAAATAGCTATAGTAAATCTACTCATGCAGTGTTGATGACATTTGCACACGTCACTTTTAAAATAGCAATTTACTTGCATATAAGAAAACCAGACCTGTAACACACTCATTTTTTACATGTGTACTTTTACACGTGAAGGTGGATATACACACATATGTGACCTGTTTATAAAATATGGATTACATGCAGATGCTTTACATACACACCTACATGTTCACTTTATCTCAAGTAATGTTATGAAAATTCACTCCTTAGTGAATTGGCCTCTATGAAGACAATTTTCAAGAACCTACATTTTTGCAGGGTACTCATGTAATTTACTACACGCCAGAGATGCTTTAAAAAATTAATACGGTACCGGGTCAGATCCAGGTCCTTCAGCGATAGCAGATGGCAGATGATTTTTTTATTTTCCCTTCCCCTTCATACATAGTATGGAGAAAATATTGTAAGCATGAAAAGTGAATTTACCACATTTCATAGGTGGTGCAAATAAACAGAGTGCTTTAACTGTTTAAAGGGTCCTGGGCAAACCTTTGTGTTTGCAATCCCTTTGATTTTTACCCTATTGATTGCCACCCTTCCTTCCTCCCTAACCCCAGCCCTCTCTTCCTTCCTCACACCCCTGTTAATTTGATGTTGCTAGCCCACTGCTGTAACCTTTCCTCCTCTTCTAGCCAGCATAGGCCTATGCAACCACACTTCTACCTAATTCCAGTCCATGCAGGCCTCTACCCTCTTCTGGCCCATGTGGACTGACACAAGTATGAAGTAAAGAGTCTTGTGCTGTGGTCAGGACCTGTGCTAGGATGTTAGGCTCTCTTCAGTCTTGCATGCTCCCCTCCCCCCCCCCCCCCTTGCCCTTTAACTTTCAGGCCTATAATCCCCAGCCCCAATTCCCTCCCGAGATTTTGATAATTGAACTCAACAATCATTAATATATTCACTCCTTAGTGAATTGGCCTCTATGAAGACAATTTTCAAGAACCTACATTTTTGCAGGGTACTCATGTAATTTACTACACGCCAGAGATGCTTTAAAAAATTAATACGGTACCGGGTCAGATCCAGGTCCTTCAGCGATAGCAGATGGCAGATGATATATATTAATATAAGGTTCTTTCTATAATTCATTCATTAATTTACGATCAAGACTCAACATGGCTCTGCACATCCTTACGATTGTATAAACCAATGAGACATCTCAGATCAATATCGCAATATCTGCTTGATGTCCCCACAGTCAGATTAGCAAGACTTAATTTGACTAGGGAAAGGGCCTTTTCAGTGGCAGGACCTATGTTGTGGAACTCTCTCCCTAACACCTTAAGGCAAATCTCCAGTCATAATGAATTTAAGAAGGCAGTAAAAACTTATTTATTTAAGATTGCATATGGTCATCTTGAAAATTGACCCCACCTTTATAAGCCATGTACTCTGCAGTTTCTGACTGTTTGATTATACACTTATTAGGAACCTGGATTGTACAAGTTAAAGTTTTAGGCTCTCTTATTTCCTTTCTTTCTTTATCTGTTTTTTGTAAAAAATTAGTTTATTTATTTTTGAGCAGGGATTATGATGGTTTATTGTATTTTTTTTCTGTACTTTTCTTTAACTTTTTGCTGATTTATTTTTAATTTTTTATTATATTTTATTTAATTTATTTTTTGGTTAACTTGATCTATATAATTGATTCTTGTAAACCGTCTTGATCAAACTAGTTTGAAAAGACGGTATAGAAATATTTTTAAATAAAATAAATAAATAAATAAATTAAGACCCTACCACTACCCCTTCCAGAACAATCCTGTAAAAACACATAATTTGACATCATACATTTAAATATAAAAATGTGTCCTGTACATATATATATCTAGAGAGAGAGAGAGAGAGACCAAAGTACACTGCAAGGGAATGGAAAAAGAGCCCTTGTGCGAGTAATATACTAACATTTAAAAATAAATCTTATATTATTTGAAACAAATAAAATACAAGAACACCTTAATGCTGATGAATGTAGCACATCAAACAACCAAACACATGTGCCTATGTACATACATAGGTCTGACAATCTGATATAAACATTGCCCTGCCTGTATATAGCTTCTGTGCGCCGGCTGCTGGCTTTCGCACGAATAGCGCCACCATGAAAGGTGGTGCTATTCGGCACACTACGGCCGACGATATTGTAACATTATCGCCGGCAGCGAAGCCACCACCGACTCTGCCCCCTCCCTGCCCCGACTCCTCCCCTCCCCCTAATTTGCATTATATCGCATGCAAAAAGGCCCTTTTCGCATGCGATATGGCCCTAACGCACACGATAAAGCTTTAGAAAAAAAACCCCTAAGGGTTAAGAATGATGAATCTAGGCCTTAGGTGGGCATAAGAAGCCTATTGGTGTTTTAAACATAGATGCACCTTTGGCTCCCCCTCCATCGGCATATGTGGAGCCCTATAAGATTTTTGGGTGTTCCCCCCCCCCCCCCCATGGTCACTTGTAGTACGCGCAGTAGGGATATTTTAAATGATATGCTTATTAAGAACACGTACGATATAAAATTAAGCGTATTTTTGCTCGCGTGCACATTTATGGGTGCACATGCACTCCTTTTAAAATGTACCTGTAAGAGTTTTTGAATTTTCCTAGGTGTTCACTTGTTTCTCCTTTGGAGTTGCCTGAGAGATTCCTTGTGGATCTCCTAGGTGTCTCCAAGGAGACTATTCCCTCAATTGTAAAAGTTATTATTTGCTTTCTCCAAGTTCTGATGTGGTGGAAAGTATCCCTAAAAAAGATCCAATTGATCTTACAGGTTTTTTTGGAGACATCTGATTTTCTTATTAAAGATAGGACCACCATCCCAATCTGATAAACAATTGGTTTGAAACTTTTCTTTTATTTTAAAGAATGCATCTTTTATGATCAAAAAATCTCTATTTTTCCTGATGTAATGAGGGATACTCAGTATCGTCATAAATTATTTTTGGCAAGAAAGCAAAAAGCGGACATAGTTGGGATTTTTCAGTTGAAATTTCCATGTAAATGCATGCTTAAATATCAAGGTAACAAATATGTTTTATATGATGTAGTCCAGCTAGATAGTTTCCTGGTTAGCAGGATGCTCACTCATGGTAGTTGTTCTACTCCTTAAGGGTAATAATGCTGGTCCAATTGATATTATGGCTTATTTTCTATGTAATATCAAGTTTCAGTTGAAATTTCCATGTAAATGCATGCTTAAATATCAAGGTAACAGATATGTTTTATATGATGTAGTCCAGCTAGATAGTTTCCTGGTTAGCAGAATGCTCACTCATGGTAGTTGTTCTACTCCTTAAGGGTAATAATGCTGGTCCAATTGATATTATGGCTTATTTTTTATGAAATATCAAATTTCTTGTTAACTTCTCTCTCCCTTATGTGGTCTGTGATGCAGGTTTCTGTTTAAACTTTCTCTTTGGTTTCATTTTCTTGATACATAATTGATATCAGAGATTGTCTACTACTGTTTGCAATCAAGTTTTTTCTTGGATATTTGTTTGAATTTTTAATAAAGAATAATATAACAAAAAAGGTGTGAACAGCTGAAGATTGCAATTTCACATCAGAAAAATATATGTGTCAGGCTCTCATATACATATAACAGCATGGACACAGCCTTCAATGGAATTTAAATATAATCACTAGCCCATTTTTTAATAATGTGGTGTAATCCAGCATTCCAACAAGTTATTTCTACATACACCAAAAATGTCAATGATGTTTTTTCCTTCAAATTATTTGTCATAAAAAGTAAATGCTAGGTAGAACATAAATATGACTTCTTCATTTCTGAATTTAAAAAATACCAACGCTTTATCAAAACTAATGGACTGATGACTGACTTCTGTCAGGCAGTCAATAGGAAAACTTCAAATAACCCTACAATTACAAAAAACAGCTTCTACTATAATTATAAAACCTTAGAGTTGAATTCTTCTTGCTTTTATGGATACAAAATTATTGATTACTCTATCATAATATATATTTTGCACTGTTTCAGTTTCAATTGACATTATTGATATATTGGAGAGTTGTTCTTGCTCTATTGAAAATCTTAGGAATTTTTAAATTAATTTTAATTTGCTAAATGACCTCTTACTAGCTATTCTAACTAAAGGTGTAAGAAAAATTTATAATGCTACTTCCATATCCAGATAGGACTCTAAAAAGAGAGTATTTATGGATCAGCTGAAGTAGATGGAATGGGGTGGCTAATTTCATGTTATGGCAATATAACAAAGCTTGATGCTTGAAACTTTCAATGTCTGAAGATATTTCATGAGCATTGAAATCTTAATTTTTTTTATTCTTTATTTTTAATAATATTTCAATAAACAAAGCATAAAAAACTTTGTAATGGTAACCATGGGATATACAAGCACCAAAAAAAAAAAAAAAAGGAAAAAGAAAAGGAATTATATATAAAATATACAATATATGCAACCCCTGAAAATAAGAAACAAAAGGAAGAAAGGGGGGATGAAGAAAATATGGGAGACTATAAAGAAATTTTAAGGCAAATGCACTAATGAGTTAGTTCTGCTATAATAATAACAAGAGATCTGTTATGCTCAGGCTTGGGAACCCTTGGGCCGACGGGAGGATGGTATACCTTGGCGGAAGATCCGTAGGCTCTCCTGTCGGGAGGCGAGGCAGGAACAGAAGATGTGACCAGCTGACCCTCGGCTCTGTAGGCAGGAGTGACTGAAGGTGGACCAAGAGTCGCGACGTTGAGGTACGGATGTGTGTCTTCACCACTGGAAGTCCGCGGTCCCCCAGGAGGAGTCTGTAGGGACCCGGACCACTGGGACTTAGGTGGACCATTGAGAGGTCGAGGAACAGACGTACGGTGCAAGGGCTGACTGGAGCTTCACCCCTGGAAGCCCGCGATCCCCCTGGGAGGAGCCCGTAGGGACCCAGGCCACTGGGACTTAGGTGGGCCCTTGGAGACGATGGTCAGAAGAGATCCAGGATCGAGTGCCAGGGGGTCGTCGCTTACCAGCCCGAGGTCACACTCCGAGGGATCACCACTTGCCAGTCCGAAGTCACACACCAGAGAATCACCGCTTGCCAATCCGAAGTCAATACCAGGAATCACCACTAGCCAAGCTGAAGTCACCAGGAATCAAGATGGAACTGGAACAAGGAGTCAAGACGCTGGAACTCACCGAAGCAAGCAGACTCAAACAACACTCACAGGAGACGTTGCCAAGTCAAGGAATGGTCAGAGAAGTCTCCTTTTATACTTCCTCTGGCCCTGTGGATAGGAATCAGCTGAGGGTAATTAAAGGGATGAGGTCCCTTTAAATCTGGTGAAGGGGCACGGTCTCTCGCCTAAGATGGCGGCGGCCATCTTGAATCTGGGCCGCGGAGGAGAGCAGCAGGCGACCGCAAGGGAGGAGCAGGACAACTCCGGGGCCGGCCAAGAAGGCCTTTGCTGTGTCAACCATGAAAAATCAGGAAAAATTCTCAATTTTTGGCCCAGAAAATCTACATTTAAATTTTGCAAATATGCAACCATTACTTTACTAATGTCGCTTCAAAAAAGAAGGAAACTAATAAGGTAGTTCTTTTAATAATTTCTTGGAAAGACTATTCCAGAAAGCCCATTAAATTCAAAGAGAAACCACTGGAGCTTCCTGGCCAGGAACAACATTAGACTGAGGAGAAGATGCCAAAAACACCAACTTATTCACAGAGGGAAGTGACTCTGGGGCAAGATGTAAATTTTCTACTGAATATTTCTTAAATGTAATCCAGAGTAATTCACCCATAATCTTGGGAAAATTCAATATACGAAGATTGAATTTTTTAGCAGAGTTCTCCAAAGCTTCACTACGCCAAGACATTGCACCTTGTTCCTGCAAAACAGCAGTTTAAATCCCCTGGATAATCCCCAAGTCGTTCTTTATTTGAAAAAATTGTCCCGCATGCTTCTGAGCTTGTAATTCAAGCCTGGAAATCTGGGGCTCGAGTTTTAAAGCAAGAGAATCCATTTTCTGGGGCTCGAGTTTTAAAGCAAGAGAATCCATTTTCCACAAATAGTCTGGCCAAACTTGGCCATCATGTCCTATAGGGAGTCCAGAGTTACATCTGCTCCTTTATTAAAGAGTTGGGTAAACTCACCAACAGGAAAGGTCTCCCCAGAAGACAGAACAGCTGTGGAAGAAACACCATCTGATGCGACTTCCTATCTTGAAGAAACTGTCTCTAAATCAAAATGAGACACTCCCAACTCCTGCATAGACTGAATGGCCAGTGATACCTCATCAGCCCCCTCCCGCACTGGCAACAGAAAGACGTCATTCTCCTGTGACAATGTTGCATTCGGGGAGGAAGTGTGTCTGACTGACGGCAGAAATTCTTGAGGCTGGGAGCTGAGAGAGACCTCCTCTCCTGGCTCGGCCGACAATCCTCCATTGAACCCAGCAACAGAGAACTGGCCACCGGACAAAGCAGAAATGAGGGACATGAAAGATGTTATAGGCCTGGATTTATCAAAATGCACTAAATACCGCATGCGATAGAAAAAGGGGTGTGTTTTATGGTAATAGGCAGTTTATGCTACTGCAGATAGTGATAACGTTTTTGCACTTTGAGATAAGTGTGGTATTTCCTACATACAACCACTGGGGGGACCATGTTTACTATCAGAGCCACTGAGGGAGGGAGGGAGGGAGAGAGAGAGAAAGAGAGAGAGAGAGAGAGACTAGCCATAATGCCCCAACACTAGATAGATAACTCGAGGTGAGGTTTAGGTATTAGTGTAGGGATTAGGGGCCACTTTGACATTCAAAGTGAGACGTACGAACAGAACAGTGCTCTCTTGTGACCCTTCGGGCACCTGGCAGCACCTCTCCACTGCGATGAGAAAGAAACAAGAGAAAAACATCAAGAAAAGGGAACAGTAATGAGAGACAGAATCCCGATCGGGAGCCCCACCCTCCTGACGTCAAAGATCGTGCAATCCGTAGTGCAAGTTCCAGTTAATATCATTGCAATTGATTGTCTCTCTTTCTTATTTAGTATGCTTTCTGTTATAGCTTTTGTTCAATTGTTAAAATTCTTGCATTTTGAACTTTTGTAAACCGTTATGATGGCTTTACCGAATGATGGTATATAAAACTCAAAAATAAATAAATAAATAAATAAATCCTAGCTTGATGTTACCCAGGTAGAGCGTCCATCAAGCTAGATTGAGAGAACATTGCACAAATCTCATCTTTGGGTGAGTTTACTCACTCCGAGGGCCATCAAATCTTCACAAGAGAGTACTGTTCTGTTTGTATGTCTCACTTTGAATGTCAAAGTGGCCCCTAACCCCTACACTAATACCTAAACCTCACCTCGAGTTAATAGGTGTACCTCCCATAGAGATATCAATACCTATCTATTGTTGGGGGCATTATAAATAATATCTCTCTCTCTCCCTCTCTCTCTTTCTCCCTCCCTCTCTCACAAGCAAAAACACCTTATAGCATTTTAATAAATGACCCTAATAGTTTGCTGACCCGGGGAGCTGAGTGAGTTTAGAAGTGAAAACTCTGACCTTCCCTTTTCTAGTTTTGCTTCTGCCCAGTTTTAGTTGTAACTACTGGAAGACTTTTACAATAAATCTGTCTTTTTGTTTGGAGCACAATTTTGGAGTGGACATTTGGTGTTTTTTGAGTGAGAGTGAAAGTGACTCTGGAGCAGTTTGGCCCTGCAGAGTATCCTGGCCCCAGCCCACTGCCCAAGGAGAGACTTTCCTTATCTTGGAAGAGTTTGCCCCAAGAATCCCCAAAGTAGAGAAGGTGATCCTATAGCATAGGGGTTACATAAACATCAGTGATTTGTAAGTATAATGTTTTGATGATTTGTGCTTTTGATGTCCATCTTGTACCTGTGTAGCCTTCCAGTGAAAATTTTAAAGTAGTCATTAATAGGAACTAGCTATTATTAGTAGAGATGTGAATCGTGTGCCAGATCGTCTTAACAATCAGATGCGGCTGGGGGGGGGGGGGAAATCTGATCGTTGATATGTGAATTGGAATCGTTTCCGATTCCAATTCACATCGCTAATTTTTTTTTTTAGGGAGGCCCGTGCCGCTAAAAAAAAACAACCCACCCGACCCTTTAAATCGACCCCCCCAAAACCTTTTAAAGTTACCTGGTGTCCAGGGGGGCCTCGGGGAGAGATCCAGGGGGGCCTCGGGGAGAGGAGAGATCCAGGGGGGCCTCAGGGAAAGATTTCCCATTCCCAGGCATCAGCTGTTCTAAAAAAAAAATGGCGCCGATGCCCCTTTGCCCTTACCATGTGACAGGGTATCCGTGCCATTGGCCGGCCCCTGTCACATGGTAGGAGCACATCTTTACTCATCAGCCCCTATTATACTATACTCTATAATAGGGGCTGAGTAAAGATGGCCGGCGCCATCTTTAAAGATGGCGCCGGCCATCCAGTGCTCCTACCATGTGACAGGGGCCGGCCAATGGCACGGATACCCTGTCACATGGTAAGGGCAAAGGGGCATCGGCGCCATTTTTTTTTTAGAACAGCTGATGCCTGGGAATGGGAAATCTTTCCCCGAGGCCCCCCTGGATCTCTCCTCTCCCCGAGGCCCCCCTGGATCCTTCCCCGAGGCCCCCTGAGGCCCCCCTGGACCACCAGGTAACTTTAAAAGGTTTTGGGGGGGTCGGGAGGGGGGGATCGATATAAAGGGTCGGGTGGGGTTTTTTTTTTTAGCGGCGCGGGCCTCCCTAAAAAAAAAATTAGCGATGGGTTGGGTCGGGAGGGTGGGGGAGACTAAGGGGGGTCGATTTAAAGGGTCGGGTGGGTTTTTTTTTTATCGGGTCATCGGCGCCATTTTAATTAGTGGCAGCCAAAATGGCGCCGATGGCCCGAGAGCGGGAGATCGCGCCGGGACCCCCCCCCCCCCCACTGGACCACCAGGTAACTTAACATTTTGGGGGGGTTCAGGAGGGTGGGGGAGGGTAAGGAATTGGTTTTAAAGGGTCGGGGTGGGTTTAGGGGTTGTTTTGGTGTGCCGGTTTTCCTGCCCTCCCCCAAATAATTCCTGTGCCCTATTTAACGATACAATACAAATGCCCCTGACGATAAATCGGGGGCATTTGTATTGTATCATGCACTCTAACGATTTAGGACGATTTTAAAATTATCTGACGATAATTTTAATCATTCAAAAACGATTCACATCCCTAATTATTAGAGCTAGGGAAAAAAGAAAAAATATTTCGGACTACCCCAAAGAAGCTAATCATGGCAATAGTAACTGAGGCAGCATGCACACAAGCTAATTTAAGATTGTGGACTGAACATGACACACATTTTTCAAATCTATTTAGTTTTAAAGTTCTGGCTTGAACACCTTTGTATTTTCTAGCCATGTTTGCCCCTTTGTCTTACCCTTGGCCCTTGCATTTTTCATGTCAATGCCATTCTTCAACAATTTGTCACAGATTTCTTTAACTAGGCCATTACCAGTTTTTTTTTCACCTGTATGAATAAAATCAATAAAACTTTCTTTTATCACAATGTTTCCATTATTGACATGCACATTTTGAATTAATTGGCACATTTGTTCTTGGTGAAATATATCAGGAATGCAATCAAATAATAATGAATAATATTTGGCCTTTTTTATTCTTGAAATGTTCTCAGCACGAATTGCATCCCCCATTAAACATACACATTTATTAGACACTTCCCTTTTGATGGTTTGTAATGTGTTGTTTCAGTTCATGACTATAGTGGTTTATCAATTCTGTAAGGTTTGGCAATATCCCAGCCTTTGGATTTCCCTATAATCTCATTTGAACCTCAAAGAGAAAGATTATTATTTATGCAAAATCATGTTCAAAATTATTCTCAGTATTTGTCTCCATTTTTCTTTTTCTTTTGCAGAGCATCATCAATAAGTCAAGCAGTCTTTATTTGTTTTTCCATGGATTTCCATGTTAAAAAGTTTTTATGATGGTCAAGTGAATTTTCAAGTTCAGGAATACTATGGCACAAGTATTTCAATGCTGAAAAATCTTTCTTTGGACTTGCTACTGATGATGTATGCTTTCCAAATAAAATGCATTGAAAGCAAAATAAAGATTTGTTTGTCTTAGAATAAATCATCCAATTTCAATCTGCATATTCACCATTATGAACTATATTCATAAACCAAATTATCATTTTTCATCTTCTGATAATAAACTGAAAATCTGCATCTTTGCCTTGGTTTGGACGATGTTCTATTAAACAGCATCTTACTGTATCAGTAATATTTGGCCAAGAAAGGATCATTAAAGTTTATTCCAATATTGCTGTTTTTTTCATCAGCTTCAGCAGGATTGGATTCATTGCCTCTTCGAGATGTCTCTTGGAGATTATCAATAGATTCAATACGAGGCATCTCTCTGAAATCATCTTGTGACACATCTGTTGCTGAACTACAGCTAGTTTTTGGATTTTTTTCAATGCTGCCTTCTGCAGTTGTAAATAATTTTTTAAAATGTTTTGACATCTTCGTATTTCCCTTCTTCTTTCGGCAACATGCTCCAATTGGTCGTTTTGAAGTCATCTTCTGATTCAAGAAAGTTATATAAGAATGCTTGGCAATTAGGATATAATGCAAAAAAAGTGCAAGGTCATCATTTATGGTGCAGAAATCCAAGGGAACAGTACATGATGCGGGGGTGGGGAGGATGAGAGACTGATATGCACTGGAGAGGGATGTGAGGGTGACAGTGATGATCTAAAGGTGATGAAACAGAGAAACAAGGCAGTGCCTACAACTAGTGGAATGCAGGAGTGCATGGGGAGAGGCATAACCACTAGAAAAAAGGAGATGATAATGCTTTTGTATAGTTAGTTGGTGAGGCCTCACTTAGAAAACATCATTCCATTCTGGAAGCAATATCTTAGAAAGGATAGAGATAAGCTAGAGGTGGTTCCAAGAAAGACTACCAAATGGTGTGGGATCTGCTCCTATAGCCATATGAGATGCTAATTAATGAAGGGTCTAAATATGTATATCTAAAGCAGTGTATGCCTGAGAGGAGAAGGGAAGGAATGTATGTTGAAAATTTGGAAATTCTGCAGTATTCATAGAAGGGGATAATGATGAGAAACTGCAAATAATAACAGGAAAAGAACCAAAGTTAATCCTTACCAGTCTATTTATATCAGAGAGAGCCTGAATTATACTATTAAAACTGAAAGTGGACAAGGCAGTAAGGACAGATAGAATATATATTCTAGGTTATTAAGGAAGCTCAGAGGGTGCTGGCAGCACAACTGATTACCCCATTCAATCACTCACTGGAGAAAGAAGGGCAAATGTAATTCCTCTTCACAAAAGTGTGAGCACAGAGGAAGGCGATAGGGGAAATTAATGTAACCACTAGTAAAATAACTGGATTGAAGACTGTCTTGAATCCAGAAAAATCCAGGATCAGCAGCAGCATGGTCATATCAAATATACCAGATTTATTTCTGTGACCAGAGAATTAAATCAGAGGTCACTGGATCTGATCTACTTAGATTTTCCTATAAACTTTTCCTAGAGTGCTACACTGGAGGTTCATAAACAAACAGAGCAGCCTGAGAAAGTCACCTAAAATGATAAACTGTGTTGGAAACTGATTGTATGATAAACAGCAGACAATGGCAGTATTAGAGTTCACTGTGAGGTGAGGAAGATGTGACCAGTAGAGTGCCAGAGATAAACAACCTGGGGCTAATTCAATTCAATATTTTCACCAAAGAAATTGTAGGCTCACTAGAAGGAAAAACATTTTTTTTGCAAATTACACTGTCTGTCTCTGATATTTTACCACTTTTGCAGGGCTGTCTTTAGGCATGTATGAAAAGTGCAACTGCCCCGAGCTGGAGTGTCCCCTCAGTGGTTGCACCATCCAAGCTTAAACACTACCTGGTAGCATGGCTAGCAGCATGAGAAAAGATCTGGGTCACCTGCATAGACTTTACCTCTTCCCTACACCAGGTCTGTCCTAAATAGGGCAAATTATGGGGGCTATTTATGGGTTCAGCTGCTAGGAAAACTGGCATGATAGTGGCAAGTTGTCAATGAGCACAGGGTCCTTGAAAAGACCATCATTTCATTACCACACCAGGACCTGCTCTAGCCTAAAGATAGCCCTGCTGTTATGCATCAGCTGATGTTGGTGGAATCTAATCCATTATGACTAGAATGAAACAGCTCAAGAATAACCTTGGTATTGAAAAAATTAGGGCTTGAAGCAAAAGATGTATACCTTTCATTTACAACAAAAATTGTAAAAATAATTGCATGGATGCAGGCAATTTTATATACCCTTATAACCCCTCCCAATGAAGACTGGTATGCTACATTAAGAAACGTCACTACACTTTTAAGGGCAAGGTCTGGATGGAGACCTCTGACCCACACTGTTGGCAAACAGATCTGTTGAGATCACTGCTGCCATATTATTAAAGGAAAACCTCTGCTACAAAGGGGCGAAGCTGGGCACCCCATCACGTCATGAAAACAAATGTTTGTTAGCTATTCTAAGATAAGATGTATAACCAATGAAGCCAATTGTTATATTCTGGCACAACATATCTCATCAGAAAACTATTTTATGAATGCCATATGCCTAACAGGGTTGTAGAATAAATACTATTTGTCCAGATATTCCAGGTCCTTGACATTTTACAAGACCCAGTGCCCCCTAGTTTACAAAACAGAACAACTGCTTTCTATTAGAGTAACCTATTTATTCCTGCTGCATCTTAAACCCATGATAGTTTCTCTGTGTATGTCATTTTTATGAGATCACAAAAATACACCTTGAAAGAGGGGGTTTTTTTTCTCACCGGGAGCCTAACTAGTCATTTGAAGAATAATATTGCATTCAACTTCAAAGAGAGAGATACATCTTTTATATTGCCTAGATATATAAATAAAAACAAAATACCAGTCCACATTCTGCTAGTAGTAGATATTACACTGTGAAGATGATTACCTATTGACTTTAAAATACATTTTTAGAAAATAATTATATAGCACTTTGTATTCTACAACTCTCTTTTAAGGGCACAATTTGCTAGATATCCTACTGCCACTGGTTTCCATGAACTAAGGAATTTTGTGTACTATTGCTGAAATCCATAAAAGGGTGAGTGCAAGAGATAATGAACTTACAATCAGTTAGAGGTCAGAGGATTGGAAGCTTATGACAGAGCAGGGAAACTCATATCTCATCCTATAATTAAGTTTTACATTATATGATGGCTAAGGTTTATTAATTAAACTACCATCCTCGCCTTCCAATACATTCTGCATTATGTAGCTTCCACAGTGTTCCTCCTGTTATATCTTTGGTTGCTATGGCAACATCCTCCTAGATATTTGTAAGGTCAGACAAAGAAGAGCAAACCCTCTTAGTCCGGGAATAACTAATGCTGTTCTGTTTCAAACTTGATGTAAATAGTCTCAGGTGACAGCAAACTGTACATATAGTCAATTACAACTGCTCAGACGAAATGATTTGTTGTAACAGCCATTGTTCAATCTCTGTGACATCAATGTTTCTATGGAAACAGTTGCCTATTGCACTGCTCAGAATTGAGTATTGATCAACATAGGGCCAATGCTATTTCGGAGACTTGCTACTTTACTGTGTGGCAATTTACGATAGGAACCCATGCCATCACTGTATATTTTGAGCCCCAAGGAACCAATTTAGCAGACAGTTACAGTAGAATATTTGCAGAGGTCAATAATGGAAGCCTGATTATAGTCCGAGGACAATTATTCTATGCTTTTGTTGTGCACCTTTTCAACATTTCACAAGTCATTACAAATTCAAAGAATATTCAAGCCTGAAAATAGTGCTGTATTCATCATTCTTCTATTTTTTAACTTTCTATTTCTTGGCTATATTGTCTATCAATAAATTTATTCAGCTATATTAGCCATCCTCCAACATCTCAAAAGTAAATAACTATTGATCACAAAGTGAGGATCCAGCAGTATACTGTACAGAGCCTATTAAAAGAAAATTGCATTTTCCGTGTATTGTGTAATATTTCAAAGGAACAGGTGGACAGCACATCAATTAAAAATGTTACTGTTAAATAATTATGCTTAAAAAATTTTCAGTTGTTTACTAGCAGATCCCCTGTACCCTAAGAATAGCCATGCTTGGGAAAAAAGTCTCAGATGATCTCTAACCTAACTGGTTTAAGCACTGGATGTGATATTATTTGTGATATCATAGCATAAATGAACTGGTATGACTTTAGCACAAAGCCTTTCTACGTAAATTACAAAAGAATTTGAAATAATGCCTTACTAGTGACATTTTTAAATGATACAAATTTCTACCTGTAACTACTACCTGTAATGCACATTTGAAATATTGTATGAGTAATTTTTATGTGCTGTAATGCATGGAGGATAATATTTTCTGTTAATAGTTTAATTGGCCAAACAGTTTTACAAGAAACAAGGAACATGGAGTCACTGCAGACAATACATTGAAATCCTCAGCTTAGTGTGAAGCCATAATCAAACAAACAGATTCAGGAAGGAGCAGAGAATATTATAAATCCTCTATGAAAATCCATGGTCCACTGTGCAATTATGTGCAATTCTGGTCACTCAATTTCAAACAAATGAGTTAATTTTCAAAGTTGTAACACACATAAAATTAGCATATATTTACAAAAGTAGCCTGCATTTGTATATATGCTATTTTAGATACATCAGAAGTGTGCGTGTATGTTCAGTTTTGCATGTACATTTACATGTGCAAATAAGGGGCAATCCAGGGGCATTCTGGAGCGGGACCAAGAGTTATGCATGTATGTTGCTATTTTATAAGAGAATTACATGAATATATTTGGCAACTTAGTTGTGCAATTTTACACCTGCTAATTAACTGGCACACTTGATATCAGATTTCTCTGTTGTATACTGTTGGTTGGGTTGGAGGCCTAGATGAACTGGGGGAGTTCAGTGTGAAGAACTAGGAAGGTCTAGATGACCTGGAGAAGGACTGGGTGAATTGGTGGAGATATCTGCAAACTGATGATTTCAATTACATGTCCATGTTTTAAAAAATACCAACTTCAGCATATAAATCAGGGTTTTACATGAGCAAGTCATTTTTTTTGCACTTAAAAGATATGCAAGTATGTTTATTAAATAGGTAGGAAAAGTACACGCTTTCAATGCATTGCAAGTATTTGCGTGTATGTTGAGCGGTAGACATGCATATTTTATAATCTGTGCATATCTAATATGCACCAGTTATATAATACTGTAATAGATATCTGCGAGCCATATACGCACATATATGGGACTGTGGGCAGTTCTTGGAAAATTACCCTCAAAAGATATAGCAGAACTAGAAAAGATACGGTGAAGGGCATCCAGATGATAAAGGGGTTGGAAGAGCTCCCTTATGAAGGGAGACTTAACAGGTTAGGGCTCTTCATTTTGGAGGATGTGGTCAGTGCAGTTAGTATAGCTGTGTTTAAAAAAGGATTGGATAAGCTCTTAGAGGAGAAGTCCATTACCTGCTATTAATTAAGTTGACTTAGAAAATAGCCACTGCTATTACTAGCAACAGTAACATGGAATAGACTTAGTTTTTGGGTACTTGCCAGGTTCTTATGGCCTGGATTGCCCACTGCTGGAAACAGGATGCTGGGCTTGATGGTCTGACCCAGTATGGCATGTTCTTATGAGTGGTGTGGAACAAGTAAATAGGGAATGGTTATTTACCCTTTCAACTAATATTAGCTCTAGGAAACACTCCATGAAATTAATTGGTAGCAGGTATAAAAAAAATTAAAGACAGCATTTTTTTTCTATCAATGCACAATTAAGATGTGGAGTCTGCTGCTGGAGGATGAGGTCAAGTCCAGTAGTATAGTTGGGTTTAAAAAAAGGTTTAGAAAAGTTTCTAGAGGGCAGATCCATTAACCACCAGTAGCCAGGTAAACTTGGGGAATGCCTTTTACTGCCGAAATTATGAATGAACGACAAGCAATGGATCTATTGGGTGCTTTTTCTAAGTGACCTGGATTGGTCACTATCAGAGACAGGAAGCTGGGCACAATGGCCCATTGTTCTGACCCTGTATCATATTTCTTATGCTATAATGTTATAGAGCCAATATTCAAAGGGATCTAGCTAACTAATGAGTTAGTTGGCTAGATCCCTTGGGACAAACATTTTCCTCCATTGAATGCTATATCCAATTGCTGAAAACATGAGTGTTCTGTGAAACAGAGTTTCATCAGGAAAACAACTCAGCTAGCTAGTGTTGAATTATCAGTGCTGGCCAGCTGAGTTAGCTGGTGCTCTCTGAGTACTCCCATAACTAGGTTAAATCCCGCTGGCTAAGTTTAGTTGGCTAGATTTAAGCCTATTTTCAGCAGCAATTTAGCTAGGTTATGGCTGAAATTTATCTTTAAGATAGTCATCTCTTTTGGCCTTAGCTATTCTTTCTTAAAGCACAACCACAATTCTGCAGACACCAAAATCCACAGTCAATCCAAGCACACCTAACAATTGAAAAAGGAGTGTCAGTGACAACCACAAACAGTAGAATGTTTTGATCCATAATTGTGGTGTACAATAAAACATAAAAACTCTACATGTTGAAAAGAATATCAGGATTTTTCAGGGGAATGATTTACTCTGCCTCCGGACCAGCCCCCAGGTCGGGTGATGGTGCGCCAGCAGCCCGCTGGCGCACGCAGATTTACGTCTGCTTTCAGCAGGCGTAAATCTGCCAACAAAAGGTAGGGGGGTTTAGATAGGGCCGGGGGGGTGGGTTAGGTAGGGGAAGAGAGGGGAAGGTGCGGGGAGTGGAAAGAAAGTTCCCTCTGAGGCCGCTCCGATTTCGGAGCGGCCTCGGAGGGAACAGGCAGCGCGCGCCGGGTTCAGCGCGCGCAGGTTGCATAAATGTGCACCCTCTTGCGCGCGCCGACCCCGGATTTTATAAGATACGCGCGGCTATGCGCGTATCTTATAAAATCCAGCATACTTTTGTTCGCGCTCGTGCAAATTTATAAAATCTGCCTCCCTGAGAATAGCCACTGCCATTAGCAATGGTAACATGGAATAGACTTAGTTTTTGGGTACTTGCCAGGTTCTAATGGCCTGGATTGGCCACTGCTGGAAACAGGATGCTGGGCTTGATGGACCCTTGGTCTGACCCAGTATGGCATTTTCTTATGTTCTTATGTTCTTAATCTATATTCTTAACATATGTCCATTGATATGTCTAATACAAAATGAAAAAAAATTCACCAACATAAACTGACTCAGGTAATAACAATGTTAACAGCCTCTGTGCCAGTTTTTAAAATAATAAGCCCATGGATTGGCTTTCATCTGTGAAAGCCCCTATACTTCTACAATTTAGACTGAAAATGAGGAACAAACATCAATTACTAAGATATCATACGAAACCCTGCCATTCAAGCCTTTCATTTAATCGATGAGGGGAAACATTATTCAAATTGAAAC
The DNA here is from genome assembly GCF_901001135.1 of Rhinatrema bivittatum. Classification (NCBI taxonomy): domain Eukaryota; kingdom Metazoa; phylum Chordata; class Amphibia; order Gymnophiona; family Rhinatrematidae; genus Rhinatrema; species Rhinatrema bivittatum. Next base: position 119,864,074 of record NC_042620.1, read on the forward strand.
TCCAACTGTTGTTCTTTATGCAACAATAATTGATTAACATTACCACCCCTTCTATTTTGCACATTCTGAAGCATAAAAAAATGAAGCTCCTCCACATGGTCTCCCCTTATCTACCCAAAAGTAAGTCAGGGGAACCTCTAAATAGGCAATCCATATCTTACTACAATGTTCCCAATGATGCACATTTTATTTATAGGCAAGGACCAATGAAGATTTGATAACAATGTTCCCCATATGAGACTTATGAGGTATGTGATGTTCACTGACAGTTATGGTGAAGTAAACCAAAACCATTTCCCTGAAGAAGCCTGAAGCGGCAAAATGTGTCAGGAGCCCTTTTCTGCAGATGTTCTTTTCAACGTGTGTCACCAGTGGGAGAAAGTGAACCCTTGGCTGTTATAAAGTTGGCACTGCCTGGCCCATAAGCAGTGGCAGGCACACCGTCTGACAAGGACCACAGAGCATGGTGCCTTCACCTGGACTAACCTTCTCCCCTGCAGGTTGAGCCCTTGGATTCTGGGGGCCAACAGGACTTGCGGCTAAGGAGCACTAAGAAGGAAGGTCCAGATGATAGTCATATTGGGCGGCCGGAAGCAGAGTCAAAGTCCAGGGTAAGTCAGGGCAGGTGGCAGTAAGCAGTAGGGGAGTGATGGGTTCTTTTTGTGTTGTTTTCATTTCGTGTCATTATCTGATTTTATTTATAAAATGGTTTGGGGGTGTTTATTTTGGGTTTCCCTTATTTCGGAGTTAGTGTGCACTAACAGGACTTAGTGAGTGCTAACTGGATGTTAGTGTGCAGTAGCTATAGTTACTGCACACTAACTGAAAATGTTACCAGTAAGTTAATAAATGTCAATTGGGGAAGCATTTTGCTAACTAGAGGTAAAGTTCTGCATTCCTATTCGGATATACATGCTTTGAATTCCTCTGGTGTACGGAGGGTGTGACTGATGAGAGGGTTAGGGATTGTGGTGACTATATGGTGTGACAGGTGAAAGAGAGACTGATTGGGGTGGTGACTGGTGAGAGAGAGGCAGCCTGGTGTGTGGGGGGTTGACTGGTGAGAGGGTGAGTGACTGGGCTGATTATATGTGCTGACAGGTGAAAGAGACTGATTGGGGTGGTAACTGGTGAGAGAGAAGCAGCCTGGTGTGAGTGTGGGAGTGAATGATGAGAGAAGTTACTGGGCTGACTGCATGGGGTGACAGGTGGGTGAGAGACTTATTGGGGAGAGAGAGACAGCGTGGTGTATGGGGAGGTGATTAGTGAGAGGGAGAGTGATTGTATGTGCTGACAGGTAGGAAAGAGACTGGTTGAGAGGGAGGCAGTATCAAAGAGGTCTCACCAGAGATTTATGCGGAAGCATTATCACCTTTTTCCTGCTGGTTACTCCTCTTCCTATGTACCCAATAGCTGTGCTGCTAAATATCCCATCAGTCTTATCTGGCTAATTCACATAGACATTTAGGTTTGACTATTGAGCTCTGACCTTTTAATCTGTCCACACTGAAGGATCAGAACAAGTAATGGGATCCCTTCATGTGTGCCTAGTCCAAGGCCAGTCTGGGATTGTCAAGTCACTTTAATGCTTGACTGAACTGTGAAAGCTCTTGAGGCTGTAGTATGCACTTTTTCCTTCACAGGCAAAGTTAAATTTGTAGGCATTAGTTTTCCAAAATACAGCAAAATCTAAGATTTTATTAGCCCTGACCCATACAGTAATATGAAGTAATACATACTTGATACATGACGTGTCAACATTTCAGATGGATGTTTGTATCTAGCTACTACCTTACTATTAATAGCTACTGTTACAAAGAAGGAAGGGCAGAGGGGATTAAATATGGGAAAGCAGAAGGAAGCTCTGGAGTTTGCATTGCCACAATGTGGGAATAAGCTGGATGACCATAGATTGTGTTAAATAAGATACATAAGATTCTTTAAAGTATGTGGAAAAACCTAAAGCTTTATATGAGTGCAGCCAGACTAAAGCTGGTCAGCATCACAAGTATTTTCTTTCCTGAGTAATGAAGACATTTTCAAGACATGCATATGTTAATCCTTAGTAAGAACATAAGAACATGCCATGCGGTGTCAGACCAAGGGTCCATCAAGCCCAGCATCCTGTTTCCAACAGTGGCCAATCCAGGCCATAAGAACCTGGGAAGTACCCAAAAACTAAGTCTATTCCATGTTACTGTTGCTAGTAATAGCAGTGGCTATTTTCTCAGTCAACTTAATTAATAGCAGGTAATGGACTTCTCCTCCAAGAACTTATCCAATCCTTTTTTAAACACAGCTATACTAACTACACTAACCACATCCTCTGGCAACAAATTCCAGAGTTTAATTGTGCGTTGAGTAAAAAAGAACTTTCTCCGATTCGTTTTAAATGTGCCACATGCTAACTTCATGGAGTGCCCCCTAGCCTATTATTTGAAAGAGTAAATAACCGATTCACATCTCATGATTTTAAACATCTCTATCATATCTCCCCCTCAGCCGTCACTTCTCCAAGCTGAAAAGTCATAACCTCTTTAGTCTTTCCTCAAAGGGGAGCTGTTCCATTCCCCTTATCATTTTGGTCATCCTTCTCTGTACCTTCTCCATCGCAATTATATTTTTTTTCAGATGCGGTGACCAGAATTGTACACAGTATTCAAGGTGTGGGCACACCATGGAGCGATACAGAGGCATTATGACATTTTCCGTTTTATTCACCATTCCCTTTCTAATAATTCCCAACATTCTGTTTGCTTTTTTGACTGCCGCAGCACACTGAACCAATGATTTCAATGTGTTATCCACTATGATGCCTAGATCTCTTTCTTGGGTAGTAGCACCTAATATGGAACCTAACATTGTGTAACTATAGCATGGGTTATTTTTCCCTATAAGCATCACCTTGCACTTATCTGCCATTTCGATGCCCAATTTTCCAGTCTCACAAGGTCTTCCTGTAATTTATCACAATCTGCTTGTGATTTAACTACTCTGAACAATTTTTGTATCATTTGCAAATTTGATTTCCTCACTCGTAGTATTTCTTTCCAGATCATTTATAAATATATTGAAAAGTAAGGGTCCCAAGACAGATCCCTGAGGCACTCCACTGTCCACTCCCTTCCACTGAGAAAATTGTCCATTTAATCCTATTCTCTTCCTGTCTTTTAGCCAGTTTGTAATCCACGAAAGGACATCGCCACCTAACCCATGACCTTTTACTTTTCCTAGAAGCCTCTCATGAGGAACTTTGTCAAACGCCTTCTAAAAATCCAAGTACACTACATCTACCAGTTCACCTTTATCCATATGTTTATTAACTCCTTCAAAAAAGTGAAGCAGATTTGTGAGGAAAGACTTGCCTTCGGTAAATCCATGCTGACTTTGTTCCATTAAACCATGTCTTTCTATATGTTCTGTGATTTTGATGTTTAGAACACTTTCCACTATTTTTCCTGGCACTGAAGTCAGGCTAACCAGTCTGTAGTTTCCCGGATCGCCCCTGGAGCCCTTTTTAAATATTGGGGTCACATTAGCTACCCTCCAGTCTTCAGGTACAATGGATGATTTTAATGATAGGTTACAAATGTTTACTAATAGGTCTAAAATTTCATTTTTTAGTTCCTTCAGGACTCTGGGTGGTATAACATTTGGTCCAGGTGATTTACTACTCTTCAGTTTGTCAATCAGGTCTACCACATCTTCTAGGTTCACTGTGATTTGGTTCAGTCCATCTGAATCATTACCCATGAAAACCTTCTCCAGTACGGGTACCTCCCCAACATCCTCTTCAGTAAACACCGAAGCAAAGAAATCATTTAATCTTTCTGTGATGGCCTTATCTTCTCTAAGAGCCCCTTTAACCCCTCGATCATCTAATGGTCCAACTGACTCCCTCACAGGCTTTCTGCTTCAGATATATTTTTTAAAGTTTTTACTGTGAGTTTTTGCCTCTACGGCCAACTTCTTTTCAAATTCTCTCTTAGCCTGTCTTATCAATGTCTTATATTTAACTTGTCAATGCTTATGCATTATCATATTTTCTTCTGTTGGATCCTTCTTCCAATTTTTGAATGAAGATCTTTTTGCTAAAATAGCTTCTTTCACCTCCCCTTTTAACCATGCCGGTAATCGTTTTGCCTTCTTTCCAGCTTTCTTAATGTGTGGAATACATCTGGACTGTGCTTCTAAGATGGTATTTTTTTAACAATGACCACGCCTCTTGCACTCTTTTTACCATTGTAGCTGCTCCTTTCAGTTTTTTTCTAACAATTTTTCTCATTTTATCAAAATTTTCCTTTTGAAAGTTTAGCACAAGAGCCGTGGATTTGCTTACTGTCCTCCTTCCAGTCATTAATTCATATTTGATCATATTATGATCACTATTGCCAAGCGGCCCCACCACCGTTTCCTCTCTCACCAAATCCTGTGCTCCACTAAGAATTAGATCTAAAATTGCTCCCTCTCTCGTCGGTTCCTGAACCAATTGCTCCATAAAAATGTCATTTATGCCATCTAGGAGCTTTATATCTCTAGCATGTACCAATGATATAATTACCCAGACAATATTGGGGTAATTGAAGTCTCCCATTATTACCGCACTACCAATTTGGTTAGCTTCCCTAATTTCTCTTAGCATTTCACTATTAGTCTCACCATCTTGACCAGGTAGACGGTAGTATACTCCTATCACTATAGTCTTCCCCGACACACAAGGGATTTCTACCCATAAAGATTCAATTGTGCATTTAGTCTCATACAGGATGCTTATCCTGTTGGACTCTATGCCTTCCCGTTCATAAAGTGCCACACCGCCTCCCGGGTGCTCCTCTCTGTCATTGCGATATATTTTGTACCCCAGTATAGCACTGTCCCTTTGGTTGTCTTCCTTCCACCATGTTTTTGAGATGCCAATTAAGTCTATGTCATCATTCACTGCTATGCATTCTAATTATCCCATCTTACTTCTTAGACTTCTGGCATTAGCATACAAACATTTCAAAGTTTGTTTTTTGTTTGTATTTTCATTCTGCTTTTTAATTGATAGGGATAAGTTCAAATTTTTTTTAGCTCAGGTGAGTTTTTAGTTACAGGCACAAGGACTACTTTTCTTATTATTGGAACCTCAATGTCGGGATCCCCTAATTCTAATGCTTCATTAGTATCCTTTGAAGATACCCCTCCTCGAACCATGCGCTGCTGAGCGACTGTCGGCTTTCCCCTTTGTTCTAGTTTAAAAGCTGCTCTATCTCCTTTGTAAAGGTTAGCGCCAGCAGTCTCTGTCCATCCTGGTTAAGGTAGAGCCCATCCCTTTGGAAGAGATTTCCCCTTCCCCAAAAGGTTTCCCAGTTCCTAACAAAACTGAATCCCTCTTCCATGCACCATCGTCTCATCCACGCATTGAGGCTCCGGAGCTTTGCCTGCTTCTGGTGACCTGCGCGTGGAACAGGTAAAGGGTAATGAATGGTACATTTTTCCAACAAACTAGCTTTCCCTTGCTATTTATCTCAGTGTGCTGGAGAGCAATACCATAACTACATCTAAATGATACAAAATGCCTTCATATTGCTAGAAATAGATACATGCTAACAGGCCCACTAAAACATGTGAACACTTACCCTCAGCGGCCTCAAGTCCCTCGGTGCCCTCCTTTGGAGCTGCTGGAATGTATATCCTTTAGCTCCTCCCTGTCCCTCGAGGTATAGGTTTGCCTGGAACAAACAGCATGGGATGTAAACATTTTGAAATAGGCCATCACTGTTAGACACTGAAAACATTTCCTAAACACCTACCTACATAAACCTTGTTCAGTTAAGTTTAAAAATTCAACTGGATATACTGTAATTCCATCAACAGATCTATGCAGATTACATGTACAACAAACTTCCACATTGTTTTCCTCTACCATGAAGCAAGTGACTCTTCACCCCTCCTCTAAGTTTCATCCTATTCAAGATGAATATTAGCACCTTGCAAGGTGTCCTGGACTACTGCTGGTCAGAAGGCAGGAGTGATTTTATTTCTACATACATATAAAGTAATATTTCCTATCCCTATCTACCACCACATTTGATCTTCAGGTCAAGACTCACCTATGGCACACTCAAGAGGCCTATGCCAATTTGCAATTGGGAGCTGTTTCTCATGTGAACATCAAATGTGCGCCTCAGCACTCATGTACCACAGGATACACTTTTGAATTTATAGACACACATGTTAGGCCAGGCCATGACTACACTGTGATTTCTTAGTGCCCCATCAACACCTATGTGCCTGCCCAGGTATCACATCTCCTAAGATGAGAGCCACTTCCAACCCCATCTCAAAAGTTTGAAAGCCCATTCGAATGCAGACTAGCTGGTTATAAGCCCTATAGGACAGCTCCCTTACAATTGACACTCTGTATTCCCCTCCAGTGCAATACCTTTGGATGTATTTGATTCTTATCTATTGAAGGTCCTCCTTATGATTGTCCAGGCCTCTATCCTGACCAGAATGTTTCCTCTGCTGGGACCTCAGGAATAGAGGAAGGCCTAGACTGAGCAAAAGCTTTTTCTTTATCCAAAAAATTTGCTTTTTGACTGCAGTCATTTTGGAATATGAAAACACATCCAGTAGAGGATATCTTTCCAATAAATTTATCCAGCCAGGTAACACAGTTGTCTGGCTAAGTGGCGATATTCAGATAGAAGATTAGCCATCTATAGTTCTATCTGGCTACAGCTGGATATTTAAATATATCAAGTCAAGTTATTGATAATTGAAAATTATAGCTCTTTTTTGTCCATTTAAATTCATTGGTCAGTGCTAGCTGGTTTTCTGAACATGGACCTCAGTTTGCCTAATACAGATTGGGAAATATCATAATCCTTATAAATTAATTTATTATTATTTATTATTATTTATTATTTTTATATACCGACATTTGATCTCAATCGAGATATCACACTGGTTTACCTTCAGGTACTGTAGGTATTTCTCTATCCCCAGAGGGCTTACAATCTAAGTTTACATAATGATTGAATTCTTGAAAACTTGAATACTCTCGCTATTCCTTCTTGCTTTTAAATATTGCAGTAGTGACTGCTTTTATTACTTTCTACATACCTGGCTTTCTGTAAGTAAATGCATGTGCTCAATTGCTGCCTACAAATGATAATATTTTTGTATTTCAGCTTCTGAAAAGCAACAATAAAGTATTGGAACTCTACAGAAATAATTTTGAAAAGGATTTATGCACATATAACTGGGTTTTATGCACTTAAATGGACTTTACCTGTGTAAATAGGCTTTTGAAAATTGCTATTTTGACATGTATAACTCCATTGAACATTCACTTTATAGGGATGAATTTTCAAAAGGTTTTTACATGTGTATGTGGGCTTTTGAAATTGCTATGATATATGCTACTTTTATGTGCATAACACCTTTGAAAATTCACTCCTATATGTTTGATTTCTTTTTCCAAATTGTGCAGTTCTTGCTCCCTTAGCTTATTCTTTCCAGCATTGAAGTCTATCATTATTCTTAGAGTTGCATCAAAAGTGTTCCATTTAGTAGCTAGCAAAACCCCACATGAATCATTAAACAAAAAATATTCCACAACTGCCTTATTAACTTAATCTACCAGTTCTTGATCTTTCAAAAAACTAGATTTGGCAGAATTAGAAAAGATACAGAGAAGGGTAACCAAAATGATAAATGGGATGGAACAATTCCCCAAGAAGAAAGCACCAAACCCGATTAGGATTCCAGCTTGTTCAGATAATAAATCATGACCCTTAGTTTCCAACAGCAACTCAAGGGTAGATTCTGCAGCAAAAGTTATAAAATTCTGTGGCATAGGGCCTTATTTTCTAAGTGAAGGTAGCTCACGCCTGCGCTACCTACATCGGGGCGGAGTCGGCCCCGGAAGAGGAGGAGTCGGGGCGTCACCGGGGCCGACTCTGCGAGGACGGTGCGGACAGCAAAAAGGAAAGGAGCCTTTTTGCTGCCTATTTCGCTCCCAATAACTACACCTTTTATGGTGTAGTTATTCGGCACGACGCCAGCAGCGATCATACCGCGGCGGTGCGATCGTTGCTGGCTAGCGCTGGCTAGCGCTGCGAACTTAGAAAATCCAGCCCAAAGTTTCTTACACTCTGCAGTACTTCTGTAGCGTGATTTTATACGTTATCATCTTGCATATTAAATATTGTAAATTTATGTTACTGTAACCTCCAAGGACGGAACAGGAAAGGGAGGACTTTTGAACTGTCATGGGCCAACGTGAATAACCTTTCTTCCCTCACTTTTCCTCCAAAGGCAGGCACACAAAAAAAGAACACTTCTTCTCTGTAATGTGTTTTCCCCAAAGATAGTAAGTGCCATATGATTTGGTTGTAGAAAAAATAATCAAAGATATAATTCTGAAATACAATAGGTGTTAGTTCACAATAATAAATACCTTGACTCAAATTCTCAGATTCAATAGAATTCATTTTTAAAAGACCACAAATTGAAGAAACTTCTTTTGGTAACAAGTAAAATTTATTTAAATACTTTCCAATTACATCTTTAACAACTTCAAGTATAATATTCAACAGGTAAGTTTAACTGCCTTTTATTAATTTCTTTCTTTTCAGGTTTTTCAAATATAAGAACATAAGACTTGCCATACTGTTTGTAACTGTAGCCAATCCAGGTCAGAAATACCTGGCAGGATCCCAAGGGGTAGACAGATTCCAAACTGCATATCCCAAGAATAAGCATTGGATTTCTGCAACTCTACTTTAATAATGGTTAATGGACTTTTCCTCTAGGAACTCGTCCAAACCTTTTTTAAACGCAGCTACACTAATAGCTTTCACCTCATCCTTTGGCAACCAATTCCAGAGCTTAATTAGGTGTTGAGTAAAAAAATATTTTCCTTTTAGTTTTCAGTGTATCATCTATTAACTTCATTGTGTGTCCCCTGGTCTTTGTACTTTTTAAAAGAGTAAACAACTGATTGTTTACTCCTTCCATTCCACTCATTTTAAAGACCTCTATCAAATCTCCCGTCAGCAATTTCTTCTCCAAACTGAAGAGTCCTAACCTCTTTAGCCTTTTTTCATAGGGGAATTGTTCCATCCCCTTTATCATTTTGGTCACCCTTCTCTGTATCTTTTCTAATTCTGCTATATCTTTTGTAAGATATGGTGACAAGGACTGTACACAATAATCAAGATGAGGTCGCACCATGGAGCAATACAGAGGCATTATGATATTCTCTGTTTTATTCTCCATTCCTTTCCTAATAATCCCTAGCATTCTATTTGTTTTCTTGGCTGCTGCTGCTCACTGAGCAGAAGAGTTCAATGTATTTTCAGCGATGACACTTAGGGCCTTATTTTCCAATATCGCATTAGGGGGCATTACCAATGCAAATGAGGCTTCTTTCGTGCAGTGGGGAAACATCGTGTGCGGCGATGTTTTCGCCATTCGCGAAAACATTAGCACCGCACGCGATGTTTTCCCACTGCACGATGATTCTGTCAGTCTTTTATCGCGGTGCATGATAGTTTGAGACAGCCTGTTTCAGAGAGAGAGAGAGAGAGAGAGAGAGAGAGAGAGAGAGAGAGAGAGAGAGAGAGAGAGAGAGAGAGAGAGAGAGAGAGAGAGAGAGAGAGAGACTTACTATAGTGCCTATGCCCTACATAGGTATTTTAACCCCTATAGGAGGGCCACCTACTAACTCGGGGTGGGAATTAGGTATGAGCGTCGGGGGTTGGGGGCCACTTTCGCATTCCACATGAGACCTACGGACAGAACAGTGGTCTCTAGTGCAGATTTGCTGGCTGTCGGAGTGAGGACGCTCACTCCAAGAAGTGGTTTGGGCAACGTTCTCTCTACCTAGCTTGATGGACACTCTACCTGGGCAACAACATGCTAGGTGGAGAGAATGTTGGCCAAATCTCCGCTTGGAGTGAGCGTCCTCACTCCGACGGCCAGCAAATCTGCACTAGAGACCACTGTTCAGTCCGTAGGTCTCATGTGGAATGCGAAAGTGGCCCCCAACCCCCGACGCTCATACCTAATCCCCACCCCGAGTTAGTAGGTGGCCCTCCTATAGGGGTTAAAATACCTATGTAGGGCATAGGCACTATAGTAAGTCTCTCTCTCTCTCTCTCTCTCTCTCTCTCTCTCTCTCTCTCTCTCTCTCTCTCTCTCTCTCTCTCTCTCTCTCTCTCTCTCTCTTCTCTGAAACAGGCTGTCTGGGACTATCGTGGATGGTGGTAATCCTTTTCAGGCCTGTAACGCAGTCCATAACGCGAGGTTGGAGTTGTAGTTATCAGCCGCGCCAACACTGCGGCTGTTTCGCCGCACACGATACACAGGTTCCCGCTTTACATATGCTCTGCCCTGACTCCGCCCCCTGCATACCAAATGACTAATTTGCAATCGCGTTAACAGCTGTTAACACGAATTTATCGCACGCGGTAAAGTGCTTTGAAAATGAGGCCCTTAGATCCTTTTCCTGAGTGGTAACTCCTAATGTAGAACCTTGCATTGTGTAGCCATAATTTGGGTTACTCTTCCCTAAGTGCATCACTTTGTACTTGTCCACATTAAATTTCATTGTCATTTGCATGCCCAGTTTTGCAATTTCCTCTTGCAATTTCTCACAATCCACTAGTGATTTAACAACTTTGACTAATTTTGTGTCCTCAGCAGATTTGATCATCTCACTTTTTATTCCCATTTCCAGGTCATTTATAAATATATTAAAAAGCAGTGGTCCCAGAACAGTTCCCTGGGGCACTCCACTATTCACCTTACTCAATTGTGAAAATTTATCATTTAGCCCTACTCTGTTTTCTATCATTTAATCAGTTGCAAGCCATAATAGGACACTATCCCCTATCCCATGACTTTTTAATTTCTTAAGAGGTTTTTCATGAGGGACTTTGTCAAATGCTTTCTAGAAATCCAGATACAGTTGGCTCACCTTTATTCATATGTTTATTTGTACTCTCAAAAAAATGCAGCACATTTGTGAGACAAGACTTCCCTTGGCTAAATCCATGTTGCTTTGTCCCATTAAGCTATGCCTAGCTATGTATTCATCAATTGTGTTCTTTATGATACTTTCTACCATTTTACCTGGACCAGATATCAGACTCACCTCGCGCGCATGTTATAAAATTGGCCGTATATTTGTGCGCGCCGGGTTGCACGCACAAATCTACGCCCGCGCGTACCTCTTAAAATCCGGCCCTATGTATACTAAATAAAATAAATAATTAAGTAATGGATAATGACATACTGTACCACCTGCTTTGCAGTGGTCACAGAGTATATGGCCCTGATTGAAATTCAAGGGTGTCTGAGCAGGATGATTTCTAATGACACTAGAATGTCCCTAAGGTTACGAACCCCAATGAAAAGCAAAGCAAGACAGATTGCCAAAAATTGTATGAGGGACTAAAATAGCCCACTAATTATCACACAGACCTTATCAATAAAGCCAGAATAAGGTGAAACACAAGTCAGTCTATCTGAATCAGTCTGTAATCATGGCTGAAACAATAGATATCAGTTCATATATAAGGCCATCTTGATAACATGAATAAGATAAACCCTGCTTTGAGGAAACTGTCTACTGCCTCTCTGGAAAACCTAGGACTATGTCATTCTGCTCCCTGCCCAAGAGGCTCCTGGTGTCTGCCTCTACATTGACCCAGCTTTCATCAGGTGGAAGCCCCAACCACCGCTGATGTCACTAGCACAGGGGGTTCAAATGTCGATGGGCGACACCAGAGAAAGACCTGCCTGCATTGAGGACACTGTCTTCTGCCTCTCCAGAAAACCCAGGACTATGTCATTCTCTCCCTGCCCGAGAGTTTCCTGGCATCTGCCTTTATATCAGCCCAGCTGTCATCGGGTGGAAACCCCACCCCCTTGCTGATGTCACTAGCATGGGGGGTTCAAATGTCGACGGGTGATGCCGGATAAAGACCTGCCTATATTGAGGAAACTATCTACTGCCTCTCCAGAAAACCTAAGACTATATCATTCTGCTCCCTGCTCGAGAGATTCACGGTGTCTGCCCCTATATCAGTCCAGCTGGCATCAGGTGGAATCCTCCCCCCCCCCCCCCACTGATGTACTGATGTCACTAGCGTGGGAGGTTCAAATGTTAATGGGCGATGTTGGAGACAGACCTGCCTGCATTGAGAAAAACAGATTTATTAAACGAAAAGAAACCAGACTTTTTTGCTATCACAGAAACTTGGCTAAAACTGTCGAATCAATTAGTTAACCTTAATTATGATATTTTTTCGATTCCCAGACCTCAACGTAGAGGTGGAGGTCTAATGTTGATAATTAAGAAGCAGATTAGAACAAAAATTGTTCCAACTTCAATTGCTCCTTCTTATGAATTTACGTTATTTGATTCTGATTCACTGCAGCTATGTGTTTTATATTGTCCCCCGGGCCTATTGGACCATAACATATCTTCGCTGCTTGAGTGTTTAACTTTAACCTTGAATCCTGATAAACCTTCTCTAATTCTATGGGATTTTAATGTGCATGTTGATGATGTTATTTTAGATTTCACTTGTTCTACTCTATGCGACTCTTTAGCAGCTATGGGTTATAACCTTGTCTCCTGAGCTCCCACCCATAAAGCTGGTCACGCGTTAGACTTGATTTTTTACAATTCAAAGCTTTGTACAAATATTTCTTTAAATGCAACTCAAGTCCCTTGGTCTGACCATTTTTTAATTTATTCTGAAGCCAAATTTAATTCTCCATTCTGTTCCAGAAAGGAAGAACCATCTCATATCACCTTTCAACTTAAACCTAAAACTGAAGATCTAACAATAGAATTTCAAAAAACCAATGATAACTTTAAAGCCAACAATTTAATCAATTTAACTTCTGCCTGGCTAACAAACTGTTCTAATATTGCAAAGAAACTGTGTCCATTTAAAATGAAAGTTATTAAACCTAAGCAAAACCTAAATCCCTAGTTCAATAAGGAAATTAAAATACAAAAACAAGTACTAAAAAGATTAGAATTAAAATGGAGAAGAAATAAAACGGTTCAAACTTTAGCCGTATATAGAGCTGCCTTACACTATTATAAAAAATCCATTGACAATGCTAAAAAAGAATTAAAAAAAAAAAAGTATTATAGTTGTCTTTTCATAACCCTAGAGAACTTTTTAGGATTGTTAATAACGTAACAAAAATATCAGCCAATGCCAAGGGACTATCTGAGAATAAATGTAATGAGGTTGCTTTATTTTTTAAAGAAAAAATAGACTCATTAAATTTGAATAATAATTCTTGTTTTACTCAAGAAGTTAAGATGCCGATAAAACCAGACATTAACTGGGCCACTTTTGACACCGTCTCTTTGCTCGAAATTGAATTTTTTATTAAAAAACTTAATCCTGCTAAACATCTTTAGATGCTATTCATGTCTGTTTTCTTAAATCTATGGCTGACATTATAGCTCCATTTATTGCTGATATTGTCAATGCTTCGCTAAATGAAGGTATTTTCCCAGATATTTTAAAGAATGCCATAATTAAACCGATATTGAAAAAGCCTTCTCTAGATAATACCCAACTAAGTAATTATAGGCCCATCTCCAATTTATCGTTTTTAGCTAAAATCTTAGAAAAAGTAACCCAAAAACAGCTTGATCTCTTTTTAGAATCCAATAATATTTTATTTCCCAACCAATTTGGATTTAGAAAAAAATTTAACACTGAAACTCTATTAATTGCCCTTATGGATACAGTTTTAAGAGGTTTTGATACCGGGAAAAGATATTTTTTAGTGCTTTTAGATTTATCGTCTGCTTTTGATACTGTGGATCATACTATTTTATTGAAACGTTTAACAGAGATTGGAATAAATGGTGTAGTTTTAAACTGGTTTGCTTCTTTCCTTAATAATCGGTCGTACCAAGTAAAAATCAACAACGCTACCTCTGAAAAAATCCCTCTACATACCGGTGTCCCTCAAGGATCTACATTATCATCTTTGCTTTTCAACATATATGTTTTACCTATCTGTCACTTTTTAAATGGTCTAGGTTTAAAGTTTTATCTTTATGCGGATGATATTCAATTTTTAGTTCCTATAGAAAATTCTGTAGAAGATACATTAGAACTTGTCAAAGTTTATATATTGTCACTAAAAAAACTGCTTCAGCATTTACGATTAGTTTTAAACATGAATAAAACAGAAATTGTGCCATTTTAATAGTATCTCCACACTGGATCTCAACGATAATATAAAAATAAGTCCTTTATACTACACTCGGGACTTAGGCGTGACTATTGATACTGAGTCTTCTCTTAAAAAACATATAGCCACAAAGTTGAAAGATGGCTATTATAAATTGTTAACTCTACGAAAGCTAAAGCCTTTTTTGGACCACAACGCTTTTAGAATTGTTTTACAGGCTGTTATTTTTGCAAATTTAGACTATTGTAATTCTTTGCTCCTTGGTCTACTGGCATCTAGCATTCACCCTCTTCAGGTTCTGCAGAATGCTGCGGCACGAATTTTGATAGGACAGCAAAAATGTGATTTCATTACTCCAACGTTGATTAAACTGCATTGGCTCCCGATTCAATACTGCGTCCAATATAAAGTAGCCTGCTTAATCCACAATGTAATATATGGAGAACACACTGAATGCCTTAATACATCCATGCGCCTTCATATACCTCAGAGAGACTTGAGATCTACCAATAAAGGCCTTTTATCAGTGCCTATTAGATCAGCAAGACTTAGTCATGTCAGAGATCGTGTTTTATCTATTGCTGGAACAAAACTCTGGAATTCTTTACCAACTTCCTTGAGGCTGGCTTCAGAAAAAAAGCAATTTAAATCTGATTTAAAAACCTGGTTATTTAAATGTGCATTTACAGAGTATGAAACTTCAGCTCAGAGCATTTGCTGAATATGAAACTTCAGTCAGAGCATGTGATGACAGATGTGAGCCGCAAAATCACCAGTCTATACGATGTGCTTAACTTCTATGATTTACCATTACGTTAATTGTTGTTTTTAGTATGTCATTTTTATTTTTCTCCTTTAGTCTAGTTACTTATACCCTATGATAGTTCCCCTAAATTTAATTTTTTGTTTTTATTGATTTTATCTTTGCTTAACAGCTAAGTTTTCTCCTTTATTTTTGTGTAGTTTTAGCTGTTACTATTTTTTTTTAACAAACTTTGTATTTCTGAATATGTTTTAACTTTGTAAACTGTTGTGAAGGTATATCTGATGTAATGGTATACAAATGACAATAAACTAAACTAAACTAAACTAAACAACTGCCTCTCCAGAAAACCCTGGACTATTTCATTCTGCTCCCGGCTCGAGAGGTTCCTGGCATCTGCCTCTACATTGGCCCAACTGTCATCGGGTGGAAGCCCCACCCCCTCGCTGATGTCACTAGCATGGGGAGTTCAAATGATGGGCAATTCCGGAGGCACTGCACGCCGGCAAAGAGCACGCTCTACCATGTGCACAAAGGAGCATGACAAAGGAGCTCCTTTGTTTGCTCCTTCATGTATGTCTTTGGGTGCGTCTAATTGTACTGCTGACTGTGTTATAGATATGGGCGATGTTGCTGCAACTTGTGAATAACTTCAGCCTACTTTTAATTTTCCAGTAATTATTAGTCAAGGCTGGTATGGAGAGCTAGCTAGGACACAAAGGTATGTTAACGGTCAGTGGCCATTTTATCTAGTGAATGTTACGCCTTCAAATACGTCTTCTGCTCCTACCCTGTCTGACACAACAGTTATGCTAGTAAATATCCAAGTAATCAAGAGTAAGTTTCAACTTATTTTTTACTTGATTTAGATGGAAAAAAAAGATTTATTTTTTTTTTGTGTCACGGAATCCTGTTTGTTAAACTCAGATTCTATCATCTTGAACCAAATCTGCCCACCAAATTATTCCTGTTTTTCATTGCCAAGGAAAGGGGAGGGGTTTACTTGTAATTTTTAAGGATTTTTGGAAACAAACATTTGAAGATGTAGGTGGTGAGTCCCCCTGTGAATTTCGTGTAATTTGCACCTCTGGTTTTTCAGTATGTCTGACCCACTCTCCACCGAAGATTTTATCTTCTAACCTATCATTTTCTTTGAGCTTTTAATGGTAGCCAAAATTGATCCTAACTTGATTATTTTAGGCAATTTTAATTTATCTATTAATAGCTCCATGCCTGTTCCAAATGAGAGTCTTTTTGTTTAAATTCTAGACTCATTAGGTTGGCATCAAATTATTCAAAGTCCTCGTTCTGCTATGATTCAAAATGTGCCTTGGTCTGACCATTTATTAAAATATATGAGAGAGAGAGAGAGAGAGAGAGAGACATTTGGACAATGTTCTCTCCACCTAGCTTGATGGACACTCTACCTGGGCAACAACAAGCTAGTTTGAGAGAACATTGCCCAAATCTCATCTTGGAGTGAGTTTCCTCACTCCGAAGGCCAGCAAATCTTCACAAGAGACCACTGTTCTGTTTGTACGTCTCATGTTGAATGTGAAAGTGGCCCCCAACCCCCTACACTAATACCTAATCCCCACCTCGAGTTACTAGGTGAGCCTCTCATAGGGATACAAATACCTGTCTAGGGAAGAGCCACTATAGCAAGTCTCTCTCTCTCTCTCTCTCTCTCTCTCTCTCTCTCTCTCTCTCTCTCTCTCTCTCTCTCTCTCTCTCTCTCTCTCTCTCTCTCTCTCTCTCTCTCTCTCTCTCTCTCTCTATACTGCAAATGAAAGAGGTGTAGCTATTGGCCATGTTAGGAGCCATGCTAACACTGTAGCACACAATACCTCTTTCCTACTTAACATATGCTCTGCCCCCTAAATTGCAAATCATGTTAGTGTGATTTGCCAAATTAACTCCTTGGTTTGCTATTCTGAAAAATCTACATCCTCAGCTGATTTGCTATTTCTGTAAAGTGTTAAGATTGACTGTGAGAAATTCATTTTTAGCTTTAATGACTACTCCTTTGCCTGATACCCTAGATAGCTTAGTCTGCCTTTGGAATGATGCTGTTTCTGTCACTCTTGATGAAATAGCACCCATTAAATCTTGGAATCCTAGACAAAGATGTTTTAATCCCAACATACTCTTAGAAAATCTGAACAATCCTGGTGTAAATCTCCTTCGCCTAAAGCAGCAAGAAACTTCAGGCTGTTGCTTTCCCAATAGTAAGCCAGAATCTTAGAAGTGAAAAAATCTTTTTACTCTGAAAAAATTAGGAAAATTGGTTCTGATTCTAAGGTCCTATTTAAATTTTCTAACACATTGAAATCGTCGGTTCAGTGTGCTGCGGCAGTCAAAAAAGCAAACAGAATATTGGGAATTATTAGAAAGGGAATGGTGAATAAAACGGAAAATGTCATAATGCCTCTGTATCGCTCCATGGCGAGACCGCACCTTGAATAGTGTGTACAGTTCTGGTCGCCACATCTCAAAAAAGATATAATTGCAATGGAGAAGGTACAGAGAAGAGCGACCAAAATGATAAAGGGAATGGAACAGCCCCCCTATGAGGAAAGACTAAAGAGGTTAGGACTTTTCAGCTTGGAGAAGAGACGGCTGAGGGGAGATATAATAGAGGTGTTTAAAATCATGAGAGGTCTAGAATGAGTAGATGTGAATCGGTTTTTTACTCTTTCGGATAATAGAAAGACTAAGGGGCACTCCATGAAGTTAGCATGTGGCACATTTAAAACAAATCGGAGAAAGTTCTTTTTCACTCAACGCACAATTAAACTCTGAAATTTGTTGCCAGAAGATGTGGTTAGTGCAGTTAGTATAGCTGTGTTTAAAAAAGGATTGAATAAGTTCTTGGAGGCGAAGTCCATTACCTGCTATTAAGCTGACTTAGATAATAACCACCGCTATTACTAGCAACAGTAACATGGAATAGACTTAGTTTTTGGGTACTTGCCAGGTTCTTATGGCATGGATTGGCCACTGTTGGAAACAGGATGCTGGGCTTGATGGACCCTTGGTCTGACCCGGTATGGCATGTTCTTATGTTCTTATGTTCTTATGAAGTAGTTATTTATCAGGTATTGCCATCTATGTACCTTGTCTAGTTCCTTATTGTCTGGTCTATATGTGCTGTTTTGGGTTCTGTCTTTGATTTCTGTATTTCAATTTTCAGACAGTTGTCTCTTCTGATGCAGCGATGGCAAAACACAGTCCATGTCAGGGGATTGAAACTCTAACTACTCTGCTAAAAATTTGAATGGATCTGGCTGTATTAAATCATTTATTGAACTTTCTTTAGTTTTGTACAGTTTTTAGTTTTGTACAATTTTTAGTTTTGTACAGTTCCTCTATTTTCTTTACATGCACCCTCACCTTTCAAGATGTGCATAGCCGCATATTTATCATTTCCATTTTTAAATACATATACACATCTCATCTTACATTGAATTAAAGGTGCCCACCAAGAATGGAATCAGTGTTAAGTTCTGGAGACCATTTCTCAAAAAGGATAGAGACAGGATGGAGGTGGTCCAGAGAAGGGCGACCAAAATGGTGTGTGATCTGTTTAAGAAGACTTATGAAGAGATGATGAAGAATCTGAATATTTATACCCTAGAAGAAAGGAAGTGCAGTGAAGATATGATACAGACCTTCAGATAACTGAAAGGTTTTAATGATGCACGATCCTTGAAACTTTTCCATTGGAAAACAAGCAATAGAACGAGGGGTCATGAAATGAAACTCTGAGGGGGGGAGGGGCGACGACGACTCAGAACTAACATCAGGAAATAATTCTTCACGAAGAAGGTGGCGAATGTCTGGAATGCTTTTCCAGAAGAGGTCGTGAAGATGAAAACAGTAAACTAATTCAAAAAGGCATGAGATAAACACTGTGTATTCCTAAAGGCTAGAGGTGGAAATGAAAAAAGGGTGCATGAGGGTAACCTGCATGGAGCAACAGCTATTATCCCTAATAGAAGGCATAGGAATTACTACCTTTAACCAATTA
The DNA here is from genome assembly GCF_901001135.1 of Rhinatrema bivittatum. NCBI lineage: Eukaryota > Metazoa > Chordata > Amphibia > Gymnophiona > Rhinatrematidae > Rhinatrema > Rhinatrema bivittatum. The sequence continues at coordinate 119,883,099 of NC_042620.1, forward strand.
GCTTTCATGATTTTGACACAACTACAAATTCATTCTCCACTTTGTTAGTGGAGGAAAAAAGCTAGGGCCCTGACTTTTATGATTTGAGATACTGATACACAGTCATTAGGGAAAAAAGTGGAGGACTGCTTCTATGGCTAAGTCCAAAAAATTATCACTTTCAAGCAGCATTATCTAAATTATCAAGAAGGCTACTCAAACTGTAAAAATGTTGATAGCAGTAATTTTGATATTTATTTATTTATTTATTTATTTGAAAGTATTTATATGCCGTTTTTACAAATGGAAATTTTATCAAAACGGTTCACAAGAATAATATTAAACTAAAATAAAAAATAAAAAGAATAAAAATTACACAAAATCGGTATAATAATCAAAGTAAACAGATTTTTACAAAATTAAACTACTCTTTAAAAGATATGGTTTTGACAGAGCTTGGTTTCGATTGTTAATATTACTTAACATAAGGCTTGGGGGTAACCTGCATGGAGTGGCAGTTACTATCCTTAACAGAAACATGGGGTAATCTGCACGAAGCGGCAGTTACTTCCATAAGAAACTTACTGGACAGACTGGATGGACCAGTTGGTCTTTTTCTGTAATCAATACTATGTTACTATGTTATTAAAAAACATATGTCTTTTGAATATAATGTTAAGTATAAAAAAACTATCTAAATTTTATATCTAAATGTACTATAAGTTACAGCTGCACACCAATAATTTACGTCATACACATAAGCATATAAAGATGTATATACGATTACGTCAACATACTGATCTTTTTGATTTGAACCTGTAAACACGTCATAATATACTATAGGCATTCACCAGATATCCATTTTGATAATATAGACACACACTAATAATTCATTTTGGTTTTAAACTGTATACACATCTCATAATAACCCAATAATCCATCTTTATTTGTTCACATTACTGGTGAGCACCTTTCATTTCTGATGAGCTGACATACAAATTAAAATCAAAATGCTGTATACATTTGCTATAATTTTATTTAACTTTTGCAGAGTAGGATTTAGAAAACTTACTGAACTGCTGTTAATTTATAACCCTCCCACTGTGGATTAAGTTATGATAGTTTTATTTTAGCCTTGATAGCCCGAGCCTTATATTCCAAGCCATAAAAATCAAGAGAGACTGTTGCTGCAAATAAATATGGCTAAAATGTCCACAAATAAATGAGTACATAATCCTAGTACAGGCTAATTAAAATGACTGCCAAATTCTATAGAAAGTCAATCTGTGCTTTATTGACTATCCAATCTGGATTATTAGGTAATTTTTAAAATTTGAACAACTTCCTTGGATTTGCTAGGAAGGTATTCTACCCTTTCTGACTCAGCCGGCATGCATCGCAAGCAAATGCCCACCCACAACACTTTGTCTGCATCCTTACAAGGGTGCATCTGACCCTACCATATCTTACAGATAAGTTGATGCATTGCAAACCAGAAGATACTCTATCACTGGAAAAGACACTACATTCTCAATGCTTTGCTATTGCTCACCTGCAAGTTTCAGCAAAAGAGAAAGCTTATTCAGTTTAGCTGTTTTACTAAACCACATCGTGAAATGGGATAATGCCACATTCTGTGCCAGTTAAACCATTTCAAGTGATAACAAAGTATGGAAACAAGTAAATTATGATTCTTGATTAAATGCAGCAGTACAGATTTGCACTAAGAATCCGCACATGCAATTATGGTGTCCAAAGTATCTTCCTCTTGCCAACTGCTTCTATTTTCCAGTGCATTAAATACTTATGTTATGTCAGCTTTCAGCAAAATAATATCTCCATTTTAAAAATTCACAACTGTATTCAAACAAGTATGCACATTGAATAGAAGAGATGTCATCTAAGATACATTGCCTTATATAAATGTACATACTGTCTCTACATGCAGATAAATTAAGATAAAAGGCATATAGGTAAATTGATGTGAAATGCACGCAGCTACATTGATATTACTTATCATTTTCCTTTGCCAATAACATCCCAACAAGTAGAGTGGAAATGGGGATTTAATTAAGCAATAAAACAACGCAGCGTTGAGCCTTTATGGGGAATTATTGTATGCCTTGAGTAAAAGTGTAAGCTGGAGTGCCTTCAACTACTGAATGAGTATAATAGCCTAATTTATAAATGAGAAGTCCTGGAGTGACTTATCACAATTATACAATGATTGTAATGAAGAAGATTTGAATTCTTCCTGAGCATGGGCCAGATAAATGAATAATATTGACTTGCACGTGGGATCACCATCTATCAGAGTTCTAAATTAGTATTATCATCATTGTTTATATAAAGGGCAATTTTCAAAACTCATTTCCTGAAGTGAATGGCTATTTACACAGGTAAGTAAGCTGTTTGAAAACTGCCCACTCAATGTACATGTAACATCATGTGAGGATCAAAAATATGCCTACTTTTACCTACTGGAAAAGGAGGCAGGATAACGCCAGGGAGCCAATAATGTGTGCAATTTTGGATTTTCAAAACTATGTGCATTGTTTTTCATGAAAAAAAAGTATCCACAGAAGAAGCTGGCACAAATCTCTTCAGATACTTTTACCCCAGGCAATTTTCAAAGGGAAACTAGGTGTGTATTTTCTCTATGAAAACTGGTGAAAAGTGTGCGAGGGAAAAGCAGCCCTGGACTTTGTGACAATCAGCATAGATTTGAAATCGCCCCCTCATGCTTTTTGACAAAATGCACTGCTGAGAACAAACATTATTTTGCTATAGTAGTTATTTTCAAGTAAAACACTACAGGTAAATTTTCAAAGGATTTACTCGTGTAAATGTAACATTCTGTCATAGCAATTTTCAAATCCTTTTGCCAATTCAATGTCATATATTGTAGCAATTTTCAAAAGCCCACTTACATGGGTAAAGTGCATTTACACGTGTAAAACCCAATTGCAAGCATATAAATGCTTTTCAAAATCAGGCCCTTATTATTCTCCTCTGTGTTGTTAAAGAGTTTAGTTGGTGTTTCTTATATAAAATGTACTCCTATGGTGCACCTTTGATTGCAAAGTAAAATGTTTTTTGCTGCTACTTTAAACTTTTACACGTGTAATATTTGTAAAGCTACTATTGACCTTTACTTGTTTGCTGATATTCTAATGTACTGTGAACCGCTTTGGGTGAATCGTGTATTCAAAAATCCAAACAAATAAAAGTGATGAGCACAGAAGTATAAATAAATAAGCAAAGCTAAGGTATGAGTCAGAGTCTATTGGGAAATCCTTAACATGCCGTATTCAGGAAATGTGAAAAAAGAAAGATGAGCAAAAAGTAAGAATTAGAAGCAAGAAATGGTATGAGCAGAGCAGAGGATTTGAGAAGCTGAATGGAGGTGGAGGAAAAGATGCTAGAAGACACAGGTACAGATTTAGCAAAGTTTAACTGTAGTTCTCTTGCCGTGGAAAAACTGCTCCGATTTATCAATAAAAAATGTCCCAGTTTTGTCAATGTGGAAAATCAGAAATGGAGCCAAACTCTCTGATAAATCGGCCCCAAGCTATGTACACAGGCACAATGGATGGTGTGGGATGTAGGAAGCAACGGGATTATACAGATTAAAGTATGGTTCAAAGGTGAAAGTGAGGACCTTGTATTAAGTTCGAGATATGAAGAGAGTGTGAAATAAAATGGAAAGCTGATTTAAGAAGTCACAAAGGGAGAAGGAGGAAGCCCAGTAAGGATAGAACGACCACACACACTGGGCTGGCCCTGTGGCTCAGGTGTCAGTGGTATGTGCTGGGGCACAGCAGCAAACTCAGCTTCAAGTCTGTCTGTCCAGGCTGGTTGGGGTTGGAGATGAAATGCTCACCCCCACAGAGGGAAAGCGGCTACCGTTGAGGTGGCCCCTACCGGCTGTAAAGAGTAACAGTGAAGAATCGTCTCAGTGAAAACTTCCCCAGCTCTCGGGGCTAGCAATTCTGTCTGAGGTGAGGCAATTCAAGAGGAAAATAAAAAGGAACGGTAACATTCTAGCCTTAGCACGATGCGCACACAGGCAAATGTCTCCATGCTTCTTTGTGCCTCCAGCTCAGTCAGAGCCAGGGCTAGTATCTGGTGCCATTAGACTTCATTTCCATTTCTTTATCCCTAGATTATATCCCCCTTCCAGCTTAGTCCAGTCATTGCAGTGCTAGCCCTGGGCCAGGGGCCGTGCCTCAGGCCTCCTTCTGGAATCATGCAAGCAGAGGTCCTGAATCCAGCCACCAGAGGCCACTGTTAAAACACTGACCATGGCTCCCTTTCCCTGGGGGGGGGGGGGGGGGGGGCTCTGAACGCAGCCTCTGCAGCATCCCCCGCCCCAGCCAACCCAGGGAGCAAAAGATCTGACACGGAGACCTGCCACATGGCAAGTGCATAGCACTTAACTACCCGAGCCACGGGGCCGGCCACCTGCTGAGGTTTTCACGGATAAATACACGTTATCCCACCCCAGCGTGCATGTCCTGCATGGATTGGGCCATAAAAGTATTTGTAAGTTCTTTGGGGCAGGATCCCTGACTAGCTCTTTTCTGTACCCCTTTCCCCAGGGTGTGGATCCTTTGGCTAGGGGGGGAAATGTTTCCTTTCAGGTCCCAGTGCAGGGGTGGCTGACATTCTTTTGGTATTCCTTGGGAGAGGAGTCATTTCTCTTCTTGTGTGATATGTACCAAATGAATACACTGGACACTAGGGATGTGAATCGGGCTTCGGACGATTGAAAAATATCGTACAATATTTTCAAAATTGTCAGAAATTGGGGGCTCCCCCAAAACGATAGGAAAACACCGCGATATTGTTCGTGGGGGTTCTCTTATCATTTTGGGGGAGGGCGGGAAAAACGGCACACAAAATTAACCCCTAAACCCACCCCGACCCTTTAAAACTAATCCCTTAGCTTCCCCCACCCTCCCGACCCCCCCCAAAAAACTTTTTACAGGTACCTGGTGGTCCAGTGGGGGTCCCGGGAGCAATCTCCCGCTCCCGGGCCGTCGGCTGCCACTAATCAAAATGGCGCAGTTGGCCCTTTGCCCCTACCATGTGACAGGGTATCCATGCCATTGGCCGGCCCCTGTCACATGGTAGGAGCACTGGATGGCCCGTGCCATTTTTAAAGATGGCGCCGGCCATCCAGTGCTCCCTATACACTCCCTATACACCGTAGCTGTATTGCCACAGGTAAAACATTAGTTCCAATGGTGGCTCATTGTTTAGATAAACATCATCCTTTTCAACAACTTAGGTGGCGTGTGCTTGAGGTAGTTTCAGACAATATGCGAGGGGGTGACCCTAACTTTTTATTAAATTTAAGGGAACAACAATGGATTTTCCGCATGAATACAGTTATACCATCAGGACTTAATAGCACAATAGAGTGGTATTCACTGTAAAATCAGCCGGGACGCAATGCAATGATAAGGGGCTGTGGAAACGAGAGTGGGAATCTTCCGTAAGCATTATTCACGATTACACCAGAAGTGACGTGGGAAGACGTTACGTAATGACAAGGGGCTTTAAAAATGGAGGCGGGAAACTCAAACCGGAAGAGATGCACAAAAAAACTCTGAGAGCCATTATGCTGTGGTAACGAGTAAGTAGCTAGTACATGATTGAGTTCTGGTGACAATATATGTTCATTTGTAGTGATTTAATTTTTTGTGGCGCAGATTTCCGCCCTTGAGGAAGGACGATACTGTCCAAAACCTGTACAGTGTCGGGCACAGACACGGCAATGTGGTATCGGTCACATTGCTTGGACCATCGGATTGGAGAAACTCGGGCTGTAGTAGCAATATATCTAACAAAAAGCTAAGTACCAAGAAGCATTATGAAGATTGTTTCAAATTGTTAATCAACATAGTGAATATTGAAGTGAATATTGAATGGAAGAGTTTTAAGACACGGAGCACTTAGGCACAGAAAATTAAAAAAAGTGATATATGGACTGACCTATGATTATGCATAAGGCAGAGTGATTGAATCGGCATGGATTGCCACACAATGACGCCTATTATGACGGTCAATGAGTAATACGCAAGTAAATGCTTACAATAAGAGGTGTGGGGATTTATAATCACTTGATATACATTATATTAGTTCCCATCTCACACTAAAATATAGAGGTCGACATTAGGGGTTAATTGTTGATAATAAATATGCGTCCAGCACCACAGTTGCTTCTCTTATAAATTACAGTTTTCACCTCTATCTGTGCAAGAATCTTTCAAAAGGCAGGGATCTGTCCACCCTCCTGGATTAGGTGAGATGGAGGTCCCAGTGGGCAGAGCAGCTTTTAAGATGGTCAGGAAAACTGCTTCCACAGATGGCCAGAAATCTTGCCCTTACTCACAGAGGGGCAGAAGATGCAAAAAAGTTGCGTTGAAAGCGGGCGTTGAGTGTTCACTGCCATTTTCCTAACGCGCTCCCAGGCACCTCTCCTGGGAGCGTGATGTAATATTTAAATTAGGGCTCAAGCTGTCGAGGAGGCACTAGGGTTGATTGTGTGCCCCTAGCGCCTCCTTGACAACGTGCGCCAGAGAGAGGTCCACTATCTATGGCTGTCCGCCAGTTAAGAAAACCAACGCTGAATTTATCAGCATCCATTTTCCTAACCAGCTAGGGAGTAGACTGGAAAGACCACCCTCCCAAATCTGGTCAGGATTCCCAGGCTGGGTTAGCCTGTTCCCTCCAACTGGGCCTAAAAGGTTCAACAAAGGTAAGCACCTACTTCCTCCTAACTCTCCAGAAATTGTACATGACCCCCTCCAGACTCTCAGGAGAGAAGGCCATTGCCAGGCCCTCAAAGGGAGGGACTAGATTTGAATGGGGTCCTCCTCCCTCTTCTAACCTAGTCTATTTAATATCTCTCAGAGCTTAATGGTAACTGAAGAATGGCTCCCAATTACACACAAAATAATGGATTTGGGTCTGATAGAGGTTTAATATCTAAAAAGCTTAATTTTACTGGCATGGAAATGACATGGAAGTGATGAAAGAAATCAGAGAGCAGATTTAAAGTGAAAAAAGCAAAGAGACAATCACTGAGCCTTCAGGGACAACATGAAGAAAAAAAAGATGGTAATAGAAACAGACCAGGACCATAATATAAGAAACCTCTAGTTTTCTTACCAGAAGGAGTATACTATATATCATGGGAATGTTCAAAGACAGATTTTAGTGAAGAGAGGTGTGGGTTTTACTCCCATATGTGGGAGCTAAAGATGGTATGCTCTTTACCCCTAAAGATGGTATGCTCTTTAGGGGTGTGAATCGTGTGATCGATCGTCTTAACGATCGATTTTGGCTGGGGGGGGGGGAGGGAAATCTTATCGTCGTGTTTTTTTGGTTTTTTTTTTAAATCGTTAAAAATCGTAAATCGGGGGAGGGTGGGAAAACCGGCACACCAAAAAACCCTAAAACCCACCCTGAACCTTTAAAACAAATTCCCCACCCTCCCGAACCCCCCCAAAATGTTTTAAATTACTTGGGGTCCAGTGGGGGGGTCCTGACGCGATCTCCCTCTCTCTGGCCACGACTGCGTTGAGAGAAATGGCGCCGGTGGCCCTTTGTCCTTATCATGTGACAGGGCAAAGGTAGCGCCGGCGCCATTTTGGTTCCTGGTTCCCGACGTCACGCGTCCAGGAGATCGCCCCCGGACCCCCGCTGGACCCCCAGGGACTTTTGGTCAGCTTGGGGGGGCCTCCTGACCCCCACAAGACTTTAGTGAGGGCAAAGGTAGCACCGGCGCAATTTTGAAGATTGGCAATACGGCCCGCGTGCAGGAGGTCGCTCCTGGACCCCCGCTGGACTTTTGACAAGTCTTGTCAAAATGTGAGATACAGCATGTGTTTGTGTATGACTGAGTATGAGAGACAGCTGTGTGTGTGTATAACTGAGCATGAGAGACAGCTGTGTGTGTGTATGACTGAGCATGAGACAGCATATGTGGGCATATGACTGAGCATGAATGACAGTGTGTATGTGTGTGTGTGTGTGTGTGTGTGTGTGTGTGTGTGACAGAATGTGCGTGTGTGTGGGACAGAATGTGCGTGTATGTTTGAGCATGTGAGAGAGCCTCTGTGTACACATGAGTATATATGATTGAGCATGTGAGACAGTGTGTGTGTGCAATGATGGATTTAGAATTTTGCCACTCCTAGACACTATTGGTGCTGTGGCACCCCTCTCCCTCCCCCCCCCCCTTGCTCTGGTGCCACCACCACCACCACCATAAGGTCAGACAAAAGGAGCAGAAGGTCTAAGGCACAGCCCCACAGTTTCCTGCAGGCAGCCCATAGGTAGATTTTGTGGCAAAAAATAAGAAAATTCTGAAGCACATTGGAAAACATTTCCTTCTTTTATATTATAAAATTGGAGTAATTTTCCAGCCTTGCTTGAGTCTGTATAATGTTTTTTTATTGGGTGAGAAAAAAAGATCTCAAGCCTCAGTAGAGAGATGAGATCTCAGAGATGGAGACAGGAGAAAGAGAGTGGGAGGATCAGGAATAGGGAGAAGTGATGGTTAGAGTTACTGGGGATGAGGGGAGAGAGCAAGAGAAGACCAGGGATGAAGAGGATGGGAGATGGAGAAGACTGAGGGAAAGGGGGGGGGGGGGGCAGAGGAAATGAGAAATCTGAGATAGGGGGAAAGAGGTTCTGGAATTGAATAGGGAGAGAAAGGAGTAAGGTATGAGAGTGGTTACAGGATCTGGGGAGGGAGGGAGGGAGATTCAAGGATCCAAGGACAAGGAAGAGAGAATCTGAATTGTATTGATAGGAATGGGGAAAGGGAAGGGGTGTTCTTCCCATCCTTCAGTCTTGATCCACCTTGTATCCTCTTTCTTAACTCCCATCCAATCTGGTAAACACATATAACGGGAACCAGTCCCTTCCCTCTGACACCCACTAACAGTACCCCCTTCCCCTGTTCCTTTCTCTCTCACATACAGACATGTTCCCCAGCTGATCCTCTCTCCTCACCCCTCAGTAATTCACACTCAGCTACTCCTAACCTCTCCAAAATGATCCTCCTTTGCTCTAACTGCTCCAGATTTACCTCCTGTACATCATCTTCCTGCAGGCTACCTGGGAGGGATGGTTCAGGTCAGGAAATAGAGGGATGTTCTCTGCTGATTGAGATTGAGCATAGCTGGAAAGCAGTAAATCTTCAGCCAGTCTGCTGTTCCCCAGATTTTTGCCGCCCTAGGCACACTAGGCCTGTACCTATTGACAAATCCAGGCCTATGTGTGTATGTGTATGTGTATGATTGAGCATATGAGATGGAACATGTGTCTGTGTGTATGAATGAGCATGTGAAAGAGCCTCTGTGTATGTGTGTGTGCATGTGTGTATATGATCGAGCCAGGTGAAGAGTTGGTCTGATACCTTCTTATTAGGCAGGCAAGTTTCCATGCAATCCTTATGTCCACCAGCCACCCAGCTATCTACATTCCTAATAATCAAATCACCAACTATTACGGCCAACTTAACCCTTCCCTCCTGGGCACTAGCCCTTGGAGACTCATCTAGGTGTAAGAGGGCAATGTATCATCTGGAGAGCAGGTTCTTGCTATGGAATCCATTCCTATTATACCAGAGTAAAGCTGTCTGATCAGGTGACCTTGTACCTCCAATGCAACCCAAGGGCTACTGGTCTGGAGTTGCAACTTGGCTACTATGTCCCGGAAGGTTTCCTTTATAAAGCTCTCTGTATGCCTCAGCTCTTCCAGATCTGCATTCTAGCCTCCAGAGATCATACTCATTCTCTGACAGCCAAGAGTTCTTTGCACCAGGTGCATACATATAATTTCTCCCCTACTTGTAGATAATCATACATGTGGTACTCAATGCAAAATTCTGAAAGGCCTCCATCTCTCTGCTGGACTGCTGTCTGCATCTTCATATTGTTGAGTTCTTAGTTAATTTAGTTTGCTATGGGAGTGGGGATATGTATGTGTTATGTGATGATTTAAGGTTAATTTGGCAATGATCTGCAAAGGGACAATTAATCTGTTATGAAAGTGGACCCCTGTTTCGAGGTAGACAGCTACCTTCGAAGGGCGAGGCCATTTGGACAGGAAAGACTTGACTGAAGGCTTCACCCTGGAAGCACGCAACTCCCCCAGGAGGAGCCTGTAGGGGTCCGGCCACTGGGACTTAGGCAATTCCTCTTGAAGACTGTAGAAAGGTCTGGATGCAGGCGCCTCCTGCAGGTCATGGGTTCCAGACGGCTGGCGCCTCCAGCAGGTCGTAGCAGTCTGAGGACGGAGTCGTAGAAGAATCCAAAGCCGGTCCGAGGTTCGATACACAGGCGAGGTCCGAATCCAGTCCAGGGTCTTAGCAGGAGAAGGGTCCAAAGCCGTACCAGGATCAAGCCAGGAGAAGACACGTCCACCAGTCCAGAAGTCAGGAGCCAAGAATCAATCCACGGAGCAGGGAAGCAGAGCGGGACGAAGAATCAGGAACAGAGAACACAGGAACAAACTCAGGCAGGAACCTCAATACCAAGGCAAGGTCTGAATGCTCAGGCCTTGCCTTAAGTACCAGAAGCCAGGGGAGGAGACTCCGGAGGAGCCATGACAACTTCCTGTCATGGCACCTTTAAGAGCAATCTTCAGCCGCGCGCGCGGCCCTAGAGGAAGCCATGGGGGCGGAGCCGAACCCCGAGGAGCAGGCCAGCCCGGCAGCGCGGCAGCGGCCGCAGGAAGAAGCAGGAGGGCAGTCTGCCCCGCAGGAGCCCCCACTGCCGTCGGAAGTCCCGGGTAATTATTCTCTTCGCACCTGCTGGCCCGTCCTCCGCGGTCTGCCGCAGCCGGCGGCCATGACACTTGGCCCTGGTCGCGGCTTGCCGCAGCCGGGGGTGCTAACATAATCTAATTGATAAGGTCACTCCCTTGTTCTAGATCAAGCCCCAAATGATTTTTGATTGGGAAATTACTCTTGTCCTCTTATATGGAATAAGAGTTTATAAATCAAAGAATGAGCTTAGAGGTGGGTGGGTGGGAGGGAAAGAAAAACACTAGGAAAGAAATTACCTTCCTGTCCCCTGGTCTTCTTTTCTAATCAAAGACACAACACAAACACTAGAAAAGACATTATCTATCTCCCTGGTCTTCTTTTTGTAATCAAAAGGCACACACATGGACACTAGGAAAAGAAATTACCTACCTCCCAGCCAGTTAAAGGACTGGACAAAAGAAATGTCTGACAGACCATATCTAAGGAAGAGGAGAGAGCATCAATTCAGGATGAATTGAACAGTGGTATAATGGACTGTATGAATGCATATGGAAACACAGTTAAAATACAATAGGAAATATTATGCAAGTCTTTCCTTCTTTATTCACTACTGTAACAATGCATAATATAAAAGTTGCCAGAAAAGCTTTGGAAAAGTATAATCTGTTTCATATAATAGAACAAATTACAGTTAGGATGTAAAAGCTATTTTATTTTGACAGTATATCAAAGCTGAACATTTTCCTTTGTTTAAAACATATCATACATTTTTACAGTATTATGTCATATGACTGTATGTTTTATGGTGACCAAATAGTTCATCTTTTTGTATTGTAAATAGATGCCGGTCTTGACAGAGAAGAGGCACTTATTTAATGTGTTCTATTTGCTAAAGCTCAATTTGTATGTTGCCTGCTATGCCATGGGGTTTAAGGTTAGAGAAAAAAGGGGCTTGATGTTAATGAAGAATTATGGTCAGAAATAACATCTTCTTTAGTGATGATAATCATGGGATTTTTAATCTGAAAATGTTAATCAAGCAGAAAATGGTCATCTTAAAAATGTGAACACACCAACTCTGCTTCAGCTAATGGCAGATGGGGACAATGAGGCTGTTCATTAGCAAGCTTATCAAGGGGCTGCTTTCTACTAAATGAGCTTAGTATACTTACAAAAGTGTCTTCATGACTTCAAAAATATTGGACATGAAGATTCTACCTCAATTACTACTACCATCCATGACCTTCTCAATGGTGTATCTGCTCTCTTGGTAATGGTTTAGGATGCCAGTCTCCCAGAGTTTTCCAGAAATGTCGAGAGTACCTAACTATTTTTTTTTTATTCAAGACTATCATTCAGGATCTCATCATTAGGAATAAAGGGAAGAATGACGCAAATTTTCAGATATGGCACAAGTCCAGCTCTTCTACTGACACACAGGCCAATACAGTACAGGGCGCTCCGATGGAGCGCACTGTACTGTATCGGCCCTTGGACGCGCGTTTTCCCTTACCCCTTATTCAGTAAGGGGCGGAAAATGTGCGTCCAACCCGCGGCACCTAATAGCGCCCTCAACATGCAAATGCATGTTGATGGCCCTATTAGGTATGCCCACGCGATACAGAAAGTAAAATGTGCAGGCAAGCTGCACATTTTACTTTAAGAAATTAGCGCCTACCCAAAGGTAGGCGCTAGTTTCTGCCGGCACCGGGAAAGTGCACAGAAAAGCAGTAAAAACTGCTTTTCTGTGCACCCTCCGACTTAATATCATGGCGATATTAAGTCGGAGGTCCCGAAGAGTAAAAAAAAAGAAAAAAAATTTAAAATGGGCCGGTGGCTGTTGGGCCAAAAACCGGATGCTCAATTTTGCCGGCGTCCGGTTTCCGAGCCCGCGGCTGTCGGTGGGCTCAAGAACTGACGCCGGCAAAATTGAGCGTCGGCTGTCAAACCCGCTGATAGCCACCGATCCGGGTCAAAAGGAGACGCTAGGGACACGCTAGTGTCCCTAGCGCCTCCTTTTGCCTGTTTCTACCACACCACTTAATTTAAATACAGAATCGCGCACACAGGCAAGTGGCCTGTGCACGCGCCAGGAAAGCGGGCGTTCGTCCGCTCTCCTGCGGACTTTACTGAATCGGCCCGATAAAAAGTACTAGTAAAATTATTGTGCAGCTTTTTAATTAATATTTGGATATGGAATGCCTAATTATGATTGTATAATGGTGGTTTGTTTGCAAAAGTTGTTGTATGATAACATATGCAAATGGAGCCAGCTGCAATCCAAATTGTAAACAATGAGAAAATTGATTTTATCTTAGTAAAACTCACCAAAAAAATTAATCTCTCTCTCATAGGCAGTTTATCAGGGCCACAGCAGTAAATCCAAAATGAGGTTGAAAAAGAGGGCAAAGCAAATAGATATTGAAAACCTTGAGGTTTGGATAGACTCAAGCCTTCCTTCCATCCTCACACTAAAATCATCATTAGATCTGGTTTTTATAAATTACATATTGTATCTGGACTGAAACATTTACTAGAAAGGCCTGATTTGGTGCAGTAGTACAGGCATCAATCCTGCTATTGATTGACTATTGCAATGCTTTCTCTCATGGCCTTCCCACCTCTATGTTGAAACCATTGAAATTTCTTTTGAATTCTGCAGTATAATTAATATCAAGATGAAATGTACAGAACACATTATCCTGCTTCTCATGGATTTGCACTGGTTATCAATTCCACAACACATTGAATACTAAATTGGCATGATGATATTTAAATTAATTAATTCCATTACTTGCCCTTGGTCTTCACCCTTCTGAGGATGTATCAGCCTGTGCATTCTCTAAGATCCTTTCAGAAAGGCCTGATGGATATATTTTCCTACAGTAAGATGTATTTTATTTATTTATTTATTTATTTTAACTCTCAGAAAGAAGAGAATGTGTTTATTTTGTGGCAATCTCCACATTATATAACTCATTTCTGGAAGACATGTGCCTATCTGATTGTTTGAAGACATTCAAGGTCTGCTATAAACTTTATAAACTTCTCTATAAGCAGGCCCAAAGACTTCTGTGCCAGCAGCTGGCCGGCACATGCAGCTTACTTCAGCCTAGGGACCTGAAGTAAGTCATAAAACAAATAAAAAAAAAGATAGGTAGGGTTTAGGTGGTAGGGAGGAGAGGGGAAGAGGGAGGGAGTTTAGGTATGGGAGTTTCAAATGTGCAGAAATTATACCCCCCTTGCGCACGCCGCCCACACATACGTGTGCGGATTATAAAATCTGGCATGCATGTGCGCGCAGGCATTGGAAGCATGTGCACAAGGATGCGTGTGCGCACATTTGAAAATCTACCCCTTACCACTCACACCATGGGAAAAGGTGAATTTCAAAGTTATGGAATGGCCTGAAGTAACAACCAAATAACTGGAAACCAGCCTAACAAGAGCTTAAAATTAGAAAATCCCTGGACCCTACTGGTGTGTCTAATTTTTGGCTTAAATATTTAGCTCAAGTATTTAATATCCTCTAAGATCTGGTAAACTGCAAAAATCAATTGATCAGATAGCCAGAACTAAGACTACAATGGAAAATAATAGGATGAACACTTCTCCTTCTAAAGAAAGACCCAGGTAACATCTCTAAAAATTACCAACAAATAATATGTTGGCCTTCAACATACAAGCTGTTCACTGCAATAAATGCAGATAAGATATGCATAAGGGAATTTGCACTAATGCTTAGCATGCATGCTAAGACAGTTTGATGTGCACAAAATTTGGCATGCGATGCACTAAAGCAGGGGTCGGGAACCTATGGCTCGCGAGCCAGGTGTGGCTCATTTGATGGCTGCATCTGGCTCGCAGACAAATCTTTAATAAAAAAGTAAAAATCTTAACAAAACCCCCCACCCTCCTGATGCCCCCCAAGACCTCCAAAATTAATTTACTACAACCCCCCACCCTCCTGACCCCCCCCCCTCCAAGACCTGCCAAAAGTCCCTGGAGGTCCAGCGGGGGTCCAGGAGCGATCTCCTGGACTTGGGCTGTCGGCTGCCAGTAGTCAAAATGGCGCCGATGGCCCTTTGCCCTCACTATGTCACTGGGGTCGACCAATGGCGGCGGTAGCCCCTGTGACATAGTAAGGGCAAAGGGCCGTCGGCTGCCAGTAATCAAAATGGCGTCGACGGCCCTTTGCCCTCACTATGTCACAGGGGCTACCGCCGCCATTGATCAACCCCAGTGACATAGTAAGGGCAAAGGGCCGTCGGCGCCATTTTGACTACTGGCAACCGACAGCCCAAGTCCAGGAGATCGCTCCCGGACCGCTCCTAGACCCCCGCTGGACCACCAGGGACTTTTGGCAGGTCTTGGGGGGGGGGGTGTCAGGAGGGTGGGGGGTTGTAGTAAATTAATTTGGCAGGTCTTGGGGGGGGGGGCGTCAGGAGAATAGGGGGTTGTAGTAAATTAATTTGGTAGGTCTTGTATGGCTCTCACAGAATTACATTTTAAAATATGTGGCGTTCATGGCTCTCTCAGCCAAAAAGGTTCCCGACCCCTGCACTAAAGGCTTGACACAATAAATTAGTCCCCTGCCACATTAGCAGATACATGATAAAATTAGCACATATCTACATTTAAATAAAGGAACATTATATATAAATTAGGACATAGTAGTCATGCACTAAATATTGATATGCTATCCTCGTGTTATTTCATGCATGTTTCTAAAATCTAAAATTTAACTCCAACCTCAGAACAGGTATTAAATATTTATCATGCATGTTAATTCTAAATATGAATAGTTACATTGTAAATATCTCATGCTAATTGTCCTAAAATGAAAGGACTGGGTAACATGGGGAATTTTATCACCCCAATCCCTTTGATGAAGACTGACCTGACCCCCTACCTCCCTCCCCCATCCCCATATCAAGCCCCAAACTTCACCCTGATCAAGGCCAGGTATCTTCCCCCCCAATTCCACCCACTGGAACATCCACAATCCCTTCACACTGCAACATCCATATCCAACCCCACCCAACATCAAGACCCTTCTAATTAAGGTTGGACCCCATCAAAAGTGGCCCAACTTCCCAACGCCCTCCTGCCCTCTGAAATAAACTCATACCAGTGGAAGGTCCTAATCTTCACGTAAGAGGACATGAGAGCCTTCCTACCAGCAGTACTGCATGCTGCTGAAAATCACTGTCTAGTGATGCATCATCACTTTAGGGTATAGGCCCCATAGTCCTCCCAAAGCTATAATTTCTATTGTTTCTGTGTCTCCTTCAATTTTCTCACCCTTTTCTAGACACATCCCTCTCTCAATGTCCACCCCTGCCTGCCTCACCCCACATCACCTCCACACACACACATCTTTTTACAACACTTTACAGTTTTGAATTAAATAATAATTCTCTAATCCAACCTTGTATATTCATGCAACATCATCGTAAGCTCATTTTGCATTGACTTGATGAAGGCAGCATTGCTTTCAAAAGCTAATCACAAATGTATTGATTTAATCTAGTATAAATGGATTGCCTACAAGTTGTTTGTTACCCAAAATTGTACATCAATAACAACTAAAATTGTGTGATTTGTATAAAAAAGAGTTTCATCATCATCATAATCATTGTTTATTTATATCATGCTTTCCCCTGAGAGAGTTAGGTTAGAGAGACCATACAATTACAACATATAACAGGGCATTTCAGCTTGCTATATACTTTTTTTTTTTTTAATTTTTATTCCTCTTTTCAGGCACTTAAAGCTGATTAAATTCAGGTACTCTGGGTACAGAAGTTACCAACAGCGGGGTAGTCAATTTGAAGAAAGACAAGCAATAATATAGTTGAGGAAGACCAAGCATGTTGCAATAGGTTTTGGTATGTTGCAGTTACAATACATAGAACTTAAAAAGAGGGGGGTCACTTAATTTCAAAACTATAACATCCTATGCTTTGTTTGCCTTTTGAAGAATTTTCCTCAAAAGCAACTTTTTTGAACTTCAGGGTTCATTTCCTGTTTCAAGATCAGAGAAGTCAGAGAAATAATTCCTGTCTTCACCAATAGGTAAACAAGCTGCTTCTTTTCCAAGCAAGCCATATTGAAAATTTTTAAATTTCCTTATCTTAATTCTGATGTCCTCATCAATACTGGCTAGCAGACAGGTACAGCATGTAAATCAGATACCCACCTTAACACTGACTATAGAAAATAACCAATTACAATTAATTTGCTTTGTCTTATTGCCTGTATCCTTTTTCCCTATTTTTCCAGTTTTATCTGTCTCTGTTGGTTCTCTATAGATCCTGAAAATGAATTCTAAATTGTAAACTACATTAATACTAGAAATGATTCTACAATTCCACCTTTTGAGCATTTTGTTTCTCGGTCCTTTGGTTTTCATTTTTCATTTTACAATTATGTTAAGTTTAAAAGTTAAGGGGCAGATTTTCAAAGGCTACGCACGTAACCCAAGAAAATCTGCCCCTGCGCACGCCTAGCCTATTTTGCATAGGCTCGGCGGCACACGCAAGCCCCAGGAGGCGCGTATGTTCAAAAAAGAGGTGGGCCGGGGGCATGGACGGGGGTGTGGTGGTGGTTCGGGGATGGTCCTGGGTCAGGGTAGAGCGCTCCGGCACAGTGGCCTGTGCCGAGGCATGGCGCGCCGGCAGCCAGATGGCGTGTGCAGATTATGCCTGCCTCGGGCAGGCGTAACTTTTGGAGCAAAGGTAGGGGGGATTTAGTTAGGGATGGGGGGTGGGTTAGATAGGGGAAGGGAGGGGAAGGTGGGGGAAGGTGGGGGAGGCTGGAAAAAAAGTTCCTTCCAAGGCCGCTCCGATTTCGGAGCGGCCTTGGAGGGAACGGGGAAAGCCATCAGGGCTTCTCTCGGGCTTGGCGCACGCAAGGTGCACATGTGTGCATCCCTTTGCCCGCGCCAAGCTCGAATTTTATAACATGCACGCGGCAGCGTTCGCATGTTATAAAATCGGGCGTAGATTTGTTCGCGCCGGGTTATGAGAACAAATCTACGCCCGCGCATATCTTGTAAGATCTGTTGCAGTTGGATACTGCAGGCGAGGTAGTGGACCCTTGGGCCGGCCCACCTAGGATGACAGGCCACTGTCATCTGGGAATCTGTAGAAGGCCGGGAGGCGGAGCCACAGGCTGTCGGTGTTCACCCGGGAACCAGGAGCCCCCCAGGAGGAGCCCGTAGGGTCCTGGAACCTTGGGACTTGGGGAATATGCTCAAAGTCCAGTGGCAGGTAAGGCCTAGGCTGGGAGTGTAGTATAGGAAGTCCAAAAATATAAGACAGTCCGTGGACCGGCTGTACAGGCCAAGGGCCAGCTGATGATAGGGCAGCGGGCGGCAGCAGGAGCTGTAACTAACCGGACACTGAGGCAGGGTCTGTAGAATGCAGGAACTGGAGCAGGCTGAAGACTGGAATGGAATCTGTAGCAGGCTGTGGACTGAAGCAGGCTGTAGACTGGAACGGAGTCTGTAGCAGGCTGTGGGCTGAAGCAGGCTGAAGACTGGAATGGAATCTGTAGAAGGCTGTGGACTGAAGCAGGCTGTAGACTGGAACGGAGTCTGTAGCAGGCTGTGGGCTGAAGCAGGCTGAAGACTGGAATGGAATCTGTAGCAGGCTGTGGACTGAAGCAGGCTGTAGACTGGAATGGAATCTGTAGCAGGCTGTGGACTGAAGCAGGCTATAGACTGGAACGGAGTCTGTAGCAGGCTGTGGACTGAAGCAGGCTGTAGACTGGAACGGAGTCTGTAGCAGGCTGTGGACTGAAGCAGGCTGAAGACTGGAATGGAGTCTGTAGCAGGCTGTGGACTGAAGCAGGCTGAAGACTGGAATGGAGTCTGTAGCAGGCTGTGGACTAAAGCAGGCTGAAGACTGGAATGGAGTCTGTAGCAGGCTGTGGACTAAAGCAGGCTGTAGACTGGAATGGAGTCTGTAGCAGGCTGTGGACTGAAGCAGGCTGTAGACTGGAGCAGGCTGTAGCGAAGTCGGGAACGGACCAAGGTCAGAGGCAGGCAGCAGGCTGAAGCGAAGTCGGGAACGAACCAAGGTCAGAGGCAGGCGGCAGGCTGAAGCGAAGTCAAACGGCAGTCCAAAGGTTAAGTCAGGAACGAGGAACAGACGAAGCGCAACTCAGAACTACTAGGCAGTAGTGAACCTCGTTGCAAGGCGAGGGGAAGGAGTCCGGACGCCGGTTATATCGGGCTTAGGGCATGACGTCATCAGCACGGGCGGGGCCAAACTTCCGGGAGCTGTGCGCACAAAGTGGGCGTCCTCGCGCGTGCGCGAGGCAGCGGGGAGACGGACAAGCAATGGCGGCCGCCACGTGGAGCTGGCAGAGCTGCCGGAGTCCCAGCCACACGGAATGCGGCGTTTCCAGCAGCGGAGGTAGGAACTGTTCAGAGCTAGCGAAGGGGAAGCGGCAGAGACCGCAACAAGATCTGGCCCTTTATATGTTCAAATAAATGCAACATAAATAAATGTAAAACTGCTTATTTGTGATATCAAGAAAAAAATCCCTAACCATTCATTATTAGAGATCATACAATGTATGGGTTGCTGAAGCACATACTGTAGAATAGTAGAAAATATGGTGACGTGCTCAAAATACTCCCTATCATATCAATCTGATCAGATTTATTGACTGTATAACCACAAACATGGCCAAAGGTAACTTCATGGACACTGAAAATAGTTGAGAGCATGAGCATTAACAGTCATGTCCTAAGTTAAATAGCATGATTAACTGGCAAGTCACATGGGTCAACAGCAGGAATTCTGAATGAAGTCTGGTTATCAGAGAAATTCCACAAAGGTCAGATCAATCCTGCTTAATGGATTTAATGATGATTTAGATAGATGATTATAGGATTTAAATAAATGCAGAGCAGGAGGGGCAGAATGGGATAAATTCAGACCAAATTTGCCTTAAATTACTTGGGTATAGGCCCACAAACCATCGGGCTTGGTTATTTCACACGCAAACAATTTTTATTAACTTTCCATGGCTTATGCCATTTTCCTTCCCACTTCCACTTGAATGAATTGATTTGATAACAGAGCCTGCAGGGCTGTAAAACCTGATGCGGCCAATAAAAAAATAAATAGGGAGTATTGATACTTTGTGTTACAACATGGCAAATGACCTGTCTCCAGTGACTCAAAATCCAAAGCTATGTATCAGTCTTAGACATGTGACACTAAAGGCCAGTGGCCAGGTGGATGGTATACACTTAAGGTATTACAATAGAAATGCACTTTGCATTCATGAGGCAGAAAGCTAATACCAAATCCAAACTAATTGGAAACATCACAGAATGAAAACAGAGTTATCTGGTTTACTTTTGTATGGATTTACATAGTTTCTCTCATTGATATATCATCACATATATAGAGGCCTGATTTTCAAAAGCATTGGTGTGCATAAAACCTGCCTTTACGCACACAAGTGGGCTTTTGTAAATTGCCCAGGCTTTCTGCATGTAAAAGTGGTTGCATAATTTGCGCATGTACTTTTATGCGCACAAGAAAAAGGATTTCTGGAGGGGCAGAGTTAGGGAGGCAAATCATTTACGCATGTATTTTTCAATTTCCGATGTCAATGTAAACACACTCCTGCTCTGGAAAAGGTGCAAATGTGTGTGTTTAAGTCTGGCAGGGTTTCCTAAATAGACCTAATTTTCAAACCAGACTGAGGCGCACAAGTCCACTTTGAAAATTCAGGCTAAAATCTGCAAGTACTTTCTACTCGCAGACTTTAGCCCTGTGCACACTATTACAAAATTGGACTCCCTATGTGTGAAGCCCCCCACTAATGGCGCATAATGGATAAAATGTGAAAGGTGTCTGGTGCCTGTCTATGACCTGAGCACCAGTCTCTCTGTGGGTTCACTAAAAATGTGTACAAACAGATGGTGGAGTAAACCAGCACAGAGGCAAGGGCAGTATTCACCAAGCTGGAAAGGAAAACACAAACATATCTGGTTCCCTTTGTGACTGTGTCCCATCTTCCTTCAACTCTCATACTCACCTCTGTCAAACCCTTGGGATAAATGAGGGTCTCATATACAAAGATATCATCACCAAATAAAACTTGTATTTCTATGGTTTCCAGCAGCCAGCGATAACACAACAGTGGCAAGTGCGTACTCACCTCCTCCTTTCAATCCCATATCATATCTCTAACCTTCTCCTTCCCTCCTAACCCAACCCAACCCCCCACCCCAATTTTAGTTAATCTCACAATGATTAAAGCTTACTGGCACAATATTATTCATAGGAGAAGATATTTATTGGATGAATATGGCTGCAACATAGGTCAAATTACAATACAAAATCCAACTATTTAATCCTAGACCATTATGCAGTCCTTATAGGGTGACCATGCCCTTGCCTGAGTTGCAGTTCATAAAAGCTTATTACGCATCATGCTATTGTAATATTCTGGTGCTGGGGGACGTCACTCCATCAAAGCCTTGGGGTACTTGCCAGGTTCTTATGGCCTGGATTGGCCACTGTTGGAAATAGGATGCTAGGCTTGATGGACCCTTGGTCTGACCCAGTATGGCATTTTCTTATGTTCCTATGTTCTCCAACGATGTCCTGGTCGTAGCAACAGCAGGACTCACTTGTTCAGGATGCAGCAAGAATATTGTGGGGTGATCAGGCCAATCCCGGCTGTCAAAGCCTGTTATGGTTATTGATGTTTGGGTGGATCCTTGGACACTGTGGCAACTGACCACGCCCACTGTGGGCAGTCCCGTGAGGGACCACAGTGTCAGGCTAGACTCTGGACACACAAACACAGATTTGAATCTTTATTTAAACAGTTTTGGAAACCACCAGAGGTGGCAGTAGTGAGTAGTAGATGTCAAGCCCGGCTAGCTGAGTATTCCACAGGACACTGGAACAGCAAATCCTCTGCTTGGCTGTGCTGTAATAGACAGAGACTGAGAGTTAAGAGTACACAGTGAGAAACATACAGAGTCCCAGATAGAATAGGAGAAGCTCCGAGACAGGGAGAGCAGGCCCTCGAGGAGCGAGTACCTGATCCCTTAGAGTAGAGAGGCTCAGTGATATTGTACTCACACAACGATTCCACTAGATGAGAGGTCTGGCACTGGAACACAGGGCAGGCCCTCGAGGAGCGAGTACCTGGTTCCAGGGAAGCAGTACTGTTGAATAGATGGTAGTTGTACTCACAGATGGAAACTGTTAGTGAAGTCTTCCAAGTAGAAAGGGTTGTAGATGCAGGCAGCGACTCAGGGAACATGGGCCCTCGAGGAGCGAGTACCAGTTTCCTGATAGCACCTGAAAGAAGCAGAAGAGGCCCCCGAGATGCGGGTACCCCATTAGCAATAAGAGTTCCAGATAACATGTTAATTATGTTATTACCCCCATATATCTTAATCCAAGTTAATTCGACCTGTTCATTGTAAGACATTTACTTGTCATTGTTGTTATTGTTTAAAATGTAAACCGAATTGATCAGTAATTCTGTTATTGGAAAGTCGGTATAGAAAAATGCTAAATAAATAAATAAATAAATAACACTGGAGTGGCAGAGTAGCTTCGGTTCAGAGAGAGAATCCCATCCATAGAGTTCTGAGGTTGCTAACTCGATTAGCTAGCAAAAGTAGTAGGCTTAAATATCCGGGCAGCGTGATGTCATCTCAGGGGGACACCCCTGAGGTTCGCGCCAAAAAGGAAATAAAGATGAGGGCGGCATGCGTGCATGTGCCCTATGGTACTTTGGAGGAGCATGGCGGGAAGCAGCACCATAGCCGGTACGTGGACACTGGAGAGGACGGCAGCAGTAGTCCGAGGTGAGCGGGAGGAGCCGCAAGAAGAGTGAGGTAGGCGGGGTGAAGCCATCGTAGATCGACGGTCGCAACAGTACCCCCCTTCAAAGGGCGGACTCCAACTCTTGTACCAGGTCTTGGTTTCCGACGATGCATTTGGTGAAACTGATGAAGCATCTCTTTATCTAGGATATTAGCCGTCGGCTCCCAAGAATTTTCTTCAGTGCCGTAACCTTCCCAAGACAGAAGGCATTCCCAAGTCTTGCCACGTCTTCTTACATCTAGAATGGCTTCGACCTTGTATTCTAGGTCTTTTTCTGTATTGATAGAAGATGGTTCAGGAGACTTGGATGAGAATGTGGAATGCGTTGTGAATTTTCAATCCAGGCAGTAGCTTCAGACTGTATGTAATGTTGCCAAGATGTCGGAGAATTGGAAACGGTCCAACGTAGCGAGGAGCAAATCGAGTGGAGGGTAACTTTAGTCTCAGATGCTTCATTGATAGCCAGACTTTGTCATCAGGTTGAAATACAGGCGCTTTAGAATGGTGAGCGTCGTAGGACTTCTTTGCTCGATCACCTGCTTTGATTAGCATTTCTTTAGTCTGAGTCGATAGTTGATGGATATCATTAACAGTGGATCGAGCTGCTGGGGACGACACTGAGAGCTTCAGTGGAAGTGGCGGTGAAGGTAAACGTCCATATACCACTTCAAATGGTGTTGATCCAGTGGATGATGCTGGATGTGAATTAATGGCGAATTCAGCCCATGGTAACAGCTCGGCCCAGTTATTCTGACGGCAACTCACATAGGCCTGAATGAACTGTTTCAGTTTGGCCATTTGATTGTGGATGATAGGCAGATGTATAATCCAGAGAGATGTCAAATAGCTTGCACAAAGCCTTCCAGAATCTTGCCGTGAATTGAGATCCTCCATCCAAGACTATGTGCTTCAGTAGGCCATGAAGGCGAAAGATGTGTGCGATGAAGAGCTTTGAAAGCTCCAAGGCTGAGGGTAAGCCAATCAGCACCACGAATAATAAGGCCTAGGTCTTGAAGACACGAAATGGTCTATTGTACGTGGGCAAGTAGGGTCAGTCAATCTGATGCTACTAGGAGCTGTACATGTACAGAGCCAGTCATCTAGGTAGAGAAATTCCTGGATTCCCAGTTTTCAGAGGTGGGCCACCACCACTGCCATGCACTTTGTGAATACCCAAGAGGTTGCTGAGAGGCCGAAGGGAAGTACTTTGTATTGGTAATGTTGTTTCCATGAAGAGGGGTGCATTGGAATATGAGTGTAAGCATCCTTCAGGTCTAGTGAGCACATCCAATCATTGGGTTGAAGAAGGGGAAGAATTGTTGTTAGGAGACCATTTTGAATTTTTCTTTGACTAGGTGTTTAAGTCACGTAAGTCCAGAATCGGTTGCAGACTTCCCGATTTTTGGGGGATTAAGAAGTAAGGGGAATAAAACCCCATATTGTGGAGTTTTGATGGTAAGACATGCATTGCCTGTTGTTGCTGTAGAGTTGATATCTCCCCGGCTAACTGAAAATGATTTTAGCGCATGCCCATGCTGGAAATGAGATTTGGAAAGGAAGGTCTGGAAAGGAAGTGTAACTGATAGCCTTGATTGACTATTTCTAGAACCCAGCTGTTGCGGCCCCAGTCGTGGCACTCACGACCAGGATCTTACCTCGATCTTCCGGGTTTGGGACTCAGGCTTGTTGCAGGGGTCTGCCGGGTCCTGGGCCTGTTCTTCGGCGGCGTTCCTGCGGGGGCAACACCACCGGGACGCCAAAGCCAGCCGCCCTCCTCCTAGGCGCGTGTGCGCAAAGAGCCCGAACTTGTAGGCCCTTTCCCGACACTCGATGCTCCGTCCGCCTCAGTGACGTCAGACGCTGGCGGGTATATAAGGCCGGCGCCTGCCTCGATTAGACGCCTTGAAACAAGGTTACCTTGGGGTTCCTAGTTGCTGTGTGCCTCGGAGTTCGCTAATGTCTGTTAGTATCTCGCTTCAGTTCCAGCCTGGTTCCTGCTTCTGTGCCTTGCTTCAGTTCCAGCCTGGTTCCTGTTTCTGTGCCTTGCTTCAGTTCCAGCCAGGTTCCAGCCTCAGTATCCTGCTTCAGTTCCAGCCTGGTTCCTGCTTCTGTGCCTTGCCTCAGTTCCAGCCAGGTTCCTGCCTCAGCACCCTGCTTCCGTTCCAGCCTGGTGCTAGCCTTAGTACCTTGCTTCAGTACCAGCCAGGTCCCTGTCTCAGTATCCTACTTCAGTCCCAGCCTGGTGTCTGCCTTGATCCCGGAACCTCATCTCTGCGTCCCCGCTTGCCTAAGCTCCAGCGGTGGGCTCCTACGGGCTCCTCCCAGGGGAGTCTTGGCTTCCAGGGTGAAGACATCTTCACTGATCTCCTAAGTCCCAGCGGCCGGACTCCTACGGGCTCCTCCCGGGGGAGTCTCGGCTTCCAGGGTGAAGACCTCCTCCTTGTTCTCCTAAGTCCCAGCAGCCCGACTCCCACTGGCCCCTCCTGGGGAGTACGGGTTTCCAGAGTGAAGGCCTACTCCTTCACCTGGTCCAGTGTCCACCTCCCAGCCTGCACCTCTCTCCACGGAGACAGTGGTCCACCTTTCCCAGTCTCCGCCAGGCTGGCCCAAGAGTCCACTAAACACTCACAACACCCAGCGATCGGTTATAAATTGTGACCAAGCTTGGCTGAATGCTCTGATTCTCCCTCCCACAGCCGTGGGGGGCGGTGGCCCTGCTGGAATTAAAAAGAAGATGGTGCCTTTGAAGCCGTAGAGGGTGGTTGACCTTGTTGACGCTGTGTGCGTGGTCTACCTCGATGTTGTTGTTGGTGTTGTGATGGTTGTCGAGGTGGGTGAGCATAAGGAGGAGGCCTGTAGGATGGATAGGTTCTGAACAGTCGTCTGTGGTATGGCGCTCTTCTAGCTGGTGCGAAGTATCGGCAGGAGAAGGTTCCATAAGTATTGGAAGATGTTAAGGCTTGAACCGCTACATTTTGCTCTTTTAATAGAGCCACTGTTTCTTGGAGTCGATTTCCAAACAGGCTGTCTCCTCAGCACGGGAGGTTAGCTAACTTGTCATGGACGTCTTCTCGTATAGCACCAGCTTTGAGCCACACCAAACGTCTGGCCGCTATAGCCGATGCTGAGGCTCTTGAAGATGTCTCGAAGCCTTCATACACCATCCGCAGGAGGTGTCAAATAACCTCCTCCATGTCTTGTACTGGCTGTGGTGGTTGAGTGGTAGCATCTGTGTCTGGAAGGAGTCCTTTCAGCTGTTGCAACGATTCATAAAGATATTGTACGATGTAGAACTGATGCTGATGTATTCATGCCCCCAACATTGATGATTGGAAGATCTTCTTTCCAAAGTCATCAAAATATTTATTGTCTTTCCCCGGTGGTGTATTAGAGTGCAATCTGGACTTTTTGGCCCGTTGCATGGCCGACTCCACTACTATGGATGCGTGCGGTAGTTGAGGTGAGGAATAGAATGTAGATTGCTGCATTCTGAATTTCATATCAGTCTTCCTAGATACTGGGGTGATCGAGTATGGTGTTTCCCAGGATCTTTCAAGTACCGCATCTAAAACCCGATGAGACGGAAGCGCTGTTGGATCCGATAGGAGATCAAAGATCTTCAAGAGTCCCATCGTTTCTGATCTTGGATCCGGTAGCTTGTGTACTTCTATATTAAGGACCGAGCCCACCTTGTCTATAAACTTGGGGTATGTAAGGTCCTCCGGTGGAGAGTAAGGTTCTTGGGGACCTTCTGGCAGGTCTGACGGATACCCCATAGAGGAGCCTGGCGATGATGGAATTGAATCAGGATGTTTCGGCAATGGAGGGGAGTTGGTAGGCCTAGGTGTCGTAGGCTAGGAGGAATGCTGCGTTATCACTGAAGGCACCTTCTGAGGTGTAGGTTGTGGGAGTAATGGTAATATGTCTGGTGAAGGCTGTGGTATCTGTGGACATTCTTCACCTGGACTGACAGGAACCGGCACAGGGTTAGAAAGACCCAACTGTAGGGAGGCTAAGAAGCCTGAGAAAGCCGATTGATAATTGGGCTATGGCCTGTTACGTCCCTTCCGGTATCTGTGGGTGCATAGGAAGTGGAGAAGGTTGATGGGGTTGATGTGGAATTGCAGCCAATAATATGTCTGCACTAGCTATATATAAGGCTGGTGCTTATATATTTCCACAGGTTGTCCCAATCTTTGGCGCTTTACCAATGGTTCCTGTAGCTGAGGTAAGGCACATTTCCTTTTGGAGGCTGAAGAAAGGTCTGAAAAAATTTGACCTGAGGAAGAAGAAGAAGGGGAATAGGAAGATACTTGTATCCACTCGTCTTCCAAGTCCAGAGGGGATTCCAGTCTGTGAGTGTCTGGCATATGGAAGGATGTTCCTGATCCAGAGGGTGGAGTGTGCTCTTCTGGGCCCGAAGGAACTGTTTGGCCCTGCGATGTGGAAGGCCTGGCCATAGTTCCTGTGGTCGAAGTATGTTGAGAAGAAGTCTGAGTTGGCCTTGATTGAGGTGTTGTCACTAGACTGGGTTGCTTTGATGGTTGTGTAGGCAAAAGCTTCAAAGTTTTTGTGGAAGAATGCCTTGAGTGCTGTACCTTCAAATGCTTGGAGGGGTGCATCGTTTGCGTCGGATTGTACACTGGAATTTGCGCCAGTTTGTGGGTCTGTTTGTGCATCGAGGTTTGCGCCGGGGTATGCATCAAAGTTTGCATCGGAGCATGCGTCGAACGATGATCTGGTGCTTGCTTCAAGCGATGCATTGTTTGTTGTATCAAGTGATGTGTCGAAGGTTGCTCCAATCGACACTTTTGGGGCTTTCTAGATGGTTGTGTCGAATGCGTAGACGGGTGTTTATCCGGAACCTGAGTCCACGACGCAGCTTCGGTCGGATCGACACTTTTTGGTGTCATGGGTTTTTGCCTTGACGCATACGGTGGCTCGTCTGAGTCCCGTCGGTGATGCCCTGATTTTTTTGAAGACTTTCCTTTTTTCAGATTTTGTGGGCACATTTGCGAGGTGCCCAGTTCCAGTGACGTTGCCCTTTGAAGTGGAGGGGGCATACTGTGGCCTCAGCCCCGGGGAGGAGTGGGCCTCCGAAGGGGGGGCATAGGACCCAGTGAGAGATAGTTTAAATTTTTCAATTTTTTCCACTCTTTGGCGTTGCGCCCACGGCGACATATGCCCACAGTCATGATCTGGGCCTAAGTCATGATCTGGGCCTAAGCACAGATAGCAGGCCTCATGTCCATCAGTAATGGACATTATTTTACCACAGCTGCATGGTTTAAAACCCGATGGTCGGGGCATGGTAATGTCACTGAGTTGTTCGTGGTCCTCTGATCCAACAAAATTCTTTTTTTTTTTTCAAAAAGCTGAGGAGAGCCGTGGCTCCACGGCGTTCCCGCTCACAGAAAAGACAGGCTGAGGAGAATCTGTCTTCCTGCGAGAGAATACACGCGCAGCCGCACAGAGCTAAGCTCTGTATAAGCTTTGGGAAGCTTTGCCTCCGAGGCCAGACTGTAGGTCCCGTGACAGCATGGCTAATTCAGCCCTGCTATCAATGGGAAAAAGAGAGAGAGAGTCTCTGTAGAGGCTCACCAAAAAGTTAACTATTTATACCACTGTAAAAGGGGGCACTAGTAACTTGGGGCAAGGTCTGTGGGGTGAGTTGGGTTTTGGGGGGGCAGTTTAACATGCACAGTCATACATACGAACAGCACAGTTAACATCAGTGAAGATTTAATGTGATTTGGAGTGATGAAAGGTAAAAGAACAGTAAATTTGTTCCATGTTCTCTCTACCTAGCTTGATTGCAGCTAGGTAGAGAGTGCATCAAACTAGGCAGAGAGAACATGGAACATGTGTTATGGTGTTATCGCAGGCATTAGAGCCCTAACACAATCTGATGAATGATCTTCTAAGTTTGGCTGATAATTCACCTAAATTTAGGTACTTAAAACTTAAGACCCTAAATTTTGAGCTGAGCAGTTTTTGAAAATCAGTCTTAATGTGTCTGCAAAGAGATAGCACATATGTTTATCTAGTAAAGCAAAAGAGTATCTGCCAGATGCTACAGATTTTAATGTTTATAAATAGCTATTGAATTACTAATGCACAGTAAATCTCTGTATTCATGTTTTTAAGTTCCTTAGGAATGATAAGCAAATTGATTATGGACAATTACAAGTTAAGCATCTTTACATCTAGCATCAGTTATTTAGTTTAGCTGTAGAAAGTCCGTACACTGTTTCTCTCTTTTTTAATATATTCAGTACAAGAGTTCTTCTCATTAAAACTAACAGTTTTGAAATATGCAGACCTTGCTTGCTGGTCCCACTCACTAATGGTCCTGAATTGATTCTTAATTAGTTGCAGTTTTGGACAGAATCCAATTAAATAGCTAAATGTTTCTGCGGCAGCAAGGGCAGGCTGGTATGGTGTTTGCAGTGCTGTATGATGCCGAGGCTTCCTTGAGTTAGAGAAGACAGTAGAAATAAAAACAACTAATGAAAAAGTAAAATTATTATTATTATTTACAAAGTACCATTAGTACATGTAAATTTGTAGATATGTACGTCATAACAGCATAAGTTAAAAAGATAAACAAAATTGACAACATAACAAACAATAAAGACACAAATAAATAGAAAAGGCTGTAAGTCCCTACTTTTGAGACCTATGGTCTGAGTGAAGGCATTCATAACCATCCCTGAAGAAGGGATATGTATGATCTCAAAAACTCATATACTACTACAATCTTTTTGGTGGTCCTTTAAAAGATATTGCACCTGACAAATACTCACTCCAGTTTCCTCCAGGACCAATAGGTATAGCAAAAGAGAGGGCACAAAGATTAGAAACAGCCAAAGAAAGGAGACTGAAGTAAGTGAGGGGCAAAGAGAGAAGATGAGCGCTGAGATATATGGTGAAGTGGTGGAGTGCAGAGTCTTGAAGAAGAGCATCACAAGTCCAATTATTTTTAAAACCCTATTTTTCTTCTCTTCATATAGACTCTTCATCAGATGGCATGCAGGGGGCACAGGAGCCTTTGTTGATTTGAAGGCTACAGAAAAATCTGACTAGCTCTGAACACCTGGTAAGTTTCCAGCTGGGTGAACTTAACAAAGCAAGGCTGGCCCCTGATGGCAACAGTGTAGATGGCGTCCATCTTGAAGTCTACAAGCAAGGGCAACTAATGCTTGAGAACCACAGAGACCAGAATGCAAACTGACATGCAGAAACTTGACCTGCAATAGTGCATGCTCACAGAGCCTGAGTACAGGAATAACGTAGACCAATGTGCAGAAGCTAGGCAAGCAGAAGCACAGGAACGGTAGGGAGATATCTCATGTTTACTACTGAATTTTCAAATATGAATCGTAAGAGCCAAGAAACTGACAGGCCCCAAACACTGTCACAACAAGCAAGAGAAAGACTTTTACCCAGATGAACCTTAAAACTGCACTGTCTCAGTGGAAAATGAAGAACTTTTGTCCTGTTACACTGAAGGATACCTTATCAGATGTGCCTGTTTGCATGTTCCTGTGTTAATAGGAGCAAAGCAGAGGGAGAAACAACAGCTTAAGCCCATGGATGAGCCAAGGCAAGCAAAGGTCAGAAAGACCCTTACCCTTAGAGGAAGGGGGCAGTCAGAGATGGAGAAAAATGCTTACACTGGCAGACAGATCGGCATACAGATATGGCAGTTCTCCCCCCCCCCCCCCCCCGAAGTAATGGGGAGTTGGGAAGAAGACATGCAATGCAGCAAAAGACCCTCCACCTACCATGAAGTTATGCATGAGATTATGCATATTCATCAGCTGGGAAGAATAAGACAGGGGGGCAAAGAAGAAGAAAAAAAGGCTGAAGCGAAGGACCCTCTGAAGGGAGGAAAAGGAAAGGAAGCACAAACCCTAAACACGAAACTTGGGAGAAAACCCGGAGAGCGGTTCCTGAGAGCGAGAACATGTGTGAAGCATCCCCTAAAGCGGAAGGGGGGGGGGGGAGTCAGAAGCAGACCAGCACTCCCTGCTATCGAGAAGGGAGAAGACTAGATGTCGCCTGGAGACCAGAGAGACGAGGTGCCTGCTCAGGTGGGGAGAGTGATACGGAGTCTGAGTCGGTGAGGGGCAAGAACAAACCCAGTCAGCCAGCAAGACCCAGAGTCAGAATCCTGTCTCCTTCCGGGATCGCCTGCTCGCTCTGCCAGCACCAAGCCCAGGAAGCAAATCCTTTCCTGCACACATTCTCCAGCTCTCCAGCCGGAGCCTGCTTCAGAGGTCACCTGAAGTTGGAATCAGGAGTAGTTAGCCATACGAATGAATGAATAACAATGAATGAATGAATGAATAACAAGTAGTTAGCCATACGAATGAATGAATAACAAGAAAAGAAGAGATCACATCACGCCGGTCCTTAAAGACCTTCACTGGCTGCCAATCCACTACAGGATAATCCATAAATCCCTAACCACAATCTTCAAAAATATCCATGGACTAGCTCCACTCCATCTACAAATAGCACTCAAAAAACACTCCTCCAACAGACCCACTAGAGAAGTGTACAGAGAACTTCTACAGGTACCACACGCCAATACCACCCAACACATAACCCTGAGAGACAGGGCCTTCTCTACAGCAGGCCCCCCACTATGGAACTCAATCCCCTTAGAATTACGACAGGAAACATGTCTTCCAACCTTCAGAAAGAGACTTAAGACATGGCTGTTCAAGAAAGCCTTTCCGGACTCTGACTGATGCTCACACCAAATACAGAAAGACGGACTATCTCCCACTAAACTGATACGGACATACCAAACACTGCACGTTCTTATTCTTGTTAAATTTCTATCGTCTTCTTCTTCTTCTTTTCCCAGTTAGAACCATCCTTGTTTTATTGTAACTGATTTATTCCTGCGCACTTTTATAACTTGTTATAATTTGTAAATGTATAAAATGTATACTCATGTTATATTTATACACGTTTATAATGTATTGATCACCCCTGTTTTATGTAAACCGACATGATACGAATCTCCGTGAATGCCGGTATAGAAAAACTCAAATAAATAAAAATAAATAAATATAATAAGCAGGCTAAGGGTTATAGCATGTGTGAAATCACCCATGATACATAACTTTCTTTAAGGAAAACTGGTGCTTATTGGCCAGGATATTAGAGACAGGAATTGCTATTTTCTAAATGCTATATCCTGCCAAATCTGGTAAATAAAAGTCTGTTTCTGAGGAGAATACACATTGTCTTTTTCCTGACTCAGGATCTCAAGTAAGGTGGGAGGGCCGCTGGCAGCGTCCTATAGCAGACAGATCCCTGCACTCTTAAACTGGCTTACAGTACCTTGGAGATCAGAATATAGGAGCAGTGTAGGCTGAAGTACAGAAGTGCAGAAACTGGGTCAGCAGTAGTATAGGTAGAAACATAGAAGATATCAGCAGAAAAAGGGCTACTTGGTCCACCCAATTTGCCCATTTGTACCTGCTTTATTGTGCTGTCACAGATCTTAGCTGATCTATAGTATTCTCTCTTCCACTAAGGTCCCTTTGTGGCTATTTATTTTATTTATTTATTTTATTTATTTAAGGTTTTTATATACCGGCAATCATGAGCACATATCTTGCTGGTTTACATGGAACGGGAGTGCATTAAATACAACAACTAGAACTGTGGTGATCGAAGGAGCAGTTACAAATAACAAGGGTAGCAGAACTTGGATAAGAAGGAAGAGATAGGAAAGAATAAACGGTTGAACGGTATACAAATAAATTAAATGCTATGTAAAAATGGCATGATTAATGGCTGAATATTTGAAGTCCTTGGTTTGTATCTATAACGTGATATTAGATTGTGTCTGGGAAAGCTTGCTTGAATAACCAAGTCTTAAGTCCTTTCCTAAAAGTTAAGAGGCAGGGTTCCAGTCTGAGATCTGTGGGAATGGAATTCCACAGAGAAGGGCCAGCAGTGGAGGTGGCACGATCTCTTAGAGTGATGTGTTTGGTCATTTTCGCAGGGGGAACTTTGAGGGCGCCTCGGTAGACATTTCTGGTAGGTCTTGTCGAGTTGTGTGCTTGGAGGGGGATTTGTAGATCGAGGGAGATGCGTTGATGAATAGTTTTGAAGATGACACAAATGGCTTTGTACATGATACGGAAGTGTACGGGTAGCCAATGTAACTCTTTCAGAATGGGGGATATGTGGTCTCTCTTTCTTGCGCCTGTTAGTAATCGAGCTGCTGAATTTTGAACCATCCCACACAAGCTTGAATTCTGCCACTGTTTCGGCTTCTATAACCACTGCTTAAAGTCTATGCCATGTGTCCTCCATCCGCTTAGTGAAAAAGTATTTTCTCACATTCCTTTTAAGCTTCCCTATCTTCATCTTCATATGATGACCCCTTACCCCTCACCTTTTAATTCTATGGAAAATGGTAACTTCTGTTACTTTATTGAAGCTTGCTAAATATTTTAATGTTTATATCATATCTCTCCTTTGTCTTCTTTCTTCTAGAGAGGATATCTTTAGTTCCTGCACTCTCCCTATGTATGGCTTATAGGTAGGCCATTCATCATGGATGTTTAATTATAGAGATGACAAACTCTCTTAGCTCCCCCTGGTATATCTGGAGTTAAAATAACCCTCAAAGATACAGTCTATAATTTTAGAAAAGATATGGCTGCAGTCATCCATTTGTTGATAACAAGTCGTTTCAACAGGGCCTTACATCTGCCTTCTTAAAACAACTGCAAAAAAATGCTCTAAAACAGAGGGGTGAGGTTTTCAACAGGGAGAACGAATTGAGAGCATATTACATCTATTTTGAATGGGTTACAAGGACTTCTTGTTGAATTTAGGGTAACATGCAAAATCTTGATGATTGTTTTTAGATGTCTGTATAGGGGTTACCCTAAATATTTGGCAGATTTAATTCTGTGTTATGAACCGATGCATATGTTAAGCCCTGAGTTTCTTAATGAGGTGATTTCTTTCAGTAGCTCGACTCTCTGTGACTTGCCATTTGGCAGTTAACTGTTATGCACCACCTCTGTGGAATAACCTACTCCCTGAAATTCAGAAGGAGAATGATTATTTGAATTTCCAGAAGAGAGTGAAGTAATAGCTGTCTGAGCAGGCTTTAGGGAGAAAATGAATCAGGGAGCATTGAACTGTTAGAAATTGATTGTTTTATGATGAGACAATATAAAGGTTTGGGATAAGGGGAACATGAGGACTGAGTGGGAATGAATAAGGTAGGTAGGTAAAGGAGATATGTGTTTTTGTGTTTGCATGAATGTATATGTTTTTTTATTGATTAGATTTGTAATCCGCCTTGAGAGATAAGCAAAAGTAGAAATCAAGTACAAGTTAATAAGTAAAATTCCATAAATGAAATGGATTCTCCCAGCTTAGCTGTGTAAAGTGCAAAAACCTTTATCTGTAGGTTAATATTACAAATAGAACATTGCCTTCAGTTAAAATGGCCCTTAGGTCTTGAAATGTTAATCCAGTTATTGAACCTTCATACTACCAGTAGCACTGCTAAGACTATTCCAAGATGTTTTTATTTTTTTTAAAGAATAAAATAGGGTCATAATCAAATATTTTGTGTGAGAATAGAACATGCCAGTATGCCTTACCTGTGATATTTCTGTATTTCAACACTTTTATTCCTCCAGATGTTTCTGGTGTAATAAAAGGACACAATTTAAGCATAAAACTCTCCTATATGCATGTTGCACAATGCAACAGAGATATCTCCTTTGTAAAAATATTTTGCCAATAGAGCAAGTTTTGCTTTTAAATCATACAAGTCTGTTCACTGAAGAAAGGAATGGAAAAGGACTATTCTTGGATGTCAAGGGTACATATGGGAGTGGAATAGATACCACACTATATTTTACAGAACAGAGTGTTTGGATGGAATTAGCAAAACTGAACATGGGCAAAACCATGGGGCCAGATGGAATGTATCCAAGGATATTAAGGAGGCTTACAGAGATTCTGGTGGTTCCTCTGAAAGATCTGTTCAACAGATCTTTAATGTCCAAATGTTTTAATGTTTAATGCTCTAATGTTTAATGTTTCTCTCCAAACATTTCTTCAAACATTTCGTATGTTCTTATGCTCTTAGGTTCAATGTTTAATGTAACGCCCGCCCACGACAGTTCTGTTTTACTGTAAACCGGTGTGATCTGTATATTTTACAGGAATGTCGGTATATAAGAATTCAAAATAAATAAATAAATAAATCTTTGGAGACAGAGTGGACCCAAATGATTGGAGGACAGATGCTGCTGCTCTTCATAAAAGTGGTAACAAAGGAGATTGGAAACTGCAAGCTAGTCTGAGCTAGGTGATAGAAAAATTAACAGAGACTTTACTAAAAGAAAAGATAGTGTAGTATCTGCAAGGCAATGGATTCAACAGAAGGAGATCATGTCAAACAAATCTAATTGATATTTTTGGTTGGGTGAAGAGAGAATTAGATCAAGGACAAGCAAAGCTTTTGATACTGTCCCCACAAGGGGCCCATAAATTATCTGACAGCCTGGGGTTTGGTCCCAAAGTGGTAGACTGCATTTGAAATTTCTTGAGTGATAGATGACAGAAGTTAGTGGTAAACTGAATTCATGCTGAGGAAATAAAGGTGATTAGAAGAATGCCTCAGGGATTGGTCCTAGGGCAGCTACTGTTAAATATCTTTGTGAGAGACATTGAAGAATGGTTAAAAGGACAAGTTTTCCTTTTTGCAGATGAAGCAAAGATATGCAACAGAGCAGGCACATCTGCGGGAGTAGACAGAATGAAAAGTAATCTTAAAAAAGCTTGAGAATGGTCAAATACTTGGCAGTTAAGATTCAGTGCCAAAAAAGTGCAGAGTCATGCATTTGGGGTGCAAAAATCTAAAGGCGTTCTAAAGGTACACGTTGGGAGGTGAAGGGCTGATGTGCACTGACCAGGAGAAAGACCCTGGGGTGATAATGTTTGATGATCTCAAGGTAGCAAAACAGTGCGATAAGGCAGTGACAGGAAGATGCTTGAGAGTACAGACAGAATAAAGGAGGGGATGATGCCCCTCTCTAGGTCATTGCTGAGGCCTCACATGGAATACTTTGTTGGAGGCCGTATTTCAAAAAGGATAGAGAGAGACTAGAGGCTGTTCAGAGAAAGGAAACCAAAATGGGGTGGGGACTACACCAATAGCCATATGGGAAGAGATTGAAGGACCTAAATATATAAAGGAGAGGCAAGTCAGAGGAAATATGATACAGAAATACATGAAAGGTATTAATGGTGCACAAAGGGCAAATCTCTTTTAGTGGAAGGGAAGCTGTAGAACTAGGAGTGACGTGAAGCTCCAAGCGGGAAGAATAATGTCAGGAAATAGTTTTTAAATATAAATTTACTAGAAACAGGCCATATATGTTATTTTATCACAGCTCACTAATTCTATTTGTTAAGGAGTGATCAAACACTTTTCTAATGCAAGTGTCAAACTTGTATTCATTCAGTGAAAAATGTCTAAATAAGAATATACACATCACTTCCTGCTCAATCTGATTCAATATATATCAAAAGTAATATGATTTCCATTCATAACTTCACACACCATTCACAATTTTCCCCCAATCATACACACACACCCCATAAAAAACTTGTAAAAATACATTCTGTGACACAATTTAAAAAAAAAAAAGATTATTGTGCTTTTCAAATGACTGCTCCTGCAAAAACAAAATTGCGATGAGTTTCACATTAGTTCTTCGACACAAATAGGTCCTCCAATATTATCCTCCACGGAAATGGATGTAATCAGTAGGGATGTGAATCGTTTTCCATATCGTCTTAACGATAGAAATCGTGTGGCAGGGCAAGAAAATCGTCTTAGGCACGATTTTTTAGTTAAAAAATCGTTAAAAATCGTTTTTTCCGATTAGTGCGCACTAACTCGAGTTAGTGCGCACTAACGGGAGTTAGTGCGCACTAACTGGGAGTTAGTGCGCACTAACTGAAAATGATACAATTTGACACTTTTCAGGTCAGTTAAGGTCAGTTTAGGAATGAATATGTATTCCTATTGGCTGCCCTCTTATTTATTCATGTTACCAAGTTTCCTACTGACAGTATATGGGGGATGGGAAATGGAAACAGTTGGTAGCTTGACAAAACAAGTAATGTGATCAGTCAATGTGACTAGAACTTGTGCCCTAACCCTGATACCAGGGGTATTGTGATCTTCCTGCACACAGTGACCTATCCCTATTAATACCAGGAGTGTTGTGATCTTCCTGCACACAGTGCCCTATCCCTAATACCAGGGGTGTTGTGATCTTCCTGCACACAGTGCCCTATTCCTGATACTGGGGTGTTGTGATCTTCCTGCACACAGTGCCCTATTCCTGATACCGGGGGTGTTGTGATCTTCTTGCACACATCCCGATATCAGGGATAGGGCACTGCATGCAGGAAGATCACAACACTCCTGGTATTAATAGGGATAGGGCACTGCATGCAGGAAGATCACAACACTCCTGGTATTAATAGGGATAGGGCACTGCATGCAGGAAGATCACAACACCCCTGGTATCAGGGATAGGGCACTGTGTGCAGGAAGATCACAATACCCCGGAGGAGTGAGGGTCAGGCAGCTCCCCCCTGTCTGTGAAGCCAGCCTCTCACTAGTAATGCAGGGAGGGAGCTGTCTCAGACTTCACCATCCTCCCCCCCCCCCTTACCCACACACCATTCACTAGCTGGGACATGGGGGAAGTCAGGAGTGAGGGACAGGCAGCTCCCCCCTGTCTGTGAAGCCAGCCTCTCACTAGTAATGCAGGGAGGGAGCTGTCTCAGACTTCACCATCCACCCCCCCCCCCCTCACCCACACACCATTCACTAGCTGGGACATGGGGGAAGTCAGGAGTGAGGGACAGGCAGCTCCCCCCTGTCTGTGAAGCCAGCCTCTCACTAGTAATGCAGGGAGGGAGCTGTCTCAGACTTCACCATCCTCCCCCCCCCCCTCACCCACACACCATTCACTAGCTGGGACATGGGGGAAGTCAGGAGTGAGGGTCAGGCAGCTCCCCCCTGTCTGTGAAGCCAGCCTCTCACTAGTAATGCAGGGAGGGAGCTGTCTCAGACTTCACCATCCTCCCCCCCCCCCTCACCCACACACCATTCACTAGCTGGGACATGGGGGAAGTCAGGAGTGAGGGTCAGGCAGCTCCCCCCTGTCTGCGAAGCCAGCCTCTCACTAGTAATGCAGGGAGGGAGCTGTCTCAGACTTCACCATCCTCCCCCCCCCCCCCTCACCCACACACCATTCACTAGCTGGGACATGGGGGAAGTCAGGAGTGAGGGTCAGGCAGCTCCCCCCTGTCTGTGAAGCCAGCCTCTCACTAGTAATGCAGGGAGGGAGCTGTCTCAGACTTCACCATCCACCCCCCCCCCCTCACCCACACACCATTCACTAGCTGGGACATGGGGGAAGTCAGGAGTGAGGGACAGGCAGCTCCCCCCTGTCTGTGAAGCCAGCCTCTCACTAGTAATGCAGGGAGGGAGCTGTCTCAGACTTCACCATCCTCCCCCCCCCCCTCACCCACACACCATTCACTAGCTGGGACATGGGGGAAGTCAGGAGTGAGGGTCAGGCAGCTCCCCCCTGTCTGTGAAGCCAGCCTCTCACTAGTAATGCAGGGAGGGAGCTGTCTCAGACTTCACCATCCTCCCCCCCCCCTCACCCACACACCATTCACTAGCTGGGACATGGGGGAAGTCAGGAGTGAGGGTCAGGCAGCTCCCCCCTGTCTGCGAAGCCAGCCTCTCACTAGTAATGCAGGGAGGGAGCTGTCTCAGACTTCACCATCCTCCCCCCCCCCCTCACCCACACACCATTCACTAACTGGGACATGGGGGAAGTCAGGAGTGAGGGTCAGGCAGCTCCCCCCTGTCTGTGAAGCCAGCCTCTCACTAGTAATGCAGGGAGGGAGCTGTCTCAGACTTCACCATCCTCCCCCCCCCCCCCCCTCACCCACACACCATTCACTAGCTGGGACATGGGGGAAGTCAGGAGTGAGGGTCAGGCAGCTCCCCCCTGTCTGTGAAGCCAGCCTCTCACTAGTAATGCAGGGAGGGAGCTGTCTCAGACTTCACCATCCTCCCCCCCCCCCCTCACCCACACACCATTCACTAGCTGGGACATGGGGGAAGTCAGGAGTGAGGGTCAGGCAGCTCCCCCCTGTCTGTGAAGCCAGCCTCTCACTAGTAATGCAGGGAGGGAGCTGTCTCAGACTGGTATCAGGGTTAGGGCACTGTGTGCAGGAAGATCACAACACTCCTGGTATTAATAGGGATAGGGCACTGTAAGAGATGACTGTAGTAGATTGAATAAAGATCTGATGTTTCTGCTCTCCTCACACCAAACAAAAACAACACACAAGCAGAGAAGCCCTTCTTACAAAGCTGAGCTAGTGAGTTAAGTAGGAGGAAAAGTAAACATACTGGTGCCAGTGTGGCTACTTAAAAAATACACTTACCAACAATCAATTACATATATTTGAACTGTGTACAGTTCCAGCCAGGACCACCTTTCTAAAATGCACAGTGATTGGCAAATTCAACATGCACTAGCATTTCAGGTGCCTGCTAACAAAAATAATAAACAAACAAGTTCTAGTCACGTGAGTGCTGATCATTACATTACTTTTTTTGTCAAGCTTCCAACTGTTTCCATTTCACATCCCCCCAACCATATTGGTAACATCAATAGATAAGAGCACAGCCAGCCAATAGGAATACATACATACATATTCATTCCTAAGTGACCTTTACTGACCTGGGAAGTGTGAACACTTTGTTTCATTTTCTGTTGGTGTTCGTTAGTTTCCAGTTCCATTTCCCATCCCCCCAACCATCACCTCAGTGGTAACCTTGGTAATATCAATAGATAAGAGGGCAGCCAGCCAATAGGAACTCATATTCATTCCTAACTGACCTTCAGTGACCTGGAAAGTGTTTATTTGTATCATTTTCAGTTTGTGCGCACTAAATCGAGTTAGTGCGCACTAACGGGGAGTTAGTGCGCACTAACTCGAGTTAGTGCGCACTAACACGATTTAACGATTTTTAACGATAAATCGTTAGAATTTCTATTGTATCGTGTTCTATAACGATTTAAGATGATATAAACATTATCGGACGATAATTTTAATCGTTGAAAAACGATTCACATCCCTAGTAATCAGTCACTTAGTCCGGCACGGGCTGCTCAAGTTCACATGTATGCTTTCACTTTACTTCATCAAACTCTTGAGTCACATAAATGTCCCAAACCATGTGATTCAAACCACAATTAGATCCAAAAAACCTGAATGCCGCAGTTGATGATCACATGCTCCAGTTCTCCAAATGAATGTATTTTACCACACGCCCGACGCCATGGTGTTTCGGCGGCCGTCCTGCCGCCTGCATCAGGGGACTATTTCAACTTAAATCCTGAACCCGGACCTCAGTTTTCGGATTAACACCGGCTCGCTGATACTGGCAGATCTTTATATGTGTCTTCCGACTGCCAATGTTGAAAGAAAAACATTTATTCATTTCATCATAGACAAATTACAAAAAAAATATCCAATCCACTCAAAGTCTCTCTACAAAAAGAGGAGACAGATCTTCACAGGCAGGAGGAACACTGAAAGGTCTCTCCTCAATGAAATAAAACCACCTAGTTAGATTGATAGGCCCTAACTTGAACAGAGATAACACAAAGAGCTCTTCGATCTCCGAAAGCCAAACCAAAAGACCACATTTACTATCCTCCTACCCCCCCCCCCCCTTCTGCACTGGGACAAAACCACCGCAGCAGTCCTCTAAGGGAGGCACTTTA
Source organism: Rhinatrema bivittatum (assembly GCF_901001135.1). Classification (NCBI taxonomy): domain Eukaryota; kingdom Metazoa; phylum Chordata; class Amphibia; order Gymnophiona; family Rhinatrematidae; genus Rhinatrema; species Rhinatrema bivittatum. Next base: position 119,923,646 of record NC_042620.1, read on the forward strand.
GGGAAAGGTTTCTCCCTCCTAGCTGGTCAACTATAGGGCAGGGATCTAGGGCCATCTAGTGGAGACCTAGGGGGTCTCTACATGTGGTACTTCATTTGAGCCTGCACTAATGAGTAGCATGGGGCCAGAGCTCATGGAAACTGGGGTGTTCTCCCTGTCTAGTAAGCAGAAAGAGAACGAGTTATGGTATATTATCATCCCTGCATGTCTCTATACAAGTCCACTTCACCATTTGCATGACCTTACTCAAACAGGGAAATACCTCCCATCATTTTATGTACCTGAGCTTTAAGGATACACCCCTATACCAAAAACTTTCAGCCTTCAGTTCCCCAAGTGGCAGCCTCACACTTGAACCCACAACCCTGGGATCTAATTAATCAAAGTCTCACACACTGGAATATGTTGTGTAACCCCTCCTTCATTGGGTAGTCTGAATGAAGGAGCCACACAGTTCCCAGGATGCCAACCAGGCCCCAGACCTTTGATTCTCTCTGCCATTGTATCATGCAAGTAGCTCCTGGGATGCCGGAGTTCACCAACGGGGCATAGATTTCTTAGGGCCTTAGTGTGGTGGAGGGGATGTGCAACTCAGTCATTAAAATTCATCCATGTCTCACTCACAGACCAGTAGTTACTTACTGTAGAAGAGTTCAATGGGCTGGAAAAGTACCAAATAATGCAGCAGGGAGCCAGTAGTGATGTTCAACAAAAAAAACCCCAGGAATTTAATGCAGCTTGAAAAATAAAATCCAGGCCAAGTTTGCAAAGATCATAAAAATAACAGAAGAATGACTACTCCCAAGGCAACAGTCTCTTTATCCATGGTGCAGTTTATCCCAGATCTCCTTAGCTGGTCTGAATCAGTGTCCAGTACTCCCCTCCTCAAAGAAGGTGGGAAAACTCTCGTCTTCCAAAAACATCACCAGAAAATACATATTAGAAAAAATTCCCATCTTCAACATCTCTGCCACACTGTTAATTGGCTGTAGGTTGAAAGCAGTATGTAATCCAGCCCTTCCAGAATAGAGGGATTTCCCTCTGGTAGGGAACTGTTAAAAAATGCAGAAATTTCAAAGCTTCTCCAAACAGCTCTCAAAATCCTCCACTGGTGAACCATGAGGTCTACCAAAAACATCACCTCCAAAATTCCCTTCTATCTATTACTCCAGCTTAGTGGATCTAGCAGGCATTTCCCCTCAGCATGCTCCTGAGACCAAACCAAAAAAAGGAGAAGATCAAAAGCTGGGGGAGTATCCCCAAAATGCAAAACCCTCCTGAAGGTTGAAAAGGTGTAGTAATGGTGCAAAGCTATCGTTATAGTTGCAAAATGATTAACTTTTATTCTTCAGCAATGAATTGACAATAATAAAAATCACCCAACAAGATGAGTAATAGAAATCAGAGCAGAGTTAAGCAGCACAGCAAAAATGAATGCACTTTTTGATTTCCTCTTCCTTCATTACAGCATGCAGATCCTAATCTGCTTTCCCAACATCCTAAGGAACTCACATCCCTTCATCCAGTTCTTTTCATTAGCACTTCTTATTTTATGTCAAGCAATTCTCACAAGTTAGTTGTGATTTAACTATGAGCTAGGGATGATACTCTTGCTTCCATAGAGCATGATCCTGCTGGTGTAGGTAAACCGCAGACCTACCAGGAATCACTGCTGAATAACAGATGCAATCTCTCAAGAACCCAAGTCAAACAAATCCCAAAACTTCTCACTCCCATTATGAGCCAGAGTTTATATTGAACCAGGACACAGCCCTCTAGAGTTCCTATCTAACACCCTTACTGTCAGGTCGATACTGTAAGGCCGCGTTAGAAAGAGTGCGGCAGTGCCGGGCGCACCCTCGTTCCCCGCACGCACAGTTTTCTTTACATACCGCTCGATACTCTATGTAAATTGCTTGCAAATGCAAGCCGCGTCTGCGAAGCGTTAGGGAAACGTTAGGCCCGCGCAACCAATTTTACTGTATAGGCGCTTAATACAGCGCCTATACAGTATCCTGGGTGCGCTGGTACCTGTCATTTCAAATGTCATTTCAACTGACATTTGAAATGACAGGTACCAGAAAGTGGATGGTTCCCCCCCTCCCGAAGCAAGGCGCAGGGCGAAATTTAAAACAAAAGGGAATAAAGTGTAAAAAAAAAGTAAACTTACTGGCGGGAACCGGCGGGCACGCGTTCGATCCAGGCAGCGGCGGGAGCCGGCGGGCGGGTGGGCTCCCGTTCATCCAGGCGGCGGCAGGAGCCGGCGGGCGGGTGGGTGCGCATTCGATCCAGGCGGCGGCAGGAGCCGGCGGGCGGGTGGGCTCCCGTTCATCCAGGCGGCGGCAGGAGCTGGCGGGCGGGTGGGCGTGCATTCATCCAGGCCACGGAGGGAGCCGGCGGGCGGGTGGGCGCTCGTTTGATCCAGGCTGCGGTGGGAGCCGGCGGGCCGGTGGGCGCGCGTTCGATCCAGGCTGCGGCGGGAGCCGGCGGGCGTGCATTCATCCAGGCGGAGGGAGCCGGCGGCGAAAGCGGCCTCCGGCAGCCTCCGCCGGCAGTGAATGAATGCACGCCTGTGTAGCCCATGCGATTTCGGCGCTCAAGGTGTGACGTCACGATGCTTGACGTCACGGCATGTGACTGCCTTGAGATCCGAAATCGCACGGGCGTACACAGGCGTGCATTCATTCACTGCTGGCGGGTGCTGCCGGAGGCCGCTTTCGCCGCCAGCTCCCTCCGCCTGGATGAATGCACGCCAACCCGCCCGCCGGCTCCCGCCGTGGCCTGGATCGAACGCACGCCCACCTGCCCGCCGGCTCCCGCCGCCGCCTGGATGAACGGGCGCCTACCTGCCCGCCGGCTCCCGCCGCCGCCTGGATCGAACACCCGCCCGCCGGCTCCCGCCGCCGCCTGGATCGAACGCGCGCCCACCCGCCCGCCGGCTCCCGCCGCTGCCGCCGCCTGGATGAACGGACGCCCACCCGCCCGCCGGCTCCTGCCGCCGCCTCAATGACCGCACGCCCGCCCGTATGGAGATGGGGGATTCGGAAAGTGACAGGTATTTATATATATATATATATATATATATATATATATATATATATAAAACAACTTTATGCTGCAAATGTTAGTATATATGGAGGTCGTCCATGGTACAGTCCGGTACGTAGCTGTTCGAACACCACACTAACACCAGGTAGAGGGTAGGCGGTAAACTAACAGGTTAAGGACGCGGCAAAATAGCGGGTTACAAAGGAGATAATCGGAGCGCGCGTCACAGTATCGGAGGGGAATAGCTAATTCGTTCATTTACATATCATATACATGCTGGGTGTGGAAAGGGTTACGGGTGGGTTTCAAGAAGCGCTAAGGACGCGTGAAACTGGAGACTGTATCGCAGGATCGCCTTACGCCTCCGAATTGTGCGCCCACAGCGGATTACAGACGGGGAATCTCCAACCGCATGTTACAGTATCGAGCTGTATGCTATACTCTTCTGCAATAGCAAGACAACATAGCCAAAAGAAGAGGTTATGTGACAGATTTTGATTTCGGTAAAATGGAGACATTATTAGTGGCATAGGACTACATTTAGGGCCTGGGCCACATATTTTATTAGTTGTTTTTTGAGTACCTGAAAAGCTGCATTTTGTTTTCCTATTTGTGCTTCTGCTAAGAAGCAGAGCTTTGTTTTGGCCTAAAGAGCCACAACAAACCTGTTAAACTATCTCCCAGTGTGGCTGAGTCCACAGTATACCTGTTGAACTATTTCCTGATGTGGCTTGCACCCATCGCAGACTTCCACATTCTCTCTCAGAAATACAGATCCTTCTCCCATAGTGTGCACAGAAGAACTTCACCCTCTATACTGTACTGCTCTCTTGAGATTCTGAAACTCTAATGCATGGCGCTGCAGCTTTTAGCATTAAATCTTAGTTGCCACTCAAGACAATGCCACACACTTCACTAGATCCATCTTCATGTTTTCCACACCTTCCAGGATGTCTACCCTGTTGCAGTTTTTGTTCTCATCAGCAAAAGCAAATCTCTCCTGATAACTCTTCTGCAATATTTCTTGCAAAAATATTAAACAGAACCAAACCAAGGACTTATCTCTGAGGCACACCACTGGTAATCCCCCGATTCCTAGGACTGAACTTCATTTACCACCATCTTTTGTCACCTCCCACTCAACCAATCTCTCAGTCAGTCACTTTAGGCCCATACCTATGGTGTTTATTTTTATTTTATTTATTTAAGAGTTTTTATATACCGTCATTAAGTTATTCACCATCATAACGGTTTACAATAGGGCACCAGTAAAAAATATGGGTCGTACATTACATAGGTGGTGCCAGTAGTATTCGGTAACAATAAGGCGTTTATTAGGGGGATTAAGTGTTTCATAGCAATATGTCCTGAAGGTTGCCTACAGTTAAAAAAAGTGTTGAAATAATTCAGTAAGGATTTATAAAATTAGGCATTTAGTGCTTTATGCCGCATAACTTTTACTTCATTTCCTGCATCAGTTTTCTTTCTTGAAGGCTTGTATGTAAAGCCAGGTTTTGTATGTGCTCAGTTACTTATAAGTCTTCAATGCAGAACCATTTCAAAGGCCTTACTGAAATCCAAATTCACTGCATCTGGTGCCCCCGCCCCTGATCTAACTCTTTTGTAACCCAGTGAAAGAAATTGATTAGCTATATCTGACAATACCTTCCTCTGGTAAAGCCATGCTGCCTCAGATTCTGTAATCCTGCACTATTCCATTGGATTGGATTCCAGAAACTGCACTATTCCATTACTTCACTCACCACTGAAGTCAGACTAATCGGCCTGTAGTTTTCAGACTCCTCCTTTCCTCCACTTTTGTAAAGAAGAACCACATCTGCCTATCTCTAGTCCTTTGGAGCTACTTCTAACTCTAAAAGAAGCATTAAAAAGTCAGTCAGCAGAACTTCAGTAATGTATCTCATCTGGATCCATCACTCCATCTACATTTCATTTTGCTAGCTCCTCAAAATTATAGTCTTCTGAAAATTATTTGAGGTCTCTTTCATTTCCTATTTGTGGCAGTTTTCTTTAATCCTACTCAAAAGTCCTTTAGTGAACAGGAATACCTGATACGCAATGCTGATTCCTCCTCCTCCTCAGCCTTTAGGCATTTCCCCTTTCACCTGTTAGTCTTACAGTCTCACTTTTGCACTTCCTCTTGTCACTGAAAATAAATCTTATCTTCCAGTTTTACAGTATTAGGTTTTTTTCTTCCATCTGAATGTATTTATTTATTATTTGGATTTTTTACACAACTTTTTGAATAAGAACTTCGCGCAAGGTGATGTACAAAAAATTAGAAATAGTAGCATACAGTCAGAGATCAGTAGCAGCTTTACAGTTCTAGTTTGAAGAAGGTGCTTATTAAGGAAGGACTAAACTTGACAACCTTAAGCACTGCCAGGGCCAGCTCTAAGGCAAATGACGTCTGGGACAAAATTCAGCACCCTGAGAAAAATATCGGATCCCCACTGGCTCTTCACTATAAAAGGCGATGCCAGAGGCGCTGAGTTAGCATCACTCCGGGAACCGCCCAGTACTCTCTAACCAAGGGCCGGTACTGAACATCTCCCCCATACTGGCACCATTTTGCACAGAAGAAAGTAATAATCAGGACGGCCTTGATCTGCCTGAGCCATTTGAAATAGCAGCAGCAATGGGGCAAGAGTGATCAGGGATTGCTTCTGCCCCATGAAGATTTAAACAATTTTAAAGACTTCTTGGGGTACGAGGATCCATGGGAGACTGGCAGCATCAGGGAATGGCATGGGAGATGGGGGGGATTTTGGCAGGGTAGGAATGAAACAACATTTTAAAAAATGCTACAAAGGAAAATGAACAAATTTCCATTTGTTTTTGTTAGTTTCATTTTAAAGTGAAATAAAACAAAACAGGAAATTTAATTAAAAAGAAAAAATATTCCTAACAACCAATGGGACACTGTGTTAGCAGAGTACAAAATATATCGACATATAAAAGCAGATTGAATAGGTGGAGCGGTGACACCAGTGGCGTAGCCAGAAATTATTTTTTGAGTGGGCCCAAGGTTAACAAGGGTGGGCTTTGCGCATAGAGGTCTGAACCCTACTAGTTGTACTCTTATTGATAAATAATGCCTTAGCTTAGCATGTACCTTACAATGGGTTCCTAAGTAGTCTACAACAGCCCTTCTGCATCATGAGTGAAACTTTTTAGAATATTTTAATCATATTATTTCAAGCACTTATCAACATTAAAAATTCCTTATTAATCTGTATTTATTTATTTTATATTTATTGCAATGTATAAATACACAAGAATATCAGGTAAAAAGCAAAGAACACATAAGCATCAGATCCAACCAATCATATCATAAAACAAATATCAATGTATTCTTTCATGAATCCTCTTTCCAGAAAGGCAGAGATCATCATAACTACAATAAAACAGCAATTATCATAAGAACGGGTGCAGAGCAAAACTACCACAGTTCATATTACAACCCAACATGAAAAAAAAAACTATATATAAATTCTGGAATCACTGAAGCCAAAAAAAAAGAGTCCCTCCACTGCTAAACATTTTGTGAAGTAACACAAACCCCTGAAAAAAAAAAAGCATTTAGAACCTTGCCATACCATATCATAAAGCACTGACTCTCAGAACTCAAATAATAGCAACCTTATGAAAAAGAAGCAATGCAAATATTACACCAGACCCTAGAATATTAATATATCACCTACTGAGATAACAGAACTAGCCAGACTGCTACAAATCCCTACAGATCAACTACATGCTAGTAACAATACTACACCTCCGTCATACACAGGCAGAACACAGACCAACCTTTACCTAATACAGAAACAATTTAGAAATAGAAACATGTAGGGATGTGAATCGTTTTTTGACGATTTAAAATATCGTCCGATATATTTTAAATCGTCAAAAATCGTTAGAGCCGCAATACAATAACAATTCCCCCGATTTATCGTTAAAAAATCGTAAATTGGGAGAAGGGGGAGGGGAAGGGGGAGGGCGGGAAAACCGGCACAGTAAAACAACCCTAAAACCCACCCCGACCCTTTAAAATAAATCCCCCACCCTCCCGAACTCCCCCAAAATGCCTTAAATTACCAGGTCAAACGTCATATGACAGGTCAAAGGTAGCGCCGGCGCCATTTTGTTTTTTTGTCCCCCGACGTCAGGAGCATAGGAGATCGCTCCCGGACCCCCGCTGGACCCCCAGGGACTTTTGGCCAGCTTGGGGGGGCCTCCTGACCCCCACAAGACTTGCCAAAAGTCCAGTGGGGGTCCAGCGAGCAGGGCCCTGTGCGCCGGGAAGCCTATTTTACATAGGCCTTCCGGCGCGCGCAGAGCCCCGGGACTCGCGTAAGTCCCGGGGTTCTCCGTGGGGGGCGTGTCGGGGGCGTGTCGGGGGGCGGGCCCGGTCGTCGCGGCGTTTCGGGGGCGTGTCGGCAGCGTTTTGGGGGCGGGTACGGGGGCGTGGCTACGGCCCGGGGCGGTCCGGGGGCGTGGCCACGCCCTCCGTACCCGCCCCCAGGTCGCGGCCCGGCACGCAGGAGGCCCGCTCGCGCGCGGGGATTTACTTCTCCCTCCGGGAGGCGTAAATCCCCGGAGAAAGGTAAAGGGGGGGTGTAGACAGGGCCGGGGGGGTGGGTTAGGTAGAGGAAGGGAGGGGAAGGTGAGGGGAGGGCGTTAGAGGATTCCCTCCAAGGCCGCTCCGATTTCGGGGCGGCCTTGGAGGGAACGGGGGTAGGCTGCGCGGCTCGGCGCACGCCGGCTATACAAAATCGATAGCCTTGCGCGCGCCGATCCAGGTTTTTAGCAGATACGCGCGGCTCCGCGCGTATCTACTAAAATCCAGCGTACTTTTGTTTGCGCCTGGAGCGCAAACAAAAGTAGGCTATTCGCGCGCCTTTTAAAATCCGCCCCACAGGGCTTTTAAAATCTGGCCCACAGTCTTTTTAAAATCCGAACTTTAGGCTCCCGTTCTCATGCACACACCCATACTCACAGGTAGGCTCCCATTCTCATGTACAAACACCCAGGCTCCCAATCTCATGCACAAACACCTATACAAAGGCTCCCATTCTCATAAACAGGCACTGGTCCTCACCACCAAACCCCTTCTTCTCCTGCCGTGGAGATGGCTTTATTCCAGCAGGCTTTACTGCTGTGGGGATGGGCTCCTATGGTGACCTTACTTCGGCGGGCTTTCATCACCATCATGGGGATGGGCTCCTGTGACGGTTTGCTTCAGTAGGACAATTTCTTCGCCACCACAGGGATGTTGAGGGTCATTGTGGACAATATGTTGAAATCCTCAGCTAAGAATATATCAGCAGTCCAAAACACAAACAGAATGTAAGGAATAATTCAGAAAGGAATGGAAAATAAAACATACTTTATCATATTGCCTCTCTATTTGTCATAATCCGCTATGTTGATGGGAGGAGCAATCAGATAAGAGTAGCAATCTGATGTATTCCGTAGGTGGAGATAGTAGTGGGTGGATCCTTGGGCCGGAGGCAGATGACCACGCCCCCGGGGAAAGATCCTGAGAGGGACCACTGGCTAGGCTTAGAGTATGGAGACAGACACACACTAGTTCTTTATTAAACAGGTCTTGAAAACACCAGAGGTAGCAGTAGTGAGCTGAAGTGCCCAGCAGGGCTGAAGTCCCTCAGATACTGGAACAGCAATCCCTGGATGGCTGAGCTGTTGATAAACTGTAGACAGTGAGTAGGCAGGGTATGCAGAGTTCATGAACAGAACTTAGATGACAACACTCACATATAGGCCTCAGGGAGCTCAGGAACTGGAAAGGATAGGCCCTCGAGGAGCGAGTACCTGGTTCCAGGGAAAGCTCTGAGAGAGCGATGGTAACTCACAATGATGTAGACAGTGATGACTTCCAGGCAGAAGAGAATCAGCAGATAGTCAGGAATGAGGGCCCTCGAGGAGCGAGTACCGGTTCCTGTCTGTAACCTGAAAAGTAAAGAGAAAGTGAGGCCCCCGAGGAGCAGGTACCTCTGGTAAGTCCAAGGAGGCAGAGTAGCTTAGGCAGAGTAACGTGAGTAAACCTTGTCCGAACCCGAACCCAAACCCCAACCTTTGCTAACTCGGTTTGTTAGCGATATCAGAGACCTTTAAATATCGGAAGCGGATGACGTCATCTCAGGGGGACGCCTCTGAGGTTCGCGCCCTTGCTGGTACTTCACTCAGAGCGCGCGCACGCGCCCTAGGCTTCAGGCAACATGGCGGATCTGCAGCGTCGAGCCGGTCCGGGGAAGCCGTAAAGAGATGGCAGGGAGACGCCGCGGCAGCCAGCCATCCTTCAGACCTGGAGGGAGTCGCCACAGAGGTAAAGAGGGCGGAGTGGAGACGTCGGGCAGCGACGGTCGCAACACTATTAATCCATGGTGAAACTATATTCAGTATTATATGAGGTTCTGGTCATCCCATTTCAAAAAAAAGACAAAGCAGAACTAGAACAGGGACATAGAAGGGCAACAAAAAAGATGGAAAGACTTGCTTATGAAGAAAGATTAAACATGTTAGGGCTCTTTAGTTTAGAGAAAAGGCAAATGAGAAGGGAAATGATAGAGGTTTATACAACCATGAGTGGAGTGGAACAGATAAATAGCCAATGGTTATTTACTACTCCACTAAACTAATAGATAGAACATTTAAAACAAATCGGAGAAAGTATTTTTTCACTGAACACACAATCAAGCTTGGAATTTGTTGCTAAAGGACATAGTCAAGGTAAAAGAGCCGGACACGTTTGTGGAGGAAAGGTCTATAAATCATGAATAGTCAGGTAGATTTAGGAAAGTTGCAACTTACCCTTGGGGTGAACAACAAGAAATGGATCTACTCTTTGGGATCTGTCAGGTACTTTTGAACTGGATTGGACAGTATCAGAGACAGGATGCTAGGCTTGACGGAGCATTGATCTGACTTAGCATGCCATATATTATGCTCTTACATTATAATGTAATATAAACAGATGATTACACATATTGCATACAGTATATTTCCAAGATATATTATTTTACATAAATAATCTTAACAGGTCTCTTCCATTTTTTTTTTTATTCTATTCTAGATGGGTAACCAGCTATTATAAAATCTAAAGCAATCATAAGGCCTTTTGGATATAGATTTGTGTTTGAAGTCTAATTATGTGAAAAGTACTGTATAAGAAAAGCAAGGACCTTCTTGAACAGCTATCAGGAGAGAAGCGGCACTGATCTTAGGTGACCGTGATGTCACATGACCAGCTTTTGTATTCAACAGCAATAATTCACTGCCTGCAAGCTAGAATTGATCCCAGCTAGGATATCCCCAGAGGAGATTCCACTTGGAATGGACTCACAGTCTTTGATCTGCAGATTAACATGACCAGGATCACAAACCACTGTCTTTGTTAACATCGTATGCCCCTAAATTTGTAGCCTATAAAAGGTTGAGTCCCACATTTATTTCAGTAATGAATTGCAGTAATTAATGCAAGCATTGATTTCTCCATTCACTCTGCCCTAAAGGCCATTTTGATTTTTAATTTATAGGAAATGCATGCAAGTCTCTTAATAAGTATACAGCAATTATTCAGAAATAAATATGACCTTCAACAGGAAATGAACTAATGAGGACACAAGTTGGATTCCATACCATTCTAAAATTAAACATGCAAGAGTTTTAGAATTTACAACTGCAAATTCAGTGTTCACGAGTTAAAGAGAAAATTCATCCACATATTTTAATAGAGTTCTTCTTGGTATTGAACTGCTTTTTTCAGGCTTATTATTTATTTAATTAATTTATTTGGTTTTTTTATGTTTATTACCTGCCCCTCCTTGGTTTGGGGCTCATTAATATATCTGTGTAAAACTATTTTCAAAACATATACCATGGACAAAGCACTCAGGAAGATAAAGATATCAAGAAATGAAATATACTGATTTTTAGACAGCTTAGCAGCTATCTTGGTAATTAGAAACAATACCAAGAGCATACAAGCACAACCAGATTCCTGACCAAAGGCTCAGGAATTATTTTAGCAGTGATTTAACCCTCTATATTTTAACAATCTCCCCTTACAGCACTGAAAACAGAATAAGAAAAATAATAATGACAATATTATGAGGCAAAAATATTGTCATCATTTCTGTAGTAATATAACCCAGTGACTGGAATTATATATTGTGAGGAATAGAATAATCACACACTGTAAATATAATATAAGAGGGTACTAAGAACACAATATTTATTGGAAGTGTACAGGTACTATAAAATTAGAAATTATTCAACATAGAAGCGCACAAAAGCAAGACTGATTTCAAAGCTCACATGAACCAAAAAACTACCTGATTAACCTTTCACTGACTCCTGGATCACGTGCCACAAAGCTTGCTGTCCTCTTAGAATGATGGCTTTAAAAGAAGATGTTAAATTTAACCTCTGGCGCAATGATAAATTGACAATAAAAAATTCAATGGCTTGGTAATTACCAATCACTTTGGACATCGGCAACATTTTTCAGTTCTGTCAGTACTCATCGGCACAAAGGCTTCAGCTGAAATTCTCTCGATCTTCCTTTTTTTAACTTTGTTTTCGTGATGCAGATTAAATCTGCCACCCTATTACTGATTCATTTTCCTAATTTTTCATGTCTGCACCATGCCCCAGCTGCACCAGGCTGATAATTGTGGAGCCCAGCCCCGATGATTAACATCAGAAGAATTAATTATGCCTGCCATTAAAATTCCAAGTTGCACATGGTGATCAAGAAAAATTAAGTTTCTCTACGCCTCTAAATCATTTCACCTTTGAGGAGAATGATAGTGCCTAGACAGCTAAACTGCAGGCTGTGTTCAGCAAAGGTCTAAACCATAAACCTTCTGTGCAATTCGCCAACTGCTTTACCAGCTATTTTTTCCTGCTTTACATCATTTGCTCAGAGGATTTGGTGTTCATAAAATAGGACCTGAAGCAGAGAGATACAGTATCTTTAGGACCTTTTGAGCCTGGCAGTAATCCTTTTAATGTAGGTGACCCTTTAGTTACCATAGAGCTATGGTGTATTCCTCCTATAAAATGAATGTCCCCAGGGACCAAATAATACAGCATTCTTATAATCTGAACATTCTTAGGAGAGTAATGACTTCTAGCCTAGGTGAAGTTCTTTCACAGGAGTTCTTATGGGTAAAATCTATTCTGTTCCAAGTTGAATTTTATTAGAGCAATATATTAAAACTTAAATAAAACCTAGCAGCAAAGAAATAAGTCATTGTTATAATAATTATGGGCTGAAAACATTATGATTTTTATCATTAGGATTTGGCACAGCTCTTTCTTGAAAATAAATTGATAATGAAATGAAAAAAGATTTCTGTCATCTTTAGGCCAAACAATGAGTAATAAAAAGCCTGTTGACTGACTCCTTTCCAAAAAGATTGTTGCATGAGAAACACAAAATGTATTCAATTTAGCCCAAGGTATGAAATTTACTCTAGCTATAAAGACTAAGAAGATCATTTTAAAACAGCTTTGCGCATGCCCATATACATGTGTAAATGGGCACGCAGAAATCCACTCCTGTAATATTTAACCTGCGCGTATGTGATATGTGCACTTATAAAAATGTATGTAAATATACCCAGCAACCTGCACACGTATGTAAAAGAAACATGCAAATAAAGTACATATTGCACTTATCCAGATACGTTCTGACTTATCTGGCTAAGTAGCACTTTAAAAAATGTTACTTATCCAGCTAAGTTGATAGATGGATGTCTTAAATAGTAATAAGTAGCTCTATTTGTCTATCAATTTAGCCAGATAAATAGCGCTTTTAAAACTTATCTGGATAAGTGGCATGCAACTACTATTCCTGTGTATTTTTATTTCTAACTTTAAAAATATATGCGTGGAGATTTTGCCTACATAATTTGCACACATTTACCTCCCATAAGTTGGGTTTAATGTGTATAAGTCAGCAGATTTTCTTAGATGCACACAGCAATGAAATTACCAGTGTTATCATTACCAATTAATCTACTAGTTTGCTCACTCCATCAGCCGGTCATCAAGACTGTCCTGGCTCTTCAATCTCAACTCCCATTTCACCCAGACTCCCCCCACTTAGTCAGTATTTCACTTATAAAATGTTTACAATCGCTTACTCCAGATAAAGAACGAGTGTAAATATATGCGAGTAAGCTGCCAAATCTACTTATAAAATAGCAAGTTACACACGTAAATGTTGACCTCGTCTGAGAATGCCCCTGGACACCCCTTTTTATACATGCAAAGATTTACTTGTGCACTCTTACTTAATGTGTATGTTGTAGGTTTCTTAAATAGCATATGCACAAGCATATACTATTTACACACATATATCCTGATGTTTTTATGCATGTGACTTTGAAAATTCAGTTTTAATATGGTATGCGTTTATCATATTCTTTTACTTCACTGTGTTCCATTTTTAAATTACCATAATAATGTATGTCAGAGGGATAGCCTGAGCAAAACAGCAAGGGGGAATCATATTTTGATGAACAAATGTAAATATCTCAGGCCAAATGGTTTAATCTACCTCTCAACTATACATAGAGGGGTAGATTTTCAAAGGGGTACGCACGTACGATACGCGCATACCCCCCGAAAACCTACCCCAAACCCCCCCCCCTGCGCGCGCCGCCGAGCCTATTTTGCATAGGCTCGGCGGCGCGCGCAAGCCCTGGGACGCGCATAAGTCCCGGGGCTTGCATGGAGGGGCGTGTCAGGGGCGTGTCGGGGGCGTGCCGTGAGTGACGCGGCGTTTTGGGGGCGGCGCCAAGGGTGTGGTTTTGGCCCGGGGGCGTTCCGGGGGCATGGCCGCGGCCTCCGGACCAGCCCCCAGACCGGAACTCAGAGCGCAGCAGCCGGCCCGGCACGTGCAAAGTTACGCCTGCTTCCAGCAGGCGTAACTTTGCCGACAAATATAGGGGGGAGGTTTAGATAGGGCCGGGAGGGTGGGTTAGGTAGGGGAAGGGAGGGGAAGGTGGGGGGAGGGCGAAGGAAAGTTCCCTCTGAGGCCGCTTCGATTTCGGAGTGGCCTCGGAGGGAACGGAGGCAGGCTGCGTGGCTCGGCGCGCACAGGCTGCTGATTTTGGGCAGCCTTGCATGCGCCAACCCTGGATTTTAATGGATACGCGCGGCTACGTGCAAATCTATTGAAATCCCGCGTACTCTTGTTCGCGCCTGGTGCACGAACAAAAGTACGTGTGTGCGCAGATTTATAAAATCTGCCTCAGAATGTGCATAAATTGTGCCCAGGATCTATTTCAAATAGATAGCATTACCTGGGAATACAGTTCAGAGGCCTCTATCATTCTTAGATGGTAGATTTCTATCATGATAATTATCAAAAGCATTTTCATGGATAAAACTGTTCTATAAATTGTGAAAATGGCCTGTTAAAAAAATTGCCTGCCCAGTAGGGTAAACTCACACTTATATAGTCTGTATGCACGTAAATTTACCCAGACTAGTAGAGGTGTTCCAGGAGCAAAGTTGGGGAGAGTTTTACACTTATCTGCATAATTTTACATTTTCAAAAGTATGCACATAAATTTTATTGGAAAAATTAGCAGGTATGAATGTGTACAGGTAGTTTTGGTAGGGTGATTTTGAAAGGGAAAATATGTGCCTACATTCTCTTTGAAAACTGGGCATGCATTTGATTGAAAATGTATGTAGGCTGTTAAAAAATGACCCTCATTTTGTGAATGAGCCCTTTTTTTTACATGAAATTGATTATCATTATGCAATTGGAAACTATTTTAGCACTTTTTATCTAAAATTGACCAGTATGGTAGATACATTGCTATGTGCAAGAAACTGCCTTTGATGTGGATGGCCCTAGAGTTTTTTTTCAATTTTTTTCAGCCTTAATTCACATAACAAGATACTTATAACTTTCACCAGTGAAATAAAGGACTTCTTCAAATTAGTAACAGAAAAATGCAAATCCTATAGCAAAGAAAAGAATATGGCTATATAACTGAAAAGCATTTATCATTATTTATGGCAATGTCCATTTAATCAAACAATTTCCTACAGCAGCATCACTGAAATCTCAGGAACAATGACCTAGTTATAGTCACAGTTCATACTGTAAATGCTTACTATAGAAAAGGATTTTAAAAAATCATTTAAATCACTGAAACCTTTGAGGTTTTGGTGCAATTAATTGGAATTTTCCATCTCCTTTTTTACAGGAAATAAGCTCAGGACTACACAATCATTGGTACAGCAGAGATTCTAGTTGAGTAGCTCCTAGTTCTCTCGTAGTTCTCAGCACCAAACAGTAAAATGCAGAGTAAAAGTAAAAATGTTAAATTAAATGCTTACATTTGTGGAGATGTGTTTAATAAACAATGCTGCTGAAAACATAGTAATTATTATAGCTAATGGAGAGATAGATTTATATCATACTTTAACCATTATCTTTACCTTACAGGTTCCATTCATTCTCCTAGCCTTCTGGTTCTCCTTACTGGTCCCTTTCTCAGCCCTACATCAATGTCCATCTCTCCCATCACTCTACATAGCACCCCTGAAATAGGGAATGCTTATAGAAGTGGCCTAATTGCTCAGTGGCAAGTGCAGTGCACTTCCAAATAGAAGGTCCCTGATTTTATTCCTGGATCAGATCTACCACATCCTCGGCCAGGCAAGGCTGGGGATGCTGCAGAGGAAGCGTTCATAGTCCTGAAGAGGAGGGAATCAAGTTCGTCAGTAAGGGCAACATCAAAGTGGCTGGATTTGGAACCCATGATACAAAGTTCTGGAAGAAGCACTGCTGCATGGTTCCCGGTTGTTGTGATTACCAGACTTGGAACAGTTGGAGAGTCTATTAAAAAATAGCCTAAAATCCACAGGTTGGCACCAAAACTGGACCAATTGATCTGGAAGAAAAATGTGAACGGAGAAACTATTGAGCAAAATAAAGGTGGCCCAATGCAAATTATAAGTGTCAACAGGTCACAAAGACAGGAGTCAGTAAGTAGCAGCTTGGCTTCATATAGATTCTGGGGGGAAAGCCCAACGATGAATGAAATGAGGTCTGACATCTGTTGCATCATGTAGAAAGTGGGTAGAAACATTGTAAATTGTTTGGTTGAATCTTGTTGAGTTAGAGAATGTGTGGGAAAGTATGAAAGTTACTCTTTTTCTGGCTGTGTGGCTGTCAAGATATGAGCTCTTGAGCTGTAGTGTAGTTGATGCAGCCTAGCAGGCAAACCCTCTAGGCCCATGCTGACAGCTGGTGGACTCGGTCTTACTGGAACTAGAGCTGGAGCTTCAGGCTGAGCATTTGGGTTCCAGGGACTGGCAGGGCTTAGGCGAAAGTCCTGCAAGGAGAGGTCAGATAAGGTCAAAGTGCGAGCAGTGGTCAGGGCTGGCAGCGAGTAGACAGTATCCAATTTAGGCCAAAGTCAGGAAAAGTGGCGTGTAATCAGTATCTGGGTCCAACCTGGGGTCCGGGCAGGTGGCAATCCAGAAACTATGTCAGTTTCCGTAGCAGAGGTCAGAACCAGGAATCAAGCCAAGTCAAGACAATGAGGACCAGGACAAGGCAGGGAGGACAGGGCAAGGCATTGAAGGGCAGGGTAAGACAGGAACAAGGCAAGGCAAGACAGCAGTACAACTAGGTAAGGCAAGATAGTGAGGCATGAAAGGTAGCAACACACATTGCAAGGCAGAAGGATCTGTTGCTGAGGTAGCATTTGAGTGAATCGCTGGAGTTCAAATACCCGAGGCCCATGATGTCTTCTTTGAGTGCCACATCCTGGTTTTCTGCTGCAGGACCTATTAAGGAGCAGAGTGTGCGCGTGCTCATGCCTAGGAACTGCTGAGGAGGAAAGTAGTATGGCAGCGGCATTAGCAGCGTCCAGGGTGAGTGAGAGTCAGCTGCGGCACGGCTGCTATGGTCGACCAAACATTACAGTGGGAAAAATAGGAAATTAGAAAATGACTCTGGAGAAAACTAGACTGTTTTGAGATAATAAGTATGGAGAACTGTGTAAAGTTTGAATGTAATGGGGTGTACGGGTACTGTATATAGACTGATAAAGGGAGTTGGGTGGAAAGAGGAAGGTTATCTTTTGTTCTTTTGACCACAATGGCATGGGAAGAGTGTATAAATGGTATGAGAAAACCTAGAGTATGGGCAGATAGGGGAAGCTAGTGGAAGCTGGAAAGGGAAGAATTATTAAAAAGAAAATGAAATATGCAATAAACATTTAAAACTGGGAAACTATTCCAAAATCAGAGGTGCAGAATGATTCTTCAATAATGTTATTTACAATTATTAATGAGTACACAAAATTATAAAATAATATTTTTGAATATGAATCGTATTAATTGCCCGGTGAAAAGATCGAAGGTGTTAGCACATTTGAACTCAATGCAAATATGCATTACATTAATATAAGAAACACACATATAGAACATGCTAAATTGAAACAAAAATGTGTAATGCAAGTACATAGCAGCTCCTTGTTAGAGAAACAGAAAGAAGTCACTATATTGATAAAGAAGGGAGTAAGTTTTCAATTTCAGAAACTACATACAGATCCAGAAGGGAGATGAGTAGCAGTTCGCAGAACGCTAATGGGGGAATCATATCTTATGGTTTCATATTTGTTGCGCTTCCGGCCGCGCTGGTGCCGCAACCGGGCCAGTTCACCTGGCGTGTCTACCAGCTCCTCTCTCAATCCCAGCGCTGCTCATCCCCAGCTTCCACGAGCATCCTCAGGCCCATCGGAGCCTTCCATTTCGCAACGCTCCTCACGCTGGGGCTCGGTGTCCTCCTCGGCATCAGCCCCGCCCCCTAGCACGCGCTCGCGGAGCTCTCTCCACTTTAAAGGGCCAAGCGCAGGAAACTCACGGGCGGTGCCCAATTCTGATGACACATGAGCACTGTATAAATAGCAGGGCTTAGCCCCAGCTCATTGCCTTGGCATTCGGGTCATACACTCCGGTGTACGTTTGTTTGCCTGTTCCAGCGTCTCTTGTTCCAGTGTCTCCTGTTCCAGCGTCTCCTGTTCCTTCGTCTCTCCTGGTAGTACCCTTTGGACTAATCTCACAGTACTGACCTTTGTTTGCTCCTGACCACGTCTGACTACTGCCTGGAACTGACCTCTGCCTGTCCACTGACCACGTCTGACCACTGCCTGAAACCGACCTCTGCCTGTCCACTGACCATGTCTGACCGCTGCCTGGAACCAACCTCTGCCTGTCCACTGACCACGTCTGACTGCTGCCTGGAACTGACCTCTGCCTGCCTACTGACAACGTCTGACTGCTGCCTGGGACTTGACCTTTGCTTGACCTGACTATGCCCGGACTGACTATAAGTACTGACCCCTGCTTCGGCTGACCATTCTGGACTGATACTCTGGCCTTGATCCTCGCTATCCACTCGGACACTCTATTCTGGCCTCCTGCGACCTCTGGACATTCTTGCTTGGACATTGACCATGCACCCTTGTTTGTGGTGGGCACTCCCTTGCGCTTCCTCTCTAGGAGATCCTGCGAGGCTCACCTAAGACCAGGCGGTCCAGGTACCCAAGGGCTCAACCTGCGGAAACCCCGGGTTGCTATTGGTGAAGCTCCAGCTAGCCACTGTCTTCTCCTATGCTCTGCCTGTATCGCTCCATGGTGAGACCGCACCTTGAATACTGTGTACAATTCTGGTCGCCGCATCTCAAAAAAGATATAATTGCGATGGAGAAGGTACAGAGAAGGGCTACCAAAATAAGGGGAATGGAACAGCTCCCCTATGAGGAAAGACTAAAGAGGTTAGGACTTTTCAGCTTGGAGAAGAGACGGCTGAGGGGGGATATGATAGAGATGTTTAAAATTATGAGAGGTCTAGAATGGGTAGATGTGAATCGGTTATTTACTCTTTCGGATAGTAGAAAGACTAGGGGGCACTCCATGAAGTTAAGTTAGCATTGGGCACATTTAAAACTAATCGGAGAAAGTTCTTTTTTACTCAAAGCACAATTAAACTCTGGAATTTGTTGCCAGAGGATTTGGTTAGTGCAGTTAGTATAGCTGTGTTTAAAAAAGGATTGGATAAGTTCTTGGAGGAGAAGTCCATTACCTGCTATTAAGTTCACTTAGAGAATAGCCACTGCCATTAGCAATGGTAACATGGAATAGACTTAGTTTTTGGATACTTGCCAGGTTCTTATGGCCTGGATTGGCCACTGTTGGAAACAGGATTCTGGGCTTGATGGACCCTTGGTCTGACCCAGTATGGCATTTTCTTATGTTCTTATGTCCTGGTGGCAGGCCCTCTCTGGGTCTGACCAGAGGGCCATACCAATCCTGCACCAGGCCAAGGGTCCACCTCCAGTGCAACAATATTATAGTCCAAACTGATTATGTTTAATATGATTACAAATGTAAACTGTAAAAATGTCATAAAGGGAGGGGATTTTAATGTGGTGACAGATCCTTATATTGGCAAATCTGGACAGGCTAATATTACACATTGCTTAAGTATGGATGACTTCTTAAGTGTTAAATGATATTTGGCATAAAAACGTTTCTAGAATAAACTTTATATCGCTATCTGATGCATTGCTGGGAAAAATAGAAGCAGTGGGAGAGGCCGATCAGGCACCAGTAGTGTTGCAGCTGGATTGAAGTTACCTGCCCATATCTACTAGAAGATGAAGGTTAAAGACAAAGAGGTCCATTTTCAGATGTTGTTTGGCTAGCAAAGTTTGCCAGATAAGTATATCCTGGTAACTTTAGGACTGCTCATAACTGGATAGCTGACTGTACTCCAGACACCGCGGCCCCACCCCCATGCTAACAGAATAACTTGTTGGGGCCAGTCAACACCGTGAGATTTTTAAATCCAGACCTTTGTCCTATTAATTCCAAATTTAGCCAGACAAATGGAGCTGAATATGGACCTCATATTTTCCAAAACTACCAAAGGTAAAAGAAAATGTGAAACAAAATGTAACCCATTATTCTACTGAAAATCACACAGGAGATTGCACAATACAGATAGAATGGGAAGCAAGTAAGGCCATTGCTAAGGGGATATTGATTTCATGGGCCTCTGCAATTGTAAGGAAAGATAAATAAAACATTTTGGACCTGTCCTTGAATATTAAAAATGGTAAAAAATTATACAATGATTCCCATCATTTGTAAGCAAGTCTTAATAAATTAGTGCAACTTAAATATGAATTACAATTTTTGCAAACAACGTGGAATATGTAAATGGATTGGACAAAACATAAATGTTATATATATGATAATAAAAATAGTCAAATGTTAGCTTATTTGGTAAAATCTCAAAAGAACATACATATAACTTAAGATTTGCCATGTTGGGTCAGATCCAAGCCCAGGCAAGTAGCCTGTTTCAGCAGTGGCCAATCCAGGTCACATGTACCTAGCAGGATCCCAAAAATGTAAAATTTAAGACCCGGGTGTGTGCGCACATGTGCGCACATTTAACCAGTATACGCACATGGACATTTATTTATTTATTTTATTTATGCATGTTATAAAATCGGCTATCTGCACGAACATGTGCAGATGATTTTATATTGATACACACATGTGTGCAAATGCCGTGTTGAGAGCGTAAGTAGGGAGAATTTTGGTAGGTATGCACGGCGACACGATAGGCTTTTTTCCCAGTTTGCCCCAGTAAAGGAGAGGACTTCCTAATCCACCTAGCTAATTCGCCTCCCTTTCACCCTATTACCCCCAACCCGTAAAACTTTGCTAACTAGCGTTTATTTTTTGTTACATGACTTACATTCCATCCATAGCAGAAGTAAAGTTACTCAGACCCGGCCCACCCATTCCTCACTCATGCTTCACCCAGACCATGCCCACGCCCTGCCCCTTTTGGTGAGAAATATTTTTATGCAGGAGATATGCGCATACCCACACTGGTTTTAAAATCCGCGTGGCGCACACAGATCCGAGCAAGCCTTTGAAAATCGACCAGAAAGATTAGATAGATTCCCAGCTGCTTATCCCAGGGATAAGCAATGGATTTTTGCAATTCCACCTTAATAATGATTTATGGACTTTTCCTCCAAAAACATATCCAAAACTTTCTTAAATGCTGCTACAGCCTTTACCATAATCTTCTGGCAACAAATTCCAGAGCTTAATTAAGCGTTGAGTAAAAAAATATTTTCTCTTATTAGTTTTTAGTTATTAGTTTTAAATGTATTATCTTGATTATGTGTGTCCTCTGGTCTTTGTACTCCTCCAGGATCTTGATTATGTGTGTCCTCTGTTCTTTGTACTTTTCAAAAGAGTAAACAACTGATTAAAGTTTACTTGTTCCATTCCACTCATTATTTTATAGACCTCTATCATATCTCCCCTCAACTGTCTCTTCTCCAAGCTGGAATCCTAACCTCTTTAGCCTTTCCTCATAGGGGAATCATTCCATCCTGTTTTTCTCAAACTAAGGGATAGATTGTTCCTGCTATTCAAATAATAAGGTTTAATTGATATTTCATATGAAGATTTGTGATGAGTTTGCTCAATACTATGAAAAATGATATTGATCAGTGGTACAAGTGATACAAAGGAATTATGAGGAATTTTGCACAAGTTTGAGATTTTCTGAATTCTCCTTTGAACAAAATATCCAATTAAGTAGACCAATATTAGAACAGGAGATGCATGCAGCAAGTGGACAGGACATATACCCAACTGCAAAGTTCTGGATAATGGATTTAGCATATAATACTACCACTATGATAAATGTAACATATAATACTATAATAAAGTCACCTGATACCTACATCCTGAATAAAGTGGTGCAGAGGCTCCCTCACAGCTTCCTTCTTCTCTTGAAGGTGCTACCCACCTGTCATGCTCCAGTTAAGGAGTTTTTTGGATATTCTGGCACCAGAATTAGCTAAGTTCTATGACGTGAGTTTGGAATAGTAAACATTTGCAAAAACTATATACTAGGTGGTAATGTCACTCTTCCCAAAGACTGGGAAAGATTCCTCATAATGTGTGCTAGCTAGCCTATTTCACTCTTGCCTATAGACTTAAAACCTTAATTAGAATTAGATGTACACAGAAAAAAAATTAGTTTCATTATTTCATTTTGTTTGCCATTTTCTGTCATTTAGTTTGTTTTGTTTCCAAAGCTATTTTGTTTACATTGAAGTCCATAGGAAAAGCAATGCATCCTATTTTCAACTCCTCAGTTGGAGTTTTCTATCCAAGTTTCATGACATTTGCAGGCAAGCATCAGTAGCACAGGGAACAGAACTGCAAGGCACCAAGAGGAGGTTAAAGTGACACCAGTAGTGGAATGAATATCCCAAGGTACCGTAAAAGGGACAAAGCAGAATTAACAGTTTCATGAACAGCACAAGGCACTGTAAAAGGGACAAAGCATCACAAACAGTGGTGAGAACATCTCCAAGACATCGTGAGAGGGGCAAAGCAGTACCAACAGTGCTCTCAGACCCAGAGAGGGTCAGACCCAGAGAGGGCCTGCCACCAGGACATAAGAACATAAGAAAATGCCATACTGGGTCAGACCAAGGGTCCATCAAGCCCAGAATCCTGTTTCCAACAGTGGCCAATCCAGGCCATAAGAACCTGGCAAGTACCCAAAAACTAAGTCTATTCCATGTTACCATTGCTAATGGCAGTGGCTATTCTCTAAGTGAACTTAATAGCAGGTAATGGACTTCTCCTCCAAGAACTTATCCAATCCTTTTTTAAACACAGCTATACTAACTGCACTAACCACATCCTCTGGCAACAAATTCCAGAGTTTAATTGTGCGTTGAGTAAAAAAGAACTTTCTCCGATTAGTTTTAAATGTGCCCCATGCTAACTTCATGGAGTGTCCCCTAGTCTTTCTACTATCCGATAGAGTAAATAACCGATTCACATCTACCCGTTCTAGACCTCTCATGATTTTAAACACCTCTATCATATCCCCCCTCAGTCGTCTCTTCTCCAAGCTGAAAAGTCCTAACCTCTTCAGCCTTTCCTCATAGGGGAGCTGTTCCATTCCCCTTATCATTTTGGTAGCCCTTCTCTGTACCTTCTCCATCGCAATTATATCTTTTTTGTTCCCAGCTAACTTGCCCCAAGCACACTTCTCCTGGCACATTTGTCCTGAGCACTCTTATCCGAATATACTTGTTCCCGGAACACTTTTCTAGGGCACACTTGTCCCAGGCACATTTGTCCCAGGCACTCTTGTCCCAGGCATACTTGTCCTGAGTACACTTCTGGGCATTCTTGTCCCTAGCACACTTAACCCCAATACACTTGTTGAGGGTGTACTTGTCACTGGCACACTTGTACCCGGCACACTTGTCCCTGGTGTACTTGTCCCTGGAACACTTGTCCCTGGACACTTCTCCCAGGCACACTTGTCTCCAGCACACTTGTCCCAGGCACACTTAACTTGGGCATTCTTGTCCCAGGAATATTTGTCCTGGGCACACTTCTTCCGGGCATTCTTGTCCCCAGCACACTATCCCCAGTACATTTGTACTTGGGGTCAGGGGTGTACTTCTCCTGGGCACACTTGTAGCTGG
The DNA here is from genome assembly GCF_901001135.1 of Rhinatrema bivittatum. Classification (NCBI taxonomy): domain Eukaryota; kingdom Metazoa; phylum Chordata; class Amphibia; order Gymnophiona; family Rhinatrematidae; genus Rhinatrema; species Rhinatrema bivittatum. The sequence goes on from NC_042620.1 coordinate 119,947,330, forward strand.
CACACTTGTCCCTGATGCAATTGTTCCAGGAACACTTGTCCCTGGACACTTCTCCCAGACACAATTGTCTCCAGCACACTTGTCCCAGGCACATTTGTCCCCAGCACACTTGTCCCAGGCACATTTGTTCCCAGCACATGTCCCAAGCATACTCCAAAGAGAGCCACAAACACAACTTCCTAGAAAACTTTATGAGAAAAATTATATGGAATGGAAATTTGTGGAATATAATAATGAAGCACTGAACTTGAAATTTGAACAGATGTCTATGTCTACAAGATGGAGATGTAGGTTTATATCAATTAAATATATTAGATATAGATAATTAATCTTTATCCAGAACTGCAATGAGGTTTCATTGGTTTAGCACAAATATGTATACTAGTGTTGATTTTAACATAAAAAATGAAAAAAGCTTGGTAAAAAAAAAAAAAAGTAAGCAGAAACATAGTCTTTCAAAATCATATTATCTCATGCTATTAAATAATAAATTTAAAGTGACTTGAGGTTAAAAAGGTAGTCATAGATCAGTGACAAAGGGCCTCATTTTCCAAGCCCTCCCCCAAAACAATAAGAGACCCCCCACGATCAATATCGTGGGGTTTTCCTATCGTTTTGGGGGAGCCCCTGATTTCTGATGATTTTGAAAATATCGTCCGATATTTTCAATCGTCCGAAGCCCGATTCACATCCCTAATTTCAATTACCCCACTATTGACTTGGTGAATATCACATCAGGACATGCTAGACAGGTAAATTTCCTAGATGAAATAAATGACTGTTTCATGGAGCAGCTGGTACAAGAATCAACAAGAGGGTAAACTATTTTAGACCTAATCCTTAGTTGAACACAGGATGGTGTGATAGGTAATAGTGTTGGAGCCACTTGGCAATAGTGATCACAACATGATCAGATTTGATTTAATATGTGGAGGGAGGACAATAGTGAAATCTACTGAAACAGCATTTAACTTTAAGAAGGATGACTATAATAAAATGAGGAAAATGTTTAGGAAAAACTTATAGGAGCAGCTGCAAAAGTTAAGAGTTTACATCAGGTATGGACATTATTTAAAAAATACCATTTTGGAAGCCCAGACCAGATGTATTCCATACATTAGAAAAGGTGGAAGGAAGCTAAACAACTACCGGTATGGTTAAAAGGTGAGGTGAGAGAGGCTATAATAGCTAAAAGAATGTCTTTCAAGAAATAAAAAAGGGATGCAAATGAAGAAAACAGAAAATAGCATAAGCACTGGCAAGTTAGATTGAAATCATTATTAAGGAAGGCAAAGAGAGAAAATTTGAAAAGAAGCTTGCTGTGAAAGCAAAAACTCGTAATAAAAACTTTTTCAGGTACATTCAAAGTAAAAAGCCTATGAGGGAGTCAGTTGGCTATTAGATAATCAAGGGGTAAAAGGGGAACTTAGGGATGACAAAGCCATAGCAGAGAGATTAAATTAATTTTTTGCTTTGATCCTCACTGAGGAATATGTAAGAGAGATACCCATGCTAGAAATGATATTCAAAGGTTTATTAGTGGTAAGGAAAATGTGGACACAAGAAAACAGTCTATAAGTGAGACACACCACTAAGAAGATTTGAGTATCATCTATATTAATACTCAAAAGAGTTAAGTGAGACTAAGTTTTATGACTTAGTCTCTATTGCATTATAACATCTTGAACCATTAGTGATGATACCTAGCATAAAGGTTTGAAAACACAGAGGTGTTTCCCACCCAAGAAGACCAACAGTTACATTGGTAAAAAGATTCATTTTTGGTGTTATTTGGGTAATTGAGGGACAGATTCAGATTAGAGGTAGTATAGAGTTGAGGAAAATATCAGTTGGATTTAAAACTGTACGTTTGTGGATACTGATATTGAGGTTTAACTTAAGTAATAAAAAAAAATTTTTTTATTAGATGATGGTATGTTTTACAAAAAAAGTAAAATTGACAAAATGTTATACTTTCAATAAAGCATAATCATTTTTAACTGAATGATGTAGTTTTTTTGGTTGAAGTAAATAAGAAGTAATAGTGCTTTCCTTTTCTCCCCAAAGATTTTGGGGAGATTTTGGTTTTGGGGTTTTTTTTGTGTATACCATACGGTAAGCACACATAATACACAATACGTTGCCTTATTTTTTGATATATATATATATCTATATATATATATCTATATATATATCTGTATATATATATATTACCCTGTTAGCTGGGAAAGATTACTTACTCTGGTCATTGTGCTGTTTTGTTTGTTATTGTCAGACATTTTAATAAGTATCTGTTTGTGCATATATTGTACAGAAAAATATAGCTTTTCATATTTTCACGTAAGACATAGTCAGGTGTCATTATTTTCTTAGTGTGTTTGTGTAATCTACACTCCAAGGCAACCCCCCCCCCCCCCCTTCTACCCACTACAAAAGGTAATGATTCAGCAGAACTGAAACAAATCTCAGTGTACCTGGAAGATATAATAGGGCAAACTGACAAACTAAAACATAGCAAATTACCTGGACCAGATAGTATAATCCCAGAGTGCTAAAAGAACTGGAAAATGAAATTGCTGATCTCTTATTAGTAACTTGTAAACTATCATTAAAATCATCTATAGTATCTGAAGACTTGAGGGTTGCCAATGTAACACCAATTTTTAAAAAGGGATCAAGAGGTTATCCAGGAAAAACAGACCAGTGAATAGGATGTCTATGCAATGCAAAATGGTAGAAACTATAATGAAGAACAAAATTGCTGAACATATAGATAGGCATAGTTTAATGGGAAAAAGCCAAACTGGATTTAGCCAAGGGGAGTCTTGCCTCAAAAAGTTGATACATTTGTTTTGAGGGTATAAATATACATGAGGATAAAGGTGAGCTAGTTGATACAGTGTATCTGGATTTCCAGAAAGCATTTGACAAAGTAGGTCACAAGAGACTTCTTAGGAAATTAAAAAGTCTTGGGATAGTGGGCAGTGTCCTATTGTAGATTGGGAACTGGTTAAAAGAAAACAGTGTAGGGCTAAATGGTAAATTTTCCCAATGAAGATAGGTAAGTAGTGGGGTGCCCTAGGGATCTGTTCTGGGACCATTGCTTTTTAATATATTTATAAACAACCTGTAAATGGGGACAATGAGTGAGGTGATAAAATTTGCTGATGATTCAAAATTATTCAAAGTTGTTAAATTACAAGAGGATTGTGAGAAATTGCGAGAGGACTTTGCAAAACTGGGAGACTGGGCATACAAATAGCCAATGGAATTTAATATGGATAATTGCAAAGTGATTCACTTAGGGAAGAGTAACCCAAATCATAGCTACACAATGCAAGGTTCCACATTAGGAGTCACAATTCAGGAAAAGGTTCTAGGGGTCATTGTTGATAATACATTGAAATCTTCGGCTCAGTGTGCAGCAGCAACCAAGAAAGCAAATAGAATGCTAGGAATTATTAGGAAAGGAATGGAAAATAAAACAGTGACTATCATAATTCTCTGTATCACTCCATTGTGCGACCTAATCTAGAATAGTGTGCAGTTCTGGTCACCACATTTCAAAAAAGATATAGCAGAATTAGAAAAGGTACAGAGAAGGGTGACTGAAATGATAAAGGGGATAGAATGATTCCCCAATGAAGAAAGGCTAAAGAGGTTAAGACTCTTCAGCTTGGGGAAGAGACAGCTGAGTGGAGATATGATAGAGGTCTATAAAATAATAGTGGAGTGGAATGAGTAAATGTTAATTGGTTGTTTACTCTTTGAAAGAATACAAAGACTAGGGGACATACAATGAAGTTACTAGGTGATACATTTAAACTAATAAAAGAAAATATTTTTTACTCAACATATAATTAAACACTGGAATTCATTCCTAGAGGGTGTGGTGAAAGCTCTTAATGTAGCTGCTTTTAAAAAAGGTTTAGACAAGTTTCTGGAAGAAAAGTCTATAAACCATTAAGGTGGATTTGGGAAAATCCACTGCTTATCCCTGGGATTAGCAGTAGCATGGAATCTATCTACCCCTTGGACTCCTGCCAGGTACTTGTGACTTGAATTGGCCACTGTTGGAAACAGGTTACTGGCCTAATGGACCTTTGCAAATCTTATGTATTTATGTAATTAATCTGCAGGTTCAACCCAAGTGGGAGGTGGCTATTGAGGCAGAAGATCTAGTTTTGTGGCATATCAGCTGCCACCTGTTACGGTCTATCTTATGCTCTCATAAGATAGGCTGTATAAGCTTCACAGCAGCCCAAAGGCACACTACCCCCACTGTGACATAGAATTTTCCACTGACAAACATCTGATAGAATTTCCCTTTTTATCTGGAGATTTCTGAAAATTCCATTGAAAAAGTTTGAAATTCTCGCAGTTCAAAGATAACTTTTGATTTGTAAGCATATCTCTCTTTGGGCCTCATTTTCCAATATCGCAGCAGTAACGCATGAGGGGGCGTGTCCTATGCAAATAAGGAATTTTTCGTGCAGTGTGGAAACATCGCCGCACGCGATGTTTTCGCCATTCGTGGAACAGGAGTCGCAAGATGAGATTTGGGCTACAATCTCTCCACCTAGCTTGTTGTTGCCCAGGTAGAGTGTCCATCAAGCTAGGTGGAGAGAACGTTGCCCAAATCTCCTCTTGGAATGCGAAAGTGGCCCCCAACCCCTGACGCTCATACCTAATCCCCACCTCGAGTTACTAGGTGGCCCTCCCATAGGGATACAAATACTTGTCTAGGGCATAGGCATTATAGGAAGGCTCGCTCTCTCTCTCTCTCTCTCTCTCTCTCTCTCTCTCTCTCTCTCTCTCTCTCTCTCTCTCTCCTGCTTGGGGGCTGGTCTGGAGGCCTTGACCCCGCCCCCGAAATGCCATGTTGTTCCAGACACACCCCCTCCTGCCCCTTTTCGAAAGCCCTGGGACTTACGTGCGCCGGCAGCCTATGCAAAATAGGCGTGCCTGCGCATGTAAATCCAGAAGGATTTACGTGCGCGGCCCTTTTAAAATCTGCCCCATAGTGTATAAATTTTCAAAAGTCCACTTACATGTGTAAAATACATTTACATATGTAAAACCCAATTTTACGTATGTAAAGACTTTTGAAAACGACCCCCTTAGAATACTGTATGCATTTCTGGCCACCATATCTAAAAAAAAGATATAGCTGCATTGGAAAAGGTGCAGAGAAGGGAGACCAAAATAATAAAGGGGCTGGAATGGCTCCTCTATAAGGAAGGCTAAAGAGGTTGGGTCTGCTCTTCAGAGGGGGGATATGATAGAGGTCTATAAAATCATGAATGGAATAGAATGGGTAAATGTAAATTGGTTATTTACTTTTTCAAAAAATACATAGACTATGTGACACGCCATTCAGTTAGTAAGTAGCACATTTAAAACAAATCAGAGAAAATTCTTTTTCACTCGGTGCACAATTACAGCAGTTAGTGTAGCTGGGTTTAAAAAAGGTTTGGGAAATTCCTGGAGAAGTCAATAAACTGTGATTAACCAAGTAGACTTAAGAAATGGTCACTATCACTGCACGATAGCAGCATGGGATCTAGTTACTGTTTTGGTTCTTGCCAGTTACTTGTGACCTGAATTGGCCACTGTTGAAAACAAGATACTGGGTATGAGAGAGTGAGAGACTGTGTGTATGTTTGGGAGCCTGCGAGAACTAGAGCTTATGTGTGTGTGTAAGATCCTGTGCGAGAGAAAAGGGAGAGTATTTATTTAGTAGTTTTATATACCGTTGTTCCGTATGAGAATCACTAGATCACAATGGTTCACACTTAAACATTCAAAATAATAGATCATCTAACATAGTTTAGTCTTACAAGATTATGATCCAATGGTCAGAGGTCAGCATCTGAAAATGGGAGCTGTGCGTGAGAAAAGAGAGTATGTGAGAGCGAGAGCATGTATTTGTGTGAGAGGGAGGAAGAGAAGAAGATAGGAGGAGACAGAAGAAGCAGAAAGAAAAAGAGACCCTGAAAAAAGAATTAGGAAAAGACAGGCAAAGGGAAAATGGAAAAAAAGAGACCAGGAACAACTGATTAGAAAAATAAAGACAAGACAACAAAGGTAAAAAAAAAAAAATTAGAGTTTTTAATGAATGGAATGTGCCATCTTTGAGAATGTGCAGATATGTTTTATATTTTTCTTATATTTTGGTATTTTACTCTCTCTTTAGAGTTCCACAGTTCAGTCTAGTTTCTACGGCTTTCTATTTTGGTTTTAGCTGCATGTTTCTGCTTCTAATTTGTAGTACCTTATATTTGTATTAGGTAAGGGTCGGTCTGTGTTCTGCTTATGTGTGATTGAGGTGCAGTATTTCTGCTAGTATGTATTATCTCTGTAGGGATTTGTAGCAGTCTGGCTTGTTCTCTTTGCCCAGTAGGTGGTGTATTAGTGTTCTAAGGCCTGGTGTAATATTTGTATGGCTGCCTTTTCATAAATAATGGTGCTGAACGACCTCCTGCCGGCACCATTTTCCGTACGGAAAATGATTCGCGACAGGAAATCGCTCCCGGACCCCCGCTGGACCCCCAGGAACTTTTGGCCAGCTTGGGGGGGCCTCCTGACCCCCACAAGACTTGCCAAAAGTCCAGCGGGGGTCCAGAACGACCTCCTGTGTCGAATCGCTTTGGTCTATGGCCGCCGCCATTTTGCGGCAGCCATTTTGCAAAATGGCGCCGGCTGAAGACTACATGATTTAGTGTGCCGCTTTTCCTGCTCTCCCCCTTCCCCCGATTTAGCTACGGACTGCCGCTACGGAGGTAATTTAAGGCTACGGACCCCCAGGTAATTTAAGGCATTTGGGGGGGGGATTTAATTTAAAGGGTCGGGGTGGGTTTTAGGGGGTTTTAGTGTGCCGTGTTTTAGTGTGCCGTGTTTTAGTGTGCCGCTGGACCCCCAGGTAATTTAAGGCATTTGGGGGGGGGTTCAGGAGGGTGGGGGATTTAATTTAAAGGGTCGAGGGTGGGTTTTAGGGGGTTTTAGTGTGCCGGCTCACGATTTTAACGATTTTCACGATACTTTACACACCCAAACGGCAACAATACGATTCCCTCCCCCTCCCAGCCGAAATCGATCGTTAAGACGATCGAGGACACGATTCACATCTCTACTGGACACGCATTTTGGATGCATGTTCGTAACCCCTGATGCAAAATGAGGGTTAGCGCATCCAAAACGTGCGTCCAGTCGTGTTCATAGATAATAGTGCTCATCACATGCAAATACATGTTGATGAGGCTATTGTCTATTCCCCCCATGCAAAAAAAATGTGCACCTGTTACTCACCAAAATTAACGCCTGCTCCAAAGCATGCATTAATTTTGGAGGAGCCCAAAAAGCGTACAGAAAAGCAGAAAATACTGCTTTTCTGTACTTCCTACGACTTAATATTGTGGCGATATTAAGTCAGAGGAACTAAAAAAATTGGAAATGTCCCAAAAAAAATTTTTTTTTTTAAAGTGTGCAGGCAGTCAGGTTAGGAAAACAGACACTCTAAAACTGAGTGTCTGTTTTCCTAACCTGTGACTGTACACAAGTTAGGAAAACGGACGCTCGAAAATTGAGCATGTTTCCCTAACCGGCTGACAGCCACCTCTCCCAGGCACTCGCTGCCAAGGAGGCGCTAGGGGAGCATAATTTCCCCTAATGCCTCCTTTTTACCACGACAGCCCATTTGCATTTTGCATTGGGCACCCCGGAGAGGTGGATCAGTGCGCATTGAGGGAGCGGGCACGCAATCATGAGCACCACTTTAACGCATGCCGATATTGCATCGACCTGAAAGTGTTTAGCGGTGGAAGAATTTATTTTACTGAGGTGACACCAGAATTTGAATATATATAATTTTTGCATGTTGGGTTGCAATGTGAACTGTCCTTGTTCAGTTCTGTACTATTTGGTGTGATTATTATGATTATTGCATTGCTATTTTATTGTATTTATGATTACCTTTGCCTTTCTAGAAAGAGGATTCATGAAAGACTACATTGATATTTGTTTTATTACATGATTGATTAAATTTGATGTTTGTTTTTTGCTTTTTACATGATATTCTTGTGTATTTATAAACTGCAATAAATGTAAAATTAATACATGTTAATAGGGAATTTTTAATGTTGATAAGTGCTTGAAATAATTAAATTAAAATATTTTAAAGTTTCACTAATGATGCAAAACACTGTTGGACTTAGAAATTCTTTGTTAGGTGCACTCTAAGCCATTATTTATGGATATGGATACAATTAGTAGGGCTCAAACCTGTATGCCTATTACCTACCTATGTTAACCTTAGGCCCCCCAAAAAAATTAGCTCTGGCCTGGTCCTGCCTGTTTGTTTACAGCAGCTACTGACAGAAGTTGCCACAACTACCATCAAACACCCTTGATCACACACCACTGTCTGGGCCATAGACGAGAGTCTCCCCCCATAACAAGAATCCACCTCTGGGATAGAGAGCTCAGGACCTGAGAGGAGTGCTAGCCAGAGCAGCCGCAAAGATAAATTAGATGTGTGCCCTATGGGAATGACCACTCCCGAAAAAACGGTTACACTATAAAAACCAATTTTAGACTTGTAGGTTCTGCCACAATCAACACAGGTGAACATGGGATTTGCGGCTACTGTACTAATAGGCTGTTTTCTTTAGTCACACCAAAGTGTAATGCTGTCTAGGCCTCATAATAGGTTAAAATAGGGAAATTTCCAGCAGGGAGATATCAGTTAAGGGAGTGGTTTAAAAGAGGGTCCTTCCTACGAAGAGGGTAGGTTTTTGAGGTGTATATCAGATGACTGTAAAATCAATTAAGGGAACCACTGGTTTACAATAAAGGAACTTGAAGAATTAACTAGCATTCTTCTCAAGGCTTACTTCTGCCAATAGAAACACCTATTCTGGAAATTATATATATCACATTTATTTTGAGAGGAAAAGACTTCAGTACTGATGAGAAATTTGAAATAAAAAATTATTCAAAAATAAAATTACAAAAAGGAGAGGTTTTTGTAGACCGGTGATTGCACCAACTGAATGGGAATTCAGCATTTGGCGTATATCAGATGACGCCAATGATCCATGAATGATCTTTTGAAGTTTTAGTCTCAGAGCTAGCTTCTGAAGAGCTCTGAGCTAGGGTGTAAGAGATTTTTCCATTATTGTTGATCTACTGGAGTAAATATCCTTTTCTCTGGTAATGGTCAGACCAGCTAGAAGATTTGGGAGCCCTAGCCCATGAGGACACCATTTCTATATGGGTAAGTCTGCAGTCAGTGAGTTGAGAGAAGAGGGAACACATATCCCATTTTCCCTCTGGGCAGAAAGGAAGTTGCTGTTGAGAAGCTGAGAAGGAAATCCTTTTCTATTGATGTGACTTAAGAAAATTAAGAAGATAAGTGAGTATACCTTGAAGTCTTTTGAGAGGTCTAAGAAGTTGTGGTTTTATTTTGCAATTATGAATTGTTTGCTGAGTTTTTCTTGCCTTTTTACTGGACTCTAAAATTGGATACTTTAATAATTTTTTCTCTTGTTGGAACACAACTTTCCTTGTATAGACTGTTAATTTGGATTGTGTGAATTCCTCTTGAGCCTTATAGCAGAAGCTATTCCACTGCTTCCCGCCCCCGGATGAATGCTGATCTAGGTTTACAGTCAGTCTTTCCCAACCCTGCATTACTCAAAGGAGAGCTTACGCAAGTAAGCATTTGCCATCATGATGTTGAGCTCCATCGGCGAAAGGAAAGTGCCTATTTATCCCATCCCCTACTAAGACCTCCTAAGAGTTTGGATCAATATCAAAAGCATTTATGTTCTGCTTGGAAATGTCTCTCTGCATCTGCAATTTGCCCTTATAAAATATCCTTCAGAATGCATCCTTCTTCTATCCTGCAACGACAGCCAAGCCAACATAAATGCCACTCTTTAATGATAGTTGGCTAGTTAATTCATTTAATGACCTGCCACTTAATGCATCATAAGCAGTATAAATGGAAACATTCAGCTTTTCTTGGTGTGTATTTGTTGACCATGTGTACTTACTGCTATAAGGATACTAAGGACACAGACTGTATTCAAGCAGCTTTGTTTTGTTTGTAAGTGTAACCTTTGGACTGAGGTCTTCTCTAGAATTCAACAGAGCACACAAACTCTTGGACTGAATATTTTCAAATACTTCACTCTCTCTCTTCAACACTGGTACATAGTTTCTTCAATGGCGGGGGGGGGGGGGGGGGGGGGAGGATAACCTTATGGACCCTAGGCGTTATCTTCAGCTTCTCTAAAGTCAATAATAATCACATAGGACACAAATTGATGTTCCAGCACAACTTTACTGAAAAGCTTCTTTAAAAAATAAACACATGATACTTCTTACAATTCTCTTTACTTTTTGCCATATCTAGAAAACAAAGTTAATTGTGGTAAACCTGTAACTCTGGAGTTTCTTCAATAATGCATTCTCAAGCAGATCTCTCTCTACTTTAATGTAGATAGGGTTCTTTCCTGGGATGTCCACATTGGTGGGGTAACTAACCACAATTTAACTCCTTTTTTTTACCAGAGCTTGACTCAGATGTCCAGGTATCAATATCCTACTCCTGGTGTATCTGAAGGGTACTTCTTTACTCCAGTCCCTGAATTCCAGATAGGTATTTAAAGTAGTTATTAATCTGATGATGCCATTTCAATTCTCTTTCTTACTTCTTTTATTTCCACAGGACATTGGATTGTAATGAGCCACCCCTTTGTGCCTGTCATTTGAGCCTGTGAGTACAGAGGACTCTTTTTTTTTTTTTTTTTTTTTTAGAATTTACACAGAGGACTCTGAATGGGGGAGAACTACAGAAATTCATAGGCATATAGTGGTAGGAGGAAAATATGTCTTCAATAATTATTGCTTGTAATAATGAGGTTTGGCCACTAAATGGCATTTTTTATAAGTGAGCATTGGGTGATCTCATGTAATGTGTTTTGGGATCCAGCATCCCGTGAGAAGGAAAATAGACTCCGTGGCAGGGGGAATTATGATACACCTATGGGGTTCCTATACCCAGTGGGCCGGAAATAAAAAAAGACCCAGTAGGTGGGGTGTGAGGGAAGTAAGGGGGAAATTGGGTGGAGTATCATAGAAGGGAAAAGAAAGAGGGATGTGTGAATGAGATGGGAGGGGAGGGGAGGGGTAAATGAGTGAGAAGAGATGGAAGGGAAGAAGTGATGAAGAAGAGATAGAAGGGAAATGGATGAGTTTGTGTGCAGCCACCCTTCCCCCACTAATCCAGGATCATCTCAGGGTGAGAAAATTCTCAGGTATGGAGAGTTGAGAATATGCAGTTTTAATTATTATTGAATATTATTTGATGTGTCTGCTGTATTGAAATAATTTATTGGGTTTTGGGAACTTTCTACAAATTTTTGTATGAGTTTTATTATGGAATGTTATTGTATTTCTCAACTGTTATGAAATATTTGTTTTATTAATGTAGTTTTACTATAATGATTGATGTTTTATATTTCCTCATTTTATTGTTTTATGAGGAATGGTGATATTTCTGTTGCACTGCATGTAGAGTCTGGTTTTTTGCAGTTTCCAGTTCAGTTTTTGTCTGCACATTTCTATTATTTAATCACTTTATTCTGTATTTGGTGGGAGTCTGTCTATGGTTTTTCATGTATGACTGAAATGAAGTATTCGGTTACTGTGCAATTTCTGTGTAGGGATCTATAGCAGCCTGGCTTGTTCTGTCTTTTTAATAGCAGGTGTATTGGTTGTTTAGGGCCTGGTGTAATATTTGCAGGGTTGCATTTTCATGTGTAGGGTTCTTTATGTTTGAGTGCTGACCATTAGTACAGTTTTGGTATGGGAAGTTTACTATATTCATAGCTTTTCAAGGGCCATGCCCAAACCCAATATACTTAATATAGCCTAATACCATTTAGGTTCCAAATGTCTTTTTTGCAGGGTTTCTTCGTTGGCAACACAATAGTGCATGTAAATATAATATACATGATGTAAGGGAAATGTTTACCTCATAAGATTCTACTGTGAATGTCCTTTTTTATGTAAAATCTGTTTTTATAAATGCCTAATTTGTGTCTATGGTGAGGGCCTGGGGGGAGTGGTACAGGGCTGTAAGTTTCGCCTTGTACAGGCCCTGAGAATGTGTGCCACACACACAGACATAAGAACATAAGAAATTGCCATGCTAGGTCAGACCAAGGATCCATCAAGCCCAGCATCCTGTTTCCAACAGAGGCCAAACCAGGCCATAAGAACCTGGCAAGTACCCAAATACTAAGAAGATCCCATGCTACTGATGCCAGTAATACCAGAGGTCATTCCCTAAGATAATAGTAGTTAATGGACTTCTCCTCCAAGAACTTATCCTTTTTTAAACCCAGCTATACTAACTGCACTAACCACATCCTCTGGCAACAAATTCCAGAGCTTTATTGTGCGTTGAGTGAAAAAGAATTTTCTCCAATTAGTCATAAATGTGCTACTTGATAACTTCATGGAGTTCCCCTAGTCCTTCTATTATCTGAAAGTGTAAATAATCGATTCATATCTACTCATTCAAGACCTCTCATGATTTTAAAGACCTCTATCATATCCCCCCTCAGCCATCTCTTCTCCAAGCTGAACAGCCCTAACCTCTTCAGTCTTTCCTCATAGGGGAGCTGTTCCATCCCCTTTATCATTTTGGTTGCCCTTCTCTGTATCTTCTCCATCGCAACTATATCTTTTTTGAGAAGTGGCAACCGGAATTGTACACAGTACTCAAGTTGCGTTCTCACCATGAAGCGATACAGAGGCATTATGACATTTTCCATTTTGTTAAAGATTCCCTTCTTAATAATTCCTAACATTCTGTTTGCTTTTTTTGACTGCCGCAGCACACTGAGCCAACGATTTCAAAGTATTATTCACTATGATGCCTAGATCATTTTCCTGGGAGGTAGCTCCTAATATGAAACCTAACTTCGTGTAACTACAGCAAGGGTTATTTTTCCTTATATGCACCATTTACCCAGCTCCCACTTTCCCAAATGTAGTGGGAGGCAGGTGGTAGAATTCCCAGAAGTGTGGCAGGATTGCCAGCTTCCTAGAAATATTATCACTGACACTCTATCTGCCACTCCTCTTGGAACCCTGGCCCTTGCCTCCACTTTACCCCAGCATTTAAAATCATCCAAAGTGCTGAACTCCAAGGGGACTCCCCACCACCACCATCATGGCCCTCTCAGTGATTTGACTTGCACCATGCCTTGGAGGGTGGGCGCCATCTCATCCTTCGTCTCAGGCAGAAGATTGCCTAGAGCTGCCCCTGGGTTCTGAAATTCAACAGAGAGAATTCTAAGAGGCCTGAAGAGGAGAAGTTGCTAGGAAGCAGAGATACTTGAAATTCCTCATCTGTCTTGGGGGAAGTTGTGGTGAAGTTGTCACTAAGGAGGTAATTTTCAAAAGGATTTAAGTGAATAAAACTAGGTTTTACGAGCATAAATGGGCTTTTGAAAATTGCTGCTTTTATGTGTGTAACTCCTTTGAAAATTCACTCCAAAGAGAGGATTATACCCTTGGTAGGATTTTTAAGAAGGGAAGATACTGCCCAATTGAGGATCGAGTCCTAAAGGAGTTCCTAGTTGAAGATGAGTCAGCTGGAAGCTCTTCAGAATTTGAGAAACTACTGAGATAAAAAGAAAAAGAGAGCGGCCTTCGAAGCAGGTACCTGGGAAGAAGCAAGAGAGGAGGATTCCTGTCCTGTAGTGCTGACCTGTTTGAGGAGGACAGAGTATTGCTGCTGAAAATGACTGAGATTTTTTGTGTGCTCTTTTGGATTTGTGTGGCTGTGTGATGTACTAGCAATTGGTGTATCACTTTTTTTGGACTTCGTTGTACTTGCCCTCAGTGCCAGTAAAGTACTTTTTTTTTTTTTTTGGAACAACTGTTTTGATGTCTGGTGTTTTGGTACCAGGCTTTGGCTGATGAGCAGAAGAACCCCCGTGAAGAGAACCCCTAAGGGCTAAGAAAGAGAGATCTCTTTCCCCCTGTGAGGGAACCCCTGGAGGTCATGGGATCTGCTCTTGACCACGAGCCTCCCCGCAAGCCCCTGTGCCCAGGACCAGATTGGGACAGGGACTTCATCAGTTTTATTTTTAACTACAGGTAAGGTTTTAAGAACCTTTTTTTAAAAATGCACATTATAGTGAATGTAGATTCAAATTGTACCCTGATGACTTCCTAATGAGTACATGTGGGATAGATCATTAAAAAGGAGAAGCACATCTACTGTATATGTATATTTTTTTTTCTTACAAATATCGTACTTAGTAACATTTTTTTCTTATCAGCAATATTGCTCAGAAAATCAAAGTGTACTAGGGTAGTAGTAATTAATAACGTGTTAGTTTATTGGACTATGTTGATGAGGACCTGCTAGCTGGATCAATAATTTGTCCCGAGTGAATGCCTTTAACAAGCTTTTAAATCCATGCAGATCTGAATAGTGGAACACTACCTTTAAACATGTTGTTTTGGTTCCTTGTCTTCTTCAATGTCATTTAGCAAAGCCTCGGTTTCACAAACGTCAACATCTACTATAGGCCACAAAGCACTGAAAGAAGTAGACCTGTCCCCTTTGGAACTGGTTAATGTTGGATACTTGCATGTCTTAAACCAAAAAAAAATTAAACATCCAGAGAATGCAAAAGGAGGCTTTTGATCAAAATAAAAAAAACCCTTCAGTATATCAGTAGAGGTCTTCATCTGAAGTTATGAACTCATTTCAAATAAGTCATTTACTCATAAATTGCCTTACACTTACTTTAGAAATTATTTATGGGCCAGATTTGAATCCTGTTCACCACCATATGTAGAAATTTAATTTGCCAGACAAGGCCAAATAAGTCAATCTGGTAAATTCAGGCTTCTATTGAAAATAAAGTGCCCACAGGCAGCAACATTTGGCCACACTCAGCATTTGAATCTTTGAATCAGACTTTGTCCTTTTAAGTGCAACAGATAACAAACTGCTGCTTACAGCTCGGCTGCCCTTCCCTGGGCAGGTTTGTCATCGAATATCCACAGGACAGCTGAAACATTTCAGGGCTTCAGTATCAGGAGAACCCACTCCCCCTTTCCTCTTCATTTTGTTCAGTGGCATGTTTTATTGCCCAGGAGACATCATATGATTGCTATTGACTTAATTGCTTGGAAAAACTAGAAAAGTGTCTGTAGTTTTCTATGCTGTCAGTTTTCTGCCTAGAGATTTACAGTTTAGCACCACTGTTGCTTTCAGAGTCTATGATTTATCAAGTGTTTTCTCTCAGTCTGTGCCAATGAGAAAAACCTTAGCTAAATCAGTCTCTAACTGTGGGGAGGGATATCTTTAAAGCTATTGCCTTGGATAAAACAGCATTTTGCCTGCAGAAATAGGCTTTTGGAAAATTGCCATCCCTCTGTGCAGGTAGAATTACGCACTTTATTCCACAATGCATGGATTTTTACCTGCAGGTAGCGGAGGCATTTCCAGAGTGTAACGAGGTTGGGGGAAGCAGCAAAACATGTAATTTTGATTTTTTTCATAACTACAAGCATTGTTTGCATCAGAAAAAGTGCCTACAGAAAAAGCAGGTGCAAATCTCTGCAGGTATTTTTTTCAGAGGCAATAATCAAAGCAAAATTGCTTGCATAATTTTGCTTTATATTTAAATTTATTTAGTATTTGACAGTTGCTTATACTGAAACCCTAGGCGACGTACAAAGTAAAACAGTCTTAATCATAGACAATAAAATAAAAATATATACAAATTAAAACACCACAATAAATCAATACCTACAAAATAAAAACAATAACCACATTTCTTCCTCAAAGGGCTCTGTTTTCAAAAGGCTTTCTCCCATTTTGTGCTTAAGGCAAAATATATAAACATACTACCATACACGCATACACTTCATTTTGTAGACAGACAGTGGTAATATGTAATAAAGTGTGCCATTGCCCCAGAATACTTGAGCAGTGTGTGTCATGTATGCCTGCAAAACATAGTTGCTGTCTGTCACAGCCCATAGCAACTTTTAAATCTATCATCACAGCATGAATTGGCTAAGTGCCTTCTCTATGAGTTGGCCAGGAAGCAAAGAGGAAAACATACTGTATCATTTATGGGCATGCTAGTCCCAGGTCAAGTATGACATCACTCTCCACTTGAAGAGTTGAATGAGGTGAAATGGCAGTTTTAGAACAACACTGCAGCTTATTTATTAGATAAACCCAAGTACAACTGTATTTCAATTCCTAATAAAAAATTTTAAAAATCCAAATTTTAAATCTTAATGCCATGGAAATAAGGGTTAGCAAAGAAAAAATATAATATAAGGTGATACCTTTTTATTGATTAAAAAGGTCATCATGCTTAATCATATTTTTAATCATTTTACCGATAATTGTTTTACTGATGATGGACCAGGCGCTTTTATTAACTGCACTGGACCATTGCAATTCACTTTATTTGGGTCTTCCACATTATCTACATAAGAACATAAGAACATGCCATACTGGGTCAGACCAAGGGTACATCAAGCCCAGCATCCTGTTTCCAACAGTGGCCAATCCAGGCCATAAGAACCTGGCAAGTACCCAAAAAAAAAAATTAAGGTAAGCCATTGCAGTTACTACAAAATTCTGCAGCAGGACTAATTATTTGTCATAAAAGAATTGACCACATACATTTCCCCTGTTCTTGTTAAACGCCACTGGCTTTCCATGGAGTTCTGAATTAAATACAAGATGGCAATGCTGACCCATATGCTTTTGGCCATAGACTCATTGCCTTGGGCAAACATGATGTTACAAGACTATAATCCTGTAAGAAGCTTAAAATCATGCCAGGCAGAATTGCTAGATGTTCCTGCCATCAAACAGGCTAGATTATGTGTGACAAGAGAATGCACATTTTCCATTGTTGCACCTATTCTCTGGAATTCACTTCCTGGAGAAATTAGATCAGTAAGGTGCCCAAATAAATGTAAAGCTGTTTTAAAAACTAATTTATTTAAGCAGACCTTTAACTTACCCTAATTTTTAGCCTGATTGTTTTGTGATGCTGGTAACCATATTGTATTTGAAGATATTAAGTTTTTATCTGGTTTCAATTTTTAAATTTTTACTGTTTTTATGTTTTAAGATTTTATCCTTATGTCTTTGTTCCATGTTTTCTTGTGTATGTTTACTTGTAAGCTGCTGCGGGCCTTGGTATTAGCAGCCTATAAATGTAATAAATAAAATAAAATAAATATTTTTATAATTTTATTTATAGATCATCTTGTATTGAGTTTTTTTCCCCTCTCTTTCTCTTTGTTTTATTTTGCCAATTTTTATCATTATCATTGTTTGTGGCAAATTATTATATATGTGTTGTAAACTGCCTAGGGCCTTCACATAGGTGGCATATAAATAAATTAATCTATAATACATCTTTTAACTAGCATTGTAGTAAATGACAGCAGATTATTTATATTTGGCCTTTCAGCCACTTAAGGGCAAGTTAGATTCAGGGACTAGAGGTATTTCCTTGTCTCCAGAAGGATGGAGTGATTTAGGTGAGATTATAAGGAGCAGTAGTGGTATTTGAATGCGGCTTTCTTGAGGTTGTAGTACACTACTCTAATCACTAAGATACTCCTCCACTCTGAAATGGCCTCTGTGATTTGCTCAGCAAGGTGTTTAGAGTTGTAACTGCAGCTTCACGCAGGTTACTCTAATACTTCATTACAATCCTCTTGCCACTAGGGATTCTCTGTGTTTATCCTATGCCTTTTTGAATTCCATTACCATTTATGTCTTCACCACATCTTCCTACTTTGGGGGAAATCCACTCCCTTCCTCAATTTCAAACAGATCTTAATAGAACATTATCATTTTTTTTCATGATTTTGACTAATGGAAAATGAATTTATGAGTAACAAGTTGCAATCCTGTACTAGAGACCAGGATCACTTACAAATAACATTAAAGTTCATTATGTTGTAATTTTGTTCAAATTGTACTCTGTGCTAAAGCCAGGAAGACTTTGCCTTTAATAGAGGAAGGAGGTAGAATTCTGTTTCTGCACTGAAATCCAGCTTCTGCTCAGCATTTGGATACCAGTTTAGCAAAATCAAATGATAATTCCCCTGAGGCTACCCACTACTCAGATTTGATGGAAATGGTTCTGTACAGATAAGTATGGGCTTGATTTTGTCAACATTAGAATGCATTTGTCTGATAATCTGGTTCTTATCAGAAACAGAAACAGTTTTGCACTAGTAAAGCTAAAAAGTGATTTATTAATGACAGCATCAAAACTGGGATGTAACATTTTTAAAGGCACATATAACCTAACTCAGATGTTAGCTAGAGTAAAATTCTCCTTACAAGCGCACAGCACTAGAATACCAGGTGACCTTCCAAGAGAAGTAAACAACTGTTATAAGTTTTGAGATCCCTGTCTAGGTCCTTCCCTTCTCAGAGCTAGCAGAGGTCTCTAAGAGGCTCAACTGTGGCTGAAACACCCACCAAGAAGGAAGCTACTAATTCTCTAGTATGCATTAATACCCAAATTACTGAGAAAAATATTTTAATAACTAAGGGCCGGATTTTCTAAACTACCGCGGCTTCCTGAATCCCGGCGCTAATGGGGGGCGGGCCTGCGAAAGCCAGCAGCAATCGCTCCACCGCGGGGTTATTGCTGCCAGCTTTCGCATCCAATAGCGCCATCATAAAAGGTGGTGCTATTGGGCGCGTTACTGGCAGCAATAAGGGTTCCTACCTTTTCGCCACCAGCAATGTTTCCCCCATGTCCGCCCCGGTGCCGAACTGATACCTCCTCTTCCGGTGCCGACGCCGCCAAGACTCCGCCCCTATGAAGCTATCGCATGCGAAAAGTCCCTTTTCGCGTGCGATATCAATAGAAAATGACCCCCTACATAAGAACATAAGAAAATGCCATACTGGGTCAGACCAAGGGTCCATCAAGCCCAGCATCCTGTTTCCAACTGTGGCCAATCCAGGCCATAAGAACCTGGCAATTACTCAAAAACTAACGGGCGGATTTTAAAAGCCCTGCTCGCGTAAATCCGCCCGGACTTACGCGAGCAGGGCCTTGCGCGCCGGCGCGCCTATTTTCAATAGGCCGCCGGTGCGCGCAGAGCCCCGGGACGCGCGTAGGTCCCGGGGTTTTTCGAAGGGGGCGTGTCGGGTGCGGGACTGGATGACGCGGCGTTTTCAGGGGCGGGGCGCAGCGTTTCGGGGGCGGGACCGGAGGTATGGCGCCGGCCCTGGGGCGTGGTCCAGGCCTCCGGACCAGCCCCCGGGTCGGAAGACGGCGCGCCAGCAGTCTGCTGGCGCTCGTAGATTTACGTCTGCTTCTCGCAGGCGTAAATCTAGGGACAAAGGTAAGGGGGGGGGGTTAGATAGGGCCAGGGGGGTGCGTTAGGTAGAGGAAGGGAGGGGAACGGAGGCAGGCTGTGCGGCTCAGCGCGCGCAGGCTGCCCAAAATCAGCAGCCTTGCGCGCGCCAATCCAGGATTTTAGAGGATACGCGTGGCTATGTGCGTATCTTATAAAATCCAGCGTACTTTTGTTTGCACCTGCTGCGCAAACAAAAGTACGCGATCGCGCTTTTTTTAAAAATCTACCCCTGAGTGTATTCCATGTTACCATTGCTAATGGCAGTGGCTATTCTCTAAGTGAACTTAATAGCAGGTAATGGACTTCTCCTCCAAGAACTTATCCAATTCTTTTTTAAACACAGCTATACTAACTGCACTAACCACATCCTCTGGCAACAAATTCCAGAATTTAATTGTGCGTTGAGTAAAAAAGAACTTTCTCCAATTAGTTTTAAATGTGCCCCATGCTAACTTCATGGAGTGCCCCCTAGTCTTTCTACTATCCGAAAGAGTAAATAACTGATTCACATCTACGTGTTCTAGACCTCTAATGATTTTAAACACCTCTATCATATCCCCCCTCAGCTGTCTCTTCTCCAAGCTGAAAAGTCCTAACCTCTTTAGTCTTTCCTCATAGGGGAGCTGTTCCATTCCCCTTATCATTTTGGTAGCCCTTCTCTGTACCTTCTCCATCGCAATTATATCTTTTTTGAGATGCGGCGACCAGAATTGTACACAGTATTCAAGGTGCAGTCTCACCATGCAGCGATACATAGGCATTATGACATTTTCCGTTTTATTCACCATTCCCTTTCTAATAATTCCCAACATTCTGTTTCCTTTTTTGACTGCTGCAGCACACTGAACCGACAATTTCAATGTGTTATCCACTATGACACCTAGATCTCTTTCTTGGGTTGTAGCACCTAATATGGAACCCAACATTGTGTAATTATAGCATGGGTTATTTTTCCCTATATGCATCACCTTGCACTTATCCACATTAAATTTCATCTGCCATTTGGATGCCCAATTTTCCAGTCTCACAAGGTCTTCCTGCAATTTATCACAATCTGCTTGTGATTTAACTACTAAGTTCTTTACTCTTTTGAATTGTGCGTAGAGTTAAATTTCCTAGCTATTTAGCCAAAAGGTAAACATTTCATCCAAGTCAATTCTAGGATAGGTGGAAATGTTGCTTAAAATTGTTGTAAACATTAACCTTTAGAGAACATAAGCAATGCAAAACTTCATTAACAAACCAACAGCTTCTACTGCTCCCAGTTTTTAACCTGTCATGAACAATGTTGGATTTACTATTGGCAAACAGTGCACCCAAATGGCAAGCTTTCCTGTAGTGATATTGTATGCCATGAAGATGTCTGTTTCTGTTCTGGACAACCCTTTCTTTCATTCATAAAGGTTTTTGAATTCTCCCGCTTTATGTATTGGTTGATGATACATTCATTGTTTATTGGATGATAGGGGCAAATGTGATTGGGAGGGTCTAGGTTACCACTCTCATGGGACCGTATATTTTTTAATCACCTTTGTTCCTTAAATTCTGGTAGTCTTTGTCATGATAGCATTCAGACTGAACTCATGGCTGAGCATTACAGATTGCCATGTGTTGCTATGAGTTTATCCCAACATGGCATGAGGTTTAGATATACTGTATTTATTACTCTACAGATATAGGGGGTAATTTTCAAAAGGAGTTACATGTGTAAATGTAGCTACTATTGTAGCAATTTTCAAAAGCCATTTACTCAAGTAAAGTGCACTTATGTGAGTAAATCCTATAGACAAGTCAATGGCATATATTGTAGCAATTTTCAAAAACCCACTTACTCAAGTAAAGTGAATTTACTCCAGTAAACCTGGTTTTTACTTGAGTAAATGCTTTTTAAGATCAGGCCCATAATGTTAAGACCTGTGATTGATCTACCTATTCATATGCTCACATGTTCCATAGAGAACTTGCATATAGGTTATGAGGTCTTTTTCCTCCTGGGCTAATTATTCTTTTATACCTGTTGGTATAATTGAACTTTTGGTTCTAGCAATCTATGTGGAAGCTTTTTGTGATTTTTTGACCTTTTGTCTTGCACTTCCACTTACCTGTCTGTTTTTTGAATATTTCATTTAAGGTCATTTTTTGTTGTTTTATATTCGATGTGACTCTTGCTCTTTTATAGAAAATTGGAAGTACATCATTGATGATTATAGCTGTTTTGTGGACAACTTGCTGCAGAATTCTTCAGTTCAGCTTCCTTGATGAAGCCTTTGATGAAACATGGACCTTGTAACAGTGCTGTAGACATTTTGACATCATTTCCCTGTAGCAGTTTATCTCATGGATGCATCCAGTGATTTCTGGAGAAAGTTACTTCCAATTGGATTATTAAAATTGAGTTAAGTACATGTAGAAGTGGGTTTTGGTATATTGTGAGTACTTTCTGTGATTCCATGCTAATCTCTTATGTTTTAGAGAAGTGTGATGGTTTATATGGACATACCTTTTTCATTTTAATTTTTTAGTCTATACATTTTTCACTTATTGTTTTATGTTTGTTTTACTTATTTCCAAACTTATATTTTGCTTTTTTTCTAAAAAAAAAAAAAAAAAAAAAAAGGGAGGGGGGCCTCAAAGCAGATTACAATCAAATTAGAATAAACTAACAGGCTCCTAGCAATAACATTAGTTGAAGGGCCATATGCAGTCATCACTGAATCAATGGCAAGACAGTGAATAATTCTTCTTCTCAGTCGAGGGGAAGACCTGCTTTTGCTTTTTTTTTTCCAGAAAGTGAGGTAACATAGTTCAAGATGAAGGGATAGTACTATCTCATTCCAGATTTTAGGTTTCTTTATAAGTATTGTTAAAATTTGATTGAGATTTATAAAATCATGAGAGGGGAAGAATGGGTAAATATGGAATGGTTATTTACCCTTTCAAATAATAGTAGGACTAGGGCAGTGCTTCTTAACCCAGTCCTGGGGACACACCTAGCCCAAAAGACTCCTCCATCAAGCTGAAAAAACCTGGAGAAGACATCCTACTCCACCCCACCTCAACAGATACAGAACATTACTCCACATCTACAGAACTGACACCGACATCTCCAACTCTCTGAACACTTAGAAAACCAAAGCATCCTGTACCCCACCCAACATGGCTTCAGAAAATCCCTCAGCACTGAGACTCTCCTCTTATCGCTCACAGACACAGCTCTAAGAGGCTTTGACGCTGGTCTTTCCTACCTCCTCATCCTACTGGACATTAGGGATGTGAATCGTGTCCTCGATCGTCTTAACGATCGATTTCGGCTGGGAGGGGGAGGGAATCGTATTGTTGCCGTTTGGGGGGGTAAAATATCGTGAAAAATCGTTAAAAATCGTGAAAAAATCGAAAAAATCAAAAAACCGGCACATTAAAACCCCCTAAAACCCACCCCCGACCCTTTAAATTAAATCCCCCACCCTCCCGAACCCCCCCCAAATAACTTAAATAACCTGCGGGTCCAGCGGCGGTCCGGAACGGCAGCGGTCCGGAATGGGCTCCTGCTCTGAATCTTGTCATCTTCAGCCGGCGCCATTTTCCAAAATGGCGCCGAAAAATGGCGGCGGCCATAGACGAAAAAGATTGGACGGCAGGAGGTCCTTCCGGACCCCCGCTGGACTTTTGGCAAGTCTCGTGGGGGTCAGGAGGCCCCCCACAAGCTGGCCAAAAGTTCCTGGAGGTCCAGCGGGGGTCAGGGAGCGATTTCCCGCCGCGAATCATTTTCGTACGGAAAATGGCGCCGGCAGGAGATCGACTGCAGGAGGTCGTTCAGCGAGGCGCCGGAACCCTCGCTGAACGACCTCCTGCAGTCGATCTCCTGCCGGCGCCATTTTCCGTACGAAAACGATTCGCGGCGGGAAATCGCTCCCTGACCCCCGCTGGACCTCCAGGAACTTTTGGCCAGCTTGTGGGGGGCCTCCTGACCCCCACGAGACTTGCCAAAAGTCCAGCGGGGGTCCGGAAGGACCTCCTGCCATCCAATCTTTTTCGTCTATGGCCGCCGCCATTTTTCGGCGCCATTTTGGAAAATGGCGCCGGCTGAAGACGACAAGATTCAGAGCAGGAGCCCGTTCCGGACCGCTGCCGTTCCGGACCGCCGCTGGACCCGCAGGTTATTTAAGTTATTTGGGGGGGGGGTTCGGGAGGGTGGGGGATTTAATTTAAAGGGTCGGGGGTGGGTTTTAGGGGGTTTTAGTGTGCCGGCTCACGATTCTAATGATTTATAACGATAAATCGTTAGAATCTGTATTGTATTGTGTTCCATAACGGTTTAAGACGATATTAAAATTATCGGACGATAATTTTAATCGTCCTAAAACGATTCACATCCCTACTGGACATCTCTGTCACATTCGATACCATAAACTATGACATACTAATTACACGACTAACGGAGATTGGGCTAAGTGAAAACACCCTCAAATGGTTTCGATGCTACCTATCCAACAGATCCTGCAAAGTTTGCCTCAACAACTGTGAATCAGAACAATTCCCACTCCCCACGGAGTACCTCAAGGATCATCCCTCTCCTCCACCTTGTTCAATATATATATGCTCCCCCTCTGAAAACTTCTCTCCAGCCCGGACCTCTCATATTACATCTATGCAGATGACGTCCAGATTCTTCTCCCCATCAAAGAAAGCATATCAAACACCATCTCATTATGGGATTCCCTCTCCATCCAAATAAAGAACCTGCTCACTCAGTTATCGCTCACCCTTAACCACAAAAAAACAGAAATCCTATACATCTCAAACAAACCCTCAACAAATACTATCCAAGACATCACCCCCATTCAACCAAACACCATTCTCACCAATGAAGTTAGAGATCTTGGTATCACCCTCGACTCGGAACTCAACATGAAAAAACACATCAACCTAACAATCAAAGAGGGCTATTACAAACTCCAAGTCCTCAAAAAACTCAAACCACTACTATTCCACCATGATTACCGCACAGTAGGGATGTGAATCAGGCTTCGGACGATTGAAAATATCGTACGATATTTTCAAAATCGTCAGAAATCGGGGGCTCCCCCAAAACGATAGGAAAACCCCATGATATTGTTCGTGGGGGTTCTCTTATCGTTTTGGGGGAGGGCGGGAAAAACGGCACACAAAAATAACCCCTAAACCCACCCCGACCCTTTAAAATTAATCCCTTAGCTTCCCCCACCCTCCCAACCCCCCCAAAAAACTTTTTACAGGTACCTGGTGGTCCAGTGGGGGTCCTGGGAGTGATCTCCCGCTCCCAGGCCATCAGCTGCCGCTAATCAAAATGGCGCCGATGGTCCTTTGCCCTTACCATGTGACAGGGTATCCGTGCCATTGGCCGGCCCCTGTCACATGATAGGAGCACTGGATGGCCCGCGCCATTTTTAAAGATGGCGCTGGCCATCCAGTGCTCCCTCCATGTGACAGGGGCCGGCCAATGGCACGGATACCCTGTCACATGGTAAGGGCAAAGGGCCATCGGCGCCTTTTTAATGCTGCCTTGATTTCCCAGTGCCCTAACCACCTTAGACCTCAATTATCCAAACACGGCCATCAATTCCTGGATTAACATCAACGCAGAAATTGCCAAAACCAAATGCCCCATCATCTCCAAAGCAATTACCAACAACAACAACTCCTACAAAACCCCATGGTACACCCCTGAAAAACCCCAAAAGACTCCGCCATCAAGCTGAAAAAAACAACGTACCTTCTCAGTAGCTGGCCCCACCCTCTGGAACAAGCTACCCTCCTAACACAGACTGGAACTCTCAACCCAATCATTCAAAAAACAATTGAAAACATGGCTATTCCATAAAGCCTACCAACACACAGACTAATCCTCCATCACCCCACCCCCTCTCTTCTGCGTTCTCTGTCATACTGTCTGCCGCCTTGCCCTCCCCCCTCCAATGTCTCCATGTATCATTATTAAGACACCTTAATCTCAAGTTAAAATTGGTTACATGCTATATTGTATATATTGTATCTGTTACATGCTATATTGTATATATTGTATATATTGTATCTGTTAAGAGGCACCCTAGCCCAGTTCTAAAATTGAATTTTCAATATCCAATCCTTAATGTTTAATGTTATATATGTTTAATGTTTACCCGTTAAGATTTAATGTTACAATGTATAAATAGTAAGACACCCCTGTCATACTATTCCAACTGTTATAATGTGAACCGATGTGATGTACTCCAATGAATGTCGGTATATAAAAGCAAATAAATAAATAAATAAATAAATAAATAAATAAAATTTAAATACTGCATTGGGTGCACAAGGGATTATGGCTATGCGTGCATTAGGACAACGAGCGATCAATACAAGTGCCAGCTTTGAGTGGGCGTCTTACTGCATCGGCCTGATCGTGTTTCCCATTGCCTTGCTAGTTTAGGCTTCTCTTCCAGGATTGAAACCTTGAGGATTGGTGATACTGCTCACAAGTTTCACACTTGTGCTCATTCAACCACGTTTTGTGTCTATTACCATGTGTCCAATATATGTGCACATATTTCTTCTAAAATAACAATTTCCTTTCCTAAGAGCAATTGAATACTAATTCCCTGTTATTCTCCAGTTTCCAAAAGGTTTGCATATATTATTTGGTACTTTTAGAGAAGTGGGCAAAACTTTACTTTCTTTTCTTTAAAATATTGTAAATACTAACAATGACTATTATTCCGATCTCAGCAGAACTTCTCTTTCCAGGGTTCAATAAATACAGTATATACATGTATGAAAACCCTTTCCTACAAATATTAAATACCATCACTATTTGCCTAAACCTCAATGCTGTGATCAATGCCACTGTTCTCCAGTTTTTCATGCCTAACATACAAATGTCTCATTTGACAATTTTGTAGTTAGATTTTATAGAAATATTTTTCAAATTCCTATATCAAATCAAATTACTGCCCACAAAAGAAAATATAGCATGTGCTATTCAACTACCTAATACCTGCTGTGTTAGATTTATATTGCTGTCACTTAATTTGAGTTTTATTCTAAAAGACAATTTCATGTTGCTTATTAATATATTTTGCATAATAATATATTATTGTTCACAGTTTAGGTAAAAGAACAACTTTTACTCAGGCACTTATGTTTAACAGCCAGGAACAAAACAGTGACTTCATCTCTGTCCATAGACTTGTAAAAAGGATGATACCATTTTAAACCTAATCTAGTCACATGCTCAGGTGCTCTTCAGAAATTAGAGGAAATCAATTCAAATGCTAATGAGGAAGTCTATAATTTATTGTCTGCTGAGAAATGCATGTTACATTAATTTTAACTGTAAACAATTATTTTTATTGCAAGATTAATTACCCTGTCTTAGTAAGCTTCTTTTTTTTATATTTTCTTTAAAGGAATTTGTTTTTGTCATTGTTTTGTAGATCTATCACAGCACATTTGATGAAAAAAATGCACAGTTAATTTAGGATTACTGAAAGTGATGTTTTTCTATTCTTTTCCTAATGGAGAATGGAATAAACATTTGGGTTACATAAAAAAAAACCCCCACTATCTGCAATCTTTGGCTAGAAAAAAAGGGACTTGAAAGTTGAAAAAAATTAGGAAAACAATGGCTGGTCTGATTTATCCATGAGTGTCATATCTTCCTAACCTCCTCAACAAATCATTTCTACTTGGCTTCCACTAGCAGTAAAACCTGCAGTCTTAACTTGACCCCAGTTTAGTCCTTAATATGGTAGACTAGATCTGGGTTACAATTGCTCAGTCTTAATACTCTGTTATCCATGTTTCCCATCCCTTGAATAATAAAAACAAAGGTGATTCGTGTTTCAGGTCATTTAACACTGTTAAACCTCATCACTGAGTTTAGCTTCCAGACACAGCCTATTCTAGATCTAAATGTAACAATAAAGTTATCAATCATCCATGTTGCATCAAGAATTGACTATACTGTTAAACCAATCAGCTTCTAATAAGAAGGTAGAATTATTCTAAATTCTTGTTTCCAAACAGAAATCCAACAAACACAGTAATATGTTAACGATTAGCAGTTGAGGACTTCTTGGTCTATGCAAGTGGCCCAGTTGACCCTGTCTAGTATTTTTATCATCAAAGATCCCATTTATTTATTTATAGACATTTGATATTTATTCTACCTCCTGCTTGATCACCTGTTATTTCTCTCCCTTACCCTCTGTATTTGTCTCAGCAACTGTTACTCAGACTTAAAAGTAAAAGGAAATATTTTTTCAAGTAAAATTGCTGGATGCATGGAATAAACTCCCAGAGGAAGTGGTGGAGGTAAAACAGTGAAAGTACTTGAAGGCAAGCTGATTTTCAAGGAGAAAGTTGGCTGTTCCCGTGAACTGCCATTTTCATCACCCCGGCAGTGCCTCTTTCACTGGCGCGGCCAGGGGCAGTTCTATAATGAGGCAGGGTGAGGCGGTCATTTCAGGCCACAGAATTTTGAGGTGGCAAAAAATTCCCTTCTCGAATGCCACTGTGGTGTCTGCCTCACACTCCCTGCCCCTGCCATAGCTGCCTCACACTCATACCTGGGAACTCTCCGGATTTGGCCCAGAGACTCCGGAATTCTGAATGGATTGCTGGGTCTCCAGGTCAACATTTGAAAACTCCAGGTGCCCTGCTACAGAAGGCCAGAAGAGAAAGGGCCTGGAGCAGTGCATGCTCGAAGAAGGAGGAACATCAGCACTCATGCCCCCGGAAGAAAACCTGAAGCCCAGTGCTGCGCGGCAAGAAAGACGAGCAGGAGCATTGCCCTTCTCCATGGGAAACTGAAGATGCAGAAGGAGGAGTAACTGTGTCGGGCTGCGCACCAGAAATAAAACAAGGGCAGAACGGGCTGATGCTATTGGAGGGGGAGGAGGAGGAAGTGGAGTGCATGTCCGCAGGCCTGGAGAAAGAGGAGGCTCCTGTGGCTAATGAGAATCAAGGTGAGAAGAGACTGTGAGAGTGCATCTGTGTATGGAAGAGGGAGAGAAGTGAATGAGTGTATATGTGTGCATGCCTGTATAGGAGTGTGTGGAAAAAGGAGGGGGAGCAGAGGGGGTGTGGGATACCATCTCATCCCTCACCTCAGGCAACAGATTGCCTTGAGCCACCCCTGGCCACAACACTATCTCCTGATGTCTTCGCGACATGCACCGCACACCAGCACAACAGGAAGCCTCCAACATCTCTTGGGCCCGCTCCTCCTAGGGCGCACATATGCTCAGTGTCGCCTGTTTTAAGGAGCCCGTGTCGAGAAAGAGCTGAAGGTGCCTCTTGATGACATCACTGCTCAGGACTATAAAAGGCCCGTGCTGAAACCCCAACAATCCTCAGCAACAGGTCTCCCTACTCGTGTAGTAGTGCATGTTGTTCCAGCATTTCATCTTCTGTGCCGGCGTTCCTGTCTTCAGTTCTTCAGTCCAGCATTCCTTGTTTTCAGTTCTTCAATCCGACGTCCTTGTCTCCTGTTCTTCAGTTCTTCAGTGTCTCCCTCATTGCCTACCTGCTCTTCTCCTCACCTTCCTGCCCTGCCTTTCCATATTGCCATTCCCTTTGGATGGATACCTGATACTGACCTCAGGCCTGCCTCTGAATACACTTGACCTCCACCTGCCACTGACCACTACCTGCCTCTGGATATGCTTGACCTTTGCCTGCCACTGACCAATGCCTGCCTCTGGATACACTTGACCTCTGCCTGCCACCGACCACTGCCTGTCTTTGGACACACTTGACCTCCACCTGTCATCAACCACTGCCAGTCCCTGGATATGCTAGACCACCACCTGCCACTGACTCCTGCCTGCCACTGGATATGTCTGACTCTCACCTTCTCCAACCCAGCTATCTTGATGGATCCCTCCACTAACAACTGAGGCCCATACCTAAGACCTGCTGGCCCCTGCACCAAAAGGCTCAACCAAGGGGATCATGGGGTGGTAAAAGTGAAGCTCCATCTGGGCCTCTGCTTCCTCTGGGTCTGCCTAGTGGGGACCTGTAGGACTTCTCCCTGCAGGTTATGTCAATACTGCCACATTCTAAGTTTCCACGAACACAACAGGTTGCTGAGGCCATGGAGCTGGTGGACTTGACATCGCTGCAGGGCATCCTGGGTCTAGCCCATAGGCTATAGGAACAACAAAGAATGCTGGAACTCCTGATTGCCTGTATAGACTGCTTGTCCACTCATCTGGACACCTTGACCACCTCAGTGGTGGCACCTCCACCGGCACTAGTACCATTACCTCTTGTGGCATCCAGTCATCTGATTTCGCAGCTGCCAGCTCCACTCTGGTACACCAGGGACGGCGTGCAATGCCGGGGATTCTTAAATCAGTGCCATATGCACTTAACTCTACAGGCACCACTGTTCCCCGATGACCTGTCAAAGACAACATATATCCTATCCCTATTGGATGGAACAGCACTAGCTTGGGCCTCTCCCCTCTAGGAGCATGGGGATCCACTTTTTCATAATTTGCAACAATTCACAGAACTCTTCAGAACCATCTTTGAGTAGCCTGGACATATGGCTGCCATGGTGTCGGAAATGCTGCACGTCCACCAAGGCTCCAGAACCTTGGGGAAGTACACTATAGAATTCCAGATGCTGGCCATTGAGCTCAACTAACATGAAGA
This sequence comes from Rhinatrema bivittatum, assembly GCF_901001135.1. Classification (NCBI taxonomy): domain Eukaryota; kingdom Metazoa; phylum Chordata; class Amphibia; order Gymnophiona; family Rhinatrematidae; genus Rhinatrema; species Rhinatrema bivittatum. Next base: position 119,977,471 of record NC_042620.1, read on the forward strand.
CAGCCTCATTGCAATCGATCGTGAAGGTATCTCCTCAAAGATTAAGGATGAGCTTTACGTTCGGGATCTCCCTACCTCTGTCGACAAACTTATCGCATTAACTGACAGAAGTCTCCAACAGAGGGCATGAAAGGTCTGCCCACCTTGAAGAAAAATCACATTGGCACCCTAGTTCCAATACCCCCTTTCACTGCTGGCATCTGCTCCTTCGACCTCTATTCTCACTGAAGAACCTGTGCAATTGGGCTGTAGCTATTTGGCCCCCAAATGAGAGGCTCTGATGCAAACAGCAGGGCCTTTGCTTATATTGTGCTGGCCAAGGTCATCTTTTGGCCCAATGCCCATTGAGGTCAGGAAACACCAACACCTAAGGATGGTGGAGAAATGACCATTGTTATGGTTAATGGAGTTTGGGTGGATCCTTGGATACTGTGGAAGCTGACCACGCCCACGGGGGGCAGTCCCGTGAGGGACCACAGTGTCAGGCTAAACTCCGGACAGACAAACACAGATTTGAATCTTTTATTAAACAGTTTATGGAACCACCAGAGGTGGCAGTAGTGAGTTGTGGTTGTAGAGCCCAGCTGGGCGCGTCTCTCACAGAACGCTGGAACAGCGGATCCTCTGTAGAACAGTGCTGTAGTGGAAAAAGACAGAGTTATGAGCAAACAATAAGATTAGCATTCAGAGTCCCAAATAGAGTAGGAGAGCTCCAAGACAGGGAGAGCAGGCCCTCGAGGAGCGAATACCTGATCCCTTAGAGCAGAGAGACTCAGTGGTGTTGTACTCACTATCAGTAGCAGAGATTCCACTAGACGAGAGGTCTGGCACTGGAGCAGAGGGCCCTCGAGGAGTGAGTACCTGATTCCAGCAAAGCAATACTGTAGACTGTAGAGAGAGATGTTTTCTGTACTCACTGATGGTGACTGTAAGTTAGCTCTTCTAAGTAGAAGGGTAGAAGTAGCAGGCAACGACACAGGGAACATGGGCCTTCGAGGAGTGAGTACCAGTTTCCTGACAGCACCTGAAAGAAGCAGAGAGGCCCCCAAGGAGCGGGTACCCCGTTAGCGACCCCGAAGGGTAGTAAGAGTTCCAGATAGAGCTGGAGTGGCAGAGTAGCTTAGGAACGGAGAGCGAATCCCTTCCGTAAGAATCCTGTTGCTAACTCAATGAGCTAGCAAATACTGTAGGCAGATATACCCTGTTGTCGTGACGTCTGAACAGGGGGACGCCCCTGAGATTCGTGTCAACGTGAATTTAAAGATGAGAGCGGTGGGCGCGCGTGCACCCTAGAGGTACCTTGAAGGAGAATGGTGGGAGGCAGCACCAAAGCCGGTCCGGGGATGCCGGAGAGAACGACAAGCAGACGCTGCAGCAGCCATCAGTCCAAGGTGAGTGGGAGGAGCCGCAAGTAGAGAGAGGTAGGTGGGGTGAAGCCGTCGAAGACCGATGGACGCAACAACCATAAGCCTTATTGTTCCAGTTCCCCAACTATTACTTACCATGACTCTGAAGTTAGGTTCCACCCGCTTTGCCAAACAAGTGTTTATGAATTCGGGCTCAAGATGGAACTTTATCCTGAAGTAACTTGTTGATCAACTCCTGATTCCCATGGTCTGGAGGGCCTCTCCCCTGATAATCTCTTCCTTTTACGGAGACCCTCTTCCCGGCCAGATTACTCTACTGCACCTGTAAGCCTATGTACCGGCATTTGCATCTGGAAAAAGCCTGCATGTGATCTCCAGGGCCATCCACCCCATTTTCTTGGAGTTATCCTGGCTCCAACAGCATCATCCACACTTTGACTGAGGTACCCTAAAACTCATCCAATGGAGCCGAGACTGTATGGATTCTTGCCTGAAACATGTGAATCCTCTTTGCTCCATGACCATGGTTACAATACTGCCGGGACTTCCTCCACAGTAAGTGGAATTTAAAGATGTTTTTTCAAGAAAAAGGCTGAGATCTTGCCACCTCACCACTCATACAGTTGCAGAATCGAGCTCCTCCCAGAATCGAGCTCCTCCTTCCAGAATCCACACCCCTGCATGGATAGGTTTACCCCTTTTTGCTCCCTGACACTCAAGCTATGTTCGAGTATATCCAGGGATTCATGAATCCTTCCCCGGCAGGAGCTGGATTCTTCTTCATTGCAAAGAAAGACTGCTCCCTCAGACTGTGCATCGACTATTGCAGCCTGAACACCATCACAAAGAAGGACCGCTATCCTTTACCATTAATAACAGAATTCTTTGACCACCTCCAATGTGCAAGATTGTATGCACCTCTGGACCACAGAGGTACATACAACCTTATTCGTATCAAGGCAGGTGATGAGTGGAAAACTACATTTAACACTTGCGATGGATACTATGAACATCTAGTCATGCGCTTTGAGCTTTGCAATTTCCCAGCAGTTTTCCAGAAAATGGTCAATGAGATATTTTGCAACCTACTTTATACCTGTGCAGTCATGTACTTAGATGACATACTGATCTTTTCCCAAACAATAAGTGCCCACCACTGAGATGTTCACACCGTCCTTCATCATCTGCGAGAAAACAACTTATACACCAAGTTTGAAAAATGCTTCTTTTCAACAAGAGGAACTCCTCTTCCTGGGGTACATCATCTCTCGTCACAGATTACACATGGATTCTGCCAAGGTATAGGCCATCAGAAACTGGCCCTGTCCAGTGGAACTTCAGACTCTGTAGAGATTCTTGGGATTTGATAATAATTATCATCAGTTTATCCCAAACTACTGTTCTGTGGCAGCCCTTCTTACTACTCTTACCTGCAAGGATGCCAACACAAAGGACTGGCCAACTGAAGTTGTAGAGACATTCCAAAACCTGAAACATACCTTTGTGGATGGGCCCTGTCTGCATCACCCAGATCCCACATAAACCTTTGTCCTAGAAGTTGATGTCTCTACTCTGGATGTAGGGGTGGTTTTAAGTCAACACATTCTGGAAAGAGTATTTCGGCCATGTTCCTTCTTTTCGAATAAATTCTCGCCTGCAGAGTGTAACTTTGGCAGTGGAGCTCTTAGCTAGTAAATTAGCCTTCAAGGAGTGGTGACAACTACTTAAAGGAGCTCAGCACCAAATCATAATATATACTGATCACAAAAACCTTGAACATCTACACCAAGCCCAGCAGCTAAATGTAAGTCAGGCTCGTTGGTCTTTGTTCTTCGCTCACTTTGACTTTGAACTGCGGTATCATCCTGCATTCAAGAATGAACGGGCAGATGCCCTCTCTCACTTCTTCCAGACCAAGTATGTTCCAGAACATCCTAAACACATCATCAATCGCACTAAGATCCTTCTAGCTACCATAGTAACCATCCTACCAGAGAAGATGGTTGTACCTTCCAGATTACATGAGGAAATGTTGAAATGGGCCCATGACTCCCATGTCACAAGTCACCCTGGATGGGCCCGAACCCTTGAATTACTTCAGCGACACTACTGCTGGCCTCAAATGAAGCAAGAAGCCAAGGCAAACGTTGACTCATGCCCTATTTGCATACAGCAAAAAATACTACATGGCTGATCCTGGGGGCTGTTACAGCTGTTGCCAACCACCAGGGAACCCTGGACCCATCTGTCCATGGACTTTATCATGGACCTCCCAATCTCCGACGGTGCCACTTTTATTTGAGTGGTGGTTGATCCCATTACCGGGTCTCCCTTCTGCACCAGAATTGGCACGTCTCTTTACTTTCCATTTCTTTCACCTCCATGGCTTGCCAAAGCATATATTGTTGGATAGAGGAGTGCAATTTACCACACGATACTGGTGCTCTCTCTGTAAAAGGTTTGGCATCACGTTAGACTACACTACTGCTTATCACCTACAAGAGAACAGACAAGCAGAGTATACTAATTGTACTCTGAAGACCTTCCTCCACTCATACATCAATAAGCGCCAAGGCAACTGGGCCACCCTCTTACCATGAACTGAGTTTCCCCATAACACCCATATCAACACAGCCACATGGTCTTCTCTGGATTCCTTCAATGCATTAGGCCCCATGCTATATAGGGTAGGGATGTGAATCGGGCTTCGGACGATTGAAAATATCGGATGATATTTTCAAAATCGTCAGAAATCGGGGGCTCCCCCAAAATGATAGGAAAACCCCACGATATTGATCATGGGGGTTCTCTTATCGTTTTGGGGGAGGGCAGGAAAAACGGCACACAAAAATAACCCCTAAACCCACCCGACCCTTTAAAACTAATCCCTTAGCTTCCCCCACCCTCCCAACCCCCCAAAAACTTTTTACAGGTACCTGGTGGTCCAGTGGGGGTCCCTGGAGCGATCTTCCGCTCCTGGGCTGTCGGCTGCCACTAATCAAAATGGTGCCGATGGCTCTTTGCCCTTACCATGTGACAGGGTATCTGTGCCATTGGCTGGACCCTGTCACATGGTAGAAGGACTGTGTTGGATCTTGCCTGCCTGCTGCCTGCCCAGACTCTGGATCTTCTTTCAGTCTCTGCTGCTCACTGCCTGTTCCATTCAGCACATGGACCTGGAGTCTCTCTGCCCATGGTCAAGGTAGACACTCAGGTCCTGCTGTGCAGCCCTTCGGCTACCTTAAAACACAGGAGTCCACCCCACCTACAGTCAGTCCAAAAGAGCTTATGGAGTGGCCAGAGGGCTACACCTCTGACACCAACAAGGGGTTCCCTCCTTACACTGTCTTTGGATAAGCTTGACCTCTGCCTGCCATCGACCACTGCCAGTCCCTGGATACACTAGACCACCACCTGCCATTGACTCCTGACTACCACTGGATATGCCTGACCCTCACCTTCTTTGACTCAGCTATCTTGATGGATCTCTTCACCAACAACAGAGGCTCCCACCTAGGATCTATCGGCCCTGGCACCCAAAGGCTCAACCCAAGTGGAACGTGGGCTGGTAAAGGGGAAGCTCCAGCTGGGCTACTGCTTTGTATAGGTCTGCCTGCCAATGGTGTGGAACTGCAGGGCTCCTCCCTGTGGGCTGCTTCAACCCTGCCTCTGCCTAAGGATCCAAGAACACAACATACATGCTGGAAACAGCATGTGTAGATCTGATTATATAATCTGTGTAAGTAATTTCCCTCCCCTGATCTCTCTCAGACCATTACTCCAGTTAGATTGCGCACATTTTGAACACATGCATGCTTTTACCAACAGAGGGGAAAGCAATAATCAGCTTGTGATTTTATGAAAGTAAACATCGGTTTACCCACGTAAATATCTTTGTTTATTGCTTCCCCTATCAAAGTATAAAAAAGCATAAAAAGCTGAGGATCCTCAGTTGCAAAAGAAGAAAGGTTAAAGTCAGAAATTAAGTATGGTTTGTGGTATTGTTGTCCACTCAGCATGGTTTACCAAATCAGCAGAACATAAGAATTTTAAATAAATAAACAGGCAGGAAAAACAGGCAAACTCTAGGGCCTTGAGGTCTTTATCTACTGTCACATTGTTTCTGTGTTCTCTGAGAGTTTATTTAGTGCAAGTATAGTTTAAACAAAAAGCACAATGTCATTTCACCAAGACAAGCAGAAAGAGTTATGTTAGGATCTTGTCTGAACTGACATGCAGTTGGGATCAGATACCATAAATATGAGTCCATCATCGTTAAAATGAGCTTTTGTTGTACATCATTCTTATCAAAATCATTCTGAAAATTTTAGTGAAGTGCCATCATTTCTTGGTTTCAGTATTAATTTTTTTTTTAATGTAATATTCCATGACAACTAAAACAGCAGCAGACATGGAAGATAATTTTCATGTAATTCAGTTGATTGTACTGTAACGGATACAGCAGGTATCCAGAATGAATAATAAGATTTGAACTGTCTACCAGTAAAAGCATGGCATGTGTAAAGTGAAAGTAAGAGGGGAAGATAAATCCTATACATGTTTACAGTGTTTGAGAAGTGTGGTGAACACCATGGTTCAGCACACTTCATGCTTCAGTGGCCACCTGAATTACTTTCTGTGCATTGTGACCAAGGCTAGGCATAATGATCCAGCTGCTACATTTCCTCTAGAAATGTGAGCTTGTCTGCTTAACAGTTCATAAAGCATTTTTACACTTCCACATTGGAAGCGTTGGGCTTTAAACAATAAAGGGTGTTTAGGGTTATATCATCATTCCAGATCATTTTATTAGACATTTTAATGTACCAAATATGCAATACTTAAAATAAATATTTTCAAACGGTTATATCTCTGGGGCTTTTATTCCTTAGTTTCAATCTCAGATACCCTGTTTTTCCTGCTCACCTTTTTTGGGTCCACAGAGCAGATCTTTCTCCAAGACTCTCATACAAAGTTGCTTCCTTATTTCCTTAAATATTCATGTCTGTCCTCATCTTTTTTCCAGTCCTTGTTTTCATTGTCTGTTTTCAGCTCACTTGCCTTTTTTTTTTTTTTGTGCGACACTCACTCTGATTTTGAGATTGCTCTCATGTCTGATTTGGTTCCTGGGTCTTTTTGTTTGTGTCTCGGATCTTTCTTTTTCTTGCCTTTATTTGTACCCCTCCTAATCTGAGTTTTTATCTATCATTGGTTATTTGCTGTTTGCCTCTTTGTATGTTACACTTGCACAGGAAAGCTGTGCTTACTCCTTTCCCCCTCCATTTCTCCCACTCTCTGATCAGAATCATGATGCCACCTCTCATCCTCCTTCCCTCCAAAAAAAAAACCAAAATAAGGAATATAGTAGGGGCACTTTCTTTTTATTGGGCACAGAATGAAATGAAAGAGAGACTCTGCCCTTCTGCTCCTTCCACCTCTTTCTCATATTTGAGAAAATTTGATTCAGAGGAATTAAACCAAATCAAAATGAATTTGGAAAAGGTGGACTAGGGGAATCTCCATGAAACTAGCAAGTAGCAGATTTAAAACAAATTGGAGAAACTATTTTTCACACAACTCATAATTAAGCTGTGGAATTTGTTGCTGGAGGATGTGGTCAAGGCATCTAATATAGCTGAGTTTAAAGGAGTTTTGGACAAGTTCCTGGAGGAAAAGTCCAGAGACAATTAGCCAGGTGGACTCAGCGAGTAACAAGGAATTGTAACTAAACTTTGAGTTCTGCCGGGTACTTCCTAATGACCTGAATTAGTCACTGTTGGAGACAGGATGCTGGGCTCCATGAACCTTTGATCTGACCTACAAAGACACATCTTATGCCCTGATGAGATGTCAGTAATCATGGCTTTACCATTACTATAGGAGGGTAAGGCAGGAACAAGGAGGGAGAGACCAGTAATCCTTCCATTATGGACACTTCACTGTCCCTTATCCAGTTAGAGATGCCATCTAATCAGAGGCAGCAGAATGCTGGTTTGTTTGGGGTGCCCAAACCAACCAAGCTCTACTCCTCCCCACCCCTCTCTCTGTTCCCTCCTCCCCACCAGTCTCTCTATCCTCCCTCTCTCCCATCCCCCTCCCTCTCTCCTCTCCTCTACTCCATCTCCTCAATCTCTCTCTCATCCCTTGAACTATCTCCCTCTCACTTTTTCTCCCCCTGCCTCCAGGATCCCCCTTCCCCACTGATCAGTGGAAGGATGAGAAAGAGAGTGGTAGTGCTTTGGCTGCATCCAACTTCTCCTCTGCTGCCTGGCCTGCCACCTGCTTTGAACCATGCAGCTGCACAGAGTCCTATGTGGTTCAAAGCAGCACTCGGACCCTGAGCTGCAGAGCTGGAGGATGCAGCCTGTTGCGATTCCGGGCCGACCCCGGAATCTCCTCCTACCTCGTCGGGAGGCCAGACGAGCTCCGCGCTCCCCAGGCTCCCAGGGACCTCTGCCGCCGCAGGCCCGGCGTCTCCCCACCTTGCCCGGGCCTGCAGCTCCTTCGGCTTCTGCTTCCCTGCCATGCCGAAGCAGCCGGCGTCCCGCGGCAATAGGCTCCGCCCCCTAGACGCGCGCGCACGTCTCCCTTCAATATTTAAAGGGACCAGCGCGGGAAACTTACAGGGACGCCCCCCGATGACGTCAGACGCTGCAGGGTACTTAAGCCCTGCAGCTGGAACCAGACCTTGCCTTGCAACGAGGTTCCCAGGTGTTCCCTGCTTCCAGTTGCTGTCTTCCTGTTCCGCCTGATCTCCTGTGCTTCCTGACCCTGGTCTGGCTTACGGCGATTCTCGGCTTCTGACTCTGGACTGGCTTACGACTCCTCTTGGCTTCTGATCCTGGTATGGCTTTCGGTGATCCCTCTGGCTCTGGACCTTGGACTGGCTTACGACGACTCCTGGCTCTCGGACCCCGGCTTGGCTGACAACGATCCTTTGGCTTCTGATCCCGGACTGGCAAGCGACGATCCCCTGGTACACGACTCAGGCCTGGTGAGCAACAACCTTGGACTCCGTCTGATTCCGCCCCCACGGGCTCTCCTAAGTCCCAGCGGCCGGGCCCCTATGGGCTCCTCCTGGGGGGGCGCCGGCTTCCAGGGTGAATCTCCTAAGTCCCAGCGGCCGAACTCCTACGAGATCCTATCGGGGGAGGCTCAGCTTCCAGGGCGAAGACCACCTCACCATTGTACCAGCTCCACAGTTCCTTCTTTCCTTGCCACGGCCCTTGGTCGCATAGGGCCTTCCAGGATCTCCTTCCAGCCACTCACAGCTCCTTCCTTGCCGCCTTCCGATCGGGACCTCCGCTATCACCTCACTCAGCGGCTCACCATCTGGTTCCGATCGGTCCAAGGGTCCACAAATTCTACACAGCCGAAGCATCACTGCTCTCCTGCTCCTGCCACCAAACAGATGCTGCCTGCCCAACCCAGCCCCGGACCTCCTGCAGTGATTCTTCAGGAAGGGCCAGATTTAGGTGGGGCCATAGCCCCTGTAGCCTACTGCATTCTGATACCTATGCATCTAATGCAGCACTAGAAGTTTACAATTGCTTTTCTTTTTTTTTAATGTTTCAATTTCTGAAAATATTTCTTTGCTGTGGAAAAATAGGCAACATTTCATGCGATGAATGCAACATGTGTGTGCTGTAAGCCAAAAGAAAGAAAAGCAAGAGTGAACCAAAAGCTTTGTAGTTGGATCAAGGTCATCAGTAACGATGATTATGGAACTTATGATTGAAGTACTTTCACCATAGTCACAAAATGTGAAAAACCCTTCAGTACATCTAACCTACTAATTCTGAACTGTGGTGTAAACCGAATGGAGCAGTGGCAGTATGTATTAGAAATATATAAGAAACATTACTACAGTGAAACTCTCTGTTGGATTAAACAGCACAATATGCTTTTCATTAATTCTTAATGCTCAGAACTAAAATTTTAGTAATCTCAATTCTGTGAATATGATAAATGAAATCATGGAATTTTGCTGCAAGTACTGAAAGGAGCATTTCATGCCGATGAAGGGGACAAAAGGAATGTACCATTAAGCTGGGGAGGGTCTGTGTAGCAATAAGTGAGAGAGATTTGTGTTTGGCTCCCCCATATGGGAACATGCAGATGGTGGGCCCGATAATAAAGTGCGTTCAGTGCTATTTAGCCAGATAAGGGGACTTATGCAGCTAAATAGCAGCTGCTGAATATGTGCCTACGTTCAGTGGCTACTACTTAGCCATATAAGTTCCTTATGCGATTAAAAGTTACACGCACACAAAAAGTAGGCATGTACTGAGTGGAGTGAGTTAGTTGTACATGTAAACGTGTAAGTTTAGACGCGCCATAGAGCAGGTCTAAACTTAGCCAGGCTAAGTACGTATATATACATGCGTATATTCAGCAGCTTCGCCATGCCGCTGAATATACATCAGAACTTAGCCAGATAAGTCGTAAACGACTAAGTTACTTACATGGCCAGCTTTGAATATCTACCCTGGTATATCCTAGCTGTTTATCATCCCAGAGCTCCTGCTATCCTCATGGAGTTTAGTTTGGATTTTCTTGGAGTAGGAGCTCTCTGTCTCCTGTCTTCTAATTTGTCCTTCTAATTTATGGGAAAGGTGTGAAGAAGTTCCCATATAAGGATCAGCTTCCCAGTGACTCATCTACCTGCGTTTGAAGATTGTTTGAACTCTTTTAAGCCAATTTTTGAGATTTCCCTGTAAAAGCCCATGCCCCTTGTTGCAATGGATTGGGGCATGGGCTCTCACAGGGAAATCACCAAGCTTATAATTGATGCTGGATATGGGGTAAAGAAGACCTGCTTGTGCTAACAAGCATACACAGTGACAGTGATCTACTGCAGAGGAAATATTTTTTTTGCATTAACTCTTTTGAGCTATCTCTTATATTGGAGGCACAGACATTTTTCCACCATTCCTGTTTCTTGCTTAAGCTTTCCCTTTGGGTTCATCTAATAGTTTTTCCACTTGGAGCTGATAACCCATGGTACCTGGGAGTCAGTATACCAAACCTTTGGAAGAGGGAAGGCTTTCATCCAGAAAGATACAGAGGAGTTAAAAATTCCATCTAAAACAAGGGATCCCAGTAAAGTGTACTGACAGGAGAAACAAAGAAGATACAACATAAAGGTAACAAGAACTTTAGTGCTGTTGTGGAAAGATTACTTAAGGGTGTGAGAAGTGCCCACCTGACACTGCCTAAGAATTCAGGAAACTACAAGAGAGAGTAAAGTACCCTTCAGGTGCTACAAAAGATTCAAAGAGGATTTCTAGAAGAGTATTAAATCTGGGACTGAGTGAGTTCTAATTAATTCTTGGATCCATATATTTTATAGCCATATTCATTGGGAAGTGATAATAGAAATAAACTGGGAGTTTATGGAGGATTGAACCAATTTCAATCTACATAATCTGAGGAATTTGAGTATGGGGGAGAAGAAGAAATTTCATTGTAAATAAGGAGTGCTTCCAACGTGATTAAGAGACTTTGCTAGAAGATGTGAAGTCACAAGTTTATTCTATCTGCTGTCTTATTATTTATTGCTGCTAATCAATCGAATGAAGGAAATGTAAATATTACTCAATCATCTGATCAAACTATCAGTAAAGAAGTTGGAAACCATCATTCTTCTCCTGTGTGTTTAGTAAATGCAAAGTCAGTATAACTTGGCAGTGCTGTGAAGTAAAGGATGGCAACAGGGTTTGATTGCAAAAAAGCAGGGTATAAGAGCTATTGTTCATCCCCACATATTAGAACTCTTGGACTCAGATGAAAGTTATCTGGTTGGGAGAAGGAGTTGTTTAGAAACTGAGAGGAGTTGTGCATAAAAGGTCCAACTCTACATTTTCTTTCTATGTACTCCTGGGTGCCAAGTAAAGGATCCAGCCTGCCCAGGGGTTACACTGATATGCCCCTTTTCCAAACCAATTTCAATTCTTTTTACTGCTACTAAGACTTCACAAGGCCAATATTCAGCCACCATCCATCTAAGCAAGTTAGCCAGATAAACATATCCAACTATCTTGGCTGTGATATCCAGCAGCACAGCTGCACCACTGAATATATTTGCCTATCTTATAATTCACCAGATAAGTTTATCCAACTAACTAGACTTATCTATCTAACCAAGTTGGATAAGGCTGAAAAACGGCAAAGTTAGCCAGATAAGTAGCTTCTTCCTGGAACCCTTCTGTCCCACCCCTCATTTATCTGACTGTTTAGCTGGAGTTGGCTAAGTGGTGGCCGGCTAGCATGGCCAAATTTTCAAATAGTACCACTTAGCCAGCTAAGTGGCACTAAATAGTGATCTCCACATATCTATAGCACTATTAAATGTATGCAATGCTGCACAGATACACATAAGAGACAGTTTCATCTCCATAGAGTTTATAGTCTAATCAATACACACAAACAAAAAAAATAAGCTTTATGAAATTTATTATAGTAAACATGGATAAAATCAACAAGGTTATGATCAGGAAGAGCCAGGGTTTAGGACTTAAAAAGTTGGGTTTTTAAGTGGGGCTTGAATATGGCCAAAGACAGGCTATGATGCACCAACTCGAGAAAACTATTCCAGGCATATGGTGCAACAAGATAGAAAGCATGAAGACAGGAGTTGGTGATGGAGGAGGGCACCTATAAGAGCAACTTGCCTGATTAATGACAGTTGCAAGGAAGAGTATGGAGGAGAGAAGAGAGAAGAGGTAATGAGGAGCTGCAGAGTAAATACACTTGTACACATTGGAGGAGTAGAAGAATCTTGACCTGTATACAGAAGCATAAGGGAAGCCAATCTAGTGATTTGAGTAGAAGGGTTAAATATTCATTGTGATAGTGGAGAAAGATCAAGCATGAAACTAAATTTTGAATAAACTGTGTGGAGCTAGCTGGTTCAGTGGGAGACCTTTGAAAAATAGGTAGCAGTAGTCAAAGCAGAAGGTGATGAGAGTATAGATGTTTGGAACGATAGTCTTTCCAATGGGCACAGACTGAGTGGATGTCAAGAGGATTTTCTTCGGGTCAATTATGTGCAACGAGTATTGCAAAATGGCGCCGGCCGTATGGCCATATGGCCGGTGCCATTTTGCAATACGGCAACACGATTCGAGTGCAGGACGTCGTTCCCGGACCCCCGCTGGACTCTTGGCAAGTCTTGTGGGGGTCAGGAGGCCCCCCCCAAGCTGGCCAAAAGTCCCTGGGGGTCCAGCGGGGGTCCGGGAGCGATCTCCTACGCTCGTGACGTTGGGGGACAGAAACCAAAATGGCCCTGTCATATGACCTTTGCCCTGTCATATGACAGGGCAAAGGTAGCGCTGGCGCCGGCGCCATTTCTATCAACGCACCCGTGGCCCGAGAGTGGAAGATCACACCGGGACCCCCCCCACTGGACCCCAGGTAATTTAAGACATTTTGGGGGGGTTCGGGAGGGTGGGGGATTTATTTTAAAGGGTCGGGGTGGGTTTTAGGGTTGTTTTAGTGTGCCGGTTTTCCCGCCCTCCCCCTTCCCCCGATTTATGATTTTTGATGATAAATCGGGGGAATTCCTATTATATATCGCCTCTAACGATTTTTGACGATTTAAAATATATCGGACGATATTTTAAATCATCAAAAAACGATTCACATCCCTAGTTGCCGCATCTCAAAATAGAGATAGTTGTGATGGAGAAGGTACAGAGAAGGGCGACCAAAATGATAAGGGGAATGGAACAGCTCCCCTATGAGGAAAGACTAAAGAGTGGTTTCAGCTTGGAGAAGAGACGGCTGAGGGGGGATATGATAGAGGTGTTTTAAATCATGAGCGGTCTAGAACAGGTAAATGTGAATCGGTTATTTACTCTTTCGGATAATAGAAGGACTAGGGGGCACTCCGTGAAGTTAGCATGTGGCATATTTAAAACTAATTGGAGAAAGTTCTTTTTCCCCCAAACTCAGGAATTCGTTTCCAGGGGATGTGGTTAGTGCAGTTAGTGTAGCTGTGTTTAAAAAAGGATTGGATAAGTTCTTGAAGGAGAAGTCCATTACCTGCTATTAATTAAGTTGACTTAGAAAATAGCCACTGCTATTACTAGCAACAGTAACATGGAATAGACTTAGTTTTTGGGTACTTGCCAGGTTCTTATGGCCTGGATTGGCCACTGTTGGATCAGGATTCTGGGCTTGATGGACCCTTGGTCTGACCCAGTATGGCATATACTTATGTTCTTATAAAGCCCATAAAGCAAAAATAGCTCAGACAACTATGTGCTCTAGATGTAATTTTATTTATTTATTTATTTATTTATTTATTTATTTATTTATTTATAGCTTTTATGTAATGATATTGTGGGCAAGATATGGCATATGTTTTGGACTTGTTAAAAATTAAGGGATACTAGGTTAAATTAAAGAATTATTTTGAGTATATTCTTGTTCATGCAATCACATTTACAGTGAAAGGTGTGCTCTTCGATGACCAATCCCAGTTTGGAATTAGGGAAAGGTTACATGTTCAGAAGGCCTGTTTAGTGGGGGGAAAACGGATATGGTTGATGTAGAGAGATGTAGACTCGCTGTTTGACAATGTAGAAATTCTCTATATGATTTCATGCAAATTAGGAGTATAATTGCTTGAGATTTTCTCCAAAAAAGAAAGTTCTTCTTAATGGTTTGGGATGATTATATTCAATCATTATCTCCTACAGTGAGATGTGACGTCCTAAATTCTCTCGCAAATAACACTTTGTAGTTTGATTACTGAGTAAATGATATTGATCTCTGAAGATAATTCAGCTATTTTGAATAGTAAAGGGGGAGTTGTTGGGAGTGAGTTTGGATAGGGTTGGTAAGGGAGATGGAATGAAGATAGGATCTTTTGTAATAAAGGAAAGGACGGGTTTTGCAGTGAATGTTTGATGGATCTTGGGCTTTATTCTGGTAGAAAAATGAAAATAAATTAGTGTATGCTGGCTATCTGTTATGTTTTAATTACTTTAATAAAAAAGTTTAAATATAAAATTGTGAGTAATATATAACAAGTTAATAGGGAATGGTTATTTACCTTTTTTAATATTTCTAGGATTAATGGACACTCCAAATTTAAGAAAGCGTTATTTCAATCACTGCATGGTTAAGAAATGGAATTTACTGCCAGAGAATGTGGTCAAGACTAGTACCATAGCTAAGTTTAAAAAAAAATGTGTACAAGTTTCTGGAGGCTAGATCCATTAATAATTATTAGTCAGAGAGACTTGGGGGATCGTCACCTCTAACTTCTGAGAGTGATCAACAGGAAATGGGCCTCACCTTTAGGATCTGCTGATTACTTCCAAGTGACTAGAATGGTTATTGTTTGAGGCAGGGTGTTAGATTTGACAGACCTTTGATCTGACCCAGCATGGTATTCTTCTTATATCTTTAGCTCTGAGGAGCACACTCTCTGCCATTGCAATGTAGGAGTTCCATCTCTGGATGCAAAGCCTTCCCAAAGTTTGGAAGCTTGAAATCTTCATGCCTGCCATAGGCAAAGTCAGTTGGGTGTCACATGTGTGAGCCAGCCAACTGCCTTAAAAGATGCCCTCAGCATTTATTGGCATTTGCCATGGTCAGTGAATTCAACCAGGGCCCATCATGAACAGGCAGATGGCAATTTGTATGCATGCTACTATGTCACATTGGAGAATCAGATATGAAGGCATGTGGATCATGTGGTAGAGTCAGGTTGAGCAGCTCAGCATGGCAGGCTGGAACACTGTGTGCTCAGCACCAAAGGAAAGATGGCAGAATGGCAGCCAAACCAATGGGGCTATACCTACAACACTGAACTTCCCCCTCCCCTTGCCTACCCATGATTCTTTCTAGCTTAGGCTTGCTTGGTGGGCAGTTTTCCCACTGTGACTCAAGTTACCAAAGAAGGTCGAGTAAACAGCACAATAAGAAGAGGATGGGAAAGGGAAACTGCCAGGTGCAAGAACAGCATGAAATACTTCAGCACCCAAGCACCCCTGGGCATGGGACCACTTTAATTTAGTTTATATCTATATATATATATATATATATATATGTATATATATCTTTATCATGAAGGAAAATATAACAGCGTTGAAACTCTCTACTCATGGATAGATAAATACAATTGGATCCTTTGCTGACATTATTAGTTTTAATTTCATCTGTTTGGAATCTCTCACTCTGTTACTCTTCTCAGAAACACTAGAAAAAGAGAAATAAGAGGTGGAGAGATTAGGCCATTGATCATTAATCATATATTGATCAGCATCCTATGCTTTCTTTCTCATACTATCTTTCCTAACATATATTCTTTAAGTTTCTTTTCGTCTTTCTGTAACCCATGTTTCTTCTCCTCTAGTCTAGATCTCTTAAAATGCTCCAAGACCTGTCTTGTTCTTGTCTCCCTCTTATTTTCTCCATATATGGACAGATATCTCTCCCTTAATCTCTGTACACTGTAATTTACATCTCAGGTCCATCTTTCTGCTCAGTCTTCCTAGTTCTTTTCATTGTGTTCTTCTCTTCCTTATGACTCAGGTCATCTCCCTTGTACTTCAGACTCTTCCATTCTAACCTTCACTTCCAGATTCCTAACTGTATAGCTGCTTTGCTTTATCCTCTACCCTGATTTACTTACTACAACACATCTGCTTATCTATTGGAATAAGAAAGCAAGCTATCTTTCAAATTTGCCTCCCACCCCCCACATGCATGTATATGCTCTCTTGAAGTAAGCCCTGAAGGTACCATTAAATACAATGAAATCTCACAATGTGTGTTTTTACATGCACTCTATGTACCTGCTGCTAATCACCACTTTTGCATGGCATTCAATAGGTCATAACCTACCAAACCTTTCATCTCTGGATAACATTCTTCTTAGTGTTTCTTTCTGAAAAACATTTAACTCTGCTCTGCATGTTATAAAAATAATGAATTTGAAAGGATTAATTAGTAAAGAAAAAAATCAATCTCAGTGATGTGATGATTTAACAAGCCACAAGAGCACATGAAATTATCAGAAAAGCTTTGATTGATTTATAGCTTTATAATCTATCCCTCTCTGTTCAATATCTTGCATGTATTATATAGTTCTAGACAAAAATAGTGAATTAGATACAATTTTAACATGTAGCTGATTCCATTATAATACGGTTCACTGTCAAAACAAAAAAATGTTTGGTTCTAGTATTGCACTCAGATGATTTTTAAAATATTTTCTGTATACAAAATTACAGGTCATGTTGATAGATATGACTTAATGGCAGAAGAGGAGGGAGCCAATATTGATTTAACAAAGGGAAGTCTTGTCTTACCAATCTATTAGATTTTTTGAAGGTATAAATAAACATGCAGATAAGGGTGAGCCAGTCGATATAGTGTATCTAGACTTTCAGAAAGCATTTGACAAAGTCCCTCATGAGAAACTACTCATGACATGTCCTATTGTGGATTGGTAACTAATTAAAGACTGGAAACAGGGAATATGACTAAATAGTGAGTTTTCCCAATGAAGAAAGTTAAATGTAAATAGTGGAGGGTCCCAATGATCTGTACTGGGACCAGTGTTGTTTAACATATTTATAAATGATCTAAAAAAGAGAGCAACAAGTGAGGTGATAAATTTGCAGATGACACAACACGAGTGGATTGTGAGGAGTTGCAGGTGATGCAGAAGAACGCTGTGAGACTGGGAGCCTGGGAATCTAAATGACAGGTGAAATTTAATGTGGAGAAGTGCACAGTGGTGAAAGTAGTGAAAAATAATCCTAACTATAGGTGCACAATGCTGGATTTCATATAGGGAGTCAACATCCAGGAAAAGGATCTTGGAGTCATTGTGGATAATTAATTGAAATCCTCAGCTCAGTGTGCAGCGGCAGCCCAGAAAGAAAATAGAATATTACACTCTTAAAAATGGGTTTTAAATGTGTAAATGCACTTTACCTGAGTAAGTGGGATTTTGAAAATTGCTACAATGTATGCCATTGAATTGACAATAGGATATTCATGTGTAAGTGCACTTTCTCCATGTAAATGGCTTTTTAAAATTGCACGATAGTATGTTAAATGTACACTTGTAATTCCTTTTAGAATTACCTCCTTAGGAATTATTCAGAAAGGAATGGAGAATAAAACAGAGAATATCATAATGCCTCCCTATCAATCCATCGTACAAAAGCATCATGTGCCATTTTGGTCACGTCATCTAAAAAATGATATAGTGGAATTAGACAAAGTACAAAGATATCAACAAAAATGAGAAAGGGGATGAGAAAGCATCCTTACGAAGAAAGGCTAAACTGGATAGGACTCTTCAACTTGGAGAAGACACAGCTGAAAAGGGATATGATAAAGGTTTCTAAAATCATTAAGTGGAATGGAACAGATAAACACAGGACAGTAATTTATTTATTTATTTATTTATGTATGTATTTGTTGAGTTTTATATACCATCATTCGGTAGAGCCATCATAACGGTTTACAAAAATATACATTTTTCTTAGCAGTTGTGTAACAGAAAAAACAATTTGAACAATATCAGAAATAAGCATATCAAGTCCAGAGAGCATTATTAGGTTGGGTGAGGAGGGTATGCAGTTCAGGGTGAAGAGAATGTATTAAGAGGTTTATAACTAAGAGTTCAGTTGAGAGTTGGAGTTAGTTTAGTTTAGTACTAAGTACTAAGACTAGAGGTCACTTCATAAAACTAACTGGTAGCAGTTTTAAAACAAATCAGAGAAAATATTTTTTCACTCAAAGCACAATCAAGCTGTGGAATTTGATGCTTGAAGACGTGGTCAACACATTTGGTATTGCTGGGTTTAAAAGGGGTTTATTCAAGTTTCTGGAAGAAAAGTCCATAAACCATTATTAGCCAGGTAGACTTCGGAAAGCCACTGCTTATCCCTGGGAAAGAGCAACATCCCAATGTGTTGGAATCTGCCGGGATCTGCCGGGTAACTTGTGACCTGGATTGGCCACTGCCAGAGACAGGATGCTGGGCTCGATGGAACTTTGGTGTGAGGCAGTACGGCATCTTATGGACTCGAAACAATTATCCCCTACATTTACCATCCCCCTCTTCTAGAATTCAGTTGTAATTCCACTAGATACTGAAATTGGAACTCATTTTCCCTTCCACCTAAGAAAAAATCTTATTCAGTTACAATATGAACTATAGAGGACAATGTAGAATTTTAGTAGTTCTAGTACCTTGTTTCTTATATATTATTACATTATTAACTTACAAATCAGGTAGCACCATAAATACACAGGTTTCAAAATACATATCTTATGAGCTTAGCTCATTAGATATTAGGAAACACAAATATTCTTATGTAGAACTAGAAGTTACACATGAAAGTAGCATGAACATCCTTAGGAGGTAATTTTCGAAGGAGTTACCCGTGTAAATGTAACATACTATCATAGCAATTTTCAAAAGCAATTTACGCACATAGGGGTAGATTTTAAAAGAAGCGCGATCAGCCTACTTTTGCTTGCGCATCAGACTCAAGCAAAACTACGCTGGATTTTAGTAGATACGCGCGGAGCCGCGCGTATCCACTAAAATCCTGGATCGGCGCGCGCAAGGCTATCGATTTTGTATAGCCTGCGCGCGCCGAGCCGCGCTGCCTCCCCCCGTTCCCTCCAAGGCCGCTCCGAAATCGGAGCGGCCTCGGAGGGAACTTTCCTTTGCCCTCCCCTCACCTTACCCTCCCTTCCCCTACCTAACCCACCCACCCGGCCCTGTCTACACCCCCCCCTTACCTTTGTCGGGGGATTTACGCCTCCCGGAGGGAGACGTAAATCCCCGCGCGCCAGCGGGCCTGCTGCGCGCCGGGCCGCGACCTGGGGGCGGGTACGGAGGGCGCGGCCACGCCCCCGGGCCGTAGCCACGCCCCCGTACCCGCCCCCAAAACGCTGCCGACACGCCCCCGGAACGCCGCGATGACCGGGCCCCGCCCCCCCCGACACGCCCCCGACACGCCCCCCCTCCGAGAACCCCGGGACTTACGCGAGTCCCGGGGCTCTGCGCGCGCCGGGAGGCCTATGTAAAATAGGCTTCCCAGCGCGCAGGGCCCTGCTCGCGTAAATCCGCCCGGTTTTGGGCGGATTTACGCGAGCAGGGCTCTGAAAATCCGCCCCATAACATAGAAACATAGAAATGACGGTAGAAGAAGACCAAACGGCCATCCAGTCTGCCCAGCAAGCTATGCACATTTTTTTCTCATACTTATCTGTTACTCTTGGCTCTTAGTAACCTTTTGGTTCTATTTCCCTTCCACCCCCACCATTAATGCAGAGAGCAGTGTTGAACTGCATCTATGTGAAATATTTAGCTTAATTAGTTAGGGGTAGTAACCGCCGCAATAAGCAAGCTACACCCATGCTTATTTGTTTTCCCAGACTATGTAATTCAGTCCTTTTTGGTTGTTGTCTGTATATAGATCCTCTTTTCTTCATTCCCCCTGCCGTTGAAGCAGAGAGTTATGCTGGACATGCATTGAAAGTGAAGCATCAGACTTTCTCCCCTGCCGTTAAAGCAGAGAGCTATGCTGGATATACGTAAAGTATCAGTCTTTCTCCCCTGCCGTTGAAGCAGAGAGCTATGCTGGATATGTATTGAAAGTGAAGTATCAGGCTTATTTGGTTTGGGATAGTAACTGCAGTAACAAGCAAGCTACTCCCTGCTTTTTTGTGAATGCAAATCCTTTTTTCCACATTCATTCACGTATATAAAGTGCACTTAAAGTACATAAAGTACATAAAATACGCTTAAAAATGTATAACCATGGACAATTCAATGGCAGATATTGTAGCAATTTTCAAAAGCCCACTTACACAGGTATAGTGCATTGACAAGTGTAAAACCCAGTTTTATTCATTTATATCCTTTTGAAAACTACCCCAAGCAATATTCTGCAAGAGTCTGAAGCCTGCACATGCTGGTAGTGTCAAGAGTCAATGTGAAAGGAAAACAAAAGGGGCAGTTTAGGGGCATTGCAGGTGGAGTTTGGAAATTTGCACATAAGTTGCTATATTGTAAACAAGATACACACATAGATTATACCTGCCAGTCATGGAAGTGAAACTCTACTTGTGTTTTGTCTGCAGTTTTGGTGTGGGAGGTCTGGGTTAAGTAGTAGGGGCTATCAGGGTGAAGTGCTGAAGAGTCAGGATGAATTAGTGGAGGTGCTGGCAAACTCATAATTGTAAGTACACACACAAGTATTTTCATAAACGGAGTACCCACATTCTTTATGAACCCAGGTTATGTACATGCACATGTTACAATTATTATGTGCATAAAATATATCGGGCGGATTTTCAAAGCCCTGCTCGCGTAAATCCGCCCGGATTTACGTGAGCATGGCCTTGCGCGCCGGCGCGCCTATTTTCCATAGGCCGCCTGCGCGCGCAGAACCCCGGGACGCGCGTAGGTCCCGGGGTTTTCGGAAGGGGGCGTGTCGGGGGTGTGTTGGGGCGGGGCCGAACGACGCTGCATTTTGGGGGTGGGGCGTGGCATTTCGGGGGCGGGCCAGGGGGCGTGGTTTCGGGCCGGGGCGTTCCGGGGGCATGGCCGCGCCCTCCAGAACCGCCCCAGGGTCCGGTCTCGGCACGCCAGCAGCCCGCTGGCACACGTGGATTTACATCTCCCTCTGGGAGGCGTAAATCCATGGATAAAGGTAGGGGGGGGTTTAGATAGGGCCGGGGGGGGGGGGGGTTAGGTAGAGGAAGGGAGGGGAAGGTGAGGGGAGGGCGAAAGAGTGTTCCCTCCGAGGCCGCTCCGATTTTGGAGCGGCCTCAGAGGGAACAGAGGCAGGCTGCGCGGCTTGGCGCACGCCAGCTGCCCAAAATCGGCAGCCTTGCCTGCTGCGCAAACAAAAGTACGCGATCGCGCAGTTTTTCAAAATCTACCCCTTAATGCATTTTTTAATGAGGGTCATAATCAATAGAAGATTCATTTGCGGGCGGATTTTCAAAGCCCTGCTCGCGTAAATCTGCCCGGATTTACGTGAGCAGGGCCTTGCACGCTGGCGCGCCTATTTTCCATAGGCCATCGACGCGCACAGAACCCCGGGACGTGCGTAGGTCCCGGGGTTTTCGGAAGGGGGCGTGTCGGGGGCGTGTCGGGGCGGGGCCGAACGACTCCGCGTTGCGGGGGCGCGACGTTTCGGGGGCGGGCCCGGGGGCGAGGTTTCGGGCCGGGGCGTTCCGGGGGCGTGGCCGCGCCCTCCAGAACCGCCCCAGGGTCCGGTCTCGGCGCGCCAGCAGCCCGCTGGCGTACGTGGATTTACGTCTCCCTCCGGGAGGCGTAAATCCATGGATAAAGGTAGGGGGGGGTTTAGATAGGGCCTGGGGGGGTGGGTTAGGTAGGGGAAGGTGAGGGGAGGGCAAAAGAGTGTTCCCTCCGAGGCCGCTCCGATTTCGGAGCGGCCTCGGAGGGAACGGAGGCAGGCTGCGCAGCTTGGCGCGCGCCAGCTGCCCAAAATCGGCAGCCTTGCTGCGCAAACAAAAGTACGCGATCGCGCAGTTTTTCAAAATCTACCCCTATGTGCATACCTTTACAAAATGGATAGAAAAAGTATGCTATCATCAGCATTACAAATATGCATGTGTAGTGACACATATGCATGAACTGTCAGGGCAGAGATGTACAGTATTTTACTGTATGCTCCCACCTCACAGTTTATAAAATAGTATTATAACTTTAGATGTATTGAAAATTACCCTCTGTAAGTATGTAAATTACTCAGAATATAAACTTTCTGTCCTGTTTTATCCTCTTCCTGGAACCATAAAACTGGTGTTCCTTATAGTACATAGGGAACATCAGAGTTGGTCCTGCTTTAGGCAGTTTTGTGTATGTCTCTATCTGATTTCTCCTACACTCTGTTTGATATTAGAACAGTTGCATTCAATGCCCCTGTTGCTATTCAAAGTGTTAACACTGCATCAATAATGCAGAGCACGTCAATGAAAAAGCAAAGCCTGTTCCAAGAAACATAATTTTATTATTATTTTTATGCATAAAATAAAATGGAAATTAAAGCAAACCAATATCATAAATGCAAGGGTCAGTAGAAAAAAGTTAGATGTAAAGTTTAGTTATAAGGCAAAGAACAAAGAAATAAACAATCCCGTCAAGTAGGAGGTGTTAACCCAATTGCTTAAGATGCCTGGAGAAGCCAAAGGGGAGAAGATTTTGGCCCTAATAAGTTCCTTATGGATCTTTATCATTATGCAGATTATAAATAGAATTTTAAGAGCAATCACTCCTCAGTTGCAAAATCCTTAGATTGCTATGTCTATGGGCTTAATTTACCCAAATTCAAGGCTTTAAAACATTTTCAGGAAATTGCTTCTCAATTTAGTGAATAAAAATAATTTCATAGAAACATAGAAATGACGGCAGAAGAAGACCAAACGGCCCATCCAGTCTGCCCAACAAGCTTCACACTTTTTTTTTCTCATACTTATCTGTTACTCTTGGCACTTAGTAACCTTTTGGTTCTATTTCCCTTCCACCCCCACCATTAATGTAGAGAGCAGTGTTGGAGCTGCATCTAAGTGAGATATCTAGCTCAATTAGTTAGGGGTAGTAACCGCCGCAATAAGCAAGCTACATCCATGCTTATTTGTTTACCCAGACTATGTAATTCAGTCCTTGTTGGTTGTTGTCTGTATATAGATCCACTTTTCTTCATTCCCCCTGCCATTGAAGCAGAGAGCTATGCTGGATATGCACTGAAAGTGAAGTATCAGACTTTCTCCCCTGCCATTGAAGCAGAGAGCTATGCTGGATATGCGTGAAGTATCAGTCTTTCTCCCCTGCCGTTGAAGCAAAGAGCTATGCTGGATATGCATTGAAAGTGAAGTATCAGGCTTATTTGGTTTGGGGTAGTAACCGCCGTAACAAGCAAGCTACTCCCCACTTTTTTGTGAATGCAAATCCTTTTTTCCACATTTCCTCTTGCCATTGAAGCTTAGAGCAATGTTGGAGTCGCATTAACCGTGTATATTTATTTATTTATTTATTTATTTATTAAAGGCTTTTATATACCGACTTTCTTGATTCAAATCAAATCAACTCGGTTTACATCGAACTAAGCAGTAACTATAACTAACCAATCAACAAGGAACAATTTAAAGGAGAAATAAAAGTTACATTATAACAAGGATGCCTTAACTGGGAGTAGGAAATAAAGAAGGATGAACGAAGATAAGTAATATATACAAGGGAGGGAGGCAGGGAGCCGACCTCTTGATAGTTAATAAGCGTGATTTGGCGATTGTTTATTTACATTAGTGAGAGATGGAACAGTTCTAAGTCAGGCTGTGGAGCTTGTAGTGGGAAAGTATATGTTTATTGAATAAGGGTATTATCTCCAGGTAGTAGCCATCATTCCCACGAGCCACCCACTCATCATTCTTGTCCTCTAGACTTTATTGATCCACAGTGTTTATCCCACGCCCCTTTGAAGTCCTTCACAGTTCTGGTCTTCACCACTTCCTCCGGAAGAGCATTCCAGGCATCCACCACCCTCTCCGTGAAGAAATACTTCCTGACATTGGTTCTGAGTCTTCCTCCCTCATGCCATGTTACAAAAATATGGGGGGGTGCAGTTAAGAAGGAGGCATGAGTGGCTGGCGCTATAGGTCTTGATGTTCATTTGAAAATGTTTCCTCTTACCGTTTTCCATGAGTAAATATGCCTTTGAAGAGAGAGGGCAGATTGCAGGTCTTTCCTGCCATCCCCCTCGCAGCCGTGATTCCACGTTTCAGGCTGGTGAAACCCCGCTACTGCTATGGATAAGAGCTTGGGGATGATATTTCTCTTACCCAGCCTGTTTGCCTATCTCTGAGGGCACTTGATTGATTGAGGCGCGCCACTCGATGCCGGCCAATGACACTGGAATGGGGAAGAGTGCGGAGGAAGTCTCTGCTCGACAGAAGGTTCCCGTGGCGATTTGTGCTTCTGCAGATTATCAGGAGCCGAAGGAACTTTAGAGCTAGTATGCTTGTAACAATTTAATGGGAACAAGAGCTGTGCTTCAAATTTCCTCTTGTTAAACCCTCTTTAGTCACTCTGGATACCATAAGAACATAAGAACATTCCATACTGGATCAGACCAAGGGTCCATCAAGCCCAACATCCTGTTTCCAACAGTGGCCAATCCAGGCCATAAGAACCTGACAAGTACCCAAAAACTATGTCTATTCCATGTTACCATTGCTATTAATAGCAGAGGCTATTTTCTAAGTCAACTTAATAGCAGGTAATGGACCTCTCCTCCAAGAACCTATCCAATCCTTTTTTAAACACAGCTATACTAACTGCACTAACCACATCCTCTGGCAACAAATTCCAGAGTTTAATTGTGCATTGAGTAAAAAAGAACTTTCTCCGATTAGTTTTAAATGTGCAACATGCTAACTTCATGGAGTGCCCCCTAGTCTTTCTATTATCCGAAAGAGTAAATAACCGATTCACATCTACCCGTTCTTTATTTATTTTTATTTTTTTATTTATATTTTATTGATTTTCACAGTTTACACTTTATGAAAACATAAAGAAAAAAAAGTGGGATATGTATTTCAATTTCCATACAATTAAGATAAATATTTACCTATATTTACCTATATTTACCTATATTTAGGAGGAGACCAAGAAAACTAAAACTTTAGTAAACAAATACCAATCACTTATAATTACAGAGAGAGAGTATTCAATTTCTATGTGGCTTCTGTCTCTAATGCAGAAGTTGGATGTTTATCTGTAAGAAATATTTCTAATTGTGTTGGGTCCAAAAAACCATATTTTCTTCCATTATAATTCAACAAACACAAACATGGAAATTTTAGAAAAAATGTAGCACCTAGTGCCAATACTTTAGATTTTAATGTCAAGAAAGTTCTCCTTCTAGCCTGAGTGGCCCTAGCCACATCAGGATATATTTGAACACGTTGTCCACAGAATAATATATCTTTAACCGAAAAATATTCCTTAAATAGTTTCTCCTTGTCCTGTTCGGATACACATGATATTATTAGAGTAGCTCTCTTGACTAGGCTCCTATCCCCTTGGGAATTATTTAAAAAATACCTTAAAGAGAACCTCTTATATGAGGAGGATGAAATCCCTAAATTGTCAAAGATTTTTTATTTACCTCAGAAAACCTCTAGAGGATCTAGAGGGCAAGATGTTGGGGATGAACCCTCCTCACCAGGCCTATCGACATTCTTAGAAGAGTCGGTAGACCTGATAAATAAGAGAGCTACACATCTACCCGTTCTAAACCTCTCATGATTTTAAACACCTCTATCATATCCCCCCTCAGCCGTCTCTTCTCCAAGCTGAAAAGTTCTAACCTCTTTAGTCTCTCCTCATAGGGGAGCTGTTCCATTCCCCTTATCATTTTGGTAGCCTTTCTCTGTACCTTCTCCATCAGACTGGACTCTGCTTTAATAAATACGTCCGTGAATACTGATTCCTTGGTTCAGAATGCAAAAGTTGTTTGGCTCAAAATCAAGACATTTGGTCAAAGGAATATGAGGGCTATATGAAGGCAATAGAAAAGGAGGTTAAAGAATGTAAGCAAGTCAGTGCAGCTCTTATCCATGATAAGAGTTGTATATATCATTAGAATGAGCAAATGGAGAGTTTTTCAAGGCACTTGAACATCTGATTGCTTAATTTTCCTGAATGCTGTGGGATGCTGCATGGGGATATGTTTAAAAAATACCTTCAAAAGGTTCTACATTTACCATCTGGGAATCTCCCTTTGATGAATAACTTGCCAGTAAAAGACAAGATCTTAAGCAAAAGGAAGAAAAAGTGTTCACAGATAGCTTGGATTTAACAGATATTCTTGAGGGATTGCAATATGAAGAATACAACAGTTACGTTATTGAAATCATCGGCTCTGTGTGCTGTGGTGGTCAAAAAAGAAACAGAATGTTAAGAATTATTAGGAAGGGAATGATGAATAAAACAGAGGATGTCATAATGCCTCTCTATGGCTCCCAGGTGAGACTGCACCTTGAATACTGTATGCAGTTCTGGTCACCGCATCTCAAGAAAGATAAAGTTGCACGGGAGAAAGTGCAGAGAAGGGCAACCAAAATGATAAAGGGAATGGAACGGCTCCCCTATGAGGAAAGGCTAAACTAGTTGAGGCTGTTCAGCTTGGAGAAGAGACGGCTGAGGGGGGATATGATAGAGGTCTACAAAATCATAAAAGGACTTGAATGGGTAAAAGTGAATCAATTATTTACTCTTTCGGATAATACAAGGACTTCGGGCCACTCCATGAAATTAGCAAGTAGCTCATGTAAAACAAATCAGAAAAATTTCTTCTTCACTCAATGCATAATTAAGCTCTGGAATTCTTTGCCAGAGGATGTGGTTACAACAGTTAATGTAACTGGGTTTAAAAATGGTTTGGATAAATTCCTAGAGCAGAAGTCTATAAACTGCTATTAATCAATAAGGATTAGTAGCTTGGGATCTAGTCATTTAATGTTTGGATACTTGCCAGGTACTTGTGACTTGGTTGGCCACTGTTGGTTACAGGATACTGGGCTTAATGGACCCCTGGTCTGACCCAGTATGGCATATCTTATGTTCTTATGTTTCCTTTGTTTTTGAAAGGGACATAAATATGATTTTGTGCCGCAATGCTCAAACTTTATTTTTGGGACAGAGAATTCGGGTTGATCTGGATTTAGTGAAGATAATGCAAGAACGTAGAAAATGCTTTCTTGAAATGCGCCAGGAGACTAGGTCTCTTGGGGCTACTTTTCTACTTCAGTAACCTTGTAAATACTTAGTTAAGTACAGTAGTGCTAGTTATGTGTTCTTTGCCCACATCAATGTAGATTTTCCTTGATGCTAAGAAGATTACTGACTAATGCTTGACATTTGTAGGCAATAGAATATGCTTGGATATTCTGCAATGCATTTTTCTTGTTAAAGGTTTTCTTATTCTCTCCCATTATCTTCTTTTTTTCTCTCCCCCACCCCATATATTGTGCTCTAACACAGGATTGGAAGTCTTGATTAGTAGATTTATTCTTTTCCTCTGGAATTGATTTTTTTTTCCCTCTATCAAGCTCTGATTTGTAAAATTTTTGAAAGTGCAAATAAAAAAACTGAAAAAAATCAGTTTTACATTAATTTGTTAAAATACACAAACTATTGAAGTACGTAACCCAAATTGGCCATGTTTCATCAACGATCCCTGCATCAGAGATAAGTTACGTTAAAACCATATATATAATATGGGATCTGGATAGCTGGCATACCTCAAAGGACATAGGAACAGAGCATATGAATAGTAGGGCATGAACAGCTAGCATAATTCAATTGTAAATCTGCTATTGTTCATCAGAAACTGTGATCCCAAGCAAACACAGCAGGATCATTCAGGCACTGCATCAAGGCTAGACTGCAGGTCCCATCTATATTATAAACATGATGCCTCTGTAGTAAAATACTTGTGAACAATTCCAGGTAGGGATGTGAATTCATTTAGAATGAATGGGCAATCCAAAACAAATTGAGCCCTATTTGTTTCTTTCATGTGGTCTCAGAACTAATGGAAGGGGCCCCTCCATAAAAACCAAATCCTATTTGTTTCAGTTGTTCATTTTCCTTGCTTTAAGGTCAGTGATCCCTGTATCAGAGTCCAGAGGCCGGGTCCCGACACTGGAGCTTTGGCCCAGAGGCCAAAACTCAGGCCTCTTAGTGTCATCCTCTTCTTTCTTCTTCTTTAAAATGACAGCATCTGCTAGGGATGCATCAGAGTTAATTAACTCTAGCTCCTCCCTCTTCAGCGAAGGGTGCCAAACAGTGGTAGGGCTATATCCCACCATTGCCCAAAGAGCAGTGGGGCCACAGCAGAGCCCATTCCACCAGAGCCCAAGACAAGTCTGGCCATGGCAGAGCCCATCCGCCATGGACTAAAGATTGAAGAGGGCCACAGATGCTGCAGACTCCATCCTGGCAGGGTCAGATCCAGTGCCAAGGCCCAGGCCTGATGCCTGGGCCTAGGCCATATAATAAAAAAGAATCATCTGCTTTGTAGGAAGGCTCCACAGTAATGTTGCTGTGGCGCGTCCTCCAGGCAGAGGATGTCATGCTTGTAATGAATAAAAAAAGAGGAGGATGCCAGGCCTACTCCTTGGCCTCCAGGACCCGACCCAAGTCCCAGCAACAAGACCCAGTCTTGACCACGCCCTGGCATTGGGCCCAGGTCTAAGCCTCAGCCCTAGGACTGGGTCTTGGCAAACAGGACCAAGCCTTGGCCAGGCCCTAGCACTGGGCCCAGACCAATGCCTAGGCTCTATACTCGGGCCTTGTCTACTGGGACCTAGCTTTGGCTGGGCCCTGGCATCAGATTTGGCTCCACTAGGATGGAGTCTGTCATGGTCATATCTCTCTTGGGCTACAATCGCATTTATTATTTATTTATTTATTTATTTAGTGCTTTTCTATACCAACATTCATGATACAGATCATATCATATCGGTTTACATGGAACAAGGGGAAATAACGTTAACATAACCAAGAAGATAGTGAAAGTTACAATAAAACAGGGGTACTCGAACTGGGAAGAAGAGGAGCCAGAGGCAGAGGAAACTCAGAACTAAACCATATCAACACATCAATATTTACAGTAGCGGTAAAGGGAATGCGATGACTAGAGGGCCTTGGAGTGTGCCTGTAGCTGGGGAGGTCCCAGATTAAGGGAAGGCTTGTTGAAATAGCCAAGTCTTCAGTTTTTTTCTGAATGTCAATAGACAGGGTTCTTGTCTGAGGTCAGGGGGAATAGCATTCCAAATGGTTGGCGCTGCTGTCGAGAAGGCTCGCTCTTTGGTGGCTGAGTGGAGAGTGGATTTGACTGGGGGGGGGGGGGTGAAGCGGTCCCCTGTAAGCTTCTCTGATGTGTCTTGGAGACGTGTGGAGAGTGAGTGGGTATTGGATATCGATAGGGGTCTGGTTGTAAACGGATTTGTGACATAGCCCTTCTACTCTTTGAACCATGGGGGGATGGGCTCTGCCATTGCAGGATGAAGTCCTGACGTGGACCGGAGCCTTTCCCTATTGACTTCACTTTAATATAAAAAACAAATTAAATGAAGGAACAAAATATTTTTAAGGGGGGAAATCTAAAGAAACAAATGGGGGGATTCCCAAAACAAATCCACAAACCGAACCGAATATTTGCTGGCTACACATCACTAGTCCCACGATCAAAACTCTCTGTGTAAGGAGTCTGTAGTATTGAACTGAAGATACAACAATGCTATCATCCTTCTCCTGCATGCCTTGAAATTAATTTTCCTGGGTAAGACAATTATTTTCTTATTTTGCAAAACATGACCTTGTATGACAATTGTAACTTCAGAAAACCCAAATATTTCCTGAAAAGGGGAATATAAAACAATTAAATAAATGCATAATTCCATTAGCATAAATGATTTCACAATGAATATTACAGAAAAGTCAAAATCTATCAGGAGCCAAAAGACTCATGGATGGGGAAAGTGAGTACATTTTAAAAGAAGAAATATTGTGTCCTTTATTTTAAACTTTAATGTTTAATACTCTTATCAAAGCTCTTACTAAAGCATTTTTTCTAACCCTTTGTCCTTCATTGTTCTTTCCCTCCCTCTGAGCACAATTAAAATGCACCATTAACAGGCCTTTTGAAAGCCCTGCCTTAAAAGTTGCAGTGTGGAACATTTATAAAATAAAACACTATAAAGTAAATATTGCAGTGCTATGTTTTATTTTTCAAGAGGCCCCTCTGAAATGCTCAGGGCTCTCAGGAAGTTCATTTTATTTCATAATTAGTTCATTTACTCTCTCTGTTTTCAGTTGAATATATTTCTTTCATGGAACATCTCACGAAAGGTCCTTCAAAATGTTAGCTAGTCTTTTAAATAGAAATGCTCCATACTAACCACCGTATGCTTTGTTCACTTATTTTAATACTTGCTTCAGTTCCATTCCTGGCACAGAATAGGCAGGCCTAGATTTGTCAACAGGTCCAATAGGCCTGTGCCTGGGACAGCAGAAATCTTGGCGGGCAACAGACTAGCTGAAGATTTGCTGCCTTCCAATAAAAATAATATAAATTATACTAATAAATATAGTATAAAACTACTTTGTTTCATATTGTAATATAAAAAAATGGAAATGTTTGCCAATTTGCTTCAGAATTTTTTAATTTTTGCCACAGGATCTAGGGGCACTTTGCCTCTGACCTTCTGCCCCCTGTTGTTCAACCTCGGAGGGAAGGGAAGAGGGGATGACAGGGGTGGGGGGGGGGGGGGCGACAACACCAACAGTGCTTAGGGGTCCCAAAATCCTAAATCAGTCACTGAGAATAGGCAAGTAGAACAAATAAACCTGCTGCTTATACAAAGGCTATTTTTAATACTTTCTGATTTATGTCTCATCTGCTATATAATTTGATACTTTGAGCTGCTGTGTTACGCTACATCAAGCTGACCGAGTTCTTTATCGTCTGAGCCTAATGCTACCTTCTTACAGCCCATTACTTCAAAGATTCACAAGCACACATGCACATGTGAGATCATATGCATCTTTGGGATCATCACGATATGGCCCTAGTCTTGAACCCTGTGAGCTAGGATAGGAAAGGCAGTGGAGGGAGGGGCGCACTGTTCAGAGCAGCTCCACCATTGAGGTTGCTGAATGGCCAGGCCCCCTGCTAGATATATAACTGCAGGATGCAGCATTTCACAGTGTGGCATTTTGGATAGGAGTCAGAGAGAGAGTAGGAGTGCTTTCCTGCATTGTTCTCCTGCTTGAGTACTAGGTGTAAGCAGGGGAACTTGTGCCTAACTTGGTTCTAGTTCCATATTTTTTGGTTGGAAATTTGTGGATATTTTTGCCATTTTGGGGTTTCCTTCTGGAAGAGCACTGATACTGCTAGTTGGAGGATTTGGGGGCCATCTGCCAATTAGCGGGCCGATACAGTGGCCTGTGCGCGCGCTAGGAGAGCGGGCACTCGCCCGCTCTCCTAGCGCGCGCACAGGCCACTCTCCTGTGCGCGCAATTCAGTATTTTAAATTATTTTAATTAGGGCCGGTGGTAAAAAGAGGCGCTAGGGACACTAGCGTGTCCCAAGCGCCTCTTTTTTGACGGAAGCGGCGGCTGTCAGCGGGTTTGACAGCTGACGCTCAATTTTGCCGGCGTCGGTTCTCGAGCCCGCTGACAGCCACGGGTTCGGAAACCAGACGCCGGCAAAATCGAACGTCCGGTTTCCGACTCGCTAGTCGCGGGCCCATTTTAAATTTTTATTTTTATTTTTTTACTTTTTTAAACTTTCGGGACCTCTGACTTAATATCGCCATGATATTAAGTCGGAGGGTGCACAGAAAAGCAGTTTTTACTGCTTTTCTATGCACTTTCCCGATGTCGGCAGAAACTAGTGCCTACCTTTAGTTCTTGCTTTAGTTCTTTCAGTTTTGTTATATACTAGGGATGTGCAGGGGAAAAAAATTTGTTTTTGTTTTCGGTTCATTTTTGAGAGGGTTTTTTTTGCCACAGTTTTGGTATGTAGATATCTTGAATCATTTAATTCATGAGAAAAAATGAATCAAACAATTAAAAACAAAAATGGCTGAAAATCAAAAATGGAGGGCCAGGAGGAATCCTTACCCGGTCCAGAGAAGCTCCGCCAGCTAGGCCTAGGACTAGGTCAAAGCCTCAGCCTTGCATAGGCCGAGGCCCTCGGCCTACTCAAAGCTGATGCCGGGGCCTGGCCCAGAGGCCGGGTCCAAATGTCTGGGCCTCAGCCTAGGCCAGAGACAGACTCAGGACCTGACACTGTGACCTGGCCTGGAAACCAGGCCCCAACATCAAGGCCTCGGTACAGACCCAGACCTGATCCCAGGGCCTGGCCCGGATGTTGAGTCCTGATGCCTGGGCTTCAGCCTAGCCCAGAATCAGGACCCAAGCCAAAGGCCTGGGTCTGAGCTCCAGCCTAGGCTGCGGCCCAGGCATTGGGACCCAGCCTCCAGACTAGATTGTGGTATCAGGCCTGAGTCCAGGCCGAGGCCCTGGCATCAGGACCCAGCCTTTGGGCTGGATCACGGCAATGGGCCTGGGCCAATACTCCAGTCTAGGTCCAGACATTTGGACCCAAAGCCCAGCCTTGCCATTAGATACCCCTGACGGATCAGATAAGAGACCCCAGCATTGTGCTTTGGCTTAGGCTGCAGCCCCTACTTTGGACCTTGGCCTATGCCCTAAGCAAGGCTCCGGCTTCGGGGCTTAGCCAAGGCATCAGTGTCACACTAGGGTATAGACTGTGGACCTTACTTTGGGCCTCAACCTATGCTTAGGCAAGGCCCAGTAATTTCAAATGAATGCATCGAATAAGTTTAATTTCATTCAGAGGGCCCCCATTCAGTTCAGGGCCCACGAATGAAATGAACTACCTTTATTCATCACATTTTTTAAATTTGTTTGAAACAAAGGCACATCCCTAGTGTATACCAGAGTGCAGGTTTGGGATTTTTGGTGTTGGTGACCATCTATGGGGGTAACATGTCAATGATCTTCTTGAAACTGGAGTTCCAGGAACTAACCAAAATAGAGGTTGGATTGAATGTACTAGTTGAGGTGGACAATGGGGGGTTGAGTGCTTCCTGTTCATGGAAACTTTGTAGAAGACTTTCTGAGTGCAGGTGTGTGGTTTGACCAGTTTTGTGGATATGATCTTAGTGCATTTCCTGCCTAGGAGAGGCTGCACCTCGAGTTGTATCAGGTGGTGGTATGATATTTGAATGTCAGTTGACAGCTCTTGGAAGAGACTGTATGGAATAGGTAACAGGTTGAGAGTGGTGCCTGCTACACGTGTTGACTTCTAGATCTGTTGGGTCAGGCCTTGAGCTTCCAGTGAGGACAGAAAATCTTTTGTGGCTTCTGAATTTATGTTATCAACATGGATGTTGAAGTTGCCCAGGATGAGTGTTCAAGGGTGCTCTAGAATTTCTGTCATGAGCACCAGTAGACTGTGGAGGGTTTCATTCTTGTTCTATGGTGGGCAGTTAACTAGAAACACTTCCTATTTGGGCTGTGTGTCAGTCTGTTGGAGGATAGCTTTGATTCCCTCAAGTTCTCTGATGAGTGAGCGGGTTAGCTGAGAGTTTCCCTGAAAAGTATTACCCCTCTGTCTTGTTTGTGCTTGTGTAGGGAGTGATCAAAGTTGTAGCCTTGGGGGCAGATTTAGCTAAACTGGGGGTGTCAAGTCATTCGCCTTTGGTTTCTGTAAGGCACATAATGTCATCAGGTTGGTCTGTGAGTAGATTTTGTAGTAGCTCTAGTTTTTTGTGGATGAACTTAGTATTAAGGAATAATAACTTGAGGAAAGTATTTTGGCTGGGATCTGTGACTATTGTGCATATAGTTTCTCTTGGAAGCTAGATGATGATCATGCAAGATCATATTTGTTTGTGAGGCTTTAGTGTGTAGTGTGAGGAATATCTACCTTGTCCAGCCTACTCCCTCCCTTGCCCTGCCTCTAAAGTCCCTTTCTGTCTATCCAAATCCTGTGTAACTTTTAACTGTTGTGATTCCTACTATCTTCATTGAAAGTCTGTTCTAAATGTCAGCAACTGTCTCAATGAAAAAGTATTTTTTGTAATTCATTGTGAGGCTTCTTATTTGGAACTACTGATGAACAAATAATGAGAGGAATGTTTTCTATATCTTGTTAAACCTTACTACAAGAAGCATTTCGACAGGTTAAAATTTAGCCTGGATACCAGAATTAAAATCCCTAAACTTTGATCTTGAAGAAAGTGTTGTGAGATCATCCCACCAATTCATATCCATGGGATCCGATTCCTCTGTGGTTTTTCCATTATTTTGTGGAGTTCCTCAGAGGTCTCTGCTTTCACCTTCATTGTTTAAAATATATATTTGTAACCTTTAGCCAAAAGTATTGCTGGGTTTGGTTTGGGGTTCCAGTTTTTTGTGACTGACATACAGCTCTATGTTCCATTAGGTGAGAATTGCACAATACCTTTAGATAATCTGAATGCTTGATTGGCAACTATCTTGCTGTGGATGTATATGAATAAGCTCCAACTCAAACCTTCAAAGACCAAAATACTCTGAGTGTGACAGAAGATGTACAGATGTTCGCCCAGTAATAGTAGATGAATCAGTTATTGATGTTAAAAACCAAGTTTGTAGTTTAGGCACTAAAATTGATTCTGAGTTATTGTTAGAGTCACAAATGTTTTCTGTGGTTAGGAGCTGTTTTATCAACTATGACAAATGCGCCAACTGTGCCCACAATTGAACCAAGTTGATTTGGTTCCCTCTAGGTCTTCACTAGATGCCTAGTCCAGTCCTGGGATTAGTGAGTCAGGAGAAGGGATGTACTATTCTGAACAGCACCACCTCTGAGGCTTGCTGGAATGGTGAGCGCCTATGTGAATAAGGGAGGGGGAGTAGGCATGGTGTGGCATTTTTTTCTTAGAGTTGGAGAGTAAGGAGCTGTTAGTGGTTCTGTTATTTGTGTTGAGCCCTCCAGCCTAACCACATTTGAAAAGATTTTTTGTTCTTTATCAGGCACCCCCATGCCTGGAAGGCTGCCTAGATCCTAGATTTTGAAACAGTCTCAAGGCTTATTGAGAAGCTGAGTTTTCCTCTCTGGGTAACCTCTGGTCCTGGTCCTGGTCCAATTTCTGGCTTTGCAAGAGAAGCCTATTTATAGGATTTTTCCTTGAGTTGGGGCAAGAGGTTTGGAGCCACCCTTCCCTGTCCAGAGGTTGGGGAAAGTGAAGAACTATTTCCTCAGCCTGGGACTTTTCATCCAGAGAGGTCAAGCAGCAGCTCGGAGAGGAGAACAAGAGTATGGAGTTTGGAAGACATCTGGAAGCCGATATTCAAAAGTCATTTAGATGAATAACTGAAATGTTATCTGTCTAAATGGTTTTGCTGTGATATTAAATGGCTTATCTTGGTAGAATTTAGCCGGATATGTCAAGGGCATTCTTGAGGCAGGAGGTATGTGTCCCAGGGAGGAAAGAAGTTAGTCGGATAGGTTAACTGGCTAACTCCAATATTCAGAATTAGCGGGTTAACCTATCCGACTAACTCTGACCGCACCATAGAGCTGGTCTAAAGTTAGCCAGGTATACATATCTGGCTAACTTTAACATAGCTGGGTATATTATATATTGGTTATGTTAGCTGGATAGATGTATCCAGCTAACTTAACTAGCCGCTCCATAGCTGAATATTGGCCTCCTGTAGACTCCTACTGGTGTCTTCACCTTAGGCACAGGACAGAGGCTTGTTTGTGGAACAGCTGCAGTCCCTATGGACCTCAGGTACTGTTTTGGGAAAAGGGTTTCCACCACAATTAGGATACCCCACCCACCTAGGACATTTATCCACTAGCTGGTGGGTAAGACATTCTCAGGTCCAGTCTGGGGAACAAGTCCACAGAGGAGTTAAAGATCTAAGCCAGTGGGACTTAGTCTGTATGGAAACAAGTATTTATGGACATTGAACATTTTTGAAAAATCAAAGCAAACTTAATTTAGAACACCCACCAGTGAGTCCAGCCTGCTATTTCCAGGGTACCAGTCCTGAAGAGCTGATAGTAACACACAGGGAAAGGATTTCACCTACACCATAGGCCTTGAAGAATAGTCTTCCCCCATTAGAAAAAGAATCCACAGCCTGGGGCAAAAAGACTGGTGATTGTAAAATTGGGATTTAGCCCCAGTAAAGTTCAGCAATCACCCTAAATTGGGATTACCCAATAATAACACAGACATACCTGCAGTTCATATGATACAGACACACCCACTGTCCTGCAGCCCATGTACTCTACACTCACCTATCCACAGCTCATGTACACATCACATCCCACACCTACTGCCAAAGCACTTTACCCTGCAGCTCATTCATTCCAGACATACTCCTACAGCTCATGTGTGCCACCCACATCTCTGTTGCTTATGCACGCCACAGTGTCCAATCAACAGCCCATATACTCCACATATAAACTCCTACAGCTCATGTGCTCCACACTGCCCAAGCTGTGTCTTCCACTGCTGTTCCTACTCAATAAAATTCAAATTAAAATAAAATCCATATGACCACCAGCACAACAAGGAGCAACTGGCAGCAGGAGTACAGATGATAGCAAGCAGCGAGAGGTCAAAAAAGGGGTGCGGTTGTTTGTAAAAGATGGAAGCAACAGTGAGAGGTACCAGAAGACAAGAATGGATTTGCCAATAGGCAGATTAGACCTATGCCTAGGGTGGAAAAAATCTGGAGACAGCAGGCTAGCTGAAAATTAGCTGCCTCCAAACTGCTATTCTCATTCAGATGAGAATAACCCTCTGCTTTCTGCTCTAGCTTTCCCCTCCTAGGCATCTTGCCGAGAAGAGGAGGGAAGGCGGTGACACTGGAAAGAGCAAAGTTAAGAAGAGCTACTCTGCTCCCTAATCTAGCTCTCTCCTTTCCTGTCTTGTGCAGATAATGGGAGGATGATGCTGGAGCAGATGGAGCAAAGAACAGCTGATCCAGTTCCTCCCCTCTCCCCATGTGCTACCTTTTGCCTCGGGACAGGAGGGGAGGGGCTAGAGCAGACACAGCAGCAGACCTTCAGCTCTCTGTACTCTTTGGACTCAATACGCAACTCATAGGCATTGAAACAGGATGGTCACAGGGGCCATGGCCCCCCCAAAAAAATTTCAGCTGGCAAGCCCCTTCTCCTTCTTGCCTGTCTCAGAAAAAGAAGACATTGGCGGCAGCGGACGGTGCAGTCCTCACTCAGCGGCTCATATCAGTTTGAAACACAGAAGAGCTTCTCCATGGTGTCTTCCCTCTTTCCTCCACTGCCGGGGCCTGAATGGTGCACTTTGAGCCATACAATTTAAAGTATGACACTTGGCCCCTCCCCCCTCAGGGGAGGAGGGAGGAGGGGAGAGAAATGACACCACAGAAGAGCTCTTCTCTGTTTTAAAACAATATGAGCCAGTGAGAGAAGGGATCCAGACAGGGCCAGTGCTAGCATTTTTGTAACTCTGTGCAAACTATTACTGTGCTTTCCCCCTCCTAGTTTTTTTTTTTAAACAAGGAATAACCCACCTCAATTAAACATGCAGAACACAGACTCATCCTCACCAAATTCAGAATAAGAAGACTATAAACTATAAACAGAAACAAAATTGGAAACTGCAACAAGCCAAACTCTGCATGCAATACAGCAATGGTAAAACAGAAATATCACCTGTCCTCATAAATTATTTATCAAACAATAAAATCAAGGAATATAAATAAATCATATTAGTAAATCCAATAAAACAAAATTTCCAACAAGCTAAGGGTTAGAATAACATCCAATAATTAAGAGCTCATACAAAATTTTAAAAATTTTCCAAACAACAATAAAATATTTCGAAATGGGAGACAGACATAAAAGAATTAAATCTAATAAGGATGGAAAATTCACTGCTCTCCATATTTCATTTCCAGTCATTCTCAGTATGGTATCGATTAATGGGGCAGCACAAACATTCTTCACACACACACACACACATACACAGACAGGCTCCCATTCACATACACCCCAGACAAACTCCCATTCACACACACGCACACACTTCAGACAGGTTCCTATACATAGACACAACCAACCAGATTCCCATTCATTCATACACACACACACACACACACACACAAACAAACACACCAGTCAGGCTCCCATTCACACATACCTCAGTCAGGTTCCTATACCTACACAACCACACCAGACAGATTCCCATTCATTCATACACACACACACACACCAGTCAGGTTCCCATTCTCACATATACACATACACACATACACCCCAAGTAGGTTTCCATTCTCACACACACACACACACACACACAAATCAAGCTTCCATTCACACCCCCCCCCAAACAGGTTCCTTACACACACTCATACACATTCCAGACAGGTTCCTTACACACACACACACACACACATACATACATACATACAACCCAGTCAGGCTCCCATTCACACACACCACACCCCCCAGGCTAGGCTCTCATTCTCACATACCACACCCCAGTAATGCTCTCAGCATTTACTCACTCACTCACACACACACACACACACACACACATCTCATCGGAAGTCATTCTGCTGCTCCTCCTTGTATGCCAGCCCCTGCGCTAATCAAATCTTGAGGAGCTAGCACTTCCTCTTTTCTGATATCATGCATCCTCTTCCAGGCCACCAGTGGGATGAGGACCACAGGTAGCCTCACGAGCTGCCTCTTCTTCCACTGCCACCCCCACCCCCAGATGTGCTGCCCTGTGCTTTTTATTTGTCTACGAGAATAAAAGTTACTAATGAACAAGAGCCTTTTGGTCTTCACCTACATTTAAGACTGACTTTTATACTCCAGACTAGACTACTATATTTTGCAACACACATTTCTATTGAATATTTCTTGATTTAGTGTGTTTTGTGCTTCGCTCCACTTGTTCTGTGGTATTAACTTTATGATCTTCTCCATTCTGACATTTCTATTAGTAATGCTGTTTTTCACATTTTCTCCTTTACCACTATGTCTGTTTTTTAGCATCAAGCATTTATTTTGTCTGGGAATGAATAATTGTACTCTGTGATGTATGCGAAGAATGTATGTAAGATAGAATGACAAACTGTAAATGTAATGAAATGTGGGCAGAGCTTGGGATGGGGTTGGGGCGGAGCTTAGTTGGCCCCTCCCCAACCAAAAGCACATTCTGCTGCCCCTGACTCAACTGCCAGCAAAGGCAGTTCAAGGATGAAAGGGAAGTGAGGTGAGAAGTGGATGAATGCTTGGGCGTATGAGAGGGGGTGGTGTGAAAAGGAGTGAATGTTGTGAGAGGTGAGAAGGGGATTGAATGCAAGGGGAAACATGAGGAAAGGATGAATGTCATATTTTTCCCCCCTTCTCCCTGAAGGCACTAAGGCAAACTTGGGACGGTCTGGCAGAGGGAAGGGGAAGGGTTAGAAAGAGATAAAGAGAGAGAGAAATACACACACAGGTGTGTGAGAACCAGAGGGGGTGATGGGGAGGGTATATAAGACATAGCCAGATAAGGGGGGAAGTTAGGACATGCAAGCTGAGGACTGGGGGTGAGAGTGAATCAGAAAAAGGATGATAGGAAGATGGGGGGAGGGAATATGAGAGGGGATAATTGGTGAGGGAGTCAGACTGGAGAGGATGGGAGAATATAAGAGGAGATAAGTAAAATGAAATGAATGGGAGGGTTTGAGAGTAAGAGGGCTGATTGGGAAGGTGACATGGTGCAGAAGCATTGAATATAAAAACTGGAAATATTTGCCAGTGTGCTTCAGAATTTTCCTGTTCTTGCTGCAAAATCTACCCTTGAGCTGCTGTGGGAAACTGAGGGGCTATGCTTTAGATTTTTCTGTTCCTGGGAATGGGGGAGGGAGAGAGCGGAACGACAGTACCAATAGTGCCTGGGGCAGTAAAAGCCTAAATCTGTCACTGCCAGAGGTAGAAGAGGGGAGCATCAGTGGCGGTGAGAGGTGGAGCATGGAAGCAGCAGATCCACATGGGAGAGCTCTGACTTTGGTAAGGGAGAGCAGCACCAGTCAGTGGTGTCGGATTTACACTATTCCAGGGCCAGCTAGATAATTCTGCAACAGGAGACAAATTGTGTGACAGTTGCTATGGCTACAGAATTATGGGAAACCGGTGGCCCTGACTATACTGTGCAGACCATAACTACATAATGTCTTATCATGAGTTAATTTATTCAGCAGTGGAAACACAGGACTATAAACTGCTACTCAATTTGCAAAGTGATACTGTAAACAGACACAATGTTTAACTTTTCTGAAATCCACAACATGGCTCTCGCCCAGATTTTAATTAGAAATGAAATATAAGCGGTATTCCACTGAGATGTTTCCTCATTAACTTATTGACATATAATAGTACTAAACAAAATGACTCTTGGGCTAATGTGATGTCTTGTTTATTTTTGCAAAATTTCAGCTGCATGCATTCCTTATTTTTCTGATAGCACAAGACAATGAAGTGCTTTGAAATGTGGAACAAAAACACACAAATTAAAAATATGTGCACTAATCATATCAAAGAGTTTTATGTAAGAAAGCTATAAGCCCTACAACACATCCCAGTATAATGGTTTAATATTTCAGCAAAAAATCTATAGCTGGAACAGAATGTTTGAACATTTTCAGTGTTTCCTTTATACAGTACTTAATTATCACAGTGTTGATTAGGATGTCTAGTAGCTGATCTCAATTTCCTGTAAGGCAGGGGGAAAAAAAAAACTTGTTTATAAAGCATCAGAGCAATTTTATTCTGGATGGAAATGCTGCCCTCAAGCTGTCATTGTAACAAGAAACAAGAATACTTCATTGCCACAGAAAAGACTCTAGGGACTCTTATTCACACAAATATTTATCTTCACTATAAAGTATACACAGAATTACATTGTCATCCTTGTGGTGTCCAAAGGACTGTAGATTTCATTGAAAAGGATGTGACCGAGATTCCAGACAGAGCTGCAGAATTCCCTTTCATCTTCCCTTCGTAGATCTTCAGCTACAAAAAAATCTGTCAGTTGGGTCTGGCCCCATAAGCCTGCAGTACTGCTGTTGTGAGGGAGCCCAGGCTTTGATTCCCAGACCTGGTTCCTCCTCCTCACGCTCAGTGGCAGGGGCTGGGGATGCTGTGGGTATGCACAGCTTTCCAGCGGGAAGTCCCAGTCATTGATCAATAGCAACACCTATGGGCTGGGTCAAGAAGAACACACTTGCACTTGGAAGACAGCTGATGCAGAAAAGTGTATTCAGCTGAAGACAGTTTTATCTGCTCTTGAATACATATTTTCTGCGCCCAAAACTTACTGCTGATGCAGCCAGGAGTTTTGCATGCAGAAAAAATGCGTTGGAAAATAGACGTTCAGTTTAGCGTCCTTGCTTGGAAATTCCATGCAAATAAGGGCATTAAGCAACGCAGAGAGGTGCGGTGGCTGAACTCACATTTTCTTAATGCTGGAAACCTTACTCCTGGTCAGAAGTAAAGTTTCCAGCATTAGTGCTCAGCATAATGTATTCTCAGAAGGGCCACAGATGAATGTGGAGATGGTGCACTGCAGTGCCGATGTGCGCTAGCCAAACGTCTAACCACTATTGACATCCCAACTACTGGTTGGTTTTGCTCTTATTTTTTTTTGAGGCTGCTCAGCACATCGTTAATCAGGACACAGTTTTGATATTCCGCCAGGATGGCGCAAGGTAAGATTTCCATGTAAAAGATTCATCAGGTCTGTTTCCCTTCTCCCTCCCGGCTCACCCCCTTCTGTGTTCCGCATTATTTTACAGGCCACTTGATCGGAAGGACTCCGCAGCTGGGTGGTGGCCACCTCACTCCCCCTTCCCTCCTGAGTTAAAATGTGCATTCAGCCTATGACAAATGTACATTTTCCAGTCTAGGTGCTTTTCTTTTTCTTTTTTTAACTCCCAGTGCATTAGCATATCATTAGCTTGCTGCATCGAGAGTTTAAAAAAATTTTAATCTGTGCACTGAAATCTAGCACACAGTTTATTATTGCACAGCTTATTGCACTGGCCTATCTTCCATGCCCCAGCCAGATGATTGTTACTGCAGCAGCCAAGCTACTTGAAAGGAAGGAGAGGGAATGAAAGAGATAGGGGGAAATAAAGTCAGGTACCCATAATTGAAGGCTGATGGCTCTGGAACCCATCAGCTGGATCAGGCTCCGATTCAGCTGGAAGCCCAAAGGAACAGGAGACCTGCCAAGCAAAACAAAGCCCTTTAACATTTTTGCTTTGTTCTTTCCACTTTTATTTCTTTCTCCTTCCTTCCTATTTTTATCCTCCCTATCTGGCTAATATGTCCTCTTATGACCCTCAGCTATAATCCTGTTTTCCTGCACTACATTCATCTGCGTTTACCTTTTATAACATTGTTAATGAGTTGGAGTAAATCATAGACAAGATAATGGCCTGAAAAGAATTAATAGACTTCATTTTATTATGTCATACACTAGTATACTAATCATCAGAACAGTAATTTTAAAAGCACCAAATATATTAATTATCCACTGGATTTTTTTTCTACCCTGATTGTATACCTTTCTGTTTTTTATTTTCTATTCTGATCTTTTTGTCTGTTCTTCTTCACTTTGACTGCTGTTCACAATGGGGGTCGATTTTAAGACCCACGCTCGCAAATGGACTCAGCTATTTTATAACACGCGTACGTCGGTGCGCGCTATAAAATATGATATCCACACGCACATGCACGGCAGATTTTAACATCCGCGCACATGTGTGGGCGGGTGGCCTCCTTCGCGCGTGGGGGGAGGGGGAATATTAAAAGGCAACACGCAACAACGCAAGTAGGTCTTCCCCAGTTCCCTCCCAGTTCGCTCCAATTAAGAAGCGGAGTGGGAGGGAACTACCTACCTAACCTTCTTTCCCTTTCCCCTCTCCTCCCTTGCCCCTAACCCCCTTCCTAGCTACTCACGTTTTCTTTTGTTCAAATACTTACTGCTCCTTGGGAGTGGAAGTAATCTCCGCGAGCCAGCCGGCTGCTGGCGCTCGCTTACCCGGGACAACAGCTAATGGCACTGTCCCAGCACGCCCCCACCCCATCCCTCCCCGCCCCCCCTAGCCCACCCCTTTTGCAGGGCCCAGCACTTCTGCACATAATGGGGGTTACACGCGTGGCAGGGCCCGTTCAAAAATGCACGCGCCACGTGCAGGGCCTGGCCTAGTGCTGCGCGGGCCTTTTAAAATGGGGCCAAATGTGAATAAGGTATATAAAAACCTTCACTCCCTCTTCATTCTGTAAAGGGTGACATGACTGATTCCAAGGGTACTGAAACTCTGAAATGAAACATCCCCAAATTCTGACCTTAAAACCACAGCTCTTCATATTGCAGACACTTCACCCAAAAACTACACAAAACATCCTGACTCAATTTCTGGTGGAAACTCAATGGTTCCTAACAATGGAGTTCATTCACCCATTTTGAATCCAGGAAGGAGATAATGCTAAATAGCTATTCAGGCAGGCTGAGGAATAAAAATATTTGCTACTGAAAGCTAGAGTAGAGGCTGCATAAGAAGATGAATAGG
Source organism: Rhinatrema bivittatum (assembly GCF_901001135.1). Lineage (NCBI taxonomy): Eukaryota > Metazoa > Chordata > Amphibia > Gymnophiona > Rhinatrematidae > Rhinatrema > Rhinatrema bivittatum. Next base: position 120,021,076 of record NC_042620.1, read on the forward strand.
ATAAATAGGGTGAAAGAACTTGTTTAATGGGCATTTCAGGCTCATCCTCACTCCAAGGCACAGTATATATTAGCTGCCTTACTTCCCTGCGCAGGAGCCTGATTATGCCTTTTTGAATATGCAAAGTCACTTAGGTTATGTAGATCCCATATATGCCTTTTTGCATATGCAAAGTCACTCAGGCTATGTATATCCCTATAGGAAAAGGCAGGAAACAGCACTGAGCATGAATGTGATGTCAGCATGGTCTAAGGGCAAAATGTCAAAAGTGCCTGATCACATTTTAGTCTCCATACTGCCTTATTTGCATATTCTCTGAAGCACTTATTCATCCCAGCTCCACAGAAATTAATTAGGGAAAAAACCAGCATATACCCACATGGCAAAAATAATCCTTTTATTGCATACAGAAAATAGGAGTGTGGTAGAAGTGTTAATCAAAATAGTTATGTAGAAATAAAGGTCAGTAAATATTGGAGTAGAGGAGTAGCCTAGTGATTAAAGCTAAGGGCTATAAACCAGGGAAACCAGTGTTTAAATGCCCCTGCTATTCCTCATGAGTTAGGCAAGTCACTTTACCCTTCATTGTCTCAGGTACAAACAGATTATGAGACTTCTGGGAACAGGAAAATATGTTCCATACCTGACTGTAATCTACTTTGAAGTGCCTAATTGGTGGAATACAAATACAACAACTGTTGGTTGTTGCGATCCTGCCTGCGGCAGCGCCGCAAGCAGGCTTTTACCTCACTGCCAGAGGCCGCTTTGAAGCCTGGACCTCTCCTTCCTGCCCTGCTCCCACGGCACGGAGGCCATGCTGCCATTTTGGCCATAGCGGCTGGTGCCGTGGACTTCGGCTTCTTCATGCAGCACGGAGCCGCTGCCCATGCCGTCTTTCAGCAGGCCTGGAGGCCTGCTCCTCCACGGCAGGATGCCACCTTGCTCCACCATCCTGAGTGGCAGGATGCCATCGCTTCAACATCAGGACCTGCGCAGAGGCCCAGCTCCTGCTTCTCAGCATCAGCAGGGCTGCTGTCCAGGATCCTGCAGACTCTCTCCTTCCTCTTCCTTAGGTGCGGGGCCATGCCTCCTTCCTTGACTTAGAGGGCCAGTGAGGGAGTGGTGTCCTGATCCACCCAGATGATGTCACTTCCTGGATCCATCTGTTCAGCCCTATAAAGAGGGCCTGGCTTCATTACCAAGGTGCCTTCGCAAGGAGCAATGTCCTTCCTGGAGCTGGTCTCCTGAGGATCTCCGCTTCCAGCTCCTGTCTGGCATCTTTGTCCTGGGATCACATTCCTTGTTCCTGACTTCCTGATGTTCTTAGTTCCTTGGCCTCTCATCTTTGTCCTTGTTCCAGATGTTCTCCTGATGTTCTGTTCCAGTCCAGATGTTTTCTGTATCCTGATGTTCTGTTCCTGTCCAGAGGCTCCTGAGGTCCGTCTTCCCATCTCTCGTGGTCCACGACCAGCCCGGCTGGGCTGGTAGGGTGCGTAGTGGCCCAGTGGTCCACGACCACCCCGGCTGGGGTGTGTAGGGTGCTGGTGGGATTCTTCCATCTCATGGACCGAAGATCCTCCTCAATCCATCTGAGTTTCGCCTCAGATCTTCCTCATCAATCCATTTGAGTTTTGCCTTGGATCTTCATCATCAACCCATCTGAGTTTCACCTCGGATCTTCATCATCAACCCATCTGAGTTTTGCCTCGGATCTTCATCATCAATCCATTTGAGTTTCACCTCGGATCTTCATCCTCATCAATCCATCTGAGTTTCGCCTCGGATCTTCATCCTCATCTCATCTGAGTGCGGCGGTTCAAGCAGCTGAGGACCCCGGTTCCTATTTTCCCAGCACTGGGTTTCGTCTAAGTGTTCCTACACCGGGTTTCGTCTCAGTACCACAGGCTCCGAGTTCCACCTCCGAGCTTCATCCTTCTTCTCATATCCTGCCTGGGTCTTCAGAGTACTTGTGCCCGCTTCTACCTTCATCCGTCTGTTCTGAAATCCTTCATCTTGGATTCCAGTCCTTCCTTCAGTACTCATTCACATCTAGAACTCTAATGTAATTGAGTCGATATCAGCTTGCTGCTTCGCCTCCATCGTGGTCCGCAACCACCCCGGCTGGGGTGTGTAGGGTGCGTGGCGTCGCAGCCCTCCTTCCAAGTTTACCTCAACGCCTGAGTCTTTGTCTGAATCTTCGTCTGAGTCCTCATCCTGTGTCTAGTCCTCGTCTGCCTTATCCTCTGTCTGACCTGCTGCTTTCCGCCGATCCCTAGCGGCAGTCAGAAAGGGCTTGGAATGGTCGGAGGACCATTCAGAGACCACCATTGCATTGGTGGTCTCAAGGAAGCTCGCAGGTCCGGTCGAGGCTCAGGGTAGGATGTTTCACCGCAAGGGCACACATCTCATCCCATGCTGGAGAGCGCCCCCTGGTGCTGTCATCCATCGCAGTGCAACATTGGTGGTACTTTTTTATGGAACCAACTTAATATACAATATTTGTGACTAGCTTTCAAGAATTATATCTGCTTAATCAGGTCAGTACAATTATAATGGAAATTAATAAAGTAAAAAGGAAATATTGTGGCATGACTTCCATGTTTTCAATAGGAGCAGAAGGAAAATGGAAGGCCACCAGACTTGCTCCTGCTCTGAGCAGGGGTAAATATATTCAGGGAAGCAAAGAAAAGTTCCATATCTAGGTGAGGGAATAGCCAGTTATGGAAGGGATTGAAAGTGGAGCAAAGCCCAATAATGGAGAATACACATGGACTGGAGGATAGCAAATGTAACACCAATATTTAAAAAGGGCTCCAGGGGCAATCCGGGAAACTACAGACCGGTTAGCCTGACTTCAGTGCCAGGAAAAATAGTGGAAAGTGTTCTAAACATCAAAATCACAGAACATATAGAAAGACATGGTTTAATGGAACAAAGTCAGCATGGCTTTACCCAGGGCAAGTCTTGCCTCACAAATCTGCTTCACTTTTTTGAAGGAGTTAATAAACATGTGGATAAAGGTGAACCGGTAGATATAGTATACTTGGATTTTCAGAAGGCGTTTGACAAAGTTCCTCATGAGAGGCTTCTAGGAAAAGTAAAAAGTCATGGGATAGGTGGCGATGTCCTTTCGTGGATTGCAAACTGGCTAAAAGACAGGAAACAGAGAGTAGGATTAAATGGGCAATTTTCTCAGTGGAAGGGAGTGGACAGTGGAGTGCCTCAGGGATCTGTATTGGGACCCTTACTGTTCAATATATTTATAAATGATCTGGAAAGAAATACGACGAGTGAGATAATCAAATTTGCAGATGACACAAAATTGTTCAGAGTAGTTAAATCACAAGCAGATTGTGATAAATTGCAGGAAGACCTTGTGAGACTGGAAAATTGGGCATCCAAATGGCAGATGAAATTTAATGTGGATAAGTGCAAGGTGATGCATATAGGGAAAAATAACCCATGCTATAATTACACGATGTTGGGTTCCATATTAGGTGCTACAACCCAAGAAAGAGATCTAGGTGTCATAGTGGATAACACATTGAAATCGTCGGTTCAGTGTGCTGCGGCAGTCAAAAAAGCAAACAGAATGTTGGGAATTATTAGAAAAGGAATGATGAATAAAACGGAAAATGTCATAATGCCTCTGTATCGCTCCATGGTGAGACCGCACCTTGAATACTGTGTACAATTCTGGTCGCCGCATCTCAAAAAAGATATAATTGCGATGGAGAAGGTACAGAGAAGGGCTACCAAAATGATAAGGGGAATGGAACAACTCCCCTATGAGGAAAGACTAAAGAGGTTAGGACTTTTCAGCTTGGAGAAGAGACGACTGAGGGGGGATATGATAGAGGTGTTTAAAATCATGAGAGGTCTAGAACGGGTAGATGTGAATCGGTTATTTACTCTTTCGGATAGTAGAAAGACTAGGGGACACTCCATGAAGTTAGCATGGGGCACATTTAAAACTAATCGGAGAAAGTTCTTTTTTACTCAACGCACAATTAAACTCTGGAATTTGTTGCCAGAGAATGTGGTTCGTGCAGTTAGTATAGCTGTGTTTAAAAAAGGATTGGATAAGTTCTTGGAGGAGAAGTCCATTACCTGCTATTAAGTTCACTTAGAGAATAGCCACTGCCATTAGCAATGGTTACATGGAATAGACTTAGTTTTTGGGTACTTGCCAGGTTCTTATGGCCTGGATTGGCCACTGTTGGAAACAGGATGCTGGGCTTGATGGACCCTTGGTCTGACCCAGTATGGCATTTTCTTATGTTCTTATGTTCTTATGTTCTTATGACTCCATCATCTTGAAGCCTGCTCAGAAGGATCCATCTCTGTAGTAGAGCTGCTTAAATACTCCTAGGGAGACCAGTGGGAAATACTGCATTGATTTATTCCATCCTGGAGGAGCTCTACTAATAGAAATTTTTCCCTTCTGTGAAACAATGAGTGGCAGAGTTGCACCTCGTAATTTGACGAAAAGGAGCATCCCATCCATTTTTTGCAGTTATTTATTAATTTATTTGTTTGTTTTTCTATACCGATATTCGATAAAGAATATCACATCGGTTTACATAGTAACTCGAAGGATAATTTGACAACAGTAACAACAGGGTCCAATTATCTTTACATCATAACAATAATAAAGTCTTGTTATCTTAACAGTATAATATTAACAATAACGAAATCTTGTTATCTTAACAGTAATAAAGATAAAATTTTTTAACAAGTGGAAGTTCTTTTGAGTTTTATGGTGCATCATAAAATTTTATGATGCAACAACAGGGTCCAATTATCTTTACATCACAACAATAATAAAGTCTTATTATCTTAACAGTATAATATTAACAATAACGAAGTCTTGTTATCTTAACTGTATAAAGGAGTACAATTTTTTTTTTTTTTAACAAGTGGAAGCTCGTTTGAATTTTAGGGTGCATTGTAGCTATGATGAATCATTGGGGAGTATAAAATTTCTGAGTTTGAGGTATACAGAAATTCTGATGGGTAGAGCAAATTGATTTGATCATTTTGGAGGTTGGGTTGGGAATGAGTAGGGGACTTGATGGGATGGTCTCATAGTATGTTATGGGCAGGGATGGTTTTCTGGTTGCTTTGCGGGGGCATGGGGTTTACTTATTGGTTGGAAGGCTTTCTGTAATAGCAGGGTTTTTAATGATTTTTTGAAGGACTGTGTTGAGGGATCCGTTCTGAGTTTTGTGGGCTGTTTATTCCACAATATGAGATTGCGCTATAGAGATTGCGCGTTCTCTTGTTGAGGTGAGGTGCGCCAGTTTGGTGGAGGGAATGGTTAGTAGTCCAGTGTTTTTGGATCAAAGGTTTCTTTGTGAGTTGTATGGGCGGAAGATGTCCTTTATCCAGTCTGTCTTTTTATTGTAGATGGATTTGTGTAGGAGGGTTAGGGCTTTGTATTGAATACTGTGGGTTATAGGGAGCCAGTGGGGGTCTTTCAATATGGGAGTGATGTGGGTGGAGCGTTTGCTGTTTGAGAGGGATCTTGCTGCCACATTTTGTAGTAGTTGGAGGGGCTTGAGGGTGGAGGTTGGGAGGCCAAGGAGAAGGGAATTACAATAATCTAGTTTGGAGAATAAGAGGGCCTGGAGAACTGACCGGTAGTCTTGGTTGAGTAGTAGCGGTTTGATTTTTTTAAGGACTTGTAGTTTGAAAAAGCCTTCTTTTATTATTGCATTGATGTGTGATTTCAGGTTGAGCTCAGCATCTAAGGTGACTCCTAGGTCTCTTACAGTTGTGACGAGTTGGATCTTGGGTTGTGAGAGTGAGAGGTCTTGGATGCTCTTTGAAAGGGGTTTGTTTGATATGTATATTTCTGTTTTCATGTGGTTGAGGGTGAGCGATATCTGAGGAGTTTTTGTCTTTGAGATGAGATGGAATTCCATTGTAGTAGGGTGTTCTGTATGCTTTCTTTTGTGGGGAGGAGGATCTGGACATCATTCGCATAGATGTAGTAGTGGAGGCCCAGGTCGGTGAGGAGTTTGCAAAGTGGGAGCAGGTATATGTTGAAGAGGGTGGAGGAGAGTGATGATCCTTGCGGGATGCCATGAGAGAGGGGAATTGCTTTGATTCATTGTTGTTGAGTGATACTTTGTAGGATCTGTTTGATAGGTAAGAGCCAAACCATTGTATGGTGGTGCCGCCTAGGCCAATTTCGCTTAGACTGGTTAGAAGGAGGTTGTGGTTGATGGTGTCAAATGCAGCGGATATGTCCAGTAGTATCAGTAGGTAGGATTGGCCGGTGCCTAGACCTCTGAGTGCTGTATCGGCGAGGGTTAGGAGGAGTGTTTTTCTGAATCCAAGTTGCGATGAGTATAGTATTTTCTGGGTTTCCAGGTGTTCGGAGAGTTGAAGGTTTACAATTTTTTCTAGAATTTTCGATATGAAAGGGAGGTTAGATATGGGTCTAAAGTTGGTGGGGTCGATGGCATCAAGGTGTGGTTTCTTGAGTATAGGCTTGATGACAGCGCATTTCAGGGCTTCAGGGAAGTTGCCTTGTTCGAGGGATGTGTTGATTATATCTGCTATGAGTTTGGCAATGATTTCTGTAATTAGCTTCAAGGTTTTAATTGGTATAGGGTCGAGGGGGTGGGCAGCTGGGTTTATTTTTTTGTATGATGTTTTTTTACCTCGGTTGAGGTGGTGAGTTCGAAGTTGGTCCATGTGGGGACTGTCTTGGGCTGTAGGTTCGGTGTATCCTTGGTTTCTTGGGGGGTAGAGGTTATTAGTTTGATTTTCTCCGAGAAGTACTGGGCTAGTTTATCGCATGTATTTGGGGTGTTTTCTGTTGAGGGTGGGGCTTGGATTGGTTGTGTCAATTTGGAGACGAAATTGAAGAGGGCTCTGGGGTTGTATTGATGGTCGTGGATTTTGTTTGCATAGTATTTGCATTTGGCCTTGTCTGTGTCTGTTTTGTAGATGTGGAGTAGTGTTCTGTATTTGTCCAGGTAGGGTGGGGTCGGGTCTTTTCTCCATTTTTTTTCAGCTTGCCTGAGTAATCACTTGGTGTTTTTTGGTTCATGTTTGTACCAGGGCACTTTGTGGGGGTTCACAGCTCTGATTTCTTTAGTTATGATTGGACATTTCGTTTTTGCGATTTCTGTGTTGATGGTGAGCCATGAGATGATGGCTGTGTTTGCTGTGTTGAGGTCAAGAGATTTTAAGGCTGTGGGTAGGGTTTCTGTGAGGTCTTTGCTGGAGCATGATTTGGGGAATTTGATATATTTTTTATTGTTGGTTTCTGTGTGGTTGGTTTGCAGCTGTAGAGTGGCATGGATGAGCTTGTGATCAGACCATGGGATGTTAGTTGTTGTAAGGGAGTTGTTGGTAAGTGATGCTTTGTTGTTGATGAATATGAGGTTGAGGGTGTGTCCAAATTTCTGAGTTGGTGTGTTGACTATTTGTTTGAATTCGATGGCTGTCATTGTGTCGAGCAGGAGTTTGCATGTGGGTGACTGGGGGGTTGTATCTATTTGGAGGTTGAAGTCTCCTAGGATGATTGCAGGTATGTCCATGTTGATGTGGGAGGGGATGGCTTCTATGAGAGATGATAGGTGGAGATCAAGGCATTTCAGCGGGGCGTATAGGAACATGATTTATAGGTTTTTTCTTTAAATAGGACAATTTCGAGAAGAGGTGGTTGGCTGATGGGGTGATGTATGAACTTGATTTTCTTTGAGGCTAGGAAGAGTAGTCCACCTCCTTTTTTTTTTTTGGTCTAGGTAGTGAGAAGATGTTGTATGCTGACTGGGGTATTTGGTTGATTATTGCTGTGTCTGCTTTTTTGAGCCAGGATTAGGTGATGCAGAGGATGTTGGGGCGGGTGTCCATTAGGAGTTCATGTAGTATGGGGATTTTCTTGGAGACAGACAGTTCAACAGTTCAAAGGTAGCATTCACTACAGGGTCAGAATTAAATGTTCTCTGTTGTTCTATGTACTGAAGTGTCTGTTACATGCACTTTTGGGGAGATTTTCAAAGGTTACGCGCGTAACATACGCACGTAACCTGAGGAAATCTGCCCCTGCGCGCGCCGAGCCTATTTTGCATAGGCTCGGCGGCGCGCGCAAGCCCCGGGACGCCCGTATGTCCCGGGGCTTGCAAAAAGGGGCAGTTTGGGGGCATGGCCAGGGGGTGTGGTGTCGGCTCAGGGCATGTTCGGTGGCGTGGCCGAGTGCCCCAACACAGCGGCCTGTGTCGGGGTCTGCCACGCCAGCAGACATTTGGCGCGCGCAAGTTACGACTGGCCGGAGGCAGGCGTAACTTCCTGGATAAAGGTTAGGAGGGGGATTTAGGTAGGGCTGGGGGGTGGGTTAGATAGGGGAAGGGAGGGGAAGGTGGGGGGAGGCGGAAGGAAAGTTCCCTCCGAGGCCGCTCCAATTTCGGAGCGGCCTCGAAGGGAACGGGCAGCGCACGCAGGGCTCGGCGCGTGCAAGGTGCACAAATGTACACCCCCCTTGCGCGTGCCGACCCCGGATTTTAAAAGATACACGCGGCTATGCGTGTATCTATTGAAATCCAGCATACTTTTGTTTGCGCCTGGTGCGCGAACAAAAGTACGCGCTCGCGCTTTTTTAAAAAATGTACCCCTTTGTGAATAAAGTCAGATAACCTTGGAATCTCATCAAGAATGCAGAGTGCTGAGATTGAAGTTCACTGCATGGACACATGACCACAATAACAGATGGGAAAGTGCCCTGCCCAGCAGAGTACCTGGAGTCCACTTCTGGAGCTGAAAGACTGATTGAAGAATCCAGAGCCATTATAGGAGCTAGGCCTCTGCCATGATCTGATTTTTTTTTTGTTGGGGGGGGGAGCCCTTTGAGATTAACTTTTTAAAGTTTGTAAATGTTGCGGTCTCGGGCCATCCCTGAGGTAGGTAAGAAAAAGAAGAGCTCCCCATTAGTAATTATAATCCGCAATATCACGGACACAACATAGAAATGCTAATCTAAAATGGTACAGACAAGGATCTTTCTCTATTCTGTAATAAACCTTCTAACTGATCAAGATCAAAGAAAAAATACTTGTGCATCTAATTTAACAATACATTTGCAAAGAAACTGGAGAAGAAAAGATGCACCGTTATCAACCACCAGTTGTTTTTTAAGCAAAAAAAGCTTTCTATCTCAGTTGAGTCACTTTGGCGACATCAAGAAATAGTGCTAGCTGCTGGTCAAGAAAACTTTTATCAGAAACATGGAAAAACATTTTCATAGTCCATATTCTATCAGTATCTAGGGCATGTACAATAAGTAAAGGAGCAGAATCTTGAATTTCAATCTGGGAATCTATTAAATTATCTATTGTGTTAAATTGTATGAGGACTGCTTGATGAAGAAGCAGTCTGTCTAAAGAGTATATAGATAGCTTCTTAATTGGTAGAACTGAATCCTGAGGTACTTTAAGAACCTCTACAGAATATTTTCTAAGCAATTCAACTGGGGAAATGCTAACCGACTTAGGAAAATTGAAAATTCTCAAATTTAATTTCCTAGAGTTGTTTTCTTCATTGAATTAAATTCCTGGCCCTTAATCAAAACCGCATCACATTTGCCCAATGACTCACACTGTTTCTCCATAAGAGAAATACATTCTGTGTTTCCCTTTATAGCTTGATCTTTCCCCATAACCTGAGTTTGAATTTGCCCAACAACTTCACTCACATTTTCAAATTTACAGGGTCATTCATTAAATTGCATTATGGCCTTAACACAGGTTAACGCCCACAATAACACCATAATACATGTGATAAATAACGCATTGCAAGATGCATATGCAAATTTTAAAAATTTAGTCAAAAGGGAGGAGTTTATGAAAATGAGGGGTACTTAAATTTGTGTGTGATAGTGCAACGCAACTTTCTTCCTAGCATTATGCTGGGGATGGGGAGAGAGAGAAAGATAGAGAGAGAGAGAGAGAGAGCGCCTCTGGGGAGGCACACATATTAGTCAACTTTTTATACCATTGTAAGAGGGATCATTCTGAACTCAGGATGATGTTTTGGTGTTGGCCTAGGTTTTAGCAGGCAGTTTTTCATGCACAGTCAGAGGTATGAACAGCACAGTAGACATCAGGGAAGATTTCATGTGATTTGGAGTGATGAAAGGTGCACAAAGATGATATTTGTACTCACTACCTAGCTGCTATCTCTCTCTTTCTCTCTCTCTCTCTCAACCCAACCTGTCTAGGCACTTCTCTGCTTGTGATTGGAAAATATCATAATGCAACAAATTTAAAGTGCAATGTGGTAAAATAGCACACGTTACGGTATCTGGAAAATTACCCTAACCATGACCCTTTTCTTTTTTTTATCACGGGCGCTATTCTCGTGAAATTTATAGCAAAATGATGACTCTAGGTCTTAGACCCTAAAGATTGTTCCAGTCCCTTAATAGCAGTCCAAAGTGTCTCCATGGTAATCTGTGCGGGTCTCTCAGGAAAACTAGGTGATGATAGAATACCAAGAGCTAGGGACACCAAAATTTCATTCGTGGTCACAGCAGAAACCTGAGAGGCCATCAAAGCAGGGTCCCCCACCACAGGAGAAGTCGTCGGTACACCTGAAGGCTGAGCCGGAATCTCCTGAGAACCAGATGATAGCACAGAGTCCAGTCCAGGTGGTGAGCAGAGATCAGAGCTGAGGGAGATGGAATTTCCAGAAGAAGTGGCAAGGACCCCATGCCAAGCTGAAGCAGCCCTGATGGCGTGCTGGAGCTCAATGGCTGCATAAATCCTTCTATAGTTGGCTGAGACTTAGAAAAGGAAACTGCTGTGTTTAGAGGAGGGAAACAAATAGTTCCCTTTCTCTTCTTCCCCATAGGACCAAAGAGTGGAAAGCAAAACAGGAAAATATCCAGAGATTGAAAGATCTTCTAAAAGGAGCAGCGGGGCAGCATCCGAGAGCTCAACAAAGCCGCACACCCCTTTGGCAGCACGCCCCTTGGCAGCATGCTGGTGGTGGCTGCGCGCCACTGCGAGTCCGGAGAAATAGGCCCCTCCTGGCATCCTGGATTGATGACGTCAGATGCCCAGGACGGCCAGGGATGGGAACTACCGCGGGGCACGAATGAAGAAAGCACTTCAGGGCGGCTCAGGGCTCTCCCAGCGGCCCAGCAAGTTGATTCTCTCCTCTGCAGTGCCAATGTTGAATCTATTTTAATCAAAGTATATTTTTATTTTATAAGTATATATTTATTTAATAAATATATTTTAGCTGATCTTTTGATTTGTTAGACTAATATTTTTGCTTTACTTGGAGGTTATGATAAACAATGTAATACATACAAAAATATACCTAAAAATATACTACCATCTTATGTTCGGGCTCTGTACTTTTAGCTATATATGAGCCACTGCATTAGAATATTTTTTTATTAACAGGGATAAAAAAGTATTTAGAAATATAATTAAGTTTTAACTTATTTGTATATTTTAACCTGTAAGGTAATTCAGTAGTATGTTCCATGATATTTTGTATTTGGCTTACATATAAATTCTGTTTAAATATATTGGTCAACCTTTTGGTCTTTAGAGGATGCATGGGCAGGAAACAGGTTGATGCACTGGTATGTTCTGTGCTGTGTAACACTTTCAGCTGTAATTAAGGAAATATGCATCCTGCCTCCAAAACCACATTTAGTAACAGGACACCACAGCTCAAGGGTTACTAGAGTTACTGCAATTTTCTCTGAAAGTCAGGATCACTTCTAAGGGCCTATTTACTATACTTTGCCCCATAGACCTATAATGGTGAAGGGGGGGGGGGGGGGGAGAGCCTTAGTAAATCAGGCCTTGAATCTATTAAACACTTTTGCTTTCAGGTAAATGGTGTTAAGTAAAATTTAAAACCAAGAAGCTGGATGAAATTGTTAGAAATTGATCATTTTTTCACTATGTAGTTTTGAATGGAAATTAATTCCTGATACTCTAATTGACACCTTCATAACTTTACATTATGGGGTAGATTTTAAAAGAAGCGCGATCAGCCTACTTTTGCTTGCGCATCAGACTCAAGCAAAGTACGCTGGATTTTAGTAGATACGCGCGGAGCCGCGCGTATCCACTAAAATCCTGGATCGGCGCGCGCAAGGCTATCGATTTTGTATAGCCTGCGCGCGCCGAGCCGCGCTGCCTCCCCCCGTTCCCTCCAAGGCCGCTCCGAAATCGGAGCGGCCTCGGAGGGAACTTTCCTTTGCCCTCCCCTCACCTTACCCTCCCTTCCCCTACCTAACCCACCCACCCGGCCCTGTCTACACCCCCCCCTTACCTTTGTCGGGGGATTTACGCCTCCCGGAGGGAGACGTAAATCCCCGCGCGCCAGCGGGCCTGCTGCGCGCCGGGCCGCGACCTGGGGGCGGGTACGGAGGGCGCGGCCACGCCCCCGGGCCGTAGCCACGCCCCCGTACCCGCCCCCAAAACGCTGCCGACACGCCCCCGGAACGCCGCGACGACCGGGCCCGCCCCCCGACACGCCCCCCTCCGAGAACCCCGGGACTTACGCGAGTCCCGGGGCTCTGCGCGCGCCGGGAGGCCTATGTAAAATAGGCTTCCCGGCGCGCAGGGCCCTGCTCGCGTAAATCCGCCCGGTTTTGGGCGGATTTACGCGAGCAGGGCTCTGAAAATCCGCCCCTAAGGGAGCAATTTTCAAAAGCATTTATGTGAGTCCAATGTGGTTTCATGCACGTAAAGTTTGTTTTAGAATAAAAAAGAATATTAACATTAAATAATATTTTTAATGATATATTCTTCTTTTTGAGTTTTGAACCTCAGGAGATAATGAGAAGAATTAGGGAATTCAGCCCTAATTTTCAAATCAGACTTATGCGCATGAGTCTGCTTTGAAAAGTAGCAGGACTATGTGTACCTTTAGCACCGCATGGATGCGAATGTCCATGCAAACGTTAAGCATATACTTCCAAAAACTGAAAATATGCAGTAAATTTCCCACACCAGTTCTGTCCCAGGGAAGGCCTCTTTGCAGTACATGTAGAAGTTGGTGTGAAATAGCTTCTGCATGTACTTTTCCACATATTAACTCCTGGGGAAATTTTCAAAAAGCCCAATTAATGGAGATAAGGAAGGGTTGGATATTTTGAAAAATCTGTAAGAAAATATGTTTGAGAACTAGTATTACATTTGTTATGCTGGTTACTAATATGTGAACATTTTGACAGAAAGATCAGTCTTGGTCCATGAGATTGTTCATTATGCTGTATGTATGGATTTTATAAGTGATTTACCAATAAAAGTTCTAAAAAGAAACCAACATTTAAATATACACTGAATTTTCAGAAACTGTCCCTAAGTTTTTCTAACTTTACATTTATTAGACAAGCTTTGAAGTGCTGAAAAAAAGAGTAAAAAGCGGAATATAAATCTAAATAAATAAATAAATAAATAAATAAATAAATAATAATAATGTTACTTTGATGGGTCATACCATCAGAGAAAATTCTTTCACTCAATGCACAATTAAGCTTGAGAATTTGTTGCCAGAGGATGTGGTTAGGGCAGTTAGGGGGTCATTTACTAAGCATTTTTTCCATAGACACACTGTAAATATATAGTTGATTGTATTACCTTTGCTCTTACTTTACTGCTTCTCTGTCTAAATTTTTTATTATTGAGTTTACTATTTTATTTTTATTTATATTATGAAACTATGTATTTAATTCCTTTTTCTTTTGGAAATGCAAGTATTTTTAAATGAATATTTGTTAACTAATGTAAACCGATTTGATATGTTCTCATGAAACATCGGTATATAAAAATTATTAAATAAAATAAATAATAAATAAAATGAGAGAAAACCTTTAGTAAATGATCCTCTTAGTGTAGCTGGGTTTAAAAAAGGTTTGGATAAGTTTTTGGAGGAGACATCCATTACCTGCTATTAATAAAGTTGACTTAGGGAATAGCCACTGCTATTACTGGCATTAGTAACATGGGATCTACTTAGTGTTTGGGTACTTGCCAGGTGCTTGTAGCCTAGATTGGCCACTGTTGGAAACAACATGCTGGGCTTGATGGACCCTTGGTCTGACCAAGTATGGCATGTTCTTATGTGTCTTTGGTGTTTTATCTAAAGGTGCCATTTTGTTTGTTATAGATATTAACTCATCTGAAATAAATAAATAGGGTATAGATAAGCTTAAAACATGACTATATTTTCAGATGATCAGAGACATTACTTCTAACATTAATATACAGATTGCAATCACTGCATTTTTTCCTGAAATTTTCATGCCTAGAAATAAACCTTTATGTCCTTTTAGTCATTACACACAGGCCGATACAGTACAGTGTGCTCCGACGGAGCGCACTGTTAGCCGGCATTTGGACATGTGTTTTCGACATGCTAGCTTTACCCCTTATTCAGTAAGGGGTAATAGCGCGTCCAAAACACGCGTCCAACCCCCCCCCCCCCCCCCCGAACCTAATAGTGCCCGCAACATGCAAATGCATGTTGATGGCCCTATTAGGTATTCCCACGCGATTCAGTAAGTAAAATGTGCAGCCAAGCTGCACATTTTACTTTCAGAAATTAGCGCCTATCCAAAGGTAGGCACTAAGGGCCTTATTTTCCAAATGTATCGCACGCGAAATGTCCCTTTTCGCGTGCGATACCAAAATGGGGGCGGAGTCAGCCCTGGAAGAGGAGGAGTTGGGGCGTCACCGGGGCCGACTCCGCGATGACGGCGCGCACATGGGCGGATTTTAAAAGCCCTGCTCGCGTAAATCTGCCCGGCCTTGCGCGCCTATTTTTCATAGGGCGCCGGCGCGCGCAGAACCCCGGGACGCGCTTAGGTCCCGGGGTTCATTATATATGCGTCCAAATCTACCAGACACTGCACACTAAGAGACCGGGCTTTCTCTACAGCCATTCCACCGTTATGGAACTCCATCCCCTCAAATCTCAGAACAGAACCATGCATCTCAACCTTCAAAAAAAGACTAAAGACCTGGATATTCATACAAGCTTTCCCAGACACCAACATGGTCAACTAATCTCCAACTACACCTTGATTAACCATATCTTGATTAACCATATCTTCTATCGTTTACCTGTGTGAATTAATCCTGTCCTTTCTCTTCCTTCTCAGCCAAGTTCTTATCACCCTGTTATATGTAACTGCCTTTTCAGCACCATTGTTATAGTTATGTTTACTATGCACCCCTGTTTTATGTGAACCAGCATGATGTGACTGCTGTCTCGAATGCCGGTATATAAAAATTTGAAATAAATAAAAATAAATAAAATATATGCAATATTTTGTATGTCCTCACCCAGATACCTTCCCCTAGTACAATGACTTTCCTTGCATGCAATTTGTATGCATGAATAATTCAAATACAATCAAATAAGGTCATTACTCGACCTACTCGTTCGCCCGGCGATCCCACGCAGCCTACCAACTGACTCCTCTAGTTCCTCCTTCCTGCTGGGAAAGAGGCCTACCTCCTCGTGACGTCGTCCAGAGCGCTGGTAGGTTCTTAAAAGCAGGAGCGCACCTCGGGCGCTCTCTTTGTGCCTCGCAGCTGACCACCGACCACCCACTCCGTGCTGCTGGCGCTGACCCGCTGAGGTCCGGAGCCAGCCGCAACCTAATCGTCCGCCCGGCGATCCCACGCAGCCTACCAACTGACGCCTCTCACTCCTCCTTCCTGCTGGGAAAGAGACCTACCTCCTCGTTACGTCGTCAGAGTGTCAGTGGGTCCTTAAAAACAGGCATGCGCCTCGGGCTGCCCATCCCCTCAAGCCTATGGAAAATCTCATGAGATATGCATACCATGGTTGTCTTGGCCATGCTGGAGCTATAAGGATCATGTCCGCTATGTCCTGAATGCATTTCTGAATTGTTCTGGATATGAGCGGTATGGGAGGGTAGGCATACAGTAATCTCATCATCCATGGGATGAGGAAGGCATCCGGGGCATATCAAAGTTTGCTGGGGTAGATTGAGCAAAAGATCTGCATCTGACGGTTGATTTCCTTGGCAAAGAGTTCGATTGTTGGGAAGCCCCAATGATGGAAGATGGTGAGGGCCACATCGCGATTTAAAGTCCATTCGTGTGGGTGAAAAACCCTGCTTAGGCAGTCCGCCATTACGTTGTCCAGACCCGGAAGGTAAGTGGCCTGGAGGGATACCTGGGCTGTATTTGCCCATTGGAGTATTCAAATCGCTTCTCGACACAATATCCATGAACCGGACCCTTCTTCTTTGTTTATGTAGAACATGGTGACTTGATTGTCGGTGTACACCATGAGACATTTTCCCTGGACTTGAGAAGAGAAGGTCTGAAGCACCCTCCAGATTGCACATAATTCTAGGACATTGATTTGGTACGTGGATTCTTGCGGAGACCAAAGTCCCTGAGTTTTTATGTCGTCAAGTTGGGCTCCCCAACCTTTCCTGGCGGCATCTGTTGTGAGCGTTAGCTGATGAGGGGGCAACCTGAAGGGAGCTTCTGAGGATAGGTTGCTGGGAGAGAGCCACCACTGAATGTCTGCTTTCATTGGTTTGGTGAGTTGAACTCTGGAGTTGAGGGGCTGCAGGAACTGTGACCATTGAGTTTTGAGGCCCCATTGTAAGTGGCGCATGTGGAGTCTGGTGCGGGGAACTACATGGATGGCTGCCGCCATGTGGCCCAAAAGTTGAAGAACCTGACGTGCTATTGCTTGATTTTGGCCTAATAAGTTCTGCGCTAGGCCGGAAAGCATCTGCATTCTGTCCTGGGGAAGGCAGGCTCTCTCTTGTATGGTATTGATGAGAGCTCCTATGAATTGCAGAGTTTGCGTAAGTTGCAGGTGCAATTTCTCGTAATTGATGAGAAACCCCAGTGTCTGGAGACAGTTGATCGTGCGTAGTATGTGTGCTTGTAGCGTATTTGGATCCGACGCCACTATTAACCAGTCGTCCAGATAAGGGAATATTTGGATCGATAGTTGTCTGAGATGAGCCACCACCACTGCTAAGCATTTCATGAATACCCTTGGGGCTGAGGACAGGCCAAACGGCAGAATTTGTATTGGTAGTGCATATTCTGAACTTGAAAACAGAAGTTTTCAAGTTCAGAGTAGGCATCCTTCAGATCGATGGAGCATAGCCAATCGTTGGGCTGTAACAACGGTAAGATATTCTTGAGTGAAGTCATCTTGAACTTCTCTTTCTGGATATGTTTGTTGAGGTTTCGTAAATCCAGAATGGGACGGAGAACCCCCCAACTTCTTTGGGATGAGGAAGTATTGGGAATAGAATCCCTCATTTTGTTGTTGAAGAGGGATTGATTGAATAGATTTCTGAATCTGCAGATTCATTATCTCTGTATTGAGAGATGATGAGTGGGAAGATGTGGTCCATAGAGGAGGGATGTGGGGAAGGGATGGGAGGGTCAAGAAGTTCAGGCGATAACCTTTCTTGATTATGTTGAGCACCCATTGATCTGCAGTGATGGACTCCCAATTGCTGAGAGAGAAGCGCAGACGTCCTCCTATAAATGCTGGTGGTGATGGCTCTATGTCACTCAAAAAGCAGGCGGCTGCTTTTGTGGTGGTGCAGTTGCTTGTTTTGGTTGTCATTGTTGACGAGACCTGCCCCTTGATTGAGTGGGTTGCGAGGAATGCTTTGGTTGACCATATTGCTGAAATCTGTAAGGTATAAACTATCTGGAGTATGGACGTTGGTAGGACCTCCTGCGATAGGAAGGATAGAACCTTTGATGGGGTTTGTGTGTGTCCGGGGGGTGGTGAGAGAGAGTACCGCCGTGCTCTGCTCCTTTCATTTCCCTGAACTTGTCACCAAATAAATTATCGCCCACACATGGGATGTCTGCCAATTTTTCATGAACGTCATCATGAATTGCACTTGCTTTTAGCCAAGCAAGACACCTGGCTGCTATGGCTGTAGAAGAAGCTCTTGCAGAGGATTCAAAGCCTCATAGATTGATCTCAGCAAGTGCCATAGACCTTCTTCAATGTCTAGGAAGGGCTGTGGGAGGGTGTTATCTTCCGCTAGGCAAACGGGGTGCAACTTCTGAAGACACTCATACAGATATTGTGTCATATAAAATTGGTGATGTATTTTTGTGGACAATATTGTGGAGTGGTACACTCTTCAGCCAAAATCGACCAAACATTTGTTATCTCGGCCAGGAGGAGCATTTGCATGCAACTTAGAATGTTTTGCTTTTGCTAACGCCAATTCCACCACGATGGAGTTGTGTGGAAGTTGAGTGGATTCATAAATTGTAGAATTTCTCATCCTGTACTTCAGATCTGTTTTATGAGATGTGGCAGTTGTGGAAAAGGGGTTTTGCCACATCTTATGCAGGATGCCCTCCAGGACCAAATGAGGGGGTAAGGCCGTCAGTTCTGGTGGCATCTCAAAGATTTTAAGAATTCCCATCATCTCAGCCCTAGGATGAGGAATTTTCCCTGTTTCCTCCTGAAGAAGAGTCCCCACCTTCTCTATGAATTTGGCATATAAGAGGTCCTCCGGCGGTGAATAAGGTTCTGGTAAACCTTCCGGCGGGTCAGACGGCATTCTCGTGGAGGAGTTTGGAGAGGATGAAGTTATTTGTGAACCCAGACTGAGTGGGAGTGCCGGTGAAAGAATGTCAGCTGGATCAGTAGGCATAGGGACAGGCGATGGAGGTGGAGAATGTGGAGGAGACTCCACTGGTGGATTCGATTTCGCATGTTCCAGATCTTCAAAAAATGAACTTAAAGCCATCAAAATCCTTGTCAATGACTGTGGATGCCAGAGTTCCTGGTTGTGGTGGTAAATGCTCTGGAGTTGGGGATGGTCTTGTAAGTAAAGCAACCAATAATATATCTTGTGGAGTCGTTCTCTGGAGCTGAGGTACAGGTGGAATGACTGGTGATGGTCTGTGCCTTTTTACAAGAGGTACCTGCAGTTGAGGAGACAACCTTCTGGTGCGAGATACCGAGGATAAATCTGAAAAAGAACCTCCACTGAGTGATGTCCCTTTCGAGGATTGGGATTCCGGTTCAGAAAGGAGCTCAATATCTATCTCTGGACTGTCACGCGGACGCTTTGGTGTTGTGGAATGTCCAGATTGAGTGGATGAGGTTCCATGGGTGTGTTTTTTCTTATGAGACTTTTTTAAGGGCAGTGGTTGCTGTTCACGGCCTGATGGTGTCAATGACCTCGAGTCCTACGTCGCCTGTGCTGTAGTTTGCTTCGGGCATTTGGAGTGTGTCTTAGGCATGGGATGTTTGTCATGCGCCGTACGCATAGGTGGAGTCAAGTGCGCCGAAGATGCGCCATGCTCCAAAGATGTGCCGTGCGCCAATGATGCGTCGTGTGCTGAAGATGCGTCATGTGTCAATGGTGCACTGTGCGCCAATCTTCTCTTATGTTTTGAATACGTCGAGGCCTTCGGCGCCGGAGAATGGTTTTAATCAGGTGCAAGGCCTTGCGGCCCGATCGACGCACCCATGACTCCTTTCCGTTGAGGTACCCCTACTGGCCCCCGGCTTTCTTGGGGGGCTCTAAGGGTTTGTCAAACCCAGGCCCAGTACCTGGAACGGAACAGCGCGTTTAAGATGGACCAAGGGAGGAAGCCATCTTTGTGGACAGTTTTCCTTTCTTCGCTGGTCCTGGCGAAGAATGTGTGGAGGCTGATGGGACATAAAAGCCCATTTGGAGTCTCTCCATTTTCTCAGCATGCTGACGCTGGGCCCTCGGTGACATCCGACCACAGTCTCTGCATGAGGCTTGGTCATGGTCGGGGCCTAAGCAGATGTAGCAATAGTTATGTCCATTGGTGATGGACATAACTTTGCCACACTGACAGTATTTAAACCCGGATGGCTTTGAGGCCAATCCTGGATCGAAAAAATTCGAAAAGATTTCCTGGGTGGAAAAAATATGTCTGAGGAATAGAACCCCCGCGTGCGACTATCTCGCAGAAAAAAAGAAACTGAGGAGAAGAGGGCAAACGTGCGGGAAGATCACCGCACAGTCGCACAGAGTCAAAGCTCTGTGACTCACTGAGGAAACTCCGCCTACTTGGGGTTGCGATGCTTCCCAGACAGCATGGCTAATTCAGCACTGCTATCGATGGGAAAACACACATATTATGCTTTTTCCGTGTACATTAGAAAGTCATTGAGGTACGCATGCACCTGCTGAATCAAGAAAACAAATGCACATTCCTAACAAGAACAGTGAAAACTGACTGAGTGCACAGAGCCTTAGGGTCACAAAGAATGGACTTTCCCAGAGATATAGTGGTTTGCTTCCATGATTTCCTGATTAAGGAGCATGCACTCTGGTCAATATTGTCTGGCAAGTCCACAGTACTGAAAAATATAGCAATATATCGCTTGGAGAAGAGACGGCTGAGGGGGGATATAATAGAGGTCTTTAAGATCATGAGAGGTCTTGAACGAGTTGATGTGACTCGGTTATTTACACTTTCGAATAATAGAAGGACTAGGGGGCATTCCATGAAGTTAGCAAGAGCACATTAAAGACTAATCGGAGAAAATTCTTTTTCACTCAACGCACAATAAAGCTTTGGAATTTGTTGCCAGAGGATGTGGTTAGTGCAGTTAGTGTAGCTGGGTTCAAAAAAGGTTTGGATAAGTTCTTGGAAGAGAAGTCCATTAACTGCTATTAATCAAGTTTACTTAGGGAATAGCGACTGCTATTAATTGCATCAGTAGCATGGAATCTTCTTAGTGTTTGGTAATTGCCAGGTTCTTGTGGCCTGGTTTGGCCTCTGTTGGAAACAGGATGCTTGATGGACCCTTGGTCTGTCCCAGCATGGCAATTTCTTATGTTCTTATGTTCTTAATGACCTTAAAGAAAAGGAGAGATTTATGAGAGGTGACTACTATTTTAAAAAAGGAGAACATAAGATATAGGTGGCTTTACCCTTTGGGCCTAACTTTTACAATAGGTGGGATTATGTCCTATGTAAAAACTGGAGAAAGCAAAGATTATCTTATGGAAATTACTTATCACTGGTGGAGTGACTTCTGCTTCCAAATCAGCTAAAACTAAATATGAATCCATTGAATGAAAACGACAATTCCGTGTACACAAATTTCACTCAGATTGACCATGCACATTACAAATTAAGGAAAGACCTCATATAAGTAGGTACGAGACTGCACCTAGGCTTTGGGGTAGATCTTAAAAAAATACGCGATCGCGTACTTTTGTTCGCGCACCAGGCGCGAACAAAAGTACGCGATCGCGCGCGCCGAGCCCAGCGCGCGCTGCTTGTTCCCTCCGAGGCCGCTCCAATTTCGGAGCGGCCTCGGAGGGAACTTTCCTTTGCCCTCCCCCCACCTTCCCCTCCCTTCCCCTACCTAACCCACCCACCCCCCCCCGGCCCTATCTAAACCCCCCCCCCCCTACCTCTGTCGGCAAAGTTACGCCTGCTGAAAGCAGGCGTAACTTTGCGCGCGCCGGCCGGCAGCCCCGCTCCGTGTTCCGGTCCCGGGGGCTGGTCCGGAGGCCTCGACCACGCCCCCGGGCCGAAACCACGCCCGCGTCGCCACCCCCAAAACGCCACGTCACGCCGCGTCATTCGGCCACGCCCCGACACACCCCCTCCCGCCCCTTTTAAAAAACCCCGGGACTTAAGCGCGTCCCGGGGCTCTGCGCGCACCGACGGCCTATGCAAAATAGGCGCACCGGCGCGCGTGGGCCCTGCGCACGTAGATCCGCCCGGATTTACGCGCGCAGGGCATTTAAAATCCGCCCCTTAGTGTCTTATGTCTTTCATCGAGAGTGCCTGTATAATTATAATCATAGGTATGGAATAGATTCTCGTACTTCATGTCCCAAATATTTTTGAAACAATTTTGTATGCAAATAATTACCTCCTAATAATTTGCTTCCTAAAGCACCTTCTATGAAGGAAGATTTTTCTAAATGGCAACATGTACCTAGAGGGAACAGAACATTGCAAAAAAAAAAAATCAGATGAACCTATGGAGCAAGGAAATTATTCGGAATGATGTTTTAAACCCTGGAAGATGATGCGGCAAACCATGATTGACAGCTGACTGGAACCGAGAATGCCTTATGATTGACATGTAGGAAGGTGCACATATAACGGGGGTAATATGCCTTATGAATTTGGTTGATACTCTATGAGTCAGCAACATCTAGATAATTATTT
Organism: Rhinatrema bivittatum; assembly: GCF_901001135.1. Classification (NCBI taxonomy): domain Eukaryota; kingdom Metazoa; phylum Chordata; class Amphibia; order Gymnophiona; family Rhinatrematidae; genus Rhinatrema; species Rhinatrema bivittatum. Next base: position 120,043,281 of record NC_042620.1, read on the forward strand.
ATACATGAAGTCTGGGGATGCAAATGGACACTGTGAATGGAATTTTTTTTTCTTTTGCTGAAAGAATGGACTCTTTGGTTTAAGGCATTAGTGTGAATTGATGGACTTATACTATGTGAGAAAAGTATTGGGGAATTTTAAATTATTTTAAATTATTAAATTGTATAGGGTTACTTGATTACTTAGGGCAGCACATCCTGATGGGCGCTGTACTTCCTTTGCAGCTCCACCTGCAGAGTGTGGCACTGGTGTTAATGGTGGGGATAAGAGAATTAGGAGGAAAGGGGGAATATTAGGGATACTAAGGAGGAGGTGTGATGGGTGGATTTCAAAGATACCTATATTAGTCTCAGTATGGCACTGTTCACTTTTAGGAAATTATAAAGGGAAGAAATTTATTTCTGTTGGGTAAGGGCTTTCTCAGAAATGTCCTCGAGACACGAAGCAAATGTTTTACATGTGAAATAAAGAGTCTATAATTTGCATACTGTGCCTGAATGTCAGGGGTTTAAATAATCCTATGTAGAGGCAACAAACTTAAAGGAGGCTCAAAGAAGGAAGGCATCTATCCTGCTTCTAGAGGAAATTCATTTTATACTGTAGGTGAGAGGTAAAGAGCAGGAATTATCCAATAGATTTTTTTGATTCTAAGAAGGTCATGGAGAGGAGAAGGGAAATAGGTATATTGTTTATAAAAGATTCATATATAGTGGTCAATGATGTTTTGAGGGACATGGAAGGAAGATATCTTTTTTTGAAGTGTAAGTAGGATAACCTTATCTTTATATTGGCAAATATTTGCACTCCCAGTGAAAATCAAGACCAATTATTTTATATACTTTCAGAACACCTGGTGAGTTTTGTGGCAAGTCCTCTTTTGCTGGGGGGGGATTTAAACCTCTATCTCCTGTGCTTGATAACTCAGGAGTGTCAAGTCTGTGACAGTGTGTGCATATATCCTAGCTGAAGAAACTGGTATTTAAGTTTAGTCTAGTCGATGTGTGGCGAGTAAGTAACCCCCCTCACACACCGGGTTTATGCCTTTTATTCTCACGCACAGGGCCATTTTATCCATAGGGCAAATGGGGCTCTTGCCCAGGGCCCAAAGCTTGATCCCAAAAAAACAAAAAAATTAAAGAAAGAATAAAATGGTAAAAAAAAAAAAAATGAAAAAGAAGAGATGGTAAAATAAGATAGATAACTAATATGCCATATTATCTTCTTTAAGTCTTAACAAAGATCGGCTGAGTGAGTCCATGGTTCATAAATTGCGCAAAACATTTATATGGTAAGCATGGTTTGCCCAGGGCTTCATAGAGGCTTAAAACGGCCCTGCTTACCCACATGGATCTTACATATTAATCTGATATTAATTGATAGGGGGTTGATACAGGAATTAGTTTCATCTGGCACACGTAGTATTTCATGTTCTGACCATGCATCAGTTTGTGCAGACTAAAAGAAAATGAAGACATACACTAGTTGGAAATATGATGACTTATTAAGAGATAAATAGAAATATAAACAAATTGAAAACATAATCCAAAAGTATTTGGAGTTTAATGGACTAGTCCAGGAGTGTGGAATAGCAGACTCACTGGGATTGTTTAAAAGCTGATAGCATGGCCTGTGAGAAATAAAAAACAGAAAGTGAATGAGATTAATAATATAATGGATTTGATTCAAAAGCTGAAAACACACACAAAATGACAAAAATACCTCTTTTAAGAAATTGTGGACTTCATTAGAAAGAGAAAGAGAACTTAAGAAATTGCATATGGAAGAAATCAATTTTAGCATGCAGTTGATAAAATAAGCTTACTATGAACAAGAAATAAAGCTGGTAAAATGCTAGCATATCAGTTGAAGAATAAAATAGCACAAAAAAATCAAGATTTGCAAATTAAAGACAAGGAAAGTAAAACTCTCTCTGATCCAAGTCATATTGCTGATAGATTCTCTCAATACTATCAGGAATTATAGGGGTCGATTTTCAAAGGAGTGCATGCCCATCCATGTGCACGCGGTTCCTGGCGCATCCACATGGACACGGCTATTTTATAACACGCGCATGTCGGTGCGTGCATGATATGAAATACGATATCTGCACGCACATGTGCAGCAGATTTTAACATCCGTGCATGCATGTGCGGGCAGATGGCCTCCTCCACACGCGGGGGGGGGGAATTTTCAAAGCCCACACGCAGCGACGGGACTATGGCTTCCCCAGTTCCCTATTACCCTACCTAATCTTCCTACCCTTTCTCCTCTCCTCTCCTCCCCGACCCCTAACCCTTCCTAACTACAGTAATCTGTGCGCACCAGCTAGCTGCCAGCGTGCGCTGCCCCGGCCCGCTCTCCACCCCACCCTGCCCCGACCACACACCCCGGCCCGTCCCTTTTTCAGGGCCTGGCACGTCTGCACGTAACAGGGGTTATGTGCATGGCCGAGCCTGTTCTAAAATGCACGCAGCGCGTGCCAGGTCCAACCACGTGCATATCCCCCACTTTTTATGCACGTGGCCCTTTGAAAATCGACCTGATATGTTCTAGATCCTGAGATTCTGGATAAGAGAATGAATGAATACTTTATTGATGTAAATTTACCCCAGTTGACACCTGAGATTCAGTTAAGACTTAAGACGTTTTGGAGCTGGAGATTTTGCAGGGAATTAAGGCTTTAAAATCAGATTAGTGTCCAGGTTTGAATGGCTTTATGGCTAGGTTCTATAATAGATTTAGCAGCATTCTTGCAAAACCTATGGAGCTAATTTGCAAAGGAGTTACGCACGGAAACATGGCAAATTTGTGCATTTGTGGAACAGACACACGCATACCTGATTTTCCAAAAGGGCAACATATGCAGGTATACGCACGTTCATGAACAAAAGTATGTGCATACAAAGGGGTTTGTTTGGGGCATGTCAGGGAATGCTCTGCAACTTTGTGCGTAATTTGCTATTTTATAAAGAACGTGCTTGCAAATGTCATCAAGGCTGCGCAAACACTTTTATTATAGCTAACTTACATGCCAAATTCAAACTTGCATTATCTTTTTCAACTTGGTGTTTAGTGGCTGGCTTCTCCCAGTTTGTGGACAATGCTGCAGCCTAGGAAGAAAGGCAGAGGGGTTGGGGGGAGGAAACAATCAGGGAAAGGTGTGTTTGGCTGTAATCTTTAATTTTGTCAAGTTTGCTCTCAGCCACATAAAAAAATTTGCTGGATTGGTTTTGGGAGAATCTGTTAGTGAATGGCACGGCATTGCAGAGAGGATTAGTGTTTGTGTATTGTGGTTTCTGGAGCATACTGGGGGGGGGGGGGGAGAGTGAGTGTGACTGGGATAGACTGGAGGGGTCAGTGACTGACTGGGGCATACTGGGGGCTGAATGGCAGGACAAATAACATTCAAATGACAATAATAAACTTATGGATACTGATGTCACAAACGAGGAGGAGGAGGAGAAAGTACCCCTTACAGACAGTATACTGGACCAGGGCATAGTTTCTGGACCTGTCTGAGGAACAGGTCATGCATAGATACAAGGTCAACAAGAAATCATACTGAACCAATACCAGCAGTTAGAACAGGATTTGTGCCTTTCCACCTGGAGATGCCACACCTTGCTAGTACACCTCAAGGTCATTTCGGCCTTGGGCTTTTGGCTTCAAGTACTTTCCAGACACTTCTTGAATCACAGCTGGAATAATCCATTCAGTCACCTCCATATGTATTGATCAGTTTCAGGCTGCATTTCCCCTCAGTTTTGGAGACTATTGATTGCAATCATTTCCCTATAAGAGTACTAGATTCCAAGAAGACTTCATACTGCAATGGTTTCCACTCCCTCAATATGCAGGTGATCTGTGATGCCAAGGGAATCATCATGAATGTCATGCCCAAATTTCTATGATCCTGTCTTGATGACTATATCTTCTCACAATCAGGAATTCATAACCATTTTCAGGAAGGTCACATCACTGGGTAGGTATCGGGTTCAGTTCTATAATGAGGCATGGTGAGGTGGCAAACTCAAGAAGTACCCCACCTCACTTTGCCTTTTGCATCTATATCCCAGCGCTATATAAAAAGCTGGTGCATATCTAAACTCATGGGCAAGAAATTAGAAAAAAATTAGAAATTAGAAATTTCTCCCTCCTCCCCCCCTCCATGAACAACCTTCCTTCCCCCTCCCCCCCCCCCCATTAGCAAACCTCCCTCCCTATGCGCTTAGTCTCGCTCTAATAGTGCATACTGCTACTGTTCCTAGTTATGTTATGTTATATTATCCAAGTTGTTCACTCCCTTGTTCATTGTAAGACATATGTTGTCATTGTTTTCTACTTGTTATAATGTAAACCGGAGTGATAAGTAATTCTGTTACCTGAACTTCGGTATAAAAAGAAGTTATAAATAAATAAATAAATAAGAGGACCTGTGCAGCAGTGCCATTTGAAGACATGCTGGAGGGGTTCCCACACCTCGCCAGCAGGAAGATGACCTGTGTGGTAGCATCGACTAATGATGTGCTGGTGGGGTTCCCACATCCCGCCAGTAGGAAGAGTATCCACACGGAAGTGCCAACTAGTAATATGCTGGTGAAGCGGGCCCATGCTGCTGTGCCTAAGGTCCATTGGTGGGCCTGATGTTGACCTGCTGGCTGGGGACCCAAATCCGACCAGCTGGCCAGACGATGATGCAGGGGGCTGTGAGGAAAAGGAAGGAGGAGGGATATGAGTCATGGTAGTGAAGGGAAGGGGAGTGAGAAGGACAATGAGTAACTGAGTGAAAGGGAAGGTAGTGGGGTGGGAAGGGAAGGGAGATGAGTGATTAACTGAGAAGGAAGGGAGCAGAGTGGGAAGGGAAGAAGGTGAATGACTGAGTGAGGGAGTAGGGAAAGGAGTGACTGAGTGAGAGGGAAGGAGTGGAAAGAGGGTTAGTGCCTGAGTGAGAGGCAGGGGTGTGAGAAGGGAAAGGAGATGAGTAACTAAGTGAGAGGGAATGGAGGGGAGTGGGAAATGAAGAGTGTGAGTGACTAAGAGAGAGAAGAGAGTGAGAAGGGAAAGGGATACGTGCATGAGGGAAGAGAGGAGTAAGAATAAAAGAGGAGAAAAGGATGTGTGTGTGTTCAAATGAACATGTGTGTATATGAGAAAGAAAAAGGAGAGTATGTGTGTTTCCCTACTCCCCCCATTAAACCATTACAATCTGGAATCAAATGTTTCCAAGCATGGAGAACAGGAAAAAAAATGTTCTCTTTATTAGTTTTAATTATAAGATGTTGTTCTATTTGTCACCTGTTTTGAAATATTGTTTTTATTAGTATGGTTGACTACTATGAATGTTTTATATTTGTTGATTTTATTGTATTGAGGAAAGGAAATATCTGGTTTTTGCATTGTTGCATTGAATATAGAGACTGGCTTGTACCAATTTCCAGTTCATTTTTTGCATAGTTCTATTTAAATTTTATGGTCTCTTTATTCTGTATTTGGTTCGGGTTTGTCTGTGTTCTGCATTTGTGACTGAGGCGAGGTATACTGCTAGTGTGTACTTTCTGTGTGGGGATCTATAGCAATCTGGCTAGTTGTTTTCCCAATAGGAGGTGTATTAGTGTTTCAGGTCCTGGTGTAATATTATTTGCAGCATTGCATTTTCATAGGTAGGGTTATTACTGTTTGAGTGCTGGCATTTAGTGCTGTTTTAGTATAGGAGGTTTACTATATTATAATTGTAATTCAGTTTACTCATGGCTTTCTAAAGGTCAAGGCTGCAGCCAATGCACTTTACAATAGATCTAATAGCATATGGGTTCCAAATGTCTTTTTTACAGCGTTTCCTGGTTGGCACCATAGCAGTGCATGCAAATATAATGTACATATTGTTGTGATATTTTTATTTCAGAAGGCTGTACATTATGTTTAATGCCCTTTTTCATATAAAATCTCCATTTTTGTGTCAGGGAAGTGTTGATAAACATTTTTTAAATGCATATGTGGCATCCACTACTATTTTTGCCCTGTTTCCATCTTAAGAAGTTTTTGCATCCTCCCCTGCTATATTCCCACCTTTTTGTAGGCACTGGCAGTGGATCAGGGTCATTGCCTCACCCTAATGGGGGTGGGGGGAGGACTTTTCTGCTTCCTGGTAGATTGTACCCAAGGAGAGTGTAGTTTAGAGTTTGAAGTTAGAGAAGAATTGTAGATGATTGTTGAATTTTTGGACACTGTGAGCCAGTTCCTGAGAGAAGGGTAAATCCCTGATATCTTGAAGGACCGAGTCCTAGAGTTTTTCCACGTTTGCGCCTAGATAACAGCAGAGGAGAAGACCTGGGGATTTATTGCTGTTAAAGAGAGATTTTTGTGACTGACTGTTAGATTTAATTAAAGAGTTTTTTGATAAAGTGATTTTTTTTTTTTGTCATCCTAGCCCTTATCTTATGCTGGTTACTAAAGAAGATCACCTTTCCCGCCAGGGGGAAGGCATTTTTGAGTTGGACACTGGTTCACTTGGGAGAATAACAACTAGAGGATTTACCATGGCCAAAGAGACTATTGCTTTTCTTTTATCATGATTTTTCTGATGTTATTTTTCATTTTTTCCATGCTGGCCTGGATCTTAATTTTCAAACTTTGAGCACATTTTTTCATTTGAACACCATTCTCAGACTCCATGGTTTATTTGCCATCTGTATCTCAAGAGGAAACGTTTTCCCACCTGAGAATCACTAGGAAGAATGGGGGGATGACTGTATCCAAGACTGTACCAGGGGCCTAGGAGGTAAAACCTTCCCCCACTAAATGAACCCCCGTGTCTCCAGGGGTTCTTGAGAGGCGTGTGTAAGAAAAGGAGAGGTCCAGGACATAGAAAACTTTGTGACCCCCTAAATGTGTTGCACCCCACGAAAGGGAGGTTACACATAATTTTAATTGTATGTGGAGAGGGTCAGAGGAAGGGGTGGCATAAGGCTGTAAGGTTTGCCTAGGGCACCTAATACCCTTGCACCAGCCCTGAGAGAGTGTGCCACACACTGACTCCCACCATTCACCCATCTCCGACATCCCTAGGAGCAGATGATGGGGAATGGTGGGAAATAGATGGTAGAATTCCCAGGAGTTTGGCAGGGTTGCCAGCTTCCTAGAAATATAATCTCTTCCACTCTTCCACTCCTCTAGGAACCCCAACCCCTGGCTCCCCCCTTCCTCAGCATTTCAAATCACTGAAATGGCCAGACTCTATGGGGGGCATACAGACCTCTCAGTGATTTGACCTGTGCCATGCCTTTCATGAGGGGGGAGGGATGCCCTCTCATCCCATAGTTCAGGCAGCAGATTGCTTTGAGCTGCTCCTGGTAGGTTTGCTGCTCTCACTACAACCACACTGCTACTAATCTTTGTCCCTTTGTCCCAGGAAGCCTGCTCCATCCTCTACCTAGGAATAGCTCCAGTACCTTCCACTATGGGATATCTCACTCAGCTCTTCTCTGCCTTCTCTTCTCCACTTAAAACCTGTCTCATGATGTGGCTGGCATACCCACAGACTGTAGCAGATATGCACTACAACAGGACCCCCTGACAGGCTGGGGCAGTCATCGAGTGGCCTACTCAAAACACATTTGCACTGCCTGCACATATCTGGAGGATGTTTTCTCTAAAAGCCCACCAAGGTCTGTGAGATATTTCTTAGTCCTCTACATGCTTCATAACCTCACCAAAACCAGAGGCCTGCCTCCTCCAGAGGGACTAAATGATTATCTTGAGGAACAGGAGGAAGATGAGGCATACCACCTGAGTGCTGAGGAATTACAAGAGATACATTACCAGGCTCACCAGCGGGTTGTAGAGGAAAGGAGCACGCTCATTCAAAGATTTTCAATGGTGACGGAGCATTTATTTACAAGTCAATGGTGACATTAGTGCATAGAAAACAATAAATTGTTCCTTCCTAGGCTGTCCTCTCTTTTTAGGAGGTGGTTCTAGTGCCTTGGACTGGTCTAGTCAGACACTCTTCCACAGATGTGTCCAGTCACTACTAACAGTGCTTTCAGAGGGCATGGACACTAAAAGCAGTGGCATGGGGTCCAGAGGGCTCTAGGAGAGTAGCTCCTGAGAGCTGACATCAGGGAGCGGGAGAGGACAGAGGCTAAAGGCCTGCCAGCTCTGGTGTGCCTCTCTGCTTCAGCAGCAGTACAAGAAGAGTCTAACGTCATGATAGCAGAAGGGGAGCCTTCTTCTGTAGTAGTGTCTTTTCCAATCCTCTCTACAGCCACCTCTATGGCAGCTAGAGTATAAGCCTCTGGACTAAAGGTTGGGGCTCCAGCTACACATTCTGCCTCTGTAGCCAAGGAATGCTGCAGCGATTCTACGCAAAGGCTTCCAGCGACCTTCCTGCCTCCTTTGCCCCACAATAGCATCAGGACCTGGGTCCTGAAGTCCCAGGTCCAAACGGGGAGATGGCCCTACCAGGAAGGGGAGAGGGATGGGTGGCTGTCTAGGTCTGAAGCCTCCCATGGAGAGATAGAGGCTATTATGCCACTGCAGGGTCCACTGTTTGTTGCTGTAGTGGTGGTAATGTCGGCGGATGCTCTCCGGCAGCAGGCGCAATTGCTGCAGCAACAGAATGGGTCAGGAACCTTTCATTCTCCTCTTCCTCTGACAAGCTGGTGAACAGAGCAAAAAGTGTGTATCAAGCATTCAGCTGGTGTGCTCTAGGGTGTGATGGGCAGCATCGTACAAACTGTTAGAGGGCATTCATTTCCAGGAAAGGTGGAGGCAATGGGAAGTACTCCTAGCGGTGGGACACCCATATGCTATGGAGCAGTGGTTCTCAACCTTTTTTTGGCCGGGACACACCTAACAGATGGTTCTCACATGCGTGACACAGTGAACATGTGGCCATCACGGGGCTAAATGTAAACATACACTCTGCATCCACAGGAATCCCCTCAACCCCCAGCAATGAGTGCAGAGCAGATCTAGGGCATTACCCTGTACAACTCGCCATACAAAAAAGATATTCTGGCTCTGATGACATCTCAGGAAAAGCAAAACAAACTCCCTTTACTACCAGGCACAACAGCTTTCCTTATGAAAAGACAGTAATTTACCTCTAATGCATATCTCCTATTGAGAAAACAAAACAAATAAGATTGATACAAATGTCTACATCCTAGTAAAATACCTCACCTCGGTCACACACCCAGAACTGACCTTCACCAAGAACAGAAAAACCACAAATTATAAATATGGAGACAGAAACTGGAATGGAAAACCAAAAAAGCCACTCTGCAGGCAGTGCGAACCTGGAGAAATGGAAAGAGAAATATAGCACCTAACAGACTCTCAGGATTTGCAATAATACACACAAACTAACCCGCACAAAGTTACACCTGTATTATGGAATATACTCAAACAGTAACAACCCTATCTAAGAAATACAACTATTAAACCAGGCCCTAAACACTAATATATTTCCTATTGGGAAAACAGAATAAGCCAAGCTGCTATAGAGCCCCACACAGAAATAATTGTAAAGTTATACCAAAAATATTACAAAACAGCTGCTGAACAGAATATCCAACAATTAAAAACATTACAATTATTAAAACATGTCCAAATATCAATAAATATTTCAAAACAGCAGACATCGCATAATACCCAATAATTAAAATGGCAGTCAATCAAGAAAAATAAATTTTAAAAGCCACCTTTACTTACCCTCTCCAGCAACTCTCCTACTCCTTTCCCTTCCAGTCCAATAGCACTCACCAGAAGCAGCAAGGGCTGCTGAAGCTCTGTCCTCACTGTCCTCTTCCTTAGCGCCCATAACCAGTCACTCTCACACACACACACACACACACACACACACACACACACACACACACACACGCACCCAATTAGACCCCATGACCAGTCTCAGTCTCTCTCACACCAGTCACCTTCCTGACCAGTCTCTCTCTCAATCACACACATGTTCTCTTATATATAAGCTCTCAATCACACACAAATGCTCTCACACCCATTCACACCAGCTCTTACCCAGGCTCCCATTCACACCCACACACCGATTCACACCCACAAGCTCTCACCCAAGCACCCATTCACACCAGCTCTCACCCAGGCTTCCATTCACACCCATTCACACCCACACACACAAGCTCTCACCCAGGCACCCACACACACAAGCTCTCACCCAGGCACCCACACACACAAGCTCTCACCTATTCATACCCACAGACACAAGCTCTCACCCATGCATCCATTCACATCCACAGACATAAGCTCTCACTTAGGCACCCATTCACACCCACAGACACAAACTCTCACCAAAAACCTCTTCTTCCTTCACTGCAGGGATGGGTTCCAGTTCCTCTGCGGTTTTACTCTGGTGGGCCTTCCTTTTTCCGCCGCCACGGGGATAGGCTCCCATGGTGGGCTCGGTCGGGGTCAGGTTTCCTCTTCGCCACCATGGGGATGAGCTCCCGTGGTGACCTTGCTTGGTCGGAGTCAAGTTTTCCTCTTCACCGCCATGGGGATGAGCTCCCATGGCGGCCTTGCTTCATCGGGGTCAGGTTTCCTCTTCGCCATCATTGTGGCCTTGCTTCGTCGGAGTTCAACCCTGCTATTCCTCCCATCCCAACCCCGGGCTATACGATGTCTGCCTCACCAGCCAATCAAAGGCTTCCTCCCTTCTTCCTACTCCCACTGGCAGATAGAAGGAAGGAGGCTTCTGATTGGGGTGTGTGGGGGCAGGCAGAATGAAGGAGACTTCCCATTGGGCAGTGGGGGTAGGAAGACAGGAGGTTTCCAATTCTCCCACGGGGGCTGGAAAAAGGGAGAAGGAAAGTACAACAGGGCAGCGGGACACCAGGAGTCGCAACACACCTGCCAGGGTTTGCCGACACACTGGTTGAGAATTGCTGCTATAGAGGGTGGCAAGGCCATATATAGGTTTTCAGAGATATGTAGCCTTCTGTACAGCAGTTCTTTACAGCATGATGCCTAGCTAGTGATAGGGGCTCGGAGGTAGCCTCAGTGTCTGGGGAGTATGTGTTGCCCTAGATTCTAAGCCATCAATGGACATGATGCAGCCATCAGTCTATGGGTCTTTGTTGGATGGGAGGCCTTGTTGGATAGGAGGCCTTGACATTCCATGGTCAATGGAATAGGTTCTAACACCATCCTAATTTCAGTAGTTGGCCTATGAGTACTTTACAAGTTGTGCTTCATGACAGTGCTGCCCGTGACCAGGGAGTTGCCAAGGATGAAATTAATGTACATGAGGGTTTCTTGAAACTCTAGGTTGGGGTGGCCAACTCTGGTTCTCAAGAGCCACAAACAGGCTTGGTTTTCAGGATATTCATAATGAATATGCATGAGATATACAATGGAGGCAACGAATGCAAATCTATCTCATGCGTATTCATTACTGATATCCTGAAAACCACACCTGTTTGTGGCTCTTCAAGACAGGAGTTGGCCACCCCTGCTCTAGATACAAACAAACTCCTGTAGAGTGGCAGTGCAATAGAGGGGCCTTTGATGGAAACAGGAAATAGGCAGACCATGTTGACATCTCTCCAGTGTGCATTTAACAAACTTACCTCCAGTCTCCTCCTGCCAGGCATGCAGCTGGTGGAGCTACTCCATTCCTTTCAGTGCAACTCCCAATCCATGTTATTGAGGTTCTCATTCTATACACAGAAATAGAAATACAAAGCTGTAGCTCAATGTTACTGGTTCTGTGACCTCCTCAATGGTATCTTTTCATTTTTTAAACTGAAGCCGTGACTCTGTTTCATGGCTTTATGCTTTCGCTTCCTGCAGCAATATGTGGTATCCTGCCACCTGGCCAGAAAATACACCAGAGCAGGGACAATCCTCAAGCAGCCAAGATATCCAGTTTCAAGAAGGAAATTGCAGGCCAGTCCAGCCTTTTGGACAACCCCATTCTGATGCATTATGGCCCCATAAGCATTGATTTCAAAGGAAAGAACCTGAGACTGGATAATACACAGCTTTGGGGTTTAAATTTATAACCAGAACAGGTCCAAACTTCTCCTTCCTGAAACTGGGACACTTGTCAGCTCTGCAATAGGGGCCAGCACCAAAACCAGAAACATGTCCCTAAAGATGTTCTTTCCCTTTCCTGGACTTTTACTTTACTTATGAGCTTTTCCTAATTTAGTACCTTTTTTCCTACCCTTTTATATTACTCTTTCAGTATAATGCTTTAGCAACACATATATATTTGTTATGCCAATAAAGTCATATGAATCTGTTTCTGAATCCATTTTTTACTTTTAGTTTATGCCCTACCATAAGCCCTCAATGCCCCATTTCCACAATCCTTCCACAAGCTCTCTCCTGAAAGACCCTCCCAAAAGCCCCCTACTTTCACCTCACCTATTAAAAGATCCCCAAAAAGCCCTCCCAAACACGCCACAACCCCCTTATCCCCACCTACCTTCTTTGTTCCAACAATTACTTACCCCATAGGGGTAGAAAGCTCCATGATGTCTCATCTGCCAATTGTTCCTCCTGACCCAATGGATCAGAAACAAGAGGGCCTCATTCCTTGCCACCAGGGACACCAGTCTAAACACATCCCTGATGGTGAAATGTGGCTGCCTTGATGGGGGGGGGGGGGAGCAATGAATCCACATTTCCAAGTGCATGCATATTTGTTCATGAAATTGAAAAGTACACGTATACTTTGGGGGCCATAGAGATGCATAAGCTGTGCATAAGCATCTGCACAGATTCTAAACTACAACTGTAAATATGTGCGCACCCATATACGCACATATATGGGGCCATGCGCAGTTGTTTGAAAGTTATCCTCTTAGTGTACATTTTTTAATGTGATGCTGGCAGCAGAGGATATTTCACCATCAGTGAAGTCAGCAGGCATAACTGTTCTGCCCAGAAGGCAAGAATAAATAGTTGTAGGCCTTTATCCCAGCTTAATGTTGATGTAAAAAATTTAGTTAGAATTTTAGCAACTACACCTGCAGGGCTGGCTAGTTTTGATACACTAGGATCAGTCTGGATTTGTTCGAGTTAGACAGGCCTCTGATCATTTCCGTAGATTGCTTAACCTTATCTGGATGGCCCAGAGGAATAACCTTCCAAAGCTTTTACTGTCTATTGATGCTGAAAAAGCATTTGACAGGGTACATTGTGAATTTCTTTTCAAAGTGCTGGAGAGAATAAAAGTAGGTGACAATTTTCTTAGATGGATTACATTGCTCTATAAGGCTCTGGAAGCCTGTGTAAAAGTGAATGGCAGGAACACTGTTTCTGTTCCTTTATTCTAGGGAATGAGACAGGGTGCCTGCTGTTTCCTCTGTTACTTGCTTTAACTATGGAGACATTGGAAGATTAAATAGTAGAAACGTGAGTATTAAGGGTGTCAAGGTGGGATCAGTAGAATATGAGATATCATTATTTGCAGATGATATTATATTTACAGTGGTAAATTCTATTTTGACCCTCCCTGTGCTTGTTCAAGAGCTACACCGATTTTGAAAAGTGTCTTGTTTCAAGGTTAATATGGGCAAATTGGAGGTGTTGAATGTTACTATATTAGACTCAACTGCATCCAGTCTAAAAAAAGTTTTCCTTTTTAATAGGCAATGGATTATGTACAGTATTTTGGGAGTGAGAGTTATATCTGATAGACATACATTATTACAGGTCAGCTACTCACCATTGATGAAATCTTTAACAAGTGACTTAAAGAATTGATCTAAGCTAAATTTCTCATGGTTTGGAAGCTTGGCTAGTGTTAAAATGACAGTACTTCCATGCTTTTGCTATCTATTCCAAACACTGCCAGTAATAGTCCCTGATGCAATACTTAAACACAAACAAAAAATATATTTGGCTATTTCTGAAGGAAAAGGCCTCCTAGAATGGCAAGGAAAATGCTCTATCATCCTAAAGATCAGGGTGGTTTAGGGATATCTAATTTGAAAAACTATTTGTAGGATGGGGATTCCAAACTTAAACAATGGGCAAAAATTCAACAAGTTTTTAGATGGAACTCCTGTATGTGGTTATTTGGCAAAGCTAGGGAAGCGAAATATCCTCTAAACCCATTTACAAATATGTCATTACTGATATGGGATGTAATAGGTCAAAGCTAGGAGTGCCTTCTCTCCTCTTACTCCTCTTTGCTACAATTGCAGCAGGATTGACATCCAACGTATTTTGAAGGTGGAAGCTATTGGGTCTTTCAAGGTTAGGGATAATGTTTGAGGGGGTTAGGCTTCATACTTTTGAACAAGTGGTGGAAGGGAGCAGTTACAAGACACAGGCTGACTTGGATATTTGCAGTTGTGTCACTTTTTGAATCAGAAGGAAATTAAGCCATTCTTCCTCAGAGGAAGGAGTAGATTTGAAAGTTTATGTAATAGAAAGCAGGTTCTAGAGGGCTTATTTCTAAGTTATATAAGCTCCTTCAGACACCCGTGGTTGAGAAGCTGAATCCCGAGCTCTTATGGAAAAGAGAGCTGAACTGTGACATTTCTGAAGATGACTGGGATACAAACAAAGCAAATGTAGTGAATATACTTTATACCTATTTCTGCTAATATACTTAAAAATAGTTATAAAGTATTTATGGTAGTATTTAGTCTCTCAGAGACTGAATAAAATGTATCCTCAAGTCTCAGACAGATGCTGGCAGAATAGTGGGTCTCTGGGCTCTACGCCTCATATAAAGTGTGAGAGTCCTGCGATTATAAGTTATTGGAAAATGTTTCAAACCCCCATCCTTGATATAATTGAAGTAAACCTTACATGGCACCCCTAAATATTTCTTTTTTACTTTCCCAATACAGCAAACAAGTTAATTAGGCAACTTTTCATAGAAGCTAAATGTGAAATTGTATTTTATTGGAAGAATGCTGAAGCACCTGCTGTTTCACCTTTGCATAATTCTTTCTGAAATGTATATCGGATGGAGTTTTTGACAGCACTGCATAGAGAGACTGTTTCTACCTTTCAATCTATTTGGTGACCCTTTGAAAACTGGAGCAAACAAATTATAAAATGAGGATTTATGATCCCAATACGGGATTATGTTTGTGCTATATTTTGTGATAGAGGTGGGTGGGATGGAAGGAAAGGGGGGAAGGTTAAAACCTTGGAAATTTGATTCCTGTTTTATTACGCTGGTTTAAGCTGTATTATTGGATTTGCTTCTGTTGGACTGTGTATTTATCTAGTACTGGAATTAATAAAAAATGTTAATTAAAAGAAAAAAGACAACAGAGATAGAAGGAGAGGAGAATAGTTATATATAGTTACAAGTGCCTCAAACTCCCATGATGCATTGGAGGTGGAATGCTGGAAAAAGCATGCTTCAGGTTAGTAGAAACACTAATTTTTTTTTTTTATTATTTATACTTTATTAAGTTTTTAAACAATTTAACATTGCAAAAACACAAGAAAATACCCTGTTTACATCAATCCTTCTTATCAGGCAAAACATAATATCATACAAATCAAAAACAGTAGTATTTAGTCCACATTACTGTAGAAACACTAATTAGTACCTGATTCACTTTGGGATTTATTTTGTCATAGACAAAACAGAAAAAAAAAAAAACACCTTAGGGCCGGATTTTTAAAAAGTTACGCGCGTAACCGGTCCTGCGTGCACCGGGCCTATTTTAAAAAGGCCCGGCTTCACATGTAAAGCCCTTGGACGCGTGTAAGTCCCGGAGCTTTAAAAAAGGGGTGGGGCAGGGGCAGGGGCAGGGCCAGAGGCCTCCGACAGAGAGGCCATTGCTGCTCTGTTGGAGGATTGTGTGCCGGCAGGCTGCCGGCGCGTGCAACTTGTGCCTGCCCGGAGGCAGGCGCAAAAGGTAAGACAAGAGTCAAGGGGGGGTTAGAGTAGGGCTAGTGGGGGGAAAGGTTAGGGGAAGGGGTGGGAAGGTTAGGTTAGGAGGAAGGGAACGCGGGAAGGCAGTGCGGCTCGGCGCGCACAAGGTGCACAAGTGTGCACACGTTGCACCCGCTGACACGGGATTTTATAACATGCGTGCACCCTTTTAAAATCTACCCCTTAGTGAATCAGGCCCCAGGGAGAACTTATTTTTTACTTATTGAGAGAACATAGTGGGCATAGAAAGGTTGAAATCCTGACAATGCCTTCTGTGAAAGAAAATAAACCAGAAAACTGTGAATGGTGCTAAGACTGTAAAATTATCCTTCATTTTGCCCTTAGGAAGACCTCTTCTGTTTGCTGTGAAGCATTTCACTCCCTCTGTTTGCAGTGAGACAATGGAACTCCTTGTATACAGTGACATCATCAAAGGCAGTAAATTACTTTAAATGTCCTTGGTGACAACAGAGGCTATGAAATGACGTCAAGCGAAATTTAGGAAACAAACCAAACCAAAACTGAGTTTCAAAACTGGGGATGTGCCAGGAAAAAAAAAAGGCAGAGATCCATTTTAGTTCCGATTTTAGCGTGAGTTTTATTGCATTGGGCCCCCCCCCCCCAGATAGAAGACCGATCTGAATAAAGGTGCAAGTGTATGGGAACCTTACCTAGAGCTGCCTCCAAGGGATACATCTCCTTAGAATAATAAATTAGGAGAACAATTTTCAAAACTATTTACCTGGATAAATCCCGATTTACCAGGATAAACTGGCTCTCTGAAAACTGTCCCTCCTCAATCCGGATAAAAATAAGTACGAGGTTGCAAGGCACATATATGTTTAGCTGCATTTGGAGGATGCATGTCCAAGGGGTGTGATCTTGGCAAGAAATAATGCGCATAGATTGTATTTTCAAATCCACTCAAGTTATTTTCCATGCAAATTCTAATTGCACAAAAAAAGCAGGTGCAAAAGTCCGCAGGCACTTCATACCTATGGCAATTCAAAAAGAAAAGAAGGTGCAAACTTAAAATCTGATGCAAAGTCCAAAGCGGACACTTTGAAGATTGCCTCCCAGATGACTTAGGGCTCCTAAAGCTAAAGTGGGAAAAGTGCTTGAAATATAAGAGGAGAAGAAAAGTGCTACATCATTCCGGCTAGATATGGTAGTCCTGGGGTAATTCTGCGCTACTGCGGAGCACAGAATTTGCGCAGAATTCCCCCCCCCCCCCCCCCGCGCAGAATTGCCAAATTCTGCACAGAAAATGGCAGAGGAGACCCCAGCATGCCGCAAACAGAGAGCACAAAGATGACGGCCTCGGTGCGCCGTTCGTGACAAAGATGAAGGCCCCTATATGCCGTGAATGGAGTGTGTGCCATTTGGAGTGAAGATGAAGGCTCCTCATGCTCGGGACACGCTCCGCTCGTGGCAAAGATGAAGGCCCAGGTGAGAGTGTGTGTGAGAGGAGAGGGAGAGGAGTGTGAGAAAGGGGAGAGGGAGGGGAGCGGTGTGGGGGAGGGGGTGTGAGAGAGGGGTGGTGAGAGAGCAGGGGGAGGAGGTGTGAGAGAGAGAGCAGGGGGGTGAGCAGGAGGGTGTGAGAGAGAGCATGGGAGGTGAGAGAGCGGGGGGGATGTTTGAGTGTGGGTATCAGAGAGAGGGAGCCTATATGAGGAGATGGTGAAAGAGTATATATATGCATGAGGGATTGGGAGCTCATGTGTATGAAAAAGGGATCGTGTGTATGTGAGGGTGCTAGTCTGTGTGAAGGGATTGTGTATGTGTGAGAGAAAGAGCCTGTGTGAACGGGTGCGTGAGAGAGAGACATAGGTAGTCTGTGTGAGGATGTATGTGTGAAAGAGAAAGGGAGCTTGTGTGGGTGTGTAGGCAAGAGAGAGGGACCCTGTATGAGGGGATGTGTGTGTGTGTGCAAGAGAGTGAGGGAGCCTGTATGAGGGTATGTGTATGTGTACTAGAGAGGGGGAGCATGTGTGTGAGAGGGGGAGGGACAGAGGGAGCCTGTGTGAGAGGCAGTACTGAGAACGGGGTCAAACTCTGGGACTGGCGATTGAGTGGAAGGGGTTGAGCCTAGAGATGGAGGGGAGAGATACTGGCAGGTGGAGAAGCTGGGGTCTGAGAGGGCAACGTGGCCAGGGGAGTAGGGAGAGCAAGTGGAAGGGACACTCTTACAGTGAATTTCTAGGGAAATTCTGCTCAGAATATTTAAAATTCTGTATCTCTAAGTAATAACTTTTTCTGTATTAATTTAAAATGTAATTACTTAAAGACTGTCATGTAAATTGTGTTATTTTGGTCAAACTAGGGGGGTCATTTATCAAAGTGCTATATGGCGTTTTCGCATGCGTTAAGGTGTTTTTGCATGCATTAAGCACCTTTAACGCATGCAAAAACGCCTTTAACGCATGCGAAAGCACCATAACGCATGGTGCAATGAAAATGAGAAAAATAGGAGGAGTTTGGGAGGGATTTGTGGCCAAGTGGGCTGGGCTCACAGTTTTGCAAAGCCATATCGCACGGCTTTAACACGAATTTTAACTTCACCTTTTTCATTGCGTAAAGCCGTGCGATAGGGCTTTATCGTGCGTTGTGATGTTTTCGCTAGGCTCTCTCTCTCTCCCTGGGGTTGTAAAAGGGCCCTGACAGCTAGGCCGGCTCTCCAGGAGCTTAAAACTACTAAACATGGTCCCCCCCCGGTGGTTGTATGTAGGAAATACAACAATTCTGGCACTTATTGCAAAGTGCGAAAAGGTTATCGCAATTTGCGCTATCTTACTGCTTCGCATAAACTGTGTGATAAACTGCCTATTACCATAAAACATGCCCCTTTTCCTATCGCATGCGATATTTAATGCATTTTGATAAATCCAGGCCTAGGACGCTATTGACATGCTTGCGTCTTGCATATATGAGATTATAATGCTCTTGATGATTTACGGCTATAATTTGTCCCACATTGGATGCCCCTCTGCAGTTACATTAGAAAAAGAACATACAGAGATGATAATATCATAGATGGACAGCCCATGTTGTAGTCTATGCATTTAGAATAAAAATATTGAAATCTAAAAAAAAAATTAGATAAGAAAAACAACAGAAAATCTGTAGAATCTTAGTTCTGTCACTTGATTATAATAGCATGTAAATTATGTTCCAAAAACTTAGTATCTTTTTAGAATTCATATGTTTGCCTCAATAGAAATTACAACCTAACAACATATAAACTCCTATTCAATGGGAAATAAAATTGTGATACTGCTTCAGCTGCTTTAACCTAAATAATTTCAACAGGGAAAAAAACTGGTCAGATGAAAAGAAATGTTATGACAGAATATGGTTTATAATGGAAGATTACTGCCTAATTATTAGCTTTTCCCCCACAGGGCTTTTACATCACTCGTAAACTTCTTCTAACACGTTTTACCCCAAACTAGATTACTGAAAATCCATGAAAATATAAAGAGACTAGGTAGAATTTAGCAAGGAGAGCGAGAGAGACATTTACCACAGCACGAGGAATGCTTTAGAGTTCTGTCAAGATCTATAACTCTTGCTGGCTACAGAAAAGCCTGCTGGAAGCGTGCCACTGGTCTCGCAAACCATACGTTTTAAATTAAGCAGCACACATTTCTCTCGCCATTACAGCTCATTTATTTCATACCTCCCGAATGAGCTAAATTCATGACATAAGATTATTGCTCACCTTCTTCATTTTTGCAGCTGAAAACAGACTCACATTAAAAAAAAAAAAAGGAACACAAGGTGAATTCATCCATGATGCCATTTTTCCCCCCACTGATAAGAAATCAATTTGCTGTGGTTTACATCCCTTGGGTTATTAAACCTTTCCAGCATAATGAGATAAATATTACACTCATGGCGGTCTATCATATCCTCTTTACTTGTAGGCTATTTGGGCCCTGGGATATGCATAGCTCCTAAATGGACACCAAAAACAGATCCAGTTCAACTTTAATTTTAAAATTTTCCCAAATTCCATGCCATTTGTAGTATTCTCCTGTTCTCAGAAGTCAAACTAATTATTTTAGATTTAAAAAATTCTAAATTAAAAAGACATTTTGAAAGAATTTCTTTCACCGATTAATTTTTTGAGATTTTCTGAAGTAAAAAGACTACCTTCATAATTAAAATTAACTGATATGCTACATGTACATATTCTTTAGTGTTCAATTTTCATACACATTAAGGAGATAACTTTCAAAAAGATTTACTTGTGTAAATGTAACTACTATTGTAGCAATTTTCAAAAGCCATTTATTTACATGTGTAAAACCCATTTTTAAGCATGTAAATGATTTTTAAAATCAGGCCCTAAATGTAATGATAACTTCATTACATTTGTTAAAAGTGCTATAGATTGTAAGCCCTCTGGGGATAAGGAAATACCTACAGTACCTGAATGAAATCCGTTTTGAAGTGCCGAAAAGTGGAATATAAATAAATAAAATTAATATCAAGCAAATAAAATGACAGTGACTAGTTACCACATAGTGGAGATGTGTGAACAATTCAAATTCAAACTTGAGTCAGGTGAATTTCAACCTGCTTTGAGTTCTATTTATTTATTTGTTCACAGATCTGCAAACCTAAGGAAAATCCAATCAGACTCATAGTGATGCAGTTTTTCCCATTTACTGAAAAATACAAATGATCAGCCAGCTGTAGATTCTAGAGCCCAGCCAGTATGTTCCAAATCCCACGGGAATTCACCAATTCACAGAAATCAGTACTAGATTTTTAGAAAAAAAAAAGTTGATTGAATTAATTCAATGGACCCACAAAATTCTCACAAGTTTGTCAAATTGGCTTGCAAATTTTTATTTGAAAATTTGCACCTTAGCATATTCAGGCCTACTGCAGCCGCAGGAATAATTCAGGAATATAATTCGACTGGACCCACTTAGGGCCTCATTTTCTAAAGTATTACAGGCCTGCGATACTTTAGAAGATGAGGGGCGGGTGGCCGAAATGGGGGGGCGGGCCTGCGCTAGCCGGCAGCGATCACACTGCCGGTTTCGCACCCAGTAGCGCCACCATAGAAGGTGTAGCTATTAGGAGCGAAATAGGCAGCGAAAAGGCACTTACCTTTTCGCTGTGCGTGCCGTCGTCACGGAGTCGGCCCCGGTGACGCCACGACTCCTCTTCCGGGGCTGACTCCAGCCCCATTTTGGTATCGCACGCGAAAAGGGACATTTCACGTGCGAAATGTCCCTTACCGCGTGTGATACATTAGGGAAATGAGGCCCTTAGTTATGGTGCCGATATATATTTACAGTGCTTCAAAAATACAAGAATCAAGGTAGTAGCTCACCTTGTACAGGCACAACTAACAGGTAAACGTCCACCATCTGGGTGTATTGTGAGGTCCTACTAGCTCCCTGGGACCCTTCCCAAGCCTTTCTAGGCCTGGGTTATTATGGTAGGGTGAAGGGAACCTTCCTTCACTCAGAATCCCTTGCGGCGATCTACCTTAAGAAGGACCTGGGTTAAAACCTTGAACCGGGCTCCTTAAGGTAGAATGAGGGAATTGTCAGTATACTCCATCACAGTGCCCCATTATTAAATAGGCCTCCAAAACCAACAATTTTTCAGACCAACTGTGGAAAAAAGTGTGCTCATTTTCCAGATACAATAAAACCATTTAATTTAAAAAGAGACAGAGGGAAACAAATGCATGCTAGCGTAATAACATGAAAAAAATGGTCAAACTATGAAACCATGGGTGAAAGAAAGAGGAGAGTTGAGCAGAGAAAACTAGCATATTATACTTGACAACCTTCATGTCATAGATGCCTTTTGATGATGACGATGATGATGATGATGATGATGAAGAAATCAAATCAATGAATGAACAGCAAACATAATAGTTATGAGATTAATTTAACAAAAGCTAGCAGCCTAAAATATAGTCTTATTTTAGAGAAAATACCACACCATGGATCACTGGGAAATTAAAAAACATTTGTGAATATTTATCACAGGTATTTCTATTTATTGTTGTATGTACCACTATGAACAGCATGGACTAAAAAATCAATCTTAAAGTGCCTCCACCCGAAAAAGATAGGATGGGCCTAGGCAACTTTTAACAGGCTCTTGTAATTATTGGAGTTTTGGCTCGCCCTCAAATGTCTCCCATTCTTTCCAGCTGGTTTGTTGGCAATGCACCAGGAATATGCATGGGACAAACTGGTCCCACTGAGTTTTGGGATAATTATTAATCAAATAAGTATTCATTCGTGACCACTCTTTCCAGTGTGACTTTGTTTTCTTTTATCTGTGCTGCTTCTATATCTGTTCCTTTAATTCTTTGTTTCTGTTTTCAGTTGTGCCTTTTCTCCATGTCCTGCTTCTCGCAGTTCAAAGAAAAAAATGCTAGCATGTTCTCAATTAAAACAAACACAGACAAGCCAGTTATGGTTTAAAAAATACCTTTATAATGGTCCAAAATACTCAGCCAAAGACTTGAGGCGTGATACGCCTCCCATTCCTGGTCGCAGATTTCTGGACCATTATTACAAAGTATTTTTTTGACCTTGACTGGCTCTTCCACTTTGATGTTCTAGCTGAGACAGTGTGCGTCCTCTCTTCCTTTCAGTTTTTGGCAGTTATTCTGGAAGGATTCTCCAGTATCCACCATCAGCTTGAATAGCATTGAGGTCCATATTCAGTAAGCCAGCGAGCGTATAAGTTATCCAACTAAAGTTAGACGGATAACTTGTCCGGGATACTCCGCAGGCTAAACATGCCACTGAATATCCCTTGTTAAAGTTACCTGGCTAACTTTAGCCAGGTAAACTTTAAACCTAACCAGCCAGCTTTTGAATATGGCTTGTTAGGTTTAAAGTTATCTGACCTCGTGTGGCTGTATAACCTACCATTTAACTGAATATCTTCAAAAGATATCCAGCTAAGTTGCACTCCTATGGTATAAAAAAAATGCCTTGCCCATATGCCTCCCAGCCCAATTTCCCCCACAAATTATAAAGGCCCTTGCTGGCCAATCCCACCCCTTCACCCAACTCCTCTGATAAAAAAGTAAAAACTGTAATCAGACTCTTGATGCCAGTCCTCACTGGTAAACTGAATTTTAAAAACTGCCTGCACCTCCACCCCAACCCTAACCCTCCCACCCACCCAATACCTCACAAAACATAGGGGGCCTCCGTTTGCAGCATCTGGATCGTAGCATACTGCTATGCAAGGCAGTGTTGCTCTGGCAGCAGCTCTGGAAGCGTAAGCTATCAGCGTTACTAGCCAGCTGCTGGACAGTAATGCTGGAAGCATAAACTATTGACATTACTGTCCATTGGCTGGGCTGGACGCTAACGCTGACAGCTCGTGCTTCCAGAGCTGATGCCAGAGCAATGCTGGAAGCACTCGAGACTGCAGCATACTCCAATTTTGGTGCTGCAAATGGAGGCCCCTTGTGTTCTGTAAGGTACTAGTTGGGTAGGAGGGTTGGGGTTAGGGTGGGGTCGGAGGTGAGGATCTGAGGGACTTAGGAGTATGGGAGAGGCCTTTCTTTAAATCAAATCATGAATATTAAATCTGTCTTCTTTCTTGTTTACAGTTTTGGGTGGAGTCTGGAGCAAGTGGTAGAGGGTGTGGGTGAAATGGTGCCAGTCAACTAGTGAAAATCTCAATGAACTGGTGCTTGGAAGTAGGTGCCCAAGTAAGTATTTTCATAAGTGAGCTACGCGATACATCAGCCAATTTTATAAAATGCCTGCCTGAGAGAGTGGTAGGGAAGGGAGGGGACATGAGCAGGATGGGGTGATAGGGAGGGGTTCTAATGTTGGTTGCATGTTTCTACTATGATGTATGGTCATTGTTTTACTGAAAACTAATAAACAAGTTTGTGAAAAAAAAATGCCTGGCTCATGCATAAACTGAGGGCTATTGTTCATACGTTACATTTATATAATTTGAAAGTGTTCATGCATGTACGTTTATAAAATAGATGTATAAACTATGTGGATCCCTGCTTTAAAGAAATATGCATGTACCGAAACATATGCATACTTTTGGGGCAGTGGTATGCATATTTTATGAAACAGATCAAAAAATACAGGCATAACTTTAGGTATACCAATTTATGCATGTATGTGCTAAATTATGCAGACTACTGAAAATTATTATCTATTTGTTAAGTCATGCAATTAAAATGTGATCTAATGATAAGACAAAGGATAAGAAGAATAAAGCTAGCAAACTGTTCACTTAGCATCAAAAAAGTTTTACAGCAGCAAAAAAACAAATATCTTTTTGTTTTATACAATAAAACGTCAAAACTTTACTTCTCCTTGACAGCAAATGATATATATACATGGTTAAGAATATTTAATACCACTAAACCACCAGGGAAGAATATTTAGGTGAACTGCAGCAGAGCTATAACATTTATTGTTATTACCACACATTAAAAATTACTTTTATAGATAATTATTTTCTCTCTTCACTAAAGCAAGAGAAAAAAAGTCAGAGATTGTTTAATAATACTGGGCCACCAGGGAAGAATTTTGAATGTTGTCATTTCATTCACGAAATTAATTTATCAAAGAAATTAACATTATTTTTAACTGCAGTTGGTTGAGGAATTGTTTTAAAACAGATCGGTATCATGGTTCTTGCTAGGTCAGTTTTATATTGATCAAGTAACCCACTTAGGTTTCTAATCTAGCTAGAAGAATAAGACAAAACAAATGTGCTATATTTGTTTATCTCACAAGAAATGATGTCATGGGGTGTCAGATCTAGGTCTCCAAACATATTCCCAAATTATAATATTACAAGCCGTTAAGCAACGGGCCACATTAAAAAAAATTTTCAGTCCATTTTCAAACATAGCACCCTTCTACACTTTTTCTCCCTCACTCCCCCTTCCCCTCGTTCACTCACCCCCTTCCCTCCACTCAGTCTAACTCACCCTCTGTCTCCCACTGCCTCCTTCCCCTCACTCTCACCTCCCTCCCCTTCCCTCAGTCACTCCCACCTCCCTCCCCTTCCCTCATTCACTCCCCACCCTCTCTCAATCCCATCCCATCCCCTCTCCCTCAGCCCTCCTCCACTCCCTTTTTCTCTGCTCCACAACTTCTTACCCTTCCACTTACTCACATCCCTCTGTCTCTCACCTCCCCTTTATTCTCCCTCATTCTCCGTCTCCCCTCACTCTTCCCCACCTCTCCCACCCCCTACCTCCCTCCCTCCCACACAGTAACCCACTCCTCCCTCCCTCCCACACACTCTCTGCTCCCTCTCTCCCTCCCTCCCTCTCACTCAGTCCCTCCTTCTCACTCTCTCCTCCCTCCCTCAGTCCCTCCCTCTCACTCTCTCCTCCCTCACTACTGGCTGCCGCTCAACACCGCCGACGCCGCTGCCACTGCTGCCGCTCGACGACGACGATGACGACGCTGCTGCCGCTCGACAACACTGCCGCCACCGCCGCTGCTGCCGCTGCTCCTCGTCGCCGCCGACGCCGCCGCTACCGCTCGACGCCGCCATATTGATATATTCAGCTGACGCTCGCCGAGACCGACATGCTTGCCCGCACATGCGCAGTAGAGCTGCTCTCTACTGCGCATTTGCGGCACGTCGGTCAAGCTTCATTTATTAGGTTGATAGTATCACCAATTTTAAAAAGGGGTGTGCCGTGCACCACCAGCCAGTGGCATTGTTAGTTCTGGGTGCATGGGGCCCATGCCCAGAATCTGACGATCAGTGCCCCAAGTCTTTCTGTCATGGTAAAAAAAAGAAAAGGTTTATCTTCTGATTCATGTGCCCTGCACTCCCTCAACCAAGAAAAGACTCAACCTCAAACTCCAAACCACTCAACCACCACCCAAAATAGAAATTGCACTATTTGCATCCAAATCCCTACAAATCTGTCTAGTCTATGCCCCCCCAGGCCTAATTGAAAAAGATCCCTCACCCATCACTGAATACTTCACCGTCAACATCAAAACAGACCTTCCTACCATTATACTAGGGGATTTCAATCTCCATGTGGATACCCGCCCCACCACCCCCGCCTGCGAGACTCTACTGGACACCCTCAAAGCCCTAGATTTCAATCAAATCATCTCTGAACCCACACACAAAGCAGGCCACACACTCGATCTAATATTCGTGAATTCTAAAATAACCATCGCCACCCCACCCGTAGTCACCCCAGTACCATGGTCCGACCATTTCCTGATTAATGCAACCCTTGAAACCAAACCCCTCACACCCTCCACACAAAAACACCATAAAACCATCTCCTTCCGTAAACACTGTACTACGGAAGAGCTCACCCTAGCTTTCAACAAAATAGCTAATATCGACCTCACTAACCCAGACACCGCACTACACTCCTGGAACCATCTCACTACAACCATAGCCAACGATCTATGCCCCATCATCCACAAAGAAATACCCTCTACACAACAGGAGAAAAGGAAACCTTGGTTCTCCACCAAGTTAAAAACCTTGAAACAAGAACTAAGAGCCAAAGAACGCGCCTGGCGCAAACAACCATCAGCTTCACTCAAAGCCACCTATAACAACACTCTACACACATACCGTCATGCAATTACCCAAGCCAAGCGTGATTTCCACGCGGCAAAGATCCACGACTACCAATTCAATGCAAACGCCTTATTCACATATGTCTCAGAACTAACTAATCCCAATGCACCAACTATGAACGATACTATCTCCAACAAAAAATGCGAAGAACTAGCCCTATACTTCAAGAATAAAATCGACAATATTCTTCTCCGCTTCCCAGACAACACTACCCCCCTCCCCCCCATCCCCAATGACAATAAGATCACCCTTAAAACATTTGACCTCACCACCAACATAGAAGTAGAAGCTATCCTAAAAAAGATGAAACCATCCTCACACTCTTCAGACACCATTCCTTCAAAAACCCTCCTCTCCATCACCCCTACCATCACCAAACATATTAAGGACTTTATCAACTGCTCTATTACTGCAGGCAGTGTCCCCGACCCACTCAAACTGGCCATAGTCAAGCCCCTCCTAAAGAAGCCCACCCTCGACCCCACAGACCCGGCCAATTACCGTCCAATTTCCAATCTCCCATTCCTATCCAAAGTCCTAGAGAGGGTTATTAACAAACAACTAACGGAGTTTTTAGAAGACAACAATGTACTCCACACTCAACAGTTCGGTTTCCGTAAAGACCGAAGCACTGAAACCTTACTACTAGCCATGACAGACACTATACTTAAAGGTATGGACCACGGAAACTCGTACCTACTCGCCCTACTAGACATCTCAGCTACCCACGATACTGTCAACCATCAGATACTAATGACTCGCCTAACAGAAATAGGTATCGCCGATACAGCCCTCTCATGGCTCTCCTCCTACCTCACACACAGAAGTATCTAGTAAAAATCGACAAGCACGAATCCTCACACATACCTATCACGCAAGGCGTACCCCAAGGATCATCCTTATCCTCCACCCTATTTAATATTTATCTCATACCCCTATGCCACCTCCTCTCCAAACTTGGCCTAAAATTCTTCCTGTATGCAGATGACGTGCAGATTCTCATCCCGTTTCAGGGATCCATAAAAGAACCTCTGCAACGCTGGGAATCTTGCCTCGCCACCATAAATACCTCACTATCCGAATCCCACCTAGCTCTAAACTCGTCAAAAACAGAATTACTGGTCATCTCCAAGCAACCTGAACGTTTCACTCTCCCAATGCGACAGAACACCCCTCAAAATACTACCACAGCCACCCCTCAGACCCAGCTTGTAAGAGATCTGGGCGTCTACATAGACCAACACCTAAGTTTCAAACCCCACATCAAAAATCTACTAAAGGGGGGTTTCTTTAAACTTAACATCATAAAAAAACTCAAACCCCTCCTCCACACCCACGATTTCCGCACAGTCGTACAAACCACAATGCTTACAAAACTAGACTATTGCAATTCACTATTACTAGGACTCCCCGCCTCCACCATCAAACCCCTCCAAATTCTACAAAACTCCATGGCTAGAATCATAACAGGCACACAAAAAAGGGACCACATCACCCCCATACTAAAAGACCTACATTGGCTACCCATCTCCTTCCGCTCGCAATACAAAACCCTCACCATCCTTCACAAGTCCCTACACAAACATAATCACACCTGGCTCGACGAAACGCCTCGTTACCGCTCCTCCGACCGACCCACAAGAACAACCCAAGCAGGTACTCTACACACCCCATCTCTAAAGGCAGCACATTCGACTCACACCAGAGAAAGAGCCTTTTCCGTCGCCGGCCCCACCCTCTGGAACTCCCTCCCCACCCTCCTTCGCCAAGAGACATCCCTGCAAATTTTCAAGAAAGGAGTCAAAACATGGCTATTCCGACAGGCCTATCCCGACTCAAACCAAATTTAATTTCTCCCCAGCCCCTGCTGTTTCTGAACTTTCTCCACCCCACCCTTTTTCCCCGCTTCCCCCCCACCCCCCCCCTTGGATACCCTAAAAGAAACTACATCCCCGCCTACTGCTTAAGTTATCTCGTTTTTCAACCATGATCTGTTTATGTGTCCTTTTTGTAAGAAATAGGAGTTTGTTCTAAGGTTACATTGTTATTTTGAATTTTGTACTCTTATTCTATTCTTTGTACATAGTTTTTTTACTGTTTTATTGTATCGCCCACCTGAGTTCTCTGTAAACCGGCATGATGTGCTGCACGAATGTCGGTAAATAAAAGTTAATAAATAAATAAAATAAATAAACCACGCCTTTGGTCACTCCTTTGTCGGGGGGAGGGGGGGGTCAGCTCTGCAGACAACAATAGATGTGCTCGGTGCTGCCTGCTTTGCAGTTCTATCAGCAGTGCACCCAAGGAGCAATCGCTTCAGTGCAGGCCGTGGGGACTCTGAGCATATGCAGTGCTGCTGGTCCCCGCAGCCCCCTCCTGCTACTCTGCACTTCTGCTTTTGAAACAGGAAGCATGCTGGCAGCAGGAGGGGTAAAGGGGACACGGAGACAAGCAGCACTGAGCATGCTCAAAGTCCCAGTGGCCTGCATTGCAGGCAGGCACCACGGAGCACCTCCACTACTGTCTGCCGAGTCGACACTCCCCCCCCCCCCCCCCCGACACGCCCATGAGTCAGGAATTTAGAGTGGCTAAGCAGGAAGGAAGAAAGTTGAGAGAAATACATGAATGAAGGTGGTAAATGGGAGAAAGAGATAGGTTTATGAAGGCAAGAAGAGAAATGAGTAGGAGGAGATGGGAGGGGGAAGAGAAAGATGTAAAAGCATGGGAGGCGAGGCTCATAGGCTGGGGGAAGGGGAGATATGGGGAGGACAGCAATAGAGGGAGGGGAGAGATGCTGAGGGGCAGGGTGGAAGTAGGAGAGAAGTAAAGGGAAGGAGAGAGATCAGAGATGAGAGGGGAAGGTGAAAGGAAGAAGGGAAGGATGAGAGGAGAAATGAGAGAGGACTGTGTGGGAGACCAGAAAAACAGACTCAGAGACTGGGTGGAAGAGTAAAGGCTCGGGGACTGGATAGGATATGCAGGGATGCAGTGACTAGGTGATTTGGTGGGAGGTATGAATAGGAGTGGATTAGACGGGGAGTGGGATGGTTCAAAAAAATGGGGAGGGTGGAGAAATGGTGTAAAGATCCTGGGGGGGCTGAGGAAGCTTGAGAGGCAATGGAAAGGGAGGGAATGAGAGACAAGAAATCTGGGAATGAGCAGAGGGAAGTGAACTTCCTTCTATTTTCAAAAGACCCATATTGTCCACCATCAGAGGCTGGATGCTGGGCTTGATGAATCATTACTATTGATCTGACCAGCATGGCACTTCTTAATTTAAAAGGGACAGGTCTGTCAAGTGGGTCAGAGATGGTGAAAATGGGGGAACTGGGGAGAGGGTGAAAGTAGGAATAGGAGGCTGGGTAGAGGCAGAAAAAGGGGGATGAGTGAGGGAAGGAGCTGGAGCTGTTGAGGGGATGAGAGA
This sequence comes from Rhinatrema bivittatum, assembly GCF_901001135.1. NCBI lineage: Eukaryota > Metazoa > Chordata > Amphibia > Gymnophiona > Rhinatrematidae > Rhinatrema > Rhinatrema bivittatum. Next base: position 120,073,202 of record NC_042620.1, read on the forward strand.
CAGATGTAGGTAGATGAAGGCAAGGGAGGGGTGGTAAGAACAGACAGAGGAAAGAGGGGACTAGGGAGTGGGTGAAAGTGAGATCAAAGAAGGCTGAGAAGAGGGAAGGGGAATGTAAGGACTGGGGAGGGTATGATACTGGTAGATAGGTAAGGTGAACAGAGGGAGATGGGGAACTGGAGGGGGAGAGGTAAAATCTTGAAGAAGTCCATTAACTGCTATTAATCAAGTTTACTTAGGGAATAGCCACTGCTATTAATTGCATCAGTAGCATGGGATCTTCTTAGTGTTTGGGTAATTGCCAGGTTCTTGTGGCCTGGTTTGGCCTCTGTTGGAAACAGGATGCTGGGCTTGATGGACCCTTAGTCTGACCCAGCATGGCAATTTCTTATGTTCTTATGTTCTTACCTATGAGAAGATAGAGAAGCAAGGAAGAAAGAAATGGAGAAAGCAGATGAAAGAGAAAGATTAATGTCATTGACAGATATAGGGAAAGAAAAAAAGACAGGAGGAGAAAGAAGAAATAGGAAATGAAAAGGACTTCAAAGTCCAGCAAGAGGAAAGTGAAAGAAGGAAACCAGGACCACCCTGATTACATAAAATAAAAAGCTCAGAAAAGTTAGGAAAAAAAATTTAATTTTCAGTTTTTAGCAATTGGATTATATTGACTTTGAGAATGTGCATTTGTTGTATTTTTGCATTTTGATCAGTAGTGGAAGAATTTCTCTCCTTTGGTGTTGTGCTTCTTGCAGGGTCAGCCATTACAAATATCTTGTCATGCCACTGGGCCTTTGCAATGCACCTGCCGTTTTCCAACATTTGGTCAATGAGATCTTCCAGGACCTCTTGTACTCCCATGTAGTGATATACCTGGATGACATCCTTATCTTTTCACACAGCACCATAAGCACATAAGATAAGTATTACAGAAATGCTGTTACACCACTTATATGCCAAACTTGAGAAATATACATTTGAGCAGGAGGAACTGCTGTTCCTGGGTTACATTGTCTCCCGGCATGTCCTGTGTATGAACCCTGAGAAGATAAAGGCCATTCAAAACTTGCCCCAACCAATGAGGGTCAAGTCCTTACAACGCTTCCTGGGCTTTGCTAATGACTACCGACAGTTCATGCATGGGTACTTCTCCTTAGTGACTTCCCTCACTGCCCTTACCATGAAGAGCGCTGACACCAGACATTAAATGGAAGAAATCATTCAGGCCTTTGGCCATCTCAAATAAGAATTTCTCTGGGACCCCTGCCTCCACTATCCAGATCCATTGAAGCCTTTCAACATGGAAGTAGATGCCTCTGCTATTGGGGTAGGGCTTGTCCTCACTTAACATAATGATCAAGGAACCCTCATACCGTGCTTTTTCTTTTCAAAGAAATTCATACCCATGGAAAAGAACTATACTATTGGGGACAGGAAACTACCAGCCATGCAATTAGCACTGAAAGAGTGGCACCACCTATTGGAGGGGTGAAACTCCCAATCATGATCTATATGGACCACAAGAACTTGGAATATTTACCAAAGACCAGATAGTCATTATTCTTCAATCATTTCAACTTTGAACTCCGGTATCATCTGGCAGAGAAGAACCAACAGGCTGATGCCCTTTCACGGTCCTTGAGACCGAAGACTCCTTGGAACCCCTTCACCACATCATCGATCTGGCAAGAATTGTGGTCACAGCAGCAGTTACTAGAAGAGTAAGATCACACATTTTTTTTTCCAAAATGTACATCAATTGAATTTAACATCAACATTTTCACCCATTTGATCAACTGTCAGTAAAAAAAGTTGGAAATCACTCTGCTTCCAGTATATTTATTGCTGTCATAGACTTGAGATTCTCAGTGCTGTATATCAAGTAACCTAAGGGGCCATATATTTGTGATACATGTAAAAGGGCCTTGAGGCTATGCTTCCCCCCACAGAGAGCCCTGGACTACTCAAAAGTATAAGTTATTTTGGTGCCTTTGGATCCAGCATCCGGGTTTTATCCCACCCATGGGGTTACAGTAGTATCCCCTCAAAAGCCTTTTACTTGTCAGCCCCAGGAAAACAATTAGAGAATCCTTTTTTTGTTTCATCAATTTGCTTATAACTGGCTGGTTTGCCCAGGACAAATTCCCCCATGGTTTTCTATTAATAAGATCTCCTTGAGTTGACCCTTTACCACTTGCAGAAGAGAACCTCTCTCTTCCACAGACCAAACTGGAAGCCCCAGAGCACAGTAATCCCTTGGTTCCTCTCCTTTGCTCTCCACAAGATATCTGAATAGGCTCCAATGCCAAAAACTCCAGGACTCCCCAGAAAGCTTAACTCCAATTCTTCCTACTGACTCATGGAGTCACCATTTCTACCATTACCTACTTGACCTACCCTTGACCGCCCCACACTAGAACATTCTCCATTTTAAAAGCTAGTGAAATCATTTCCTACTCCTTAGAACTTACAATCTAGTCAAGACTGACCGACAAGACACAGAGACAAAAATACAATACGAAGCTTTAAGTTAACAGGGTTGGGGTATGATTGGAAAAAAATTAGACTGGTTGGATTTTAAATGAGAATAATTGAGGAAGAGACAACTGAATAAAGCTGCAAGAAATGAGGCTTCTTAAGAGTTTATATCAGAAAAAGCAGTGGGATAGGTAGGTGTTCTTAAGAAAAAGTTTAGTAATACTGGATTCATATACCCCCAAATTAAAATCCACAGTAATGAACATTTCCAGTTAGGTTCTCTGCAAGTCTATTCACTCTACTAGGACTAAAGAGGAGGGAATAAGACAAAAATCAAGCTACTGGTTACCCTTACTCTCTTTTTTCCTCAGTTGTATGTTTTTCTCTAACCAGGGGAAGGAAGAGGTAAAGGAAGGAAAGGAAGAAGCTGTAGAACTAAAACTTCAATTACTAAACAGTAGTGGTAGATGGGATTGAATGATTGTTCAGGATTAGAGCATTCTGATCCATGTCTTTGTCTATGTTCCTGACATCTTTATCCTCATTCACATTTTCTTTGCATGAAGTAGAGATTAAAACCTTTGGATTTATGAGCCCTACATGTTGAGGTCAAGCAATTAAATGGGCTGGACTTCCACTGGCAGGCGAAAATAAAATGATCATGTTTGGTCTATTCAATCTTCCCCCCCCCCCCCCCCCCTTTTCCTGCTCTTGTCAAACTTTATGCCTGTCAAATGGTATTATGGACATTGTTATCGTAGACAGTGCGGACTCACCTTCACAAAAACGAGCAAACTCCCAGCTAGCATATAAAACTTCTATTCTGTTAATGGATTTGTTTTCAATTATATTACAAGCAGAAAAGAAAGAGAAAGCCAGCTGTTAACACTGACTCAGTTAGAGCCAAAGATAGACCTCAAGTAGACATTAGGAAATACTTTGAAAATTTCCTTCACTTAGTCATGATTTAATAGCAGATATTTTTGTGTAGACTGTGTTATATTCCTGTACTGCAGGATAAATTACAGTCTACTATTATTAATTGTGAGTCTCATAAAAGTCTGAAATGCTGCTAAAAATTAAAAACAGTTATTTTCATTGTATCAGGTAAATTTTGGATTGCTTTGTCATAATAACTTTACAACATTGTGTTTCACCTAGTTTTAATGTGTAAGCTGAAGGTAATAGGGCTTTTTTTATTACGGCCATAAATTCAGTAAATTGACTTATCCTTATATCCTGTTTCCTGAACATAACGAGAGATTCTGCATCATTAGAAAACACATCATCTACAGCAAGATCAAAAACAAAGGCAGCCTGACAGTAAGTCATTTTGATTTTGCAGGAGATGTTCTAGGCAGGTTTTCCACAGTATAGTCCTGAAAGGACAACACTACAGCAGCCCAGCTCTGTAAATCACAGGTTATTGATTGCACTGCAACACAAAAGACAGCCTCTCGGGTACCAACAAATACAGAGTCCTTTAAAGTAGGGTTTAGTGACATACAACAGTAACTTCATGTTTTTTGGAAGTCAAAGCAAAATCCCCATCTTTTTTTTTTTTGGGAGGGGCTGCTAAACTAAAAACAGTATTATTATTCTGTTTCTATTACTTTCTAAGGACTGCTGCTGTAGTTGGCAATTAAATTATTAGAAATGTAGATAGCTGTGAGGCTGGTGGGTGTGAGAATTGCTTGGTAACTTGTAAATCTGGTTATCAATGTCTTAAGACAGGGGGCACTCCATGAAGTTAGCATGTGGCACATTTAAAACTAATCGGAGAAAGTTCTTTTTCACTCAACGCACAATTAAACTCTGGAATTTGTTGCCAGAGGATGTGGTTAGTGCAGTTAGTGTAGCTGTGTTTAAAAAAGGATTGGATAAGTTCTTGGAGGAGAAGTCCATTACCTGCTACTAAGTTGTCTTAGAAAATAGCCACTGCTATTACTAGCAACAGTAGCATGGAACAGACTTAGTTTTTGGGTACTTGCCAGGTTCTTATGGTCTGGATTGGCCATTATTGGAAACAGGATGCTGGGCTTAATGGACCCTTGATCTGACTCACTATGGCATGTTCTTATGTTCTTATGACCTCATGTATCACTTAGTATTATAGAAACTACTGGGGAGAAACCACTCAGGTACATATGACTACCGACACTATATGAAGGTGTAAGAGGGAGGTTCTAGAAGCCAAATATAGTTTTTTAGATAGGAATTTGAAATCCAGAACCTCCAGGATCACATTTTCAGAAATGCTCCCATCTCCTTGAGCAGGATTCTAGAGGCAGGCTGAGCTCCAGAGCCTAAATACGTGGATAAATGATGGGATGGTACAAGGGACAGGATTTTAGATTTGTTAGAAACTCAAGAGCATTGTGAGGAAGGGGGAGCCTATTCTGATAGGATGGGCTTCACTTAAACCAGGGTAGATCTGAACTGCTGATGCTAACACTTCAAAAGCAGATGGAGTAGTTTTCTCACTATACCATGGGAGAAAAGCTAATAGTCACTCAGTAGCACAAGGTTTGGCATATGGTATCTTTAAAGGATACTGACAAAACATGCAAGTTAGAGTATGCAGATAGAATGGTTGCAGTAAAGGCTAAAGTAGCTCAAGCAGATTTAAATAAAAAACAGACACATATAAATGTTTACAAATTACTTGTATCAACTGATAAAACTAAGCAAATTGTGAATACAAATTGTTTCCACCACCTCCATCTACTGGATGGAGGTAGTAGAGACAAGGACAGTATCTGAATTCAAGAAAGCAGAGGATCTCTGAGGGAGTGGAAGGGATTGTAGAAATTAGATGAGTAGTTGTTATGGATGGGCACCCAAGATTGGTCTTTTTCTGGCACCACATTTCTATATTTCTATGCTTAAAGTTGCCTGCATGTGTTGCGTCCGTCAATCTCAGACGGCTTCGACCTCTGTGCCTCACCTTTCTTCCTTCTCTCGCCACAAGCCTTGGGAGGATGCCTGCTGCCGCGTCATCATGCCGCTGTCTCCGGTGTCCCCAGAACGGCTACGGCGACGGTGTTCGCCATGTTTCTCCTGAGGGCCTCCTAGGGTGTGCGCGCGCACGCCACCCATGTCTTTATCCATGTCATGGCGGGAACCTCGGGGCCGGCTCCTCCGAGTGACATCATGCCATCCAGGTATTTATCCTGCCCTTCGTTTGCTAACAAACTGAGTTAGCAAGGATTGGATTTGCCTCTGGTCTAAGCTGCTCTGCCGCTTCCTTGCTGCTGCTGCTGCTGGAAGTTCTCTCTGCCCTCTGGGGCCATTCACCTCTACCCTGGGTTCCAGCTCCTTGGGGGCCCTATGCTTTCTTTCAGGTGCCTATCTGGGATACCGGGTACTTACTCCTCGAGGGCCTGCTCTCCCTGCCTTGGTGCCTGCAAACCAACTACTTCTGCTTGCCAGGATCTTCATCAAATACAGCTATCTATTCAGTGAGTAAACTAATCTTGTCAGCTTGTCTCACCTTCAGCTTCAGAGCTGTGAATCTACATCCGGGACTCTCTCCTCTACCCAGCACAGCCTACCATCATTAGAGTGTGGGACAGGTCTTCTCTGCCGAGGACCCCTGGACTACTCTACTGGGTTACCTCACTGCTGCCACCCCCTGGGCAGTACCACCAAGCTGTATAATAAACACGAATTCTCTGTGTCTGCATGTATAGAGTCTAGCCTAGCACCTCGGTTCCTCAGTGGCTCCTCCGTGTGGGAGTGGCCATCTCCGCAGTACCCAAGAATCCACTCAAACATCTCAAAACCATAACAGCATGTGGATATAGGAAGTCTAAAAAAAAATCATTCTTATTTTGATTGATTGAATTTTTTGAATATATGGCATAATAGGTAACTCTGAGACCTGAAGGACACTGTGATACTAGGGTACAAATTATATTAAAATGACAGGATAGACCAAATCAGTCAAGTGATATGTTGAGGACAATACAGAGTCAAGTAGGATGAAGGTTCTGCAAGAATCTATCTATAATCTGGAATCTTTTTGGATAGAATTTCCATGTGTGACAAGGAAGAGTATAGCAGTGGAGGTATACTACTATCCACCAGGCCAGGATAAAGAAACAGACTATAAAATTTTAGCAGAGATTAGAAAGGCAAATAAAATTGCCAACACAATAATAATAGAAGATTTAAATTACCTTGATACTGATTGAGTAAATGTCTCATCGGGACATGCTAGGGAGGTAAGGTTTCTAGACACTATAAATAATTTCTTCATGCAGCAGCAGATTTTGGAAATGACAAGAGGGGGAGCAACTTTAGATATAGTTCTTAGTGGAATACAGGACCTGGTGCAAGTGGTAACAGTGGCAAAGCAACTTAGCAAATGATCATAATGCAGTCAAATTTGATATAATCACTGAAGGGAGGATATTAAGTAAAACTATTATAGTAGCACTTAACTTTAAAAAGAGAAACTATGAAAAGCATGAGGAACATCCAAGGTCATATATCAAAATGCAATGTGACTTTATTGCATGCGTTAGGGCCTTATCACAGGTGATAAGGCCCTATCGCATGCGATAAGTACCACATCACAGCGGTAATATTTAAATTCTGGAAAGGGAAGGGGTTTTGGCGGGCCTTGGGCAGGTAAAAACATTTTAATTCTGGTACCGCTGTGGGTGATAATGTTTTACACATTATTGCAGCAGTAGCACCGGAATTAACACAACCTTTTCCATTGGTGGTAATGGGGCAATACAGTGCGGTGTGGCCACAACCGCGGCAGGTGAAAACGCACTGCCACAATGCGGCCACCTGCACAATTTTGCCCCCCTGCCCCATTTTTTAGCGTGGTTCATCCTTCTGCTATATTTATAGGAAAATGAAGCAGTTGCTAGGGTTAAAAGTCTATATGAGGCATGGAGATTGTTGAAAAAAGACCATCTTGGAAGCCCAGATAAAATGTATTTCATACATTAAAACAGGCCAAAGGTAGACCAAACAACTGCCAGTATGATTAAATAGGGAGGTAAAAGAGGCAACTAAAGCCAAAATAATATCTTTCAAATAACGGAAAGGAGATCAAAGTAGGGAAAATAAGAACACACATAAGTATTGGCAAATTAGATTTAAAACATTAATAAGATAGACTAAGAATTTGAAAAGATTGCTATTGAAGCAAAAACTAATAATAAATTATTTTTTAAATACATCAGAAGCAAGAAGCCTGTTAGGGAGTTGGTTAAGCCACTAGATTTTTAGGGGACAAAAGGGATGGTCAGAAAAATTAAATTAATTCATTGTAATGGTTTTTACTGAGGAAGATGTTGAGGAGATACATTGGAAACATTCTTTAATGGTGATGATTCAGAGCATCTGAAGCAAATCATTGTGAAACTACAAGATATAATAGAGCTAAAATACAAACTAAAGAGTAAGAAATGAACAGTACCAGAGAATATTAGATCACCCCAAAATTCTGAAAGAATTTTAATGTGAAATTGCAAATCTGTTACTACAGTATGTAATGTATCATTAAAATGAGCCACTGTAACTGAAGTCTGGAAGGTGGCCAGTGTAACACCAGTTTTTAAGAAGGGCTTCAGGAAAATATAGATCAGTGTGTTGATGTCAGTGCCAGGCAAAATGGTAGAAGCTATTCTAAAAATCAAAATTACTGATAGACATGGCTTAATGAGGAAGAGCCAACATAGTTTTAGCAAAGGAAAGTCTTGCCTTACCAATCTATTAGAATTTTTTGAAGGTGTAAATAAACATGTCAATAAGAACAAGCCAATCAATAATGCATCTGGATTTTGTGAGTATAGTGTAAACCTCTAGAAGGCCATACTCTTGTCCATGTGTCAGATGACATGCAAAAACCCAGCACTGGGGCAAGGCATGCACTCAAGATTGTATAATGTCAGAGCGTATAGAGAGCTATGATTACCATAAAACGGCATACAGGATATAATGGGTGGATAGCAAAGAAAAATATAAAATAGTAATAAAAGAGGAAATAAACAACTGGCATTTTGCTTTGTTATGACAGGCAGAGCTACAAAGCTGAATCCCAATCCCTTAGAAACTAAGATTGCTTGCACCTACTTTCTGAGCTACAAATACATTTATTTCTGCTTCCTTACTCCTCCAGGAATTTTTCTTTTAATAAATATAATTGAGTTTTGAAATGTATGCCGTCTGCCTGTTTGTAATTAACAATTTTTAGAAGCATTTGACAAAGTCCCTCTTGAGAGACTCATTGGGAAATTAAATTGTCATAGGATAGGAGGCAATGTTCTATTGTGTATTGATAACTGGTTAAAAGATAGGGAACAGAGAGATCTAAATGGTCAACTTTTGCAAGCAAATGAGCCCGGTAGAAAACTTTGGGAAATCAGGTTCAAGGTATACCATTAGCCAGCCATATTAGACATAGAAAATGTATACAGTTCAGAAATGAAACATATGGAATTGGCAGCATACCTGGAGCTGTTATATGCTTCCAACTCCTTGTTTGGTCCTGGCAGTCTACATTCTGCATACAGGTCCCTGACAAAACCCAGCCGGATGTTGGAAGGCAACCAGGAAAAAAATAATACTCAAAACTGAATTTCCATCGAGCCCCATACAAACTTAGTGAGTCCTGGTTTTATCATTGCTCCTCTGAACTTTTAGAGGCCTTATTTACTAAAGTTCCTTAAAAATGCAAGTCAGCGTGCTTTTTTAACATGCAATAGTAAAAACTGCTTAATGCGGTATTCACTAAAGGGTATAAATCCTTAAATGAATACTATGTTAAAGCAGCTGGTATATATTACTAGCAGCAGTAATACAACTACATTACCAGTCATGGCAAGCCAGTCTTCCCTATCCCACTCACTAAAGGCTGTCCACAACCAGATGGAAACTTCCCCAAGATTATGGCAGGAGCTCCAACCCCTGATCACATAAGAGGATCTGAGCCCTGACATCAGCCCTTTCTCAACCCTTCTCTCCCCAGATCAGCAAAAGAACTTTGAATCCCAATTTCAGGTGCCCCTCAAGATTTGCAAAGGGGATCAGTACCCGGAGGATCCCTCTCCTCCTTACCCCCCCCCCCCCCCCCGATAACCACATGATGTAAAGGGCTCCCTTGTACACCACCAAGTAATTGGTTTAAGCGATATAGAAATTTAAATAAATAAACCCATGGCATTAGAGGCTCAAAACTCCAAAGACCACCCTTTCAATCTCTTCCTAACTCCTATCAGGGCCCCACCATGTCCCCCACTCCTGCCTACCTCTTCTGCCAGTACAAAAAGAGGTTTCGAAGCAGGAGCAATCCCCACTCACTCCTGCATTGTAGCTCTAACAAAGTAAATGGCACTGGCTGATGCTCTACTTTGACCTTCAATGTTATGGGCTGAGGGTTGACTAGTGAGGGGGAGGGGGTCCTTGGGGCGCAAAGCCTCTTACATCATGTGGAGAGGTGAGGGGGTCCTTGGAGACCTTTATGCAGCTCCCACACCACACAGGGGATTATGATCAGGGTCTTTGGGACTCAGATCCCCCTTACATCATGCAAGGGAGAGTGAGGTTCTCAGGGCAGCTATCTTTCCCCTAATTATTTCAGTAATAAAAGACATCTTTCCTTGCTAAGAATTATTTCCTATATTGACACCAAACTGTGAGATAATTTGAAAAATTAAGGAGTGAGACTGGAGAGGGTAATGAAGGAGCAAAAATCTAAACGAAAAATATGAGGCAAAATAAATGAAATTCTGCTGCTTTAAAAAAAAGTGTTATAGGAAATAAACAGCACTGGCAAAATATACAGAAATTAAATATATTTCTCAATGTTTTGATTAGTGATTTATGTAATTGATGTGATGTAAGAATTCTACTGTTTCAATACGTTCCATGTACCCCACAACCTATCCCATTCTCCGGCAGGACTGTTGAAAAGAAGACTTTTGCCTTTATCTGATTTTCTTAGTAACCAAATTTTAAATAAATACAAATAAATCCCCCATGCTTCTCCACCTCAAAACCTCCAAAATGACCAAGAAGATTAAAATACTGTCATACAGAAGTTATCAACTCTCAAGAGAGGCAAGCATGCAATGTTTTGCATTCATTTTAAAACCAGGCATATTATATATTTTGGTATTGATGTGGTTAAGCTTCTTTTTTTTTTTTTTTGCTACCACACTTCTTGAAGAAGTAATGAAGACACATTTTTTCATACCATTAAAAAAAAAAAAAAAAAAAAAAAGTTTCCCAGAAGAAGATTCAAGAGTGGGAATGTAAATGTTTCCATGCTGCTTTTGCAGGCCCCTGCTCTTTTGTTTAATGAGATGTGATTCCATGTTCTGCCTTTATGAAAGACATGAGGCATATTGTCTCTCAACTCTGCGTTTCAGATTAAACAATATCGTTTTTCTAAAATTTCACATCAAACAGCTTTGCTGTCTCCTTCACATATTTTGATCATACATTAAGGAGGTAATTTTAAAAGGAGTTACACGTGTAAATGTAACATACTATGGTAGCAATTTTAAAAACAATGGAAAAATCAGAGAGGGATCAATAACTATATCGAGCCCTATTGCCGAAAAATCAACAAGACTTAATGGAGAAAGATGGTATCAGGTAATCGTGCTTTAAATTTCATCCACTGTCTCTCGCCTGCAATGGGCCCCAGGCAGTATCAGCCCAATTTGCACTATAGTTGTAATCATCTACTGTCTCCCTTTCACAAAAAAATGTTTTTTATTATTACATATCTCCCAAAAAAGAATTTTATGTTTTAAATTTCTATATATCTGTTATGGGTGCTGGCCACGGTGGCCTATGGCTGGTCCCCTCCACCTAACAGCAGTGCTCCGGCATCCTCGCTGCCCTAGGGGGTCCTCGTTGCGGCGGGGAGCCATGCCGGACGAGCTCCCTCATGGGCGTCCGCACCATCCGACCACCATTGGCGTGGTCCTTCCGACGCGGCCGGCTGCCTGATTCTTCCCTCTTCTGGCTGCCCTTGGCAGGCGTGCGCACGCACGCGTCCCTCCTCCTAATTTAAAAGGACAGCGACGGGCAATGGTCCAGCGCATTTCCGGTCCCGGCCTATATCAAGGCAAGGCCTGCCCCCAGACCTTGCCTTGATTTCTTCTGGCTCTTCTCCCTGTATTGGAGATTCCGGACTTTTGTCCTGCGTTTCTGTCTTCCTGGCCCTTGGTTTGACCCTTGCCTGATTTTGGACCACAAGATACGCCGCCTGCCCTGACCCTGCCTGACTTCGGACCATGAGATACACCGCCCGCCATGACCCTCGCTTCTCTAGGACCACGAGACTACCCATATCTGAGACCCACATAAGTCCAGCTGGCCCCAGTACCCAAGGGCTCAATCTGCAGGGAACGAGGGTTGATAATGGTGAAGCTCCCTCAGGGTCTCAGTCGCTCTTCAGCCTCGCCAGCCAACGGTGGGAACCTGTGGGGCTCCTCCCCATAGGAGGCGCCAACTCCCCTTCGGCCCAAGGATCCACGACCATAACAATATCTCCCATCTAGTATCACTAGATGGGAGGGTTTTTTAATTTTTTTCAATTATAATTGACATTTTGAGGTCCAATATGCTGCGCCTCCGGTTAACGTGAATTCAGATTGGCCATTTAAATAGAGGAAGTGGGGATGCTCTGTTTGAGAGCATCTTGTACCGTTAGTCCGTTACTTGGTTAGCACGACTGTAGAAGGTATCATTTTGTAATGAGAGTGTGTGTTGAATTTATTTGTTTTGAGTATGAGTTGTTATTTTTGTTGTTTTTGTTTTTAGGACTTTGTCTGCTTGATGAAGTGGAGGCATCCACGAAAATGAATTATTTATTGTAAACCCCTGAGGAAGGCAGGACTGCTGAAACATGGTCCATGTCGGGTGGATTTTTTGAACACCTGTGAAGCTAAGTATCTGTTGCGGTTTAGTGATACTAGATGGGATACATAAAGAAATTTAAAACAAAAATCTTTTTCGGGAGATATTATTTAACAACAAAAAAAAAGATTTTTTAGTGAGAGGGAGACGGTAGATGATTACAACTATAGTAACGATTGGGCTGATACTGCCTGGGGCCCATTGCGAGTGAGAGACAATGGATTAAATTTAAGGCACAATTACCTGATACCATCTTTCTCCTTTAAGTCTTGTTGATTTTTCGGCAATAGGGTTTGATATAGTTATTGATCCTGCTCTGATTTTTCCATTGTTGATAGATTTCTGAGAGGAGTGTTGCGTCCGTCGGTCTTAGACGGCTTCACCCCATTTGCCTCACCTTATTCACAGGTCCTTCCGCTTACCTGGGAAAAATGGCTATCGCTGCATCTACAAGCCGACCTCTCTGGTGTCCCAGGAATGGCTATGGTGCAGCCTCCTGCCATTGCTCCTCCCAGGTACATATTAGGGTGCGCGCGCGCGTGCAACCTACGTCTTTGTACCACCCTTGGCGCGAACCTCGAGGGCGTTCCCTCATGCTGACATCACGCCATCCGGGTATATTACCTTCACTAATTTGCTAGCTCGTTGAGTTAGCAAGGACTCAAATCCGTTCCTGTCTATGCTACTTTGCTGCTTCCATGCTGCCGCAGGAAGCTCTCTCTCTGCCCTTCAGGGTAACTGCTAACCTGGGTACCCGCTCCTCAGGAGCCCTTTGCTTTATTTCAGGTGCCTTACAGGGAACAGGTACTCGCTCCTCGAGTGCCTGCTCTCCCTGCCTCGGTGCCTGTACCTTCTACAACACACCTGGTAGAATCGCATATCAACAGCAAATACCTAGTGAGTACTCTCTCAGTCTATCTCATCCACAGTATCTCCTCCCTGGGAGACCTGCTGCGGAACCTCCTGATGTCAACAAGGAGAGAAGGGCTCCCTCTGCCGAGGTCCCTGAGACTGCACCTACAGTCTGCCTCACTACTGCCACCTCTGGTGGCTCTCTTCAAAATCTATCTTGTTTTGAGTAGTACGAGTCTAGCCCAGTGCTGTGGCTCCTCACGGGGCTCCTCCCCATGGGCGTGGTCATCTCCACAGCACCCAAGGATCCACCAAAACACACGTAACCATAACAAGGAGTTGCTCGGTTTTGTGATTATTAGAACAATTTTAAAAAGCCATTTAAGCATATAAAGTGCACTTACTGTACATGTGAATATCCTATGGACAATCCAATGGCTTATATTTTAGCAATTTTCAAAAGACTACTTACATGGGTACAGTACATTTACATATGTAAAATCCAATGTTACACATTTTACAATTTTTAAAATTAACCCCTTAGTTTTCATAGACTAGAACTGCAGCAACACATTTGGAAAATAATTCTTTTTAACCATATTTATTACTCTGATCAGTTTGACTATTGTTTAAGCACTGTTAATACAAATATAAGGTATAGGATGAAGACAGGGGATGACATGATGGTAAGAAGCGAACGTGATCTCAGAGCTCATGGAACTCCTCAATATAATTGCTTGCTATAGAGAACTCACTCAATAGCCTGCTTGACAAGTTGCACCAAATTGCTATGCTGGATCATCAGTACTGTATGGCCAATTTTGTCATTTAGAAAAAACTGAGAAATGGCAACTAAAACTTGAAAAGGTATGGCAGAGAATCTAAAGATAGCAGAAAACAAAATAACTACTGAATCTGAACAGCCAACCATTATCATGTTAGAGGAAGAGGCTATACACCTTATTAAATGTCTACAGACAGTTCAAGAGGATAAACTGGTGAAATTCTAGGCCACTATGGAAGAATTTAAGTAGACTATGTCTGCATATAACATCAAAGTAACTGCAAGAAGGAACAGTGGAAAACCTTCAACCCAAATGAGAATCCTGCAAAAATGAATTGCTGAAGAAGAGAACAGATGACCAGGAAAACTACAGACAGAGAAGTAATATCCAGTTTATCGGGATACCTGAAAGTACAAAAGCCCTGGACTTGAGGCACTTGTGTGAATTGACCATAACTGAAAAATGAGGTATTCAGCCAGAGTGGTTACTAATTAAATATGAGCAAATTCATGTTTTGCATCTACAATGAGAGTTCTAATCATCTAAGGCCACTGATAGTATGTATTCTCAATTATGTAGCCAAAGTGACACTTTTTCAAGCCAGAGGGTGCGTTAAGTTGTCATTCAATATCCAGCAAATTTATGTATATACCATGAAGGGAATGCCAAGCTCTTCAACACAGTTAAGGAGATTAAAACCTTTAGGCCAGATTTTTAAACCTATGTGCGGGCGTAGATTTGTGCACGCAACCCGACGCGCACAAATCTATGCCCGATTTTATAACATGCGCGTGCTGAGCCCTAGGGGAGCTCCAATGGCTTTCCCTGTTCCCTCCAAGGCCGCTCTGAAATCGGAGCAGCCTCGAAGGGAACTTTCCTTCGGGCCCCCCCCCCACCTTCCCCTCCCTTCCCCTATCTAACCCACCCCCCAGCCCTATCTAAAAACCCCCTGACCTTTGTTGACGAAGTTGTGCCTGCCTCTGGGCAGGTGTAGGTTGTGTGCACCAGCCAAGTGCCGTTGTGCAAGCCCCCGGCATGACCGCTGTGCAGGAGGCCTCGGTCCTGCCCCCGGCCCGCCCACTCCCCGCCCATTTTTTCAAGCCCCGGGACATACGCGCATCCTGGGGCTTGCGCACATCGCCGGGCCTATGCAAAAGGCTCGGCGCGTACAGGAGCGGGTTTTCGGGGTTACGCGCGTAATATACGTGCGTAAGCCTTTGAAAATCCGCCCCTCTATGCAATTCTTAAACTGAACTGAAGTTTGGATAGTAATAAGTGATGAAATCATGCAACTTTTGTGCTAGACACAGACTAAAAGCAGCTGCAATTAAACATGACATGAGTGGGAGAACAAAGTTAAACCCCAGAAGGTGGAGGAAAGTTTAATGCATGAGAAGTTTAAGTTTGAAAGTTAATGTTACTGTTTAATTAATTTTCAGACAGTTGCATATGGTAAAGGTCTAAAAGGATATGAGCATGGTTAGAGATTGTGGCCAATTATAACATTACAACTGTAAGTAAGTGAACTCTGCATTGCATTCAATTTTTGAGCTAACAACTTAGTCATTGAATGAGTGAAACATCTCTCTACTAGGCCTGTATACATCCTTAAAAATGGCTCCAAAGGGCCCAAGATGGTGTTATGAGAAGATGTAGTGTGAGGAGCTCCACCTACCTAATGTTTCCCTTTTTTCTTACTCTTTACAATGGTAAAGTGGAAGAGAAAGCTGCAGGGGGTACCCCTACTCACCCTCAGTGTACCCCGATGCGACAGAGTGTGATTCTGGAGTTCTTCCAGGTTCCCCCTTCTTTGCTCAGGAACTGGCCATGCTGCTGCTGAGGTTAAGGGAGCTTAAATAGCAAGAGATGGCTTCGCTACTTGTATCATCCATAGACTCAAAAAAAAAATGATATAAAAAAAAAAAACCCAAAGATTGTTTGAGAAATAAATACAATTTTTCTGATATTGTTTTTTTCTTTTATATTTTTTTATATAACCTTATCCCAAAAGTATTTATCATTTTCTTTTTTGAGGTTAAAGGAGCAGCATAGCGGCTAGAGGTGGACGTGGAAATCTCGTTGAGCCCCGACACCAGAGATCTTCCATCCCCAGCATTCTCTGTATCAGCATCATCAGTCAGTGCCTTGGATCTCACCTATAGCAGCTTAGATGGAAGCATAGGGAGGGCAGAGGCGACTGAAGGAATATCTCTTGAAGATGCCAGTTGGACTGGAGCCCAGAGCCAGCAATGTGTGGGAAATGAAGATGAAGGTTTGGAGGATGGTGCAGCACGAGTGTTGTCTGAGTGCCTCATCCTTTGGTGACTGTGGTCTGGGTTCAACATTTAGGTTTGTTTGCTAAGGCTCTGGTGGTTATACCCTGCATGCCTAAGCCCTCCCCCATCACATTGGATCATATTTGGACGGTTAGCTCCTCTGTGTAGCAGTCTTTATCTTCTTTGAATGTTACCCCGAACAACATCTATAGTTGAATGCAATCTCAAGACTTAGTGTTTGGGTACTTGCCAGGTTCTTATGGCCTGGATTGGCCACTGTAGGAAACAGGATGCTGGGCTTGATGGACCCTTGGTCTGACCCAGTATGGCATTTTCTTATGTTCTTATGTTCTCTTTAGTCTTTCCTCATAGGGGAGCTGTTCCATTCCCCTTATCATTTTGGTAGCCCTTCTCTGTACCTTCTCCATCGCAATTATATCTTTTTTGAGATGAGGCAACCAGAATTGTACACAGTATTCAAGGTGCGGTCTCACCATGGAGCGATACAGAGGCATTATGAAATTTTATGTTTTATTCACCATTCCCTTTCTAATAATTCCCAACATTCTGTTTGCTTTTTTGACTGTCGCAGCACACTGAACCGACGATTTCAATGTGTTATCCACTATGGGCCTCATTTTCTAAAATATCGCAGGCCTGCGATACTTTAGAAGATGAAGGGCGGGGGGCCGAAACAGGGGGCAGGCCTGCGCTAGCCAGCAGCGATCGCACCGTCGCTGTGCGATCACTGCCAGTTTCGCACCCAATAGCGCCACCATAGGAGGTGTAGCTATTGGAAGCGAAATAGGCTGCTATTGGTGGGCCCTCCCAAAAAAAGTATCCATCAATTGCAGAATATGGCTGCAAGGTTGATATTTGGATGTCCTCGAAGGTTGAGTGCAGTGCCACTTTTATATCTACATTGGCTCCCAATTCAAGAAAGGACGAAGTTTAAGCTAATGGTCCCCATGTTTAAGGTAGCACATGGTCAAGGAGCTAAATATTTGCACAGTTTAATTTGTAGTTATGTGCCTAAATGCCATTTGCAGTCTGCACAGGGAGATTTGTTTCAGATACCATCAGCATGAGAGATACACAACGTTGTATATTAGAGAAGGATATGAAACTCTGCCCCTTTGGAGGTGAGACTGGAGATAAATTATGGCTTTCAGAAAAATGGCAAAAAGGCTGCTTTTTCCAGATTAAATTATATTTTTATGGCATTTATGCTAAACAGACATGTTATGGTACAAGAGTGGGTATTTGGAATTAGTGGGTCTTTATTTCTGGTTTTTACTTTATTTTGTTTTAAATGTTTTAATTTTTTTATGTAATATGAAGATTGCTAGTCACTGCTCCAGTGAGGTCTGGAATCTGATTGAGCATTATATAATAATTTTTAAATAAACAAATATTTGCAACAGTGATTGAAATTGGTAAGGTGTTCAGTGGTTTTATTTTCAAATATGTCCTTTAGACTATATGTGTAATTATGTTCCTAGCCTAGAACTGTGAATTGTTGTTTGGTGGACCCCCTAGCCGAGATGAGGTTGAAGCTACCTCCAGGGGATGGGCCCTGTAGGTCCTCATTGTCGGGAGGCTGTTTGGGGAGACAAGACCCAACAGGACCTTCACCTATACCAGCTCACGTTCCCCGCAGTTGAGCCCTTTAGTACTGGGGCCGGCAGGACTTAGGTGCGGGTCTCTCGAAGACGACAATCCCAGAAGACAGGAGGCAGAAGCGACATCAGACATACCAGAGGTTAGGGCAGGAAGTGGATGAGAGGAACCAGGCACAGTCCAAGAGTCGAGGCAGGCAGCAAACAGGTAGAGTCAGAGAACAGGCAGATGGTCAGGACAGGTGGCAGGCAAAGCAGAATCCAGGAATGAAGCAGAGTCAGAGCCAAGAGAGCAATCCAAGGGGGCAAGGAGCAAGGACAAGAACCAGGAACAGGATTCAGGAACCGGGAGCAGGAATCAGGAACGCAGGAACCAGGAACAGGATTCAGGAACCGGGTGCAGGAATCAGGAACCAGGACAGACAACTTGCACTCTGGAAAGAGTAGGTCCCGTTGCTGAGGAGAGGACTTAATGGTCAGGCAGGGGTTATATAGTCCCTTGTCCTGACATCATTGATAAATGTGCCACACGCTAACTTCATGGAGTGCCCCCTAGTCTTTCTATTATCTGAAAGAGTAAATAACCGATTCACATCTACCCGTTCTAGACCTCTCATGATTTTAAACACCTCTATCATATCCCCCCTCAGCCGTCTCTTCTCCAAGCTGAAAAGTCCTAACCTCTTTAGTCTTTCCTCATAGGGGAGCTGTTCCATTCCCCTTATCATTTTGGTAGCCCTTCTCTGTACCTTCTCCATCGCAATTATATCTTTTTTGAGATGCGGCGACCAGAATTGTACACAGTATTCAAGGTGCGGTCTCATCATGGAGCAATACAGAGGCATCATGACATTTTCCGTTTTATTCACCATTCCCTTTCTAATAATTCCCAACATTCTGTTTGCTTTTTTGACTGCCGCAGCACACTGAACCGACGATTTCAATGTGTTATCCACTATGGGCCTCAGTTTTTCCCGCCGCTGGCCCTTTAAAACCCAAAAAGATCGCGCGTGCCTGGGGGAACCGGTGTGGTATCGGCATCGGCAGTGCTGTGGCCGGCTGAAATGGGGAGCATGAAGGAATGGCCCGACAAAGACCGGGAGCCCCGCACAGGCCAGAGGCGCACCATTGAGGCTTCCCCGGGGCCCAAAGTGAGGGATGCCGGTCGCGGATTCCTGCGGCCAGCGAGCGCAACATGAATAGGGTGGGTTACACATTTTTAAATAAATAAGAATAATGAGAGACCTTATCAATAACTTGGTGTGCTTTGTAATTTGGAAATATGGGCTTATGTATTTTTTGCAATTTTGTACCCAGCAAATTGATGGTTATACATATTCCCTCTGCAGGTCATTTTACATTTTCAAGTTATCAGATGTTGTACTAGGAGGGATGCAGTTTTGGTGAAATAGTTTTGGTGTCCCCATTGGTAAATTAATGTACATAGGAAAGAAAAGTATCAAGGTCATGATGACTTAAGAAGTAAACCCTTTTCTAAGATTGGTGTTACTGTCCTGTATCTCAGCTATTATGTAGCATCATGCTCTTAGAATACAATATAGGATCTACCTTTTTGAATAGTTTTAAAGGTTTTTCCTTAGCCTGTTTACCTATTGGAAAGATGCTTGATATCATCATTTATGTTACAGATAAATAACATTTTTCTTCTTTCATGAATGTGCCAGTTGCAAAATCTTTGTGTAAGAGTTCTACACAATCTAGGAATAGGTTTTAATTGTTCTCCTGAAATAATTAGTGTTGTTCTATGACTCTCATATTATGGGATTTATTTTATGTACAGTGTAATATAAGTAAATTTGTGACTGGGTCCCAAATTTATTTTACAGAGAAAAAGTGTAGGGCTCCATTGGGATCTCTACTAAGGAGTGTGGTCTAGTAGTTAGAAGAATATTCCACCTTTGGCATATGTGCTATTTCCAGTCATTATACGGGTTGAAATGTAATTATATTATGCCCAGGCCTGGCGCCACTGGGTGTGCAAACCGTGCAATTGCACAGGGCGGCACACCCAGTGGGGTGATGGTGGGTGCAGGAAGAGGCCCAAGCTGCCACCGGTGGACCCGATCCCACCGGTGGCAGAAGAAAAAAAGGCCTGTGTTGCCACCAGTGGACCCAATCCCACCGGCAATGGAAGAAGAGCAGGCCCGTGGTTACGCCGGTGGACCTGATCCCAGCGGCAGCAAAAGGAAGTCCATGGTGCTGCTGCTGGACTTGATCCCACTGGCGGCAGAAGCAGGAGGCCACAGCAGAGGAACCCATTTGGAAGCTCCTCCTCTGGTGCTGGCCCCACAATATTCAACACTGGCGGTGCTAGAACTTCCTGTAGTCTCGCGAGATGAGAATAAGGAAGTGCTAGCACCACGAGTATTGAATTACATTGGGTCCAGCAAATGAAGAGGAGCTTCAGATTGACTTTTCTCCACAAAGGAACAGGCTGGCAGCAGTGGAAGAGGAATGACCCATGGACTCTGCCTGGTCTGCATGTGTATGTGAGTGAATGGGAGGCTGCCTGGGATGAGTGTGTGTATGTGCACACACTCATGTATGTGTGTGTGTGTGTGTGTGTGTGTGAATGGGAGACTGCCTGTGATGGATGTGTGTGTGTGTGTGTGAGAGAGAGAATGGGAGGCTACCTGGGATGGGTGTGTGATAATGGGATGTTGCCTGGGATGGGTGTATGTGTATGAGTGAATGGAAGCCTACCTGGGATAGGTATTTGAATGGGAATCTGCCTGAGTTGCAAATGTGAATGTATGTGTGTGTGAATGGGAGCCTGCCTGGGATGGGTGAGTGTGTGTGAATGGGAGCCTGCATGAGGTGGAGGTATGTGTGTACATGCATGCATGGAATGAGCAGGGGTGTGTGTGTAAGAATGGGAGCCTGCCTGGGGTATGTGGATGTAAATGGGAGCTTGTCTGGGGTATATATGTGTGTGTATGTGTGAGAGAGTGAGAGAGAGAGACAGAGTGAGAGAACCCAGGTATGAAGAGCATACATTTTTAAAATCCTTTTTAGTTTTATTTTTCAGGTGGTATTTGCTGTGTCTGCAGTTTTGAAATATTTTATTTGTGTTTGGGACATTTAAAATAACTTGTATATGAGTTTTTAATTATTTGATCTTTTTTTCATCAGCTTTTTAAAATAATATTATTATGTTTTTAGGATTATGATTATGTATTTATTTTATTTCTTGATTTTATTGTTTGATGTTTGAGGAATGGTGATGGTTCTGTATTTTCATTGTTGCACTATATAGAGTATCTGGCTTCTTGTAGTTTCCAGTTCAGTTTTTGTCTGCACGTTTGTATTTTTACTTTATGGTTGCTCTATTCTGTATTTGGTGAGGGTCTGTTTATGTTCTGCATGTGTGACTGAGGTGGGGCATTTTCCTAATAGGAAGTGTATTAGTGTCTTAGGGCTTTCGGAGGGTCAAGCCCACACCCAACACACATCACAATAGGCTTAATACCATATGGGTTCCAAATGTTTTTTTGCAGGGATTTCTGATTGGCATCACAGCAGTGAATGTAAATATAAGATAAGTGATATTTTTACCTCAGACAATTGTTCTTGGATATTTTTCATGTAAAATATCACTGCATAACTCAACTGTGTGTGTGGAATGAGGCAGGGAGGCGCATTGTGCAAGGCTATAAAGTTTGCCTAGGGCACCTAATCCTTGCACCAGCCATGAGTTCGGGGGAGGGGGTGGGGGGGATGTGTCAGTTTTTAAAGTTTGTATCACTGAAGGGAGCTGGGTGTTTTTTAGGTGGGCCTGGATCAGAGTATGAATGAACAGGGAGGGCAGCACAGTAATTGTTCGCGGGGGGGGGGGGGGGGGGCAGCAAAAAAGCTAGCAGCAGCCCTGATTATTCCCCCACACAACCAAGTCTTTAGTGAACAGTTCTCTCCTATAGGATGCTTCAATGTGATAAGGTAAACCTAAAGCAATGCCTGTGCTTTAGCAGATGGTTTATCCCTGCAGGATACTTAAAGTCAGTGAGTAATGCACTTCCATCCAATTCAATATTCTAGTTCCTGGCAGGCCTTATGAAAGTAAGTCTGGCCTTCTCTGCACAAATCAATTCGCAATTCTCTGAGCGACTTGCATATTCGTCAGTCTCCCCAGAAGGGGTTGCTTTTTTGTATGACCCTTTTTGTGGCCTTTTGTGAAACAACACACACCTGTCAGGCACCAATACAGTCTGTTGCTTCTGCCACAGGGCTTAACCCTTTCTGTCTCAAACACAGTCTCTGGCTTCTGCCACAGGCTTTATAGCAAAAACCAGACATGTCCTTTTAAGCACAGCTTCCAGTGCTTGTGGGCTTGGTTTAGGGAAACCAAGCCCCATTGCCACTACCCACTGTAGCTTGCACTAACGTTTGGCTTGCTAAACTACAGCTACCACCACCCAGAGCAATTTTTTCAACCGGTCTCTAACCTGCATGGCTTTAGCAATCCAGGTCTCCTTGAGGGGGGTTTCCAACATTCGTCCCCCACATCCATTGGCTCAGGCTTCTCCAACACCTCCACCTCCATCTCCTCTATATCTCCCTCTACCTCTGTTACAAATTGATTCCTGTTTCTGTCCAGTCCCTTCTTCAGGCCACCTCCCCCTCTCCTCCCAGTACCCCTGGGTTTCTTCTCCTCCTTGATGATATGAGGACTGTGAAGTCATTCCCTTTTTGTTCTCCAAACCTCCCCCTCCCCCAGGTCTTTTAAGGAAGGGAGTTTTTCTCCTACTCTGAAGGTTCCTTCCGGGTTTTCTTTCTTGCCCAGATTCTCCTACTGCTTTCTTCACCTAACCTCTCCCATGGTATATAGTAACCATCACACATATCACGCACTATAGACTGCTGTACTGGTTCATTCCTGCTTGTATAAAAGCAAGTGACTCCCTTGTGTCTGTGTAGAATTTTAGTTTGGATTTAGAAATCGGTAGATTGTTTCCTTTAAGTTCTCTTATGTTTTTCAGAATAAAGACTTAAAGCCTTAGTTGAGAATTCTTAGAAAGTAAAGGTAGTAATTTCCAACTCACTCCCAGTGGTTGGTGATATATCTCTAGTGATTTTTGTAATTATTTACTCATGAGGATTTTGGTTGTAGAAGGAAGCTTGTATCCATCCCTCCTGCACAGAGAGAGGAGAAGAAAATAAGTTTCTTTAATCATCTTGCTGTTTCTTAGCCTAAGGGATTCCCTTGCCAAGCCAGCAAAATTGAAGGAGGGCAATACCTAGCTGGTATCATCATCATCAGGAGGAGAAAGGAGAATCTGAGCTACGATTCTGAATGCTCTCCAACAGCAAACACCTGAACAGATGCCCTCAGGTTACATGGGAGAAGGAGAGGAGAAAGTTTGAGAGCTCAGAATCAAGCTTGTGGATCCCAAGTATTTGGAAGGGGACCTGAATTGGTAGAAGAGGACCCCATGTGTACAGTTACCAAGCAAGAATTCATATTCCATTATAGATCAAGGCAACACAGATTTACTATTTTGAATTGCTGAATGGAAGTGACCTGAGAGAGACTTGTACCAAATGTCATATTTGATATTTGAGCTTTGTTAACAGTAAAGTTTGTTTGTTAGGGGGAAAAAACCTGTTATTGCTGCCCTTGGGGTCTGGTGGTGTTATAGAAGAGCTCAGAGAAAGCCGGCTTCAGACTGCAGATAGCCTGCTGTATGGTCCCAAACCTGAAGCTCCAGATTGGCTCTCAGGGGATTCCAAAGGAATGCTGGAACACCTGGAAGGAGCTGCAAGCATGTAGACAGCTGGGAGGCCAATGAAAGGTTTGGGATCCCGGAAGAAGACCCCCTTAGTTCTTCTCCTGGTGTGTATGAATGCTATTCCATGATGTTAAATCTGGAAGTATTCTGCCACATCTGTAAGTGGAAGACTTTTCTCCAGTTGTGTTTGTGCGCTGTTTATGAAGAGAATCTACTGTGATGTGACCCGAATTGTGAGTTACCGGTTAAGTTACCTGCAGCGCTTAAGTCAGGAAATGTCATTTTGTCTCTGTTATTAAATAAACCAGTAGTGAGATACAATGTCTGTGTGAGTGTGCCGCAGGGGCCACCAACATGACAATGTTGGGGTACTTTGACAGTGTCCAGCTTATTTATTGACACTCTGAAGAGGACTATACAGTTAATACTCAGGGCCTAAGAAGTCTATCCTTTCCCCCCATCTCCTTTGCCGTCCCCACACAGAACCTTCCAACTGGGAAAAAGAAGAAAAAGGAGAAAGACACAGTATTATCAGAGACTTAGCCCCGGTATTCAGTGTGCCCCCAGGAAAATTATCTCAGTTGGAACGTACATGTGCAGCAGGGGATTCTATCTCCAAGAGATTTAAAACCTATCCATTGATAAAACCAGTGTGCCGGTTTCAGAAAGAAGTGGTAATTGTCTGGTCAATACTCACCTTTGCTGTCGTTTAGTGGGTCATCCAGTGCTCTTGCCTGGCCAGGAAAATAGCATCTTTAAAACATGCTATAGGAAAGGCATTAAGCAAACAGACATGATGACAAAAAATATGCAATTGATTCTATTATTTTGAATTAAAGGAACAATTGAATTTGCAGACTGTTTATTAAATTTATTTATGTACTAGCTGTACCCGGCCACGGGTTGCTGTGGCTCAGTCTGGTTAAATGGAAAAGAAAGAAAAGAGAAAGCGCATGTTTCTAATATGTTAAATTTCACAATGCTTGTGGGTATACAATATTTTTTGTTGTTCCATTGTCTGTGCAGATATAGAGATTGTCTGGTTTGCCGACTCTAGAACACGCAACATATAGTTGTCCATGTGAGAAGCAATCCGTGTCTAGATGTAAACCGCATAATTCTAGAAATGAAAAAAGAAAAAAAAATAAACTATACTCAGTAAATGAACGGTATGGTAAATGACTCAGCTCAATTCCAATGCAATGTCACTCGAAATAATTAAATCAAAATGAAAATAAATCGAAATCTATGAAAATTCAATTTAACAATGCAATCGGAAACATTGAAATGGAATCGTAAAATATTTAGTACAAGCCGTTAAGCCCGTTAAAACACGCAAGATTTTTGTCCCCTCTCCTCCTATGTCTTTGCTCTGCTCCGCTCCTCCCCCCCCCCCCCCCCCCCCAGCACCACGAAGGGCCAGAGGCGGCAGTGGTGGTAAGAGCTGCAGCGATGGCTGAGGGGGATCTCGCGAGGCGTAATGGTCCTGCCATCCCAACTCCCTGCCCCTTCCCCGGTGGAGAAGGGACAGGCTCAGACCCCTATCACTCTATCCTTACAGGCCCCAACTCCTTTGCTCTCCCATTCCCCTCTACACTGAACCCCTTCCACTGTAACCTATAAGTGGAGAGCGGGGGGGGGGGTAGAAAATCTCTCTCTCATACAGCCCCCTACATAGGCTTCCTCTCTCTCTCTCTCTCTTGCACATATACTCTCCCTCTGTCCCTCACACACGCACGCCCAATCCCTCTCACACACATACACAATCCCTCACGTAGTCTCCCTCTCTCTCTGGCGCTCACACTCACCTTCAGCGCACATTAACACACTTCTCTCTCACACAGTTAAAACGGGTGATATTTTTGTCCCCTCTCCACCTAAGTCTTTGCTCTGCACTCACAAGAGCTTGAAAAGTTCCCATGCCTGTTGTGTCTGGGAGAGTGAGGAAAACACTCCGTTTCCCCCCCCCCCCCACCTCGCAACGGGCAGGCTGCAGGCACTGCAACAGATTTGGGACACGTTGTCTAGCTTACTTTGCTCTTTCTGGGAGACCTGTGCCTTTAAGAAATCCGATCGGGGGCTTGAGAGGGAGGAGGGAGCAGGGCTCTGGCTTTCACTTTCGTGACGGTGCTTTGCTGGGAGTGGGGGTGGAGCGATGCCCATGTAAACTCTTCCCGTGATGGCTGAGACCCACAAGCGGCTTGACAGCACTGCCTTCCCCTCCCCCCCTCCGCAGTTGCGGGATATTAACTTGACTTCTCCTTATCTGTGGGACTCAGGGGGTGGGGGAAGAGGGCGAGCTGTTTTCTGTACAGCTCTTTGCGCTTTGGCTGCTGCAGGCTGCAGCTGCTTGTGATCTCTTCACAGCCGTTTCTACTGCATTTGCTCTGCTCCGGCTGTCCCAACTCCATCCCCCCTTCCCCGGCGGTGGACAGACTGGCTCGGCGACTCTTCTACCTTTTCCTCCTCCTGTCTGTAACTGTCCGGCAGTCCCTACTCCCTCCCCCCTTCCCCAGCAGCGGAGGAAAGGTCTGAGCCGTTTCTCGGAGCGGCGACTCATCTGCCCTTTCCTCCTCCCCTCTGTGACACTCAGCACATAGCGCAGAGCTCTATGGTCCACACATGCGCGGTAGAGCTGCTCTCTACTGCGCATTTGCGGTCCGTCAGTCAGAGCCCATTTATATTGTAGATAGCATGTGTTGCATTAACGTTCAACAGATGGCACTGTTTTTCCAAAAAAGCATTTTTTACCTGTCACAGGTGTGACATCTATATAATATAGGTATATAAAAACAAGTGTGTATTCGAATGCAACTTTGTGTCAAAATTTCAAAGCAATCGGTGAAGAACTTTCGGAGATTTAAGATTTTGAACAAACGAACATTTACATTTTTATTTATATAGATTACATTTATAGGCCGCTAATACCGAGACCCGCAGCGGCTTACAAATAAACCCTCACAATAAAACATGAAACAAGGTCACGAAACTATGAAATCTTAAAACATAAAAGCAGTAAAATAAATAAGAATGTTAAAAGAGCAAATAAAACTTTAAAAGTATCTTTAAAAACAAAATATAAGCAGCAGCATAGCAAGACTGTACATTAGGCTAAAAACTAGAGTAAGTTAAAAGCCTGTTTAAATAAATGAGTTTTTAAAACAGATTCAAATTTATTTGGGCACCCTATTGATCTAATTTCCCTAGGAAGTGAATTCCAGAGGGTGGGGGCAGCAATGGAGGATGCACACTTTCTTGCCACACATAACCCAGCCTGTTTGATGGAAAGAAAGTCTAACAATGCCATCTAGGATGATCTTAAAGCTCTTACAGGGTTATAGACTCATAGCATAGTATTTGTCCATGATAGTGAATCTGTGGCCAAAAGTTTATGGGTCAATATGGCCATTTTTTATTTAATTGTAAACCCCACGGGAAGACAGTGGATTTAACAAGAACAGGGGAAATGTCTTCATTTCTACTGTGACCAGTGACTAGTCATACGGCAGAATTTTTTAGTAACTGCAATGGCTTAATCAAACAAAGTAGAAGACCCAAATAGAGCGAATTGCAATAATCCAATGCAGTTAATAAAAACGCCTGGACCACTGTCTGAAAATTAAGTGGAAGTAGCAGTGATTTAAGATCTCATAACAACCGCAGCTTGTAAAAAAAAACAGAGCGCACTGCTGATTTAATTTATGGAACACAGTCCATTTTGGAGTCAATGATTACTCCTAGACTCTGTACATGTTGAGAGATGGATATAATTGCATCTTCAATATGAATAGTCAATGGGATGTTGATAAAATCGCCATGTCAAATCACTATACCTTCACTTTTGGCAAGATTCAAAATAAGTTTGTCATGATTTAGCCACTGCTTAATGCTATTCATGCAAAATGATACTGTGGCAGATGTGTTAGACCAGGATTTCGAAAGTGAGATAAAAAACTGAACACAGTCAGCATATGTGGCAGGCTGGGGCTAAACAAATATTAAAAAGTAAAGCAGACAAACAGGAAACCAGTCGGATCCTCCACCATCAGCAAATATCTTTTGTTGTCTGTTCATCAGGTACAATTTAAACCATTTCAAGACATTCCCTGAAATGCAAGTATCCCTTAACCTATAAAGATTTGATGATCCATCGTATTGAAAGTGGATGATATGTCCAACATTATAATAATTAATCCTTGAGAAGATTCCAATCCTCTCCTGATACATTCCTATGAAGAGAGCAGCAGGATCTCCATACAACCTTCGGAACCCATATTGGAATTGGACTAGTCAGTTATACGCCAATTTGCAAGCACAACACACCATTTGTAGTATCAAATACACTAAAACACATATAGAATGAAAGAAGGAGTTTCTATATGGTTTCTGTAAGAATATTAAGCAGAAGAAAAATATCATAGCATGGTACAATTTTGGGAGGAACAATATCAGTAAAATTGAATTAGAATCACAGAGTAAATACTGGGCAGAAAACTTACAAGCTGAAATCTTGGTAGAGGATATCACGTATTATTATATACAGTCTCATACTGTGGCAATGGATACAAATCTCGGAGAAATGCAGTTAAAGATTCTGCATTCTGCCTATGTAGATAGAAGTAGGTTTTATAAAATGGGACTTACAGACACAGAAATACGAGTTAAATTTAAGACTGTCAAAGGTATATTTATACATAGTTTTATATCTGAAACAAAATATATTTTGGACTAGAAATATTTACAGAGATGCAATGAATATTGAAGGTAACTAACATCACGTGAAGTTGCATGTGTGTTGTTGGGTTTACGAATGACAACGGGTACTGTGCAAAAAAAAACAAAAAACGTGAAACGTGTAATATATTTGACTCTAACTGTAGCCCAAAATTGTATACTTAAGTGAATAGAAAAAATAGGACTTAATAAAGAATTATGGACAGAAGCTGATGCTACAGACTTTTTAGTCTGAGAAATTGCTAAGTTGGCAAGGAACCAATAAAGAATTTAAAAAGTTGACTTAAATTTTGGAAACTGTTTATAGTAAGCTTTCCAGTTGAAAGCTAGCAAATGCCTGAGTCATTATATTGCAAGTTTCAGTGGACTCATCAATAAATAAGATCTCATAAGGGTAATGCAGCATCTAATTTTATGTTATAATAACAGACATATTTAACAGAAAGCAGTACAGTCTGAATGGAAGACTGAATGAGGTATTAATGTGATAGGGAAAAATTGGCACAGAGGGGAATAATACATTATATGTAATATAACTGCAAGTGGAAAGATGATGCCAATTATATTTGCAATTATGGCAATTGTTAACTGTTACATATGCAACATTTCATGATTTCTTCTACATATTGTAAGCTTGTATCCTTCTGATACCTTAATAAACAGTTATTGAAAAAAAAAAAGATGATGACAGAAAATGTTTTCATCACCAGGGAAAGGAAAGTTCACATAAATGCAATATGATTATCTACATTTCAAAGACTAAAGTATGACTAGGTTGCTAGGAATTGAGAAGTAAAGAGTTTGAAGCCATGGAAACAGAAAAAGAGCTTTACATGACTAGATAACTAGTTCAAATTCAGTTCAGATGCATACTGACCAAAAGTCATGACCAGGGACATTGGAAGATTAGTTGTTGTTTTTTGTTTTTTTTTTAACTTTCTTTGCTACCATTTTCTTTCCTGACGATTTTATTTAACAAGGCTGGCTAACTGGTTGCCTCTCTCAAGCTCAGTAGAGAACCAGGAAGATTTAGACTAGGGATGGGCACTCTGGTCCTCAAGGGCTATCAACTGCACAGGTTTTCCGGATAACCATAATGATTATGTACGAGATAGAGTTGCATAAATCGGAGGCAGTGCATGAAAATCTCTCTCATGCATATTCATTAGGATTAACCAGAAAAACCTGACTGGTTGCTAGACCTCAAAGGCCAGAGTGCCCACATCGGATTTAGACCATCAGCTGTGAGCTGACAGGGTCGAAAGAAGAAAGAAGAGAAAATTGTGTTAAGTATATTGGAGAGGAAAGTAAAGACAAGATTTTGGGAAACGCATATTTTCCTTTCCCCTTTCTGGACAAATTGAAATTTCACCAGAGGCATGGGATTCTTGAATACATTTCAACCGTAAAGGAGGGAACTGGAAAACCTCAGGTGTGGAAAAACTACTGTACAAAGTTCCTGCAAACATTGTGGGCATTCTCAGCAATTTTCAGAAAATGTTTCCATAGATTTCTGTCATCCCTATTAACTGCCAGCTAAAAACTATTCCATACCCTAGCTGAGGTGAGTTAATGGATAGTGATATTGGTCTATTTTCCAGTTGGCAGGTGTCCACTCTCCAGATCACCATTAGCACTAATTCACATCAATTTTTGCTTGCCTCAGCAGACTCCAAGGATTCAGTGGACCTGATTGCTGCACTGCCCTTTCTTTTTTAGAGCTGGAAGAGGTACAATGGAAGATCAGTAGAGAGAAGCTCACACTGACTCTGTCCATGCTCTTCCTGTTCTATGGATTTATGCAGGACTTCAATGTCCAGGTGGCTAATCCAGCAACTTCCTCGAGCACCAGAATCACTAGAAATGTGTTCTTAGAGAAGAGAAAAAAAAAAGAAAACTTCATCTCTAGTCTGTGCACCATTGAACAAGCATCTTCCTATTTCTGCATTTTTTTCCAGTCTGCAATCCATTTGTCCATCAGCACCTCAAACTGGTTAAACATGTTGGATCTAATACGTGATATATACCTGCATTTGATGAATGTCTAATAACTGATTGCTTTGGCATGAACATAAATATTTTGCTTGGATCTATTCATTATGGCATGCGCTTACTTTCTTTTTAGCTTTACAATTCCTAAACGTTAATTGCATTCATTATACAGAAAAAGATATAACTGTTTTTAGGGAAATTAATTGTATTCTAAAAAATTACATAGAACAGATACTTTAATGAAAAAAAAAGTGTATTATGATGTGTGTTATTAGAAGGACTAGATCAATTTAAAATGTTCTTTTTCTACTGGTATGGAGTTTTGCCCAATTTACTATGTTAATTATTGCTCTCCTGAGTAAAAAATTAGTTAAAAGGATAGTGCATTCGTCAGAAGAAATCTGAAAGGGTAAAGACCAAGTCAAAAACAGAATGCAAGATTTCTAAGTCTCAGTATAAGCCCAACTATCAGCCTGAGCAAACTAAAGAAGGTAAAAATGCTATGTAATATTAAGTCTGCGAGTTTCAGACGTGGAAGTTGTAAGACATTATTGTAGCCAGGAAGCACAGAAATGTTCATCTTTTGGTTATGGTTACTCCATTCACAGTATCCTAGCTGAACTGCTATCAGGGTTCAGTCCTGATGGTACATTAGTATGATTATAATAATTAGGGTTTATACTGGACCTATCATCCAAACAGGATCCCAGTGCACTTTCCAATTTAATACTCCTGACACATACACACAATCAGAGTAGTTGGAAGGCGCAGGCAAGATGGGGAACCACCCAGGATGCTAGGTTCAGGGGTGCCAATGTACTTCGTCAAGGACTGGGCACCAGGATTCCATATCACCACTATTGCTAAAGCAGTGGTAGGAGTTCTGATGAGCTGTTATTCGACCCATACTTTTCAGCCAGCTAGAACTTCAGAGGGGGACCCTTCCAGATCACCTCCACTCCCCTGAAGATAGCCCAGGGCACTGCCAACAGGCATGCACACAGTCATCCTTGGGCTGAAAACTATGGTCACTAGTTTTGGCTCCTCATTTGTATATTAGTTTCCAGAAGTGAGCACTGTTCTGTTCGTACGTCTCACTTTGAATGTCAAAGTGGCCCCTAACCCCCTACACTAATACCTAAACCTCACCTCGAGTTACTAGGTGGGCCTCCCATAGAGATATAAATACCTATCTAGGGTGAGGGCATTATGGCTAGTCTCCCTCTGAGCTTCAACACTAGTAAAACAGGCCCTTGAGAGCACATCACAAAATGCAACCAAGCCTTAACACAACCTATCACACAGCTTAATGCTACTGAAAAAGGTGTAGCTAAAATCAGCATTAAAGCCATGCAATAAGTCTTCACAAAAAGGTAAACCCAGCCCACTCCTCCTCTTTTTCGGATTTGAATCGCACCATACGTTATGGTGCGATTGCATGCATTAAAGGCATTTTCGCATGCATTAAGGACTTATCACATGCATTAACAGTGCTTATCGCATGCATTAACAGTGCTTTTCGCATGCATTAAGCCCTTAACGCATGCGAAAACGCCTTAGTGCATTTTGATAAATGACCCTATTATATTGCTACTTGGAGCGAAGTAAGCTGAAGCACAGGGAGATAAAGTGGGTAAACCAGATCATCAATTAATTGGAGATATCAGTTATTAAATAATTGATTCATTGCAGTAGACAGAAGAACTGAAGACATTTTTAAACTCGACTTAATTTCTCCTGCATTTTCAAAATTATCTTTATGCTATTTGACAATGCACAGTTTGCAGATCACAGTGAAATGTATGTTTTACAGAAGACTCTGATATAAATGCGTTCTGACCAGTTTTGCTGTGAGCTGGTGCATTAAGCCTTGGAGTAAGCACATAATTAAATTCAGTACATATTTTGTGATTGACAAAGCCATTTTATGTTGGCAGCAGGAGGAGAGTAAGAAAGGTCAGAGCCCTGTCTCAGAAACATAAAGCATGGCAAAAGTCATTGAAGCATTGAGCAGCAGTTTGGTCATTAAGATTCTTTGGACTTTCTTCAACTGCTGGGAGGCAGATGTGGAAGTAGAGTTGACAGCTCCAGACTTGAGTTCAATGCATGTGATCAGGATGAATTCGAGGCATGTAACATTCGTGCATGTGTTCAGCAAGGCCAGCTTTCAATACAAGTGCACCACAGATGCAGCCATGGGGATTAATTACAGTATTTACGTATTCATCTAAGACTAGCTGAGTGTTACTGAGCTATTATTTTAATCTTGCATTTCAGGAACCATTTATTTTCAAAGCACTGACTTACAAAATACTACCTAAGTATCTGTCAATACCCTATCAAGGTCTGAATGTTTAAGTTGTTGTGACATGGCAAGCTAGATAAGCAATCTAAATCACAGTTAAATGTACTGGGCCAGATCAAATGAGTGATGTCTGATAACAATGAATCTTTTTCAGAAAGGCATTTTTCCCCTACATTACTATGAAAAAATAACCTTTATTATTAAGACCCTTCACTCACTATGTAGCAGAATCTCACTAAAACATGCCAAACTAATATTTGCAGCAAGAGCAAAAATGGCACAAATTAGGCTTTTCACCTTCATGGAAAATGTCAGATTCTTATATCTTGTCACCACAGAATTTAATGGGAAATTTGATGGCACAGGCAACAAACAGCAAAATTCACCCATTCTTGAAAAATTGAGAAACTAGCAAATCTTGCCATTTTCCACCTATCAAGTGGAAATTATTTCTCTCCCCCTCCCCCAACCCCAATTTCTATAATGAGTACGTTTACAGATTAGATAATTTTGATGATTATTTGCAAAATAACACTTCATTTTTCTCATATCCTTAACTTGTACATTTTGGAAGGTTCCTTAGCTAAATCAGCAAACACAAGTGTGAGACGCACCACATACTATATCAGATCAGACTTCACTTCAGCAAGTCTTTCATTGCTAGTCTCTGGCAGCAACACAGTCATGCAAGCATAAGAGAATGCAGGGAAGTAACCTGAAGAGCATTTAGTTCTAACTAATTGGACTAATCCTTCTCTACATATTTAATCATGAAACAAATTAGTTCCCTAGGTCAATGTTTCCCAACCCAGACCTGGAGGCTCATCTGACCAATTTAGTTTTCAGGATAGCCATAATGAATCATGAATATGAATGAGATAATTTTCATATACTGGGTCTCCAAGGTGTACAAATATCTCATGCACATTGCATAGTCTTTACAGACATCCTGAAAAACACACTCCAGGATGGGGGGCTGGGAGCTATTACAATAGCTATCCCATTCCTTAGACATGACTCTTAACTCCAGACATCCTGGGCCCCAGACAGGTCTGGTTTTCAGCATAGTCTATCCTCAATGAACAGGCAGGCACAAGAGATATATCAGCAAACATTTGGTGTAAGGACCAGGTTAATTGGCATACTTTGGTTACCCTGGAAAGCAAGCCAGTTTGGCAGCCATGAGGAACGGAGTTGAGATATCACTGGGCAACAATGAAAGTGTTACTGACCTAAAAAGGTCCTACTCTGTAGTATCTTGATGTGCTGAACATGAATATGACCATGAAAAGTTTTTATTGGCTCTCGTTTTGAAGATATTTAATATAGTTCACTTTCTATGTTTAGTCATGTAAATTTATCCAGTAGGACTGTAAATAAGCCTAGAATAATGTAATATTGCATCATATTGCATAATACCATCATGCACACATCATCCAGAGTTTATTACATCATTTTCTGATGCAATGCAGTTCTACTGCCATGCTGCTGCTGAGTAAGCTGACGTCAGCAGTGTACTATATGAAGCCCAGTCAGAAAGGGTGAGCATTTGAAATATTCATGCTGGCTGACTACTGCTGGACACTCCGCAGAGATGCTCCCGAACAGGTGTACAAGAGACAAGCAAAGAAATCTAAGACGTAGTCTATGACTTCATTTTTCAAACGGTATTAACCGTAGGTCTCCTACTACTGGCATACAATTCAAGATGTAATTATTGCATATTACAAAAAAATGAGCCAATTTTGCATTTTCACAGTCACATTCGTGTTTAGCACATGGAAATGTATAAGAATTGACTAATTTCATTTCCGTAACATGACTTTTGTGAAAATTTGTTGCCCAGTTTGAAACTCCTCCTATTTTACCCTCCCTCCATTCTGAATCTCAGGGTAAAAACCAGGCTATTGGTGTGCATGCCATAAAAAAAAAAAAAAACAGTGTGAAAGCAACACCCCAATATATCTACTATACAGTTACTCTAGCATAAGCAGCTAGTCTGCGTCATCTTCTAAAAAGTAGGAAGTGTGAACATAAGAAATAAAGCCAAGTTCTAACCTCCAAAGCACATAAAATCCTTTTTTTTCTTTTTCAAATGAGCAAGGAGAAGACGAACAGCGAGAGGGATAGCTCCACAGAACAGGTAAGATAAGATTTTGAGGAAAATAAATAGGTCTACTAATTTAAATGAGAGCTGTACATGCTGTGGAATTGTTAAGCAGAGCTATGCTTCATGCTCTTCCTACAGTGCACCACAGGAAAAATGGCAGTCGATAAGCATTCCTCCTCACTACAGTCTATCTGGTGTGCTTAGACAGGCTCACTTTAATCAGATGATACAGTATCGCTTCCAGTTATTTCACAGACTGCTTGTTCTTTCAGTCCATTTGAGTTAAGAACAATCATATCATATCCTGGGTTGCTACTCAGTGCCATATTTCTTTTAGAATAATGAACCGCGCGCACTGTGCTTCACAGTGATCACTGTGATGGTTTTAGATACAGTCACCCAGACTCTGGGAATATCTTTCTCAGTAGAATATTGTTATTTTTATAGAGTGTGACTACATCAGCCCTTTTATAATGTAAGCTCTCAGCTTTGTGACTAGAAAGGAGTCTTAACTGAGAGAGTCATTCAGGCTGAGTTATGGTAATAAGTCTATAAAAGTGCATAAGACAAATATAACCTTTGTGCTTAAGTTTTTGGAAGCTTTTCTATTATTTTAAGAAAGCAATGTGCTATAATATACCATAGTAGTACATCTATTCATCCTCCCTGCCACTTTAAGGTTTGCCCCTTCCTTTCAACTACCACTAAGGAATAATAAATGAATAATAAATTACTGTAAACAAACACTGTACTAACAGGTACTGTGACTCTGAGGTCAGAAAACACCAGCCACTGTGGAAGGCTCTAGCAATCCCAAAAGGGTTTCTTTTCTACTGGTTGCACTGTCCTTGAAGACAATGTACTAATCACCAGCTATAAAAAAAAAAATCACATACACAGATTGATATTGTAGTCTAGATGGAGTATATCGTTCTTGCAGATCCTAGCTACAGGAAAAAAGGGAAACCAGCAAGAAGCTGCCTGACTAAATCTGTAGTAAAACCTAGTTTTCCTTCTTAGATCAAGTTAAGGTTTGGCATTTCTGTGAGCTGAGACAAACAAATCTGTCTGAGGGTGACACTTACTATTTAACAGGAGGACAAATTTCAAAAGCATTCCCTTGGGTAAAATAGTGTTTTATGAGTGGAAAAGGGATCTTGGAAAATAACCTACCCTCTCTGTGTATAAAAGTGTGCACGTAATGCCAGTACATGGGCACTTTTACATGCAGGCAGAGGAGTTGCTCCTGGGGGGCGGAGCTAGGGAGGGGTTAGCACTTATGCGTGTACGTGCGCAGTAATGCACATATGGGTACGTGCATGGGCACAACTTCACTGGGAAAAATACCCGCATAAGCAGCAGGTGCAGATCTATGTGTGGCCTTTTTCCAACTTAATTTTCAAAGGGAATGCTTATCTCTTTGAAAATTGACAGAAAGCCATTAGGTAAAAAGAACTTGCAGACTTTACTCTTCTGTGCACAGGCTGAAAGTTGCCCTCTCTTGGTATAAATGTTGCTGATGAAATGTAATGCTATATGCTTACCCTGAGAAAGGGATTTCTCTATTTCATCATTTCCATAGTGGTTACAGATCATTTAGCCAAACAGAAGACATCTTCAGGAAAAATAGTCATGTTTTCCTAGAAGTCTATTTAGTTCAATAAATATATAATCTACCAGCAACCACAATATCTTACTAACTCATATCTCCATGTTTGGATGTGACTACCAACTGACTTAGCTAAATGGAAATTCAACCTTTTCATTATTGCCCTGTAAGTAGTACTTAGTATCAAGGCCAGAAAATCATAGCTCTAAATAATCTCACATCACATCAGAGTAATCCATGGGAGGGGTGCAAATCAGGATGATCACCCCAGGTCCCTTGCTTTAAAGGACCCCACAGTGCCAGGGTAGTCTTGCCCCTTCTTCACTTCAGGAGAGCAGACGGGGGGGGGGGGGGGGGGAGTGATCGTGACAGGAGCTGTACACTATGTTCCCATGACCATGATTATGTACAGGCTGTCTGACTGGCTCTGCAGCCCAATGCCTCTGACTCTGTCCTCCCTTCTCTTTCCATGGGTCTATTCTTTATGGTACCTCAACCCAGCCATCACTTCTGGATTCACGGCCCACTATCAGCCCCTCAGTCTCCCCAATTCTCCCACTCCTTCTGTCAGCCCCTTCTAGCAGTCAGCTAGAAATAACCTTTGAGGCCAGCAGGGCCTTACACTTTCCAGACTGCTGACTCTTACAGGGGCCTCAATCCTAATGAAACAGATAAGGAAAAAACACTAAATGGCTAGTGGGGCTGCCATGGGAGCTGCCAGAGCATCCAGACTCTTTAAAGGAGCAGTGTTCCCGTTCCTAGGCCTCTGAGGGAGAAGCCTATGGCAGCCATGCCCCACCCCCCACCCCCCATCCGGCTCTTCATTCTGGGCCCCACACCCCTCTAGGATCAGCCCTACTAATCAGAGTGTAGCACTAAAGGACTCATGAGATGCTGAATGAAGAATCTGGCTACTTTATTTATCTTTAAGATCTCATGAAACTTTGCAACAGATTAAACAGTACCGGTAATTGCCAATTCAGGTATCCAGGCTAATTCCATGTTGGTGTAAAAAATGAAATAAATGTACCTTTTATTATCCAAGAGATGACTGAATTCCAGGATAGTTAAGGATTTGTAAAGTATATTATGGATTCTTCCAGAGTATAATGTTTAGTGCAATTACAGTCATGGACTTTATTTGGCTGAAAAGTCTTGCACCCTCCAGCCTCACCCATTTCTTTGTTGCATTACCAAAGGAAGTGGTTATCAGCTGATTTGGCTAAGGATAAGTGAGTTTAATTTTATTTTTCCCATAGAAAATGCATCCAAAAACTTTAACAGATCTTTGCTAAAATAATATGTTCACTAAAAAGAACAAATGTTTCCTCTATGAAGGGATCAAAATAAAGTCTGTTCAAAGCATGATCTGCAACAGAGTGGACATGCTGGAAGGAGTGGAGAGAATGAGACAGGATTTAAGGAAGCTGGAAGAGTGATTGAAGATATGGCAGCTGAGATTCAATGCCAAGAAGTTCAGAGTCATGCATATGGGGTGTGGAAATCCAGAAGAACTGTATTCGATGGGGGGTGAAGGGCTGATGTGAATGGAGCAGGAGAGAGACCTTGGGGTGATAGTGTCTAACGATCTGAAGTCGACGAAACAATGTGACAAGGCGATAGCTAAAGCCAGAAGAATACTGGGCTGCATAGAGAGAGGAATATCGAGTAAGAAAAGGGAAGTGATTATCCCCTTTGCAGGACCTTGGTGAGGCCTCACCTGGAGTACTGTGCTCAGTTCTGGAGACCATATCTCTGAATGGACAGAGATAGGATGGAAACGGTCCAGAGAAGGGCGACCAAAAAGGTGGAGGGTCTTCATCGAATGACTTATGAGGAGAGATTGAAGAATCTAAATATGTGCACCCTGGAGGAAAGGAGGAGTAGAGGTGATATGATACAGACTTTCAGATACTTGAAAGGTTTTAATGATCCAAAGACAATGACAAACCTTTTCCATTGGAAAAAAATCAGCAGAACCAGGGGTCACGATTTGAAGCTCCAGGGAGGAAGTCTCAGAACCAATGTCAGGAAGTATTTCTTCACAGAGAAGGTGGTGGATGTCTGGAACGCCCTTCCGGAGGAAATGGTGAAGACCAAAACTGTGAAGGATTTCAAAGGGGCGTGGGATAAATACTGTAGATCCATAAAGTATAAAGGATGTGAATGAAGAGAAGAGGCATGGGGTTGGCTTGCAGGAATGACAGCTACTACCTGGAGATTAATACCCTTATTCAATAAACATACTCACTGTTAATGCGACTCCAACATTGCTCTATGCTTCAACGGCCAGAGGAAATGTGGAAAAAAGGATTTGCATTCACAAAAAAGCAGGGAGTAGCTTGCTTGTTGCTGTGGTTACTACCCCAAACCAAAAAAGGCTGATACTTCACTTTCAATGCATATCCAGCATAGCTCTCTGCTTCAACAGCAGGGGAGAAAGACTGATACTTCACTTGGAATACATATCCAGCACAGCTCACTGCTTCAACAGCAGGGGGTGATAAAGAAAAGAGAATTTATATTCAGACAACAACCAACAAGGACTGAATTGCACAGGCTGGGTAAATAAATCAACGTGGGAGTAGCTTGCTTATTGCGGCAGCTACTACCCCTAACCAATTAAGC
Organism: Rhinatrema bivittatum; assembly: GCF_901001135.1. Taxonomy (NCBI): domain Eukaryota; kingdom Metazoa; phylum Chordata; class Amphibia; order Gymnophiona; family Rhinatrematidae; genus Rhinatrema; species Rhinatrema bivittatum. Next base: position 120,112,228 of record NC_042620.1, read on the forward strand.
TAGATACTTCACTTAGATGCAGCTCCAGCACTGCTCTCTACATCAATGGCGGGGGTGGAAGGTAACTAGAACCAAAAAGTTACTAATAAGGGCCAAGAGTAACAGATAAGTATGAGAAAAAAAAATAAGTGTGAAAGCTTGCTGGGAGGACTGGATGGGCCGTTTGGTCTTCTTCTACCGTCATTTCTATGTTTCTGTTTCTACGTATTAGCATAAAAGTCTTTTGTACCTCCCCAAGCCTACCAAAATGATAGTGTAACCTAATATTTGTGGGTCTAAGATTGAATTTTTGAACTCTCCTAGTCATAGAGAAATAGTTGGTTTAGCCCACAAGGGATTTAAGGCAACCAATCCATTGACAGAGTCAAGTTTAAGAGTGACAGATGATTTTGCAGTAAGAAGTTTTAGGGGATTCAGCACTCAAAATATTTTGTATGTGTGAACAGACCTTTGCCAGAAAGGATCCTTTATATTTATATGCAAAAGAATCTTCTATGAAAATTCTGAATTGTATAGCAGGGACGTATGTTGAAAAAGTTTCATTTCAATTCATTAATTTGTTTTGTATGCCTCCATAATTTGTTTTGTTTCAAATAAATAAAAATGCTTGTCTTTCGTTCATCTGTTTCTCATTAATGACAATGAGGAAAGCAATATATCCTGTCCAAAACTTGGGTTTTCTATTCAATTCTAGTGAAACTTGCAAGTAGACATCATCAGAAGAGCACTCCAAGACACCAAAAGGATCATGAATACCACAAGGCATCAGTGCCGAGTCTTGCGCACACCACGTGCATTTTAGAAGGGGCCCGGCCACAGGCGTAACCCCCGTTACGTGCACAAGAGCCGGGACTCGCAAAAAGGGCAGTCCGGGGCACGGGGAGAGGCGGTCCAGGGAGCCCTGGACCGCCTCTCCACCATAGAAGGTGTAGTTATTGGGCGCGAAATAGCCAGCGAAAAGGGCCTTACCTTTCCGCTCGGCGCACCGTCCTCGCAGAGTCGGCCCCGGTGACGCCCCCGACTCCTCCTCTTCCAGGACCGACTCTGCCACGATTTCAGTAGAGCAGGCCTGCGCTACTTTCGCTAGCTATCGCAGGCTTGCACTAACAGCGCAAACCTGCGATAGCTTTGGAAAATGAGGCGCTAAGTGGGCTTTTGAAAATTACTGCAATATATACCATTGAATTGTCCCAAGGATTTACGCAAACAAGTGCACATTACTCAAGTAAATGGCTTCTGAAAATTGCTATTATAGTATGTTACATTTACGCACACAACTCCTTTGAAAATTATCCCCAATATCTACATTTAATAAAAGCATCACCCTTTAGAAAATTCAGATCTGCCAGTATTTGTGTGAGGGGAGTGCCTCTAGTTGCATCCAGTTTGCATCATTATTTACTTTTATGCTATTTGAGTAGAATACAAAGAATGAAGCAACAAGCTCTCCTAGCCAAAAAGACAGACTCTACAAGACAGAAAAATCTCTGAGCATATCACAAAATATTAAAACAAAAATTCATTGGGTACAACATGACAACACCATAATCAAATGCTGCAATAGCTCATAAAGTAGATGATTTGTGAAACTATGTTGGAATAAAAAATCAGATCTATAATATCTCTTAAAAATATCTAAACAAAAGGTCTTTGGAAAAATCATTAATCACTAATCTCATAAGGATGAAATACACCCAGCTTATAAGACATTAAGGGACTGATTAACTGAGGTATTTTCCCATTCTGTGTCTATGGAAAGAGACTATGGATGAATCAGGTCCTAAAAGGATTGTTCATAAAGTAAGGGGCATCTATTTATTATAACTGAATGTCCAGTCAACTTATGAAGTGTGGCAATTACTAACTTACAGAAGAAGTACCCTTTGACGCAGACTCCTGGAAGTGAACAAAAGTTGCATATGTATTGGAATGAATTCATGCTTCTGGACATGTCTGTGGGTGGAGTGTTAGGTGTTTTTTGTGCCAAATATCTGGTAAATATCTGGTAGTGTAACAGCAATTATTTTGAAAAACCTATCACCCATTAGCCAAAATGATTTTGGGTGGACTTAGCTCAAGGTAGGTGATCTGTTTGTGGCTTATCAAACACACTTTTCATATAAGTGCAAGTTAAGTTGAGTGCTTGTTTGATGGTCTCAATTTTGCACATAAGCATAAGAATGAGATACCATTTAGTCACTAATGACTTTTCCCTTTTCTTTATTTTACCAGGCAAAATATTTTGAGAAAATGCCTTATTAAACATTTCCATAACGACAACTGATGCAAGCATTTTAGGGGCTGATTTATCATGGTTTTTGCACTGGCACAAAGGTGTAGTTTGCACCACAAGATCAGTGATTTATTATGACTGTTTGTGCTGACATGAACAGCACTAACTAATTTATAAAATCAGCCACCTGAGAGATCTTGATTGAATTATATGTGCTACTAAAATAAACATGGCAGAGATGTACGAAAAGTTTCACTTGAAAAATTAGTCTTTTCACCTTTGTGGAAAACAACCAAAATGCAGAATTTTTCCTAAATATTTCATGAAAAATAGAATAGTGAAAATTGAGAGAGAAAATTTCCTTTTTTTCTGCTTTTTGTTGGCTTACTCACCTTGCCTTCTACCATACCTCCCCCCATTTTTCTCTGTTTAAAAATTACATTTCTCACACACAAATTTCCCCATTAAAGCTTGTGGAAAATATTTTCACAAGTATGCAAGCAGCAGAATATTTGTAGAAAGTGGTTGTGACATGAAAATTCTACTCTTTGCATATCCCAAGTGGTAGTAGCTAATATGATGTAGATCGAGAGGTATAGAAACTAGCATGGAGACACTGATGCGAGATAAGATCATTAAGGCCTGGATTTTTCATTCTCGCAGAGAATGGTGAATCCCAGTGGTAACGGGGGCAGGGGTCGAAGGGGGGGCGGGTCTGCGAAAGCCAGTAGCAATCAAACCACCGCGGTGTAATCGCTGCCAGCTTTCGCACCCAATAGCTCCGCTGTGAAAGGTGGTGCTATTGGGCGCACTACTGGCAGCCGTAATATGACTTACCTTATCACCGCCAGCGAAGAAACCGCTGCGTCTGTATTGGGACCCTTACTTTTCAATATATTTATAAATGATCTGGAAAGAAATACGACAAGTGAGGTAATCAAATTTGCGGATGATACAAAACTGTTCAGAGTAGTTAAATCAAGAGCAGATTGTGATAAATTGCAAGAAGACCTTGTGAGGCTGGAAAATTGGGCATCAAAATGGCAGATGAAATTTAATGTGGATAAGTGCAAGGTGATGCATATAGGGAAAAATAACCCATGCTATAGTTACACAATGTTAGGTTCTATATTAGGTACTACTACCCAAGAAAGAGATCTAGGCATTATAGTGGATAACACATTGAAATCGTCGGTTCAGTGTGCTGCGGCAGTCAAAAAAGCAATCAGAATGTTGGGAATTATTAGAAAGGGAATGGTGAATAAAACGGAAAATGTCATAATGCCTCTGTATCGCTCCATGGTGAGACAGCACCTTGAATACTGTGTACAATTCTGGTCGCCACATCTCAAAAAAGATATAATTGCAATGGAGAAGGTATAGAGAAGGGCTACCAAAATGATAAGGGGAATGGAACAGCTCCCCTATGAGGAAAGACTAAAGAGGTTAGGACTTTTCAGCTTGGAGAAGAGATGACTGAGGGGGGATATGATAGAGGTGTTTAAAATCATGAGAGGTCTAGAACGGTTAGATGTGAATTGGTTTTTTACTCTTTCAGATAATAGAAAGACTAGGGGGCACTCCATGAAGTTAGCATGTGGCACATTTAAAACTAATCGGAGAAAGTTCTTTTTCACTCAAAGCACAATTAAACTCTGGAATTTGTTGCCAGAAGATGTGGTTAGTGCAGTTAGTATATCTGTGTTTAAAAAAGGATTGGATAAGTTCTTGGAGGAGAAGTCTATTACCTGCTATTAATTAAGTTGACTTAGATAATAACCACCGCTATTACTAGCAACTGTAACATGGAATAGACTTCGTTTTTGGGTTCTTGCCAGGTTCTTATGGCCTGGATTGGCCACTATTGGAAACAGGATGCTGGACTTTATGAACCCTTGGTCTGACCCAGTATGGCATGTTCTTATGTTCTTATGTCTGCCTCCTCGCCGCCCCAACTCCGCCCACCGCTTGCTATTGCACGCGAAAGTACCTTTTCACGTGCGATATGGATAAAAAATAACCCCCTAAGTCTCATCTAGTCTGTCCAATTTCTTCCTGTTGCAATACCATAACTCCCACTTTATATTCACTTCCTCTCCTCAGTGCTTATCCCATGCTTTCTTGGATTCTGTTACTGTTATTGCCATCATCTTCTCCAGGAAGGTTGTACCATGCATCCATTACCTTTTGTGTGAAGAAATAGACCTACAATCTAAAAACAAATTAGTATCCACAGACACACACTCATGTAAGTAATGACAGAAGGACACAAAATAAAGTAATTACAAGAAAGAAAAATAAGGCAACTCACATGTATCCACTCAGATCATGATATCACCCTGGCTACACTGCCCTCATGCTAGATAGGTATTTATATCTCTATGGGAGGCCCACCTAGTAACTCAAGGTGAGGTTTTGCACAAATTGTTTTTAAAGGCAGGGATGTCATTAGTTCTGGGCACATGGGGTCTTTGCCCAGAGTCTAATAATCAGTGCCCTCCTATTGATTTCTACTCTGCAGAGGCATCACAACACAATGCTAACCAGTATCTGTAAGCCAGTGCAGCTGTACTTCCTATTTCTGCCTTAGGGCCCTCCTTTTCCCTCCTGTGATTGAAACAGAAGCAGTTTGAATAGCGGAGATTCTTATATTTTTTGAGCCAATTGTGATTCAAATATCACCTGTTTAAACTAATGCAGCCCTATGCAGTTTAAACAGGTAATGTTTGAACCACTCAGGGTTCCGTAGATACAAGAGTCCTTGCTGTTCAAACAGCTCCTATTTCATCTATGTGGGCAGTAGGAGGAAAGAGGAGGACCCCAATGCAGATGCATGGAGCTGCAGCACCAGTTAATTAGGGGTGACAGGCCTCATGTTTGTGAGAAGTTACTTGGAGAGGGGGTAGAGCAGAGATTCAGAAATTGGTTGGGAAGGGGGCAAGAGCAAGGGAAAATGGAACTCGAGGAGTGGGGTGGAAGCAGGGCAGGCATGGGGACTGGGTGGGAGAGTAAGGGAAGAATGGGATTCAGGGCTCAGGGAGAAAGCAGTTGAAGAATGGGAACTCATGGACTGGGTGAATGTCTGGGAGAGTAGGGACTCTGAGACTAGGTAAGAGAATGAGGACTTGGGTATAGAGTATGGGGATGCAGAGCAGGGGCTTGTGGGAAATGGGTACTCAGAAATTGAGTGGGGGTGTGAGAAGGGGTAAGAGAAGAAAGCTGAGGGGAGGAGTTGACTGGTGGTATAAATGACTTGAAGGACTAAAGAGAGGGCGAGAAACAGTGAAAATAAATGGGAGTGCTAAGGGGGGTGTGAGAGAGAAAAGGAATAGGTCTGTGAATGGGCTGAGAGAGGATGGGAGTGGAGCTAGGGAAGTGGTGAAAGAGGGATTATGGAAGGCTGGGTAGGAGGTAAGTGACAGAACAGGCTGGAGGACTGAGAAGGAAGTAGCTGGAGCTACTGAGAGGTTAATAAGAGTTAGGGAGAGGGTGAGTATACAGAATGGAAATGGAGAACTAGGGAGAGGGTAAAAGATACTGAAAGAATAAAAGACTGGGGAAGGAGTGAGATATGGGGGGAATGGGATAGGGAGAGAGTGAAAGTGGGAGATGGAAAGCTGGTAGGTAGGTGAAAGGTAAAAAGTAGAAAAATATAGACTAGATGGTTTAAATGGGGGAGAAGACAGGGTAAATTTTAGCTATGAATGGATAGAGTCTGAAGAGAAAAATGGAGAAAGGAGATGACAGTGAAAGTTCAATATCAGCCAAATGTAGGGAAAGAAGGGAAGAAGACAGCAGGAAAGAGAGAAAATGAAAAATAGATCCTGGAAAAGAACATAGGAGTTCAAAAAGAGAGACCAGGAGCAATCTAATTTTAAAAATGAAATGCCCAGACAACAAAAGGTAAAAAAGAAAATATTTTATTTTCTGTTTGAAACCCCACCTCCCAAGGGAGATGGAGGATAAAGAGCATGCTACCATTTAAATGAACAGCAGAGGGGAAAAAAAGGACAATGCAGCTATGTAACATGAGCCGCCAGCCCAGGAAACCCAGAATGAGGTTGAAAACGTTGCCAGACCCCTTACCGTGAAGTTGATTAAATGACCATTGAATAGATAAGTCAGAGACTCAGGTAGGGAATTTGCATGTCACAGCCTCCTGGACTACTGTTAGTAACTTGCAGTGAAATATTACTTTAAATCAAAGGATAGAGAAATCCTAAATTAAATAACTATCACTGGAAAAGTCCTACATTGGAGAATTCTGAATGAGAGAGGGTTTTGTGAGAAAAAATGTACTGAAAAACAGACCTAGGAAGAAAATAGATTCTCACCCTGTCTAACAAGGGAAGTCAGACCCTTGTGTACCGAGTTCTCAGACAACAGAAAAAAAAAGCCAAGCAGGATGGAAGGGTATGCACATATTCTCTTTCCATGGTCCTGCCTGGGTCTTGACCTTTTGACTGAGAGAAGGTGACCCATCCAGGCTTAGAACAGCAAATGATGGGCCATGAGCTTAGCGGAGCTAAAATCACTGAAAGCTGAATTACTGAACATTAAACAAACCATGAACCTAGTGGAGTTGTAAATCCAAGCCCGGAAAAGTCCTCCTACCAAGGGAGAGGAACTGAAGGACAGCAGCAGATCCAAAGGTGGAGCAGTCCCCCAGGAGGAAGGTGATTCCAGCAGCATATCAGGAGGTGAACCTGGGTCCCCCTTGAGCAAGAGGACCCTAGCGGCAGATTGTGTGGTCCCCTAGGAGAGTGTGGAACTCAGTGGCAGATCAAGCAGTCTCCCAACAGGAAGGGGACTACAGTGGCAGATTAGGAGGTGACCCTGTGTCCCTCTTGAGCAAGAGGACCACAGCAGCAGATCAAGTAGTCCCCCTGGAGGAAAGGAACCACAGCGGCAGATTGGGAGGTGACCCTGGACCCCAGCAGCATATCAAGCAGTCCCCCTTGAGCAAAGGGACCCCAGCGGCAGATCAAGTGGTCCCCAAGAAAGTGTGGACCCCAGAAGCAGATCCAGTGGTCTCTCAGGAGGGTGTCCACCCCAGCAGCAGGTCCAGAGGTGCAGTTGGGTTCCACATGAGGGCATAGATCTCAGCAGCATTCCAGGAGGTGGAGTCAGGTCCCCCAGGAGGGTGTGGACCCCAGTGACAGACCAGGAGGTGGAGTCAGGTCCCCAGGAGGGAATGGACCCCAACATTGGCATGGACCTTTCAACAGAGCAGATGCGGCACTGAGGAGATGACAGCGGTTTAGATACAACGGACTCCCCAGGCCAATACTTCCCACTACTCCAGTTGCATCTTTTCACATGGTTGAGAATTGGGATAAAAGGGGGAGGATAATAATAAGACTCAATTAAGCAGGAACACAAGAGGTCCCCCTTCTGTATGGTGGTATACTGTGGGGGCCAACTACCCCAAATTGCCAAATATTAAGTGTTCTTGCTACCTTGTAAAAATGTATATATTTGTGTGACCTGAAACTATTAACCACAAATAGATAAGTGTGCTGTTTGACATCCTATTAGCGATATACATAGTCATGTAGAAACGTATATACTTATATAGTCTAATAAATCTGTATATATTTGAACATACTGCCAGCCTTGTTCACAGTCCCATTTGTTTTCCTGGGATGAAGGGAGGTAAATCCCACCCACTAACACCTTCTTCCCCAGGTGGAGGCACCAGGTACTAAGAACATGAGGGCCAAGGGAGTCTGCCCTAGGGGGGCTCCTGCCAGGTCAGTCCCAGACCCAGGAATGCCCCATGAGGTAAGCAGTCAAGGGGGAATAACATGTTATTAAAGAACGGAAAGTGACAGCTTTGGGAATGTGCATTTCCTATAGGCTTGTATTTTGCTCAGTGCAGGAGGAAATGGATTTTTTAAGTACCTAGCAACACCCCTGCCTAACAGTTGAACCTAAAGTTCTAAAATGCCATCATACTGCAGATGGAGAAGAAAGAAGAGCTGCCCTTCACTGAAGCGAACCTGCTATGCAATCATAGGCTTAATGTATGGACATTTTTGTAAAAGAGTGTTTTATGCAATAAAAATCTTTGAAGCAGTATAACAAACTTGTTACTAACCAGGTCCTTAATATTGCAATAGAATGTTTGAAAAAGTCAAAGTGACTTATCTGACATGATATATTCAGTGTCTAAATCTCAAGAATCTTTGCTCACTTGACTCCCAGCTCCCAGCTCCAGCATGGGAAGCATAAAAAACTCTCTGCTTCAGGCTAATAGTGGTGCTTCTCAAAATGTCTCTCTGGTGGCTGACTCATTAACCATAACATGTTGCTAACCACAGCATCTTATTTAAATAATAACAATACCAGAAGTGACATCATTAGTCAAAATTAAAGTGGTGAATGACAAATAAAAAAAAATGTATGTCTCAAACATCTGCAATTAACATAAAATGTGAATAAAACTATATCACAAAAAACCATTCCACTTCATTATTCATGCCCTGTGAGTATACCTCATCTAAGGTATAGATCCAGCACTACTTGCTGAGATTAAGTTCCTGCTCTCTTCTAGTATGCCAGGTCGGGATTTGTTCCAGCACTGTCCAGCGCAGTGAAGTAAATGTATGCCAGAAGTCAGGCAGTGCAGAAAAATAGAAGCTTGTCTCTTATGAGTGTTCAGGCAACTTTTATGTTCCATCAATCTAACTTTGATTTTTCATTTAGTTCTTCCAATGTAAATAAGAGGACACTTGCACTGGATCACATAAACAATGAAAGCTGAGTCACAGTCAGTGATAGCTCTGCGGTTATAAAACTTTTCTGTGTTAGGATGTATCTATATGGGACCCAAAAGTGTATTATTACGAAATGAACAAGCCCGACATAAGTGGTGATCAGCTGTATTGTCGTTTGAAAAGTCAGAAATATCTGCTCTCATGATTCATTTTCAGATATTTATGCCCTCATAAATAAGTGATAATAGGTCTAGTATGAAATACATTGTGTACAGAAAGTACATGCCAATATTGGTGAATAATTCTGGCTATAACTGCAGATTTGTTCAAATAACAAAGAGTATATGTCAATTGAGATATCTGTTCTGATATTTTGTAAAATGTAATAATAGCTCCCTGTTAACATAAAGGGCTCTTCGATAGGCATTCTTGAAAACAACATTTGGATAGCCTCGCTCTCAAAATCTCTAAGCCAGATCTCAGCCCAGGCATTTCAAGTGTAAAAATTGACTAACTGGGAGTGACTAAGGGGAGACTCTGGGGAGGAAAACTGTCAAACTATAGAAAGTTATTTTTCTCAATGGGCTTGCAAAACAATGTAGTACAAACCCAATCATCCTCCTTGATAATAAAAATTCCTAAAAAGGAAGTTTGGTACTGATTGTAAGACATTGTGAATCTAAGATTGTGATAAGAGTATTGATCCAAGACAAGAACTCTTGTAATCTTTGGTGCCTTTCCAAATAAAAACACATCGTGGATGTATCAGTACTAGTGTGCAACATTCTGAAAAAGATCAGCAGAGTATAACATGGATTCCTCAAAGTGAGACATGTAGAAGTTTGCTAAGTTTGGGGCTATTGAGGCACCCATTACTATACCATGAATTTATATGTAATACTAAGATTCAAAACAAAAATAATTATTGCATAATGCAATACATGCCATAGAAAGAATAAAGCTTGATGGAATCCTAGTGGGTTCTTGTCTGATGAAGTGTAGTATAAATAATGGATAACGCAGCTTCCTGGGAGTTATTAGTGTATAAAGCCTCTATAACTAAGGTAATAAACAATCATTCAGTACTCTGAGCATGTGAGAAGACTCTTGGATACAATCCAACTATCCCTTTATTCAAAGTCCCATGCTACACTGATCTCCAGATCCAAATGGCACCATTTGTTGGCACTACACACTATGATCCTAGTGGGAATCACAGTGTACAACATTCTCAAATGCAATCAAAATGGTATTGGTTGGCAGAGCTGTACACTATAACCTGCAGCGTTGGAGCTGGCAGTAGGTAGGAGAAGATGCTCCTGATGGTGGGGAAAGGAAATCTAGAGGGAGGCATGTTAGAAGCAACTTCAGCACCATACCGGAAGTTAAAATTTATGCGCAAATAGTGTTATGGAGTCTCAGTTTAGTGGACCCTTGGGCCGACCTGCAAGAGACTGGGAAAGGTATTTAATGTCTCTGGTACACCGCAGGCCGGGAGGCAGATGTTCAGGCAGGACGTAGAGGTGCTCTTCACCCTGGAAGCTGGTGCTCCCCCGGGAGGAGCCTGTAGGAGCCCAACCGCTGGGACTTAGGCGACTTCACCCTTGGAAGCCGAAGTCCCCCGGGAGGAGCCCATAGGGGCCCGGCCGCTGGGACTTAGGCGGGTTGATGATCAGGACTGAGAACTGGAACCAGACTAGAACAGTAGACAGGAACTGTAGCAAGGCTCGGCTACTGGAACCAGGCAGGAACTGTAGCAGGACTTGGGTGCTGGAACCAGGCAGGAACTGTAGCAAGACTCGAGAACTGGAACCAGGCAGGAACTGTAGCATGATTCGGGTGCTGGAACCAGGCAGGAACTGTAGCAGGACTTGGGTGCTGGAACCAGGCAGGAACTGTAGCAAGACTCGAGAACTGGAACCAGGCAGGAACTGTAGCATGATTCGGGTGCTGGAACCAGGCAGGAACTGTAGCAAGACTCGGGTACTGGAACCAGGCAGGAACTGTAGCAGGCAAGCAGGAACCAAGAAGGTACTGTAGCTGGCAAGCAGGAACCAAGCAGGTACTGTAGCAGGCAAGCAGGAGCAAGGCAGGTACTGTAGTTGGCAAGCAGGAGCCAGGCAGGTACTGTAACTGGCAAGCAGGAAGCAAGCAAGTACTGTAGCAGGCAAGCAGGAACAGAGAGAGTTCCAAAGGCAGCTCACTCCGGGGCATGGAGCAACAGAGAACCAGTAGGTAAGCCCGTTGCAAGGCAAAGACTAAGTGTCCGCGGCCGGCTTATCAAGGCCGCGGCGTCTGACGTCAGGAACTGGGCAGAGTCACCACTGGCGGGAAACGGCCTAGAAAAGCGCCCAAGTGGCGCGCGCCTAGAGGCAGGGTGTCCATGGGAGGCTTCCCGGCGGCGCAGCCCTCGCGTGGACGCCGCCGAACAGGCCGCGAACTAAGCCAACAGAAGCGGGAACCGGTCCAGGAGCACAGAGGTATGGGTCTGGTCGCGGCACTCGCGGCCAGAACCGTAACAAATAGGGTGAGTTAAATTTAGCTTCTGATAGCAAAGGATCTGTAAATAGCATAGTATTTATCAGGTTATCTATCTGCCCAGAATATGTGAGTGCAATAAGTTTGGGGGGGGGTTTTTTGACCCAGCAATTTCCTCCTGGTCTGTTGTACTTCAAGCACAATGGGAGCCAGGACTGGGGGTCTTCATTTGCAACTACATGGAGAGTGGATTTTGTATCTCCCCACCTTCCCCTAACAATCATCATATCACTTATGTAAATAATCAAACGCTAATCTTGCTCACAACTTATCATGAGGTTTGGCCTCTGCCTCCATCCCATACTCCATTGTATATAGTAATTTATTGTATTATAATTTATCTTTCATTCTCCCCCTCTTTTTTTCCTTCTCCCAGTTAAGGCAACCTTGTTATAATGTAACTTTTATGCTCCTTCTAAATGTCTCTTGTTGAATTGTTGGTTATAGTTCTGCTTAGTTCGATGTAAACCGAGTTGATTTGATCTGTATCAAGAAAGTCGGTATATAAAAGCCTTAAATAAATAAAATAAATAAATAAACAAATCTAGTTGGTCGGTGAGTGATGGTCCTGGGCTGGGGGTGATGTACCAAGGCTCCTTCTGGAACTCTGTAATCATGGACTCTGAATTCTACCACCGGGTATCAACCCCAAGCAATAACCGTGACTCCACCCCCCCATCATCAGGGACTATGACTGCTACCTATGCAGCATCCCTGTCCCCAGCCATCTCAGGTAGTGGAAGACCCAACTCGGGGATAGAGCATGGTAGTATATAGCACTTGCCACTTGAGCCACCAAGCCAGCCCGGGTGCACTAAATTTTAATGCACCCACATGTGCACTAAACAGGGCTAGTTTCAGGCCATATTTAGTCCTTGGTACAGGCATTATTTAACATGCACACTAAGCAGAGTGCATTTTTTATACATGGGCCCCTTTATTATCTAACACATTTTTGCTAGTATGGCTGCTTTAAATTGACATCCCTGCTCACATTTTGGCTCAGAAATAAAATATGTGTTAGTCTATTAAAGAAAATTAACTTTAGCACAAACTTATAAAAAATGAACTAAAACAATAATGTTAATTTATTTCTTGGTAGCAATATTCTGACTGGAGACTACAATGAGCTGTTGTCCTACAGTATCACAAGAATAGTTTTGTGAGCAATATAGGGCATTGCAAAAAAAAAAAAGGGGCATAAGAACATAAGAAATTGCCTTGCTGGGTCAGACCAAGGGTCCATCAAGCCCAGCATCCTGTTTCCAACAGAGGCCAAAACCAGGCAACAATTACCCAAACACCTGTTTCCAACAGAGGCCAAAACCAGGCAACAATTACCCAAACACTAAGAAGATACCATGCTACTGATGCAATTTATTGTTCATCAACCAACCTCTTCCCTTCAATAATAATTCTATAACATATACCAATACAAGGGATGCTTGTGTCCTGGTATTACTTATGTACGGTGGCTATTGTTCAAGGACAGCCAATTTTATGGGTGTCCTTCTTTTTAGCCCCGTCTATTAATCTTTATTATCCAAAATTCAATGTAGATTTTCTATTTTGTCTTTTTCTTTTTTATCTAAAAAGATCCCCTTATCTCCCCGTTTTATGAGGCGACCCACTACTTGTTTGTCAATACTTATCAGGACATCCGTCTCAATTGCTTCTCGCGGGGATCGCGTCTGCCTGCCCGACATGGGCCATGTTTCGGCACTCTTGTGCCGAAACATGGTCCTACTCGTGGACGGCGCCTGAGACACAGAAGGTAGGCGCCGTCCACGAGTAGGAACATTATCAACATGACACTGGAGAACTAACAGATATCGAGTACCTGTTTAGGACACAGCACAACCCCCCCCCGTAGCCCCTGAAGCAGGCACAAGAGTGCCGAAACATGGCCCATGTCGGGCAGGCAGACGCGATCCCCGCGAGAAGCAATTGAGACGGATGTCCTGATAAGTATTGACAAACAAGTAGCGGGTCGCCTCATAAAACGGGGAGATAAGGGGATCTTTTTAGATAAAAAAGAAAAAGACAAAATAGAAAATCTACATTGAATTTTGGATAATAAAGATTAATAGACGGGGCTAAAAAGAAGGACACCCATAAAATTGGCTGTCCTTGAACAATAGCCACCGTACATAAGTAATACCAGGACACAAGCATCCCTTGTATTGGTATATGTTATAGACTGATGCAATTTATAGCAGTGGCTATTCCCTAAGTAAACTTGATTAATAGCCGTTAATGGACTTCTCCTCCAAGAACTTATCCAAATCTTTTTTGAATCCAGCTACACTAACTGCACTAACCACATACTCTGGCAACAAATTCCAGAGCTTTATTGTGCGTTGAGTGAAAAAGAATTTTCTCCGATTAGTTTTAAATGTACTACTTGCTAACTACATGGAATGCCCCCTAGTCCTTCTATTATTCGAAAGTGTAAATAACCGAGTCACATCTACTCGTTCAAGACCTCTCATGATCTTTAAGACCTCTATCATATCCGACCTCAGCCATCTCTTCTCCAAGCTGAACAGCCCTAACCTCTTCAGCCTTTCCTCATAGGGGAGCTGTTCCATCCCCTTTATCATATCTCATATATACAATATATATATATATATATATATACATATATACAATCTCTCATATATTGCTTATATTCTATTAATACAAAGTTATATACTATATTGTATTCGTTCAGTTACCATGTTATATTGTAAAGCGCAATGCTGAATTACTGTTTGAATGTAAACCGAGGTGATGTTACTTACGTACCCCGGTATAGAAAAATCTATAAATAAATAAATAAATAATCATTTTGGTTGCTCTTCTCTGTACCTTCTCCATTGTAACTATATCTTTTTTGAGATGCGGCGACCAGAATTGTACACAGTATTCAAGATGCGGTCTCACCATGGAGCGATATAGAGGCATTATGACATTTTCCATTCTATTAACCATTCCCTTCCTAATAATTCCTAACATTCTATTTGATTTTGACTGCTGCAGCACACTGAGCCGACAATTTTAAAGTATTATCCACTATGCTGCCTAGATCTTTTTCCTGGGTGGTAGCTCCTAATATGGAACCTAACATCGTGTAACTACAGCAAGGGTTATTTTTCCCTATTTGCAAGTCCTTGCACTTGTCCACATTAAATTTCATCTGCCATTTGGATGCCCAGTCTTCCAGTCTTGCAAGGTCCTCCTGTAATGTATCACAGTCTGCTTGTGATTTAACTACTCTGAATAATTTTGTATCATCCGCAAATTTGATAACCTCACTCCTCGTATTCCTTTCCAGATCATTTATATAAATATTGAAAAGCACCGGTCCAAGTACAGATCCCTGAGGCACTCCACTGTTTACCCTTTTCCACTGAGAAAATTGACCATTTAATCCTACTCTCTGTTTCCTGTCTTCTAACCAGTTTGTAATCCACGAAAGGACATCGCCTCCTATCCCATGACTTTTTAGTTTTCATAGGAGCCTCTCATGAGGGACTTTGTCAAACGCCTTCTGAAAATCCAAATACACTACCATCTACCAGTTCACCTTTATCCACATGTTTATTAACCCCTTCAAAAAAATGAAGCAGATTTGTTAGGCAAGACTTCCCTTGGGTAAATCCATGTTGACTGTGTTCCATTAAATCATGTCTTTCTATATGCTCTACGATTTTGATCTTGAGAATGGTTTCCACTATTTTTCCAGGCGCTGAAGTCAGGCTCACTGGTCTATAGTTACCCGGATCGCCCCTGGAGCCTTTTTTAAATATTGGGGTTACATTGGCCACCCTCCAGTCTTC
Source organism: Rhinatrema bivittatum (assembly GCF_901001135.1). Taxonomy (NCBI): domain Eukaryota; kingdom Metazoa; phylum Chordata; class Amphibia; order Gymnophiona; family Rhinatrematidae; genus Rhinatrema; species Rhinatrema bivittatum. The sequence continues at coordinate 120,127,539 of NC_042620.1, forward strand.
AGGTACAATGGATGATTTTAATGATAGGTTACAAATTTTTACTAATAGATCAGAAATTTAATTTTTGAGTTCCTTCAGTAATCAAAGAGCATTGACTTCCCTGCACATATCTTAAATAAGATACACATTAAAAAAAAAAGTGCAAATGCAAAATCCAAAGTTCCTATTTTAAAAACAATTTTTCCAAAGGCAAAGAATGGGAAGATCCCAATTTAGGATAGGATCTCAAAACATTTAATAGAAAATTGCTCAGATTCAACAAGAAAAAGGTTATTGTCAAACTTCAATATTTTAAAAGAAATTCTCACAGTTGATAAATGATTTAGAAAATTTGGACACATTGGAAAGCCATGCCATTTGCAGAGCTCTGGTATGCACCCCATAATGTCCTAAAGCACAATATCTATTCAGAATTTATCATCACTGTAGGATTAGATCCAATAATCTTTCATCTCCTGGTCAGTGAGACCAAAGAACAAGATCTGATCACTATCAATACTTTGCCTTTTGCATTCCTTCTCCGTGGACTCATTCAAGCAAAATCAGAACTTAGAAAAATTTCTGGCAGAAAATTATTCATCATAATTATCAAATAAAATAGTTACATCCGATTTTAAAAATGTGATTCAGAGGCCCTGAGTATTTTTTAAAAGGCTGGCTCCCACTTGGAATTATAATAATTAACTTTATTATAATATGCATGATCCTTATTTTAATATATTCTCTTTACTGACAGGCAGAGTCACTCTTCTGGAGTCACTAACATCTGTAATGCACACTGGGCATGCTCTGACTATAATATCAGCTTAAACCAGCAGCAGGAGGTCAAAACTACATACTTATATTTCAGATTGTCAAGGCTATCAGGGATCACCCAGGGCAGGAGTTTCTTACCTGAAGAGGCTGGGCCTAAGGTATGATGGTGGAACTCAGGGAATAGATAGGAGCCAGGAGAGCGGTGTGGAGCAGGAGCACTGGAACTAGACAGAAGAGCAGGAAAAATGAAGCCAGACTGCAGGGCAGCAACATTGGAACAGGGATAGGATCAGAGGCCAGATAAACAGAGCTTCCATGGGGCAGATGCCAAGAAGTTTGTTAGAGCAGCAACTGTGTGCTTATTGAGAGTTCCTTATATGTTGGTCTTAATTTGGGGCACATCCAGTGCTGGTTCAATAGGAAACCTGCAGAGAGGTGTCTAGCACTCTCAAGTATACAGGGTAAATATCCTATGATCCACTGGTGAGCTGACAGCTTCTGTAGCTCTGTGGCAGGGTCTCAACCCACATGGTTATGGGTTCAAAATCTATTAGTCATGTCAGTCTTCACCATGCTGTCTTAAATATGCTCAAAACCACCTATTCACTCCAACTCAATGGAGAAGAATAAAAATAACACAAATATTTCATTCTTGGTGGAAAATACTGTTATACAGCAAGTAGAAGGAAGATTAACAGAATGGTATTCAGGGGTTAAGGAAAGCTTACATGTATGAAAAGGAAAAATCCTGTCCCTAAACACTTTGCTTTACCCTCACACCTTTATAATAACATTATACATCAAGGAGAATATTCAATAACTATAAAGCATGACTATACAGCACAATACTAAGCAACCTAGCATGGAAAAGGTAAGTGGACAGAGAAATACATGGTCATCCAGGACTACATATGCATATGAACATTTAATTATGCCTAAGGAAGCCAAACAGAAAATATCTCCCACCACTTGTACTTCTTATATTGACAGTTCATCCTTCCAATCAATATGACATGATAACCATGTGATTTGGTGTATATTTTGTAAGGCTGTAATAAGTAATTGATTTATTGCAACTAGCCTTGTGGTTGATTAGAAGGCACTACGTGATTTTCCCTATTGCCTAGTGATCATGGCAGAGGCTGCAACACTTATATTACAAATACTTTTCCCCTACTCTAGCGCATCCATATGAGGTAGAACTATGACATGGAATGGATCTGATGGTGACTATTCCTAGCTATACCAGTAAGCATCTTTATGTCACTTGGGGCCTGATTCACTAAGGCTTTTCTCCCATTCTGTTTCTCTGGGAAAACAACATAGTCAATAAAGCCCCTCTACGTATGTATAACATTTTACATAATAGCAATAGTTTGTAGATAGTTAATATGTCATATCATTGAAAGGGGATTAACGAATGTGTAAATAATAGGTTGATAATATTAATATGCTAACCCTCCTTTCCACTATTAACAAAATGCTTTTCACTAAGACGCTGGCAGAATGACCTTCATACTAGGCATCATCAAAATGTGTTACCACTTCATTACTCAGTCTTATATATAATCATTGGTCAAGGTTGTAGCCACAGTTTCTAATGTCCATTTAATTGCTATTCAACTGAATATATTTTTTTTTTTAATTTTTAATTTTCAAATAAAATGCAGTGTCTATTATATAAAGACAATTATAGAAGACTTATCTCAATTATTTGTAGCTGGAAGCTTGAAGCAACGCCACCAAATTATAATGACAATCTGATGCCCACTGTGCTGTAGATCACAAAGCCTGACATGGGACCACATTTCAAACTAAGGGGGTCATTTATCAAAGTGCTATATGGCGTTTTCACATGCGTTAAGGCGTTTTTGTATGCAAAAAACGCCTTAACGCATGCGAAAGCTCCATATTGTTTGGTGCGATGCAAATGAGAAAAAGGGGAAGATATTTTGGCCAAGTGGGCTGGGCTCACAGTTTTGCAAAGCTGTATCGCATGGCTAACTACACCTTTTTCATTTGCATAAAGCTGTGCGATAGGGCTTTATCGTGGTTGTGATGTTTTTCACACATGCCATTTGGAGTGGTTTGCCAGCTGAGCTATCAGGGCCCTCCGGGGGGGAGAGAGAGAGAGAGAGAGAAAGAGAGAGAGAGAGAGAGACTAGCCATAATGCCCTCACGCTAGATAGAGCATTTTATTCCAAATTCTTAGCTGTATAGATTGAGGACCTCAAGAAGGCCTAGAAGCTGCACTGCCTGGAAAGGTACTGGTTGCAGCAGCTGTGTGCCAGGCAGGAGGAGGCCAGAAATAAGTTCCCTAAAAACCTATAAGGGCATTGTCAACACAATCTGTCTATTTGCTGCTTCCATCACAGGCCCCACTATTGTCTTGCCTCTCAGCAATACCCTGTGTCAGCCAATAGGTGGAATTATCCCTCAGGCACATAAAGCTATTTCCTCCTAGAGGCCATAGGTATCCATCCAGCTTGTAATGGACACAGTACAACCCTTGAGTTGTGGCTTGGACTACTTTTAATGCACTCACAGATCAACTATAGACATTAAGAAGGGTGTTAGAACCTACTCGAAATGCCATTACAGGGAATCTCTATGTCTCCCTTTCAAAAAGGACCCTTTGCCTTGTGGCAGCATCATGGTTTTTGACACATTGGAATCCAAGGCACACTCCAACACATATCTCCCTGCCAGTTGGCCTACCTCAGAGCCATTATCGCTAGGTAGGCATCATGCTGAAAAGGAGCACTGTACAGAAGCCAGCATTTCTGAGGGAACCAATATATGGCCTTGCAACCCCCTACAATAGATAGGTGTTCCATAGCAAGGATCACATCCCATTGCCTCTACCCCTCCGAAGAATGGAATGTACTCTAACAGTTTTTATGATGCTGCACATCACGTCCCTATGTACAACAGCTGACAGCTTGCCACACACTTTTTTTCTCATTTTACAGGCACCACAAGCTCCTCATCAGAGGAGGAGAAAGGAACAGAACCCAGCTCCTCCTTCTGATGCAGCAGCAGTGCCAGCTGCAGATAGCAAGCAGCTGCCTCTACCACTACATGGTGCCCCCTCCCTCCCAACTGGCAGCCATGGGCCAGGGGAAATTCAGTCACTCCTTCTTCTCCCCACCCCTGCATGGCCTCCTTTACTTTTTCCTCAGGACCTCAAGACACAGGTCCTGAGGATGCCAAGCCATTACTGGGCAAAGGAGACAAGCATCTCACAGGGTTACTTCCCCCTGATTCATGCCTGCACCCCATTGCTACAGAAGCAGGCTGTGTGGTTGGAGTACCTGTTCCAAGTCCAGAGGCCCAAGCTCTAGCAGCCTTGAGATCCGCAGTTCAGAGGATGGGAAACAAGTTGGACAAGGTGCGTTCTGACCTCAGGAGGCTTATGGCTGCAGTGGAGTAACCTGTGCAAGCTCAAGGAGGTTACACAGCTGCTCTTGAGCTGGTGGTCTACTAAGCCTATCATGTTCTGTCCTTCTAAAGTTCCTAGAGCCCTTTTATTTATGTAAATAGTTATGTTTCTAGATTTTTCCACCCACTGTCTTTACATTTTTAACATTTTCTACAAAGTTTTTAAATTATTATAAATGTTTTATAATTGTCACTTTTTCTGTGTGTCTTCTTCTTTGGCATGTTATGTACCATTTCATCCCCGAGTCTAGCCCTTTTCAGCATAGCTTACTGCACTCACTGTCAGCCCTTCGCTCTAACCTCTATCCTCCAGTCAATAACCCTCATAACTGCCTCAGTTGCACTCCATTTTGTTTGAATCACCATTCTACATCTAGCACCCCTAAATATTGTTATGTAATGGGCACAACACAACAGAGCTATAAGTCATCACTTAGGTCTTACCTCCTCCTAATGCCAGAGATGTGGGTGTGGCCAAGCCACAAACAATAGTATAATCTATAGAGGGGGTAACGTCTTCTCTCCTTCACTACTACAAATATATCACATAATGAGGAGACAGCTGAAATTTAGTGGCCTTTTCACTAACAGGAAACTTTGCAGTAGAAAAGAGGTCTCATATAGAAACATAAAAACATAGAAATGATGGCAGAAGAAGACCAAACGACCCATCCAGTCTGCCCAGCAAGCTTTCACACTTTTTTTTTCTCTCATACTTATCTGATACTCTTGGCCCTTATTAGTAACTTTTTGGTTCTAGTTACCTTCCATCCCCGCCATTGATGTAGAGAGCAGTGCTGGAGCTGCATCTAAGTGAAGTATCTAGCTTAATTGGCTAGGGGTAGTAACTTCTGCAGTAAGCAAGCTACTCCACATACTTATTTGTTTACCTAGCCTGTGCCATTCAGTCCTTGTTGGTTGTTGTCTAAATAGAATTCCTCTTTTCTTTATTCCCCCTGCCGTTGAAGCAATGAGTTGCACTGGATATGTATTCCAAGTGAAGTATCAGGCTTAATTGATTCGGGGTAGTAACAGCCGCAATAAGCAAGCTACACCCATGCTTATTTGTTTTCCCAGACTATGTAATTCAGACCTTGGTTGTTGTCTGTATAGATCCCCTTTTCTTCATTCCCTCCTGCCGTTGAAGTAGAGAGCTATGCTGGATATGCATTGAAAGTGAAGTATCAGTCTTTCCCCTCTGCCACTGAAGCAGAGAGCTATTTATTATTTATTTATTAAAGGCTTTTATATACCGACTTTCTTGATACAAATCAAATCAACTCGGTTTACATCGAACTAAGCAGTAACTATAACCATCCAGTCAATAAGAGATAATTTAAAGGAGCATAAAGTTACATTATAACAAGGATGCCTTAACTGGGAGAAGGAAAAAAAGAGAGGGAGAACGAAGATAAATTACTATATACTAGAGATGTGAATCGTGTCCTCGATCGTCTTAACGATCGATTTCGGCTGGGAGGGGGAGGGAATCGTATTGTTGCCGTTTGGGGGGGTAAAATATCGTGATATATCGTTAAAATCGTTAAAACCCGCTAAAACCCACCCCCGACCCTTTAAATTAAATCCCCCACCCTCCCGAACCCCCCCCCAAATGACTTAAATTACCTGGTGGTCCAGCGGCGGTCCGGAACGGCAGCGGTCCGGAACGGGCTCCTGCTACTGAATCTTGTTGTCTTCGGCCGGCGCCATTTTCCAAAATGGCGCCGAAAAATGGCGGCGGCCATAGACCAACAGGATTCGACGGCAGGAGGTCCTTCCGGACCCCCGCTGGACTTTTGGCAAGTCTTGTGGGGGTCAGGAGGCCCCCCCCAAGCTGGCCAAAAGTTCCTGGAGGTCCAGCGGGGGTCAGGGAGCCTCGCTGAACGACCTCCTGCAGTCGATCTCCTGCCGGCGCCATTTTCCGTACGGAAAACGATTCGCGGCGGGAAATTGCTCCCTGACCCCCGCTGGACCTCCAGGAACTTTTGGCCAGCTTGGGGGGGGCCTCCTGACCCCCACAAGACTTGCCAAAAGTCCAGCGGGGGTCCGGAAGGACCTCCTGCCGTCGAATCCTGTTGGTCTATGGCCGCCGCCATTTTTCGGCACCATTTTGGAAAATGGCGCCGGCCGAAGACAACAAGATTCAGTAGCAGGAGCCCGTTCCGGACCGCTGCCGTTCCGGACCCCCAGGTAATTTAAGTCATTTGGGGGGGGGTTCGGGAGGGTGGGGGATTGAAGGAGGTAGGATTTGGCAAGGAAATGTTTAAGTTATTTGGGGGGGGTTCGGGAGGGTGGGGGATTTAATTTAAAGGGTCGGGGTGGGTTTTAGCGGGTTTTAGTGTGCCGGCTCACGATTCTAACGATAAATCGTTAGAATCTCTATTGTATTGTGTTCCATAACAGTTTAAGACGATATTAAAATTATCGGACGATAATTTTAATCGTCCTAAAACGATTCACATCCCTACTATATACAATGAACGAAGATAAATTACTATATACAATGGCATATGGGAGGGAGGCAATGAGCCGACCTCATGATGACTTGTGAGAATAATTAGCATTTGTTTATTTACATGAGTGATGGAATAGTTCTAAATCAGGCTGTTGGGCTATTGGCGGGGAAGGCTCGGCAGAACAGCCATGTCTTTAATTTCTTTTTGAAAGTTGGTAGGCAAGTTTCCTGCCTGAGGTCCGGAGGCATGGCGTTCCAGATGGAGGGACCTGTGATAGAGAATGTCCTGTCTCTGATATTTGAGTGGTGTACAATTTTGATTGGAGGAACATGTAAAGATCCCTTGTAGGCATCCCTTAGGGGTCTGGCCGGCGAGTGCAATTTGAGAGGGTGTAAAAGATCAAGTGGGGTCTGATGGTGAATATTTTTGTAGATAATTGTCAGTGATTTATGGAGAATCCTGAAGTTCACTGGGAGCCAGTGAAGATCTTTTAAAATGGGGGTGATATGCGTTCTCTGATTAGTATTCGTTAAAATTCTCACCGCAGCATGCTGGATATGCATTGAAAGTGAAGCATCAGACTTAGTTTGGGGTAGTAATCGCCACAACATGAAAGCTACTCCTCGTTTTTTTGTGAATGCAAATCCTTTTTACCACATTTCCTTTTGCCGTTGAAGCATAGAGCAATGCTGGAGTTGCATTGACAGTGAGTATGTTTATTGAATAAGGGTATTAATCTCCAGGTAGTAGCTGTCATTCCCGCAAACTATCCCCATGCCTCTTCTCTTCATTTACATCCTCTAGATTTTATGGATCCACAGTATTTATCCCACGTCCCTTTGAAGTCCTTCACAGTTTTGGTCTTCACCATTGAAGTCCTTCACAGTTTTGGTCTTCACCACTTCCTCCGGAAGGGCGTTCCAGGCATCCACCACCCTCTCCGTGAAGAAATACTTCCCGACATTGGTTCTGAGCCTTCCTCCCTGGAGTTTCAAATCGTGACCCCTGGTTCTGCTGATTTTTTTCCAATGGAAAAGGTTTGTCATTGTCTTTAGATCATTAAAACCTTTCAAGTATCTGAAAGTCTGTATCATATCACCTCTGCTCCTCCTTTCCTCCAGGGTGTACATATTTAGATTCTTCAATCTCTCCTCATAAGTCATTCGATGAAGACCCTCCATCTTTTTTGTTGCCCTTCTCTGGACCGCATCCATCCTGTCTCTGTCCCTTCGGAGATACGGTCTCCAGAACTGAGCACAGTACTCCAGGTGAGGCCTCACCAAGGACCTGTGCAAGGGGATAATCACTTCCCTTTTCTTACTCGATATTCCTCTCTCTATGCAGCCCACATTCTTCTGGCTTTAGCTATCGCCTTGTCACATTGTTTCGCCGACTTCAGATTGTTAGACACTATCACCCCAAGATCTCTCTCCTGCTCCATGCACACCAGCTCTTCACCCCCTATTGAATAGAGTTCTTTTGGATTTCTATACCCTATATGCATGACTCTGCACTTTTTGGCATTGAATCTCAGCTGCCATATCTTCGACCACTCTTCCAGCTTCCTTAAATCCCCTCTCATTCTCTCCACTCCTTCCGGCGTGTCCACTCTGTTGCAGATCTTAGTGTCATCCGCAAAAAGACAAACCTTACCTTCAGTCCCATCCGCAATGTCGCTCACAAAGATATTGAACAGGACCAGTCCCAACACCGATCCTTGCGGCACTCCGCTCAACACCGCTCTCTCTTCAGAGTGAGTTCCATTTACCAAATAGATGGCAGGGAGGAGCTCTTCTCAACAGAAGATGTCTGAATCAAGTTCTAATCATCCACCCTTATCGCCGCTAAACTGGTTATGTCACTGAAAGTTGTAGAACACTAATTCAGACTTAACTCCAAGTGATGATAGCCAACCTGGAGTTCAAGTGGTGGCAGATATGACAAGATGCCAAATCCTTACCTTATCTCTTCATACAGTTGCTCTACTCCCAGGAAAGGGCCAGCTATCCACATTGGCCTCTGCTTCCAGCTACAAATCTCTGGAAGCCCAATCTGCCAATGGAGATCAGCCTGTCAGTACAGCAGTTCTCCCTAAGCCTCATTTTCTTTCAGATATGTAGGCAATTGGAGTATTGGAAGGCTTTCTCATTAAAGCTCCCAGCTGTTAGCTATCAATAACTCCTAGATGTTGCCATTATCTGGTTCCCCTCACTCACCTGCACTCTTTATAATGGAGAAGAACCCACACAGAGCAACATTTCAGAGTATGAAGTACATCACCTGAAGCAAGGTCAGGACTCTCAGTTCCCTCATTTGCTTCCCATCCAGACATTATTAACATCAAATGGAGTATGTAAATTACAGACAGCATAGGAGACATCCTGGAAACAAACACCCTGAAGACTTCAATTACACGGGGCCCATATAGTAGCAAAGAAGAGCATTTTGTGGTGACTGAAGAGCCTCACTATCTCTGATTAAATACCAGCTATAGAGGTAACGAGCTAAGGCTATTTAAAGACAGGAATAAGCTTCAGATAATTAATCATCCACACGTGCCTTTGATTCTTTACACCCAATATTTAGCTTATAGGTCAACTCTAATCACACATAAGAAAATAATACGCATATGCTACTAAACAAAAAGACACTGTATGTGCATGCAGCATATAAATGTGCGTGTGTGCAGGTTCCATGCTAAATAATATTATCAGTTTTATAAAAGTATATTCATACTTTTCATATGCATAAAACCTGCCCTCTCATATGCATAATTACGTTGCCTTTACATGCTAATGCTGATATATAAGGGCAGGTCTCATAGCCTAGCTTTCTATTTGCACCATGCCTGGAGGAAAGGGACCCCTGCTTAGGAAGTCTAACTTCCAGCCATGGAAGGTGGGCCTTCTTGTCAGGAAGGTCCAGAACCACCTATATGGGAAGGAGTCCAGGAACGTAGAATCTTACAGAAAGGAGCAGACATGGAAGAAAATCTGCCTTAAACTGAATGCTATCTTTCAGAATAAGAGAAGTGTGAAAGACCTTAGATGCAAGGTCAATGAGAAACAGGCAAGAAAGAGAACAGAGGAGTCTACCAGCCAGATAACCTTCTCACAAGCAGAACAGATGATCCTGAGCACCATGCCAAGTGCTGCAGTGAGAGGGGTTAGCGAGCTGGACTCCTTTCTGTAAGAAAGCCATATAATGTTCTTGCATATATTACCTATTATACAGTTTATAACTAGACATATATATTTAAATATATTCATAATTACATATTTACACAATATTCTATGGTCCAAAAGACAATAGCTTGCTGCCAGCCCTCTTTCTGCTCATGCTTGTAGGTTAATAAAAAATAGTGCATAATGTAAGCATTCACACCATAGGGTAAGCTATATTAGAAGATTGTTCAGTAGCTGGAGGCTGTAAAGTGAGGCCCATTTAGTTGTTCTCCATGCCAGGAAGGAAGGTCCTGTGGGTGAGAAGAGAAAAGGCCAGATAGAAAGACAGTAGATGTATTTTACCTTCTTGCAAGGGATGCTACACAACATCAGACGGGTTAGGACCCAGAGGTATTAGAAAGTCATAGCAGCATTCAGGAGTGCTACCCACCAGTCCAGATGAACAGAATGAGTCTGAAGAGGAGTGTGTGAGGGGGTCTATAGGAAACTCTCTCAGACTATCTTATGGGACCGGGCACAGCTGTATCGCCCAGTCTTCCTTAAGAACCAGACCCACAAGGAATCTTGGGCGAAGGGAGCAGCCCCTCACCACTCAGGACCTAGAAGGGTTAAACAGGCCCCAGGGAGCAGGCAGGAAGCCACTGTATGATAAAATTGTCATATGTCTCTGTGTTATCTGAACTTTAAGGTGAGCTGCCTCATTTGTTTGTTTTGCTTTGCACTTTGTTTTTCACTGTAAATAAATTGCACAACAGGGAAACAGCCAGAATCTGCCTCCTTATTCATTCTGGCTATTTCAAAGCCGCTATTGCTCAAGTTACCATACAGAGGTATGCAGATTCTGTAGCAGAGCCAAAAATGCATGAGAGGGACGCAGCAATAGGCTTTGTTGGAGGACGAGTCCTTCCAGAACTATAGCGATGCACATACCCTTGAAAACTTAGGACAAGATGTTAATGAGGGGGGATGGCAGAGAAAGAGAAGAGGCCAGTTTTTCTCCAAGATCTGATGAAGTGCCTTGCACTTCAGCTGAAAGCCACATGCTGCTCCAAAATGATAGTGGCAGACCTGCTTGAAGGATTAAGGCAGGACATACAGGACCTCAAGTTGGTGGTACAGGAAGAGCTGCAGGGTGTAAGACAATAGATGCAGAGTATTGGCTGGATGCTGCGGGAGGAACTGTAGTCTATGATTTATGTCTGGAAGGAGATGCTTCAGCAGATGCATTTATGCCAGCTACAGACAGCTTGCAAGGCCCCTGGATGCTGCCCTCCCTTGAATTTGCACACCACCACCATAGTTTGTTCCTCCACCAGCTGTAGTTTCTCAAGCCCAGTGGGAAGCTCTCCTTGTGCATCCAACACCATATATGATGCCAACCCATCCTCACATGGCTCCACCACCTCCAGGATGCCTCCTCCACCAATGCTTCTAGTACTTCAGAGGAAGGCTTCCCCCTCTGTTGACATGGGAATTGCCTTATTGTATACACCATCTGAAGAGAAAAAGCACACCAGTGCTGTCAGGCCTTCATCCTCTGACCTTCCAAACATCAGTTCTCAGGAATTTCTCTCTCCTCTTGAGCCCTCCTGCACCTATCACTATTGCCACTGCCTTCTGTGTTCATGGCCTCTAAAGGCACTGTCAGTAGTGACCGCACACTTCTGTGCAGAAGTACCAGGCTTGGGCACTCCAAGGGTCAAGAGCCACCCTCCAAAAAGATAGGATGTCCCAGAAAAACCTTTTTTTTTTGCTCTGCACGATTATCACCTATCTGTTGTAAATGAAAGCATCTTCAGCTTTTAAAATTTCTTTATATCAGAGTGCTTTTTTCCTTTACAGCCTATTAGAGAGTCTGCTGATATGTCTCCTGATATTCCTCCTTACTTAGATCACATTCTCCTCCTTCTCCTCCTCCTCTTCATCATTGGGCCCTGGAAGATGAGCATCTTGTCCCTCTGAAGGAGGCAGGCTTCTGGTTTTGGCCAGATTATGAAGCATGCAGCAGACTAGAAAGATGTCACAGACCTTTCTAGGGTTGTAGAAAAGACATCCTCCTGATCTGTCCAGGCAGTGGAAATGTGTTTTGAGTAGGCCAAAGGTTCTATCAATTATTGCCTTGGCGCGCTGGTAGGTCCTGTTTTAGAAGACATCCGCTGCAGTTTTATGGGTATTCCAGCAAGATGAAGATCCAGGTTTTGCGTGGATATCTTCTATCATCTATAGGGAAGAAAGCAAAGAAGAGGAGAGTGAGATATCCCAAGCTGTTAGGCAGTAAGGCTGTCCCCTGGTAGAGGCTGGATCAGCTCTCCTAAGCCTAAGCAGTAAGACCACCTAGAGATACAAGGAGAGAGAAGAACAGAGGTAAGTGACAGTGTCATTGTAGTAAGAGCAACATATCTACCTCAAAGCCAACCCCCCAGTGATTAAACTATTCTGGATGCGATCATGCAAGCCTGATTGTGAGAGGTTGTAGGCATCCTGACAGGACCTTAGAAACCCAGGCACTATGTATATGATAATCCCATTGGTATTACAGACCACCTGCATTTTGAGGGAGTGGAAGCATTTGTGGTTGTGGAAGGTGGCCTCATTGTCTGTTGGTGGCCTTATAAGGAAATGAATGCAATTGTGTGCCTCCAGAAGAGAAATATGCAATTTGGTAGAAATCAGTCATAATTTGTTATTGCTATCTGTGCTAAGGGAAAGCTATATACTGATGTGTTTTCCTGAGAAATGCGGCCAGAAATTGATCTATACATATGGAGTTGGATGATTGAGTAAATCCAGCCGTGATCCCTAGAGGCATCTGGAAGCTGCTGGTGGCAAAAAGGACCAGGGCTGTAGTGACCTTGAGGTGTACTGGCAAGGTGTGGCCTCAATGAGTGGAAAGGCACAGGGCATACTTTAACTGCCAGCATGGTATATCATGATTTCCTTCTTGAAACAACCTGCACAAGACTTGCTCCTCAGTCAAATCCAGAAACTGTTCGCTGGTTCTGTATATTCTTTTTAAGGGGTACCTCCTCCTCTGTTCTCTCTCCTTCCTCAAACGTAGTGTCCTGAATATCCATAAGTTTGTAATACTCATTTTGAAGGTCACTCACACATCCCTGAATCAACAAAGGACTGTGTTGGGACGTCATTTATTTCTACTGAAAGTATGAGGAGTCAGCTCTTGCATGGAAATGTCTGCAAAATGACAACAATACGGGGTTACAGCATTGAAATCCATAGCTTCTTCTTCACAGTGGGGACAGTCTTGAGCGAAATGGCCACTTTCTCCACAAGCGAAGCATGGGAGACTCCCCAAGTTAGACTGTGGGGTTATGACCTGCATTCGGGCCAGCTCTTCCGGCAGCCAGAGCCTTTGACTCTTAGGATGTCATCGGCCTCTACATCTGTCCTGTAACTTCTCAGGGGAGTGCAGTGTCTCTAGCATAGAGTGAGCCTGGTAGTATGCCTTGGCTACTTCTAAGGCCTTCTCCAGTGTTGGATTCAGTTGTTGGTAGACCCACTGCTGCAAGGGCCATCAGAATCCATCTAGGAATTGCTCCAAGAGAATTGTCTTGGCAACCTCCTCGCCAGTCTTCCTATATGGCTAGAGCCACTTCCAGGCAACATTGCAAAGTCTATGGAGGTTTCTTGGATTCTCCCCAGGCTGCAGGAAGCTGAACCAGAAATGTTGATAGGTCTCTTGTGTGACTCCAGCTATCTAGAGAATGGCAGTCTTAACTTCTTGTTTTTTTGCTGTGTCATCGGGGTTCATGGTTTGGAAAGCAGCTTGACAGTCTCCAGTTGGTAAGTTACCAAGATAGGCAGCCCACCTGTATTCCAACCAGCTGGTCAGTCTAGCTGTCCCCTCAAAATTCTTTAAGAAGCTCTCCAGGAATCATCTTCAGTAAGGCTGAGGCCAAGGAAGGTGGTTTTGTTACCGCCATTTGCACCACCTATGCCATTTGAGTAAGTATGGCCAGTAATAGTTTAACCTTTTAAGAAAAATTAATTTCAAGATTAATGCATTCTTTCTCAGCGAGTCCAACTTACCAGCAGTAGATAAAGGTTCTAAAGTCAGCATTCCCTCTGGACTAGACACTTATAAATAATCCTAAAGGTTTCCCTTCTTAAACAATTGGGTCTATATACTAACTGGTGTTATCAATAATGTACATATTAAATTGGTTTAAACATGTGTTAGCATATTGCTCATGCATTACGGCCCTAGAGTAGGTGTTAATATTCTCAATACATCAGTATTAACTCAACACATGTTAAGGTTGGTGTACATGCAAATGCTAGCATCATATTCTAAAATATTATAATGTCCTCTTCTGATATTAATGCTGGATGTACTATCCAATATTGACAGTTGTGCATGTTAACATGGCCCACCTAATATTGGAATATTAACTACACCACCTGAGGTTTAATTAAGCTTCCTCTATAAAATAGACCATGTTAATGCGTGGAAAAAGGTCTTCTGGACTCAAGTTTCCACCCAGAACCTTCCCTGAAAGTGTCCAAGCCCCTCTCCTTCCAACTACCCACCCATCCCTACTAAAGTGCCAGTCTCCCAGCCCCCTGAAATATCTATGCATGCACTGAGTGGTTCAAAGTATGAAGCAGCAAGGCTATCATTCGGGCAAAGACCAGCAAAAAGCAAAGAGCAAAGTGGGCTACACGTCTCCTTTTACCACTTTGCTGGTTATAGGGATGGACTAAGAGAGAATCTGATATACAGGAGTGGTGTGTAGGTGAGGGGGTTGCATACTTCAGTTGAGTGGGTTTGGGGTCAGACATTTCAGGAGAAGTAAATCAATCGATTTGGCGGGGCTTGACAGCTGGCAGAGGCTTTGCATTGGCAACCCCCATTCACCCCTACATTTGGTCCCCAGCAGTCTGTGCTACTCAGAACTGCATCACCAACCCAGTCAACATAGTATATAGGGGCTAATACATACCACTGCCATATTGCAATGACTGCATGTGATTTAATGTAGGAATGTTCTGCATCACATTAAGGAATCTATGTTTAGTACATTTCACGTTAAACAGTGGTTTAACATGGGCATTAGAATTTGTAGGTAATGTCTGCATTATCTGCCCATTTTAAAGCCTATTGGTATATAGACTCCAAGATGCCTTACTGATTTGAATGGACTGGTAGAAGAGAGGGATGACTTCTCACCCATAGTTTATTCAGTCCAGATCATGGGTATAAATTCCATGCCAAACTTATTCCATTGCTAAACCAAAAGACGTTAAGTTAAAAAACTGTGGTCTGGGACTTTCATGTTCTAATTCAGCAGTTTAGTTCTAAGCTTTAGAAGTATCCCACATGTTCAACTGATGTTGTAATATTTCTGTCTGTATAAAGTTTAAGCACAACTACAGTGTGCATCCTCTTTCTGCAAAGCAACTCTTAGGATATGATTCACTTGGGCTTTTTCTCCCTCTCTGTGTCTATAGGGAAAAAGCTTTGTAAATTAGGCCCTTAAAGAATGCTGAACAGAAAATGCATACCTGACATTTGCATAGCATGAATTCACTTTGGAATTTTTGATTTGGCTTTGCTTTGAAAAACCCATCACAGCTTGAAACAATATAGTTTAAGTTAGTTGGACTGCACGTTATTGTTTGTTTGTGACCTTTCAGTGACAGGTTACGTGACATGGTATTTTGGATGTACGAAAAACAAACCTCTGAAAAAGAGCAGTAAATGGCCCAGGCTAGAACAAAACTTGAAATGAATGTGATAATTAAGGGAGTCTATGTATTAATAAGCATTTAAAATCAGGAGTTAAAACATGTTCAAGTTGCAAAGAAGGCATTCAGGGCCATTGAAAGAGGGAGGCAAGACAGACTGCCACCTAGGGCACCAAGCCAGAAACACTGGTATAACATGCCAGCATCCTCAAAAGAGCTGAGCCACATGGGAAGTAAGTTCCGGTGGGCTCCGGCACCGTGTCCTTGATAGGGAACGGGCAGGTCACATCATTGGAGGGGGCCCTCAAGCCACATCATTAGAGGGAGATTCCTCCCCCACTCTCCGCAACTGCCAGGGAAGATCACTTGGGAAATTTTTAAAACCATTTTCACAGGTAAAACAGTATTTGACCTGTGGAAATAGGTGTTTGAAAATTGTTTCCCCCCCCCCCCCCCCCACCTCATTGTAAGTGAAAGTGCCTGCAATGGTCTCAGCATGAATCCTTTTACCCATGGCAAAAATGGTGTGGGGTTAGGTCGGGGAAGGACATTGTTCACAAGGGATTTAATTTTAAAAGCCCCATCCACACTTTCTTGCGGGTACTTCTGTACCTGCTTCAAAACAGGTGCAAAAGTATTTGAGCACAAACTACCTGCTTACTGGCCTGCCCGAATTTTCAAAGGGAAATTCCTTCTCCCAATATTTCCAGGAGACCTACTTCCTGGGAGAAATGGAGAACCATGGCATTAAACATCATTTAGAATATCACTGCAACTTACAGGCACCATGAGCAGGAGGTTCCTGTACTTTTGAGGAGTAATTTTGTAACTGTCCATATTGGTACAGAGTCCTTGGGTATCTTTTACCCATGGACTTTATCCTAATTTTTAAAGTGAAAGTATGCACATATTTTCACTCTGAATTTGCCTAGGAAAACTATCAGCACCCATCTATACATGCTAATTTGTGTGGGTAGATTTCCAGAGAAAAATTGAAAGCATGCGTTTGAAAGTGATTGCGCAAGCACAAACCCCACACTAACTCCACCCCTCTGGGAATACCTCCCCTTGCTGCAGGTAAAGTTACACGGATAATGTCACTGCATGGATATGTTTACCCACACAAGGATTACACCAAAATTTCTAAAATCCCATTTCCACAGGTAAAGCATTGTTTAATCTGCAAAAATGACTTTTAAAATCACCTTCTTGCTTGTTTATTATACTACCATCTTTAAGTATTTTATATTAAATGTGTGGATCAAATAAGTGTAATAATAGTTATTTCTGTTTATGAGCTAGTTAAGGAATCAAAGATAGGATTTGTTCTATATTTTTGTCTCAGGTAACAACTGATTGTAAAATTGCTGTCTCTACAATTTTATTTTTTTTTAGTTTGCTCCTCCTAATGTTGGAGAAAACCAGAACAGAAAAGGATGGGGAGATAATAAAACCTTTTGGAGTAGAGGACAGATGTTTCCTGCAACCAAGGCTGGAATCCCCAAGGGCCAGAGCAGCCTCCTCTGGAGTGGGGCTGCACCTGCCGGCTGCTGCTCCTGTCATGATGGATAGATTGAAAAAAAAAACTGACTCAGCACTGAGAGGTAGAGTCTCCCCTTGTTCCTTCCTTCCATTTAGAATCAACAGACAGAAACTCAGATTAGAGCCCTCTGTCTAGAAAGCAACAATAACACTGATTAAATGGATATTTTGCCAAGGGAGATGTCATTGGAATGCTCATTTTTCATTTAAATGTTTGAGCTTGGAAAAGTAGCTTCCAGCTTTAAATATATTGAATCACCATTAACCCACTGAAAAGAAAAAGAACATCTTACCTTTCCTATTAGCTAAACATACTAAAGATTTAGATATAGTATCTGTTATGTAATTTTATTTATTCAGGATTTCAGTCTTATTTTGTTTAAATGTACACGACTAACACCATTTTACAGGAACAGGTGCACTGTACTGAGCCCAGTGGTCTAATGGATAAGGTACTGGCTGTCTAAGCATGGGATTGTGGGCTCAAGTCGCACCTGGGGTGGGTTGTGATATTTTCTAGCATACATCTTCATACTGCCATTGTTTTGGCAAGGGAAGAGCTCAGTAACCCACAATCCAGTGGGAGCACTGAGAGGAGAGGATCACCTTGCTGGTGACTGAAAAGAATCAGTAAGTACTGCTTGGGGAGATTTTTAAAACTTAAAAGTATTGGGGAGAAGAAAAACTATTGGGGTATATTATTTAGTGTGTTTGTGTGTATTGAATAGCTAGTCAGAGGGCAGGCGAAAACCAGGAGTTTTGTGTGTTTTGTAATAAGTAGGCAGTAAGAAAGGCAGGCAAAAAACAGAAGTTTGTGCGTTTGGTATTAAATAGGTAGTCAGAAAGGCAGGAAAAAACAGAGGTTTGTGTGCTTGGTATTAAATAGGTAGTCAGAAAGGCAGGAAAAAACAGAAGTTTGTGTGCTTGGTATTAAATAGGTAGTCAGAAAGACAGGCAAAAAAACAGATGTTTGTGTGTTTGGTTTATTAAACAGGAAGGCAGAAAGGAAGGCAAAAAAATGAAGTTTGTGTGTTTGTATTTCCCAACCCTCCCACTCCTCTCCCACCCACCCCTAGCTCATCCTTTAATTTATAGGCAAGTGATACTTTCATACTAAAAAAAAAAAAATAATAATCATCTTTTAACTTAAATTCAGAAAATCCCCACACCTTATCAAGATTAATCATTCCCTTGTAGGTCACTACCAGATATATAATGAATACACTAATACATTTAAAGGACCCAAACTGCACGCAGTCCTACTTCCATAGCAACCTAAAATATAAGTAGGAACTGAAAAAATTTAAGATGAAGGCAGCAGTCCTGCAGCAAGGGAGGTCCTCCCAGTCTTCTGCATCGAGTGTCACATGAGACACTGGTGAGAAATTGTACGTGTGCATTCGATACAAAGAGCTCCTGTCTCTCAGAGAACGAGTTCGATCTCTGGGGGCTAGAGTGGCAGACCTGGAGGAGATGAGGCAGACAGAGAGGTATATAGATGAGACCTTCAGGGACATCGTAGCCAAGTCCCTGGTGCTGCCTTGGAGGAAGAAGGTTTCATGATCAGAAAATATCAACCTGGTGCAGCAGGAAATGACCCTGTAGCAAGGACCTGCTCTCCAGGTGGTGCATTTTCCTCTCACACTGAGGAAGTATCTCTCGGGGCTACTGCCCAGGAGGGAAGGGTTAGGTCAGCCATCATAGTTGGTTATTCGATTATTAGGAATGTAGATAGCTGGATGGGCGTGAGGATCGCCTGGTAACAGGCCTACCTTGTGCAAAGGTAGCGGACCTCATGTGTCAACTAGATAGAATTTTAGACAGTGTTGGAGAGGAACTGGCTGTTTTGGTACATGTGGGCACCAACGACATGGGAAAATGTGGGAGGGAGGTTCTGGAAGCCAAATTTAGGCTCTTAGGTAGAAAGCTTAAATCCAGAACCTCCAGGGTAGCATTCTCTGAAATGCTCCCTGTTCCACGCGCAGGTCACCAGAGGCAGGCAGAGCTCCGGAGTCTCAATGCGTGGATGAGATGATGGTGCAAGGAAAAGGGATTCAGTTTTGTTAGGAACTGGGGAACCTTTTGGGGAAGGGGGAGTCTCTTCCGAAGGGATGGGCTGCACCTTAACCAGGGTGGAACCAGACTGCTGGCGCTAACCTTTAAAAAGGAGATAGAGCAGCTTTTAAACTAGAACAAAGGGGAAAGCCGACAGTCGCTCAGCAGCGCATGGTTCGGAGAGAGGTATCTTTAAAGGATACTAATGATGCATTAGAATTAGGGCATCCCGACAGTGAGGTTCCAATAATTAGAAAAGTAGTCCAAGTGCCTGTAACTAAAAACTCACCTGAGCTAAAAAATTCTAACTTATCCCTATCAATTAAAAAGCAGAATGAAAATACAAACAAAAAACAAACTTTGAAATGTTTGTATGCTAATGCCTGAAGTCTAAGAAGTAAGATGGGAGAATTAGAATGTATAGCAGTAAATGATGACATAGACTTAATTGGCATCTCAGAGACATGGTGGAAAGAGGATAACCAATAGGACAGTGCTATACCGGGGTACAAATTATATCGCAATGACAGAGAGGTGTGGCGCTTTATGTACGGGATGGCATAGAGTCCAATAGGATAAACATCCTGCATGAGACTAAATACAAAATTGAATCTTTATGGGTAGAAATCCCTTGTGTGTCGGGGAAGACTATAGTGATAGGGGTATACTACCGTCCACCTGGTCAAGATGCTGAGACGGACAGTGAAATGCTAAGAGAAATTAGGGAAGCTAACCAAATTGGTAGTGCAGTAATAATGGGAGACTTCAATTACCCCAATATAGACTGGGTAAATGTATCATCAGGTCACGCTAGAGAGATAATGTTCCTGGATGGAATAAATGATAGCTTTATGGAGCAATTGGTTCAGGAACCGACGAGAGAGGGAGCATTTTTAGATCTAATTCTCAGTGGAGCACAGGACTTGGTGAGAGAGGTAACGGTGCTGGGGCCGCTTGGCAATAGTGATCATAATATGATCACATTTGATTTAATGACTGAAAAAGGAACAGTGTGCAAATCCAAGGCTCTCGTGCTAAACTTTCAAAAGGGAAACTTTGATAAAATGAGAAAAATTGTTAGAAAAAAACTGAAAGGAGCAGCTACAAAAGTAAAAAATGTCCAAGAGGTGTGGTCATTGTTAAAAAATACCATTCTAGAAGCACAGTCCAGATGTATTCCACACATTAAGAAAGGTGGAAAGAAGGCAAAACGATTACCGGCATGGTTAAAAGGGGAGGTGAAAGAAGCTATTTTAGCCAAAAGATCTTCATTCAAAAATTGGAAGAAGGATCCAACAGAAGAAAATAGGATAAAGCATAAACGTCGGCAAGTTAAAGGTAAGACATTGATAAGACAGGCTAAGAGAGAATTTGAAAAGAAGTTGGCTGTAGAGGCAAAAACTCACAGTAAAAACTTTTTTAAATATATCCGAAGCAGAAAGCCTGTGAGGGAGTCAGTTGGACCGTTAGATGATCGAGGGGTTAAAGGGGCACTTAGAGAAGATAAGGCCATCGCGGAAAGGTTAAATGATTTCTTTGCTTCGGTGTTTACTGAAGAGGATGTTGGGGAGGTACCCGTAATGGAGAAGGTTTTCATGGGCAATGATTCAGATGGACTGAATCAAATCACGGTGAACCTAGAAGATGTGGTAGGCCTGATTGACAAACTGAAGAGTAGTAAATCACCTGGACCGGATGGTATACACCCCAGAGTTCTGAAGGAACTAAAAAATGAAATTTCAGACCTATTAGTAAAAATTTGTAACTTATCATTAAAATCATCCATTGTACCTGAAGACTGGAGGATAGCAAATGTAACCCCAATATTTAAAAAGGGCTCCAGGGGCGATCCGGGAAACTACAGACCGGATAGCCTGACTTCAGTGCCAGGAAAAATAGTGGAAAGTGTTCTAAACATCAAAATCACAGAACATGTAGAAAGACATGGTTTAATGGAACAAAGTCAGCATGGCTTTACCCAGGGCAAGTCTTGCCTCACAAATCTGCTTCACTTTTTTGAAGGAGTTAATAAACATGTGGATAAAGATGAACCGGTAGATATAGTATACTTGGATTTTCAGAAGGCGTTTGACAAACTTCCTCATGAGAGGCTTCTAGGAAAAGTAAAAAGTCATTGGATAGGTGGTGATGTCCTTTCGTGGATTGCAAACTGGCTAAAAGACAGGAAACAGAGAGTAGGATTAAATGGGCAATTTTCTCAGTGGAAGGGAGTGGACAGTGGAGTGCCTCAGGGATCTGTATTGGGACCCTTACTTTTCAATATATTTATAAATGATCTGGAAAGAAATATGACGAGTGAGATAATCAAATTTGCAGATGACACAATATTGTTCAGAGTAGTTAAATCACAAGCAGATTGTGATAAATTGCAGGAAGACCTTGTGAGACTGGAAAATTGGGCATCCAAATGGCAGATTAAATTTAATATGGATAAGTGCAAGGTGATGCATATAGGGAAAAATAACCCATGCTATAATTACACAATGTTGGGTTCCATATTAGGTGCTACAACCCAAGAAAGAGATCTAGGTGTCATAGTGGATAACACATTGAAATCGTCGGTACAGTGTGCTGCAGCAGTCAAAAAAGCAAACAGAATGTTGGGAATTATTAGAAAGGGAATGGTGAATAAAACGGAAAATGTCATAATGCCTCTGTATCGCTCCATGGTGAGATCGCACCTTGAATACTGTGTACAATTCTGGTCGCCGCATCTCAAAAAAGATATAATTGCAATGGAGAAGGTACAGAGAAGGGCTACCAAAATGATAAGGGGAATGGAACAACTCCTCTATGAGGAAAGACTAAAGAGGTTAGGACTTTTGAGCTTGGAGAAGAGATGACTGAGGGGGGATATGATAGAGGTGTTTAAAATCATGAGAGGTCTAGAATGGGTAGATGTGAATCGGTTTTTTACTCTTTCGGATAGTAGAAAGACTAGGGGGCACTCCATGAAGTTAGCATGGGGCACATTTAAAACTAATCGGAGAAAGTTCTTTTTTACTCAACGCACAATTAAACTCTGGAATTTGTTGCCAGAGGATGTGATTAGTGCAGTTAGTATAGCTGTGTTTAAAAAAGGATTGGATAAGTTCTTGGAGGAGAAGTCCATTACCTGTTATTAAGTTCACGTAGAGAATAGCCACTGCCATTAGCAATGGTAACATGGAATAGACTTAGTTTTTGGGTACTTGCCAGGTTCTTATGGCCTGGATTGGCCACTGTTGGAAACAGGATACTGGGCTTGATGGACCCTTGGTCTGACCCAGTATGGCATTTTCTTATGTTCTTATGTTCTTAACAACTGTGCACATTTTTCCAGCAGAATCCAGAAGTGTTTCTGGAAAATTAAATCAGATGGTTTTAAATGGTGTATTTGTTCTGCTCTTAAATCTATTTATTTTATATCTTGATTCTTCCTCCTGAGCCTCTTGCAATGGCAGCTGCCTCAACTCTTCCTCTCAGGCCTCCCATAAAAGAAGCAATAACAATTCTTCTCCTTGGGCCAGCCACAGTGACAACTGCAACTCTTCCTTATGGGCCAGCTGCAGCAATGATGGCTTTTTTTCAGACCTGGGTTCTCTGCAGCTGTGGCATCTCATTCTAGGCCTCAGAAGCAGCAAGTACCACATAACAATTTGTAGGTGTCTGAGTAAGCTCAGGGCCAGTGCAAGAGTATTTGGTGCCCTAGGCAAACCTTTGGTCATGCACCATCTCCCCCAATGTACCTCCAGCACAGAGCTCCCTCCTAGCAATGGCAGTGGCTCCAGCACATCACTCCCTTCCTTGGTGGTATTGGCTCTGGCACAGAATGCCTCTAAGCTCATACTGGTAGGATTTTGCTGCCCCTAAAAGTTTGGAGCTCTAGGCAACCACCTAGATTGCCTAATGGAAGCACTGGCCCTAAGTAACTCGATGCCTAGCTTTTTTCCATTGCGTTTGTAGACAAAGCATTTTCCATATCCACATCCCTGAATCAATTCGGCACCATTATCCATGTAACCCCCTTCCCTAACTTCACCTGTGGATAAGGGACTCACATTCTATACCATGGCTCAGTCTCTGACTCAAATTTCCAAAACCCGTATGAAGACTCTCCATATGGGGGATGGATAATCCTTCAAAACCTAAGGCATTAGGCATAGTCTTATTTTCTAAATGCCAGTAAATAGTCTGGATGCTAAATTGGTGTTACATCACAAAACTTTAGCAAAGTATTTGCTCAACATGAATCATGTCTCACGTTGTACAATTCTGTTAAGAAGCAAACTTAAACAGTATATTAGTGACTCTCTCTCTCAGGGTCTCTCTGTTCCCTTGTTGGAGTTTGAAGCTGCTCTGTGCTAACTAGAAATGGTCCTCCTATCCCATAAGGATTCCCCTAAATTTCCTTCTTTGTTGTAATTAGTAGACACCTTCTTATCTAGGCATGCACCAGACAGATAATTCTTCTCCTCTCTCCACCAAAGTATGGTACCGGATGGGTATTCACTCCATCTGCAAAGGTCTGCCGGGGTGATAATTGAGTCTCCCAGACTGAAAGACACAAGGGTGACTGAAAAGTTCCCAAAACATCTGATCAACCTTCAGCCACAAAACGCAAAACTTTCTTCTAAAATACTCACAAGAGAAAAGGACTTACAGAAACTAAAGATTTCATCTAAATCTTAGGCAAGCTCTGGCCTGCAACTCTAAATAGAGAAGTAGGAGATAAAAGGCTCCAATGCTCCAGCATAAACGTCCACAAAATCCACTAGAGGTTACTCTCTGATATAGAAACAGGTGTGAACCTATTACAGCTGCTTCTAATACGGTGCTGGAAACAGATGATACATTCTCTGGCCTATACCATATTTCATGATCCTTCTATACATACATAGGCATACCTGGGAACTCTCCAGATTTGGCCCGGAGATTCTGGAATTCTGAACAATTTGCCGGGTCTCTGGGCCAACACCTGAAAACTCCAGGTCCCCTGCTGCAAAAAGGCCAGAAGGAAAACCGGCTGCAGCAGCTCAGGCCCGAAGGAGGAGCAGCATCGGCACCTGTGCTGCAGAAGGATAAAGAGAAGTAGGGGGCCATGCAGGAAGATCGAGATGAGCAAGAACATTGCACCTACCTCCACCCCCCGCCGCCCCCCCCCCCCCACACTGTGAGGAAAAAGAAACTGCAGACGCAGGAAGAGCAACAGTGTCGGGCTGCACAGAAGAAATGAAACAAGGGCAGTGCGAGCCTGATGCTGCAGAAGAGGAGGAAGTGGCACATTTGTCTCCTAAGCCTGGGGATCTAGGTGAGAAGAGAAAATGAGTATGCATGTATGTGTATGAGAGTGCATAAGAACATAAGAAATTGCCATGCTTGGTCAGACCAAGGGTCCATCAAGCCCAGCATCCTGTTTCCAACAGAGGCCAAAACCAGGCCATAAGAACCTGGCAATTACCCAAACACTAAGAAGATCCCATGCTACTGATGCAATTAATAGCAGTGGCTATTCCCTAAGTAAACTTGATTAATAGCAGTTAATGGACTTCTCCTCCAAGAACTTATCCAAACCTCTTTTGAACCCAGCTACACTAACTGCACTAACCACATTCTCTGGCAACAAATTCCAGAGCTTTATTGTGCGTTGAGTGAAAAAGAAATTTCTCTGATTATTCTTAAATGTGCTACTTGCTAACTTCATGGAATGCCCCCTAGTCCTTCTATTATCCGAAAGTGTAAATAACCGATTGACATCTACTCATTCAAGAACTCTCCTGATTTTAAAGACCTCTATCATATCCCCCCTCAGCCGACTCTTCTCCAAGCTGAACAGCCCTAACCTCTTCAGCCTTTCCTCATAGGGGAGCTGTTCCATCCCCTTTATCATTTTGGTTGCCCTTCTCTGTACCTTCTCCAACGCAACTATATCTTTTTTGAGATGCTGCGACCAGAATTGTACACAGTATTCAAGGTGCAGTCTTATGTGAGTGTGGTAGAAGAAGAGAAGTGAATGAATGTGCATGTGTATGTGTGAGGAAGAGAAGTGTGTATGTGAGAATAAGCATATATGTGTGTGTGTGTCAAAGTGTGAGTGAACATGTGAGTGTGCTAGTATGTGAAATAGAAAGTTTGTACACATACTGCTACCAGGCCCCCCCCCCCTCCCCCATTACCCTGTGACAATCTCAGGATGAGAAGAAATCAAACGTTCCCAGGTATGGACATAGGGCCTGATTTTCAAAAGCATTTACATGCCTAAAAATGGGTTTTACATGTGTAAATGCACTTTACTCGTGTAAGTGGGCTTTTGAAAATTGCTACACTATATGCCATTTAATTGTCCATAGGATTTAACTGTGTAAGTGGTGGTAGCTCATATAGATTCACAGCAAGCACTGGTAAAAGAAATTGAAAACCAAGTATATTTAAATACTGCAGAGATTAAAGAATGGTTTGTTAAAATTGTGCCATGTGAGAAGTTTATATTAAACCAACAACCCTCCATGCATGTTTTGTAAAGGGTAATGTGATTTTATGTAGAAAATTAGAAAATATCCCTAAGATCTCAGGCCTTGATTTCTTTTAAGAACTACCTAATGGAAACTTTTCAGGTTCAAAAGGAAACTTTGCCACGTATTATAAAAGCTTATTATCTCCAGAATCAAGAGCAAGAGCTCATGAGTCTAAAAGCAGAGATCCAGATACTTGAGCTGGATTTTTCTTGATTTCTAAAATTTAGCATTAATGAGCAATAATGCTGCCTTCTTAAATCATTAATCATTTTCATCTCACAGCTGAACAGGTTTGGAAATTGAAGTCAATTTTGTAGTATATTTCAGAAACGTATTCCAAGTATCACTTAAGATTTTAAATTAAAACTTCTTTCTATGTGTCCTATGCCAGATTCTACCCCTTGTACATCCCATCCGTGTGCTAAGCTCTCTCTCATATTATTTTCTTATCTAGATTACATAGTATCTTAAGAAAAGCACAGAATTAGAGGCCAAATAAGGTACATATGGTGAATAAAACAGAAAATGTCATAATGCCTCTGTATCGCTCCATGGTGAGACCGCACCTTGAATACTGTGTACAGTTCTGGTCGCCGCATTTCAAAAAAGATATAATTGGCATTGCGATGGAGAAGGTACAGAGAAAGGTGGCCAAAATGATAAAGGGAATGGAACAGCTCCCCTATGAGGAAAGACTAAAGAGGTTAGGGCTTTTCAGCTTGGAGAAGAGACGGCTGAGGGGGGATATGATAGAGGTGTTTAAAATCATGAGAGGTCTAGAACGGGTAAATGTGAATCGGTTATTTACTCTTTTGGATAATAGAAGGACTAGGGGGCACTCCATGAAGTTAGCATGTGGCACATTTAAAACTAATCGGAGAAAATTCTTTTTCACTCAGCGCACAATTAAACTCTGGAATTTGTTGCCAGAGGATGTGGTTAGTGCAATTAGTATAGCTGTGTTTAAAAAAGGATTGGATAAGTTCTTGGAGGAGAAGTCCATTACCTGCTATTAATTAAGTTGACTTAGATAATAGCCACTGCTATTACTAGCAACGGTAACATGGAATAGACTTAGTTTTTGGGTACTTGCCAAGTTCCTATGGCCTGGATTGGCCATTATTGGAAACAGGATGCTGGGCTTGATGGACCCCTGGTCTGACCCATTATGGCATGTTCTTATGTTCTTATTAGCATGCAAAAAATAAAGGCAAATAATACGCATTGTTTCATTTTGAAATTTTGCCTGTGCTTTTTTGACCTTTTTTTGCACGTTATTTAGTTATTGCAAACTCTATTGCAAACTAAGGGGGTCATTTTCCAAGGCTTATTGTGTGTGATAAGCCTCTATCGCATGCAAAAAGGCTCTTTTCACATGCGATAGCATGCTGGGGCAGAGTCGGAGCATGCTGGGGGCATGCTGGGAGCAGAGTCGGAGCGGAGTCAGAGCAGCGAGGGGAGGAGTCGGGGCGGGGAGGAGGCAGACTTGGCGGTGTCTTTGCTGGCGGCGATAAGGTAAGTAACATTATCGTCGCCAGTAGCACACCCAATAGCACCACCTTTCACGGTGGCGCTATTGGGTGCGAAAGCCGGCAGCGAAAACACCGCGGTGGTGTGAAGGCTGCTGGCTTTCGCAGGCCTGCCCCCCCCCCGTTTTCGCTGGATTCACCATTCTGCAATACAATGGTGAATCCAGGCCTAAATAATGAGCTGCAGAATTATGTAACTAGGCTCATTACTTATGTTTGCATACTTAAATAATACGTGGAAAGAAGTAGAAATTTCAACACAGAACTATTATTGCAAGAAACAAATCTCAGAAAAATGCAATTAAATTTCTTTATGATCATGGCCATGAAAACATGAAATTTAAAAACCAAAAACTAATTTGCATTCAGTTAACATGGACTTTTATCATGTGTTAGCCCGCAATAATGACCCATATTATCACATCTTCATTCTTCGGCTTCCATGATGTACCAATAATAAAAACACACCCTCAAAAAAGCTATTTTTGTATTAGACATTTGTGCTACATTCCTAGTGCTATTTCTTTAACATGGAAACTCAATGAAAGAGTAGGATCTAGTGCAATAATCAATCAGCCAAATTCCACTCAGTTTAGTGTGCACTCCTGCTTAACCATTCTATAAAACGAAATGTATGTAAAGATGTGTGCATAGGTCTAGCAGCAAAGGCAGATCAGACCAGTCAGACTTGGAGATCCAACTTCAAATGTTATCTCCCCTTTTGACTGCATAAATGTACTTTGCTCTAAGACATGGTGCAATCATGTACTGCTCTTCTCTGTATGCAATGGACCAGACAACTGTCACTTTGGTTCATACTAATTCACTGGTCCACCCCTGGAAATTCACAAGGGGCTGAAGGAGTTCCATGGCCACTCTGCTGAGAGGAGCTTTAGTGTATGATCATAAGCAAGTCACTTGAACTCTGTGTATTCAAACTCAGGGCAAGATTCTTCAGGAGGTTTATTCCTTTAAGAATCTGGCTCTTAGGCTGAAATTTCTTCAGATCAGAGACTTTGTAGGTAGGTCATTTATCATCTTCTAGGTAACTAAGTACATTTCCAGATCTCCATAAATAACAATATTATTGCATGAATGCTGTTCCATTACTTGTGGAACAAACCCCTTGGAATCTACATATACATAGTATAAAAAGCATAAATGTTATTCTCGCTTTCAGAAACAACTGTCATTCTACAGCAGCAACCCACTGAGAAGAGCTGGAATCCTGTCTAGGTCTAGAGGGTGCACAATCCACTTTTGATGAATTCATTACTTATTATGACCAAAGCCTCAATAACCATTTTCATTTCCAGTGCTCAAATGTGTTTACTTCAGAAAAAGCATACAAAATGTACTGCCTTGGCAGTAGTACAAACATCCTTATTATTCAGAAATGCATAGTAGACACAGCAAGCAGGGTAGATCAACCGGAACATTTTTCTTATAAACTTTAAGGTTATTCAGATACATTACTATGATAGTGACATGTCTGGTCTTGCTGATCTACTTTGGAATGGCATCAACAGTGAATTAAGATAAAAGCAATTAAGCAGATGATATGCCACACTATAAGCGAATGCAGCCTTAGCCACTGGAAAGTGAGTTAAAAGTTTCAGCGTAAGATTTTTGAAACAGCAGCGTTTCACTTATGTTATTCCTTGATCAGACTGCATGTCTGTTATATATATACAAATGCGAAGAAAGTAAGATGCTGATAGTTGAATGCACTTATACTGAAGATGCATAGAAAGGATGGCACTTATCACATCAATTGTCAGAAAGTAGAATCACTCTCAAACTTTCAATGCTATTGCATTGTTCTATGAGAATGAAATTGCACTCTGACACATGTGATACTTTATGGGCTACAAAACCACTTGACAGCACCGAGCATCTTTTAACATGAAAGACCCGATTTTCAATGCAGGCGTGGTGGTGGTGGGGGGGGGTTATAAATGACAGGGAACATAGTAACTTATCAATGATGGCAGCAAAGGATCAAATGGTCCATCCAGTCTGCCCAGCAAGTTTCTTAAGGCTGTAGCTGCCACTCTGTGCAGGCCTCTCCCACATTTCTCTTAAAGGCAGTAACTGCTGCTCCGTGCAGTTATCCCCAAGCCCTATGATAACCCATGACAATTTCTACTAGCAACATTTTTTCCTAGATGATGAGATTTCTTGAAAATTCAGACAGTGCTGCTTGATGTGCTTTGGCTTATGGACTTGGCCGTAGAAGCAGTCCTGTGCTTTTTCTGTTATGCCTGCGTATCAGAAGAAACAGCAACCAGGCTATAGAGGGTATCCCATACCAGCTTCATCAAAGGAGCTGTTCCTTGTTGCCACAGGAGCCGATGCAATACAGTGCACTCAGCTGAGCGCATTGTTTAACCTGCTGTCAGACGCGGGTTAAATAGGCGCTAATCCACCCCCTAATGCAATAGGGGGATTAGCGCCTATTTAAAGCACATCTGACACGGAGTGAATGAGATAGCACTCATCACATGCAAATGCATATGAATGAGCCTATTACTCATTCACTCCAAATGCAAAAAGATAAATGTGCGTCTCAGACGCACATTTATTGCTCAGATATTAATGCCTGCCTGGAGCAGGCGTTAATAGCTGAGCGCATTGAAAAGAAGTACAGAAAAGCAGAAAAAACTGCTTTCTGTATTTCTTTTTCAAAAAAATAAAATAAAATAACTCGGCAGACCGCCGAGTTATGAAGACCAATGCCTGTAAACGGTGTTGGTTTTCACAACCGGCCGTCTGCCAGTAATGAAAATGGCTGCCGATAAACTCAGCGGCCATTTTTATTACTGGCAGACAGGCAGGTTATGAAACACCGAGGCCGAGTTTACTGGCGCCGGCCTTCATAACCAGCAGCAGGTCGCGTTAGGAAGGAGGCGCTAAGGTCACACAAGCGACCCTAGCGCCTCCTTCCTAGAACGACCCCCTAATTTCCATATTGCATGGCACCCCCCCTTGCAGGTGCCATGCGTGTGTTAAAAAAGCGGGCACTGAAAAGTCAGTGCCCGCTTTCAGCGCACATAATTGCATCGGCCCCACAGCCTGCAGGTGGTGCCTTTAGTTTGGAGTCAGAGAGCTCTAGAATCTAAATCCAACGTGCCCAGTTGGAGAAGAAGGCTGCAACCTAGTGCCAGGAATCTTCATTCACAGCTTCCCATTCTATTCCATTAAGCTGCCTCCCCCATCTAGCCCACCCATTGCCATAACAGTCCTTTCAAGTTGAGAGGCATGGGCCACAGCTCCCTCTAGAACCAGCTGCAAGTGCTCTCTTCGGTCAGTCTGTATGTGTCACTCCTACATCATGAATGGGTCAAATCCCTCCGTGCAGGGGTTGTAAACACTGCCACTGTTTCACATTTCTAACATGTCTTTGGTAGCTACTACAGTCTGACTGTGAAAGCAGAGTGAAAATGCCCTCCATTACTAAGAAACATGTTCTTCTGCATCTAGTTACTGGCTAACCACAGAGGCAAATGGCTCTCTGCTGAGGCAGAACATTTTCATAATGTAGTGCACACACTATCCAAATTTTCACTGCCCAAGTTATGACATCTTAAATATTTGAGCTATCAGTCAGCTAGCCAGACACAGAGAGAAAGACATTCATAGATACGCGTATATCCCATACCTCTGACCTCAGTGACCATCAGGCAGATATTTTTTTTCTATATTTTCAATCAATTTAAGGTTTTCAAATTGCATGTATATATGACATAAGCAGAATAGATTACTGCTGTCTGCAATATTTCCTTGCTGCTTTCTCAGGAGCAGGGACTTTATATTTATCTATCACCTTCCTTTAATTAACAGCACTTTGATAAAAAATTCTACCTAATGAACATAATTTTCATAAATATCTGCTTCCATTTGGTTTGTACTCTTTTACTTTATCATTTCCACTGCAGGATACATCATTGCTGTGATGTTAAATGTGTTTAAAATGAACCACGAAGCTCCAGGAGTAATTATATTTGCACAACCTTTAATGTTATAATATTCCAAGCTCACTTAATTTTACAGCGTGTTCACACCACACTAGTTAGAAACTGTAGCAATAAGCAGGGAAGAGGACACATTAGGAATGTTTGTCTGGTTTTTGTTGAGCAGGTCTGGTCAGGTATCAATGCAAATGAGAAGAAGAATTTGGCTCCGCTTTGATGGGTTCTCAATTGACCTTGATATGGAAGAATACCAGTAAGACCTTTATTTGCATTTAATTTAATTTAAGATTTATATTCCGCCTTTTGTGACTGGTCAGCCACTTCAAAGCAGGTTACATTCAAGTACCGTAGGTAGTTCCCTGTCCCCAGAGGGCTTACAGTCTAAGGGCCTCATTTGCTAAGCATTTTTCCCATAGATACAGAATGGGAGAAAAACCTTGGTAAATCAGGCCCTAAATTTGTATCTGAGGCAACAGAGAGTGAAGTGACTTGCCCAAGGTCACAAGAAGTGACAACAGAATTTGAATGTTGAATGTTGTTTCTCTGGTTCACAACCTGCCATTTAACTCCTAGACTACTCCTCTACTCCACACTCCACTGCCCACTACACTACAAGAAACTTTGGAGCTGAAGTGATAAAGCCCAGGCTAAAATCTGAGTTCAATTTTAGAACGAGATTTACTTAATGCATGCGTTAAAAACAGGGGTCCCCACAGGATGCAGTAAACTAAGGGGATACAAATCAAGCTGGAGTAAAAAAAAAAGAATGCTAAATGAAAAAATGTGCCAAAAATGTGAATTCACCTGAAAATGCTTAAAAGTGCTTTAAAACAGGAATAAGGAGTTAAGTGCTTGAAGATGGAAGAAGTGTGACCAAAATGATCCTGCATGCAAGATTGGCACCAGGAATCCCATCTTGGGTATAGTCTCACATGCAAGGCAACTCCACTGTCCTGCCTTTGTGGCCAGGAGGCCGCCGACGCAGTCTCCACGCGGTCTGGAGGCCGCCGACATTCTCCTTGCCAGGCGGCGGCAGGGAGCCACCTCCGTGTCTTCACGGGGCTTGGATGCCGCCAGTGCTCAGCCTTTGTGGCTGGGAGGCCGCCGACGTCACCTTCTCCCCTGCGTGGGGAGCCTTCGTCGTCAGCTCCTCCTCCGCAGCATGGAGCCGCCCCCCCAGCCTCTTTTCTGTGGCCTGGAAGCCGCCGCTAACGCTGGGTCCTGGCTTTGCGGCCTAGTGCCGCTCCTGCTCCTTGCTCCACAGTTCCACTTTCGTTTTGTCTACAAATTAAGCCTTGCAGAGGAGGGTGGATGAAGTGCCAGGGCAGCAGTTCCTTGTAACAGATTCCTTTTCTGCTAGGCTTTTGGCACCTATCAAAATTTGGCACCCAAGGCAGTTGCTATGCCTAAATCCAGGTCTTCCCAGGACTCAAATAATAACGACTCTGCCTATGAAAAGGCAGCACTGCAAATATTGCACTGGGCACTAGAACAGCAACACATCTCCTGTCAGATAAACAGAACAAGTCAGACTATTATTGATCCCTACATAGAAACTAAATGCAGCAGAATCCCTCATCTCCATCACACATGCAGAACACAGAAGTGTCTGGCAATGGAGGAATGTTGTTTTGTTTTACTGTTAATGAGGTAATAACAACAGAATTTAAATGTATTTTTTTGGATAGTGAGTTGTAAGGGGAAAAATCCTAGCTCTGCTTTGCAACAATTCTTAGGGAAATGTTTGTAGATGCAAAGTGTGTAGAAATGCAGGGTTATATTGAGATTGTGGTCTATCCTGAATAGATTCTAAACTCCACTCTGATATAGAACAATGAGTTAAATGATGCTATCAAATAATTGTAAATGGTAGTTTTACTGGACGGTTGAAACTGGCAAGGAATTTCTTTATTGCATAGAAGAAGGGCCGGTGCGTCAATTAGGCGAACTTCGGCGGTCGCCTAGGGTGCCAAGCCGTAGGGGGCGCCGAAGAGCAGCCACGTGGTGAGGCAACCAGGGCCTAGCCCGCTCGTGGCACAGAGAAATAGGTAGGGGGGTGCGCGACCGGGGGGGGGGGGGGTGCGATCGGGGGGGTCGGCAGCGCAAGGGTCGCCTAGGGCACCCAATACCCTTGCACCGGCCCTGCATAGAAGGCCTTTGAAACTTTTTCTTGTAGTGTCTTTTACAGCCTATTTAAAGGCATGGGGCTGTGCTGTGGGATAGGGAGTGATGAGTGGAAATGTCACTTTGGTTTACCACCCTGATGCCCCCCACCACACACACACATATTTCTTTCTAGAGACACCACTGACGATCAAAAATTTTAAAATTAACACCCACAGGTCTTCCCTCACCCCCAAATCCATCTTACCCCATCTGCAAGTCTAAAATATCTAAAAGGGACAGGAGCGATCACTAAGATGCTTCCACACTGCCTGCCAAAATTTAAAAATGGCACCTACTGGCACTGTGTCCTGTACCATTTTGGTGTATGGAGGTACTGCTGCACTGTATTGGAAAAACAATTAAAATAAAGCATTAAAAAAAACAAAGAGGAGGGGACAGCAGAATAATTGTTCAAACAGAGTGGCAAAAATGATAGCACCAGCCCTGCTGCAGAGGTTAAGAGGTAAGGAGAAGGCACTGTACGTTAATTTGGAAAAAGGGAATTACATCTATCTATATTGGTGTGATACACAGACCTCCTTCACAGGCAGAAGAAATTTAATTGAAGCAATGCTGGTGGTAAGGCATCCAGCCGCCCTAGGCGGTGATGTCGTTATGTGATATCTCTCTCTCTCTCTCTCGTTCCACATGACAAACAACCCCAGCTCCTCAATGAAATACATACACAAAAAAATGGAAAATGCCCTCTAGCTCTATGCCACTTCTCATCTCATCCGTCCTTTCAAAACTGCTGCTCTTACCGGCTACTCTGCCACCCCTCCCACTTCTGGTGCCCTAGGCCACCATCTACCCGGCCTAATGCTTCCGCCGGCCCTGAATTGAAGATATTCACAAAGAGATCCATATTCAGCCACTGCATGGCTCGGCTAGTTAGCCAGCTAAACCTATCCAGCTAACATAACCTGTATATTCAGGGGCACACTATTGGATATATCCAGCTATCCTAAAGTTAGTCGAATAAGTTTATCTGGCTATCTGAAGGACAAGTCTGTGGCACAACCAGAATTAGCCAGATAAGTTATCTGGCTAATTCTGAATATCAAAGTGTGAAGGCGTATACAAAATACTCCCTCAAACCACCTTATAACACAGGCAAAAGCCATCTACCCCGGTCCACCTTAAGGATCAGGGTTGCAAAGGATTCTGGGTCCTGGGAGGATCCTTTCCTAACAGTATAAAAGAACAAGGCCCAGAAGGGTTAGGAAGGCCCTGGAGAGCTGCTGCAAATGAATGGTATGCCCATACTGAAAATATATGAACTGCTTGATGTTTAAAGCGAGGTGAGCTAACTTGTGTTTTGCTGTTTATTTTGACTTCTGTAAATAAATCTTTGTTCCTGACCAGAACAGCCAAGTTTTGCTGTTTTTCTTGGTTGTTCCAGATGCCGTGGCTGGTCCATACATTACGCAGGTGGAAGAGGTGAGATCGGGTGGCCTAAAGAGGGAATCACAGGCACTAACCCATAACTGAAATGCAAAAAAAAAAAACCTCCAGAGATTTATTTTTTCCTTGTTTCCTGGGGCCTCCCTTGTTCTTCGCCTAATGGTACTACAAACAGGCTAAGGGGGTAGCCCACCTTGTATAGAGAGGGTTCAAGAAGTGAGGCAGGGCAGAATAGGACAGCAGGATTTTGTATTTTTTCTTTCTCTTCTTTCTCCGGAGAGGCATTTGCCTAGCACTCCCCCTCCCCTGGAATGCAGGCAAACATGGAGCAAGTCATACAGGTTCTGCCTACTGGGTAACAACAGCTACAAAATGCTTTGCAGGCCCAGATCAACCAGCATCACACATTGTGGGAGCAAGTGGCTTAACAGAACACCATACTTACTCAAGTGGCATAGGTGGTGCAAATGGCGGTAACAAAACCACCTTCCTTGGCCTCAGCCTTACTGAAGATGATTCCTGGAGAGCTTCTTAAAGAATTTTGAGGGGACAGCTAGACTGACCAGCTGGTTGGAATACAGGTGGGCTGCCTATCTTGGTAACTTACCAACTGGAGACTGTCAAGCTGCTTTCCAAACCATGAACCCCGATGACACAGCAAAAAAACAAGAAGTTAAGACTGCCATTCTCTAGATAGCTGGAGTCACACAAGAGACCTATCAACATTTCTGGTTCAGCTTCCTGCAGCCTGGGGAGAATCCAAGAAACCTCCATAGACTTTGCAATGTTGCCTGGAAGTGGCTCTAGCCATATAGGAAGACTGGCGAGGAGGTTGCCAAGACAATTCTCTTGGAGCAATTCCTAGATGGATTCTGATGGCCCTTGCAGCAGTGGGTCTACCAACAACTGAATCCAACACTGGAGAAGGCCTTAGAAGTAGCCAAGGCATATTACCAGGCTCACTCTATGCTAGAGACACTGCACTCCCCTGAGAAGTTACAGGACAGATGTAGAGGCCGATGACATCCTAAGAGTCAAAGGCTCTGGCTGCCGGAAGAGCTGGCCCGAATGCAGGTCATAACCCCACAGCTTAACTTGGGGAGTCTCCCATGCTTCGCTTGTGGAGAAAGTGGCCATTTCGCTCAAGACTGTCCCCACTGTGAAGAAGAAGCTATGGATTTCAATGCTGTAACCCCGTATTGTTGTCATTTTGCAGACATTTCCATGCAAGAGCTGACTCCTCATACTTTCAGTAGAAATAAATGACGTCCCAACACAGTCCTTTGTTGATTCAGGGAGTGTGAAGACCCTCATTCGACATGAGTTAGTGAAGTGGGTTCAAATCAACTAAGATAATGTGGCGATGTTGAGCTGCATACATGGTGACCACAGCAATATCCAGTTTGCCAAGTGCAGTTAAAGACACCCATGAGCCAAGAAAATAGAAGTGGAGGACCTTCCATGGCTCCCCATCCCATTCTGATTGGGCAGAATTGTCTGAACTTTAACTGTCTTTGGACCCGGCTTATGATGGGGATACCCATTCCCCCTACTGAGGAGTTTCCATTCTCCTAACTCTTCCCATAGAAGACATGGACTTGTTTCCTAAAGTATCTAAAATACCTAAAACATGGAGACAATGATGACAGGATAAGTATAGTTATGAAGCTGAGAAAGAGGGGGAAGCTACCACTGACTGGGGAAGAATCATCAGCTAACTCAAATCTCATGCCTGACCCTGTTAACTGGGAAAAGGAGGGTAAACCAGGAAACTTTAAATGGGCCCAGAGGGAGGATGAGTCTTTTAAGTGGGCAAAGTAGTGCACCTACAGAGGGGAGATGATAAGGTGGTTCCAGGAACTTCGGCAACCATGCCAGATCCTCCATATTTCATAATGAAAAGAGATTTGCTATACCAAGTCATACAGGGGAGTGTGGAGGGGGAGCTGATAGAACAACTCCTAGTCCCCAAGTCCTATCACCAGAAAGTAATGCAGCTTACGCATAGTTACCTTCTAGGGGGTCACTTGGATGAGAAAAAAACCCAAGAGAAAATATTGGCTCAGTTCTCTTGGCCGAGGATATATAAACAGATTAAGTGGTATTGCCAGTCCTGCATTACTTGCCAACTCACTAAATTTAACAGTGTTCAGGCAGCACCTCTCATTCCCATGCCAATAATTGAAATCTCTTTTGAAAGGGTGGCTATGGATCTCATGGGACTACTAGAGAAAACTACTCAAGGTAACAAGTATTTTCTTGAGATCTTGGACTATGCCAAGAGATTTCCTGAGGCCCTACTGCTGAAAAATATGAAAACCCTGATGGTGGCAACTGCTTAATGGAAGTTTTCTCTCGGTAGGACTAACCAAAGAGAACCTGACAGACCAAGAGACCCTGTTAGTCTCTAAAGTAATGAAGAAACTCTGCAGTCCACAGACTGATGGCCTCGTGGAACGCTTCAGTAGAACACTTAAACAAATGTTGCAGAAGTTCATAGATGAAGATGGCAAAAATTGGGACCTGCTACTACCCTATGTGCTATTCACAGTCCACAAAGTGCCTCAGAGTTTGAGGCGTTTCTCGCCTTTCGAGTGTTATATGGTAAAAAACCAAGAGGCATATTAGATGTGGCTCGAGAGACATGGGAGGATGAAGAAAACCCCGGACAGAATCTTGTGGACTATGTTATACAAGTGCAAGTCCACCTACAGAAAGCTGGGGAGGCAGCACACTTGTGCTTAAAAAAGGCTCAGACTACTCAGCCCCGGGCTTACAACCAACCCACAGTTCAGAAGAACTTCCAGCCCAGTGACCAGATTCTGGTTCTTTTGCCCTCTTTGGAAAGCAAGATGCTCACCCCTTGGCAAGAACCCTATGAGGTCTTGGAAAAAAAATGGCCCAGTGGACTACAAAATAGCCCAACTGGATAAGAGGAAGAAAAGTCAGATTTACCATGTCAACTTACTCAAGAAATGTCTTCAAGAGTGTAAAACCAACCAAACACACACTGTCAATATTATGGAGGGATCTACAATATATATTATCCAATAAACTCAATTATATAATTGAGTTTATTGGATTTTTCAAGAGTATGGCATAGTACAAGGGGAATTCAGTCCAGAGACTGGGCTGAGGTGGGCCAAACCCAAGTGCCATTGATAGAGGATCTGTCAACTTCCCAGATAGCTGACTTAAAGCAGCTGCTTGAACAGAATGGAGAAATCTTCTCAAGCTTGCTGGGCCATACTCACTCGTCCAGAATGATATCATTACCCTGCCTGGGGTGATCGTACATCAATGACCATACTGAATCCCGTAGCCAGGTGCCGAGTCATCAAAATAGAGGTGAAAGAGATGCTGGTAGATGAATCTACCAGCAACTGGTCTTCGCCCATAGTCCTAGTACTAAAGCTGGATAGGATCATTGAGAGGAGAGGATCACCTTGCTGGTGGCTGAAAAGAATCAGTAAGTATTGCTTGGAGAAATTTTAGAACTTAAAACTTTTGGGGCGAAGTAAACAATTAGAGTATATTCTTTAGTGTGTTTGGGTGTATTAAATAGCTAGTCAGACGGCAGGCAAAAACCAGAAGTTTGTGTGTTTGTCTTTCTCTCCCACCCACCCCTAGCTCATCCTTTAATTTATAGGCAGGTGACACTTTCACACTAAAAAAAAAAAAATTAATCAGCCTTTTAACTTAAATTCAGAAATTCCCCATGCCTTCTCAAGAATATAGCCATTCCCTCGTAGGTCTCTACCAGATAAATAGTGAATACACTAATACTTTTAAAGGACCCTAATTGTATGCAGTCCTACTCACATAGTAACCTAAACTGAACTAGGATCTGAACAAATTTAAGATGAAGGCAGCAGTCCAGCAGCAACAGGGGGCCTCCCAGTCTTATGTATCGAATGTCACATATATGATTTTTTTTACCCGCCAGTGAGATGTAGTATGTGTACACCTGGTGCAAAGAGCTCCTATCTCTCAGAGAATAAGTCTGATCTCTGGAGACTAGAGTGACAGACCTGGAGGAGCTGAGGAAGACAGGTATAAAGATGAGACCTTCAGGGACATAGTAGCCAAATTCCAACTCCAGTCTGATAGCCCTGTGTTGTGGGAACACTTGAGGCGGTCCCATTTCTGGGATTTCGTGTACCCTTTGGCCATGACGCAACCGCAGAGGAGCTCCAGGAAACGCTGAGGCAGGCGAGGAGTGTCCAAGCACAGGTTGAAGATGCAGGACCCTGGCCTCTGCCGAACCTGATCGCATGAAAGAGACCCAGCAACGCAATGTTGGTCTCTGGGGTAGCCCTCCGGCCACTCGATAGCCCTTTCAGACCCGCCGTACGGAAACAGGGAATGCGACAGGATGGACAGAGGCTGAAGGGCGAAGACATCAAACTCAGACAAAGACTCAGGATACATGAGGGATTCATATGAAGAGTCAGGATACTTGAAGGTTGAGATGAAGACTTGAAGATTGAGACAAGACTCAGAATACTTGAAGAATAAACACAAAGGGGCGGATTTTCAGAGCCCTGCTCGCGTAAATCCGCCCAAAACCGGGCGGATTTACGCGAGCAGGGCCCTGCGCGCCGGGAAGCCTATTTTACATAGGCCTCCCGGCGCGCGCAGAGCCCCGGGACTCGCGTAAGTCCCGGGGTTCTCCGAGGGGGCGTGTCGGGGGCGTGTCGGGGGTGGGCCCGGTCGTCGCGGCGTTTCGGGGGCGTGTCGGCAGCGTTTTGGGGGCGGGTCCGGGGGCGTGGCTACGGCCCGGGGCGGTCCGGGGGCGTGGCCGTGCCCTCCGTACCCGCCCCCAGGTCGCGGCCCGGCGCGCAGGAGGCCCGCTCGCGCGCGGGGATTTACACCTCCCTCCGGGAGGCGTAAATCCCCCGACAAAGGTAAGGGGGGGTTTTAGACAGGGCCGGGTGGGTGGGTTAGGTAGGGGAAGGGAGGGGAAGGTGAGGGGAGGGCAAAGGAAAGTTCCCTCCGAGGCCGCTCCGATTTCGGAGCGGCCTTGGAGGGAACGGGGTAGGCTGCGCGGCTCGGCGCGCGCCGGCTATACAAAATCGATAGCCTTGCGCGCGCCGATCCAGGTTTTTAGCAGATACGCGCGGCTCCGCGCGTATCTACTAAAATCCAGCGTACTTTTGTTTGCGCCTGGAGCGCAAACAAAAGTAGGCTATTCGCGCGCCTTTTAAAATCCGCCCCAAAGGTTGTTTGAAGAACTGAGACGGACTCAGGTTGACTGAAGATAAGGAATCAGACAGAGTCACAAATCCACAATTCTGAATAGGTACTGCTACATCACGCGCCCTACACAGCCAATCAGGGCTGGTCGTGGACCACACTGGTAGGCGCACCCTACACAGCCAGTAAGGGCTGGTCACGGACCACGTTGGTGGTTCCCCATTCAGGTTGCTTAGAGATTGTACAACCAAGACTCCGATGAGACCTGCACCAAGGCGTGCCCTCCACAGCCAGATAAGGCAAGGCACGGACCACGCTATTACAATACAAGTTATGCAGAGTTCATTCATAAGGACAAGGCAAACGCAAAAGGCTCCCAAGACCCGGACAGGATACAGGAATGAAGGAACTACAGGATCCAGGGATTCGGAGTAAAAGGCCCGGCGAGGATGTCGAGCGAACTCGGAGTATGAAACCTGAGCTTGGGAAAATAAAAGCCGGAATCCTCTGGAGGCTTACACTGCCAAGGTAAAGGACATCAGGATGAAGGAAGATCTGGAAGAGAAGTTATCCAGGGAAGAGGACATTAGGAACTCAGAAGATCTGAAGGACGAATATCTGGAACATCAGGAAACATCAGGATCTGGACAGAGAGGACACAGGATCTGACGAGAGACCTTGACGAAGATGAGACGAAGACATGGAATTCCAACATGGAACAGAGTACCAACAAGAAGCAAGATGGAAGAGAAATCCTAGGGAGGACTGCCTCCTTGTGAAGGCAATGAAGCAATGAAGACAGGCCCTTTTTATAGGACTGGAGAGATACTCCCACGATGATGTCATCTGGAGCACCACTCCCTCGCTGGCCCTTTAAATAGTGAAGAGAGGCGCGGCCCCGTGCCTAAGGAGACAGGAAGTGGGCAGAACCTTGGAGAGCGGCGTCCCTGCCGCTGAGTGCAGGAGCAGGGCTGGGCCGTGGAGCAGGCCTTGACGCTGCAGCGGCGGCATCCAAGCCGTGAAGAAGTGACTGGAGGCAGCTCCCTGCCGCAGGAAACACCGATGGTGGCCAGCAGCCACGAAAAAGCATCACCGGGCTGCATGGAGATCTGGGCAGCATTGACTTCCGCCACGGATAGTGGCAGTAATGTCGGCGGCCTCCCAGCCGCTTGGAGAAACAAAGGCGGCCTCCGGGCCGCGTGAAAACAGTGTCAGCGGCCTCCTGGCCGCAGGGGCAGGACCCGAGCGGCTCCAACTGCTTGGAAGGAACGATGGCGGCCTCCAGACCACACAAGGCATGGCGGCAGCTCTCTGTCGCAGCACAGCAGCAGGAAAGTCGGTGGCTTCCAGGCCACATAGGAATGCAGTCGGGACCTCCGGGCCGCAAAAGAAGAGAAAAAGAGAGGAGAGAGGCTTCCCATGGTCCCACCATGGGCAGAATCGCAACACCCTGCTGTTACCATGGAGGAGGAATGTCTCCTGATCAGAAAGCATCACCCTGGTGCAGCAAGAAATGATCCTGTAGCAAAAACGTGCTCTCCAGGTTGTGCATTGTCCTCTCACACCGAGGATGTGTTACCCAGGGCTACTGCCCAGGAGGGAAGGATTAGTTCAGCCGTCATAGTTGGTGATTCGATTATTAGGAATGTAGACAGCAGGGTGGTTGGTGGCATGAGGATTGCCTGGTAACATATCTACCTGGTGCGAAGGTAGCGGACCTCACACATCACTTAGATAGGATTTTAAACCGTGCTGGGGAGGATCCGGCTGTTGTGGTACATGTGGGCACCAATGACATAGGAAAATGTAGGAGGGAGGCTCTGAAAGCCAAATTTAGACTCTTAGGTAGAAAACTGAAATCCAGAACCTCTAGGATAGCATTCTCTGAAATGCTCCCTGTTCCACACGCAGGTCCCCTGAGGCAGGCAGAGCTCTGGAGCTCAATGCGTGCATGAGACGATGGTGCAAGGAAGAAGGATTCAGTTTTGGAAGGAACTGGGGAACCTTTTGGGGAAGGGGGAGTCTTTTCTGAAGGAATGGGCTTCACATTAACTAAAGTGGAATAAGGCTGCTCTTTAAAAAAGAGATAGAGCAGCTTTTGAACTAAATCAAAGGCGAAAGTCAACAGTCGCTCAGCAGCGCATGGTTCAGAGGGTGGTATCTTCAAAGGATATTAATGAAGCATTAGAGCTGGGGCATCCCAACAGAGAGGTTCCAATAAAAAGAAAAGTAGTCCAAGTGCCTATAAATAAAGACTCACCTGAGCTAAAAGATTCCAGTTTATCCCTATTAACTGAAAAGCAGAATGCTAATACAAACAAAAATCACACTTTGAAATGTTTGTATGCTAATTCCAGAAATCTAAGAAGTAAGATGGAAGAGTTAGTGTATAGCAGTGAATGATGACATGGACTTAATTGACATCTCATAGATGTGATGGAAAGAGGATAACCAATGGGATAGTGCTAATCCATGGTATAAATTATATTGAAAAGATAGGGAGGAGCAATTTGGTGGCGGGGTGGCGCTTTATGTCTGGTATGGCATAGAGTCCAACAGAATAAGGATCCTGTAACAGCCTAAATGCACAATTGAATCTTTATGGGTAGAAATTCCTTGTGTGTTGGGGAAGAATATAGCGATAGGAGTATACTACCATCCACCTGGCCAAAATGATGAGACAGACAGTAAAATGCTAAGAGAAATTAGGGAAGCTAACCAAATTGGTATTGCAGAAATAATGGGATATTTCAATTACCCCAGTATTGACTGGATAAATAAATCATCAGCACATACTAGAGAGATAAAATTCCTGGATGGAATAAATGACAGTTTTATGGAGCAATTGATTCAGGAACCGATGAGAGAGGGAGAAATTTTAGATCTAATTCTCAGTGGAGCACAGGATTTGGTGAGAGAGGTAATGCTGGTGAGGCCACTTGGCAATAGTGATCATAATATGATCAAATTTGAATTAATGACTATAAGGGGGACAGTAAGTAAATCCACGACTCTAGCACTAAACTTTCAAAAGGGAAGCTTTGAGAAAATGAGAAAAATAGTTTAAAAAAAACTGAAAGGTGCAGCTACAAAGTTTAAGAGTGTGCAACAGGCATGGACATTGTTAAAAAATACCATCTTAGAAGAGGAGTTTGAATGTATTCCACGCATTAAGAAAGGTGGAAGGAAGGTCAAACAATTGCAGGCATGTTTAAAAAGTAAAGTGAAAGAGGCTATTATAGCCAAAAACTCTTCATTCAAAAATCGGAAGAATCTGTCAGAAGGAAATAGGATAAAGCATAAGCATCAGCAAGTTAAATGTAAGATATTGATAAGACAGACTAAGAGAGAATTTGAAAAGAAGCTGGCCGTAGAGGCAAAAAATTATAATAAAAACTTTTTAAAATATATTCAAAGCAGAAAGCCTGCGAGGGAGTTGGTTGGAACATTAGATGATCGAGGGATTAAAGGGGCACTTAGGGAAGATAAGGCCATTGCAGAAAGACTAAACAAATTCTTTGCTTCGGTGTTTACCAAAGAGGATGTAGGGAAGATAACAGTTCCAGAGAAGGATTTCAAGGGTGATGATTCAAATGAACTGAACCAAATCACAGTGAACCTGGAAAATGTGATGGCCAGATTGACAAACTGAAGAGTAATAAATCATCTGGTCCAGATGGTATACATCCCAGGGTTCTGAAAGAACTAAAAAATGAAATTTCAGACC
Organism: Rhinatrema bivittatum; assembly: GCF_901001135.1. Taxonomy (NCBI): domain Eukaryota; kingdom Metazoa; phylum Chordata; class Amphibia; order Gymnophiona; family Rhinatrematidae; genus Rhinatrema; species Rhinatrema bivittatum. The sequence goes on from NC_042620.1 coordinate 120,171,191, forward strand.
TATTTCAATTAATTTGTATCCTATCATTAAAACCATCCATTGTACCCGAAGACTGGAAGGTAGCCAATGTAACCCTGATATTTAAAAAGGACTCCAGGGGTTTTCCAGGAAACTATAGACTGGTGAGCCTCATTTCAGTACCTGGGAAAAATCATGCAAAATATTATAAAGAATAAAATTACAAAACATTTAGATAGACATGCTTTAATGTGACACAGCCAGCATGGGTTTTACCCAATGTAAGTCTTGCCCTTCAAATCTTCTACATTTTTTTGATGGGGTGAATAAACATGTGAACAAAGGTGAAACTGTAAATGTGGTGTATTTGGATTTTAAGAAGGCGTTCTATAAAGTCCCTCTTGAGAGGCTTCTAAAAAAACTAAAAAGTCATTGGATAGGAGGCAATGTCCTTTTGTGGATTGCAAACTGGTTAAAAGACAGGAAACAAAGAGTAGGATTAAATGGTCTGTTTTCACAGTTGAAAAAGGTAAACAGTGGAGTACCTCAGGGATCTGTACTTGGACCCGTGATTTTAATATATTTATAAATGATCTGTAAAGGGGTATGATAAGTGAAGTGATCAAATTTGTAGATGATACAAAATTATGCAGAGTAGTTAAATCTCAAGCGGATTGTGATAAATTGCAGCAGGACCTTGTGAAGAAGATTGGGCTTCCAAATGGCAGATGAAATTTAATGTGGACAAGTGCAAGATTATGCATATAGTGAAAAATAACCCTTGCTGTAGTTACACAATGTAAGGTTCTATCTTAGGAGTTACCACCCAGGAGAGAGATCTAGGCGACATAGTGGATAATACATTGAAATCAGTTCAGTGTGCTGTGGCGGTCAAAAAAACAAACAAAATGTTAGGAGTTATTAGGAAGGAAATGGCAAATAAAACGAAGAATGTCATAATGCCTCTGTATCACTCCATGGTGAGACCGCACCTTGAATACTGTGTGCAATTCTCATTGCCACATCTCAAAAAAGATATAATTGTACTGGAGAAAATGATATAATTGTACTGGAGAAAATGCAGATAAAGGTTGACCAAAATGATAAGGAGCATGGAATGGCTCCCCTATGAGGAAAGGCTAAAGAAGTTAGAGCTCTTCAGTTTAGAGAAGAGATGACTGAGGGGAGGTATGATAGAGTTCTAAAATCATGAAAGGACTTGAACAGTATAATGTAAATCGGTTATTTACTCTCTCAGATAATAGAAAGACTAGGGAGCACTCCATGAAGTTAGCAAGTAGCTCATTTAAAACAAATCCAAGAAAATCCTTTTTCATTCAATGCATAGTTAAGCTCTGGAATTCATTGACAGAGGATGTGGTTACAGCAGTTAGTGTAACTGGGTTTAAAAAAAGGTTTGGATAAGTTCCTAGAGGAAAAATCCATAAACTGCTATGAATTAATAAGCAATAGTAGTTTGAGATCTATTTAATGTTTGGGTACTTGCCATGTGCTTGTGACTTGGATTGGCCACTGTTGGAAACAGGATGCTGGGCTTGATGGACCCTCAGACTAACCCAATATAGCATCTTATGTTCTTATGTTATGTTCTTATTTTTTATATACTTTTTAAAAGTAAAAAGAAGTCTCCAAACTGGACACATACCCAATGCCTAGTGTGGATGAGCTGATCGAGCACCTGGGATCGACTCAGTTCATCTTGATCCAGGTCCTCACCAAAGAATACTGGCAAATGGTAAAAAAGAAGATGGTCTTCTCGACACTGGCAGGGCTCTTCCAGTTTATGGTCTATCCGTTTGGCCTCTATGGCGATCCCGAAACATTCCAGCGCTTGATCGATCGTATGCTCCTCCTGCACCAGGGCTATGCCACTGCATACCTGGATGACACACTTGAGCCAACTTCAAGCTGTATTATCCACTCTGGCCTGACAGCGAACCCAAAGAAGTGCTTGTTGGGAGGACAAGAAATCCAATATTTGGGCTATACTTTGGGGAATGGTCAAGTCTAACTGCAGTCCAGGAAGTGTGAGGCAATTACCTAGGTATCATCCCCACAAACCAAAGGGAAAGTAAGGGTGTTCCTAGGCCTGACAGGCTACTATAGAAGGTGTATAACTAACTACTCCTACTGAAGAAATCACCAGAAAGAGTCCAATAGTCAGCTGAGACAAAGACAGTTTTCGGGAGCTGAAGGAAGCAATCTGCTCCAACTTGGTCCTAATAAGTCCAGACTTTACAGAACTCTTCATTGTTCAGATAGATGCCTCAGAAGTAGGACTGGAGATGGTCCTAAGCCAAACTAAGGATAGCTGCTAACATCTTGTGGCCTATATAAGTCAGAAGCTCCTGCCACAGGAGAAAAAGTACTCTACAGTGGATAAAGAGGCTTTAGCAGTAAAATGGGCCCTCAAAGCTTTACAATATTACCTCCTGGGATGGCAGTTTACTCTGATGATGGGCTACCAACCACTCATATGGATAAACCAGAACAAAGTGACCAACTCCAGGGTGATGATGAGGTTCCTGGCTCTGCAACCCTTCAGTTATAAAATTCTGCATAGGCCTGGAAAGGAGAAAGTCAACTTTGACTTTCTGTCAAGAGAGGTATCCCTGACACAGGCAGGCACACAACCAAGTAGGCTAGAGCCATCTGCCCCGGTCCACCTTAAAGTGCAGGGCCACAAAGGATTCTGAGTCCCTTTCTAACAGTTTAAAGGATCCGGGCACAGAAAGTTTAGGAAGGCCCTAGGGAGTTGCTGCAAGTCCATTGTATGCCTATACCAAATACATATGAACTGCTTGATGTTTAAAGCGAGGTGAGCTACCTTTTATTTATTTATTTAACACTTTTCTATACCGACCTTCATGAAAAAATTTCATATCAGATCGGTTTACATGTAACAAAGGGTATAACTTAAACAAGAACAATTCACTAGAAGCGGAAGTTACATATAACAAGGGTAGTTAACTTGGAGGCTAGGCTATACTTTTGTTTTGCTGGTCTTCTTGGCTGTTCCAGATACTGTGGCCAGTCTATACGCTACACAGAGTTAGCTGGATAAGTTAGCCAGATAAGCCAGAATGCCCTCACCCCCCCCCCCCCCCACCACCACCACCACTTAGCCAGATAGCAATTTATCCAAATAAGTAGTTATCCAGCTAAGTGGCTGCTGCTGATTCCGGGCAGATATTCAGCAGCTATCACTTAGCCTTAAGTCAAAATTTATTCTGCTAACTGGCACTGAATATATGCTTCAAAATTGCTATGAAAGAGGACGTGCTATTGCTAGGTGATTTCAGTCTGTCAGATGCTGATTGGGACATCCCAGCTGCAGTATCACGTGGAAGCAGGGAGTTCTTGGATTGTCTGCAGTGAAGAAGTGTACCAGCAATTGATAACAGAACTGACACGTGAGGGGTGATACTAGACCTGGTCCTTACAAATGAGGAGAGTGTTTCTGATGTCATAGTGGGGGATTTACTTGGGATCTATAATAACAGGATGGTGTGGTTCAGTATTAGAGCACAGACAGAGGTGGTGCATTCAAAGGCAAAAGTCCTGGACTTCAAAAAAAGGAGAAATTTAGGCTTATCTGATAATTTCATCTCTTTGAATCCATCCAGACCACTCAAGATGAATGAGTTATGCTCATCAAACAGCAAGTAGACACAGAGTCTAACAGGTTTGCTGAGGTCACTCATTATAGGTTGACCTCAACCTGCTAGTATACTCTATAACAAGCTAAGGATAATTTCCTAAACTGTCCCTCTGAGGGGTCTTCTCAGAGAGAATCAATAAAGGAAACTAACAACATAAAGGAATTAAATTCTTGGGAATAACCGATTAATGGATTTACCTCTCTTCACTATAAATAACGTATAGGAAACTTCTTCCTAAAAAACAAACCAGCTGAAATCACTTTTGGCAGAATAAGGAGGGTCCTGGACTGATCTGGCTAGACTCAAAGAAATGAAATTGCAGGTAATCCTAAATTTCTCCTTCCTATTGATCCATCCAGATCAGTCCAGACATATGGAATGTATCCAAGCTAACTCTCAAGTGGGTGAGATACTGTCAATCCCACTGAAAAAGTCTCTGAGACAAAGGAGGCCTCCTCCCTGGTCCTAACATCTAGTCAATTATTTTTTGAAAAGGATTGTAATGAATACAAAGTGCGCTTTTGCAAATTTTCAACGACAAAACTAAATGGAGCTCCACCATGGAAACTGCTTGCACCCTAGTAGAATGCGCCCACACCCTCCTGAACAGAGGCAGGCCCTTGTCTATATAGGCCATTCCAATCATTTCCTTAGTCTAACATGCCATCAAAGCTTTTGAAGCTACTATGCCTTTTCTAGCTTCCCTGAACAGCACAAACAGATGATCCAACTTTCTGAATCCACTGGAGACCTTTAGTATCACAAAATAATTTTCCTTCCATCCAAACACTGAAGGTAAGCATATTCCTCCTGGAATGATTCCCTACGAAAAGAAAGAAGACACACCAATTGATTAAGATGGCTTTAGAAGAAAGGAAGTACCATATTAATCTTCATCATTTCATCAGCGATAACTAAATTGGGTTCTCTACATGGGAGAGTCTGCAATTCTGAAAACCATCTAGCTGAACAGATCACCACCAAAAACACTGCTTTTAAAGTGAAAAGTTTGATCTGAGCCTTCCTCAAAGGCTCAAAGGGAGGACTCACCAAGAAAGTCAAAACCAAATTCAAATTCCAAGAAGGGATCAGGTCTCTCATCGGAGGCTTAATGTGCTTCACTCCCCTAAGGAAATGAGACAGATTTGAATGGGACGATAAAGGCCTACCTAAAATCTGATCTTTGTAATAGATAACCACCAATGCCTGAACTTTTAAGAAATTGAGAGCCAAACCTTTCTTCAAACCATCCTGCAAAATGTCCAAGATGTAAAGTACAGAAGCCCTTCTGGCATTTACCTGTATAGCTGCACACGAATCTTCAAAAATTCTCCAAATCCTCATGTACATCAAAGACATAGACTTCTTCCTCAAACAGAAGAGGATGTCCACAACCTCATGAAAACAACCTTTCTTAATCAAATGAGACCTCTCAAGGGCCAGGTCATAAGACAAAATCAAGTCAGATCTTCATGCTCCACTGGACCCTGGGAGAGCAGACACAGCCTCAATGGGTCCCCATCCAATATCCTGACTAGATTTGCATACCAATGATGACATGGCCAGTCAAAACACACCATAATCACAAGCCCCCAATACTTTGAAATCTTCTGCAGCACCCTGCCCACCTGGGGCCACGGAGGAAACACAAATAGAACACCCTTCACTGGCCAGGATCTTCTGTCTTTCCTTTGTCTGAGAAAGCTGTCCACGTTTGAGTTTTTGATGGTCATATTAGATCCATCACCAGCTTCCCTCACCTGTGCCAATCTGAGCAAAGCTTTCTGCGACCAAAGCCATTCCCTGGGATTCAAGGAACTTCGGCTGAGAAAATCCACTTGCACATTCTTTATTTCTGCTATGTGTGATGCAGAAATTACCCTTACATTGTTCTCTACCCAGGCCAACAAAGGCCCTCTTCTTTGCTACCTGAAGTTTTTTGGTCACCCATTGGTAGTTTATGTAAGCCACTGCTGTCATGCTGTCTGACACAATCTTGACTGCCTGACCATGGAGGAGAGGTGAAAAGTGAAGAAGTGCCAATCTTATTACTCTAATTTCCAAGCAACTGACAGACTACTTAGCCTCCTCTGCTATCCAAGATCCCTGAGCCACCAAACCTTGACAATTGGCCCTCCCAACTCAACAGGCTGGTGTCTATCATCACTGTCACCCAAGAAAGAGATTCCAGCTCCACTTCCTTCTCCAAATTCTAGATTATGAGCCACCAAGCCAGATTCAATCTTGCCTATTCTGGAATTGAGAGCCTCATTACATAATCCTGTGACTGAGAGTCCCATCTGGACAACAAGACCTTCTTTAAGGGCCTCATATGTGCTCTTGCCCATGGAACTAGTTCCAAAGTCACTGCCATGGAACCCAATACCTGCAGATAACTCCACATCATTAGTCTCTTGTTCCCCAATAAGAATCACATTTTACTGTGCGTTTTTACATTCTCTGCACCGTTAGCTGAACAAGACCTAACTTTGTATCAAACTGAACTCCCACATATTCCAGGGACTGAGAGGACAGTAACCTGTTTTTGGAAAAATTTACCACCCAGCCCAAGTCTTGTAACAACTGAACCATTCTAGTTGTAGCTGTCTCAATCTCCTAGGTGATCATTGTATGGATTAGCAAATCATCAAATAAGGGTGAATCAAAATTTCTTCTCAGCAGACACCACCACCACTTTGAAAAAGGTCTTTGGAGTTATAGCCAATCCAAAGGGAAGGGCTCAAAACTGGCAATTTCCTCCCAGCACAGCAAAACGACGATACTTCTGATGACTTTGCTTTATGAGAATGTAAAGAGACGCCTCCATCAGATCTAAAGACATTAGGCATTCTCCGTGCTGCATCACTCTATGACCAACTTCAAAGTCTCCATTCTGAAATGAGGTACTTTCAGGGTACTTTTGACTTGCTTCAAATCCAGAATAGGATGAAAAGCCCCTTCCTTCTTAGGAACCACAAAATAAATTGAATACCAACCATGACTCCTTTGCACAACCGGAACCGGAACTAACATTCCTATGTGGAGCCAATTGAGCATCATCCTAAATGCTTCCTTCTTCATAATGGAATGACAAGGGGAAACCATGAAAACATCTAAAATAGGACAGGAAAACTCCATGGCATAGCTATCTCAGACAATGCTCAAAACTCATTGCTCTGAAGTAATGCAGACCCACTTCCAGTAAACAAAAATACCTGCTAATTGACTATCGATCTTCTGATCCGGAGAATGGGCCCTGAACATCCTTCCTTACCTCCTCTGCTGGAGTTCTGAAAGGACTAAAATCTACTAAATGGACTAAACCTCTGCCCTGTCAAAGCCCAAGCTGACTTACTCCTCTTGAATCACAAAACAATTCCAGGATGTCACCTGATGGAATGACCCTCTCTGCTTATCCTCTTAGATTTCTCCCAGGCTTTCACCATCCTCTCAAGTTCCTTGCCAAAAAGCAGGGTTCCCTTAAATGGAAGCTTGGTAAAATTGGTCTTAGAAACTGAATCTGCCAACCAGTTCCAGAGCCACATTAAACATCTGGCCACCATAACAGAGGCCATGCTCCTGGCAGAAGTGCATACCAAGTCAAAAGAGGCGTCCACCAAAGAGGATGCTCCTGGTTCCATCTGAGATGTCTCATCTAGAACTGAGCCCTTCCTGGACACACTGAGATAAATACAAATCTGCCCTTGCTACTATACAACTACATGCCATAACCTGTAGAGCCATATTACAAACCTCAAAGCCTGTTTAAGAATGATTTTTATCTTCCTGTCCTTCAGGGCAGCAGCACCTTCCTCCACAGGAATAGTAGCTTTCTTCATGACTGTACACACCAATGCATCCACTTTTGGAAAGCTCATCTTCCCCCTTTCCTGGGAAACAAAAGGGAAGTTTCGCCAGAGACCATCCTCCCTAGAAATTGGCCTCAGAACAGTCCAATTCTAAAAAGATTAAGACTTTGATTGAGCTATGTAACAGATAAAACTTATTTGGCTTACATAAATTAATCATAACTGGGTCCTCTGTAGAACTAGGACCCTGCTCTCCTTTCTTCTCCACAATGTTTAACGCTTTCAAATAATTAGAAATGAATGAAGAGAGCTCCTCTCTATGAAATAGAGGGACCATAGCAAACCCATCTTCCTTCACAGGAGAGTATTCTCCTTCCTCTAACTCACCTTCACTGCCACTATTTCTTAGAACTTTAAAATCTACCAGGAACCCCTCTGACTTGGAAGATCTCCCCTCCTCCACCTCATCATCTTCCTCCTCTCTCCATACCCTCTTTCATCCAAAACCCCCAGCATTTAAATTCTGAGGGAGATGGAAACCATAGAAGAGGATCCTGGAGAAACAGGGGGGATGTTAGAGAAGGGTTGGAGGGGAAACTGAGAGGGGGATGAGAATGAGGAGGAAATGGAGGATGGGATGAGAGGGAGGAAATGAGAGGATTATTTGGAGATTAAAAGAAGAGCTTGGGGCAAGTGACAATCAGCTCAGGGATGAAAAAAGGGCTGGAGGGGTTGAGAGATGGGGGTAGGCTAGGGAGGTGAGAGGGAATGTGCTGGAGAGGCAGAGGTTGAGAGAGAGGGGGGTCCGCTTGAAAGGAGGAAGTTAAGGCAGGGGGTCCTCTGGAAGGGGTGGAGGTTCAGAGGAAGGATCAACTAGAAAGGCTGGAGATTGAAAAAGGATCAGCTGGAGTGTGGCATAATGGTTGGAGGGGGATCACACCCCTAATTTGTTTTAGTCATCCTCTGGGGTCATGTGCATTTTCAAGTGCTAAAATGGGATCACATTGGCTAAAAGATTGGGAAGCCCTGACTAAGGCACATTCTTGCAGCTGTGCTATCTGACATGTTCAATGCTTCTTTAGAGTTGGGAGTGGTTCCAAAGGACTGGAGACAGGCAGAGATGGTTCCTTTTTATAAAAGTTGAAGGAGGAATCTGGAAACCAGAGGCCAGTTAATCTGATCTTGGTCGTGAGTAAATTAATGGAATCACTGCTAAAACAGATAGTACAGTTTCTGGAATCCAGTGGATTACAGGATCTGAGGCAACATGGTTTTGAATCTAATCACTTTCTTTGACTGAATGACCAGAGAGTTAGATCAGGGAGTCTGCTAGATGCAGTATACTTGGATTTCAACAAAACTATGATAAGGTTCTGTATAGGCAACTTATAAATAAACCAAGAGCCCTAGACATAGCCCCTAAAGTGACTAACTGGGATAGAAGATGATTTGAGTGGGAGGCAACAAAAGGAGGTTATCAGTAGTGTGGCACAGGGATGGCTCTTTGGTCCGGCTCTGTTCAACATTTTCATAAGCGATATTATGGAAAGACTATCGGGAAAGATTTGCCTTTTTGCAGATGATACCAAATCTGCAACAGGGTAGACGATACCCTTGAAGGTATGTAAGGAGGGAATCTAGTAAAGCTTGAGGAATGGTCTACAGCCTGGCAGCTAGGATTTAAAGGTAAAAGATGCAGGGTTATGCATTTGGATTGCAAAATCCAAAAGAGTACAGTATAGGCGGAGATGTTCTTCTGTACAAAACACACAGGAGTGGGTTTTGGGGGTGAGCATATCTGATGATCTTACGGTAGTCAAACATGCAGATGAGGTAACTGCAAAAGTCAGAAAGATGCTTGAGTATAAATGGAGAGGAATAGCCAGCAGGAAAAAGAAGGTGATATTGCTTCTCTGGTGAGATGCCATTTGAAGTACCATGTGCAAATAGAGTCTGTCCAGAGGGCAGCTACTAAAATGGTCAAGGGTTTTCATCATAAAGCATATGGCGACATACTTAAAGATTTAAACATATATACCTTCCTAAATCTTCTTTGAGACCCCTACAGCTCCTTCAGAATGCTGCAGCCAGAGTACTAACAGGTAAAAGAAAAACCGATCACATTACACCTGTTCTCAATCAATTACAATGGCTCCCTATTGAAAAAAGAGTAGAATTCAAAGTTCTCTCTATTATTCACAATGCTATATACAAAGCCGATTACTCCACCTTTGATTACATCATTCACTTACATTGCTCTCAACGAACAACAAGAACGACTAGTAAAATCCAACTTGTGATTCCCTCACTCCCACAGGCCAAATTATCCTCCACCAGAAACAGAGCCCTTTCCATTATTGGCCCTAAACTTTGGAATTCATTACCTCATTTCCTCACCAATCAAGAAAACTTAAAATCATTCAAAAAAGACCTAAAATCCTGGCTACTCAGCCAATCTTTTAAAGACTGCACTCAATGAACTTATAGTACATTAACATAGCCTGCTATCTTTCAAAATCTCCTTCAATCAATCTCCCTGTTTCATGATGCAGATATCCTCTGTTTTTCATTGTTCCCAGATATCTCTGTTCACCTACTCAGGGTTTCCACCCTGTGTTATCCTGTTATACTCATTCTCCTTGTTATGTCTTTGCTCATTATTGTCGATTTTTGATATTTTTAAATTTCAAACATCGTTCAATGTAACAAGTTGTTCTGTATGTAAACCGGAGTGAAGGCAACTCTGCTATACCTCGGTATATAAAAAAAAAAAAAAGCTAAATAAATAAATACCCTGGAGGAAAGGCGAGAAATGGAAATATGATAGAGGTTTTAAAATATCTCTAAGGAATAAATGCACAGGAGGCAGAGCTCTTTCAATGAAAAGGAGGCTCTGGAATGATGGTGAAAGGGGATAGATTCAAGAGAGCATGTGATAGGCACAGATGATCTCCGAGGGAGAGGAAGGGACTATAAACGTGAGAAGATGCAGATGGGCAAACTGGATGGGCCATATGGTCTTTATCTGCCATCATTTTCTATGTTTCTGTGTTTCATTTATGACACAAGTTTGACAATTATAAGCAAGATGATTTTAGAAGGATTTCATGTATAAATAGTTTGTGAAAATTACTTAGGGGGTAATTTTCAAAAGGAGTTACATGCGTAAATGTAGCTACTATTGTAGCAATTTTCAAAAGCCATTTACTCAAGTAAAGTGCACTTATGTGAGTAAATCCTACAGACAAGTCAATGGCATATATTGTAGCAATTTTCAAAAACCCACTTACTCAAGTAAAGTGAATTTACTCCAGTAAACCTGGTTTTTACTTGAGTAAATGCTTTTTAAAATCAGGCCCTTAATATTTTATTATTATACTCATCACAAATTCTTGCAGTTTTTGTGATTATATAAGAGAGAGTGGGATTAGATTTCTTACTTTTTCTTTCTCTTCACTTGGTTCTGCGATTGTGAACAAATCCTCCTGGCCATTTAAAATGGAGCTGAATGGCGAGAAAAACAGCATCAATGTTATTAAAATACTTCATAATATAGCTGACAAAAACCATACACTGACCTTAATGTAATTAGATGCACTCAGCTGTGCACAGGTTAGCACATGGCTGTGCATATAACTTTACTCCCAATGTAACGAAGTGTTTAGTGCACAAAAAATTGTGTTTACAAATGTGAGTTAAATGTGCACCCAAATTAGCACGCCTTCATGCAAATACCATGTTAATCAAGGTATTAGCTATTACTCCCCAATGCAGAGAGGTGGATAGGCTTAACTCATCTTTACATATGCTGGAAATTTAACTCCTGGCCAGAGGTGGAGTAAAGTTTATAGCAGTAGTATTTGTCTTTGGGGGCTGAACCAAGAGTTCATGATGTAGGGATCCTGTACTCGGTGTTTATGCACATGAAACATGGTTTATGTTCATTGTTGTGTGCAGAACTTGATTTGTGTGGATAAAGTTGTGCTCTTAAAAGCTGTGCGCACAAAATATGAGTTAGATGCATAAAGATTATGCTCCTAAAATTTAGGAGCACAAAACATGAGTTAGGAGTACAACGTTCATGCTCTTAACTCATGTTTTGTGCACACAGCTTCTCTGCGCATACACCACGTCTTCTGCACATTGATCATGCTTTGTGTACATCATCTACATTTCATGCACGCTAAGCATTTCTTTGAGCAAACATTTCTGGGTCCGTACTCTTTTTTTTTTTTTTTTTTTAACTCCCAATGTATTAGCATACCACCAGCTTACTGCATCAGGTGCTTTTTTCAGTGATGAGTAAAGAAAATGTATGCTAAAGTTCAGCGACCATTTTTTATTCTTATCTTATTTCTTCAAGTCCATTGTGATTTTCCTAATAGCATGTGTCAAAATCCATCATTTTCCAGACATTGAGACACAAGCTAAAGAACTGCTGTGGCAGTCAAAAAAGCAAACAGAATGTTAAGAATTATTAGGAAGGGAATGGTTAATAAAACGGAAAATGTCATAATGCCTCTGTATTGCTCCATGGTGAGAACCGCACCTTGAATACTGTGTGCAGTTCTGGTCACTGCATCTCAAAAAAGATATAGTTGGGATGGAGAAGGTACAGAGAAGGGCAACCAAAATGATAAAGGGGATGGAACAGCTCCCCTATGAGGAAAGGCTGAAGAGGTAAGGGCTGTTCAGCTTGGAGAAGAGACGGCTGAGGGGGGATATGATAGAGGTCTTTAAGATCATGAGAGGTCTTGAACGAGAAGATGTGACTCGGTTATTTACACTTTCGGATAATAGAAAGGACTAGGGGGCATTCCATGAAGTTAGCAAGTAGCACATTTAAGACTAATCGGAGAAAATTATTTTTCACTCAACATACAATTAAGCTCTGGAATTTATTGCCAGAGGATGTGGTTAGTGTGCAGTTAGTGTAGCTAGGTTCAAAAAAGGTGTGGATAAGTTCTTGGAGGAGAAGTCCATTAACTGCTATTAATCAAGTTTACTTAGGGAATAGCTACTGCTATTAATTGCATCAGTAGCATGGGATCTTCTTGGTGTTTGGGTAATTGCCAGGTTCTTGTGGCCTGGTTTGGCCTCTGTTGGAAACAGGATGCTGGGCTTGATGGACCCTTGGTCTGACCCAGCATGGCAATTTCTTATGTTCTTATGACAGCTTTAATAATTGAGGACATCATAATCTGCACCAGCTTTACTCAGAATTTAACTGAAGCAGCTGAACTTAGGTAAGCAATGGCACTCTGAGGTGAGAGCTAAAGGAGTTTGGCACATGTCCCAAGTACATTTTGAAGTATGAGACCAAAGGCTAAAAGCCTCTAAGATTTGGGAAGTACATCTCAAACTGTGAAGGCATACCTTTAACCGTGTTATTGCACTTATGCATCAACTTGTAAACCACTTGTCTTAGCAGACATTTCATTGAGTTTGGAGCATATTGTGTTGCCCTAGAGCACTGTTAAAGCTGCCTTGTTACTGTTTGACTGTGCATAGAAAGATCTCATGATCTTGTTTGACAAGCAGGGTTTATTTTGTTGCCATCCCAAAACCCAAAACTAGAACAGTAAACATATTTTTCATTCAACAATATGGGGTAGATTTTCAAACAAGGCGCGTTGGCGTACTTTTGCTGGCGCTCCAGGCGCAAACAAAAGTACGCGGGATTTTAGTAGATACGCGCGGAGCCGCGCGTATCTACTAAAAACCTGGATCGGCGCGCGCAAGGCTATTGATTTTGTGTAGCCGGCGCGCGCCAAGCCGCGCAGCCTACCCACGTTCCCTCCAAGGCCGCTCCGAAATCGGAGCGGCCTTGGAGGGAATCCTCTAACGCCCTCCCCTCACCTTCCCCTCCCTTCCTCTACCTAACCCATCCGCCCGACCCTGTCTACACCCCCCCTTACCTTTCTCCGGGGATTTACGCCTCCCGGAGGGAGAAGTAAATCCCTGCGCGCCAGCAGGCCTGTTGCGCGCCGGGACGCGACCTGGGGGCGGGTACGGAGGGTGCGGCCACGCCCCCGGACTGCCCCGGGCCATAGCCACGCCCCCGTACCCGCCCCCAAAACGCTGCCGACACGCCCCCTAAACGCCGCGACAACCGGGCCCGCCCCCGACACGCCCCCCTCGGAGAACCCCGGGACTTACGCGAGTCCCGGGGCTCTGCGCGCGCCGGTAGGCCTATGTAAAATAGGCTCACCGGCGCGCAGGGCCCTGCTCGCCTAAATCCGCCCGGTTTTGGGCGGATTTAGGCGAGCAGGGCTCTGAAAATCCGCCCCTATATAAATAAACAAAATTTTTATTAACAATTTATACCTTTCAAAACCAAGCTCTTCTTATATCTCTATAAATACAATTATTGAAAACCCTTTTAAAATTCAAAACCATATCAACTCACATACCACAACCACTCAAACCACACACACAACATCAGCACCATCCCACTCAACTTGGTATACACATCAAAAGTTATGCAACATCGTTCAAGACAGATGTTACAAAGTCTATTCATCAAACACTGATATAAAAATAAAAAATATTTTATTACTAGCCCCACCATTGTGAAAAAAATTGGTCAATTCAATTTTTTAAGAAAAGATCTCTGCTTCCAAAGAGATAAATGTAATCAATGTTCTCAATCAATCTTACAACTCCAAAACCTAAGGGGTCGCAACAGAGAGCCCCAACCATAGATTGTCCCATAGTATCTGAAGACTTAACCATTCAAATTCCACCAAAGGAGGACTGTAAGAAAAATGGGAGAATCCAAACCCAATCTGCTTTAGTAACTAATTCCATACACTGTTCAATAACTCTTGTACATAATGTTATTGTTCTTACAAGGGAATACAAATTCCTTGAATCATATCCTTAACAGGAAAGGGACATCACACTGTCAACCTTTCAAAACCTCAGTAAAACACATTTCGCCATGCTCATTATTAGTTTCTCTGTTAACTTCCCAATGTCTCCGTAAGCTTCCCGACGCTGCAGCGTTTCGGTACAACACAGTGTCTGCATCAGGGGAATAAAGCCATCAATCGCTATCCTCAGTGTCTATTCTTAGTTCATACATGGCAGTGTGAAACAATTTTATTGCCAACAATTTTATTTAAATAAATTAAAACATAACGTGAATGAAATGCATGGGAGGGTTCTTTGTTAAAGAGTTTGGCAGTTCTTGGCTGCTGCAGCCTCTTGCTTGTCTGACAGTGTATGTGGGGACTGCACTGATCTCCTTTAAGGCACACCCTGTTGTGTGTCATTGCCTGCATAAACACAATTAAAATTGCCAACTTTCCACCATCAGATTTCCAAACACTTGGAAATGCTGTTTAATATCTTCGCTGTTGAGGTTTTCTCACTTGTGACTATTATTGCTATCCTTTACTATTAGAAAAACACAGAAAAACACACATAAAATATAATCAAAAGTACATGCAGACAGAAAACAGAATATTGTTATACAAGATATAGCCCAGCAAATAATATTGACAAATTCTGCAACAAAAGTCATTAACAATCATAGACCTGACTGTTTACCCTGAATCAACAATTTTATCCGTTGATTTTTGAATGGTGGCCATTTTGTATATGGCTCAAGCAAAGCACTGCACAGCCGCAGATGGAAATCATGACCCTCCGGGTTTGAATCCTGGACCTTATATCAAATTGAGATTAGTCATATCAGACACAAATGTTATTTATTTAAAATTATTGTAACCCGTCCCCTCCAGGGTTTTGGGGTGGGGAACATAGTTACATACATAATAATAATAACAAACCAGACATAGAAAGCAATCAAAACATATCTGCATTGTAGTGTGCCGGATAAGTGGTTGTAAAGGCGCAAAGCAAAGGCCTGTGTCTTAGAAAATGGATCAGTTATCTTGAGTGAAAGCAATCATAAACAGATACATTTTTAAGGCCTTAAATTCTTTCCCATCATTCATAGTGCATAGCTGCTGCTGCAGAGAGTTCCAAAGAGTAGGAACAACGGCAAGCGAAAATGCTCTCTCACGTGTCACTGACAATCTGGAGAAGCAAAGGGAGGGAATTTGCAGGAGAAGCTGGGAAGCAGAGCTGAGTGTTTTACTGGTATGTAAAACTTAAGGCTACTGTACTGCTACAGTATCACAGGCTCCAGCTGATCTCTGGTTTTCCCTTCACATCTGCAATTTTAATGATCCTGTGTACTTGCCCATTGCTTCCTTCAACTGTTATTGTTTTTGCTTCTTTTACCTTCACTGGGAGGCTGTTCCATGCAGTCACCCCCTTTTCGGTGAAAAATTATTTTCTGATATTACTCCTGAGTCTACACAATTGGACCCTGTCATGATCTCTAGTCCTAGATCTTTACTCTGAAAGAGGTTTGCTTTTACCAGCCCAAGGGCCAACTACAGTTTGGTCTGATTAAATTGCAGACTGAAGCCTATGTAAGTACAATAAATGTATCCAACACATATTGAATATAACGTGCCCACTGTATTGTATAACTGTAGGGGAGGACTGGATGCTAAGTTGCAGCTGGAGGGCTAAAATCAGGACATTTCCAAACATTTTAGCTCTCCTTTCTTTTCCATCTAGTACCCCAAAATCTGTACAGTCCAGAAAAAATCAGGATAGTTGGCAACCTTAAACACAATGCACTCTATTAAAGTCTGATATTTTCTTCTTTATTCTAATGTAAATATGTTTATTACTAATATTTATATTCTGAGAAGCCTCTACAGGGTTGTATGTGTGTGTAATTGCAAATGCCTGAGTTCTTTTCATAGGAAAGCAAAAAATAAAGAGGAATAAAACAATCACTGTGGTCATCAAACTGGGTTCCCTGAGGGTATTAAATTTGAGACATTCTATGGGACACCACAGGGCTCATTCAACTGGTTAAAAAAAAAAAAAAAAAAGGGGGAGGGGGTGGAGGAAAACATAACCAAGCCTTCTTGAAATGTAATAGTAGTGGGAACTACAAAAAAAAAAATACTTTTAAAAGAGCTCTGAAGATGTCCTTATTCACTTAACTTCAGAATGCGTGCATGCTGTTGGGTTTGAAATACACATTGAAACAATTTTATGACAATCCTATCCAAAGCATCCCATTTAGCAGATGATTTATAGCAGGGCGTATACCGACAGTGGAGCGCTTTCAGGAGTGGGGACGCCAAGCTGAAGTAAGCCAAGTCTGAATTCCAGTCTGGGAATCATTTTTTTCCCATGTACAGTGTTATCCTCAGCATAGAAGCCAACCTTTTAAAACTATTTGGGGGTGCTATAGATTGCCCCTCCCTGCACATAGTGGGGGTGCTCAAGCACCCTCAGAGCTGGCACTTATGATCACACCCTTTCTCTTTCTCTGCATTGAATCCTCTCTAATTGCCCGCCAACACTTCAGTCCAACCTGAACATAGTTTGTTACTTCTCCTGTTAGCCCCGCTCTCCTAACATATACTTATTACTGGTTCCAGTTATTTATTTTTATAGGCGCTTTGTTTCTTGTAAACCGATACGATGTGAAAACGGCTATAAAAGCTTTTAAATAAATAAAAATAAATACAATATGGAGAGAAGCCTGAATGTGCAGATCCATCATCATTTGGAGAACTTAATTCTAATCAGTTCAGCCATTTCTATTCCATTCTTTTAAACTTGTCTGTTGCATAATACATTGATCTGTCTGTTACTTCTGGACGGCGATGTACAACTGTGCCAACAAACCCTTTTACAAGAGACTCTCCACACTTAGGGGCCACCAAAGGAAATGCATAACAGTTTTGGAGAGCCTCTTACATGAAGCAACATTTCAAAATGTTTTCATCCCTCTATATACTGCTTAATTTTTCCTGGATTGGCCACTGTTGGAACTAGGATGCTGGACTCAATGGACCTTTGGTCTGACCCAGTATGGCAACTCCTTATGTTCTTAAGTTAATGTCAGGCAGAAGAAATTTTCAGCTATTGCTTTGGAGCCCTATTTGCTTCCTACTTGTGAGACAAGCCTTTGGAAATTATAATTAGGTCCAACAATAGCTGCACATACAAAAAATAAAAACAGGCCTGTTTTCTGTTTTGTACAAAGAAAACCTTAGCCATGCAATCACAACAAATTTACTGTTTTCACAAGCTACCTTGTAAGGAGTTTATTAGAAGTTTGGCAAATTGGTATCAGAATCACCATAAACTAGCCAAACATTACAAAGCGCTTCCAAATACTACTCAGAAAATGTTTACTTTGGAGTCCTTTAAAACGTAGGATTTTGTAACAATATTTTTCCTCAGTGAAGGACAGACCCTTTGTAGGTGGTTAAAGGAGACAAAGTGAACAACAACAACAAAAAAAAGAAATTAGCTGCATACTGATAGCGACAGCACTGCTATCAGACAGCCCCTAGCTTCCCATTTATTTGGAGGGAGCCCAATGCACAGATTCTATTTTTACTCTTGTGATTTACCACCAGCATCCTCTGAGTGATAGTTAAGGAAGCAGATGCGGGAAATCTCTGTGCCTCAGTTCCTGAGAGGAGGGCTGGGTCTCAGATTCATGCCCAGGCTCTTTGTCCTCACACGTGCAAAGGGTGCAGAAACGAAAGCTCTGATGCTGCTCCTTTTCCAGTTTCTCGCTGCCAGTTTCCTCACATTTTCCCCTTAGGTATTTTGCTGCCTTACCAGCTTGATGTATACAACCGTTTATTGCATAGTCCCCCCCCCCCCCTTCCAAAATGAGAACTACTTCTCTACTGCGCCTCCCCTACTCCCCCAAATAAGAGAGTGTTTGTTTTTCCCGTGTGAAATACTCAAATTGGAGCTTTTCAAATGTCATAAAAAAAGAACTTCTTATATAAAACGAGGAATGCAGAAAGTAAATTTTAAGATATTTTTCAATCCTAAACTCTTTGTCAGTATTAGAAAAACTGCCGCCTCACTAGGCGTTGTCATACAGTAGGTATATCATAAACCTATTATATCAATTACAGCCTATAAAAAATGGTGCCGCAAGTGTGCATGGCATGGTAATTTATATTCTACGATTTAATTTGTGCTCAACTGGAAAAGACTTCATATGAGGCAGTTTTCGATTCTTAATAAAATGTGGAAGCCAGTATTTGTCACTCTGGTATCTTATCATTTGCTATGTAAATAAAGTAATAATATTTCTGCCCGTATTTTGAATAAAATGTGCACAAGAAACTATTGCTCAGAAATAGAGAATGTGCAAGAGCAGAATATTTAATAGGAACTACCGAGCTTGCCAAACAAGGAAAACAAGAAGCGGTTGAACAGCGACACCCAACGGTGAAAAGATGGATTGCTCATTGAAATAAATGTATTTCGCTTCCTGTAGTTCATTTCTAGAGCATCCTTATCTTATTTTCAAGAATACATTTTTTTTAAAAAAGCCTTTTGTACAATATATGCAAGAATTAAAGTTTTGCTCATGGCTTGTTTTAAAGACATATTACATTTCTGGTGATGTAAAATAAAACTATATAATTCTTTCCCTTTAGTACAAATAATCCTATCATGACAATAATCGCACGTTCAGGAAATCATCTGCAACTCACACTGCTCTTGAATTTGTGGATCAACAAAAGGTAGTCTTTTAAGATCCTGCCATCAAAGGCAATTATAACAAGTGATTGCAATTTACTGTGAAGCACGTGAGTCAGGCTTCAGATTATTGTAGAAGGAAGCAGAAATCAAGAAGTGAATTGCAGTCTTTCCCCACATATGCTCTACAAACAAACAGATCGTTAGGCACCAATTATTTATTCCACAGTTAATTGAAATAAATGTTTTATTGTAAAAGCTGTTCTGTCGCACTGTATCTAGCCATGAGGCGAACCTTATTGATTTACAATTAAAAGTATAGCTTTGCAATTGGCAACTGTTGGCACTCTGTGGTTCTACGGCAGACACAAAAGCCTGCATTAACACAAATAAACCTTTTCTGCTTACTGGGCTCCATCAAGGTCAGATGCCTGATAACTGATCCTTCTTTTTTTTGCCCTCAGCCTGACCTATAGCGTTTGTTACCGGGCTGGGGGTACTGTTGTAGGAGTCTGAATCCGGGAGCCCAGCAGCTGCTTTGTCTCTCCTCCTGCCTCGCGTTGCTGTCTCCCGGGATGACGTAGCGGGAGCTGGAGGCGAAATAACGAGAGCGGGCGCAGCCATCCTCTCTCGGTCTTTCCTAGCTGGTGGATCATCTTTATCAGGATGAGCAATGGTGACCCAAGAAGGAGCCATTACTCAAGGAAGGCACTGTCTGCAGTGCCCTGTCGTGTGTACATTGCACTGGTACTGACAAAGCATAAACTGTTTTAGAGTTTATAGGAAAGTAAGTTTAGGAATAACCGAATCTGGACAGTGTATTTCTTCATAAAATCATTTTAACATGGCTTTAGCTATATAGCCTGAATGCATAATGTTAAAAAACAGTTAGGAAGGACAGATTGTCATTTGCTTGCCTGCTGCATAGAAGCTACAAAATTTCACTTGGCTCTGCGGCTATTAGAAATTCCTGCAGACTGCAGCTTCTCAACAGCACGGCGTCACCACAAAAAGCGTTCTATTCAAATTATTTTACGCATTGCATTAGATAGCATCAAAATGACTGTACATATGAACCCTTCTCCCCTCTTCCCTCCCTGAACGCAGGCATGACGCATAAGAATTAGTTTAGTGTAGCTTCCACTGAGGTTATGGCAGCAATCCTGCAGTTTTTTTTCTGCAGACTCCGGAACAGTGTGCTGAGAACAGCGACACCTAGCGACTTCCACCGGAAGTCGTTGTTCCGATGTGCCACAAGCAGTGATTTGGTACATTTTCGGGGGCTCCTAACTGGCATTCTGCATGCCTACTTTTTAGCCCACATCAATCCAGCAGTCTTCAAACGCAAGGTTCAAGCGTGCATTGTATGTTGAATAATCGGCTTGTTATGCAAAGGTGCGTACATTTTTTAAACATATAGGTAAGTAGTTTTTTTTCTGACAACGTTGCACTCCTAGGAATGCCTCCTTTTACTACTGTGTCCATCATAGATCGTCAACATGTTCCTGAGTAGGTGTTTGAAAATGTAACCCTTTATTCTGACAATTTAATGAAAGGATTTTCACCCACCTTAATAATATGTTTAATTTAACAAATCTATTCCATTTAAGCAGACTCCTGTATTACAGGGATAGGGCGATTTTGAAGCATTAACGGGTTGTGCAACAATATACCTGTCTGCGAACCCTGTAATCATATTGTACTAATGTACAAGACTTGGAACTACCTAACGAAACAACAAAAAGTTTGAATTTGTTATTTGTGCCAACACAAACCTAAAGCACCTTTTACAAGGATCAATGGCACTGCCTAGAATGTTGCATATATGATTCTGATGTTGGGGAGATTAATAGTGAATAGTGAATCAGGGCTGGCTTTAACATTTTGGCACCCAAAGGCAGAGTACCACAGCAGCGTCCCTTTGAGGCTCTGCTGGCACATTGCTCTAGCAAGCAGAAGTAGGCTCCTCTTTGACTTGGATATTTGGTGCCCTCAAAATATGGTGCCCTAGGTAGTTGTCTATGTTGCTTCTGCCTAAATCCAGACCTGACCAGAATGTAGGATTCCCAAGATCAGCATTCCCTGAAATTTATAATGAATATGGCTTGACAGTGAAAGCATTGTCATTATTAATAAATTGGGGGAAAACAAGCTCTCTGATTTTGCAAGATCACTTCATCTGATCTTGCAGAACACTTCTCCACCTCACACCCCCCCCCCCTTTTCAATATTGGTTTCAATTTAATTAATATTTTTGGAATTTGAAGGGCATTGAAACACCTGGGTGCCTGATTTTGTGCTGATGAATGCAGTTACATATGGGTCACTCTCCCAAGACTATTTCATTCACCATTATATGGCTAAAACCATTCTGAAGCACTGCTTGAGAGCACCACAATGTGCTTTTCACTACCATTTTAACCTAGATATTGGAACATACAGTGTGTTAAAATATTAAAGGATTTTTTTTTATTATGCAGGGGTAGAAACAGGATTTTATTTTGGTCCCAGAACATTTTGTAAATGAAGTGATCATTTAGGGCATATATTGAAGGATTGCATGGTGACCAGCTTTCAAGTGATGCTGTGAGGGATATTTTGAGATATGTGGTGAGAATAGGTTGTACACCTCCATTGAGATATATTGGATTAAATGAGTCTTTTTTTTTTTCTTTCATAACTGAGCAAAAGGGTCATTTTGTAAACAAAGAAGGCTCTGTCTGTTCACATGCAGGACACCTTGCAAGTTGCCACCTTATTTAGCACACATGGAGCATGCATCAAAACTCTACTGCAATCCCTGACAGTTGTCATTACTTAAATAATGCTATTCAGTAGATGGGTATGGTCTTTAGCTAAGGTCACTACAGAATCCATATGGCCTTGACAAGATGAAATTTTGTATATATCTCAAAGATCTTCAGTGCTTAGGGTCAGGGTCTTTGCTTTGCTTCTCTGAAGAAGTCTGAGTTAATTTTGATATAGTAACCATTCCAGAAAGGGCCTAGTTTCAAGAATCAGGTGAAGAGTTTCAAGTAATGCAGTTCTTCTGATGTAGGTAGAGCAGTCCGTACTCAGGCCTGCTCTGTCAAAGGTACAGCAATACATACCTAGATTTTTACCTGGAGAAATGTACAGCAGTATATATACTACACAATTTTATTCCATACAGTTCTTAAGGCAGTAGTATTTTTCTGTTGTTATATTTTCTACCATGTAGAAAATGTCACTTCTTAAATATATATGACCCATTTAATATCTAGGTTAAAATGTCAATGAAACAAAAGCATATTTTGATGTGCTCCAGCACTGTTTCAGAATGGTTAGTGCCTTGAGACTGTGAATGAAAGGGTCTTGGGACAGTGTCCCATGCATAACTGCATTCATCAGCACAAAATCAGGAACACAGGTGATCCAGTGCCCTTCATAATCCCAAATAATATTCATTAGGGAAATGGAAACCAATCTGGGAGAGGAGGGGCGGTTTCTACTGCATGGTCAGATGATGCTGTCTGGCAAATCATAATGCTTGATTTTTCCCAACTTATTAATAATGAATACTTCCACTGTCAAGGCATATTTATTATTACATATCTCATGGCATGTTGATGCTGGGAATCCTACATTGTAATTACAGATTTACTATTAATCTTGTTATCCCAGCTTCATATTAGGAGTAGCTTTGTGGTTAGAGAAACAAGTTAAGAACTAGGGGACCTTATATTCAAATCTTGCTGACACTCCTTGTGAACCTGGGCAAGTCGCTTTACCCTTCCATGCCTGAGATATAAACTTAGAGGTTGATTTTAAAACCCGCACACATGGATGTGGCTATTTTATAATATGCATGCATCTTGAGTTGAAAATGCAAATTAGGGAAAGGGGATGAATTTTGGTGGGGTTTAGTGGGGGCTAAGGAAATTTAGGGGTGATAATGTAGGTGATAATGTATCGCACATTAGCGCTGGAAATAGCTACAGCTATTTCATTGGCGCCACAGGGGTGATAGTGTACAGCGCACCCACAACTGCAGTGTGCAAAAACGCATCGCCGCAATGCGGCTGCCTGCTCACCCACCCCTTTTTTTCCTGTGGCGGATCGTTTCGCTATAATTATAGTGAAATGATAAATCCTCCAGTTAGTGATTATATGAAAAATGAATGCCAATCCTAAGATATAGTGATGTTTAAAAATACAAGGAACCATACTTGGTGGCGGCACCTGGCTCTCGGCTGTTGCTCCAAAAGGCGGGCCTGGTGGGGAAGAAGGTTATCTTATTACACTGGTGCGCTCCGGAACCACCCTCATTCTGGGCATGGAGGATTCATTTCCACAAACTGATGCAGATGGAGGCGTGTCATGCTCGGTCTTCACCTAACAGACGGAGGATTTTCCTGCTAACCTGGGAGACTTATCTACAAGCTTTGCCCCATCGTGCTCGCAGCCTGGCGCTTAATGACGGACTGGGATCTTGAGCAGTGTCTGGACAGTCTTTGTTTTCGATTATGGTCTCGGGGGGGGGGGAAGGGGTAGGGGTAGAGGGGATCGGGAAAGGATCTTGTTGGGGAAATGTTGGGTTTATTCTGAAAAGAGTGTTCAGCGGTTTCCTGGAACTTTACTGAGCGTTTAGAGTGTGATTCTTTATGGTTTGTTCGGTTCCTTAAAGTGTACAATTGTATTGTGTGCAAATCACTCAATAAAATATATTGAACATAAAAATACAAGGAACCATGGTCATGGTACACAGCCTTTGACTGTTGCTATGATGGCTGGATTATGGAGGGCGTAGGGTAACCTACTGGAGGAAAACATCTTATTGCCACAGACTAAAGTACATGATGCCTTAACGTCAGACCCCCACCATGTTGTGAACAAAAGTGAGTAGTGTTAGGGCAGGTTCTGACTGGACTGGAAACTCGTTTGCATGAGGGAAGGCCAAGAAAAGAGAGACAAATATAAAGACATTAGAAATGCCATACTGGTTCCACTGAGCTCCGCATCCTGCAACTTTGATAGACAGATAGAGAAATAGACAGATATAGTAGTTAGAGTCTTCAAGCCAAACAAAATTTGGGATGAGAAAACTGTTGAAGTGTCAAATAATAAATGGGACTTAGAATACTGGCTGTGTCCTGCTTGTGACCACAGGAGGTCGCTACTGCAATTGATCTATGCATAGGAGGCAGCCTGAGGAATAACATTGCATTCTATAGATTTTTTTCTCATGAAGCACTGGATAGGAAAGGAGGAAAGAGGAAGCTTAGCAAGGATTATTAAATTAGAACAAAGCATATGTGGCCTCTCTCTGACGCTGAGGCAGGGGATAGTGGAGACACAGATAGCGGATGCGCCTGTGCTGAAGCAGCTGATTCATTTTGTGCTCTCTCATCCTTAGCTCTACTACAATCAAAAACAACTTCAGTTACTTGCCATGAACTCATTTTCACTAAGAAAGGGTCACCAGCAAAACCCACAAAATTAGATTTTGATCCAAAAGTAAATAGCAGTAGAGTATCATTCATGACCACCTTAAACTCTTTTTTTTTTTTTCCGGATTTCCATCTCCAGTATGTTACTGCTGTATTATTCCCAGCTTAAAGGTGTAGAGTATTTCATGGAGCCTCGAATGAATCCAAGTCAGAGGGAAACAAGTGAAGCCTTCAGGCCTAAAGGCCAACTATCAAGTTGGCACTTTCCCTCAGCCTGGCACGGGATGGAAATATAGATATGCATCTGCTTCAGTAAATCCCCTCCAAACACATTAATAAACTGATTTATAAAAGGTTTTGCCCCATTTTGTGCCTCTAAGGAAATGCTTTATAAATCAGGCCCATGTGAGGAATAGATTCAGGGATTCCTCTATTGTGTAAAGCTCAGTGAATGCACCTTTCTTTTTTATTGTAATACATCTAATATTTATCAACATTTAAAAGGCAAATTATAATTTTACACCAGAATATAAGACTTGCCATACTGGGTCAGACCAGAGGTCCATCAAGCTCAGTATTCTGTTTCCAACAGTGGCCAAGCCAGGTTACAAATTCCTGGCAGGATCCCAAGGGGTAGACAGATTCCAAGCTGCTTATCCCAAGAATAAGCAGTGGATTTCTGCAACTCTACCTTAATAATGGTTAATGAACTTTTCCTCTAGGAACTTGTCCAAACCTTTTTTAAATGCAGCGACACTAATAGCTTTCACCACATCCTCTGGCAACAAATTCCAGAGCTTAATTATGCGTTGAATAAAAAAGTATTTTCTCTTATTAGTTTTAAATGTATTACCTAGTAACTTCATTGTGTGTCCCCTGGTCTTTTGTACTTTTCAAAAGGGTAAATAACTGATTAACGTTTACCTGTTCCATTCCACTCATTATTTTATAGACCTGTATCGTATCTCCCCTCAGCCGTCTCTTCTCCAAGCTGAAAAGTCCTAACCTCTTTAGCCTTTCTTCATTCGGGAATTGTTCCATACCCTTTATCATTTTTTGCCACCCTTCTCTGTACCTTTTCTAATTCTGCTATATCTTTTTCGAGATGTGGTGACCAGAACTGCACACAATACTCAAGGTGAGGTCGCACCATGAAGCAATACAGAGACATTATGATATTCTCTGTTTTATTCTCTATTCCTTTCCTAATAATCCCTAGCATTTTATTTGTTTTCTTGGCTGCTGCTGCTCACTGAGCAGAACAGTTCAATGTATTTTCAACAATGACACCTAAATCCTTTTCCCGAGTGGTGACTCCTAATGTGGATCTTTGCATTGTGTAGCCATAATTTGGGTTACTCTTCCCTAAAGGGCAGATTTTAAATGCCCGGTGCGCGTAAATCCCGGCCTTTACGCACGTGGCCGGGCCATAAATGCGCCGGGTGAATCTTCCAAGAGGCCCGGCCACGCGCGTACAGGCCAGGACACGCTCAAGTGCCGGGCCTCTTGGAAGGGGCAAGCCAGAGGGCGTGTTTTGGGCAGGGAGGGCGGGGGTGGGCCGGGACAGTGCCATTGTTTGCTGTCCTGGAGCCTCGCTCACCGGCTCGCTGCCGGCATGCGCAAGTTACTTCAGGTCAAGCCCTGAAGTAACTTGTAAAATGAAAGATAAAAACATTTAAAATTGGTTTTTAGAGGGTGGGGAGGAGAGGGGAAGGGGAAGGGAGGTTAGGGTAGGGGGTAGGAAAGTTCCCTCCCAGTCCGCTCCTAAATTGGAGCGGACTGGGAGGGAACTGGGGAAGGCCCTGATCTGTTGCCGCGTGAAAATCGCAAAAATGTAGCCCCCCTTGCGCGCGTTGCCCCCGATTTTGTGACGTGCTCGCATCGGCGCACACATGTTATAAAATCCCGCATCCATGTGTGCGCACCAGGTAACGCGCGCGCGTATTTTTTATTTTTTTTTTAAATCTACCCCTGAGTGCGTCACAATATATATTGTGTGTTAACACTGTTTTAATCATGGCTATTCCATGTTGTTTCAGCCACTTACACCAGCATTTCTCTCTGGGAGCCTAGGGAGGGGGCATGGCATTTTAAGTAATAGCTCACTACCAGAAGACAAGAAATAAAGAAAAATAAATGGAACATTTTCTTTACAAATCCTTATGTGCCTCTCATCATGCGCTATTGCTTACTAATGTTCCCTATAGGAATTTGTTGCCCAGGCCGCTCCAGGATATAATATTAGAAAATGCAAATCAGTAGCTAGGGCTTTTCCCTACTGCTGTAGACCTTCACTTCAGCCTTGGTTTCACTAAACTCGCTCCAGTCTATTGACTGTAGAAGAACTAAATTCTACTTGGCTTCTGAATTAAGAAATCTAACTAGCTCCACTACATCAAAGGAGTGAATTACATTAATAATTTAGATTTTCTTAAAAAGACAACCGTAAAATATAGAATAGCTGGAGTTATACAATGGAATTATTGGATGGCTGAGGGGTTTTGGCACAGGGATACAGCATCTCTCCTTTCCATACTGTTAGTTCAAATCCAGCTTAGGTGAGCAGTGACTAAAAGAGTGCACCATCTGAAGTTAAACCCATTTGGTAGCCTAGGTGAAATGAGCCTCGTGGACAGGTATCCACATCACCATAATAACTGGCACTAATTGGCCCCAATTGGCCTCTTTGTTGCCAGTGTCAGAAGAATGCACTGACACTGCTGTATCGTTATGTGGATAAATGGAGAACGCTAGTTTTCCACTGCTGTTAATCCAATACATTTCACGAGCTCCAAAAATAAAGACAAGGAAAGAAAGCAATACAAAAGTAAAGATTAATATCAGCATTAGGAAATGTGCAGCAGGACCTGCAGTGTTAAAGGTTGTATTTTTATTCTGTCTTTGCAAACAATTTGGAGACATCCATTGTGTTAGTGCCAAAGTGTTTTATTAAGGCAAATTTATGGCAATGTTAGAAATTAATACCACTCTTATTTCCTCCAGTGCCTGACTTTATTGAATGCCACGGGGCATATTAATCAGTAAAGCCAAGTAGTGCATGAAATAAAAGTATAAATTAACCTGTAACATGAATATAAAAAGGGACTTAATAGAATCAAACTGAATAATGATAATCAGCCTGGTCTGGCACAATCAAGCAGAGAGTGAAATAATACAGAAGAACCTCAATTGTAGACCACATAACTCACACCTAGCATCCAACGCTCTATGGCAGTTAATGTAACCACATAACTACCGCTTGTTATAATCCATTGTTTCCCCAATCGTGGGTCAGTTTTCACTAATGAGTCACAGAAGACTTGCAAACTGTTTTTGAAATGAATCAACATTAAGAAAATCAAAAGTAGAAGGCAGAGCAGCCTGGAGCTGTTTCCTAATGAGTTTAGAGAGGAATTTTCAGAAGTATTTATACAGGGAAACATGTTTACCCGTCTAAAAATGCCATTTGAAAATTACTCTCTTGCCCCCAGCAATGCAGATAAAAAACCATGTGCGTATTTTCCCCAGCACAGTAAAGTACTTGAGGGATAATCCCCATGAATACTTTTTCACATCTGTTTTGCAACTGCAAAGTACCTGCATTCTTCCTGGTTCCCTGAATTTTTCAAAGGGAAACCCGCTGAAGAAACATAGTGCCCACAGGCCTGCAAGCTCCACAGGGAGTATAACAATTTCCCCCTTAAAGATAAAGGAGAATGTTGCTAGCAGTGGTGCCAATTGGAAAATCTGATTTGCAATAAAATATTGCAAAACATTAAAAATGTAAAGTAAACTGATCCCAGAGTGGCTTTACTTTCTGGTGGCTTTCCTGATTTTACCTGCGTTTCTGGGGGGGGGGGGGGGGGGGGGTGTTCCTGAACCAAGATATTTGGGACGCACTCTTACTGTGCAGATTGTTCCTTCATTCCTTACCATGAGATGTTATGTTGGTGTGCACTGCGGGCTTCACGTGTCTGACTATTGAAAGGCCAGATTCGTGCGCAAGTCTCCTGTTCATCAGAGCATGGAAGAAATGCTCTCAGGCCCCAGGGAAAGGACAACTGCTGCTGCTGGGACAAGTCCTGCTGGTATTCAAGTGGCACAGGATTCATTCTCAAAACACTTCCATTGGCAGCTCCTCCTGCACCGGGAACAGAACAGACGCGTGAGAAGAATGCAGAAGCTGACCCGCGTGGGCTCTGTCCCAGCAGTGGACCACATTCAGGCAGTACAGCATCTGGTAGCTGCCCACAAACGGTTGGGACATGGCCTGTGTGGCCGACCCTATTCCAACGCCTATGATGCCCATATTATAAACAGTAAGGACATTTCATGTATGCAGTCATTTCTAGGGTGAAACCCATGGCAGTTTTGTTGGTGCAAAAGCTCTGCATGACAACAGTGAAAGGAAAAGAAAAGAGGGGAAAAAGATCCATCATTTTTTTTGAAGGGCTAAAAAATTGACCATCTCTTATGTTGCAGTTGTTTTTGTTTTGTCACGAAGGAGGCATTGCTGCTTTATAGAACAGGGGTTAAAATCTCTCCATTGTTTTCAGGGGATCTCAGACATTACCTAGGAAAGGAAACGCAGCCTGTGATTGCTTGAAGTACAAGGCTGGATAGGTCAAATCCTGCATGGAGATCTGTTCAGTCCAAATCCGTCATAAAAGAAGGTGGCCGATGGAGTGTATTTGAAATAATGCCAGTCTCTTATTTGCTCTCTCACTTTCTCTTTGTAGACTGAGTCACAAAAGAAATGCATATGCAGTGCTAATTGAATCCAATTTGGGGGCAGAGTCACTAACCTTTACAGGCATTTTCATGGGTGTAAAGGGCCATTTATGTCCATGTAAAACTCCATGCTATTCACTAAGGCCGTTACACAGCACTTTTATTGCATAGTCGAAATTTTGATATTCTGCACCTGCTTAATTTAATGAAAAATTAAGAGGTCCAGATTCAGCTGTCGCCTGGCTCCGCTACTTAACCGGTTATACATAACCAGCTAACTAGTGCTGTATATTCAGTGGCACAGCCGCACCGTTAAATATACCCAGCTATCTTAAAGTTAGCTGGTTATGTATAACCTACTAACTTTAGGTCAGCCCTTTGGCCCAACCAGAGTTGGCTGGATAAATCAGCCGACTTACTCTGAATATCGAGTTAGCTGGCTAATGTATCTGGCCAACTCGACTCCTCCCTTATCCGCCCTTTCCCCGCCCCTGAATTATCCAGCTAAAAACTTAGCTGGCTATAAGCCACTTAGGAAGCTAAGTGGCATCCGCTGACTGTAGCCAGATATTCAGCGACATCAGTGTCAGAGCAGTGCTGGAGGTGCCAGGAATGGGGCAAAAGGTCCCTCACTCCCGACTCAGATCTAAAAGGTATTGGGGGAGACTGGGGAGGGTTGGAAGAATGGGGTTAGGCACCCCTATGATTCCTTGTGGGTGGGTGGGCAGGAAGGGAGGCAGCCTGAGCCTTTTTAATCGAAAATTGGGACCGGAGTTGGCACACAAAGCTGGCCTCATCCTAAGTCTTAACAAAAGTTTGGGAGGGTTAGGTGAATACAGTATGAGGGCCATTGTATTAAGCTTTGGGAGCGGAGGGAGAGGATTAACCCTTTGAATCTTTTATTGGTTCTGAATATATGGGACAAGTTATCTGGCTAACTGAAGACAGATAACTTGTCCATTAACCGGCCTACTGAATATGAACCTCAAGGTTGGTATTTCCCAGTTAGAGACTGATTTCTTTCAAGATAAAATTCACAAGATTCATCATGAGTTCTCTATCAGACCTTCTTCACCTCTTCCATTTTGCTTCTCTCCCATCTCTTTATCCTCTGATGTCCTTTCTTCCTTTGCTAAAATCATAGAGAGGGAAACTGCTCGTCTTCTCTCCTGCTCCAAACTCACTACTTCATTCTCATCCAACTCCTACCTCTTCAGCCTTCCCTTCCCTCTGTCATATCCTCAATTTATCACTTCCCTCGGCAATTGTTTCTGCTGTCTTCAAACATGCTGTAATCACACAATCCTCCAAAACTTTCACTGGCTCCTACCTGCTATACTAACTATCATCCCACCTTTCTTCTGCCATTTACATCCAAACTACTTAAATGTGCTGTCTACCTCCACTGCCTTGACTTTCCTGAAACCCAGGCCTTTCTTGATTTGCTCAAATCTGATTTCTACCCTGTTGCAGGTTAGATAAATAAATTTTCACACAATCTGATTCCAGGTATAACAGCAGATTTATTATGAGCTTGGCTGTCAGCTAATAGTGCAATGCAGTTAATAATATAATCCATATACTGTATATAAAAGTGAATAATACAATAAGATAGATAGATAGATAGATAAACACAAACA
Source organism: Rhinatrema bivittatum (assembly GCF_901001135.1). Classification (NCBI taxonomy): domain Eukaryota; kingdom Metazoa; phylum Chordata; class Amphibia; order Gymnophiona; family Rhinatrematidae; genus Rhinatrema; species Rhinatrema bivittatum. Next base: position 120,202,000 of record NC_042620.1, read on the forward strand.
GTGCATGCAGTAAAAATCAACACATTTCACTGTCCTTTTGCACTGGGGGAACTCCAGTTCTAGCCAAGCGAGGGTTTACTCAGCTCCTGACACTCCTAGGTCGAAATTACAGTTCACTGTACAGTTCCTTGATCATTTATGCTCTTTGCATGTTCCAGTCACAGGTGCTAACAACCTCTTGAAACATACCCAACAGTAAAAACAACTTGTTCAGTCTTGTGATTGTAAAAGACCCTCCACAAGCTGTGCATCTCGTTGCTACTTTTCCTTTTCCCACACTTTTTTGTCCTGATGTTCATAAGTTCCCTATCTGCAATACAAGTGATCTAAAGTCAGTTCGAGGACTCTGAGGCATTCCTTCTAACCATACTTAGGATAAACTGGCCAGGCTCAAGTTAATCCCATTAGATGCCCTCTTCATTCCACTGAGACATCTTTACCAAAGTTTCTAGTGACCTCTTTTTAGCTAAGGCCAGACTCCACTACTCAATCATTATCCTCCTTGACTTTTCCACCACTTTTGACACAGTTAATTACAGTCTACTTCTTAAATCTTTGTCTTTGGATTCCAAGGCTCTTCTATCTTGGTTTTCCTCTTATCTCTCTCATTACGCTTTTAGTCTATCTCTTGGTGGATCCTCGTCAACTGCTATCCCATTATCAGTCGGTGTGCCCCAGGCCCTCTTCTCGCTTTACATTCATTCCCTTGGTGCTCCCACAGTTTTTGGAACCATCTTTATGCCAATAACTCCAAAATCTATTTCTCTGCACTGGAACCTTCACCCATTATCCAGTCTCAGATCACATTTTGTTTAACTGATGTAGCTGCCTGGGTGTTCCATCACCACTTTAAACTTAACAAGACTGAACTTCTTATGCTTCCTCCCAGACTCACTTCCTCCTTTCCACATTTTTCTATCTCATTGAATAACATTGTCATCCTTCCTTTCTCTGGTCATCTGACTCTTCTCTTTGTATATATCCATAGCATTGTTAAACTTGTAATTTATTTTTATATATTATCACAAAAATACACCCTTTCTTTTTCAAACATACTACAAAAACTATTATCCACATTCTTATCCCTGCCCACTAGATTACCTCAACCTCATCCTCACAGATCTGCCATAAGACTGAGTGATAATCCTCACTTTCCTGGCAAGGGTAATTTCCCCTGCCCTCACATTTTGGTGCACCGGTTTCTGCGCCTTTTGGGGCACACTATTCGTGCAGCTATACATGCGCAGGGCGCAGTGGACATTACGCTCACAATGGCGCCAAGCCACCCATGATCTTCGGGCCCGCATCTTAGTCACCACTCCATTTCAGCAATCTCTCGTGTAGTGGGAGACCCTACCCAACCTGGAGAAGGGGATGCCTTTCTGGGTACCTCAGCTCCAGATCATCCTCACCACAGATGTGTCTCACACGGGTTGGGAAGTCCACGTTGCAGACCTCAGTGCCCAAGATCATTAGTCCATGCAGGAGCAGCATTTCCAGATAAACTTCCTAGCGCTGCGGGTGATCTATTATGCCCTATGGGCATTCCAGGAGCACTTAACCAACAAAGTAGTCCTAGGTCAAACATTCAATCAAGTGATGATGTGGTATTTGAACAAGCAAGAGGGGATGGGATTGTACCTCCTCTGCCAAGAGGCAGTACAGATTTGGTCCTGGGCCCTCATGAGAGGCATCTTTCTCCGAGCCATGTATCTCCCAGGGACGGACAACATCCTGACAGACTCATTGAGTTGGGTCTTCCGACCCCACAAATGGTCCTTGGATCAGGAGGTCACAAACCGCATCTTCCGCTGTGGTGAACCCCAGACATAGATCTGTTCACCTCCCCGGAGAACAGGAAAGCGGATCGGTTCTTCTCCCTGCTCCAAGCAGGCAGGGGATCGGTGTCAGATGCCTTTTCACAGTACTGGGACACCAGCCTCCTGTACGCTTATCCTCCCCTGCCACTGGTCTCGAGTACACTTCAAAAACTTCAACAGGACTGAGGCACCATGATCGTGATTGCTCCTTTTTGGCTGCACCAGATTTGGTTCCCGCTTTTGCGGGAACTGGCCTCCTGCCCCAGACCTGGCCTCCTGCCCCAGACCTGGCCTCCTTCCCCAGACCTGATCACGCAGAACCAGGGCAAGCTGCACCACCCCAACCTCCAAGCCTTATCCCTCACGGATTGGATGTTGATCGGGTGACCGTACAAAACCTGAGCTTTTCAGATGGCGGGTCTCGGGTTCTGTTAGAGTCCAGGAAACCTTCCATGAGGAGGTCTTACAATATCAAGTGGAAGAGGTTCTCAGTTTGGTGTGAAGGGCACAGTTTGAACCTGTTTTCATGTCCCACACCAAAGCTTTTGGACTACCTATTGCACCTATCCGAGGCTGGCTTGAAGACCACTATGGTGAGGGCTCATCTCAGTGCCATTGAGGCATATCATCAGGGAATGGATGGGGCCCCCATTTCAACCCATCCACTTGTAGGGCATTTCATGCGGGGCTTATTGCAGCTTAAGCCTCCAATGCGACCTGCAGGTCGCATTGGAGACCTGCAGTGATCTCCTGGGACCTCAATGTGATTTGGGCCCATCTCATGAGGTCCAATGCGACCACTGCAGGTCCCAGGAGACCTGCAGTGGTCTCCTGGAACCTCAGTGTGATTTGGGCCCATCTCATGAGGGCACCATTTGGGCCCCTGGGTTCTTGAGATCTGAAATACCTATCCTGGAAATCACCTTCTTGATAATGGTCACCTCAGTGCGCAGGGTCGGTGAACTTCAGGCGTTAGTGTCATATCCCCACGGAGTTGAGTTTCTTTCAGCTTGCTATTTTATTTTCGCGAACTCTATGTTATAAGACTGAAGAGGGACCCCAAATGGACACATGGATAGTGGCATGCTGAGCATGCTCAATGTGTCAGTCAAAGTTTCTAGAAACTTTCGAGAAACCTTTCTAGAAACTTTGACAAAAGTTTTCCGTGCCAGGCTCCATCTGAGGATGTCACCCACGTGAGAAGACTAACATCCTGCTGTCCTTGGAGAACACCTGTTACAGGTAAGCATCTCTGCTTTCTCATTTCCCCCGAGGTTCCTCTTCATGACATTTGTATTTCTGGGCAAGACATCCCTATATGTGCCCTTCTCTTCCTTTTTAATTCCAGACTCTGCGCTTTCTGTTTTGTGGCACCATGTGTCTGGAATGTCCTTTCTGAGTTGGTGCATCTTGCTCCATCTCTGGTTAAATTTAAGTCCCACTTGAAAACCCACCTGTCTGAGATTGCTTTTAAATAAATAAACTTTGCATAACTGGATTGTTCTTGGGTGTTAGACCTGACTGGTTTAGGGGACTTTATAGTCATGATGGCGCCAACACCTGATTCCGCGCTTTCCACCTTGCTTTGCCATATGCCTGGAATAATCTTCCTGAGTCAATGCATCATGATCCCTCTCTCATCATATTCAAATCTAGTATAAAAACTTACCTTTTTGAGGTTGCTTTCAAATCTTAACCACTTTTCCACAATAAATACCACTTCCCATAGATTCATTTGTCATGTAAATTTGTCTTGACCAGATTGTAAACTCCATGGAGCAGAGACGGTCTCTTATTTGTATCTGTACAGTGCTGCATACATCTAGTAGTGTTTTAAAAATGATAAATAGTGATAGTAATATGATCGATCAGATGGTGCCGTGGACCAGCAGAGTAAATATTTTACCAAGCCTCTCTGAGGATGTTGCAGCTTCCTTTTGACAGACCTAGAAATTAGGAAGAACTCCTATACCTTATCTTCACTAGTAGATCAACTCCCAGACAATCAATTCAGCTGACATCAGAGGTGGTTTTAACAAGTGTCTTTTTTTTCTAATGGAGTCAAGGCCAGTTTAAAATATTATGGGGCTCAATGCAACACCAGATTTGGAGGTTCCCCCCAACACCTCAGACACACACACACACTCGCACATACATTTTGTGGCAATGAAATTTATAATTACATCCCACACCTAGCTACAGAAAGAAGAGTTGCTTAACCATAAACAGTGTTCCCTGAGGACAGCCATACTTATCCAAACAGTAATGTGATGTGAAAAAGTGGATGGAACTCCACGTTGCAGCTCTGCTGATCTCCTCCATGAGGACTGCTTGCAAGTAGGCTACTGACGCTGCCATGATTTGAATAGAGTGAGCCTTGACATGGCCCCCAAGATACAATTCCGCCTGGGCATAACAGAAGGAGATACAATCAGCTAGCCAATTGGAAAGCGTCTGCTTGGCAACAGTGATGCCCAGCTTGTTCTGATCAAAAGAAACAAAAAGTTGGGTGGACTGTCTATGGGACTCTGTCCGCTCCAGATAGAAGGCTAAGGCTCATTTGTAGTCCAACCTGTGCAGGGCTCGTTTTTCTTGGTGCGAATGGGACCTGGGAAAAAATGTTGGCAGGATGATAAACTGGTTAAGATGGAAGTCCGACACCATCTTAGGCAGGAACTTAGAGTGCATATGCAAGACCATCCTATTGTGGAAAAACTTAGTGTAAGGTGGTTAAGTCACTAAGGCCTGGAGCTCACTGACCCTACAAGCTGAAGTGACCACCTCCAAAAATATGACTTTCCAGGCAAGGTACTTCAGGTCACAGAAGCACAGAGGCTTGAAGGGAGCTTTCAGCAGCTGAGCTAAACCCACGATGAGGTCCCAAGGGGAGGCTTTAGCTGAAACAGATCTTGCAAGAACTGTACTACTATAGGCTGTATAGAGATGGGCTTACCTTCTATACCATGGTGAGATGCACCAATCGCACTCGGGTGACCCCTAATGGAGTTAGTCTTTAGATCAGTCTCTGAAAGGTATAGAAAGTAGTCAAGCAATTCTTGTGCCGAGCAGGAGAAGGGATCTTGGGTCTTTTGCTCACACCACACAGAAAACCTCCTCCAGTTCATAGGACTTTCTAGTGGAAGGCTTTCTGGATGCTACCAGGACCCAAGACACACCTTTGTAGAGATCGAGCAATTGTAGGATCAGCCTTTCAACAGCCAGGCTGTGAGCAACAGGGACTGGAGGTTAGGATTCTGCAACCTGCCTTGATTTTGGGTGATGAGATCTGGGGAAGTCCCCAGCCTGATCGGTTTCCTGATGGAGATGTTTAAAATCATGAGAGGTCTAGAACGGGTAGATGTGAATCGGTTATTTACTCTTTCGGATAATAGAAAGACTAGGGGGCACTCCATGAAGTTAGCATGGGGCACATTTAAAACTAATCGGAGAAAGTTCTTTTTCACTCAACGCACAATTAAACTCTGGAATTTGTTGCCAGAAGATGTGGTTAGTGCAGTTAGTATAGCTGTGTTTAAAAAAGGATTGGATAAGTTCTTGGAGGAGAAGTCCATTACCTGCTATTAAGTTCACTTAGAGAATAGCCACTGCCATTAGCAATGGTAACATGGAATAGACTTAGTTTTTGGGTACTTGCCAGGTTCCTATGGCCTGGATTGGCCACTGTTGGAAACAGGATGCTGGGCTTGATGGACCCTTGGTCTGACCCAGTATGGCATGTTCTTATGGACGTCTCCCAAAGGAGTGGAAACAAGACCTGTCTCAGCCAATGAGGGGATATAAAAATCATAGTCCCTTTGTCCTCGCAAAGCTTCAACAAAGTCTTCAACACCAGAGGAGTTGGAGGATACACATACAGGAGGTCCTCGCCTCAGTGGCGAGTGAAAGTGTCTGATGCTGGTTTGTCATGTGACCTGTACAGGGAACAGAACTGAGGAACCTTCCTGTTCCAAGGTGCAATGAATAGATCCATCTCCGGGCTTCCCCATGGGCGGAAGATCCAATTCGCTATTCCTTGGTCCACAGACCATTCATGGAATTGGAAGGAACAACTCAGCTTGTCCGCTATTGCATTCTTTGTTCCGGCCAGATACATGGCCTGAGCACCAACCCTTGAGAGACACACACTCACACATACTTTCTCTGTACCTCTCTCACACACAGTCATGCTTCCTCCATCTCTCTCTCACACATACACACACACTTCCTCTATCTCTCTCTCTCTCTTTTTCTCACACACACATGCAGACAACATTGAACTGGAAACCACAAGCCAGATTCTATATGCAGTGCAACAATGGAAAAGCAGAAAATCACTATTCCTCAAAACAATACAATCAGGAAATGTAAATAAATCAGAATAGTGAAACTATACTAAAAAATATACATTTCAAAACATCTGATGAATAGAATATTCAATAATTAGAAGCTCCTGTTCACATTTTTAAAAATGTCCTAAACATCGATAAAATATTTCAAAACATCAGACATCAAATAACACCCAGTAATTAAAACTAATAAGGATTTTAAAAATCCCCCACTCTCCATACCTGTCATCCTGAGATTGTTGTGAACTGGGGGTACACACACAAACACACACAGACATAAAAAAAATATGCTCCTTCTGTCTCTCACACACACATTCACGCTTGGTGAGAGACAGAGGGAGCTTGAGTGTATGTGTGTGTGTGTGTGAGAGAGAGAAAGAGACAGACACACACGTTTCCTCCCTCTCTCACACATACACGCTTCCTCTTTATCTCTCACACAGGATTCCAGTCTCACCCACGCACACACACAGACATGCTTCCTCTCTCTCACCCCCACCCCCACACACAGGCACCCTCTCACACATACACACCCACAGGCACACACACACACTCACTCTTCTATACACTCACCGTCTCATACACACACAGGCATCCTCTCATACACACACATACACACACACAGGATTTTTCTCAAACACACACACCCAAACACCCTCGTACACACACACTCACCCCCTCATATACTGGCACTTACTCTCACAGGGCCAGGCTCTCTCTTCTTCGGCCGCCAGCAGCACGGCAGTGTCTGTTCTTCTACCGCTATCTCCTGCAGCACCGGTGGCAAAGCTGGGTCTGTTCTTCTGCCACCGACTCCCATAGCGCTGGCAGCAACACTGGGCCTATTATTTGCCGCCGCGCCAGCTCCAGGAAATGCCAGCGGTGCCGCTGGCCTCTACCACTGCAGCTCCTTGCTTTTACTGGTGGGGTTTCTCCCGCCACATCACTGTTCTGCGCTGCTGCAGGAACTTCCTGCTGGTGGCAGTGGCACCCCTCCCCCTGTTGCCACCTGGGGGCAGACTGCCCCCTCATTCCCCCTCTTAGCATGCCTCTGCCTGATGCCACTGAGACCATAACATCAATTGGGCTCTCCACATATGTAATTGTGCCCAGGGAGTGACATGTACTGTTGCAACCGTTTACCTGCTGGCTCGCTTGAATCTCTGCCACAATGGTCATCAAAGAGATGGCCCTCTGGCACAGCAGGAAGGCCTTGGCCTGAGCCATGTCTAGCAGGGCTCCTATGAAGTCTAATTGCAGTGACAGGCTGATATAGGACTTGAGAAGGTTGATGGCAAACTCTAGTGACTCCAACACCACCCGGATGGTTGACCGAATGGACTCCTCGGCCCCTGCCTGAGAGGTGCTCTTGGCTAGCCAGTTGTCCAGGGAAGGAAAAACTCCTAGTCTGGTCAAGTTTTTTGTGGACATACATGGGGCTGACGCTAGCCCAAACAGTAAAACACAGTACTGGAAGTGGCGCTGTCCCACCCCAAATCTGAGACACTTCCGGTGACTGTGGAAGATTTTGATATGAGTGTATGCTTCCTTCGGATCAAGGGAGCAGAGCCAGTCCCCCTTTTGCAACAAGAGGATCAAGGTGCCCAAGGAAACCATCTTGAACTTTTCTCTTCTAAGAAATTTGTTCAAGGCCCTTAGGTCTAGGATGGACAAAATCCCCCTGTTTTCTTTGGAATCAGGAAGTACTGGGAGTAAAATCCCCTCTCTCTCTTTGCCCTGGTTGAACGGGCTCGATCGCCTTGGCCTCTAAGAGAGAGGAGAACTCTGTGAAATGTACTTCCTGATGAGCTACAGGTCCCCAATGCGGACTCAGGGGGGCAATTTGGCAGGGCACTCAAAAGATTTAATTTGCATTCTCCGCGAGAGATGGACAGGATCCACTGGTTGGAGGTTATACTGGGCCACTGTCTCACGTAGGACCGCAGCCTCCCCCCAACTGGGAATTCATCTTCTCGGGTACAGCAGACTTGGCTATGTTCCCTACAATCCAGTCAAAAATCCCTCCCAGGGGGTCAGTCGATTACAGGAGTTGTTTCCATTCAAATGGGCAAAAACGCAGATTAAATACTTAGGGATTCAGCTCAGTGCCACTCAGGATTTACTTATCAGAAATTATATACCTTTATGGAACAAAATAGCCAAGGATATGGAAGAATGGAGCTGCTACCATATATCATGGCTGGGTAGAATGGCCGTTTTTAAAATGAATATTTTGCCAAAACTTTTATATCTGTTCCAAACACTTCCGATCCTGGTTTCAGCTTCGCTCTTAAAGCAGTGGCAAAAGCGATGTATGACCTTCATTTGGGCAGGACGGAGGCCCCGTCTAGCCAAAAGGGTACTCACTCAATCCAAACTAAAAGGGGGACTTGGTGTTCCGGATCTCACTCGATACGTTAGAGCCGCCCAGTTTAAAAAGTTGGTGGACTTGCACCTGTCCAGACGACCTAAACAATGGGTGCTTATCACTCAAGAACTCCTGGGTAATGTGCCACTTAGTAGTCTTATTTGGCAACCAAGAAAAACCTGGATAGTGGACCCGAGTCTGGTGCTTCCTCCCTCCACACTCATGTTGTTACAATTGTGGCAGCAACATGGAACTTCTTTAGTGGGCAGTAGGGAATACCATACTAGCACCAGTTTATATACTAATAAAGCATTCCGCCCTGGCTTTGAGAGTTCGGCTTTTATAGTATGGAGGCGGAGGGGAATTCGGCACTGGGGGCATATTTGGGGCCAAACCGCAATGCGCCTATTTGCAGATTTTCAACGGGCTTACTCGTTGCCTGACTCTGTTTTGTACCCATATTTACAATTAACTCATTTTGCTCAGGCCAACATAATTGCCTTGCATCTCAACTTAAGGAAATCCAAATTTGAAAAGTTTTGTGAAAAGGCCAATGGTTGTACTAAGGTTTTGTCTATGATATACCAATTACTATCGTTACAGGATGTGCCTTCCTATACTTTTCAGAAGACATGGGAGAAAGATCTTCAGGTAGACTGGGCTCCCCGGAACTGGAAGTCTATTTTTCAAAATATGGGTAGAGGATATATTGCAGCCTCTCTTATTGAGAACTCTTATAAAGTGCTTTACCGTTAGTATGTGTGTCCTGCTCAGTTGCATAAGTTCACACCTCATTACCCAGATACTTGTTGGCGGTCCTGTTTGGAGGTGGGTACTTATTACCATATGTGGTGGGACTGTCGCAAGCTGCAGACGGTCTGGGGTCACGTATTTCATTGGATGAGTGATTTGTTCCCTGGGTTGCCCTCCCTCACACCTGCACAGGCCTTATTAGGCATAAAAATTCCAGGGCTTTCGGAGGATCATAACCGATTAGCTCATTACATATTAACTGCTAGTCGTTGCGAAATTGCGTGTTTATGGAAATCTCCCAGAGTCCCCACAAAAGCAGCTATACAACAAAAGGTGCAGAAAAATTTTTTATTATCAAAAATTACAGCTTATAAGCATAAGAGAGTTCCTCGCTTTGAACTGATTTGGCAACCCTACCAATTGTGGCTATCTTCTATGACCCCTTGCACCTAGGATCAGTTGATACCCCATAATTCACGTTCTGCCATCTTTGTAGGGCAGCCTGACTTATACCTGACAGCTTTTATGTATTTTATACCTGTCATTTCGAGCAGCATTCTATAATTTCTCCTGATATACAGTGTCAATATGAGGCAATGGGGGGGGGGGGGGGGGTTCTGTATTCATAAAAGTAGTGGTACGTTTGCTGGGATGTAAACCTTCTTTGCGAATTATGTTACACTATTTCTTATATCACTGTCCTACTGGTTCTGAAGATTGAATTTGTACCAAATTAATGCGCTCGGTTCTGTTTAGTTGCTTTCTGAATATGCCTTGTTTGGTTTACATGTTCTACTGTTTGACTTAATAAAAAAATCTTTAATTACAAAAAAAAAAATATCCCTCCCAGGAGTTGACTCTGACACTGGCTGGGGCCTCAGGCCTCTGCTGCCTAGGATGGCCACAAGGGGCCTGCTGCTGTTGCCAGGATCAAGGCGGCAGAGAATAGTATTTCTTCGAGTGGAAGAAAGACTTCCTCAGGCCAGACCTTGAAGATCTCCTTGCAGAGGGTCTTGGGTGCCAGTGGAGATCTATTGGAGTGTTGCATGGAGTTCCCGCATCTGAGCCACCATGTCCTTCACCTTATCACCAAAGAGATTTTCTCTGGCACACAGCACATCAGTGAGTCGCTCCTATCTTCCTGACGGAAATCGGAAGTCCACAGTCAAGTGAGTCTGCGAACATCAAGCCCAGCGGCAGAAACTCTCGATGCTGTCTCGAAAACATTGTAGGTTGACTTGATCCCATGTTTTCTATACCAGTGACTGGAGAGTGCCCTGCTTCTTGTTACGACTGTTGCTGCCTGACGTCTCCACTCCGCGCTCCTTACCTCTCTGGCGACTCCTCCTGCGGTTGACGGACGTTTGGCTGCCGCGGCATCTGCCTGCTGTCCTCTCTGGCATCCCCGGACCGGCTTGGGTGCTGCCTCCCGCCATGCTGTTCAGCTGCATGGCGCGCCCCTGCTTCAAGTACCTTCAGTGGCGCGAACCTCAGGGGCGTCCCCCTGTGATGATGTCATGCATCCAGGATATAAAAGGCCTACGCGATTGCTAGCTAATCGAGTTAGCAAAGGTTATCCAACGGATGGGATTCGCTCTCCATACCTTGCAACTCTGCCTCCTTCGGACCTACTCTATTTAGGGTACCTGCTCCTCAGGGTTTCTCTCTCTCTCTCTTATCTTTCAGGTCGCAGTCTGGAACCAGTACTCGCTCCTCGAGGGCCCATGTTCCTGGACTCGCTACTTGGACTCCACTTCTGCCAGAAAGACACTGTTGCCTATAACATCTGTGAGTTACCATCTCTGCCTCTCAGAGCTATTCCCTGGAACCAGGTACTCGCTACTCGAGGGCCTGCCTTACTCCAGCTCCTGTGCTCCATACTGAGAGAGTGCTGCATGAGTACATTACCAACGAGGCTCTATTCCTGAACTCTGCATATCCTGCTACTACTCACAATCTCAGTTCTCTCTATTACAGCACAGACATTGGGATCGCTGTTCCAGAGCCTGAGGGACTACAAGCCCAACCGGGCTACTTCCAGCTCACTACTGCCACCTCTGGTGGTTCACCAATCCTGTTTAATAAAAGAACTAGTGTGTGTGTGTCTCCTACGCTGAGCCTGACCTGTGGCCCCTCACGGGACTTCCCCCCATGGGCGTGATTATCTACCACCGGTCCAGGGATCCACCCAAAACCCTTACAAATAATAACACTTCTGCTGAGGCAATTGCTCGGCCACATCCTACACCTGCATATATTGGCTCATATATGGAGCTGGTAGACCACTATGCAGGCAATAGGCATAATGTCCTGAAAGATTTTCCTCTGAAGAGCATCCATAGCCCTCTGATCCTTCCCTGAGGGTACCGAGGAATGGGTCTGAGTGCGCTTGGCCTTTTTGAGAGTGGATTCAACCACCACAGACTGGTATGGCAGCTGACGTTTTTCAAATCCAAGAGCCTTTTGAACAAGGTGTAACCACATCCTCTTCAGAACTGAGAGGAGGAACAGTGGTGGGCATTGGAACTGGTGGACTGGAGACCATCAATGGAGGATTGGTTCTTCTCACCATGGGGGCACTTCAGTGGCATCACAGCAGAAGCTAGTACATCCATGTGCCTGGCACAGTACATCCACGAAGACCGATGCCAATGTTTCTTTGGCTTCCCTCGATGCTTGGATTGGTCCTTCCCTGCTGCCAAAGCCAAAGACGATGAACTTGGTGGAGGCAGACAATGGCCTGTCTCCACCGTCCCTAGCAGCCATGACACCGACAGAACTGACAGTCCCACTGATGTCTATGACCCAGTGTCCATTGGTGTGGCTCCGTAGCTTCTCAATGCCGATACCTCCCATGCCACTGCTGATAGGCTGGCCTTCTCCGGCCTGAAGAGTCACTCTAGCTTGTTGAGCCGGATCTTATGCTCTTTAGGGGTCATTGGGGCACACTTGCTGCAACCCCAGATGTTGTGCGATGCCCCCAGGCAGAGGATACGTTGATCATGGGGATCCATTATCGACATAGACCTTAAACACCGGGGGCCAAGGCTTAAACCTGGATGTAGACATGCCAACTATAAATAAACAGGACACAAAACTGAACTCGATGGTGGCAGCCTACAATGACTGGTGGGCACCAAGGCACCACTTCCCAGGGTAAATGACTGTGAAAGAAAATTTACCCAAACCTCCAAAAAAACCTAGTTAAGCTGATAAGAGGAGAACCAGAAGGGACTTCATGTCAATTGCAATCGCAAAAAAAAAAACACTATGGAAAGCCAAACTTCCTGAGAAGTTAGAAAAAGGAGAGACTCAATCTTGCCACAACATGTGAGGCTCCGCAAAAAAGAAAAGACTGAAGGGATCCCAAATGTGTGGTATAATGCATGCCGAGCATGCTCAGAGAGGTTCACTCAAAGTTCTAGAAATTGTGACATAAGTTTTCCATGCCAGGCTCCATCCGATATCACCCATGTCTGAGGACTGCCATCCTGCTTGTCCTCAGAGAAAATTAATTCCTCTCCTCCCCCTTTTTTTGCCAAAGCAATAGAAATTCATCTCTCTCATCTTGCAATGTACTTCACATCTTCTCATGAAGTGAAGGCAGTTTTTACACCCCACTGTTCCAATCCTCCTTTCTCCCTTGAGCCTGCTATGCATGCTGCCACTGGCTGTAGAATATTGCCTGTATCAGCCAAGATGATATTGATGCTACCTAAAAAAGCAGTGAAGTAGTCAGTGCATTGCATAATGGCCATTTGCAGGTTTTGCACATTTATGTCCAAGTACTGATATCTTTTTGATGGAGATGGAGCAATTTGCAGAGTCCAATCTCTCTTGGCCCAGAATAGTTGGATGCTCAGTCAGTAAGCTGCAGTTACCTGGATGGCTTGATCAGAATAGTAGCGGCAAACTGATGGGCTTGGGCTGGAGGATTGCACTGGATTGGTGCTGTCCTCTTCCACTTCATCATACTTCATTACCTACTTGCATCACTTTCTCCAATTCAGCCTCACTAAACTCCAGTTCCTCTAGTAGTTTATATATAAACGGTGTCACCTGCTATTCTCAGAGACTCGGAGATAGGGAAGTGGAGCCAAAAGTCAATTGGGATGCTTTGAGTGCTCTCTCTGCAGAGCCAGAATTCTCTCAAACATCACTTGCACCTGTACTAGAGAAAGAAGAGGTAAGTAAATGGAATAATTGTCCTGTATCCCCAATACAGTAAGTGTTGTACACTGACTTTGCTGTTAGAAGGATGTTGAGATTGCATCTGTCTCCTCTGATATTCCCCCACTACAACATAAAAATAACCTGCTTCCCTTCCTCTCCATCCCAAGCCTTATATTGCTCCCATTCCCCTAAGTCACAGATAATAAAGGATTCCTCTCTTTCATAGGAATGGAGACTTTCTCCAGAAAGTTAGCACTCAAAGATGTGACCAAGTCTTATCTAATATCTCCTCTGGAACCTCAATGAAGATTTTCAGGTCCCTGGCAAGTCTGTCTAGGCTATCTCATGAGGATCTTGAGATCCTGCTTGGGTCCCATGAGCAGAATGTGGCAAGGTCTTCTCCTGCTAGTCATTCTGTGGTGTATCCTTATCCATAAAAGCTTACATTTTGCATCCCTGATGTGATGTTTCACATGGTCTGCTAAATGTCGTTGAATGGCAAAACTGGTGACCTCAGCAGCAATGCCTCACTAGATTTTTTGCATGGCTTCTTTGGAAATTCTTGTGAACTACATGCTCTATAGAACATTATAGTTTTCAACCACTTTCTCTCTCAAGTCATATTTCTCATCTGTAAATCATTTTCTGCGCTTTCACAGCAGTGAGGCCAGAGAAGAAGGATGGTTTGTAGCCTGGTGTGACATTTGTGGCCTTTGGATCAGCTAGAAAGGCTCCCTAGCTCTGTGCATATTCCTCCCAATCCCTTTTCCCTACATTCCTCCTCTCTTCTGTCTTTCACTGATGTCTTCTCCACACCTTTTGCACCCTTTCCTCATCACTTTCTCCATTTCTTCCTCATTGCTCTCCTCCTCTTTCTGCTATTCTTCTCTACTTCTCTTTTTCTTGAGTTCCAGAGTGTCCTTCCACCTTCACAGCTCCTCCCCTTTCTGCTCCACCTACTCATCTTCTCAGCCCTCTGACCCTTCTCCTCCCTACTTATTCTCATAGTACTAGCACTAGGCCTTTCCATTCTTCTCGGCCCCTGCCCTCATGATTCCCACACTCATTCTTCTTAACCCTTAAGCCCACTCCACATTCTAACTATTCTCTCCCCTCTCGCACTCCTTGCATGCCCACTTGTATCCAAATAACACTCAGCACTTGCACAATGCATTCCTAACATACTCACACATATTCTCCCCTGCAGTTCAAGGCAATTAGTGACTAGTCAGAGACAAGCACAGACCACATAGAATACTCACTCATACACATGCACCCAATAGAAGATCACCAGGAAGAGTACGGCAAAAGATGACAAGGCATAGAAGGGATACCAAACGCCCACAAAACTGAAGAAACTAAACATCTATCTGAATTGTCCACTAACATTCTACCCAAACCCTTCACTCCTTAGTCCAGCTACTCCATCTTCTCAGCACTGACCCTGAATGAACGTGTTTCCAGTGATGGATTAAGGAGGGAGAAGGAACAGTCATCCAGGAACCAACCCTAGAGAAGGTCCCATACAGGACAAGGGTGAAGGATAATGGACGTAGGGAGGCCCTTGACTGAAGTATCCCCAGGGCCCAAGGCACTCTTAATTCATCTCTGCATGTTCTGGCCAAGAGTGAGGACCAGGAAGTAGGAAGAGTTATGTACGAACAAAGCTGTGCATACAGGTTATACAGCCACACAGACAGGTTTGCGCAAGTGCTTGAACCCCACTGCCCACTTTTTTCCATCACTCATGCTAAGCTACAGTCAGTTTTACTGAATCACATGTAAAAATGCATTTTTGCACCCACACAAGTCTTCCATGTAAAAAAGATCTTACAGGGGGATTTGCGCAGCTTGTGAATCAGCCCCTTAATGGTCACAGCCATTACTGAACCCTATCCAACTCCTATTTGCCCCTCTTCCAGAAGGTTTTGATCTCGTTTTTTTCTGATAAAACTGTTTTCATTGAATGGGTCATCAATGATATTTGAATATACAGACTACAGAAAGCACAATACACTTTTTTTCTGGAGTGTCCTCACAAGTATTGTATTTAACTGTACCCCAGAAACAGTAATGTGCAGAATAAGCTATTGTCCATTCCAGATATGGTACTCCGCAACTCAACATTTATTTATTTATTTAAACACTTTTATATACCGACGTTCATAGCAATATCCCATCGGTTTACAGTCAACAGGGGTAAAATCAAATGAACCAAGAAGCATAAAGTTACAATAAACAGGGCATACGCGAACTTGGGCTGTAGGGAAAGAGTTACAGAAACATAGAACGAGATTTTTTCAAACAAATGGTGGCCTAGAGAATCAGCCAGGATAAATGCTTACAGGTAGATCTGAAGACTATCTCAGCTTAAAATAACAAATACAAGAGTAAATAAGAGAGAGGTAGCAGGAGAGGAGGGAAAGAAAAGATAAAAAGAGGGGATAGAAATATCTGCATTATGAGTACAATCAGAAACCCAGTGCATATACTCAGTCTTTTAGATCCTCATCAAATATTTCCCTTAGCCCTGTGGATATCTGGAAAATCTGAGGCAGATTTAAATTTTTTAGTGTGTATGTGTTTGTGATAATTTGAGTGCTTCAGATTGATTTTTATGCCAGTGCAATTACAAAACCGCACTTACAATAAAATTAGAACAGTTCTGCCCAGGAATTCTGCTCACTGCCTGTAGCCATTAGTAAATTAGAGTTATATTTCCAGAAAAGCTAAATGTAGCATTTAAAAAGAAAAGGTTTCTTTTATATCTTTTCCCATCCTTTAATTATACTTTGCTAGCAGAGGATTAGTAATAATTGATTTTAGCAGTAAGTAGCAAAGTTATAAACAGCCTCCATTACTGGATGAAAGAAATGCCTCAGCTGTTAGCTATAATTATTAGTATTCAACAGCTTTCTCCATCTTTAAGATCAATTATTGTTTAATTAAACTAGAAAAGCTTGCCTACCAATAGGCTCTCTTTTCTGTTCTTTAAAAACCAACAGCATTGGGCTACCCAATCATTTAGTAGCAGTGCTGTGTGCTGCCATGCAAGAGATAGGGATGTGCATTTGTTTAAAATGAAACTGAAAAACGCAAAAATAAGGCTAATTCATTTCATTCAGGGGGCCCTGAAAAAATCCCCCCCGAATGAAACAAATCTTATTCATTTGTTTGTTTTAAACTAATGATTCGGGCCCGAGCACGATGCCAGCGGTTCAGCCTAGGCCTGAGCACTACGCAGGGTCTTGGCAGAGGCACAGGCCAAAGCTGGGGCCTCGGCCAAGAACCCCATAAATGAAACAAAAAAAACTTACCTTCTCCATTGAGTATCCGACAAAAGCCGGGTCCCGATGCTGGGGTCTAGGCCTGGACCCAGGCCCGATGCTGAGACAGACTCCGAGGCATCTCCGAGGCCTAGGCTGGGGCCCGGACCCAGGCCCAATGCTGCAGCCTGACCCAGAGGCCGGGACCTGATGCCAGAGCCTCAGCCCGGAACCAGGCTCGATGCTGCAACCGAACCCGCAGGCTGGGTCTTGGCGCTGGGGCCTATACCCAGGCCCAACACCTGGGCCTTGGCCCAAAGTCAGGCCCCAGCATCAGGACCCGTATTGCCATACATCAAAATGGCGCCATCCATTTGGGTGAATGCACCAGAGTTAATTATTTTATTTATTTATCGAGTTTTATATACCGTCGTTCAATTTCGCCATCGCAACAGTTTACAAAGTTTCAATGTTTAACAGAGTGTAATTAATTCCAGCGCGATTCCACCGGACAGCATAATTTGGCTTATAAGTGCCAAAGAAAGAAGAGGACGAAGAAGAAGCTTTGAGGCCTGGGTTCTGAGGCCTAGGCCTGACCCTGGGCAAAGGCCTAGGCAGTGGGACCCAGCCTCCTGGCTGAGGCCCCACTGCCTAGGCCTAGACCCCAGCGTCAGGACCTGGTCTCCGGGTTGAGTTGCGGCGTTGGGCCTAGGTCCAGGTCGGGTCGTGGCGTCGGGTCTCTATCCGGGCTGAGGCCCTGGTTTCGGGATCCTGCCCCCAGGTCAGGCTGAAGCCTTGGCCTAGGCCAAAGCCAGTGGATCCCCACTGGACCAGGTAAGTGGGGGCCAGAGGGAATCCCGGTCCCATCATTTTTTCGGGCAGGAGGCCTCATTTTCATTTTTTTTATTTTTTAGGGGGGGTTTTTTGTTTGATTTGTTTTTTCTCACAAATGAAAATGAATCAAACAATCCATGAAACAAAATTCGAGGAAGAAAAAATTCCTGAAAATGAACCGAAAACGATTTTTTTTTCTACTGCATATCGCTAGCAAGAGACAGGTTCAATTCCTGAACCCAATTTCTCGTCATTGGGTGGCTTGGAGATACAGTGGAGGCAGTGTTCACAGCCTTTCAGGCAGAGGGAGATGAATGTGGAGTCCCAGTAATTGCAAGGTGGTGATATCTACTGGCCAAGTAGTCTGTGGCCCCTAGCTAAGGACTATTGCCAAAAGATTAAGCTAGCTGGGAGAGGAAGGAGGTTAAAAATAGGGAGGAAATCCTGGATAATTGTAAATGAAGATTTATTTATTTACTTATTTGGATCACCTTTTGTGACAACTACTACAAAAATAAAATTGTATACAGGGTCATGCTCACATTCACATGCTCCCTCTCTCTCATTCTCGCTCACACACACACACAAATACACACAAGCTCCCTCCCACTCACTCATGCTCACACAGATACACACTCACTCATGTAATAAAAAGAATAAATATTTCAAAACATCTGATCAAGAGAACATCCAATAATTTTAAAATGTTATAAATTTCCCCAAATGCCAATAAAATATTTCAAAACAGCAAAAACATTAAATAACACTCTTACACACACACACACATGTTCATTCTCTCACGCACTCCCTCTCTCATACACACACACTCATATTCTCACACACATTCCTTCTCTCTCATATGCATAGGCTCTCTCTCTTTCACACATACACACACACACACACACACACACACGCATGCACACCCTTCTCTGTACCTTTTCCAATGAAACTATGAGATGTGTGACCAGAATTGCATACAGTACTCCAGGTGCAGCCTTACCATAGAACAATATAGAGGCATTATGACATTCACCATTTTATTCTCCATTCCTTTCCTAATAATTCCTAACATTCTGTTTTCTTTTTTGCCCGCTGCACACTGAACCAAGGATTTCAAAGTATTGTCCACTATGAATCTGAGTCCTTTTCCTGACAATAACTCCTAATATGGAACCTAACATTATATAACTACAGTGACTATATCTACCCAAATAAAATGAATCTCAAATGGGCAGACTGCATGGACAACTTCAGTCTTTGTCTGCCATCATTTTCTCTGCTACTATCAGGCTGATACAGTACAGTGCGCTCCGTCGGAGCATATTTCCTTACCCCTTATTCAGTAAGGGGCGGAAAGCGCGTGTCCAACCTGCTGAACCTAATAGTGCCCTCAACATGCAAATGCACGTTGATGGCCCTATTAGGTATTTGCGCGCGATTCAGAAAGTAAAATGTGCAGCCAAGCACTTCCGGCACCGGGAAAGTGCACAGAAAAGCAGTAAAAACTGCTTTGCTGTGCACCCTCGGACTTAATATCATGGTGATATTAAGTCGGAGGTCCCGAAGAGTAAAAAAAGTTAAAAAAAAAATTTGAAGTCGGCCGGTGGCTGTCGGGTCGAAAACCGGACGCTCAATTTTGCCAGCGTCCGGTTTCCAAGCCCATGGCTGTCAGCGGGCTCGAGAACCGACGCCAGCAAAATTGAGCGTCGGCTGTCAAACCTGCTGACAGCCGCCGCTCCTGTCAAAAAGGAGGTGTTAGGGACGCGCTAGTGTCCCTAGCGCTTCCTTTTGCCTGTTTCTAACGCCGGGCCTCATTTGAATACTGTATTGCGCGCACAGGAGAGTGGCCTGTGCGCGCGCCGGGAGAGCGGGCGTTCGCTCACTCTCCCGCGGACTTTACTGAATCGGCCTGTATGACATGAAAGAGGGTCTGAATGTTGGAATAAGTATTGGTCTTATATGAATCAGAAAAGAAGCTGACAAAAACTGAAGCAGCCTACCAGTGAAGTTGGTAGTAACCAACACCGTAAAAGAATTTAAACATGCTTGGGACAAATATGGAGAATCATAGCAGAACAAGTTTGAAAGGTTGAGTAAAAAAAATATGGGAGAGTGAGAATTAGTTTAAGTATGAAAATGTATATGCTCATCTACCCAAAAGTGGTAGAGAATCAAAGAGGAGGAATCAAGATGACACAATGGATAGACCAACGGGTATTTATCTATGATCATTTACAAAAATGGTCATTTTTAAACTGACACATGGTGCACTTTGGCTCATGTGCATCAGCGCATGCCCAGATACGCAGCCATTTTATAACTTGAGCGTGAATATGTACATGCATTAAAAAATAGCCTGGCTGTGCGCACATGTGCCCAGTTTTAAGTGGGCACATGCCTAGGCGCATAAATCCCAATTCTACTGTGTAACTTAGGGGTAGATTTTCAGAGCCCTGCTCGCCTAAATCCGCCCAAAACCGGGCGGATTTAGGCGAGCAGGGCCCTGCGCGCCGGGAAGCCTATTTTACATAGGCCTCCCGGCGCGCGCAGAGCCCCGGGACTCGCGTAAGTCCCGGGGTTCTCGGAGGGGGGCGTGTCGGGGGCGTGTCGGGGGGCGGGCCCGGTCGTCGCGGCGTTCCGGGGGCGTGTCGGCAGCGTTTTGGGGGCGGGGACGGGGCGTGGCTACGGCCCGGGGGCGTGGCCGCGCCCTCCGTACCCGCCCCCAGGTCGCGGCCCGGCGCGCAGCAGGCCCGCTGGCGCGCGGGGATTTACGTCTCCCTCCGGGAGGCGTAAATCCCCCGACAAAGGTAAGGGGGGGGTGTAGACAGGGCCGGGGGGGTGGGCTAGGTAGGGGAAGGGAGGGGAAGGTGAGGGGAGGGCAAAGGAAAGTTCCCTCCAAGGCCGCTCCGATTTCGGAGCGGCCTTGGAGGGAACGGGGGGAGGCAGCGCGGCTCGGCGCGCGCAGGCTATACGAAATCGATAGCCTTGCGCGCGCCGATCCAGGATTTTAGTGGATACGCGCGGCTCCGCGCGTATCTACTAAAATCCAGCGTACTTTTGTTTGCGCCTGGAGCGCAAACAAAAGTAGGCTATTCGCGCTCGTCTGAAAATCTACCCCTTAGGGTATTTTATAATGGGCGCATGTCTACGCCATTGCTAGTTTCATCAGTTAATCCACCAGTTCACCCAGTTAATAGCTAGGTCCTCCAAACCCCCCTGGTTTGATAGCCTGTACTCCACCCAGTTACCCCAGACCCTTTAAACCTGGCAGAAATGGTTGGTTTTAATTTTTTAGACTTACACCTCCTCCCTAGCAGAAATAAACTTACACAGAAGTGGACCTGGGTGTGTGCAAGGGCACCTAAATATTTACATGCACATTCTTAGCCACACCCCAAAATGCCCACACCAAGCTCAAGACCATGGCAACACTATGAACATTTTTGAAATCAAGTGAGATATGCACGCCACAGGAGATAAGTGCACATCTGAGCAGCTTTTAAAATTTGGTCGGCGCGTATAAGCCCGACTTGTGTGCACATCCCCTAATTTATGCATGGGCTGGGCTTTTAAAATTCACCTTTATGCTACTATGTTTCAATAGAAAATTATTAGGCACTTTCTAAGAAGAGATGGTAACAGAATGAATCACAACAACAAGCATCATTTTGAAAAGCACAGAATGAGAATAAATTGTTTTTGTAAACAAGATGGCTGTAATTTGTAGTAAAGAGAGCATTCAACATTCTCCACTAAGTGAACTGCTATGAGGTTCAGTCTCTTACACTTAAAGAAAAAAACATTTCAAATGAGTATCTCCCAGAGGAAAGCAAGCAACTAAGCAAATATTTTCTTTGTGAGACTTCTTAGCCACTGAAAGTCTGCTTTTCAAACAGCTGCAGTTACCTGAAGACAGCCATTAGTGATCTGGGACAACTAATGGACCTTGAAATATATTATTAACTCATTCTTACCTGTATAAGTTTGGCTAGAATGAAGACATTTTTGTATAACAAAAATACTGAAAGAATGCAAATCTTAGCAAATTCAATTTCCATTACTTTCTTGACTTATACAGTATACAATAAAGTATTTATATGTATGTAGAAATAATTATAATGAATATATAAAATATAGATTCTGTTAATTATATTAAAGCAGTGATGCTACATTCTGATCTGGCACTTAAACCAAACAAAATCATTAAGATTCCCCTCTTTTTTTTTTTCTGAATTATATTTCATTCCTGAAATTCCTAATTAATGCCAGGTAAAACTAAGTGTTTTAGTTGTATCTTTTGTAGCTGCAAACAGTATGCTCACCATCCAGTCATAATGCCAACGAAAAATTGATTTTGAACAATGGAAAAATTATTTATTTTTCTATTCTTAAATATTTTTTGAAAACATGGTTCTGAAAACAGGATTTAGTTTATTTCTTTCAAGAATTGCTGAGGATATTCTATTAAAGTTCTAATCTGGTTGGTCCTCCCTACCTACATGTCATATGCATAAAGGGATTATCCATGTGTATGCTGTGTGTGCCAATATCTGTGCAAGTATTTTACTGGTATCATGTAAGTGACAGTGTCTGTCTTCCCTGACCACTAGCTGGAGCTATAGCTCTGAAAACACAGATTGGAAGAAAACTATCTCAAAATGGAGACCATTTTGAGGGTTTTTTTTCAGAATTAAAACTAATTTACCACAGCAATGTATGGCAAAGATTTAAGAAAAGTAAATGCATGTATTAAGTATTTACAAAGTAAAATGAAACTTACATAATCAGCTTCAACTATTAAGTAATGTCCTCAAAGAACAAATTAATAGATGGACACTTAGAGGCCACTAAAAGCTAGGGATGTGAATCGTTTTAGGACGATTAAAATTATCGTCCGAAAATTTTAATATCGTCTTAAACCGTTATGGAACACAATACAATAGAGATTCTAACGATTTATCGTTATAAATCGTTAGAATCGTGAGCCGGCACACTAAAACCCCCTAAAACCCACCCCCGACCCTTTAAATTAAATCCCCCACCCTCCCGAACCCCCCCCCAATGAGTTAAATAACCTGCGGGTCCAGCGGCGGTCCGGAACGGCAGCGGTCCGGAACGGGCTCCTGCTCCTCAATCTTGTTGTCTTCAGCCGGCGCCATTTTCCAAAATGGCGGCGAAAAATGGCGGCGGCCATAGACGAACACGATTGGACGGCAGGAGGTCCTTCCGGACCCCCGCTGGACTTTTGGCAAGTCTCGTGGGGGTCAGGAGGCCCCCCACAAGCTGGCCAAAAGTTCCTGGAGGTCCAGCGGGGGTCAGGGAGCGATTTCCCGCCGCGAATCGTTTTCGTACGGAAAATGGCGCCGGCAGGAGATCGACTGCAGGAGGTCGTTCAGCGAGGGTTCTGGCGCCTCGCTGAATGACCTCCTGCAGTCGATCTCCTGCCGGCGCCATTTTCCGTACGAAAACGATTCGCGGCGGGAAATCGCTCCCTGACTCCCGCTGGACCTCCAGGAACTTTTGGCCAGCTTGTGGGGGGCCTCCTGACCCCCACGAGACTTGCCAAAAGTCCAGCGGGGGTCCGGAAGGACCTCCTGCCGTCCAATCGTGTTCGTCTATGGCCGCCGCCATTTTTCGCCGCCATTTTGGAAAATGGCGCCGGCTGAAGACAACAAGATTGAGGAGCAGGAGCCCGTTCCGGACCGCTGCCGTTCCGGACCGCCGCTGGACCCGCAGGTTATTTAAGTCATTTGGGGGGGGTTCGGGAGGGTGGGGGATTTAATTTAAAGGGTCGGGGGTGGGTTTTAGGGGGTTTTAATGTGCCGGTTTTGCGATTTTTCGATTTTTCGATTTTTCACGATTTTTCACGATATTTTACCCCCCCCAAACGGCAACAATACGATTCCCTCCCCCTCCCAGCCGAAATCGATCGTTAAGACGATCGAGGACACGATTCACATCCCTACTAAAAGCTACACTAGATCAGGATTAAAGCAAAGTTGCTTACCTGTAACATGTGTTCTCCTAAGACAGCAGGATGTTAGTCCTCACACGGGTGACATCATCGGATGGAGCCCGGCACGGAAAACCCGTCTATCCGCGCATCCATGCGAGGTCCCTCTTCAGTTTCGTAACATAGAATTATGAATAAAAATGAAATAACAAACATAGGAGAAACCCAACTCCATGGGGTGGTGGGCAGGTTTTGTGAGGACTAACATCCTGCTGTCCAAGGAGAACACCTGTTACAGGTAAGCAACTTTGCTTTCTCCTAGGACAAGCACATAGGTAAATGCACATCTACAGGCTGTTCCCAAACAACAGGTATGACAACAAGCACCTAATCAGCCGGCGTTTCTAACAGTACCCCCTCCTTTAGGCCTCCCCCGAGAAGGCTTGGGTTTTCCAGGGTGCTCAACATGAAAGTTTGTGAGAAGAGACTTATCCAGTATATTCTTAGCAGGCTCACAAGAATTCTCCTCAGGTCCGAATCCTTCCCACGATAGAAGATAATCCCAGGTCTTGCCTCTTTTGCGGACGTCCAGGACCTCTTGTACCTGGTAAATGGTCTCATCCTCAGCCCTGTGCTGTGGTACTTCGGGGGCCTTCCGGGAAAGCCAAGTGAGGACCAACAGTTTCAGAAGGGACACATGGAAGGAGTTATGAATTCTCAAGGTGGTCAGTAAATGGAGTTGGTAAGTTACAGGGCCCAGCTGACGTAGTACAGGAAAAGGTCCAATATAACGTGGGGCCAACCGCATGGAAGGAACTCGCAACCGGACATGCCGTGTGCTAAGCCATACTTTCTCTCCAGGATGAAACCGTGGAGCTGCTCGCCGATGCTTGTCAGCGAATGTCTTGGCGGTATGGACAGCTTTCTGGAGCATGCGCTGGGTGTGAATCCAGAGCCGCCACAACTGTACTGCGGTAAGCTGAGCTGCCGGTGATGGTACCAGTAATGGCAGAGGTAGAGGCAGCCTGGGGTATCGTCCAAATATAATCTGGAACAGAGATGTCCCTGTTGCACAGCAGACATGCGAGTTATGAGAGAACTCTGCCCATGAGAGAAGCGATGCCCAATCGTCCTGGCAAGAGTTGACATACATCCGAAGAAATTGCTTTAACGTACGATTTGTATGTTCCGCCTGTCCATTAGCCTGCGGATGAAACGTGGTGGTATAATCCAGGGAGATATTAAATTTCTTGCAAAGATTGAGCCAGTAACGGGACATGAACTGAGGACCTTGATCAGATACGATATGCTGTGGGAGACCATGGAGGCGGAAAATATGAACCATAAACAGTTGGGCTAGACGAGGAGCAGATGGGAGGGAGGGAAGCGGGATAAAGTGGGCCATTTTGGAGAATCGGTCCACAATCACCCATATTACTGTATTGCCCTAAGATGGCGGAAGATCCACTATAAAATCCGTGGAAATATGTGTCCAGGGTTTCTGGGGAGTGGGTAGCGGTTGTAAAAGTCCCCAAGTCTTCCCGGTAGGAGTCTTGTGTTGTGCACAGGTTGGACAAGAATCCACATATGCACGAATATTTTTATGCATGTCGGGCCACCAATAATATTGTTGTAAGAGCATCTGAGTCCGAACTCTGCCCGGATGTCCAGCCAACTGAGAATCGTGTCCCCATTTTAATACTTTTGTACGAAGCCTCTTAGGTATGACAGTCTTGCCCAGTGAAACTCTGTGAACGTTGCAGAGAGGATGATGGGAGCTGGGTCAATAATATTTTGAATTGGCTCCTCAATGTCAACATTGGAGAAAGAGCGAGACAGTGCATCTGCCTTGACGTTCTTATTAGCGGGTCGATATCGGAGCTCAAAATCAAAACGTATGAAGAAAAGCACCCAGCGAGCCTGGCGTGGGTTCAGGCGTTGGGCTTGTTGGAGATATACCAAGTTTTTGTGGTCCATGAAGACAGTGATATGGTGTTGTGCCCCCTCCAACCACTGTCGCCATTCTTTGAATGCGAGCTTGATAGCCAGAAGTTCTTTGTCACCTATGGAATAATTGCGCTTCGCTGGAGAAAATTTTCTAGAGAAATAGGAGCATGGATGAAACTTCCCCGATGCATTGTTTTGGCTTAGGACAGCTCCTACTCCTTCAGCGGAGGCGTCAACCTCCACTGTAAACGGGCATCTGAGATCAGGATGTCGGAGGCAAGGTTGTTGTAGAAAGGATTCTTTGAGAGACTGGAAGGCTTCTACTGCCTCCAAGGGCCAGGCCTTGATGTTTGCCCCCTTACGAGTGAGTGCAGTAAGGGGCGCAGCCAACTTGGAAAAGTTCTGTATAAAACTACGATAGTAGTTTGCAAATCCAAGGAATCATTGACGTGCATGTAGCCCACTGGGTTGAGCCCACTCTTGGATGCATTTTAATTTATTGGGGTCCATTTGAAAACCTTGCTTAGAAATAATATACCCCAAAAAAGGTAAAGCTTCTCTTTAAAAAATGCATTTTTTTAGTTTTGCATAGAGTTTATGTTCTCTCAGACATTGCAGTACTTGAATAATGTGTTGACAATGCGTCTGTAAACCACAGGAAAAAACTAAAATGTCATCTAGGTAGACTACCCCACAGACATAGAGCAGGTCTCTGAATATGTCATTAATAAAGTGCTGAAAGACGGCAGGAGCATTGGTCAGTCCGAATGGCATAACAAGATATTCATAGTGTCCATCTCTGGTGTTAAAATCCGTCTTCCACTTGTCTCCCTCACGAATCCTGACTAGATTATAAGTTCCTCGGAGATCCAATTTTGAAAACACCTTGGCCCCCTGTAGACAGTCGAAGAGTTCAGCTATAAGTGGTAATGGGTACCGGTCCTTGATGGTAATGGCATTTAGCCCACGATAATCTATACATGGATGCAAGGTCCCATCTTTTTTTCCAACAAAGAAGAAGCCGGCCCCAGCTGGAGATTTAGAGCGTCTAATGAATCCTTTCTGTAAGTTGTCCTGAATATATTCTGCCATAGCACGGGTTTCCAGGGCAGATAACGGATAGACCCTACCCCGGGGTGGGGTAGCGCCAGGAATCAGATTAATGCTACAATCGAATTCTCTATGTGGAGACAAAATGTCAGCAGCCTTTTTGGAAAAGACATCCTCAAACTGATTGTACTGTGGAGGCAGACCCTCAAGCCGGGAAGTACAGATGAAACTACGGGGGGAGCTTGATCCATTAATGCAGGTCTTCTGGCATGCTGGACCCCAGTGGATAAGTTTTAAAGATGTCCAGTTGAACTGTGGGTTGTGTTGTTGTAACCACGGAATGCCAAGAACTATAGGATGAATGGCTCTCTGGATGATATAGAAGGAGATACGTTCAGTGTGGTTCGGTGAAATGTGACGCTCCATGGGGACTGTATGATGAGTTATCCTCCCCGCAGGGGATCTCCATGAATAGAGGATGTAATTAACGGCTTAAGACACAAGCAAGTAGGAATGTGTAGTTGCTCTACCACATCTTGTAGGATAAAATTTCCACCAGCTCCAGAATCTACTAAAGCCAGAGTGGAAAACTGATGATCTTCGAAACCCAGGGTGACATGCAGAGTCAGTGGGGGAGCCGGAGAGGTGATGCCTAGTGTTACTCCCCCAATGGAGCCTAGGCTTTGGAGTTTCCTGGACGTGTTGGACAATGGGCAATGAGATGATCCGCTCCTCCACAATAGAGACAGAGGCCTGCCTTGCGGCGTCTTTGACGTTCTTCTGGAGAGAGGGGGCCCCGTCCCAATTGCATAGGTTTCTCCGTTGTTCCTTCGGAATTAGATGCATTTTGAGGGGCAGGAATTGAGCGAGAAGGAGTAGCACCCGCTATGTGCCTTCTCGTGCTTGATCCCTCCCGCGCTCTTTCCTGTAGTCGTCGATCGATTCGGGTTACCATGTCCACGATGGAGTCCAAGGATTGAGGTAACTCTCGAGCTGCCATTTCATCTTTTATTCTGGGTGACAGACCTTCTAAGAATATGGACTGGAGACAGTTCTCCTCCCAATGGAGTTTGGATGCCAGCGTCCTGAATTCAATGGTATAATCTGCCAGTGGTCGCCCTCCTTGCCGGAGTTGTAAAAGCTTGGAACAAGCAACAACTTGTTTTCCTGGATCGTCAAACACTGCTTGAAACAATTCCAAGAACTTAGGAAGATTTTGTAGGACCGGATCCGACCGTCGCCAGAAAGGGGAAGCCCAGGCCAGGGCCTTACCCTCCAATAGTGACAGGATATATGTTGTTTTGGTAAGATCATCTGGAAAGAGGGAGGCTTGAAGATGAAAGTGCATACTGCACTGGTCGAGAAATCCTTGACACAAGCGAGGGTCTCCGGCGTAGCGTGGAGGAGTCTGTAATGGAATCACGGACCGGGTATTACTCTGCCCCACTGATGGCAATGGTGGCGGAACGGTCTGAGCTGAAGCTATAGAATCCAGATGGGCGTTAAGTTGTTCCAAGGAAGACGCCATGGATTCTAGTATGCGTTGCTGCTCCATGACCTTCTGGGCTAATCCAGGAATGGCCTGGCAAGCTGAGGCCTCTGCCGGGTCCATGGCCTTGGTATTCTGTTATGAATCGGAAAGTGGACCCCTGTTCCGAAGTAGAGTCAGCACTGCCAAGAAGGAAGTCAACCTTCTTCGGTCTCTATCGTCAGATGGCAAGGCCTGTTGAAGATGTTGAGATGAAGGCTTCACCCTGGAAGCTCGTGATCCCCCCAGGAGGAGCCCATAGGGACATGACCGCTGGGACTTAGGAGACTCCCTGAAGAGTGAAGATGGTCTGGATGCAGGCGCCTCCTGCAGGTCGTGGGTTCCAGGCGGCTGGCGCCTCCAGCAGGTCGTGATCAGTCCGGGAGTACATGTCGAAAGAAAGTCCCAATCCAGTCCAAGGGTTGAAGTCCAGAGAGAGGTCGAGAGCCGGTCCAGGAGCAGACGGGAGAATGGTCCGAAGCTAATCCAGGAGCAAAGAAGGAGAAAGGTCCAGAGCCAGTCCAAGTCAATACCAGAAGATCACCACCACCAGTCCGAGGGTCAGGAGCCAAAGAATCAGTCCAACGAGGAGAAGAGCAGAAGCGGGATGAAGAGCGGATCCAGGAGCACGGAACACCGGAACTGAGTACAGGACCTCAATACCAAGGCAAGGTCTAAGTGTTTAGACCTTGCCTTAAATACAGGAACCAGGAGGCGGAGTCCCAGGAGGAGCCATGACAATTTCCTGTCATGGCTCCTTTAAATATTTTCTTCAGCCACGCGTGCGCAGCTCTTAGCAGGGCCAGAGGGGGAGGAGCCAGCCCGGCCGAGAGGAAACCATGCAGCCGGGCTTGGCAGCAGCTGCAGCCCCGAGGAAGCAGAAAGAAGGCTGCCTGCACCCGCAGAAGCCTTCTATAGGCCCGATACACAGGTTAGCAAATTACTGCTGCGACCGTCGGCCCGACCCAAGTCGTGACCCGTCGTGGCTGGTGGCCATGACACCCGGCCGCGGGGCACCACGGCCGGCGTTTCTAACATGGAATGCTCGACTTAGCCGGTCCGCCACCACATTCTTCAACCCAGCCAAGTATATGGCTCAGAGCAGAATGCCCTGGGATTGCCCCAAATTTGAACAGCCTCCCGACACAGGAGAAATGACCTCGTCCTCCCTGCTTGTTGATATACCACATGGCTACCTGATTGTAGGTCTGGATCAGGACCACCTTGCTGGATAAGCGATCCCAGAACGCCCAAAGAGTATAGCGAATCGCCCGCAGCTGCAGGAAATTGATTTGGCACTGTGCTTCCTGAGCAGACCGCAGACTTTGCATGTGGAGGCCATCCACATGCGCGCTCCAGCCCAGGGTGGATGCATCTGTGATAAGCACAGAGTTTCCCACCAGGACAAAGAAGTACAAAGAGGTGGCACGATGCGGATGCACACTCTGAGGTCCTGGGAGGCTTGCCGCCACTGAGACCGCAGGGTTCACTGAGCCCTGAGCATATGCAAGTGGGCCAAGGGAGTAACATGGACCGGCATGGTCATGTGGCCCAGAAGGTGAAGCAAGAGGCGGGCCAAATCCTGCTCAGACTCGACAGAAATGCCAGAGCAAGTGCCCGATCACAAGGCAGATGGGCCTGAGCCGTGTCTAGCTGAGCACTGATAAAGCTCAGCTGAAGTGATGGGGTGAGATGGGACTTCTGAGTTCGTAGTCGAAGCGAGTAAAAAATAGTGATCAGTGGGCCTGTCACACATTCAGTCACTGGGCTTGGTAGAGATGCTCCAAGTTCTTATGATCGGTGTAGATAGTTATGCGATGTTGTGCTCCCTCCAACCAATGGTGCCATTTTTCCAGTGCTAATTTGATCGCCAATTTGATAGTAGCTCCCTGTCGCCTATCCCATAATTGCGTTCGGCTGGGGAGAATTTCTTAGAGAAAAAGGAACAGGAGTGCATATGAGAGATAAAGAACAAATGTATGTGTCTGTGATTGAGCATGTGAGAGAGTTAATGAGTGTGTGTGTGTGTGTGTGCGTGTGTGTATGATTGTGATTGTGAGAGACAAGAGAGTGAATGAGTGTTTGTGTATGATTGTGCATGTGAGACAGAGACCGAATGAGCTTGTGATTGTGCAATTGAGGGAGATCAAATGAGCATGTGTGTGTATGATTGTGCATGTGAGAGAGTGAACAAGTGGGTATGTGTATGATTGTGCATGTGAGACAAGAGAGTGAATGAGCATTTGTGTATAATTGTGCATGAGAGAAGAGTGTGAATGTTTGTTTATGACTGTGCATTTGAGAAAGAGCGAATGAGCGTGGTATGTATGATTAAGCATGTGAGAGAGTGAACAAGCGGGTGTGTGTATAAGCATGTAGAAGCGAACGATCATGTATGTGCGATTGAGCACATGAGAAAGAGAATGAGTGTATGTATGTATGTATATGACTAAGTGTGTGAGAGTGCAAATGAGCATGTGTATGATAGAGAGCAAAGGGAGAAAGTTTGTATGCAACAACCCCTCCCCTCTCCCTGCTAATCCATGACAATCTCAGAGCATCTGGAAATCAAATGTTTCCAGGTATGGAAAGTGGGGGATTTTTTAAATCCTTATTAATTTTAATTATTGGGAGTTGTTTAGTATGTCTACTGCTTTCAAATATTTTAATGCCATTTGGAAAAGTTTTATATGATGCTGTCTTGAACTATTTGTGTTTAGTATGGTTGTACTATTATGATTGATGTTTTATATTTTTTATTTTATTTGATGTTTTATGAGGACTGGTGCGATTTCTGTTTTTCCCTTTTTGCATTGAATACCAAGTCTGGTTTGTTGTGGTTTCCAGTTCAGTTTTTCTCAGCATGTTTTCTATTTATACTTTATGTTTTATTTATTCTATATTTTATAAGGGTCTATATGTTCTGCATGTGTGAATGAAGTGAGGTATTCTGCTAGTGTGTAGTTTCTGTGCAGGATTCTATAGCAGCCTGGCTTGTTCTGTTTCCCTAATAGGATATGTATTGGTGTGTTAGGGCTTGACGTAATATTTACAATGTTGCCTTTTCATAGGTAGGGTTGTTATTGTTTGAGTGCTAGCAATTGGTGCTGTTTTGGTATGGGAGGTTTATTATTGTGTAATTGTAATTCAATTTACTCATGGCATTCCCAGGGCCAAGCTACTCCTGGGGGAATTCTGCGCAAAAAAATGTAAAATTCTGCAAAATTCTGCAAACTTTATATTGGTCAAAATAACACAATTTACATGACAGTCTTTAAGTAATTACATTTTAAATTATTACAGAAAAAAGTTATTACTTAAAGTTGTTGTAAGTGAATGGTTTAGTGGACCCTTGGGCCGACCTGTGAGAGACTGGGGAGAGGTGTACTATATAGTCTCTGGTGAGTGACAGGTCGGAAGGCGGATACCAGGCAGGAGCTGGGCGTGAGCTTCACCCTGGAAGCTGGTACTCCCCCAGGAGGAGCCCGTAGGAGTCCAGCCGCTGGGACTTAGGTGGTTCACCCTGGAAGGCGATACTCCCCCGGGAGGAGCCTGTAGGAGCCCGGCCGCTGGGACTTAGGAGATCACGGAAGCTGGAGCTGGAGCAGGCAGGAACTGAAGCAGGCTAGGACTGAAGCAAGCAGGAACTGAAGCAGAACTGGCTACTGGAACCAGACAGGAACTGAAGCAGGACTGGCTACTGGAACCAGACAGGAACTGAAGCTGGACTGACTACTGGAACCAGACAGGAACTGAAGCAGGACTGGCTACGGAAACCAGACAGGAACTGAAGCAGGACTGGCTACTGGAACCAGACTGGAGCTGAAGCAGGACTGGCTACTGGAACCAAGCTGGAACTGAAGCAGGACTGGCTACTGGAACCAAGCTGGAACTGAAGCAGAACAGGTTACTGCAAGCAAGCCAGACAAAAGGAAGACTTGAGTACGGAGAGAACATAAGTCTCAGGCAGAAACGGAGTCGCTAACGCAATAGCGCACTCCAGGGCATGGAGCAACTGAGAACCGCAAGGAACCCTGTTGCAAGGCAAAGTCCTGGGCTCCGCGGCGGCCTTACATAGGCCGCGGCGTCTGGCATCACAGATAGGGCGGAGCTTCCAGTGGCGGGAAACGGCCTTCATAAGCGCGAATGGCGCGCGTGCGCACGCCTAAGGAGAACGCGTCCAGACAGGGCTTCTCGGAGGTGCCCCCCCCCCCCCGCGGGGATGTCGCGAAACAGGCTGCAGACCCTCGGAGATGGGCCGGGACCAAGGAGGTAAGGGTCTAGTCGTGGCTGCCCGACTTGGACCACAACAGTACCCCCCCTCTTAGCAGGCCCAATTTTACCTGGGTGGTCTTGATGGAAGGCTTTCAATAAGTCCTTATCGAGGATGTTGCGGGCTGGTTCCCATGTGTTGTCCTCGGATCCACAACCTTCGCAGGCGATGAGGTACTCCCAGCGACGTTGATGGAATCTGACATCTAGAACCTCCCGGACTTGGTAGGTGGTGTCTCCTGGCACGGAAGGATCTGCAGATTCGGGAGCTTGGGGATGGTACCTGGAGAGGATGAGAGGCTTCAAAAGGGACATATGGAAGACATTGTGCACATGCATCGAGGAGGGTAAGCGCAAGCGATAGGAAACGGCTCCTACGCGCTCGGCAATGCGGAATGGTCCACAGAATCTGGGGGCGAGTCTGCAGAAAGGAATCCGAAGTTGTAGATTCTTTGTGCTTAGCCAAACACGGTCCCCGGGAAGGATTCTAACTAAATTGTAGGCCCCGCATAGATCCAGCTTAGTAAAGACTCTTGCGCCTTGGAGCTGATCAAGTAATTCTGGTCCTGTTTGGTAGCGGTCCCATTTGGTAATCGCATTGAGCCCTCGGTAGTCGATACAGGGCCTCAGGGAGCCATCTTTTTTGCTGACGAAAAAGAATCCCGCCCCGGCGGGCGACTTTGACGGATGAATGAATCCCTTCGCCAAATTCTCAGTGATGTACTCAGACATGGCCCATGTCTCGGGCAGGGACAAGGGGTACACCCTACCCCGAGGTGGCATAGATCCGGGCAATAAGTCGATAGCGCAGTCATATGGACGATGCTGCGGAAGAATTTCGGCTTTAGTCTTCGAGAAGACATCTGTAAAGTCCTCGTAGGGTGCTGGAGGTCCAAGGGCGGAGTGCAAGAGCAGGAATGCAGGAGGCTTGGGAACCTTCATACAATGAGAGAGGCAATAGGGATGCCACTTAGTGATTTGCAGAGTATCCCACTGGATCACAGGCGAGTGCTTTTGGAGCCACGGCAGCCCTAGCACCACGGGGTGGACAGCCTTTTCGAGAATCAGGAAGGCTATCTCCTCCGAGTGGATTGCCCTGGTGCGGATTGTGATGGGAGCCGTGGCGGTCAATATGCGACCTGGAAGGAGTGTTCCCTGAATGGAGGTAATCCGGAGTGGAACTTCTCGTCTCTGCATAGGGATCTGCAGTTGCAAGACCAAGTCTTGCTGGATAAAATTACCTCCGGCTCCGGAATCCAGGAAGGCGAGGGTTTCCAAGGACCCTCCAGGAAATTCCAAGGTAATGGGTATCATACTCTGAGGAGCTGTGGCACAACCTAGGAGGAGCTCCTCCCGACCTCCTAGATTCTGGAGTTTTCCGCACGCTGCTGACAGCGCGCCAAGAAATGGCCTTTCTGACCACAGTAAAGGCACAAGCGCAACGAGCGGCGGCGTTGTCTCTCTTCAAGGGAGAGCGGGGCAATTCCCAACTGCATGGGTTCAGAGGCAGAAACATCAGGACGGGCAGGCCTGGGTGAAGGCAGCGGGCGTGAAGGACTGCGGGCAGGGCTGTGCTTTGTCGTGCGTAACTCTCGTGCTCGCTGTTGCATGCGGCGATCAATGCGGGCAGCCATGTCAATGAGGGCGTTAAGATCTTCCGGGAGATCCCAGGCAGCAATCTCGTCCTTGATGCGCCCTGACAACCCTTCCAAGAAGATGGCTTTAAGGCTATCATCCTGCCAACCCACTTCCTGAGCGAGAGTTCTGAAATCCATTGCATAGTCCGCCAGGGAACGGGATCCTTGGCGAAGCTGTAGCAATTCTGACATGGCTGAGGCCTGACGGGTGGGTTCGTCAAAGGCTTGGCGAAAGTTGGTGACGAACTGCTGCAAGTCGTCCAAGGAGGAGTCGTTACGCTCCCACGGGGGGAAGCCCGCACCAGGGCCTTTCCATCGAGCAGGGAGAGAATTACGCTATTTTGACGGAGTCCATGGGAAACTGCTGAGGCAAAAGCGAGAAGTGCACGAAACACTGGTTCAAGAACCCACGGCAGATCCTAGCATCTCCAGCGAAGCGAGCAGGGGGCGGCAGCTGAGTCACAGGTGAGGCTGCATCCTCGGGTCTCGAACCCACAGCAGGCAAAGAACGGGTATCGTGGGCATCCATTCGGGCAGCCAATTGCCCAACGGATCCGGCCAGGACATCCAGGTACTGTTGTTGTTGTTGTAGCTGCAGAGCCAACCCAGGAAGATCCTGGGATCCTGGTACCTCAGCCGAGTCCATGGCCTTGCAATCTGTTGTGAGTGAATGGTTTAGTGGACCCTTGGGCCGACCTGTGAGAGACTGGGGAGAGGTGTACTATAATCTCTGGTGAGTGACAGGTCGGGAGGCAGATACCAGGCAGGAGCTGGGCGTGAGCTTCACTCTGGAAGCTGGTACTCCCCCAGGAGGAGCCCGTAGGAGTCCGGCCGCTGGGATTTAGGAGTTCACAGAAGCTGGAGCTGGAGCAGGCAGGCAAGGATCAGGTGACAGGCAGGAACTGAAGCAGGCTAGGACTGAAGCAAGCAGGAACTGAAGCAGAACTGGCTATTGGAACCAGACAGGAACTGAAGCTGGACTGACTACTGGAACCAGACAGGAAATGAAGCTGGACTGGCTACTGGAACCAGACAGGAACTGAAGCAGGACTGGCTACTGGAACCAGACTGGAGCTGAAGCAGGACTGGCTGCTGGAACCAGACAGGAACTGAAGCAGGACTGGCTACTGGAACCTGGAACCAAGCTGGAACTGAAGCAGAACAGGTTACTGCAAGCCAGACAAAAGCTTTGAGCACGGAGAGAACATAAGTCTCAGGCAGGAACGGAGTCGCTAACGCAATAGCGCACTCCGGGGCACGGAGCAACTGAGAACCGCAAGGAACCCCATTGCAAGGCAAAGTCCTGGGCTCCGCGGCGGTCTTACATAGGTCGCGGTGTCTGACGTCACGGATAGGGCGGAGCTTCCAGTGGCGGGAAACGGCCTTCATAAGCGTGGATGGCGTGCGCGCGCCTAGGGAGAAGGCATCCAGGCAGGGCTTCTCGGCGGCGTTCCCCCCCCGCGCGGATGCCGCGAAACAGGCCGCAGACCCTCGGAGACGGGCCGGGACCAAGGAGGTAAAGGCCTAGTCGCGGCTGCTGCGACTGGGACCGCAACAAAAGTTGCAGAATTTTAAATATTTTGAGCAGAATTTCCCTAAAAATTCACTGTAAGAGTGTCCCTTCCACATACACACACCCTCATACAGGCTCCCTCACTCTCTCGCACACACACATCCCCTCATACAAAGCCCTCTCTCTTGCATACAAACCCACACAAGCTCCCTTTCTCTTTCGCACATACATCCTCACACAGGCTACCTATGTCTCTCTCTCATGCAGCCTTTCACACAGGCTCTGTCTCACACATACACAATCCCTTCACACAGGCTAGCACTCTCACATACACACGATCCCTTTTTCATACACACGAGCTCCCAATCTCTCACACACATACACACTCCTTCACAATCTCCTCATATAGGCTCCCTCTCTCTGAAACCCACACTCAAGCATCCCTCCACCCACCCTCTCTTACCTCCTATGCTCTCTCTCACACCCTCCTGCTCTCTGTCACCCTCCCCTCATATAGGCTCCCTCTCTGAAACCCACACTCAAGCATCCCACCACTCCCCCTCTTACCAACCAAGCTGTCTCTCACCCTCCCCCACACTCCCTCTCCTCTCTCACACACACATTCTCTCTCACCGGCATCCCCCTCCCCTCATATAGGCTCCCTCTCTCTGAAACCCTCACTCAAGCATCCCCCCCAACCACTCTCTCTTACCACCCATGCTCTCTCTCACACCTTCCTGCTCTCTCTCACCCTCCCCCCCTTACCAACCATGCTCTCTGTCACCCTCCCCTCTCTCACAGACACATTCTCTATCACCAGTATCCCCCCATGCTCTCTCTCACCCTCCCCTCCCCTCTCTGACACACATTCTCTCTCACCGGCATGCCGCGGGACACACTCCATTTGCGACGAAGATGAAGGCCCAGCGCTGTTCAAGGCGAAAACCGGCACGCCGGGCCTTCATCTTCGCTGCAAACGGAGTGCGTCCCGCGACGCATGGGGGCCTTCCCTTTAAGCCGCGAACGGCGCACCGGGCCTTCATCTTCGCCGCGAACGGAGCGTGGCACATAGGGGCCTTACCTTTTCGCCGCACCGGGCCTTCATCTTTGCCGCGAACGCGCAGCATACGCTCCATTCGCAGCATGCCGGGGTCTCTTCTGCTGTTTTCTGCGCATGGGGGAATTCTGCACAAATTCTGCATTCCGCAGTAGCGGATTCCCCCAGGAGTAGGCCAAGCCCACGCCCAATACGTTATCATAGGTCTCATATGATAAGGTTCCAAATGTCTATTTTTTTTATTTTTTACTTTTTTTGCAGGGTTTTCTAGTTGGCCCTACAGCAGTGCTAATAAATATAATATACATGCTGTAACTGATATTTTTACCTCAGAATGTCCTTTTTCATGTAACATCTATTATAACTGCATAATTTTTAATTGTGTGTGGAGTGGAAGCAACTGGGGAGGAGGGGGTGCAAGACTGCAAGGTTTACCTAAGGTGCCTAAAACTCATACACTGGCCCTAGGGAAGGGTGGAAAGTATGATTGGTTGGAAAATGTCTGTGGAAGGTGAGAGAGGGGGAAGGGGGATAAGGAGGATTTGGGGATGAGGGGGTGAGGGGTTGTCAAGAGAACAAGAAAGGATGAAGCTGTGGAGAGGAAGGACAAGGGGGCCAGACAGCTGGAGGTAAAAGGAGCAACTCAATGAGGGGGAGATGGAGGACTGAGAGGGAGCAATAAAGGGGAGAGTTAGAGAGGTGTAGGATTGGCACAGAGAACTTGAGAGTGAGAAGAGGGGGATGAAATCTAGATGAGCAGATAGAGAGGCAGAGATAAAGAGAATGAAGAAAAAGGAGAAGGGGAAAAGTCACTATTAGACAAATGTAGGCGAGGAACTGAAGAAGACAGGAGGAAAGAACTGAAACAGAAAATGAACAGGAGACCCTTTAAAGGAATTAGGAGACCAAGAAGAGGAAAGTAGTATAAAGAGATGAGGACCGAAATGATTAGAAAAATAAAATCCAGGCAGGAAGAGTAGAAAAAAGCATTTTATATTCAGTTTAGTGAATGGACTGTGTCAACTTTGGGAATGGATAGCTCTTGATATCTTTTATTTTGCACAATGCAGGAGGAAATGTATTTCTGTTTCTCCTTTTCTTGTGTTGCATGGCGTGCAGAGTCTGGCTTCTTGCTGTTTCCAGTTCAGTTTTTGAATGAAGGCTTATGGCACGAGGATCCCTACGCTGATTTTGACTGAGCTGGAAGCCTAAAGGAGTAGGAGGAAACTGCTGGGTCAAAATGACAATTAAAACCCCTACATTTAACAGAATCTCCCAGCTCATAGTGTTTTATGTTGTGTTCAGGAGGATCTGTGGGGATCCCTTACCCAGACGAATTACCCACGTGACCACTTCGGTGAGGCTACGTACCAGTATTCGCCATGAAAAAGATATCTCCTTCTTCATCCTGGAGAAGGCTATACATCCGGTGGTTTTGGGCCTACCCTGGTTCCAGATGAACTCCCCCCGCATCGATTAGGAGACCTTACAGATAGCTGCCTGGGGGCCTCACTGCCCACCTCCTGTCTCCAAGACATGCCTCAGCCTAGGCTCCTCCTGGCTACCACACCACTCACCTTGCCACCACAATACGCCGATTTTGCGGACGTCTTTTCCAAGGAAAAGGCAGAGACGCTACCTGAGCATCGCCCATTTCACTGCGCCATCGACCTCCTCCCAGGTACCATGACTCTGTGAGGGCGAGTATACCCCTTGTTGCTGCCAGAGACCCAAGCCATGTCCAAATATATCGAGGAGAACCTTGACAGGGGGTTCATCCATCCTTCTACCTCGCCAGCTGGCGCTGGTTTCTTCTTTGTAGCTAAGAAGGATAGGTTTTTACGGCTCTGCATTGACTACTGCAGATTGAACGCCATCACCAGGAGGGATCGGTACCTGTTACCACTTATTCCGGAACTGCTGGATCGCCTTCAAAGGGCTAAATTGTTCATGAAACTGGACCTTCGAGGGGTCTATAACCTCGTTTGCATAAAACCAGGCAATGAGTGGAAGACCACCTTTAATTCCAGGGACGGCCACTGAGTATTTAGTGATGCCTTTTGGCTTTTGCAATGCCCCAGTGGTCTTCCAACACCTCATGAACGAGGACTTCCGGGACATGCTCCATTCTAGTGTCTAATATACTCCAGGGATCTGTTGTCCCATCGCCCAGAGGTCAGGTGCATACTCCAGCGACTGCGAGACCATAAGTTGTTTGCCAAACTGGAAAAGTGCTTGTTCAAGCAGGAATCTCTTCCTTTCTTGGTCTTCATCGTCTCAACCACAGGATTCCACATGGACCCTGAAAAGATCTCCAGCATCCAGGATTGGCCACAACCATCAGGACTTCGGACCCTATAACGTTTTCTAGGGTTCACCAGTTTCTACAGGTATTTTATTCCACAATACTCCCTCCTGGTGGCTCTCCTTACTGCACTCACCAAGAAGCGGGCCAACCCCAAACATTGGCTGTCCGAGGCAATTGCGGCCTTCAATGACCTGAAGGACACCTTCCTATAGAATACATGCCTTCGACATCCCAACCCCTCACGCCCCTTCATGGTAGAGGTGGATGCCTCCAACATGGCCGTGGGGGCTTTGCTGAGCCAATACTCAGAGAAGGGTACCCTGCTGCCATGTTCATATTTCTCACGAAGGTTTACACCCGCCAAAAAAATTACAGCTTTGGAGACAAGCAACTTCTTGCTATTAAGATGGCATTTGAGGAATGGCGGCAATGGCTCAAGGGGGCACAACATCCCATCACTATCTTTACAGACCACAAAAGTTTAGAATACCTCAGCCATGCCCAATGGCTAAACCCTCATCAGGCCCGCTGGTCTCTATTCTTTAGCCGGTTCAACTTTACCCTGCTTACAGGCCGGCCTCCAAGAATGCTCGCACAGATGCCCTGTCCGCGGCCTTTGAGACGGAGGATACTCCCATGGTTCCCCAATACATCATCGACCCTGCAAAGGTTCCCTGGCCGCCACTCAGGCTGTTCCATCAGGGAAAATGGTGGTACCTCTTTGTCTCTGGAGGAAAGTCCTAGCTTGGGCTCACGATTCCCTCACCGCTGGACTCCCGGGAAGAGCACGTACACTGGATTTATTGCAGCAGTATTACTGGTGACCATGTATGGAACAGGACATTAGGGCCTAAGTCAATTCCTGTCTGACTTGTGCCTGACAGAAGCCTTTGACTGGACGTCCCTGGGGCCTCCTGCAGCCACTAAGGAACCGTGGACCCATCTCTCGACAGACGTCATAATTGACCTGCCCCGTCGAGTGCATCCATGGGAACCCCCTTGACCCCTGACAATGGGTCAGAACAGAATTAGGTCATTACCCATACAACTCACAATACAAAAAACATATTCTGGTTCTAGTGACATCTTAGTAAAAGCAAAACAAACTCCCTTTACTAGTAGGTACAATAGCCTTCCTTATGAAAAGACAGTAATTTACCACTAATTCATATCCTATTGAGAAAACACAACAAATAATATTGATACAAATGCCTACATGTTATGATTTTTATTTATTTATTTATTTATTATTTTTATTATACCGAGTTTCATGATCGGAATCACATCAACCCGGTTTACAATTAACAATGTGAGTAAAGACAGAGAGTACCAAAGTAAAGAACATTTCCCAATACAACAAACAAATATAGTATGAAACTAACAAATATTATAACAATATTTTGGATGTGAGAAAGTTACAAAAACATGGAAAAATAACTTGGATATGAAAGGGAAGGAATTGTAGAACGACTATTAGCATTTTAACCAGCTGTATCAATTAATAAATATGTATAATATTATAAAATATAAAATATAGGTGTGTAGAAAAATGATTCAGATATGATATTGTTGTGAAGTATAATAAAATTTGGTTGTGACTGCGTGTGAAGTTAGTGGGATTAATTTTTTTACAGTTCCTAACTTTTGTGTTTATGTTGATGATGAGTGGGGAATTTAATCCAGATCTGGGAAAGCTTTTTTAAAAAGCCAAGTTTTTAGTCTTTTCCTAAAGTTGGAGCGCATGGTTCTTGTCTTAAGTCGGTGGGATGGAGTTCCAAAGGATTGGACCTGCTGATGAGAGAGCTCTTGAGCTGTAGGATTTATGATGGTAGGTTTTGGCATGTGGAACCTGTAGTGATTCTTTGTAGTGTTCCCTGATGGGTCTGTCTGATGTGTGTTTTTAAAAGGGATTTGTAGGTCGAGTTGAGTGTGTTGATGGATGTCTTGTAGATATCATGATGGTTTTATACATAATTCTGAAGTGGATCGGTAACCAATGAAGGTCTTTGAGGATGGGAGAGATGTGGTCGATTTTCTAGAGTTTGTGAGGATTCTGGCTGCTGTGTTCTGTACCATTTGTAGAGGCTTGGTGTAGGCAGCTGGGAGGCCTAGTAGAAGAGAATTGCAATAATCTAGTTTGGAGAAGATTATTGCTTGCAGGATTGATCTAAAGTCATGCGCGTGGAAAAGTGGCTTTATTCTTTTCAGGATATGTAATTTGTGGAAGCAGTCTTTGGTAGTTCTGTTAATGAATGGTTTGAGGCTAAGACGATTATCTAAGAAGGCTCCTAGATCTCTTACATGGGTGGTTTGTAGGAGTGTTGGAGGCTTGAAAGTGTATTGTTGTTTTCAGGTGCTATAAGGAGATATTCCGTTTTCGACGCATTGAGGACTAAATTTAGGCTGTTGAGGAGGTGTTTGATTTTCTAGTAGGCAATTGTCCCAGTATTCCATTGTTATCGAGATTGATTCTTTTAAAGGGATCACAATCTGTACGTCGTCAGCGAAGAGGAAGTGTTTTCAGGTTTAATTTTGTGAGTAATTGACAAAGTGGTAGAAGGTATATATTAAATAGGGTGGGTGACAGGGAAGAACCTTGTGGCACCCTCTGGTGGAGGGGTGATATGGGATTCTGTATTATGTATTTTAACCCTGTAACCTCTGTTTCCAGGAAGGTTTTGAACCATGTTAGTGAAGTAGCTGTCACTCCAATATTGCCAGTTGTTTTAGCAGGAGGTAATGGTTGACGGTATCAAAGGCCGCCGAGAAGTCAAGGAGGATTAGTAAAATGCTTGCCTTTATCGATTCCGGAGAGGAGGAAGTCTGAGAGTGAAAGAAGTAGTGTTTCTGTGCTTGCAGCTTTTCGAAAGCCATATTGGTTTGGAGACAGAATTCCGTGGTCTTCCAAGTAGTTGGAAAGTTGAGTGTTCACCAATTTCTCCATTATTTTGGCTATGAATGGAAGGTTGATTCCAAATGGAATGGATGATTCCAAATGGAATGGATGATTCCAAAACATCTCTGAAAAACAACAGGGCTTTAAACTTTTCTTAAATTTGCCAAGGGATAAACAACAGAAAACAGTTTAGACCAACACAGAAAGAAAGATACAAAACACAGAAAAACACATAAATAAGATTAAAGGCTTATATTATAAGAAACCTCATATTTATTCTTAGTAGCATTCTGTGAAGATCCAGATTACCTGTAAGAGAAAAAAAAGGGAACACAAATTATCAAATTCTTTTGCAGTTCACTAAATTAGC
The DNA here is from genome assembly GCF_901001135.1 of Rhinatrema bivittatum. NCBI lineage: Eukaryota > Metazoa > Chordata > Amphibia > Gymnophiona > Rhinatrematidae > Rhinatrema > Rhinatrema bivittatum. The sequence continues at coordinate 120,244,091 of NC_042620.1, forward strand.
TGAGCATTTCTATAACTTTGCTAGAATCTAAATATAGAAGCATTATTGTACTTAATTGATAAAAACACATTTGCAGAGTTTCAGAATCAGTTCTATTGGAAAAGAGAGTAAGCATTAGCATGTTAATTTAATTCTTGTTACAATATTTAGAATAAGGAAATTTATATAACTGAAACCTGTAGTCAGAACATTTCTTTGAAAAATACATTTAAAAAAACCCAGAAACTCATAATCCTCTATACATTTGGATATTCCTTTCCTTTCTCCATTTCCCCTCCCTATCTCCAGGAGGGAACAGAACTTCTGGGAGTGACCTGTGTAAGTAGCATCAAGAGCCCTTATTTGTATCCCTTACCACTGACCTGGGACACTACTGCCCGTTGCAGAGCAGTTTTCATGGGCAAAACAAAAAGGAGATACTGTAAAGGCAACAAATATTTTTGTTAGAAAAGTAGTAAATAACGGTAAGAGAAAAAAGAGGCCATTGTGGTTTTCTAAAATGAACGAAAAGTTAAGGGAAAAAGGTTAGCATTCATAAACTACAAGAGATCGCAAAAAGAGGAAGACAGACAACAAAATCTGGAAAAACTAAGAGAAACTGGGAAAGTTGTCAAGAGAGCAAAGGACATATTTGTTTATAGAAAGAGTGATGGACATATGGAACAGCCTTCATATGAAGGTGGTAGAGATGAGGACAGTATCAGAATTCAAGAGAGCATGGGACAAGCACAGATGATCTCAGAGGGAGAGGAAGAGGCTATAAAGCTGATCAGGAGATGTGGATATGCAGACTGGATGGGCCATATGGTCTTTACATATGACTCTAATATGGATTTACATATGACTATTACATGGATTTTGCAATGCCATTTTGGATTTTCAGATTTCTTAAATGGCCATGTCTGTTCCTCAGATTTTATCTTCATTAGATGATTTAGCCTTCAAATTAAGGCTAGCATAGAAAAGTCATATTGGAGATCCCTTGCTCTGATCTTTGTTCTGTTTGGAAACTGATTCTTCACTGCCCTGAATGTCCACTGCTTTTTAACTAACATTTAGTTTGGAAACCAAATAGAGATGATGCAGAGCTGCCCAAAGTTGTGTCCATAAACTCATGCTGAATCTTCATCAGCTCACAGAAGGAATGAGAAAGAGACACATAGAGCAGTGTTTCCCAACCAGCATGCCATGGCACATTGGTTTGCCTTCAGACCTGATCAGGTGTGCCACAGAAAAGTCACCAGCAGCTGTGCTCTGCTCTCAGCACCTCACAGCAACAAGACATACTGGTGGAGCTTTTAGTACTTCCCTAGGTCTTCCTTTCACTATTTAAGCCCTCTGTGTCTGTGCTGCCTGCTCCAAGGAGGTTGGTGTGCCACACAGCATTTTTGATCAAGTAGGTGTGTGTGCATTGGGTTTGAAAAGGCTGGGAAACAGTGACATAGAGAGACAGACTCTGGAAAGGTATCACCTAATCGGGCATTCCATCTCTGAGCTTTGTAAGATATGAAGCCACATGAACAAGCCGATATCCTATACCCCTACTTTCCGGAGTACTACTTCTTTTCTGGATGCAATGTTAGCCTACATCTCTAAGTACATCTAAATTTCACTGTACTGTTCAAGAAATCAGAGATGCATGAAGGTTTTATGAAATAATCTATATTCCCAATATCATCTTACATACATAGGAGTAGCCTAGTGATTAGAGCAGCCAGCTACAAACCAGGGAAAGCAGCGCTCATCTCTCACTGCTGCTCCTTGTGACTTTAGGAAAGTTAATTTACCATCCGTTGCCTTAGAGACAAACTTACAGCCTGATTTTCAAAAGCATTTACATGCGTAAAACGGGTTTATACATATAAATGCACTTTATCCATGAAAGTGGGCTTTTAAAAATTGATACAATACATGCGATTGATTTTCCATATGATTTACCCATGTTCAGAGCACTTACATGAGTAAATGGCTTTTGAAAATTGTTACAATAATGTATTACATTTACTTGCATAACTCTTTTGAAAATTTACCTGTAAGAATGTAAGCTCTCTGGGGATATGGAAATATCTACAATACCTAAATGTAATCTGCTTTGAAGTGTTGAAAAGAGGAATACAAATAAATATGGGGCAGATTTTCATAGCCTACGTGCGTAAATCCAGGTGGATTTACGCGCGTAGGGGGGTTACGCACGCCGAGCCTATTTTGCATAGGCCCGGCGTTGCGCGCAAGCCCCAGGACGTGTGTAAGTCCCGGGGCTTGAAAAAATGGGCGGGGCATGGGCGGGGAGGGACGGTCCGGGGCATGGGCGTGGCCAGAGGCCTCTCCATTGATGTTGGGCCCAGGGATCGCGCACCGGCACCTGGCCGGCGCGCACAACCTACGCTTGCCCATAGGCAGGCGTAAATAACAAAACAAAGGTGGGGGGGGGATTTAGGTAGGGCTGGGGGGCGAGTTAGATAGGGGAAGTGAGGGGAAGGTGGGGGAAGGCGGAAAGAAAGTTCCCTCCGAGGCCGCTCCAATTTCGGAGCGGCCTCGGAGGGAACGGGGAAAGCCATCGGGGCCCCCCTAGGGCTCGGTGCACGCAAGGTGCACAAGTGTGCACCCCCTTGCGCACGCCGACCCTGGATTTTATAACATGCGTGCAGCTGCGCGCGCATGTTTTAAAATCGGGCATAGATTTGTGCGCGCCGGGTTGCGCGCACAAATCTCAACATTCTCCCATTCCTATTAGAGGGTTCTTGTTTGAGCCAATTTAGAGCACATATCTAAGGCATTCAATTTGTCTGGGCCATGCTCCTGTAATTTTTACAGAGTAGCAAGCCAATATTTGGGTTATGCTCCCATTCCCATTAGAGAGTTCCTGGTTGAGCTAATTCAGAGCATATATACATTTATTAAGGAAAGAAGGAAGAGGATCATCTAAAAGACTTTAAAATCTTCAGTATCTTACTTTACTCATTGGTGAAAAAAAGAAAAGAAAGGACCCTTGAATGTCAAAAGATAAGACTTAAGGGCATTCAAGCAGCAAGTTACTAATTGTTTAAAAACAAATGCTAGCCTTCGTTTCAGAAATCATAAGGCCGTTTTAAGCCCTAAGGCCGGATTTTAAAAGGGTTAAGCACGTAAATCCTCCGGATTTACGTGCTTAACCGGCCTTACGCGCGCTGGGCCTATTTTAAAAAGGCCCGGTGACACACATAAAGCCCCGATGCGTAGATATTAAAATCCGGCCCTATATATTTTACACCTACCAGTTCCCAGAAGATCTTCTACTAAATCAATAAGCATTTTCATAGGAAGTGATGGCAGAAAAGACCAAAATGGTCCAATCCAGTCTGCCCAGCAATGTGTTAGGGTTGTAACCACCCCTGTGCCTTCTATTCAGGATTGTAATTATCCCAGTGCATTCTATTTAGAGTCATATTGCAGCTCCATACAGGTGCTTTTCAGTGTGGTTTTGGATTGAACTACTGCTCCATGCTTATTACCTCAGTATTTTGTCTTCTGTTTATTCCATTCTTTCTTGAATTCTGCTATAATCTTAACATAAGAATCGCTATACTAGGTCAGACCAAAGGTCCATCAAGCCCAGTATCCTGTTTCCAAAAGTGGCCAGCATCCATGTCACAAGTACTTAGTAGGATCCAAAATAGCAAATAGATTCCATGCTGCTTACGCCCAGGGATAGGCAGTCACTTTCCCCAAGTTTACCTAGCTAATAACAGTTTATGGATTTTTTTCTCCAGGAATTTGTCCAAACCTTTTTAACACCAGTTATGCTAACTGCCTTTACAAGAATTGTCTGACAATGAATTCCAGAGCTTAACTGTGTGTTGAGTGAAAAAATATTTTTCTCTGATTTGTTTTAAATGTGCTACTTAGTTACTGTATAGAGTGTCTCCTGGTCCTTTTATTTTTTGAATGCGAAAACAACCAATTTGTATTTACCCATTCCACTTATGTTTTTATAGACCTTTATCATATTTTCCCTTGGGTGTATCTTCTCCAAGCTGAAGAGCCCTAACCTCTTTAGCCTTTCCTCATAGGGGAGCCATTCCTTTTATCATTTTAGACACCCTTCTCTGTACCTTTTCTAATTCTGCTACATCTTTTTTGTGATGCGGTGACCAGAATTCACAAAGTACTCTAGGTGCAGTCGCGCCATGGAGTAATACAGACGTATTATGATGTTCTCCATTCATTTTCTTCTGCTTCACCAGTCCAGAATGATTGGTTTTAGTCCCCCATCCAGCTGATGGAGGCAGAGATCATACGTTTTGTTTTGTTTTTTTAATCTGTGACATTATTACTGCATCCAATAAGCACAGATCATTTTGAGCCAGTATTCTCTGCCTCAAGCTGATGGAAGAACTGATGAAGCAGCAGTATTAATCATACTGGGCTAGCATATGATTTGAATTTAATTTAAAAAAAAAGAAGTGCCATGCATCTGTAATCTTTACAAAATGGCGAGCCAACATTCTCCCATTCCTATTAGAGGGTTCTTGTTTGAGCCAATTTAGAGCACATATCTAAGGCATTCAATTTGTCTGGGCCATGCTCCTGTAATTTTTACAGAGTAGCAAGCCAATATTTGGTTATGCTCCCATTCCCATTAGAGAGTTCCTGGTTGAGCTAATTCAGAGCATATATACATTTATTAAGGAAAGAAGGAAGAGGATCATCTAAAAGACTTTAAAATCTTCAGTATCTTACTTTACTCATTGGTGAAAAAAAGAAAAGAAAGGACCCTTGAATGTCAAAGATAAGACTTAAGGGCATTCAAGCAGCAAGTTACTAATTGTTTAAAAACAAATGCTAGCCTTCGTTTCAGAAATCATAAGGTCGTTTTAAGCCCTAAGGCCGGATTTTAAAAGGGTTAAGCACGTAAATCCTCCGGATTTACGTGCTTAACCGGCCTTACGCGCGCTGGGCCTATTTTAAAAAGGCCCGGTGACACACATAAAGCCCCGGGATGCTTGTAAGTCCCAGGGCTTTACTAAAGCGGTGGTCCGGGGGTGGGGCCAGAGGCCTCCGACAGAGCGGCCATTGTTGCTGTGTCGAAGGATCACGTGCGGGCAAGCTGCTGGTGTGCGCAACTTGCGCCTGGCCGCAGGCAGGCGCAAAAGATAATAATTTGGGGGGGAGTTAGAGTGGGGCTGGGGGGGAAAGTTAGGGGAAGGGGTGGGAAGGTCTGGTTAGGGGGAAGGGAACGGGGGAAGGAAGCGCGGCTCAGTGTGCGCAAGGTGCACAATTGTGCACCCCCTTGTGCGCGCCGACCCCTGACATGTTCCTGTGCGCACATGTTATAAAATCGGGCATTCATGTGCGTGCGCCGGGTAGCGCGTGCACATGTAGGCCGCGTGCACTTCTTTTAAAATCTACCCCATGTGTTCAGATCATTATCGCTATTGTGCCTCCTGTGGCAGGAACAGAACAGCTGTGGCAGACAGCACAGGCTGCACTGCACGAAATTGCAGCGAATAAAACACAAAGTATACAAAAAGTTAAGATTATTATTACTTATTGAATGTTATATACAGCCTGTAAAGCAGTTTATTCAAGTGGTTTACAATAGAAACATATATAAAATCCAATCAAAAGTACATGCAGACAGAAAACAAAATAGTTATACAATAATAAAACTGCCACAAGACGAAAGACATAGCCCAGCAAATAATATTGACATATTCTGTGACAAAAGTTATTAACAATCATAGGCCTGACTGTTTACCTTGAGTCATTTGAATCAACAAGTCCATCTATTGGTTTTTGAATGGTGGCCATTTTGTATACGGCTCTAGAAAAGCACTGCACAGCCACAGATAAAAATCATGACCTTCCAGTTTTGAATCCAGGACCTTATGTCAAAATATATATATATATATATATATATATATATATATATATATATATATATATGTAAACCAATATGATGTTCCCACGAATACCGGTATAAAAAAACCGTTAAATAAATAAATAAATAAATAAATGAAGGTGTAGACACTTTTTCTCCAGCAATACAGATTCTTTAGGAGCATTTAGCATTGTATCTCTGTAAATCTCCTAAAAGTTTTTAAATCTCAAAAGAACCTTATAGGGAAAAAAAAAACCCTTAAGCAATAGATCTTTCTTTTGCAGGTATGGAGGAATTTGGGGCAAAGAGTTTTGATTCTCTGATAGAAAAGGGAAATTTATCATGAGATAGCAGAGTTGCTTACCTGTAACAGGTGTTCTCACAGGACAGCAGGATGTTAGTCCTCACATATGGGTGACATCATCAGGATAGAGCCCAATCACAGAATACTTTTGTCAAAGTTTCCAGAACTTTGACTGGCACCTACTGGGCATGCCCAGCATAGCCTCAACCCTGCAGCCAGCAGGGGGTCCCCCTTCAGTCTCGTCATATAGTAAAAAGTACATGCGAAAAATAAAATAATAAATCATAAGAAAACCCAACTCTGCGGGGTGGCGGGCGGGTTTCTCACAGGACAAGCAGGATGGTAGTCCTCACATATGGGTGAGTACCGAGCTGAGGATGCCCGAGCAATGCACCAAATGTTCCCAAAGACGTGCAACAGGCACAAGAACTGGGGTGGAATTTGGTAGAGGGCATCCTGAACCTTACCGGGTTGGCGGAAGGATGTTGGTACCTCAGTTTGCAAATAAGTTGCATAGCACAGACTGGCCGAAGATGGAATCTTGTCTGCCAGCCTTGTCTAAACAATAATGGGCTGCGAAGGTGTGGAGAGAGCTCCAGGTAGCAGCCTTACAGATGTCAGCAAGTGGCACCGAGCGTAGGTGCACTACTGATGTTGCCATGGCCCTGACAGAGTATGCTTTAACACAGTCTTGAAGCGGAATGCCTGCCTGTTGGTAACAAAAGGAAATACAGTCCGCTAACCAGGAGGAGAGAGTCTGCTTACCCACCGGTTTGCCCAATTTGATGGGATCAAAGGAAACAAACAATTGAGTGCATTTCCTATGGGCAGCTGTACGGTCTAGATCAAATGCTAGAGCACGTTTACAGTCAAGGGTATGCAGAGCCCGTTCTCCTGGGTTTGAGTGGGGCCTGGGAAAGAAAGTGGGTAGTATAATGGATTGATTGATATGAAACTCCGATACTACCTTAGGCAAAAACATAGGGTGAGTGCGGAGTACTACCCTGTCAAGCAGAAGTTTAGTGTAAGGCGGGTAGGTAACTAAGGCCTGTAACTCACTAACTCTGCGAGCAGATGTGATCGCCAAAAGAAAAATCACCTTCCAGGTGAGATGGCGGAGTTCACAGGATTGGAGAGGCTCAAACGGCGGTTTCATGAGCCACCCCAAAACCAAGTTGAGGTCCCAGGAAGGGGCCTGGAGGGCGCAGTGGAGGTTTAAGGTGGAGCAAGCCCTTCAAAAAGCGTGTTACAAGGGGTTGTACTGAAATAGGTACATCCCTGACACCTTTATGAAAGGCGGCTACCGCACTGACATGTACCTGATAGAAAGAAGTTTGGAGACCTGACTCTGACAGATGCCAGAGATAGTCCAAAAACTCCAGTGTGGAACAAGTGAAGGGATCGATGGACATGGAAGTACACCATACCGTAAACCTGTTCCATTTGTAACGATAAGACTGCCTTGTGGAAGGCTTTCGTGAAGCTACTAGGACACGGGAAACCAGCTCTGAAAGGTTAAGAGGTTGAAGTATTAACCTTTCAACATCCAGGCAGTCAGGGAGAGAGCCTGGAGGTTGGGGTGACGAAGGCAGACGTTGTTCTAAGTGATCAGAAGCGGGTCCTTCCCCAGAGGAATGTGCCGGTGTACTGATAGGTTGTGGAGGATTGGAAACCAGACCTGGCGTGCCCAATGTCCCTTTGCAACTTCACGAGAGTCTTTGATATGAGTGGAAATGGAGGGTACACATAAAAGAGACTGCTGGCCCACGAGAGGGAGAAAGCATTTCTTGGATGAAGATGTGGCTGCGAATGAGAGAGCAAATGTTCCCTACTTTGCGGTTGTGAATTGACGCAAAGAGGTCTATGTGAGGGTGACCCCAACGTTGGAATATTGAGTCTGCTACAGTGGGGTTGAGGGACCACTCGTGCGGTTGAAAAGTGCGACTCAGCTTGTCTGCCAATACGTTGTCCACTCCCGGCAAGTAGGTGGCCCTGAGGTACATAGAGTGAGAAAGGGTTTCCGCCCATATCTGTGCAGCTTCCTGACACAGGATGTAGGAGCCCATTCCCCCTTGCTTGTTGATATACAACATGGCCACCTGGTTGTCCGTTTGAATCAGGATGACCTGGTTAGAGAGGTGATCCTGAAAAGCTCTGAGAGCATATCTGATTGCACGAAGCTCCAGGAAATTTATCTGGTATTTGGCTTCCTCTGGTGACCAAATGCCCTGAGTTTGCAGGTTTGCAACATGTGCACCCCAGCCAAAGTTGGAGGCATCTGTTGTCAAGGTTATTTGAGGTTCTGGAATCTGAAATGGAAGACCTTGCAATAGATTGGATTGGTTTGCCCACCAAGCTAGCGATAGCCTGAGCTGTTTGGTGATGTGGATGGTGGAGGACATTGGCTGAGAAGACTGAGTCCACTGCGATCTTAGAGTCCACTGCAATACTCTCATGGCGAGGCGAGCCATGGGAGTGACATGCACTGTGGAGGCCATATGACCCAGTAAGATCAGAAAGTGATGTGCAGTTGAGTGTTGTCGAGACTGCAGTCAATAGGCCAGAGAAGCGAGAGTGAGAGATCGATTCTGAGGTAGGAAGGCTTTCGCTGTTAGAGTGTCCAAGTCAGCTCCTATGAACGATAGGGTTTGAGAGGGAACTAGCCTGGATTTTGGATAGTTTATGAGAAACCCTAAGGAGATCAGGGTATGGCACGTGAGACGTAGAGACATCAGTGCAGCTTGCTGAGTAGGAGCCCTGATCAACCAATCGTCGAGATAGGGGTAGATGTGGACACTTTGACTCCTGAGAAAGGCAGATACCACTACGAGGCAATTGGTGAAGACTCGTGGGGCAGATGTTAGGCCAAATGGTAACACTCGATATTGGAAGTGTCTTGGGCCTACTAGGAACCGCAGGAATCTGCAATGTGACAGAGTAATGGAAATGTGTGTAGGCGTCCTGGAGATCTAGAGAGCAGAGCCAGTCTTCCCTTTGGAGAAGGGGAAGAAGAGAACCCAAGGTCACCATCTTGAACTTTTCTCTTTGTAGGTATTTGTTTAAGGTGCGAAGGTCCAGTATTGGGCGAACACCACCTGACTTTTTTTGGTATCAGGAAATACCAGGAATATAACCCCTGCCCCTGTTGGGAGAGGGGCACTGGTTCTCTGGCTCGGGACTGGAGGAGGAGAGAGACCTACTGCTCCAGGAGCGGTGAGTGGTCAGATGTTCTCCACGTCAGCCGAGGTGGGGCATCCGGTGGAACAGAGAGAAAGTTGAGGTGGTAACCTTGGGTTATTACAGCGAGTACCCACTGATCTGTGGTGATAGTGTGCCATGGTTTGGAGAAGTGGCACAACCGGCCTCCGACGGGAATAGTAGGAAGCGGAGGTTGGGTACTGCTCTCTAGGAAGGAGTCAAAAGCCAGACGCTGGACCTGGCTAGGAGGCTGGCTGTGACTTCTGTACTCGAGGTTGCTTGGATTGGCCTTTTTGGTAAGGCTTAGAAGCTCGAGCCCTAGACGCCGGGGGATAGAATCTCCTTTGCCTATAGAATTGTCTCTTGGAGTCTCTTCTAAAAGAGCATTTGGAAGAGGAAGAGAGATCAGAAGGCAGTAAGGAGAGCTGGCGCAGAGTATCTTGGTGGTCCTTGAGCTGTGCCACTGCTTCTTGAATCTTTTCTCCGAAACGATTATCCCCAGCACAGGGCAAGTCAGCTAACCTGTCCCGTACTTCTGGTCTAAGGTCTGAAGACTTTAGCCAGGCCCATCTCCTCGCACTAATTCCTGCCGCTGAAACTCTGGAGGCGGTGTCGAAAATGTCATATGCCGAATGTACTTCATGTTTGGCAGCATCTAGACCCTTTTGAGCTAGGGCATGAAGTTGGTCCTGGAATTGCAAAGGTAAGGCTTCAGGAAATTCCTGAATCTTCATAAACAGGGCCCTATTATACTGGGTCATGTATAATTGATAGGAAGCAATGCGAGAGATGAGCATTGACCCATGAAATACTCGTTTTCCAAACGCATCCAGAAGTTTCTGTTCCTTTCCTGGAGGAATGGAAGACTGGGGTTTGGAGCGTCGTGCTCTCTTCTGGGCTGACTCCACTACTACTGAATGATGATCTAGTTGAGCTCTCTGGAAGCCAGGGGCTGGCTGAACTAGATAGATGGCATCTGCCTTAAGGTTGACAGGTGCCACAGAGCCGGGGTACTCCCAATTTCTCTTTAAAAGGTCTAAAAGGATGTCATGAATAGGGATAGACATGATTTCCTTAGGAGCATCAAGAAACTGAAGAAGTTGTAACATCTGATGCCTAGAGTCCTCTTCAGTCTGAAGCTGGAATGGAACTGTTTCAGACATTTCTTTAACAAAGTTGATAAAAGACAAGTCCTCTGGAGGAGAACGCATCCTTTCATCAGGAGGAGAGGACTGTGAAGGCAGTTCATCTGAATCCTGGGATGAATCATCGGTCCATGGATTGTATGGCTCATCACCAGCTCCCATATGTTCATCAGAAGGGAGTATCAGTGTTAAGAACATAAGAAAATGCTATACTGGGTCAGACCAAGGGTCCATCAAGCCCAGCATCCTGTTTACAACAGTGGCCAATCCAGGCCATAAGAACCTGGCAAGTACCCAAAAACTAAGTCTATTCCATGTTACCATTGCTAATGGCAGTGGCTATTCTCTAAATGAACTTAATAGCAGGTAATGGACTTCTCCTCCAAGAACTTATCCAATCCTTTTTTAAACACAGCTATACTAACTGCACTAACCACATCCTCTGGCAAAAAATTCCAGAGTTTAATTGTGCGTTGAGTAAAAAAGAACTTTCTCCAATTAGTTTTAAATGTGCCCCATGCTAACTTCATGGAGTGCCCCCTAGTCTTTCTATTATCCGAAAGAGTAAATAACCGATTCACATCTACCCGTTCTAGACCTCTCATAATTTTAAACATCTCTATCATATCCCCCCTTAGCCGTCTCTTCTCCAAGCTGAAAAGTCTTAACCTCTTTAGTCTTTCCTCATAGGGGAGCTGTTCCATTCCCTTTATCATTTTGGTAGCCCTTCTCTGTACCTTCTCCATCGCAATTATATCTTTTTTGAGATGCGGCGACCAGAATTGTACACAGTATTCAAGGTGCGGTCTCACCATGGAGCGATACAGAGGCATTATGACATTTTCCGTTTTATTCATTATTCCCTTTCTAATAATTCCCAACATTCTGTTTGCTTTTTTGACTGCCGCAGCACACTGAACCGACAATTTCAATGTGTTATCCACTATGACGCCTAGATCTCTTTCTTGGGTAGTAGCACCTAATATGGAACCCAACATTGTGTAATTATAGCATGGGTTATTTTTCCCTATATGCATCACCTTGCACTTATCCACATTAAATTTCATCTGCCATTTAGATGCCCAATTTTCCAGTCTCACAAGGTCTTCCTGCAATTTATCACAATCTGCTTGTGATTTAACTACTCTGAACAATTTTGTGTCATCTGCAAATTTGATTATCTCACTTGTCGTATTTCTTTCCAGATCATTTATAAAGATATTGAAAAGTAAGGGTCCCAATACAGATCCCTGAGGCACTCCACTGTCCACTCCCTTCCACTGAGAAAACTGTCCATTTAATCCTACTCTCTGTTTCCTGTCTTTTAGCCAGTTTGCAATCCATGAAAGGACATTGCCACCTATCCCATGACTTTTTACTTTTCCTAGAAGCCTCTCATGAGGAACTTTGTCAAACGCCTTCTGAAAATCCAAGTATACTACATCTACCGGTTCACCTTTATCCACATGTTTATTAACTCCTTCAAAAAAGTGAAGCAGATTTGTGAGCAAGACTTGCCTTGGGTAAAGCCATGCTGACTTTGTTCCATTAAACCATGTCTTTCTATATGTTCTGGGATTTTGATGTTTAGAACACTTTCCACTATTTTTCCTGGCACTGAAGTCAGGCTAACCAGTCTGTAGTTTCCCGGATCGCCCCTGGAGCCCTTTTTAAATATTGGGGTTACATTTGCTATCCTTCAGTCTTCAGGTACAATGGATGATTTTAATGATAGGTTACAAATTTTTACTAATAGGTCTGAAATTTCATTTTTTAGTTCCTTGAGAACTCTGGGGTGTTTACCATCTGGTCCAGGTGATTTACTACTCTTCAGTTTGTCAATCAGGCCTACCACATCTTCTAGGTTCACCGTGATTTGATTCAGTCCATCTGAATCAATACCCATGAAAACCTTCTCCATTACGGGTACCTCCCCAACATTCTCTTCAGTAAACACCGAAGCAAAGAAATCATTTAATCTTTCCGCGATGGCCTTATCTTCTCTAAGTGCCCCTTTAACCCCTCGATCATCTAACGGTCCAACTGACTCCCTCACAGGCTTTCTGCTTTGGATATATTTTAAAATGTTTTTACTGTGAGTTTTTGCCTCTACAGCCAACTTCTTTTCAAATTCTCTCTTAGCCTGTCTTATCAATGTCTTACATTTAACTTGCCAACGTTTATGCTTTATCCTATTTTCTTCTGTTGGTTCCTTCTTCCAATTTTTGAATGAAGATCTTTTGGCTAAAATAGCTTCTTTCACCTCCCCTTTTAACCATGCCGGTAATTGTTTTGCCTTCTTTCCACCTTTCTTAATGTGTGGAATACATCTAGACTGTGCTTCTAGAATCATATTTTTTAACAATGACCACGCCTCTTGGACATTTCTTACTTTTGTAGCTGCTCCTTTCAGTTTTTTTCTAACAATTTTTCTCATTTTATCAAAGTTTCCCTTTTGAAAGTTTAGCACGAGAGCCTTGGATTTGCACACTGTTCCTCTTCCAATCATTAAATCAAATTTGATCATATTATGATCACTATTGCCATGCGGCCCCACCACCGTTACCTCTCTCACCAAGTCCTGTGCTCCACTGAGAATTAGATCTAAAATTGCTCCCTCTCTCGTCGGTTCCTGAACCAATTGCTCCATAAAGCTATCATTTATTCCATCCAGTAACGTTATCTCTCTAGCGTGTCCCGATGATACATTTACCCAGTCAATATTGGGATAATTGAAGTCTACACACTAGAAACAGTTATGATGAAACACAACGAATACAAATCTTCTCTAAAAAGACGTCATGTAAATATGATTTTGCTTAATGTGCTATTTACTTACAGAGCCATCATAACACCTGCAGGCATACCAGCGTTTTTTGCTTTGAGGTCTTGCCACTTCAGGTCACATTTAATCATTGGCTCTAGTCCTTTATTCTACTACTTGTATTTTTTAGGTTTGGACTAGAGCCAATGATTAAATGTGACCTGAAGTGGCAAGACCTCAAAGCAAAAAACGCTGGTATGCCTGCAGGTGTTATGATGGCTCTGTAAGTAAATAGCACATTAAGCAAAATCATATTTACATGACGTCTTTTTAGAGTAATTGAAGTCTCCCATTATTACTGCACTACCAATTTGGTTAGCTTCCCTAATTTCTCTTACCATTTCACTGTCCGTCTCACCATCTTGACCAGGTGGACGGTAGTATACCCCTATCACTATAGTCTTCCCCGACACACAAGGGATTTCTACCCATAAAGATTCAATTTTGTATTTAGTCTCATGCAGGATGTTTATCCTGTTGGACTCTATGCCATCCCGGACATAAAGTGCCACACCTCCTCCTGGGTGCTCCTCTCTGTCATTGCGATATAATTTGTACCCCGGTATAGCACTGTCCCATTGGTTATCCTCTTTCCACCATGTCTCTGAGATGCCAATTAAGTCTATGTCATCATTCACTGCTATACATTCTAATTCTCCCATCTTACTTCTTAGACTTCTGGCATTAGCATACAGACATTTCAAAGTTTGTTTTTGTTTGTATTTTCATTCTGCTTTTTAATTGATAGGGATAAGTTAGAATTTTTTAGCTCAGGTGAGTTTTTAGTTACAGGCACTTGGACTATTTTTCTAATTATTGGAACCTCACTGTCGGGATGCCCTAATTCTAATGCATCATTAGTATCCTTTGAAGATACCTCTCTCCGAACCATGCGCTGCTGAGCGACTGTCGGCTTTCCCCTTTGTTCTAGTTTAAAAGCTGCTCTATCTCCTTTTTAAAGGTTAGCACCAGCAGTCTGGTTCCACCCTGGTTAAGGTGGAGCCCATCCCTTCGGAAGAGACTCCCCCTTCCCCAAAAGGTTCCCCAGTTCCTAACAAAACTGAATCCCTCTTCCTTGCACCATTGTCTCATCCACGCATTGAGATTCCGGAGCTCTGCCTGCCTCTGGTGACCTGCGAGTGGAACAGGGAGCATTTCAGAGAATGCTACCCTGGAGGTTCTGGATTTAAGTTTTCTACCTAAGAGTCTAAATTTGGCTTCCAGAACCTCCCTCCCACATTTTCCAATGTCGTTGGTGCCCACATGTACCACGACAGCTGGCTTCTCCCCAGCACTGTCTAAAATCCTATCTAGGTGAAGCGTGAGGTCCGCCACCTTCGCACCAGGTAGGCATGTTACCAGGCAATCATCACGCCCACCAGCCACCCAGCTGTCTACATTCCTAATAATCGAATCACCAACTATGACGGCTGACCTAACCCTTCCCTCCTGGGCAGTAGGCCTTGGGGAGATAGGATAGCTAATGTAACCCCCATATTTAAAAAGGGCTCCAGGGGAGATCCGGGAAAATACAGACCGGTTAGCCTGACTTCAGTGCTTGGAAAAATAGTGGAAAGTGTTCTAAACATCAAAATCACAGAACATATAGAAAGACATGGTTTAATGGAACAAAGTCAGCATGGCTTTACCGAAGACAAGTCTTGCCTCACAAATCTGCTTCACTTTTTTGAAGGAGTTAATAAACATGTGGATAAAGGTGAACCAGTAGATGTAGTGTACTTGATTTTCAGAAGGCATTTGACAAAGTTCCTCATGAGAGGCTTCTAGGAAAAGTAAAAAGTCACGGGATAGGTGGTGATGTCCTTTCATGGATTAGAAACTGGCTAAAAGATAGGAAACAGAGAGTAGGATTAAATGGACAATTTTCTCAGTGGAAGGGAGTGGGCAGTGGAGTGCCTCAGGGATCTGTACTGGGACCCTTACTTTTCAATACATTTATAAATGATCTGGAAAGAAATATGAGTGAGATAATCAAATTTGCAGATGATACAAAATTGTTCAGAGTAGTTAAATCACAAGCAGATTGTGATAAATTGCAGGAAGACCTTGTGAGGCTGGAAAATTGGGCATCTAAATGGCAGATGAAATTTAATGTGGACAAGTGCAAGGTGATGCATATAGGGAAAAATAACCCATGCTATAGTTACACAATGTTAGGTTCCATATTAGGTGCTACTACCCAAGAAAGAGATCTAGGGGTCATAGTGGATAACATATTGAAATCGTCGGTTCAGTGTGCTGCAGCAGTCAAAAAAGCAAACAGAATGTTGGGAATTATTAGAAAGGGAATGGTGAATAAAACGGAAAATGTCATAATGCCTCTCTATCGCTCCATGGTGAGACCGCACCTTGAATACTGTGTACAATTCTGGTCGCCGCATCTGAAAAAAGATATAATTGCGATGGAGAAGGTACAGAGAAGGGCTACCAAAATGATAAAGGGAATGGAACAGCTCCCCTATGAGGAAAGACTAAAGAGGTTAGGACTTTTCAGCTTGGAGAAGAAATGGCTGAGGGGGGATATGATAGAGGTGTTTAAAATCATGAGAGGTCTAGAACGGGTAGATGTGAATCGGTTTTTTACTCTTTCGGATAATAGAAAAACTAGGGGGCACTCCATGAAGTTAGCATGTGGCACTTTTAAAACTAATCGGAGAAAGTTCTTTTTCACTCAACGCACAATTAAACTCTGGAATTTGTTACCAGAGGATGTGGTTAGTGCAGTTAGTATAGCTGTGTTTAAAAAAGGATTGGATAAGTTCTTGGACGAGAAGTCCATTACCTGCTATTAATTAAGTTGACTTATATTATAACCACTGCTATTATTGGCAACGTTAATATGGAATAGACTTAGTTTTTGGGTACTTGCCAGGTTCTTATGGCCTGGATTGGCCACTGTTGGAAACAGGATGCTGGGCTTGATGAACCCTTGGTCTGACCCAGTATGGCGTATTCTTATGTTCTTATTCTTAAGTAATGACTCTGAAGTTGATATTATCATCCATCTGGGAACCAACGACCTTGCTAGAAACAGCATCCAAGTTGAACAGAGAGATTTCCAGACTCTGGCAAAGCAGATCAGTCACATAGCGAAGACTATTGCCTTTTCTGAAGAGTTACTTGTTCATGGAAAGTGGAAAGAGAGGCTAAGCCATATAGATAACTTCAATGCATGGCTCAAAACTTGGTGTAAGGAGCAAAGTTTTGGATATATTGTGGTCTGTAGCCATGCATGTCCAAAATGGCTTACATTTGTCTGTATATAATACACAGGGTAAATTCTATCACAATATCCCCTTACATATACATCATACAATTCCCAGAGAATATTTCACACCTATGCCAAATTGTATACAAACTTTATTAATACATATAACACTCCTCACTCTACCTAGGCAATAAAATCTATCTATTCCACACATCAACAAAAGATCTTTGTTTCTCCCCTAACTCGGGGCTTCCTCAGGGACTAATTCGAGAAAGTGAAATATTCTCTGGGTATTGTATGTTACATTTGTCTGAGGCAGGAAAAAAGATCCTAAGTGAGCAATTTAAATCCTATGCCATAAAGCATTTAATCTAGAGGATGCGGGTGGCAGAAGGAAATTGGAATGTCACCCCCCAAATCTCAAAGAAATGGGTGAAGGGAATAACAAAAGTCAGATGATTAAGGCACAAAAGAAGTCCAAGAAGAGCAGTAACCTGAAGGAGAGAAGCTGGAAAGCTATGAGCACAAATGCTTGTAGTCTGGGCAATAAAATCCCAGACCTGCAGGCTCTAATGATGGAAGTGGATCTGGACATCGTTGCTGTTACAGAAACATGGTTTACGGAGTCATGTGAGTGGGATATAGCCATCCCGGGCTATAACTTATTAAGGAAGCACAGAGAGGTCAGGAAAGGGGGAGAAGTAGTGCTTTATGTCAGAAGCAATATCCAAGCAATTGAAATGCAGGGGACATGGGGTAGGAAAGAAGCATTATGGGCTAACCTAAAAAAAGATGATAAGGTTTCCATTTATATCAGTGTTGTCCTGTCAGACAAATCTGATTGATTTTTTTGATTGGATGACTAAAGAATTGAATAAAGGAAGAGCGTTCGATGTCATCTATTTAGATTTCAGCAAAGCTTTTGATACCATTCCTCATAGGCTTGTGAACAAACCCCATCATTCATCAAAAAGTGTTAATAATGCCCGTGATAAGAAAAAGGGGTGTGTTTATGGAAATGTTTGAGTTACTGTGTGGTGACTTATTGCTTTGCATTGGTATTATCATGCAGCACAGTAAATTTACCATGCTGTGTGCTAATCCCTATATTCTCTCACCCTAGCTTGATGGACTCTATAACAGGGTACCATCAAGCTAGGGTGAGATAACATAGTACCAAATTTCATCTTTGTGAGACTTTCCTCACTCCAAATGATGTCAAATCTTCACCAAGGTGTACTGTGCTGTTTGTACATCTCACTCTACATGCGAAACTGGCCCCTAAACCACCACCATCTCACCTCGACCTATTAGGTGGCCCTCCTATAGAGATATAAATAGGTGCTCACAGTGAGGCCCTCCCCAGAGGCTCTCTCTCTCTCTTTCCCCCCCCCCCCCCAAGCCTAGAAATGGCCAAAATGCAGTTCCAAAAATTTATCACAAATTGCATTATGGCCATTTTGGGCATATCGCACAGCTTAATGCCAGGGAAAAAGATGGAGTTATTTCTGGTGTTAAAATCATGTGATATTGCCCTAATTGAACTATTTCCCACCCAAAACTCCTCCTCGATCCCCCCCCCAAAAAAAAAATTTGCATTCACACTGTGAGCTACAGTGTTTTTCGCATGCGTTAACACATTATTGTGTGCGTTAACACCATGACACATTTTGATGAATGATACAGAAAATGAGAAGCTTCAGCGTGAGTGACAGGGTGGTAGTGGATTACAAACTGGTTGAATGATAGGAGACAGCGTGCAATGGTAAATGGAACCTACTCTGAAGAGACAGCTGTGTTAAGTGGAGTGGCTCAGGGATTGTTATTAGGACCGGTTCTGTTCAATATCTTTGTGAGCGACATTATGGATGGGATAGAAGGTAATGTTTGTCTATTTGCGGATGATATGAAGATCTACAAAAGAGTGGACATGCCGGAAGGAGTAGAGAGAATGAAAAGTGATTTATGAAGACTTGAAGAGTGGTCGACGATTTGGCAGCTGGGATTCAATGCCAAGAAGTGCAGAGTCATATCTGGGACACGATAATCCAAAAGAGTGTGGTATGAGATGGGGTGGGAAAGGCTGATGTGCATGGACCAAGAGCGGGATCTTGGGGTAATAGTTTCTGGTGATCTGAAGATGGCAATGCAATGTGAAAAGGCAATAGCTAAAACCAGAATAATGCTGGGCTGCATACAGAGAGGAATAACCAGTAAGAAAATGGAGGTGGTGATGCCCTTGTACAGGTCCTTGGTAAGGCCTCACTTGGAATATTGTGTTTAGTTCTGTAGCCCTTATCTCAAAAGGGATAGAGTCAGGATGGACGCGGTCCAGAGAAGGGCTACCAAAATGGTGTGGGTCAGTATCAGAAAACCTATGAGGAGAGACTGAAGGATAGGTGCAAGAGTGATATGATACAGACCTTCAGGTCCCTAAAAGGTTTTAATGATGTGCAAACATCAAACATTTTCCTTTGGAAAGAAATCAATAGAACTAGGAGACACGAAATGAAGCTCCAAGGAGGACGCCTCAGAACCAACATCAGAAAATATTTCTTCACAGAGAGGGTAGTGGATGCCTGGAATGCCCTTCCGGAGGAGGTGGTGAAAACCAAAACAGTAAAAGAATTAAAAAGGGCATGGGATAAATACTGTGGAACCGTAAAGGCTAAAGGATGGAAATGAAGAAAAGAGTGCATGGTGGTAACTTGATGATGCGGCAGTTATTACCCTTAACCAATAAGCCTTAATACTGTTAATGGAACTCAAACATTGCTCTCTGTTTCAACAGCACATCATAACAGGGAATTGGATTCAACAGCAATCAACGAGGGCTAGTGTGGGAAACTGAAAAGCATGTTGGGGGGGGGGGGGGGGGGGTAACGGGGAACTGGATTCAAACAGCAAACAACGAGAGGGCCCTGGGTCCTGACTGTTATGGTCTGAGAAACATATGAGCATGGGGGAACCTACACGGTACAGCACAAACTACCATAAACTTACTGGGCAGACTGGATGGACCATTTGGTCCTTTTCTGCCATCATTTCTATGTTTAACTGTTTCTATGTATAAATTAGAAGATAAACCTATGATCTGTTTTTATCTGCTTCGCAAACAGTTAGGTATTTGTCTCTCTCCATTATGTTGCTTTGAAATACTTTAGTTTTAAACTTTATTTTTAAATTTGATTCATTTTAAGTATTTCAATTTAGTAAACAATTTAGTTCAGATTCATTTCAGATAGCATTTTCTTAATTTTTCCTGAGTATTTGTGATTTTATATTGTATGTGTTTTGCTGGCTGTTTGTCTAGTATGGTCATATTGATTATATTGTTTATGCAGTGATATACTTTGCTTAACATGGATTATCCAATATAAGTCTAATATAAAAACATTTAAATAAGATAAATAAATAAAATTCAGTAAAATAACAGTCTCAGAAAGAGAATCCATCTATAAAAGGTAAACTGTAATCCAAACAGTGTATTTGCACCCAACTTGATCCGCAGATAACTAAGACTGCATTATAAATTTTTAAAAAGGGGACAACTCGAAAAGTTCAAGTGGTGATGGAGTTTAATATGTGCTCAGGATATGTAACACTGAAGTACCATTGGTGAAAGAGGCAAACAGTTCTAAGGAGCACAACCACCTGATGCAATCAGTACGAAAGGGAAATAATGGCACAAAAATATATGTCTGCCAAAACTTGGCACAAGTCCATTAAAACCAAAGTACGGCACAGGACATTAGAGCCTATTCAAGTCACATTTAATTAGCACTGAAGAGCTCAGTTCAGACATAATCGAGGCCTGAGGCACAACACAGTGATGGTGCCGAAGTGCAGCTCTGTATCGCAGGCTGGCGCATAATCGGTTATTGGCGCCAAAAGAACAGCGCAGTAGCTACATCAGTGCCAAAGGAATGATGCAGACATATTGGTGCTAAAGAGTAACACAGAAGCGTGACCTCTGAAAAACATTGCAGGTTAAAAAAAACCCGAGAGTTTTGAAATACAAATTCTCCTCCACATTGGCAGCCACTTTCCTATTCCACCTTAAGGCCATGGAGGATGATTAATCTGCTTCCTGAATAAGTCTAGCAGCACCACTGATACAATGCTATCCTTATTAAAGAGGTACTGTGGTTTGTACTAAACTTCCTCTGTATGTTGTTCCTGCATCTTTGCTTCCCTAGAGGTTGCTGCCATAAACTACAGTCCTCCTCATCACCTCAGATCTTCTTCTGCCAAGGCAGTTTCTATTTGGAAATAATTTCTCAGGTCACTGGTTTTAAATGCATCTCCCAGTGTAAATGAAAGGTTATCAGTTCATGGTTTTAATGACAGGAGAGGTGTCGGTCTTCAGAATTCTAGATTATCCGCTGTGTCTGACCAGGCAGAACCATTTCCAAGTACAATATTAATTCAAAAGAATGCAAATTACCTGGATTTAGAAAGAAAACATAAAATAGTTTAGCCTGCAAGAGAGTGTTCTTATTTTTTTTTATAATTTTTTATTTTACATTTTCTATTTACATTTTCAAGCAACCACAAGCAAAACAAAAGAAATTAAATTATAAAGAAATACAAAATACCAATGGTATTTATATAACAAACACAAAGAATATTGTCTATAAAGTCCATATCAGGGGAGGATACCAGGCACAACTTCAGGTATATTTATCTTAACAAGAAATATTTGGGATCAGATACAAAAAGCTTTTTTTTAATGATCGAATAAAGCTGAGGTTATTTAGTATTCATTCAGTAGCCAAAGGAGAATATCTGTACAAAGCTTTTTTTTTCATTCAAAAACTCAGAGAGCTGCTGTGGTATAAAGAACATAAAAGTATTACCCTGAAACTTAACAATACATTTACATGGGTATTTGAGCAAAAAGAAAGCCCCAGGTTGTATTACTTGGGATCTCAGTTGAAGAAATGATCTTCTCCTTGATTGGGTAGATCTTGCAATATCTGGTAAATACTAATCTTTATGTTGTGAATTAGTTGTTTTAGTGGACCCTTGGGCCGGCCTGCGGGAGACTGGGGAGAGATGGGGGCAGGCCGGGAGGCCGATACCAGGCAGGCAATGGACGGTGAGCTTCACCCAGGAAGCTGGTACTCCCCCAGGGGGAGCCCGTAGGAGCCCAGCTGCTTGGGACTTAGGGGATTCAACCCTGGAAGCCGGAACTCCCCCGGGAGGAGCCCGTAGGAGCCCGGCCACTGGGACTTAGGAGATCACGGAAGCTGGAACTGAAGCAGGCAGGCAGGGATCCAGAATCAGGCAGGAACTGAAGCAGGGCAGGTACTGGATCCAAGTTGGAACTGAAGCAGGACAGGTACTGGATCCAAGCTGAAACTGAAGCAGGACAGGTACTGGAACCAAGCTGAAACTGAAGCAGGACAGGTTACTGGAACCAGGCAAGCACTGAAGCAGGACAGGTACTGGAACCAAGCTGGAACTGAAGCAGGACAGGTTACTGGAACCAAGCAGAAACAAAGACAGGACTTGGACACAGAAGTGTAGCAAGTCTTAGGCAGGAACGGAGTTGCTAACGCAATAGCGCACTCCGGGGCTCGGAGCAACTGGGAATCGCAAGGAACCCCGTTGCAAGGCAAAGTTCTGGGCTCCGCGGCGGCCTTACATAGCCGCAGCGTCTGACGTCAGGGGTAAGGCGGCGCCTTCAGTGGCGGGAAAAGGCCTTCATAAGTGCGGCTGCTGCATGTGCGCGCGCCTAAGGAGATGGCGTCCAGGAAGGGTTTCTCGGTGGCGTCCCCCCCGCGGAGACGCCACAAAACAGGCCGCAGGCTCTCAGAGGCGGAACGGGACCAAGGAGGTAAGGACCGGGTCGTGACCGGGACCGCAACACTTTAAACCAAGAAAAAACTCAATTCAGTGTCTAAAATACAATCATAATATCCAGTCCTTGTCCGACTCTAATAAAAAAGAAACAATCAAAGTAGAAGGAGACACTTGATCTTTTTGAGTAGATTCCAAAAAATTTGTAAGATCCAGATCAGGAAATGCAGGGGTGAGAACTTGTAATCCTTTTCCCACATCTGAAGATGTCTTGTAAGGGGGGATATAATATACTCTTGACATCATTGGCAATGCTGTCTCAGGAATATCTCAGTTAAGTTCCTTTTTCACATGTCCCTTGGTGTCACCAGTGGATCCTTGGGAAAGTTTATACATCTGAGATTTTTCCCCCTTATCTGGTTTTCTAGTTGTTCTGTTTGTTTAATAGCATCTGATTCTCCAATATAATGCTCTTTTGAATTTTAAGAGAATCTTTCAATTGATCCTCCAAGAGTGAGCCTGCTTTTTTGCCCACCTCTGCCTCTTTCTCCAAATTTTTTACACAGGAATTCATTTGTTTTATAATGGTCACCAACAGATTTAATTGTAGAAATAAATTCTCGTTTAACTTCTGGATTGCATCCCAGATTGAGTCTAAGGACATTACTTGAGGTCTAACCAGTTCTTTCCCATGCTTTATAGTATCAAATAATAAGCCCTCACCTAGCTGCTGAATTCCAATACCGGCCTCAGCTCCTCCGGTTCCAGCAGGCTGTATTGAAGGCCTCACAGGGCCTCCAGGATCTCCCACACTCGTTTCATTTAGCAAATGTTGCTTACCTGATGTAACAGGTGTTCTCACAGGACAGCAGGATGTTAGTCCTCACAAATGGGTGACATCGAGGATGGAGCCCACCACGGAAAACTTCTGTCAAAGTTTAAACAGAACTTTGACTGGCCCCTACTGGGCATGCCCAGCAAGGCACTGACCCTGCAGCCAGCAGGGGTCTCCCTTCAGTCTGATTTTCAAAGCTACAGGCAGTGCCTAGAAAGTAAGAATAAAACGAACCCAACACCGCGGGGAGGCGGGCGGGTTTCGTGAGGACTAACATCCTGCTGTCCTGTGAGAACACCTGTTACATCAGGTAAGAAACATTTGCTTTCTCACAGGACAAGCAGGATGGTTGTCCTCACAAATGGGTGAGTACCGAGCTGAGGATGTCCCGACTTGCACCAAATGTACCCAACGGTGTGCAGCAGGCACAATAAGTGAGGAGAAATTTGGGAAAGGGCATCCGCACCCAACCGGGTAGGTGGAAGGGTGTTGGTACATCAGGTTGGAAAAAGGTTACGCAAGACAGACTGGCCGAAGATGGAGTCCTGTCTTCCAGCCTTGTCCAAACAATAATGGGCTGCAAAGGTATGGAGAGAACTCCAGGTTGCAGCTTTGCAGATGTCAGGAAGCGGCACCGATCGAAGGTGTGCCACTGACGTCGCCATGGCCCTCACAGAGTGTGCTTTAACACGGTCTTGAAAAGGAATGCCAGCTTGCTCATAGCAAAAAGAAATGCAGTCCGCCAACCAGGAAGAAAGAGCCTGCTTACCCACAGGTTGTCCCAACTTATTAGGATGGAAAGAGACGAATAATTGAGTGCTCTTCCTATGGGAAACTGTACGGTCTAGGTAAAAAGCTAGAGCTCGTTTACAGTCTAGGGTATGCAGGGTCTGCTCTCCAGAGTTGGAGTGGGGTCTGGGAAAAAAGATAGGTAGTATGATGGATTGATTGATATGAAACTCAGAAACTACCTTAGGTAAAAATTTAGGGTGAGTGCGGAGTACCGCGCGGTCCTGCAGGAGCTTAGTGTAAGGCGGATAGGTAACTAGGGCCTGTAATTCACTAACCCTGCGAGCTGAAGTAATAGCCAAAAGGAATAACACTTTCCAAGTGAGATATTTAAAGTCACAGGAGTGCAGAGGTTCGAAAGGAGGTTTCATAAGACGACCAAGAACCAGGTTAAGGTCCCAGGATGGGGCCGGAGGACGCAAGGGCGGCTTTAGATGGAGCAAGCCCTTAAGAAAGCGTGTTACTAGGGGTTGTACTGAAATAGGATTACCCCCAATACCCTTATGGAAGGCGGCTACCGCACTGACATGCATTCTGATAGAAGAGGTTTTAAGACCTGATTCAGAGAGATGCCATAAATAGTCCAAGAATTTGGAGATTGGACAGGAAAGGGGATCAAGGGACTGAGAAGTGCACCATGATGTGTACCTTTTCCATTTGTATGAGTAAGACTTTCTTGTGGAAGGCTTTCGTGAAGCTATCAGGACCCGAGAAACGGAATCTGAAAGGTTGAAAGGCTGAAGGACTAACCTTTCAACATCCATGCCGTCAGGGACAAGACTTGGAGGTTGGGATGGAGGAGGCATCCGTCGTTTTGAGTGAGCAGATGCGGGTCCTTTCCCAGAGGAATGTGCCTGCGGATGGAGAGATCCTGGAGTATTGGAAACCATACTTGGCGTGGCCAGTAAGGTGCTATCAGGATCATGGTTCCTCCGTCCTGGCGTAGCTTCACGAGAGTCTTTGACACAAGAGGGAGTGGAGGGAATGCATAGAGCAGACCGGTTGTCCACTTGAGGGAGAATGCATCCCTCGGCCGAGAGTGCTGGCTCCGAATGAGAGAGCAGTAATCGTCCACTTTGTGGTTCTGAGGGGACGCAAAGAGGTCTATGCGGGGAGAACCCCACTTGTGAAACAGAGAGGTCGCTACCAGAGGATCGAGTGACCACTCGTGTGGTTGGAAGACACGGCTCAGCTGGTCTGCCAATACATTGTCTACTCCCGGCAGGTAAGTGGCCCTGAGGTACATGGAGTGGGAGAGGGCTTCCGCCCAGATCTGCGCAGCTTCCTGACACAGAAGGAAGGAGCCTGTGCCTCCCTGCTTGTTTATGTACCACATGGCCACTTGGTTGTCCGTCTGGATTAAGATTATCTGATGAAAGAGATGATCTTTGAAAGTGCGGAGCGCATAGCGGATTGCTCGAAGTTCCAGGAAATTGATCTGGTGTTCGGCTTCCTCTTTGGACCATAACCCTTGGGTTTGAAAGTCGTCCACATGGGCTCCCCAACCGATGTGAGAAGCGTCGGTGGTTAGGATTACTTGCGGATCCGGTGGAAGAAAGGGTAAGCCCTGAAGGAGGTTGACCTGAGTCGTCCACCAGGTTAAGGATAGGCGCAGCGCTTGTGTGACTGTGACTATGGAGGACAGAGGCTGAAAAGCTTGAATCCATTGGTGTCGTAGAGTCCATTGTGTTACTCTCATGGCTAGTCGGGTCATGGGAGTGACTTGAACCGAGGATGCCATGTGCCCTAGGAGAATGAGGAACTGGCGAGCCGTGGCAGTGTTCTGAGACTGGAGCTGGCGAGCCAGGGACATTAGGGTGTGGACCCTCTGAAGAGGAAGGTAAGCCTTTGCCTGTAAGGTGTCCAAGTCTGCCCCAATGAAGGATAAGGTTTGAGACGGGACTAAGCAAGATTTCTCGTAATTGACGAGAAACCCTAAGGAAAGGAGTGTTTGAATTGTCAATTTTAGGGAGGATTGAGCTATCTGTTGGGTGGAGGCCCTGATTAGCCAATCGTCCAGGTATGGGTAGACGTGGACACCTTCCTTCCTTAGGAATGCTGCTACCACTACGAGACATTTGGTAAAGACTCGTGGGGCAGAAGCTAGACCGAAAGGGAGGACACGGTATTAATAATGGTCGTGGCCTACTAGAAACCGCGGATATTTGCGATGGGATTGTGTGATCGCAATGTGGGTATAAGCGTCCTTGAGGTCGAGAGAGCACAGCCAATCCCCTCTTTGTAGCAGAGGGAGCAGCGCGCCTAGGGTTACCATTTTGAACTTCTCTTTTTGAAGGTATTTGTTGAGGGCTCGAAGGTCCAAAATGGGACGTAGTCCCCCTGATTTCTTTGGTATTAGGAAGTATCTGGAATAGAATCCCTTGCCTCGTTGAGAGGGAGGAACGGGTTCTATAGCATTTGATTGTAGAAGAAGGGATACTTCCTGTTGTAATTGAGCCAAATGGGTGGATAGACTCCACGCTTGAAGAGGCGGGGAGTCTGCCGGAAGAGTTATGAAGTTGAGGTGGTAACCCTGTGCGATAATTGTTAGCACCCACTGATCTGAGGTGATCTGCAACCAAGGTTGTAGAAAATGGTACAGTCGACCTCCTACAGGGATGTCCGGAAGAGGGGTTTGGCATGTGTTCCCTACAGGGGAGTCAAAGGCCAGCCGCAGGCCCAGGAGGAGGGGCTACAGTAGGCCTTTGTTTCCTAGGCTGACGCGGCTGAGGCCTAGTAGAGGATCGAGCTGGACGAGGCCTGGCCGATGGAGGGTAATAACGGCGTGGTCGAAAGAATGACTTCTTAGAGTCTTT
Organism: Rhinatrema bivittatum; assembly: GCF_901001135.1. Taxonomy (NCBI): domain Eukaryota; kingdom Metazoa; phylum Chordata; class Amphibia; order Gymnophiona; family Rhinatrematidae; genus Rhinatrema; species Rhinatrema bivittatum. The sequence goes on from NC_042620.1 coordinate 120,270,896, forward strand.
CTTTTGCGGTTGCTTGGAGGTCAGCTCAGGTGGGACAGATGAGAGTTGTTTTCAACGTCTCATGGTGGTCTTTTAACTCCGCCACAATCTGCTGAATTTGCTCTCCAAACAAATTATCGCCTAAGCAGGGTAAATCAGCAAGACGATCCTGAACCTCTGGGCGAAGGTTGGATGATTTTAACCAAGCCCAACGTCTGGCTGAGATGGCTGTGGCTGAAACTTTTGTGGAAGCATCGAATATGTCGTAGGCAGTCCTAATCTCGTGCTTCCCTGCCTCAAATCCCTTGTGAAGAAGGGCTTGAAGCTGCGGTTGGTATTGGTCTGGCAACGTGTCAGCATAGTCTTGCATCTGCTTAAGGATGGCTCTGTTGTACTGAGTCATGTAAAGTTGATATGAAGCTATGCGTGAAATCAACATAGCTCCATGATAGACTTTCCGTCCAACACTATCTAGGAACTTGTTGTCCCTGGTAGGTGGGGTAGAAGAGTGTGGCTTAAGACGCTTGGCCTTCTTCTGCGCGGACTCAACCACAACAGAGCGATGATCCAGTTGAGGTTTTTGGAAACCTGGTGCTGACTGGACAAGGTAGGTGGAGTCAGCTTTTTTGTTAACTGGGGACACTGATGAAGGAGATTCCCAGTTTTTCTTGAGCAGATCCAAAAACACCTGGTGTATAGGGATGGAAGCGATGATTTTTGGAGCATCCAGAAATTGAAGGAGTTCCATCATCTGGTGTCTGTCATCAGCTTCAGATTGTAGTTGAAAAGGTACAACTTCTGACATCTCTTTCACAAAATTAATGAAAGATAGATCCTCAGAAGGAGATCTTTTTCTACTCTCTGTAGGAGATGGTGGCGAAGGCAAATCTGTGTCAGAAGATGTATCATCATCATCACCCCAGGTATCGTAGGGATCAAGTGGGGCTTGTAGCCCTGATGGACCTGGCTGAGGCTCTGAAGGCATCGATGGAAACCGAGGTGGAATCAGTGCCGTAGGTGGAACCAGAAATGGCATCGATGGCTTCGGTGCTGCCGATGGAATCGGTGCCTGGCGTGGAATGGATGGAACCGAAGGATATATCGGTGGAGATATACCAGAAGGCACCGATGGAACCACCCCGGAAGGGGGAATCCGGAACGGTGTTTCTCCTGCTGATGAAAATCCAGTCGGAGACGGTGGTGTTGTCGATGGTACTGGAATCACCGATGGAAGGGCCGTCATGAGCACCTCCATGCGGCTCAGTAGCGGTGCTAGCGCTTGTATCAACGGCTCGGTGGTCGGTTCCCTCCTCGGTGGCGAAGCCGGTGCCGGTGTCGGGGGCGGCACTGGAACCGGTGCCGGAGACGGTGCCGATGGAGGTTGCAATTTCTTCATCGCTTTCTCGATGGCCTCCTGGACCAGCCGGTCCAGTTCTGCCCGGAGACCAGGGGTAACCATACCCGGCTCGACGGGGGAGGGAGGCTGAGGCAGGGCTGGAGGGACCACCGTAACCGGTGGGATCACGGCCCCCGCACCCCGGGAGGGTGAGGGTTTCCTCGATGCCGGCGAACGAGACATGGAGGGTGTCCGGTCTGTTCGCGGCTTCTTTGTCGGTGGCTCGGCTTGAGCAGAGGTCGATGGCTGTGGATCCTCTACAGGCCGAGACTTGTGCCGTCGATGGCGGTGCTTTTCCTTCTGATCCCCTCGCCCATCCGGGGAAGGGACGGGAGTCGACGGCCGAGAAGCGATCGATGGCGGACGGTCACCGGAGGGTTGACGATGATGGTACAACTTCGACGGTGCCGGTTCCGATGACGTCGATGCTATCGATGGCGTTGGGGTGGGTGCATGGAAGAGGAGCCCCATCTTCTCCATCCTGGCTTTGCGACCCTTGGGTGTCATTAAGGCACATTTGGTGCAAGTCAGGACATCATGCTCACTACCCAAACACATTACACAAACCCTGTGGGGGTCTGTGATGGACATAGTCCGGGTACAATCCGGACAACGGCGGAACCCCGTTGCCATGGCCTGAAGCCAAAATTTAGGCTGGGGATCGGTAAGTGCCAACAGGCCTCAAGGGCCAAAATCGACGGTAGTCGATGGAAAAAGGCAAAAAACTTACCGGGTTCCGTAAGATGACTAAAAATTTGTCGAAGGGAGACCCCTGAGGGGCAAATTTTCTTAGGAAATTAACTTCCAAATTCCTGTCAGGAACGTGGTTAGAGAGCTCCTTTCACCGCGTGGCAACTGCTGCGCGGAAAAAAGAAGACTGAAGGGAGACCCCTGCTGGCTGCAGGGTCAGTGCCTTGCTGGGCATGCCCAGTAGGGGCCAGTCAAAGTTCTGTTTAAACTTTGACAGAAGTTTTCCGTGGTGGGCTCCATCCTCGATGTCACCCATTTGTGAGGACAACCATCCTGCTTGTCCTGTGAGAAACATTGGCAATAACTTCCTCCTTCATCTCCAGTCATTAAGGAAATCGAAACCGAGTGCCTCGCCACCGCCAGGTTATCCGGAGGTCTTTAATCCTCCAGGGACAAAGTTGTCTGGAGCTCATGCAGGGGAGCGGTTTCAACTTCCTCCCACTCCTCCTGCTGCGAGCCTTCTCCCAGAGTACTTGTGTTTCTGATGACATGAGCGTCCATTGGTTCTAAATTAGGAAGAGCCGAGGAGACAGGCTGAGCTACTCATTCCTTAGCTCGCCCTTTCCTCACTATATGCGGCATTGCTAAAGTTTCAGGTAACAAACCGACAGAGCAGTCTCACTCTCGTCCGCTCCGATCCGCCATCTTGGCTCCTCCCAAGAGAGTGTTCTTTAATGAAAGGGTTAAGAAGGAGTTTATCATTTCAATAAACCTCCAAAGCAAGTCTTGGTAGTATCAATGTACCTTCCATTTTTGTATATATGCATTAGATTGTGCTTAACATTATTTTTCTATAACAATAGTAAAATAGATAAATAAATAATTTAAAATAAATACCACATCCACTAGGGAAAGATACCGGAATGTTGTGCTTAACAAAGGACATAACACTCCAATTAACAACTCCTATATCATGGACATGACCTCATTATAGGTTGATGATAGTCAATAATCTTATATCAGAGAAGAAACTCTGTGCATAGTATGGGGCTACTTTCATCAATATTAATTTCAAAACATCAGTTATAGAAATCTTGATCAAAGAAAGGTGTGGATTAAACCATCAGAGCTCAAAGTGCTCATTTACAAAATAAAGAAAAAAGCTGAAACCCCTTGCTTCTCAGTAAAACTGTTTGGAGACACAGTACAAGAAACAATTGCACCCCTAACAGATGAAAATCCCCTCTCCTACCCTTATCTGCTCAAATGAGTCATTCCTTACAGAGAAGCTTCACACAATAAACTGTAAGGTAAGGCAGAGAGATTTCTATGCGACAATGCCTCAGCAGTGGCATGTGTAATAAAGTATGGCGGAATCTACAGTCAAAGGATATCTGAAATCACAAAATATTATTTCCTGAACTTCATATTAAGTGAAGTAAAAAATTTACAGGCCAGTTTCTGAATCCATAATCTTCTTGATCCAGTCAAGCAGGAGCTCCTTTAGGAATTGTATCAGTTTTAATCAAAATTTACAAATTGCAAATATGACACAGTTTTCCTGCAGATGCAAGGATTGAGGTATTGATAGGATAGTTGCACTAATACAGACCTGGCCAAATGGGAACTTGATGTATATGTTTTTCCTACATGTCCCCTTGTTGGGACATACTTTTTAAAAAAAAAAAAGCATAGGTGTTACTTGTGGGATAGATTTAGGGATACTTGTGGGATAGATTTGGCACAAGCAGCCTTATTATGCATGTCTAATAAGATTAAGATCAATCATTCTCTAGATTTTCTAGGAATCAAAGGTCTTCTAATCTAAGGCACAATATCATTGGTGGATCAATTTCCATTTTTATCTTGCAACATGACTCTAGTGAAGTTAAGTTTACTTAAGAAAGACCATTTGTCCTTCGGCTATCAATCATACAATAATAATAATAATAAACTTCAATAGCATATATTCATGTGTGACAGTCTTTTGAATCATATTGTAATGCTTCATCAAATTGATCTAGGCATGCAGATATTTCTGCTATTTTATCCTTTCTTCAAAAAGGGTCTAGAAAAAGTTTAGCACACAGTTAAATAAAGATGCAGCTATCTGTAATATCATATAATAAAGGAAGAATCAGAGGAATCTCTGATCCACAAAGTGAGTTAAAGCCAAAGAATACCCTGAAGAGCGATGTTATCCACAATGGGTTCTAAATTTGTTCATGAAGACTTTATTAACGGCACCTTTTTAATTCTATTTGAAAATCAACAATTAAAGATCTTAACTTAAAAACAGTTATTCTAATGACAAATACTTCAGAAATATATATTACAGTAATACAAGTATTGTCTTATAGAGTTCCATTTTAAATTAATCTGCCAATTCAGGTACAATTAATCCAGTTTCTTCTTATTAGCCAGAAGTGATATTTACTTTCCTTTTCAATCAGACAAAAGTAATATTTGAATTTTTAAAGTAGAGTGTGTGGGAAAGATTAGTCCTTAAGGTACTTAAAAGTAAGCAGAACTTTACTGAGATATTAAGAAGTCACAAATTCTTTTTCAAGAAAATCAGATAAATTGTCCATTTTATTTGGAGGAGCATAAAAAGTTTGATGACATCCAAATCAACCATAGCAGGTTGGACAAAGAAGATAAGTACAGCACATATGTTAAAAGAAAATCAGGCTCTAAAGCAATCACAGCCTGTTCAACTAGAATACAATCATCTTCTACATGGTCCACGTTACATTCATTATCAAAATATTACATATTGAGTGTTCTCGTAAAAAAGAGCACTGCTTATAAAGCAAGCATTCTAAAAGCAGATTTAATATACTCCCACCCAGAATAATTGGGCTTTGGTACTTCCTAATCATTCTGGACTGGTGTAGCAGAAAGAAAAGGAAGGAGAAATTTACACTTACCTGATAATTTCCTTTCTTTTATTTCTGCTACCCTAGCCCAGAAACCAATCTGGGAAGAGATAAACACAATTAATTAATTAATTAATTAATTAGTTTCATAATTATTGTCTTCAAAAATTTGAAAGAGGATTTACCATTCCAAAAGAAAATTTCTGTTTTGAATATATGGACTTTTCCATAGTTTTCAGTATATTTTGGCAGAGGAATACTGATTCAAACCGGTCTGTACCCAGCTGATATGGCAGTGATATGACAGATTATTTAAAAAAAATTTTATGCCTCCATTTGCTGGATGAGGAAATAATCCAATCATTCCGGACTGGTGTAGCAAAAATAAAGGAAAGGAAATTAGCTAAGTATACATTTCTCGTTCATTCTCTTCCTAATAATTCCTAACCCTCTATTTTCCTTTTTGACTGCTGCTATACACTGAGCTAAGAATTTCAATATACAATATTATCTTTGAAGGCACCTAGATTCCTTTCCCATAGGGTAACTTCTAATTTGGAACCTAACATCATGTAACTGTAGTTTGTATTATTTTTCCCTATATGCCTCCCTTTGCACTTGTCCACATTAAATTTCATCTGCAATTTGAGTACCCAGTCTCCCAGTTTCACAAGGGCCTGCAATTTCTCACACTCTGCTTTGTGATTTGACAACTTGGAATAACTTTGTGTCACCTGGAGGAGTAGCCTAGTGGTTAGAGCAGCAGGCTATAAACCAAGAACCAAGGCTTCAAATCCCACTGTTCTTCTGTGTGACCTTGGGCAAGTTACTTTACCCTCTGTTGCTTCTAGTACAAACCTTCAACCTCCAGATGTCAAGGAAACCCCTTGATGTGCGGTTGCTATTAATAGACCAACTACTCTGTGGCTGGCCTGTTTCATTAGCTCCCATATTTTATTCTTTTATTACCTTTTACAAATTTCTTTTATCCAACTTTAATTTTGCAATTTTTCAATTGTTTGTGCTTTTATTTTCTCATTATGCGGTCTGATCCACCATGCACTTGTACAAGTCCTTTATCGGGTACTTATCTTGTCTTCAAAATGCTGGTTGCTGCCGCTATTGATGGGTTCAGTGCCGCTTGCCCGACAATGGTCATGTTTCGGCAGCACTCTGCCTGCTTCAGGGGCCGCGGGAAGATCCTCTAATATGTCCAAATTATGGGTCCACCATCAAAAAAAATTATGTGCTTTTTTGATGGTGGACCCATAATTTGGACACATTAGAGGATTTTCCCTCGGCCCCTGAAGCAGGCAGAGTACTGCCGAAACATGGCCATTGTCGGGCAAGCGGCACTGAACCCATCAATAGCGGCAGCAACCAGCATTTTGAAGACAAGATAAGTACCCGATAAAGGACTTGTACAAGTGCATGGTGGGTCAGACCGCATAATGGGAAAATAAAAGCACAAACAATTGAAAAATTGCAAAATTAAAGTTGGATAAAAGAAATTTGTAAAAGATAATAAAAGAATAAAATATGGGAGCTATTGAAACAGGCCAGCCACAGAGCGGTTGGTCTATTAATAGCAACCACACAAAAACCACGCATCAAGGGGTTTCCTTGACATCTGGAGGTTGAAGAATTGTTATATAAAGTAAACGAGGTTGGTTGGTGTCTAGTACAAACCTAGCTTATAAACTTTCTAGAGATGGGGAAATACTAGAGTACCTGAATATAATCTGATTTGAAGTGCCTCAAAGCAGAATATAAATAAATTTGATAATTTCACTCATTGTTCACTTTTCCAGATTATTTAAAAATTGTTAAAAAACAGCAGTCCCAGTACAGATTCCTGGGGCATTCCATTATTTACCTTCCTCCATTGAGAAAACCGACTATTTAGGCCTATTCTCTGTTTCCAATCTTTTAACCAGTTTGCAATCCACTACAGGACATTGCCTTCTATCCCATGACTTTTTAATTTCCTGAGGAGTCTCTTATGAGGGATTTTGTCAAATGCCTTCTGAAAATCGAAATACACTATATCCATTGGCTCACCTTTATCCATGTTTATTAAACTCTTCATAAAAATGCAGCAGCTTGGTGAGGCAAGACTTCTTTTGGGTAAATCTATGTTCTCTGTATCCCATTAAAACATGTCTATCTATATGTTCTATAATTTTATTTTTTAGAATAGTTTCTATGATTCTTCCCAGCACAGACATCAGGCGCACCAGTCTATAGTTTTCTGGTTCATCCCTGGAGCCCTTTTTAAAAATTGGTGTTATATTGGCTATCCTCCAAACTTCAGGTACAATGGAGAAATTACTTACCTGATAATTTCGTTTTCCTTAGTGTAGACAGGTGGACTCAGGACCAATGGGTATTGTGCTCTCCTGATAGAGGATGGGAGACGGAGTCAGATTTCAATTCTGATGTCAGCCTACATACACCCATGCAGCATGCTTAGCTCTTCAGTATTCTCCTCGAAAAGCCAGTGTGGATATGTGTTGCTTGATACTTGATTACACTTGAGTATACCTGATTAACTTTGAACAGGTTCAACTGATTATATATATAAAAACATTTTGGCACTGGAGACTGCCGGTGCACTGAAACAATAAACGCCGACACCTAGATAACTGCGGGTGTCTTAACGTAGAGGTAGGCTTACCCGTACAGTCTCAAGATTGATATCCGAGGTTCTCTATTTCTGGAGCAGCCGTGGGCAGGATGCTGAGTCCATCTGTCTACACTAAGGAAAACGAAATTATCAGGTAAGTAATTTCTCCTTTTCCTAGCGTGTAGCCAGATGGACTCAGGACCAATGGGATGTACAAAAGCTACTCCCCTATCGGGTGGGAGGCTGCCCATGGCCCACTTAGTGCTGCCCTTGTGAAGGCTGTATACTCCCTGGCTTGGACATCCAGGCGGTAGAACCTGGAGAAGGTGTGTAGGGAGGACCATGTTGCCGCCCGACAGATCTCGGCTGGCAAAAGCAGCCTGGTTTCAGCCCAGGAGACTGCCTGGGCCCTTGTAGAATGCACCTTGACCTGTAGAGGTAGTGGTTTTCCTGCCTCTATGTAGGCAGCATTAATGACTTCTTTGATCCAGCGGGCTATGGTCGCCCGTGATGCCACTTCCCCTTGTTTCTTCCTGCTGTGAAGGATGAACAGGTGATCAGTTTTGCGCAAGGCTTCCAATCTCTTGAGGTATCGGACTAGGATTCTGCCGTCATTCAGGTGGCGAAGGAGGCGTGAGTCTTCCGAATCTCTTCGTTCATCTGGTGATGATAAGGATATGGTCTGGTTCATATGGAACTGGGAAACCACTTTCGGAAGGAATGATGGTACCATACACAGCTGTATGGTGCCTGGGGTGAACCTGAGGAACGGTTATTGATAGGATAGTGCTTGAAGTTCGGAGATGCGCCGAGCTGAGCATATTGCGATCAAGAATGCAGTCTTTAAGGTCAAGAGGCGTAGAGACAGGCCGCTTGTTGGTCTGAAGGACTCCCCTGCTGGGAAGTCTAATACTAGGTTGAGGTTCCATATAGACACCGGCCACTTTAGAGGTGCGCAGAGTTGTTTAACTCCTTTCAGGAAGCGAGACACATCAGGATGAGTTGATAGTTTGTTGCCGTCCGCTTCGGACCTGAAACAGGCCAGTGCAGCAACTTGAACCTTGAGGGAGTTGAGAGACAACCTCTTCTGCATGCCATTCTGTAGGAATTCTAGGATCGTGAGAATCTTGGCTGTCCTCGGAAGGAGGGTGCAGTCTTCACACCAGGCTTCAAATACTCTCCAGATCCGTATGTAAGACAGATATGTGGAGAACTTGCATGCTCGGAGAATGGTGTCAATCACGGCTTTTGAGTAGCCGCGCTTCTTTAGGTTAGTCCTCTCAAGGGCCATACCATAAGAGAGAATCGAGACAGGTCTTCATGGAAGATCGGTCCCTGCTGAAGAAGGTCCATGTATGGCGGTAGACGCAAAGGATTCCCCGCATGTCCGCGTACCATGGTCTTCTTGGCCAATCTGGAGCAACTAGTAGGACTAGTCCCCTGTGGTGCTCTGTCTTGTGAATGACCCTGCCCAGTAGCAGCCAGGATGGGAAGGCATACAGGAGGTCTTCCTCTGACCAGTTCTGGATGAGAGTGATGATTCCTTGAGACTGTGGTTCTCGTCTGCGGCTGAAGAATATGGGGACTTGGGCATTGTGATGAGTTGCTAGGAGGTCCATGGCTGGGGGACCCCATCGATTCACTATCATCTGGAAGGCTGTGTCTGCCAGCGACCATTCCCCCAGGTCTAGGCTCTCTCTGCTGAGGTAATCTGCTGAGATGTTGTCTTTTCCTGCGATGTGGGAGGCCGAAATCTCTTGCAGGTTTGTTTCTGCCCACTCCATGAGAGGGTCTATTTCCAGAGACACCTGCTGGCTCCTGGTTCCTCCATGGCGGTTGATGTAGGCCACGGTTGTGGCGTTGTCCAACATGACTCTGACAGACTCGCCTCGGAGTCTGTGGCTGAATCGTAGGCAGGCTAGTATGACCGCTCGAGCTACCAGGCGGTTTATGTTCCATTCCACTTCTTCTTTGTTCCATTGTCCCTGGGCTGTTAGTTCCTGTCAGTGGGCTCCCCACCCTCGCAGACTCGCGTCCATGGTGAGCAAGATCCACTTTGGTGCAGATAGGTTTACACCTCTGCTTAGGTGTTCTTCTTCATTGAAGCTGATGCCGAACATCTGTCGGTAGCTGGAGGCGAATTGAGGACCCTGGATTCCATCGTGACAATAGGGAGTGTTGTAGTGGTCGCATATGGGCCCTTGCCCACAGAACAACTTCCAGAGTTGAAGTCATGAGGCCGAGGACTTGAAGGTAGTCCCATACCTTGGGGCGAACCGAGTTCAACAGGTTTCGCAATTGACCCATCAGTTTCCTTCTCTTTGGAGGGGGAAGGTAGATCTTGTCCAGCTTGGTATCGAACCGGACTCTCAGGTATTCTAGTGACTGGGAGGGCTGTAGGCAGCTCTTGGCTGTGTTCATGACCCACTCGAGCTTTTGTAGTAAGTTCTTGACGCTGGTGGTCACGTGGTGACTCTCCTCCGGAGACTTTGCTCTGATCAGCCAATCATCCATCTAAGGATGTACCAGAACTCCTTCTTTCCTCAGTGCAGCCGCTACTACCACCATAATTTTGGTGAAGGTTCTGGGAGTGGTGGCTAGTCCGAAGGGTAGCACTCGAAATTGGTAATGATTGCCCAGTATCGCAAAGCGCAGGAAGTGCTGGTGGTACTGATGGACCAGGATGTGAAGGTAGGCTTCGGATAGGTCTAGGGAGGTTAAGAATTCTCCCGGTTGCACTGCCATTATAATGGAGCGTAGGGTTTCCATGCGGAAGTGTTGTACCTTCAGGTAACGGTTGACGGCCTTGAGGTCCAGGATGGGTCGGAATGTTCCTTCTTTCTTGGGAACGATAAAATAGATGGAATAGTGATCAGTATTTTGTTGAGACGTAGGCACCGGAGTTATTGCCTTCAGGCTGAGTAGTCTTGCTAGCGTGGTTTCCACTGCCAGTCTCTTGGACTGGGAGTGGCACGGTGATCTCATAAATTTGTCTGGGGGGATGCTTTGGAATTCCAGGGCATACCCCTCTCGAATGATAGTTAGGACCCATTTGTCCGATGTTTCTTCGACCCACCTTTGGTAGAAGAGGGTAAGTCTGCCCCCTATGTCTTCTTCCTGTGGATGGGTCTGCATCTTCTCATTGTGGGGCACGGCCGGAGCCTGCTCCTGAGCTTGCTCCTATCTTAACGTGCTTGTTCCGAAAGGACTGAAACCTTCCTGAAGTGCTAGGTGCTTGGGATTGTGTGTTCCTGTAAGGTTTAAAATGCCTTGGTTCTTCGGGGAGAGGAGCGCTAATATGTTCTTTTGTTCCTGTCTTCAGGTAATCGGGGTACTGGAGATTCGCCCCATTTGTTGGCTAACTTCTCCAGTTCACTTCCAAACAGGAGAGATCCTTTCAAAGGCATTTTTGTGAGATTCACCTTGGAAGTCGCATCAGCCGACCAGTTTCGGAGCCATAATTGTCTTCTGGCCACCACTGTGGCGGCGACACCCCTGGATGATGTGCGCACGAGGTCAGCGGTAGCATCAGTGAGGAAGAAGACCGCAGGTTCCATCGCTTCTCCGGGCATAGTAGCGTTTCTGGAGAGGATCAAACAGGAACGTGCCACCAAGGCGCTGCAGGAGGCAATTTGTAGCGTCATTGCTGAGACAACAAATGACTGCTTAAGGATGGCTTCCAGCCTTCTATCTTGGGTGTCCTTCAGTGCCGCTCCTCCCTCCACAGGGATTGTGGTGTGTTTTGAGACACCATAGATCATAGCATCCACTTTAGGGAAGAACAGAAGTTCCTTGGCCGTGGGTTCCAGCGGGTAAAGGGCTTCTAGTGCCTGTCCCCCTTTAAAACTGGCCTCTGGAGCATTCCATTCCAGGTCAATCAGTTCCTTGATGGGTTCCAACATAGGAAAATAGCATGAGGCTTTATGGAGGTACACCAACATGGGATTCTTTTTAGGTTCCAATGTAGGGTCCGTGCCTGGGAGACCTGAGGGCTGGTAATTTGTCTTTGTGGAAGAATCAGAGCATGGTCTGGTATGGCTCCATCCCTAGGGGATTTCCCCTTCTTCCAGGGAGTCGGTTTCCTCCTCTGAGGTGTCTGGATCCCCATCCGGGATTATCTTGGATAGGAGAGGCATGTCTCGAGAGCCTCGGGAGGTGCTGGGAAGGACTTGTGCTTCCAGCAGAGTTTGAGGCAAGTGGACAGCCAGGGCTGGTTGCGCCTAGACAAAGGTTTGCAGCCCTTTGAAAAATTCCACCCAGGAGAAGGTTCCTGGGTCCATGTTGATGCCAGGAGGGGTTGTAGTGGAAGCCCCGGAGGAACTTTCCTGTGGGGGCGCCAAATTGGACATAGTTAGGTCCGGGGTGCCATCATCAGTGGTTCCGGATCCCTCTCCTGGCTGTGGGAGGTCTTGATTTGGTTCTCCCTGGTTCTGTTCGCACTGCTGGCACAGGAGGGATTCTAATTCAGGCTGCGCAGCTCTCAAGTGGCAGGCTGGGCAAAGAAAGGGTCCCTTGGCCTTCTTGGATGGTGGTGCCATTATTTGTGCACGTATAAGGCTTAAAAAATTGTCCGTGCGAGAGATATGCGCGTGGATGCTCTTAGTTGTGTGCATTGGGAGCACAGAAGTTATGCGCAGTAGGTATGCACAAGTTATGCGTGTAGGCGGCGGATTTTGTGCACGTGGCACAGTTATGTGCGCAGTTGTGCGTGCAGCCTAGTTGTGCGCGCCGCTATGCGCACAACATGTTGTGCGAGCAGTTAAGCGTATATCCCTACAGACGCGCTCAAGTTAGGTGCCTCGGGCCTCTGGCCTGCTCCGTGTGTACCGACGGCGAGGGGGGAAGATGGCGCCGATGACCCCGGCAACAAGATGGCGGCCCCCCGGAGGGTCTCCACGTGTGTGGACCCACAACTAGATCGGGGCCTAGCCAGAAGAAGGCTGCTCAACCCGATTTAAACCTCGTCAGAGGAAGGTCGGTACGACTGTTCGAGCCTTGGAGACCGGAGACTTAGAAGAAAAGGTTTCTACCTTACCTGGTCTCGGCACTTACCAATCGCATGCCGGGTGGTCTCCAGCTGCAGGTTGGAGAGGGAAATACCTTCACCCCCATGCTCAAATCTGCACCCGCTACCTTTCAACCACCCTGGGAGCAACGTCCACGCCAGGAATCATCCGGCGGACTAAGGCTCACCTCTGAGGGATATCGAATCGACCTCAGGAAAGTCTTGACTGGGGGAGGGACCATTAGGTTTCACCGCAGGAGAAGCAGGGCTCTCTTCTTAAAGGTAAATTTTCTTTCTTCTTTCTTGTAAATGTTACACTATTCTCTTTTGGATAGTGTCCGCATCTGCTATGGGAGACGGAGAAATACTGAAGAGCTAAGCATGCTGCACAGATATATGTAGGCTGACGTCAGGAGAGCACAATACCCATTGGTCCTGAGTCCATCTGGCTACACGCTAGGAAATAGGCGATTTTAATTATACTTACAAATAGTAATAGGTCTGCAAATTCATTTTTTAGTTCTTTGAGAATTCTGAGGTGTAATCCATCTAGTCCAGGTGATTTGCTATTCTTTAGCTTGTCAATTTTCCTTATTACATCTTTCAGATTCATCATGATTTGTTCCATCATTAAATACAATTTCCAGCATGGGTTTCTCCCCATCCTCCTCCTCAGTAAACACCAAAGCAAAGAATTCATTTAGGCTTTCTACTATGGCCTTGTTTTCCCTAAGTGCCCTTTTTACTCTTTGATCATCTAATGGTCCAATCAATTCCTCACAGGCTTCCTGCTTTATATGTACTTTAAAACAATTGGATTATGAGTTTTTGCCTTTACTCCAAACTTCTTTTCAAGTTCTCTTTTTGCCTGCCTTATCAATGTTTAGTATCTAACTTGCCAGTGCTTATGCCTTTTCTTATTTTCTTCATTTGGATCCTTTTCACTACCTTCTCTAGGAGACATTCTTTTCATCCACAACCCTCTCTGTGAAAAAACATTTTCTGATGTTGTTCCTTAGTTTGCTTCCTTGCAGTTTCAGTCTGTGACCCCTAGATTTACAACTTCCTTTCCATAGGAAAAGGTTTAATTGTACATTAATATCTTTCAGGTATTATAATGTCTGTATTGTATCCCCCAGTCTCTTCTTTAGGGTTTACATGTGTAAGTCCTGATGTCTAGTTTCATATGATTTTTGGTGCAGTCCCCACACCATTTTGGTTGCCTTTCTCTGAACTACCTCTAAGCTACTTCTGTCCTTTTTTAGATACAGCCTTCAGAACTGAACACAGTAATCCAGGTGAAGTAGGACAGAGAGGTTGGGGGAGATAGAAGAGGTGGAAGAGAGTGGGGCAATAAGGAGGAAATAGGTAAAAACTTTCAGATAGTTGTAACTAAAGATTCATGGTACTGTAGCACAATTGGGTACAGTTTTGGTTGAGCTAGAAACTATAAAAGAGCAGAAGCAAAGCTAGAAAGGAAAGAGGTTACTCTCTCCTTCAAAAATAATATAGTGATATGTTTTAGCACAATACTCCACTGGGAGCTTTTTTTGAATCAAATATATGGAAGAGCTAGCTTTAAAAGATTATTCTTTAAATCTGAATATTGCCAATTGCATGAAATATTCTGGTAGTTATTGTTTTACATTTTTGTGAGGCCTGTATTTACGTACCAGGAAGTTTAGCAGTATATCAGTGTTACACTGGCATTTTTATAAATGCGAGATAATTATATGCAATTGGAGACATTAATATGTATTCATGACACTGGAAATCTTGAAATGGTTGGATAGTGTAATATGCTAATATGATGCTGACACTTTTTTTTAAATGTGTGATTATATAAAAATAGGATAACTGTCTTATGTTTAATCTGTCAAATTGATGGTATATTTCTGTTTGTGATCCACTTTGGGGTGGCTGCCAGGAAAGGCAACAAAGAAATCTTAAATATTAAACCTCAAAATAGTTGTAGTGTTCTTTTGTATAATTCAGCTGACTGTATCTTAACAGATTTTTGTTTGTATAAGTGTGTATAGTATCGTTCACCTTAAATAGTGCAAGGAAATGATTAATTATATGGAAAAAAAAACCTGAAAAACTCAAATGATGTGTATCCTAAAGGAATAAAATGTCATCTAGTTATAGATAGCCACCAATATTCTTAATATTCAGCAGTTTTCACGCTGCACTTGTAACAATTTGACCTACATGGTGAACATATGCAACCATTAACATGATAAAACAGAAGCAAGTCAACGCAGTAGGATGTTTCTCTTCAATCCTGATTCTTGTTAATGATTCCTCAACTCTCTATGGCAGCAAACTATTCTTCTTTAATATATGTTTCTAATATTGTACTGAAACGGAGCTCTATTTCCTGCTTTTTATTTAGGTCCCTTTGTGAATATGGAAATGGCATGCCCTCAGCTAGTCCTGTGAAATCATGTACAGCAGTCAAAAATACCTCACTCGTTTTTTTACGGTACTTGTAGATGTCTATCATTTGAGACCAGTGACTTCCTCAGTTTTACACAAGTCCAGTTCTCTCTTTATTTGCTCCTGGTTTACATAAACCTTGTCGTGTGTAATGCTGGGGACCAGAACCTTTGCTGAGTTATTTCTGTCTAACAGATCTTTTCCACTGTAGGTAGCAATGAAAAATAACTATCCAGGATTTCAGTTTTGCCCTCATCCCCAAACAATATGTATTCCTTAATCTGTGCATTTCTCTTATCATCCTTTTGTTATTAATACCGGTAGAGAGGACAGAGGCCAAGGTGGTATAGGCTGCAAGTTATGAGGATAACTTTCAAACAAATGCACGTGGCAGCATATGCGCACATAAATGGCCATGAGTATATCTATGCTACTATTTTATAACCCACGTATGATATACGTGTATTTTATAAAGTAGACATATCTATCCCGCATTATACATATGTATGTAGGCTTACACGCTTATACATGCAACGCATTGAAAGAACGTAAATCAATGCACTGAATGCAAATACTTTTACTACCATTTGAAAAATATACGTGCTTATTTTACACGCCAAAAAAACATAAGACTTACCTGCATATAATGGGATTTACATGGGTAAGTTGCAATATTTTAAAACATGCACATGACAAAGAAACTACCAGTTTAACCAAATAGTCCACCTGTTCGCCCAGTCCTTCTCCAGGACATCAAGACCCTTCTGGATCTTTTGCCTGAACTCCCCCTGGTTCACCCACATCTCCCACCAACCCACCGCACCAATAATGCACATTAAACATGTTTAATATTACATATGCTAGATTATTAGGTGTAAAATTGCACAAGTAAATTGGTAAATCTACATACATAAATGTCATAAAATAGCAACTTACAAATGTAAATGTTGGGCCCACCCTAGACTGTCTCCCAGACTACTTACCTGATAATTTCCTTTCCTCTAAGGAAGGCAGGTCAGTCCACACAAGTGGATTATGCACATCTACAAGCAGATGGAGATGGAGTAAAAGCTGACATCATGGACATATAGCACCACCCTGACATCACCCCACCAGTATTCTCTGGAAAAGCCAAACTGTGGACAAACTGGTTATACGAGAACATGATTATTAACAGTTAACCAGTCATGTTTCTACCCAATCAAGAACACAGAGCTCAACAAAAAGCATTAACATGCACTAATTTAAGGGACTGGTTATGTCACTTACCAGTCCTTCAACGAATGAACAGAATTAACAGTCTGCATCGTCCGCAAGAAGAGACGAACGAAAAGCAAGTAGGCAGCTGAGGGCAGGTTGTAGATTGACCTCTGCACTCAGGCAGATCAGTCCACACAAGTGGGATGAATCTAATCTACTCCTGAACAGAGCAGGAGGCTGCACACATGAAGGCTCTGCCCTTCGGAGCCCAAAGATCCAAGCAACAATGCTTGGGAAAATGTACAAGGAATATCCATTGCTGCCCGGGAAATCTTAGAAGGAAGGCATAACCAACTCTCCACACCTGATACCACCAGAGATCTAGCGGAACGCACTCTAAGTTACTTAGAGAAATCTCGGCATCCGAGTTATTGGTGCCCGTTTTGTCAGATCCCTTTATCTCCACCATGAAGCATAAACAATTCAATCCAACTACCTGAAAGAGCCAGAAAACTGCAAGTATCTCATCTGATGCCATTTGACATCCAAGGCACGCAAAAAACGAGAGCCACTTTCATCACTAACCCCCTCTAGCACGGAAAAGGAAATAGAGCGAGTCAACTGAAACTCCTGAAACACTGTCAGCAAGAAGGAAGGCACAGCCTTAAATGGTACCACCCCCGGAGTCACACACAAGCCAGCTTATGGCAAGAAGATCTCGCAGCACGGAAATCCAATGTGCTGAACAGAGAAAAAAACTGCCTGCAAGGTAAGTAGCTGCAAGGAACATCCACACAATGGACAAAAGGTGGGACTTGCCAAAGTCAAGACTAGATCAAGGTTCCACAGCAGCACTGGTAGCCGCAAGGGAGGCCAAAAATAGTTAACTTCCTTCAAGAACCAGGACACCTCCGGTTTGACAAAGACTCGCCCTCTGTAACAAGTGAGAGTTGCTACCTGAACCTTCAGGGTGGTAAAGACCAAGCCTTTAAGCCAATCTTCCAGCAGGAAATTCCAAAAGGAAAGAAAAATTTCCCTGAGAGGGCGAGGACCCCGCTCCTCACTCCAGACCTGGAAGGTCTCAGACTCTAACATAAGCCAGAGAGACAGAACACTTTGCTGCCCGGAGCAAATGGGAAATCACTGCAGAAGAATAACCACACTTCAGCAACCAAACCCTCTCAAGGGCCAAACCATAAGGCAAAATTGAACTGGATCATTGAGTGAAAGGGACCCTGGAGCAACCAATCTGTCCTGAATGCAAGCTGAGAGCACTGCCCACTGGCAGCCTCTGTAGATCAGCAAACATGGTCTCCAGAGCCAATCTGTAGATATCAGAAATACGATTACGGTCTGGCTAGCAATTTTATAAAGATGCTGTCTATCTATGTTCCTGATGGACAGGCTTACAATATCCTACCCCGTGGCCACACCTGAATGGGAGCACCAATATTTTGCACTCTCGGACCGCCGACTGAAGAATTGTGGTATACCTAGATGAATGATGTAGACTACTGTCTATGCATTGTCTGATAGAACTGCGACTGGACAAGCTTCCAGCCACTCGGTGAAGCACATAAATGCCAGTCGGACTCCATGTGCTGCTAATTCCTCATAGGGAGCCCCATAACTCATCAGATTCACATCTGATATGAGAACCATGCAGCCCAGTGTCTCCAGGGAAATCCCCTCCTTGAGCTGATCCACCTGTTGTCACTAGTACAACTGGACCCTCACTGGCAGGAGCAAGTAAAACCACACTATGCACTTCTGTGACCACAGTTGCCACCAGGAGAGCAACACATGCTGAAAAGGCCGCAACAGTGCTTACTGACCAGGGACAATTTCCCAAATTGGCCGTCATCGACCCCAGGAATTGAACAAATACTTCAACTACGACTCTCCAGCAGAATTAGTCTGCCCCGTTCCACACTGGCAACATGCCGAAATACTCCAGCATCTGAGATGACTGTAAATTGGGTAGATATTTGCCTCCTTTGTGCAGAGACGCCATTACTACCACCATGATCATGAGGAAGGTTCATGTGTGCATCCACCAACCTGAAGGACAATGCCTGAAAACGATAATGATGTCTCAGAATGGCCAAGTGCAGGAAATGCTGATGTTCCTGGCAAATGCAAATGATATAACACACAGGAGAAAAATCAATGGAAAAATCATTTTCCACTGATTTTTCTTGTGTTCTAACATTGAAATTCCCAGGCAAAATAAAATAAAAACTGAAAACAAACGTCCCTACTTATATTGGGGTATTTCTCCTTTGGCACAGTCTTCCAGAAATGAAGAACTCCATCTTTTAGAACAAGCTTACAGTATATCTGTCATAAGAACATAAGATATGTCATACTGGGTCAGACCAAGGATCCATCAAATCCAGTATCCTGTTTCCAATAGTGGCCAATCCAAGTCACAAGTACCTGGCAAGTACCCAAACATAAGATAAATCACAAACTTCTATTGTTCATTAATTACTGTAATAGCAGTTTATGGATTTTTCCTCTAGGACCTTATCCAAACCTTTTTTAAATCCAGTTACACTAACTGCTGAGACCACATCCTCTGGCGATGAATTTCAGAGCTTAACTATGCGCTGAGTGAAAAAGAATGTTATTCAATTTGTTTTAAATGAGCTACTTGCTAACTTAATGGAGTGTCCCCTGGTCCTTCTATTATCTGAGAGAATAAATAACCGATTTACTGTTATGTTTTGTAAAAATGTGAACCCCTGGGCCGAGGTGAGAGGTGTCTCCGCCCATAGGAATGAGCCCTGTGAGCCTCTCCATCAGTAGGCACGATCTCAGCGATGTCAGACACCTGATTTCTTTGGAATGAGAAAATAGCGTGAGTAGAACCCTCTGCCCTGCTGTGCCCAGGGAACAAGTTCCACAGCCCTGGCACCCAGAAGGGTAGACAGTTCTGACTCTAGAAGACTTGTGTGATCTTTTTGCATCCATAGTGGATTGGGTGGTGAATCTGGGGGTACCATGAGGAAGTTTAGATGGTATCCCTGAGTTATGATGGATATAACCCATTGGTCTGTGGTAATGTTGAGCGAGTTGATTATGAAGTTGTGATTCGATCTACTACTGGCAAATCTGGATCTGGATTTGTGGAGAGGCTGCTGTTCTCTGGATAGGTCTCAAAATCCAGAGGCCTGGCCTGATTGCAGTGGTGGCTGAGGACTGGATGTCTTGGGCTGTCGAGGATGTGCTCTCTGAGACAGCCTGGTTGGCCTCATGCAAGATTTTTATTTTTTTATTTATTTATTATTTTTATATACCGACATTCATCTCAATTGAGATATCACACCGGTTTACATTCAGGTACTGTAGGTATTTCTCTATCCCCAGAGGGCTTACAATCTAAGTTTTTTGTACCTGAGGCAATGGAGGGTAAAGTGACTTGCCCAAGGTCACAAGGAGTGACAGCGGGACTTGAACCTTGGTCTCCTGGTTCATAGTCCAGTGCTCTAACCACTAGGCTATTCCTCCTCCCTCAGATGTAGGTGGGTAGTATCTGCGTGGGCGATAAAATGGTTTTCTAGGGTCCCTTCTGGTGGATCTTCTTGTAGAGGAAGGGGCCTCAGTAGTAACTGTGGATAATTGCCGCAGGGTCTCATTATGGTCTTTTAGTTGAGCCACTACGTCTTGTATCTTGTCTCCCAATAGGTTTTCACTGGTACATGGCAAATCAGGAAGTTTGTCTTGGACTTCAGGTCTCAAGTCAGATGCTTTCAGCCAGGCCCACCTCCTGGTGCTGATTCCTGTTGCCAACAAGCGAGAGACTGTTTGAAAGGAGTCATAAGCAGCACGAACTTCATGTTTCCCAGCCTCAAGGCCTTTCTGTAGTATGGCGTTGAGACTATCTTGCTGTTGTTGGGGAAGAGAGTCGGCTATTCCCTGAACCTGCTTCCAGAGATTCCTTTGATACTGTGTCATGTAAAGTTGGTATGCAGCTATGCATGTGATGTGAATCTCCGTGCGGAGTTAGCAACTGATGTGAATCTGCTGTGATCTCCGTGAGGAGATAGCAATCTGTTGTCAAAGCTCTGTAGAGAAAGCTGGGAGTTAGCAATCTATCAGATAGCTCTGTTGTTAAAGCTGGTATTTAGCAATCTGTAGTTATTTAGATTAGTTGTGGGTGGATCCTTGGACCAGTGGCAGGTGAACACGCCCTCGGGGGAAATCCCGAGAGGAACCACTGGTCAGGCTTAGTGTAGGAAACAGACACACACTGGTTCTTTTATTAGACAATATGGTAAACCACCAGAGGTGGCAGTAGTGAGCTGGAAGCACCCGGCTGGGCTGTAGTCCCTCAGGTATTGGAACAATGATCCCAGGGTGGCTGAGCTGTAGAGAAACTAAGATAGTAAGTAGGCAGTATATGCAGAGTTCTGGAACAAGTCCTTGATGGTAACACTCACACAATAGTCTCTTAAGGCAGCCCAGGAGTTGGTATGCATTAGGCCCTCGAGGAGCGAGCACCTGGTTCCAGGGAATGCTCTGAGAGATAGATACAGACACACTGATGTTAAGCAACAAAGACTTCTTAGAAGCAATATATTAAACCACCAAAAGTGGCAGTAGTGAGCTGGAAGCGCCCGGCTGGGCTGTAGTCCCTCAGGTATTGGAACAGCAATCCCAGGGTGGCTGAGCTGTAGAGAAACTAAGACAGTGAGTAGGCAGTATATGCAGAGTTCTGGAACGAGTCCTTGATGGTAACACTCACACTATAGTCTCTTAAGGCAGTCCAGAAGATGGTATACATTAGGCCCTCAAGGAGCGAGAACCTGGACCCAGGGAAAACTCAGAGAGATAGATGGAAGCTCACAATGTTGTAAGCAGCAATGACTTCTTAGCAGACGTGGTATTCAGGAGCAAGTCCAGGATGTGGGCCCTCGAGGAGCGAGTACCAGTTCCGGACTGCGACCTGCAAAGAAAAAGAGAGTGTGAGGCCCCCGAGGAGCGGGTACCTCTAGTGAAGTCCAAGGAGGCAGAGTAGCTAGGGTCGCGGAGAGCGAATCCCATCCGCGCATGCGCGCGCACCCTTAGGCATCTGGTCAACATGGCGGCTTGCAGCATCGAGCCAGTCTGGGATCGCTGGAGGAGGACGGCCTGGAGACGCTGCAGCAGCTAGCCTTCCATCAACCCCAAATGGAGTCGCCAACGAGGTAAGGTGGGTGGAGCAGAGACATTGGACAGCGACGGACACAACGGCATGACACTAGCATAGAGCCCTGAAAAATCTTGTGACCTGATCTATCAAGGAATTTTTGGTCTTTGCCAGGAGGTGTTGAAGAGTGAGGTCGCAGTCTTCTGGCCTTCTTCTGTGCGGACTCAACTACCACCGACTGATGGGGTAGTTGAGGCTTTTGGAATCCAGGAATATGTTGGACCAGATAAGTTGCATCTGTCCTCTTATTCACTGGCTGGACTGCACAAGGATGCTCCCAGAGACGATGTTGGAGATCCACTAGCACTTCGCGGACAGGGATAGCCATAACTTCTTTCGGAGCATCAACAAATTGGAGAACTTCCAATGTTTTATGGCGTGTGTCCTCCTCTGTAATCAGGTCAAAGGAGATTGTCTCTGACATCTCCCTTACAAAATTAGCAAAGGAGAGATCTTCTGGGGGATATTTTCTCCTTTCTTCCAGAGGAGATGTTTCTAATAAGATGTCCTCCATGGATGTGTCAGTGTCAACATCTTCCCATGTGTCAGAAAAGGTCTCTTAGTCGAGATCCTGAGGAAGGGAAGAAGGTTGGTACTGTAGGATGTGTTGGCACCGATGGATCCTTCGATGGCCTCGATGGAAGATGCAGTGGCACCGATGTGGGTTTCGGTGGCATCGAAGACATCGAGGGGAAATGTGGGCCTCTCGGTCCCGAGAGCCCTGATGGACCAGGCATCGGTTCCAGCATTGGTGGAATCGGTGTTGAAAGGGGACTGGAGTCCGTGCCTTCGTCTTCTGAGGACCCCGGAATGGGAATCGGGGCTTTCAGAGACTTTGCGGGTTGCTTTGGCATCGGTGGCCCAGGTTGTGTCTCCAGTCTGGTTAACAATGGTGCAAATATCGATGGCTCAGGTGTCGGTGTCAGTATGGGGGCCGGCATTGATGGCTGTAGGTCTCAGAGAGCATCGAGCACTGTCTGGCGGATGAAACCGGCCAGTTCCTCCCTGAAAGCTGGTGTAGATATCGCAGCTACAGGGGGAGGCAGGCTAGACGCTACTCGCACCTCCACAGGGACCTGTGGGGGGGTCAGTACTTGGCACCGATATCTGTGGGGATCGCCTTGGTTTCTCGGGTGGAGAGGGGGTTAAAGGCTCCTCTACCCATGTCCTCTTCGCAATCAGCTCAATAGCCATCGAGGCCAATGCAGTGTTGGTGCCGGTGTCGGTGCTTCCCTCGGTGCTTGATCCAATCTTTCTCTGGTACCGAGGAAGATGATACGGATGTCTTAGATAGAGTCGGTGACGGACAGTCACCGCTACCCTGGTGCTCCTGGAGAGGTTTGATGACTAATTTCTTCGATGCTCCTGCCGGTGACGATTGGGTGGAAGTCGATGGAGTCAACTTGATTTTAAACAGGGTCTCCATCTTGTCGAGGCGAGCCTACCTACCCTTCGGAGTCATCTGGGCACAACTTGGGCAGTGAGAAACGTCATGTGATGAGCCGAGGCACAGCACACAGACATCATGTGGGTTGGCAATTGACATGGTACGGGGGCACTCTGGACATTTTCTGAAACCTGTTGCCATGATGGCAGAGGTTGAGGCCCAAAAATGGTTGATGGCCTGCAGACACCAAAAAAGGTAGGGACAGGAACCGACCGGGTACAGTGAATCTTTACTCACCGAGCGATGAAAAACAATATCGCGATGGGAGACCCCTATGAGGGAACTTTTTACTGAAGTAATCTTCAAGTTTTTTCCGTGAGGAAAATTTTGTGAGAGAGTTCTCACAGAGCTCCTAACCGCGAGGCAAACTGCAGCGCGGAAAAAAGAAGACTGAAGGGAGACCCCTGTGGCTACAGGGATTATGGCATGCTGGGCATGCTCAGTATGCCAGTCAAAAGTTCTAGAAACTGTGACAGAAATGTTTTCTGTGATAGGGCTCCATCCAGTGACGTCACCCACATGTGAGGACTACCAACCTGCTTGTCCTGGGAGAAATAAAAACACAACTTCTGTTTTTTGTCTGCCTTTCTAACTACCTATTTAATACAAACACAAGCCTCCTATGTGGGACTGTGTCAAAAGCTTTGCTGAAATCCAAGTAGATCACATTGAGCGCTCTTCCTTGATCCAATTCTTTAGTCACCCAATCAAAAAAATCAATCAGATTTGTCTGATAGGAACTTCCCCTGGTGAATCCATAAGGCCTCAGATACAGCAGTCCTCCTGTCTGTAGATAGTTCACTATTCGTTCCTTCAGCAGAGTATCCATTAAATTTTCCCACCACTGAGGTGAGGCTAAACAGCCTGTAGTTTCCAGCCTCCTTTCTGCTACCACTCTTGTGAAGCAGGACCACCATCGCTCTTCTCCAATCATTCAGCACCACTCCAGTTTCCAGGGATCTATTGAACAGGTCATGCAGTGGACTCAACATATATCTGAGCCCCCTCAGTATCCTGGGATGAACCTCAACCGGCCCCTCAGCCATGTCCACTTTCAGTTTTTCTAGCTCTTCCCATACATTCTCTTGTGTAAACAGAGTTTCATCTACCCCATCTCCATCTACAGTCTTGTCAACCAGTAATGGTCCTTCTCCAGGGACTTCTTTAGTGAACACCGAACTGAAGTATTTGTTTAGTATTTCCGCCATTTCTTCATCTCTCTCCACACAGTGCTCATCATCTTTCAATTTCACTATACCACTTTGGGCCTCCCTTCTTTCTCTGATATAACTGAAAAATGTTTTGTCTCCTCTCTTTACCTCTTTGGCAATTCTTTCTTCTGCTTGACTTTTAGCTTTCCTGATTTCTTTCTTCGTCTCCCTCGTTTTTAACAGATATTCTTCCTTGTGTTCCTTTTTTTGAGACCCTTTATACTTCTCAAATGCTGTTCTTTTTTCAGCCAGCTCCTTAGAGAACCAGATTGGTTTCTTTTTCCTCTTACTCTTCTTTACATTCCTAACATATAGATTTGTTGCCTTTGTAATAGCTCCCTTTATTTTGGCCCACTGTTGTTCCACCTCACCCATTTTCTTCTAGTCTTCTTCCAGGTACATCCCCATTTTGACAAAGTCCGTGTTTGTGAAATTCAAAACTTTGTGTGGCTTCTCTATATCCTATTTGCGATATCGAACTATACCATCTGATGATCACTACTGCTTCTGCAGATAGCAGCCCTTTGTTCTATAAAAAATTACAAACTCAGTTATTTCAATGCACGCTAGCCTGGAGTCTAAAACCACTAGCTAGATTGAATAGATACAGATTTCAAAACATGGAGCAACAGGAAATATAGGAAAAAAGAGAACAATGTTAGAAGGAAATCAGTCTATAATATGGTTAGCAAATTAAACTTCTCTGGTCACAAACACAGGTATGTATGTCTCTGGAAAGGCACCTGAATAATTATTTCTCTATTATTTAAATTACTTCTTAATCAACCCCTAGAAAGCCTTGTGAGTCACCACATCCAACTGGCCATGGTTCAGTCAAATTCTGTTGAACAGGGTGCTAAAATTCAGTTTTTAGAATCTTAGAATTCATCTTTTCAAGACTTTAAAATATCTGCTGTTAAGGATAGTGCTCTGATCCATCGGCATTTGGAAATGATTGAGAATAGACTTGTATACTAATTTGTGTATTCTTAATTTTCCAAAGACCACTCTTATTTCTCCTACAGAGTGGGTAAAGAAATATCTGATGGAAGGTTTTGGCGTGACCAAGGAATCTCTTCCACTTTTAACAAAGGCTTATTATTTACTCTTTAAGGACAAGGAAGAGCTTGAAAGGAGAGATAATTCTTCCCCTGTAATAAATAGCCTTACTATTACTAATTTTCTAGAGCAGTCCACTGAAGAAATTCAGGAAAGAGCCACTTTATTGGTTTCATGTTCTTCCAAGGTAGAAACAAATCTAATTTTGAGGAGATTTTTCAGTAATCGAAATTATTCTTTCATGGGTCAAAAAGTATGAATCCTCTCAGATGTATGGAAACAGGAGGAAATAATTACTTCAATATAGAGATGCAATTTTAGCACTGGGAGGGTTCTTTTTTTCTTTGATATCCAGCTAACTGCAATGTTGTGCTTTCAAGTCAAAATTATATATTTTTTTAACCTAGTCAGCTGAAAATTTTCCTTGATAATAAGACTGTTAATCCTTCTGTTAGGTTTTGTAGGTTTCAGGGACCCTTGGTCCGAGGTGAGAGTTGACTCTCCCTGAGGGGTTGAGCCCCACAGGGCCCCACCGTCGGGAGGCGAGGTGGAATGGAAACACAGGCATTGCAATACGCCTCCTTTCTCCTGGGCTGTGGCCCAGGAGAAAGGAGGCGTAGACGAGTTGTCTGCGTCACAGCCACGTGATCGCAGACACCTGCAATGAGGCAATACCGCAGGGTGCCCCAAGGAGCGGGGTTTGAGAAAACCGTCCAAAGTATTGCAATGCCAGGCAGGTCAGGAGACAGGATAGACCAGAGGAAGGATCTCAAAGGCAGAGATGCACAGGGCAGGCCCAAGGAGTGGGGAAGCGTGGAGACAGGCTCTCTGATGTAGTAAGGAAGGACCCACAAAGCAGGATGGTAAGCAGTCTAGAAAAGCCATGAATGTGAAAAAACAAAACAAGACTGTAGCCTTGGAAAAGATTTTATTCAATTGGATATGATCAGCCCGACTCTGGCCAAAGTTTCACCTTTTATGGCTGCGTCAGGGGCTCTTGATTATTAGTAAATTGTGGATACATATCCAAGCAACTCTATGATTAAGGGTTGTATCTTGTTTAGTCACTTGTAGGTTGAGCCAGTGGCTATGCCCACGTACCTTTAAAGATCTCTTCAAAAAGAGAGTAACATTTTTCATTCAGTGGTATCAGGAGTGTTAAGCGAAACTTTGGCCAGAGTCAGGCTGATCATATCCAATTGAATAAAATCTTTTCCGAGGCTACGGTCTTGTTTTGTTTTTTCACATTCTCTGGTGTAGTAATGCTGAGGCTGTCCCGAGGAGCGGGGAAGCGTAGAGACAGGATCTCTGGAGTAGTAGCACTGGGACCACCCCGAGGAGGGGGGAGGCGTAGAGACTGAATGTCTGGTATGGTAATGCTGATGCTACCCCGAGGAACGGGGAAGCATGGAGACAGGAACTCCGGTGTGGTAACGCTGAGGCTACCCCGAGGAGCGGGGAAGCGTAGAGACAGGAACTCCGGTGTGGTAACGCTGAGGCTACCCCGAGAAGCGGGGAAGCGTAGAGACAGGAACTCCGGTGTGGTAACGCCGAGGCTACCCCGAGGAGCGGGGAAGCATAGAGACAGGAACTCCGGTGTGGTAACGCCGAGGCTACCCCGAGGAGCGGGGAAGCGTAGAGACAGAAACTCCGGTGTGGTAACGCTGAGGCTACCCCGAGGAGCGGGGAAGCCTCGGGGTAGCCTCGGCTACCCTGAGGTAGACAGGTATCCCGTTGTGGTAACGCTGAGGCTACCCCGAGGAGCGGGGAAGCGTAGAGACAGGAACTCCGGTGTTGTAACACCGAGGCTACCCCGAGGAGCGGGGAAGCGTAGAGACAGGAACTCCGGTGTGGTAACGCCGAGGCTACCCCAAGGAGCGGGGAAGCGTAGCAACAGGAACTCCGGTGTGGTAACGCCGAGGCTACCCCGAGGAGCGGGGAAGTGTAGAGACAGGAACTCCGGTGTGGTAATGCTGAGGCTACCCCGAGGAGCGGGGAAGCGTAGAGACAGGAATCCTGTTATGGTAACGCTGAGGCTACACCGAGGAGCGGGAAAGCGTAGCGAAAGGATCTCTGGTGAAATAGCGCTAAGGCTACCCCTAGGAGCAGGGCAATGCAGGACAAGGTCGCGGAACGGAAGCGCAGAGCAGGTCCCTGAGGAGCGGGTACCCAGAGCCAGTGTCCAAGGTTGAAGAGCAAGGATCCAAGGCAGGAACCGCAGATCCGGAGAATGGTACAAGCACCACAGGAGCTCAGGGAACTTGTTGCCATGTTGGTTAGCGTAGGCCAAAGGAGGTGCTTAAATATCTCAGACTTGTGATGTCATTAGCCAGAGATGCCCCTGGAGTTCCCACCATAGGGCCTTTAAACGGAGGCCAGGTGACACGCGCGCGCACGCCTAGGAGGCCCAGAGTCGGCATGTAGGTCGGCGGCGTCCCAGTTGCCATGTGGAGTCCTAAAAGCCAGGAGGAACGCGGCAGTAGTGGCAAATCACAGCACGAGCTTACCAGGAGTGGAGAGCAGGGCAATTCATGACATGAGTTGGATCGCCCACAGCCGACGGTCATAACACCTTCCACATCTACCCCTGATATATGTCACTAAATAGATAAATTTAACTTTAAATTAGCTTTCTGAACAGTGTGTTTTTCTTGTATATTTCTTTTTTCTTCATTTTGTATCTGCCACCTGATCTCCATTCTTCATTATGGACTAGATTTGGGTATTTTGGTTGTTTATTACCATGTTTTATTTTTTCTCTTAATATGAATATGGTATCAATCCTTATTTCTGTAAAGTGTTTATTGCTTGTATTTGTTTTTGAAAATATAAAGAGAGTATCCAGGAGACAGGCAGTGGTCAGAAGCAGACGGCTATCAAGAGAGTATCCAGGAGTCAGGCTGTGGTCAATACCAGGTATCCGTTCGAAAAGAGAGGTGAGATGGATATGGAGGATATAAGAACATAAGACTTGCATTCTGGGTCAGACCAATGGTCCATCAAGCCCAGTATCCTTTTTCCAACATGGGCCAAGCCAGGTCACAAGTTCCTGGATTTCAGCAACTCTCCCTTAATAATTGTTAATGGACTTTTCCTCCAGGAACTTGTCCAAATCTTTTTTAAACGCAGCTATACTAATAGCTTTCACCACATCCTCTGGCAACAAATTCCAGAGCTTAATTATGCATTGGGTACAAAAATATTTTCTTTTATTAGTTTTAAATATATTATTTATTTATTTATTTATTTATTGGTTTTTATATACCGCCGCTCATCAGAGATATCACGTCGGTGTACATAGAACAAAAATACGCAGTTGCGTGTACATATAACAGAATAATAATAGCTGAATTCAACAATAAATTAAAACAGTAAAATACAATATAAAGAAAGAACAACTTATTTAACGGAATATTAGATAGTAATATAGAGTAAAATAAATGTGATTGCATAAATGAATCTAGTATTAAGGCTAAAAAACTAGGGGTATGGGAGGGGTGGGGAGCAAAATGGAACAGGAGCAAAAAAGGGGAGCAAAATGGAACAGGAAGGGAAGAGAAAGGGTAAGGAAGGAAAGGGTTATATACATATGTACAAAGGGCAAAATCAATGGATATAAGGGAGTAACAATAGTACTAGAATGACTAGAAGAGGAGGGCATAGTTAAATTAAAGGTGAGAGAAAAAGTGTAGAGATAAGATGAAAGATTGGCAGACTAAGAAAAGGGAGTAATAGGAGTTAAGAGAGATCATGAAAGTTAGAAACATATTAGAAACAGGAGAGTTAAGGGGAACACGGAAAAATCAAGTGTAGGCTTTAGTAAAAAGCCATGTCTTGAGCTTTTGCTTGAATGTCTTGGAGGACAGTTCAAGGCGTAGGTCAGTGGGCATAGTATTCCATAGTGTAGGGCCAGCTATGGAAATGGCACGAGCTTTGGTGGATGCATATTTAAATAGTTTAGGTAATGGGGTTTGTAGAGTAGCAATATAGGGATTTCTAATAGGCCTATTAGAATTATTGAATTGAAAGGTGTTGGAGGGCCAATTCATTTCTGGGTTGTGGAGGGCTTTGTGAATGAGTGATAATATCTTGTATTGTATACGGTAGTGGACAGGGAGCCAGTGTAATTTCTTAAGTATGGGAGTAATGTGTTCCCTTGTAGGTGTATTCGTGAGAATGCGAGCTGTCGTATTTTGTAGGATTTGTAGTGGGTTTATGGAATTTTTAGGCAGACCTAATAGTAACGCGTTACAATAGTCAATTTTCGAAAAGACCATAGATTGTAACACAGTACGAAAGTCAGAGAAGTGAAGTAGTGGTTTAATTTTTTTGAGTGTGTGGATCTTAAAGAAACACTCCTTAAGAGTGGAATTAATAAATTTTTTGAGGGACATTTGATCATCTAATAGTACTCCAAGATCTCGGACTTGTTGAGAAAATTGTGTGTGTGGTGGAATAGTATGTAGTAGGGGAGTAGCATGTAGGGGGGTAGGAGGTGAGATAACCATGAGTTCCGTTTTTGTGGAGTTAAGGGCAAGCTGGATGGAGTTTAAGAGGTTGTTAATTGAAGTGAGTGTGGATTGCCAGATTTCTAAAGTTTTTGGAATGGAGTCAGTAATGGGAATAAGAATTTGTACATCATCAGCGTACAAAAAGTGCGGTAACTTAAGGCACCCAGTAACTTAAGTTACCCAGTAACTTCATTGTGTGTTCCTGGTCTTTGTACTTTTCAAAAGACTAAACAACTGATTAATGTTTACTCGTTTCATTTCACTCATTATTTTATAGACCTGTATCATATCTCCCCTCAGCCGTCTTTTCTCCAAGCTGAAGAGTCTTAACCTCTTTAGCCTTTCTTCATAGGAGAATTGTTCCATCCCCTTTATGAACTTGGTCGCCCTTCTCTGTACCTTATCTAATTCTGCTATATCTTTTTTGAGATATGGTGACCAGAACTAAACACAGTACTCAAGATGAGGTTGCACCATGGAGAGATACAGAGGCATTATGATATTTTCTGGTTTGTTCTCCATTCCTTTCCTAATAATCCCTAGCATTCTATTTGCTTTCTTGGCTGCTACTGCACACTGAGCAGAAGATTTCAACGTATTTTCAATGATGATATCTAGATCCTTTTTCTGAGTGGTGACTCCTAAAGTGGAACCTTGCATTTTGTAGCTATAATTTGGGTTACTTTCCGTAAGTGCATCACTTTGCACTTGTCTACATTAAATTTCATTTGCCCTTTACATGCCCAGTTTCCCAGTTTTGCAAAGTCCTCTTGCAATTTCTCACAATCCTCTTGCAATTTAACAACTTTGAATAATTTTGTGTCATTGGCAAATTTGATCACCTCACTTGTTGCTCCTATTTCCAGGTCATTTATAAATATATTAAAAAGCAGTGGTCCCAGAACAGATCCCTGGGGCACTCCACTATTCACCTTTTTCCACTGGGAAAATTTATCATTTAGCCCTACTCTGTGTTTTCTTTTAACCAGTTGGCATTCCACAATAGGACACTGCCTTCTACTCCATGACTTTCTAATTTCCTAAGAGTTCTATCATTCGGGAGTCGGGACTTTGTCAAATGCTTTCTGGACATCCAGATACACTATATCAAATGGCTCACTTTTATCCACATATTTATTTATGCCTTCTGTTACGTTCAGCGGTCTGTGGGCTATCCGAACAGACTGCCGCACTCACCTTTGGCCCTTCGAGGCGGGCACGTCATGTCCCAGTACGGGGACTGGCGTTCTGTATGCTATGCCACTGCACACGTCGGGGCTGGTGCAGTGCCGTGCCCTCGCACTGGGGCATCCCTTGTGCAGGTCGTCCCCGGTTCCTTCCGCTCCTCCCCCTTTTGGCGCACGTGCATGGGACAGCCTGGCCTCTTAAAGGGCCAGCAGCAGGGGAGTCAGGCCCTGAAGCCCCGCGGCCCTTGTTGATGACCTCATCAGCCAGGGTCTATTTAAGGCCAGGCCCTGCCTTCAATCAGCGCCTTAGCAACGGGTCCTGCTCTGCTTCAGAGTGCATAATCTGCGTTTTCTTCTGATCCTGTGTTCCAGCCTTGTCTCCTGATCCAGCATTTTGATCCTGATTCCTGTTCCTGCCTTGTTCCCTGCTTCCTGCTCCTAGCCCTTCAGGCTGACTTCCTGGTTTTGGACTTGCCTGGTACACCTCTGCCTGACCTCTGCCTGGTAACCTGACTCTGCTTGACCTCCACCTGCCCTGTTCTCCAGCCTGTTTCTCCGCTGCCTGTCCTAACCTTTGGCCTGCTCCTGGTTCTGTCTGTCTGCCGCCTGCCCTGACTTCTGCCTGCCCGACGCTGCTTCAGCCTCCTCCTCTGGTTTCACACCATGAGAGACCCGCACCTAAGTCCTGCCGGCCCCGGTACCCAAGGGCTCAACCTGCGGGGAATGTGGGCTGTAACAGTGAAGCTCCAGTTGGGTCTTCTCAGCCTGCACCACCTCCCGACAAAGAGGACTACCAGGGGCCCTCTCCTGGTGATAGCGCCAACCTCATCTTGGCTCAAGGGTCCACATTCCCAACTCCTTCAAAAAAAATGTAGTAAATTTGTGAGGCAAGATTTCCCTTGGCTAAATCCATGTTGGCTTTGTCCCATTAAACTAGGCTTATTTATATGTTCAGGGAAGCAAGGAGCAGAACAAGTGGGCAGACGAGGAAACAAGGATGAACTGAAGGACTAAACAGCTGAAGATCTGAACACAGGAACTGGAGACAATGATGAGTACCACTGGAACTGAAGACACAGAACACAGGCACTGGATAACGAAGACAAGGAACATTGAGGCAACTCACACTACAAAGATGTAGGAAAACCTGTTGCTGAGGCAAGGAAAGGATGCAGTGGAAGCCTTTTATATGCCTGGCATTGTGAGGTCATCAAGGGGTGCCATTGACCTTTTTCCGCCATGTGCCCTTTTAAAAGAAGAGATGTTGGGAACATGCACGCTTAAGGGAGCTTGGTGCGAGAATCAGCAGCATCCCACCACGAAGATCACCGGTAGCGTCCTGCTACACCAAGGCAGAGCATCCCGCCATGCTAGAGGGCAGCGCAGTCCACCAGTGCCAAGGGATAAGAGGCGAGGCCCAACCTGATGGGTGTATCAGTTCAAGCAAGGAACCCACAGACCACCAAATGCAACATAATGTGTCCATGTGGTTCATAAATCCAGATCACCATTTTACCTTGTGGATTCCCTGTTTTCTGTTGAGGAGGTAGCATGCTTTAGCTGTCCTCTGACTTTTCTATGAATTAAGTTGATGCCTCCATGGAGTCTTTTTATTTGGATGGGAGTTTCTTTCCACGTCCCAATCCATTATATAGTTTTCAGTTGATTTATTTAAGTTTGGAGTACCCAGTAATTTGGGAATCAGTCAAATTCTTAAAATCTACCCCAGAGTGTGTATATGTGAGAGAGAAAGAGAGAAGAAAGTTTGTGTGTTCCCTCCCCCACCCCAACTAATTTATGACAATCGTGGAAACTTTTGATTTCCATTTACCCTGAGTAAAGAGGGCAATATTTTTTTATTCTTAGAAGTTTTAAATATTGAGTGTTATTTGATGTATCTGCTTTTTTAAAATATTTTAAGGTATTTGGAAAATTTTAAAAAATTTGTGTATGAGTTTTTAATTATTGGATGCTATTCTATTCATGTTGTTTTGAAATATTTATTATTTTTATTGGCACTGCTTTACTATTATAATATTTTATTTACTGTTATGATGTTTTATTTATCTTAATTTTGCTGTTTTATGAGGCATGGTAATGTTTCTGTTTTTCCATTGTGGTATTGCATACAGAATATGGCTTGTTGCAGTTTCCAGTTTAGTTATTGTCTGCATGTTTCTATTTATAATATTTTATGGTCACTTTATTCTTTATTTGTTGAGGTTCTGCATGTATGACTGAGGAAAGGTATTCTGGTAGGTAGGGTGTAATTTCTGTGTAGGGAACTAAAGCAGCCTGGACTGTTTTCCTAAAAGGGAATGTATTGGTGTTGATGGGGAGGGAAGGAGAGACATTTTTGTCTTCTCCTTTTATAATTTTGTTTTTACGTAAGGAAAAACATATCAGTTTCAATCATATTTTAACATAACTCGTGAACATTTTCACAGAAAACTGTCAATTAAAATTAATATTCAAGAGTTATGTGAAAGGAATCTGGCGGATCAGGGTGCCGACCGACTTGTGGCCTATCCCCGATTTAAATTTTGGCACATCACTTCAAAAAAGT
Organism: Rhinatrema bivittatum; assembly: GCF_901001135.1. Classification (NCBI taxonomy): domain Eukaryota; kingdom Metazoa; phylum Chordata; class Amphibia; order Gymnophiona; family Rhinatrematidae; genus Rhinatrema; species Rhinatrema bivittatum. The sequence continues at coordinate 120,304,285 of NC_042620.1, forward strand.
GGCCTACCCTTATTTTAGTCTGTCAGTCTGAGTTATTACACCCTCCAATTTTACAGTGATTCCAGCTAGTTGCTCAGACTCATCACCATCAAAAAATGTTTCCGGTTTGGGTACTAAAATGGTCAGTGGTCTTCGTTCTAAAGCATATGGGGATAGGCTTAAAAATCTAAATATGTATACTCTAGAGGAAAAGTGAGATAGGGGAAATATATATTGATAGAGACATTCAAATATGTCAAAGGTTTCCATTCACAGGAGATGAGCCTTTTTCAATGGAAAGGAGGCTCTAGGATGAGGGGGTCATGAGATGAAGTAGATTCCGGAATAATCTTAGGAAATATTTCTTTACAGAGAGAGTGGTGGATGTGTGGAACAGCCTCCCAGTGGAAGTGGTTGAGACAAAAGCAGTATCTGAATTTAAGATTAGTGTAGCTATATTTAAAAAAGGTTTGGACAAGTTCCTGGAGAAAAAGTCCATTAAGCATTATTAAAGTAGAGTTGCAGAAATCCACTGCATATTATTGGGATAAGCAGCTTGAAATTAATCTACCCTTTGGGATCCTGCCAGGTACTTGTGACCTGGATTGGCCACTATTGGAAACAGGATACTGGGCTTGATGGACCTTTGGTCTGACCCAGTATGGCAAGTACCTCATGTACCTCAACGAGACCTCAGGTCAGCGAAGAAAGGGCTACTCTCAGTACCTACTGTCAGATCCACTCGTCTTAGCGAAGTCAGAGACCGGGCTATCTCAGTTGCAGGGCCAAAACTCTGGAACAGTCTACCACAAGAACTTAGAGTACAAGACAATCTGAAGAGATTCAAAAAGGATTTAAAAACATGGTGCTTTCAACAAGCATATGGAACCAATTCCAAAGAGGGTAACTGAGAAACAGGAGATCTATGAAAGAGGGGAACATTCTTATTTAAGAACATAAGAACATAAGAATTGCCATGCAGGGTCAGACCAAAGGTCCATCAAGCCCAGCATCCTGTATCCAACAGAGGCCAAACCAGGCCACAAGAACCTGGCAGTTACCCAAACACTAAGAAGATCCCATGCTACTGATGCAATTAATAGCAGTGGCTATTCCCTAAGTAAACTTGATTGATAGCCGTTAATGGACTTCTTCTAGAAGAACTTATCCAAACCTTTTTTGAACCCAGCTATACTAACCACATCCTCTGGCAACAAATTTCAGAGCTTTATTGTGCATTGAGTGAAAAAGAATTTTCTCCGATTAGTCTTAAATGTGCTACTTGCTAACTTCATAGAATGCCCCCTAGTCCTTCTATTATTCGAAAGTGTAAATAACCGAGTCACATCTACTCGTTCAAGACCTCTCATGATCTTAAAGACCTCTATCATATCCCCCTCAACCGTCTCTTCTCCAAGCTGAACAGCCCTAACCTCTTCAGCCTTTCCTCATAGGGGAGTTATTCCATCCCCTTTATCATTTTGGTTGCCCTTCTCTGTACCTTCTCCATCACAACTATATCTTTTTTGAGATGCAGCGACCAGAATTGTACACAGTATTCAAGGTGCGGTCTCACCATGGAGCGATATAGAAGCATTATGACATTTTCCGTTCTATTAACCATTCCCTTCCTAATAATTCCTAACATTCTGTTTGCTTTTTTGACTGCTGCAGCACACTGAGCTGACGATTTTAAAGTATTATCCACTATGATGCCTAGATCTTTTTCCTGGGTGGTAGCTCCTAATATGGAAGCTAACATCGTGAAACTACAGCAAGGGTTATTTTTCCCTATATGCAACACCTTGCACTTGTCCACATTAAATTTCATCTGCGATTTGGATACCCAATCTTCCAGTCTTGCAAGATCCTCTTGTAATGTATCACAGTCTGCTTGTGATTTAACTACTCTGAATAATTTTGTATCATCCGCAAATTTGATAACCTCACTCGTCGTATTCCTTTCCAGATCATTTATATATATATTGAAAAGCACCGGTCCAAGTACAGATCCACTGTTTACCCTTTTCCACTGAGAAAATTGACCAATTAATCCTACTCTCTGTCTCTTAACCAGTTTGTAATCCACGAAAGGACATCACCTCCTATCCCATGACTTTTCAGTTTTCGTAGAAGCCTCTCATGAAGGACTTTGTCAAACGCCTTCTGAAAATCCAAATACACTACATCTCTCGGTTCATCTTTATCCACATGTTTATTAACCCCTTCAAAAAAATAAAGATTTGTTAGGCAAGACTTCCCTTGGGTAAATCTGTGTTGACTGTGTTCCATTAAATCATGTCTTTCTATATGCTCTACAATTTTGATCTTGAGAATAGTTTCCACTATTTTTCCCGGCACTGAATTCAGGCTCACTGGTCTATAGTTACCCGGATCGCCCCTGGAGCCTTTTTTAAATATTGGGGTTACATTGTCCACCCTCCAGTCTTCAGGTACAATGGATGATTTTAATGATAGGTTACAAATTTTAACTAATAGATCAGAAATTTCATTTTTTAGTTCCTTCAGTACCCTAGGATGTATACCATCCGGTCCAGATGATTTGCTACTCTTTAGTTTGTCAATCTGGCCTACTACATCTTCCAGGTTCACAGTGATTTCGTTCAGTTCGTCTGACTCATCACCGCTGAAAACCATCTGCGGAACTGGTATCTCCCCAACATCCTCATTAGTAAACACGGAAGCATTAATAAACATGGAAGCAAAGAATTTCTATCCATTTATCCTTTTATCTGTATTTATATTCTTATTCTTTTTTAATAAGTAGATATTTTAGTTATATGGTTTTTATATTATTTTATATTGAACTTTTATTTTTGCTCTTTTTCTAACTTTGGGGTAGATTTTAAAAAAGCGCGCCTTCGCGTACTTTTGTTGGCGCATCAGGCGCCAACAAAAGTACGCTGGATTTTAGTAGATACGCGCGTAGCCGCTAAAATCCTGGATCGGCGCGCGCAAGGCTGCCGATTTGGTGTAGCCGGCGCGCGCTGAGCCGCACAGCCTGCCGCCGTTCCCTCCCAGGCCGCTCCAAAATCGGAGCGGCCTCAGAGAGAACTTGCTTTCGCCCTCCCCTCACCTTCCCCTCCCTTCCTCTATCTAACCCACCCCCCGGCCCTATCTAGACCCCCCCCCTACCTTTGTCGGGGGATTTATGCCTCCCAGAGGGAGAAGTAAATCCCCGCGCGCCAGCGGGCCGCTAGCGCGCCGAGACGCAACCTGGGGGCGGTTCCGGAGGGTGCGGCCACGCCCCCGGACTGCCTCGGGCCGAAACCACGCCCCCGAAACGCCACATCCCGCCTCCAAAACGCCACGCCGATCCGACACGCCCCCCGACACGCCCCCCTCGAAAAACCCCGGGACTTACGCGAGTCCCGGGGCTTTGCGCGCACCGGCGCGCAAGGCCCTGCTCGCGTAAATCCGGGTGGATTTACACGAGCAGGGCTTTTAAAATCCGCCCCTTTATGATGATTTTTGACTTTATGTAAACCGTAGAGATAGAATCTTGTGTTCTGTGCAACGGTATATAAAAATTGCATAAAAAAATAAATAAATAAGTCTTATGTTCTTATGGGATAAATACAGAGGATCTCTAAGGAAGTGATGAGAATTATAATGACAAATTAATTGGTCGGATAGGCAGCGTGGACAGGCCATACAATCTTTTTCTGCTATCATGTTTCTATGAACCTGGCATCCTCATCAGTAAAGACAGAGGCAAATAATTTTTTTAGTTTTTCTGCTGTTTCTATGTCCTCCCTGGCCACCGTTTACCCCTCAGTCACTTAGCAGCCCAACTGACTCCCTCACAAGTTTTTTGCTTTGAATGTACTTGAAAATGTTTTTACCTCTGTGAGAAGCTTCTTTCCAAATTATCTCATAGCCTGCTTAATTATTTTTATACATCTAACTTACCAGGGCTTATGCTCTTCTCTATTTTCCTCATTTGGGTCTGCTTTCCATTTTTTGAATGATACCATTTTGGTTTTAATTACTTCTTTCACTGCACTATTAAACCATGTTGGCAGTCATTTGGTTTTCCTTCAACCTTTTTTAATGTATGGCATACATTTTGTCTAAGCCTCAAAGATGGTAATTTTAAACAGTGTCCACATCTCCTTCAAGTTTTTAACCTTATGGATTACTCCTTTCAGTTTTTTTCTAACAAAGTTCCTTAATTTATCATAGTCTTTTTTTTTTATAGTTAAATGCTACTGCAGTAGTTTTTCTTAGTATTCACCTTCCAGTGATTATCTCAAATTGTATTGCATTATGGTCACTGTTACCAAGCGGATTCACCACCTTTATCTCTTGCGTTCCATTGAGAACTAGATCTAATACAGTTCCCCTTCTCGTTTCCCTGACACACCAACTCAGGAATTCTGTGAAAGCAGTGCAGCAAAATGCAAAACATGAAGACAGGATTTGGCAGTGGAGAACATAGTTAAAGTGCCTTGCTCGATGAATGGAGTTCATGAGGAGGAATGTAGGGAGAAATAAGAGAGGAAAGATGGTTAGGAGCTGCGGAGTGGAGGCTCTTGTAGGTGAGTAATAAGAACTTGAACTGTACGCGGAAACAGATGGAGCCAACATAGAAACTTGAGAAAAGGAGTTTTATGGAAGTAGCAACATTGCCAAAAGATAAGACACGCAACTATAGTGGAAAGAGATTGTTCTCCAGGAGACCTGTGAGGAGCAGGTTGCAATAGTCTAAGCAGAACGTGATGAGAGTGTGAATAAGGGTTCTAGTAACGTGTTCAAACAGGAAGGGACAGATTTTAATGAAAGAAATAGTGTTTTGGAAGCATGTACAGAATGAGAAAGGGAAGCCAAAAATGACCACAAAGTTACGTGGTACTATCTGTGCAACACATTTATAAATATCATATGTATATTAATGAAATTAGGCTGATTCATCAAGGTCTTTTCCCACAGACACAGAATGGGAGAAAAGTCTTCATAAATCAAGTCCTATATATTTAAAAGAACTATTTATTAAACTAAGAAACTGAATCCCAGTTCTGGTAATAAACCATTTTTTACAGTTCTTTTTAAGGCACAAGGAAACAAGCAAGGAGTCAAAGCGCTGTCAAAGGCCAAGAAAGGGAAGTTTGTGATAAATGGGGTTGCTATTGCAGAAAGTCAGAATGAGTTCCAAGAGCAGATGAAGGTCACCAGCGGTACATTTTCTCAGCAAGGAAAGTCATTAGCTGAAAGGTTGTTATGTTCAATATAATCATATTACAACTTGTGCTTAAGAAAAGTAAAGCTATTAAAAAAAAATTACCCAAAAGTACTTTAACAGACTGTTTAACTCATCCTATACTCAGAAGTGAGCACTGGTCTTTCAGTGTTTTCTTCAGGCTTTCAGTTGTGATATCTTGACTTTTTAATTCCCACTTACAGCCGTTCTATAAATCTTATGACAGTATACAGCAGATACTAACATACCTAGAGTTTGTATACTGCTGCTGACCTAGGCTGGGATGACTCCTCTTGGGTTAAACATGTCACAGGTGCTGTTTTATCAAACCAAGGTACTCTTGTATTCTAGGAATAGGCTTCCCACTTACATTGTTAATGTTAAATTATACCATACAACTACTCCTGGGGGAATTCTGCGCACAAAAACTTAAAATTCTGCAAACTTTATATTGGTCAAAATAACACAATTTACATGACAGTGTTTAAGTAATTACATTTTAAATTAATACAGAAAAAAGTTATTACTTAGAGATGCAGAATTTTAAATATTTTGAGCAGAATTTCCCTAGAAATTCACTCCTTCACAATCTCGTCATATAGGCTCCCTCTCTCTGGCACCCACACTCAAGCACCCCCTCCCCGCTCTCTCACCTCCCATGCTCTCTCTCACACCCTCCTGCTCACCCCCCTGCTCTTTCTCTCATGCTCCCCTCCCCTCTCTCATATCCCTCTCCCTGCTCTCACCCTCCCCTCCCCTCTCTCTTATCCCTCTCCCTGCTCTCCCCCTCCTCTCACACCCCCCTCTTCTCTCACACACAAATTCACTCTCACCAGGGCCTTCATCTTCCCCGCGAGTGGAGCACGTCCCCCAGCACACGGGGGCCTTCATATTTGCCGCGAACGGCGCGCCGGGGCCTTCATCTTCGCGCGCACCATTAGCGGCATGCCAGGGTCTCCGCTGCCATTTTCTGTGCAGAATTTGGCAATTCTGCACAGAGGGAGAATTCTGCACAAATTCTGCACTCCTCAGTAGCTCAGAATTCCCCCAGGACTACATACAACATTCAGGAAATAGTAAGTACATTTCTGATGTTAATGAACAATATCAGGTGGAAAGATAAAGACACAAATACCCCTCATTTCAAGACACTCTACTTAGAAATCATGATCAGCATACAAGCTGCAAATAATACTTTTTTATTGGACTAATCTAAAGAATTAGTGATCGTCTCTTGAGAATTATATGCTCTTCATTATTATTATTATTATTATTATTGTTATTAATAATCATTTGAATAGCGCTCCAGGGGTATGCACCACTGTATGGAGACATATAAGAAAAAGACTCTACTTGAATAGTCAAGACAGACAGACAAGACACATAAGCAAAAACAAAGAAGAGGCTTTGAGGCTCTTCTTCCATCGGCGCCTCAAAGGTGATCCAGCGGTGAACTTGGCCTGCGCAATCGGCGCTGGAGCCCGTCGGGGTAAGGCCTCCTGTTCCGCTCACCCCGATCGAGCTCCCTCGCCGATCGCCGGCCTAACTCGCCTGCCGTCCAGCCGATCGCCGGCCTAACCCGACTGCCGTCCAGCCGCTGTCCTTACCTGCAAGGCCGCGAACCTCCTCCCACAGCCGACGACCATCAGGGCCACGAGCCCTCGCCTCCAGCCGGCCTCGATCCGGGCCGTAGGCCCTCGCACGAACCGCCGACCACAGACCAAGCTCCGCCCACGAACCCGGCGCTGCGGTGACGTCAGAGGCGCGACCAGCGGGGTATTTAAATCACCCCTCTCCCTGGCGTCGCGCGCCGAGCGTCGCGCGCACGAAGGAGCGCAACAAAGGGGCCTGCCCCTTTGTTTCGCCCCTTCGGTTCGCCCTGCATCCAGCAAGGCACCTAAGGCCAAGAACACCCCGTCAAAATCCGACGCTTGTCATGTGGAGACAAGAACTAACACCAAGAGAACACTTTCACTAAGGACAGGCCATGAACAGCTCACTAAGGTCTGCCCCCCATGCTAAATGCTTCCTTTTTCGTGCTCCTCACATCAAGCGCATCAAACGTAAGTGTGTCCTGCACTTTCACTCCTCTCAATCAATGGACATAACAGTATCTGCAATTCATAAACTATGCTATTTAAATGCCTACCTACCATGTTCAATTGCTTTTAGTTTGTTATTTTGCATTAAGCCATTCACCTGGTTCACTCTTATCAACTGCTTCACTGGTTCACTCTTATCAACTGCTTCACCTGGTTCACTCTTATCAACTGCTTCACCTGGTTCACTCTTATCAACTGCTTTCAGCTGTTAAATTTACATCTTACATACTCCTGCTACACCACGATAATTTGTTTAAGTTGCCTTAATCTGTTCTTTTGCAGTACGCTGCATGCATCTGCAGTAACCTGCTACAATTGCTGTAAAACTGTTTAAAATTGCATTCTGTTTTAATTGCACTCTGTGCCCACATTTCACAATCTGCATTCTGTGCCCACATTTCACAATTTGTTTAATTGCATTCTGTGCCAACACTTCAAAATTTGTCCTCCTCTCCACCTGTCCTCACTCCCCCCCCCAAAAAAAAATGTGTTTCCCTACTATACCTATCATACACCATCCCAACCGGCGAATCCTACGCCAAGTACACCCTCACCTCCTAACCCAACAAAAATCCCTAATCCCCATCATGACTTCCCCCATCACACAACTCCTAGGCCTAGCCACGCTCGCCATCTCCCTCTTCAATGCACAATCCATTCTTAAAAAAGCCCCCATACTCCAAGATTTGCTCACTGACACCAACCCTGATATCTGTGCGATCACAGAATCCTGGTTAAAAAAGTCTGACCATGTTTTTATCAACCAACTCCCCACACAGTCATACGACATTTTCTCAATCCCAAGGCCTAAAAAAAGAGGAGGAGGCTTACTCCTAGCTACCAAGAAACACCTCAACCTTAAGCTACAAACCATCTCCCCCCCACCAAGACTTGAAATTGGCCTACTTAAATCGAAATCCCTGCAGATATGCCTTATCTACGCCCCTCCTGGAATACTCGAACAGGACCCATCCCCCTTCATCGAATACATCACTGAAAACATAAAACCAGATATACCCGCAGTAATTCTCGGAGACTTCAATCTCCATATTGACACCCTCCCCGCAACGCCTGCCTGTGAAACCCTACTCGTCACCTTAAACGCCCTGGGTTTCAGACAACTTATCTCCAAGCCTACACACAAAGCTGGTCACACACTCGACCTCCTTTTCGTAAATACAGACATCATAGTACCACACGCACCCACCACCACCCCCCATCCCCTGGTCCGACCACTTTCTCATCAATGCCCACCTTACTATCAACACCAACACACCGATCTCAAATCCACTAAAAAAGAAAACGATCTCCTTCCGTAAACCATGTCCTTCTGAGCAACTCTCCCTAGCATTCAACAATATTAGTGAATATCTCGACCTCACCAATCCAGATACTGCTCTACAGTCCTGGGATAAGTCCATCTCCGACATCGCTAATGCCCTCTGTCCCACCATTCACAAAACCATAACACCGACACGCACTGAAAAAAAAAAACCATGGTACACAAATGAACTAAGAACACTAAAGCAAGAGCTCCGATCCAAGGAACGCACCTGGCGTAAACAACCCACACCCTCCCTCAATATGGCTTACAAGCATACTTTGCATACATACCGGCAAGCTATTCTCCTCGCCAAACGTGATTATTATGCAGCCAAAATCCATAACTACACTTTCAACCCCAACGCCTTATTCTCCTTCGTTTCAGATCTCACAAAATCCCCCTTTCCCTCCCCCCAAGATGAAAACAGCTTAGAGAAATGTGAGAAGCTTGCCGACTATTTTAAAAATAAAATCTCCAAAATCTTAACTCGGCTCCCATCCAACCCTGCCCCTACAGACCCCACTACCTTTCCACAATGGAGGTACCCTCAGCTCCCTTGACCTCACCTCCTTGAAGGAAATTGAATCCATACTAAAAAAGATGCGGCCAGCCACCCACACCGCAGACACCATCCCATCAAAAATCCTCCTTACCATTCCTACCGCCATTGCAAAACCAATAGCAGACATTATAAATTGCTCCATCACCACCGGCAAAGTTCCCGACCCCCTTAAGCTTGCTATTGTAAAGCCCCTACTAAAAAAACCCACCCTTGACCACAATGATCCTGCAAACTACAGACCCATATCGAATCTACCTTTTATCTCCAAAATCATGGAGAAGGTGGTCAACACCCAACTCACAGAATTCCTAGAAGAAAACAATATTTTACACCCTTCCCAATATGGCTTCCGCCAAGACCGAAGCACCGAAAAACTCCTACTCGCCATAACAGATACCATCCTTAAGGGCATGGACCACAGCCAATCCTACATCCTTGCCCTCCTAGATATCTCAGCCGCATTTGATACTGTGAACCATCAAATCCTAGTATCACGCTTATCCGAGATAGGCATATCAAACACAGCCCTATCGTGGTTCTCCTCATACCTAGATCATAGAATGTACTTAGTCAAACTCGATGACTTCGAATCCGCTCACATTCCCCTCACGCAGGGCGTCCCACAAGGCTCCTCCCTATCATCCACCCTCTTCAATATTTACTTACTCCCACTCTGCCACTTACTCTCTAAACTAGGACTGAAATTCTTCCTATACGCAGATGACGTACAAATTTTGATTCCCATTCGAAAATCCCTCAACGAAACCCTGCAGTACTGGGAAACTTGTCTGACCTCCATCAACTCACTCCTCTCCAATCTCCACCTTGCACTCAACACCTCCAAAACTGAAATCCTTATCCTAACAAATCAATCTTCCGACTCGATCCACCATACGATCCAAAACGCCTCACAAGCTCAATCACTACCACATAGCGTCAGAGACTTAGGAGTTTACCTAGACAACCAACTAAATTTGAAATCCCACATTAAATCACTGCTAAAAGGAGGCTTCTTTAAACTCCAAACCCTCAAAAAACTGAAGCCCCTCCTTCACGCCCATGATTTCCGCACCGTCATGCAAACCACCATGTTATCCAAACTCGATTATTGCAACGCCCTTTTCCTAGGCCTCCCAGCCTCTACTACTAAACCTCTTCAAATCCTCCAAAATGCCATGGCACGTATCCTAACAAACACAAGAAAATCCGATCATATCACTCCCATACTACAAAATCTCCACTGGCTCCCCATTGCATTCCGTTCCCAATACAAAACACTTACCATCCTACATAACACTCTATACAAAAACAGCTCCCCTGGCTTGAAGATATGCCTCAATTCCAACAATCGAACCGCCCCACCAGAAACGCCCTCGCCGGCACCCTCCAAACCCCCTCACTCAAAATTGGGCACCTCACCGCCACCAGGGAAAGAGCCTTCTCTATCGCAGGCCCCTCCCTCTGGAACTCCCTCCCGGCCAAACTCCGACTAGAACCATCCCTGAGCCACTTCAAAAAAGGAATAAAAACATGGCTGTTTAAACAGGCCTACCCCAACTCCTCTCAACCCTAGGCCTCCCACGCATACAGGAACCTGCATTCTCCATACAGCCCTTCCCACCTTTCCCACCCTGGTAACCCTTCCAGCACACCCCATGCTCCCCCTAACTCCCCCCCGCCTCTTAGCCTCTTCAGCCTCCCCCCCCCCCGTCTTCTTTACCATATCAATCTCTCCTTTACCTTTACCTCCCCTCTCGCATATTTTCTCCCCCCCTTTCCCTCTCCCCTCACCCCTCCCCCCAACGTTGTAAATAAGTTCACATATGTAATATGTAATTTTAAACCCATATCTTTCCAATTAAGTTATCCATGCTTGCTTTCTCTTTTCTCTCGTTCTTCGCTTTTTACCTTGTTCCTTTTATCCAATTATTATCCAATTCTCCCAGTTAAACCCCCCTTGTTCAATGTAATTTCCTTTCTCAGTTAATTGTGAACCGACATGATGTGTCCTACGAATGCCGGTATATAAAAATGTTAAATAAATAAATAAATAAATAAATAAATCAGGGAGGCCATGACTAGGAAGAATTAAACCCGGTGAACTAAAGATGTTGTCTATAAATACAAGAAAAGTATTGGTTAGATTACATCAAAGTTTCAAAACTCATAAATATATGTGGGGCCTAGTTTACTTTACTAAGGCTTTTTACTCATTCTGGGGGTAATGTAATTTCTACACGTAAAACTGTTTTAGGTGCAGAAATAGCATAAACAAAACTGCCCATTCCATATGCTTCTCTCAGCAAAACTACCCACAAAAATTAGCAGTTTTCAGTCTGAATAATTTTGACAGGGTACTTTTCAAAGTCTAAGTTTACTTTCAAAAGTGATATAATTTCTGCAGGCTGTTACAAAATTACCTCCACTATATCTATGGGGGAAAAAAGTATAGTAAATCAGGAACTTAGTGAAAGGATTGAAGGCACTGGAACAGCTGTAAATTCTGTTGTTTCTTCCCACCTTTACCTTATTCTCAATCACCATACAATACAGGGGCCTATTTACTAAACTGACACATAAAATGTTATTAGTGAATAGGCCACCATTGCTAATCATGGAAGCCATGGTAAATAATGCACATTAACATGCATTGCAAGTTAGTAAACAATAGGGATGTGCATTCGTTTAGAACGAATTAGCAATTTCAACGAAATTGCCTAATTCGTCCCGGTTCGGGAGACCCAAATCCCGAAACGGATTTTTTCCAAAATTCAGGAAACATTTGTTTTCGGGTTAGAGCGGGGGGAAGGGGCACATTTATTTTTTAAAAAACCCCAACCCAACCCTTCAAATTTACTTATTTACAACCCCCCCACCATCCCGATCCCCCCCCCCAAGACTTACTAAGAGCCCTGGTGGTCCAGCGGGGTCTCTGGAGAGATCTCTCCCTCTCGGGTCGTCGGTTGCCACTAATCAAAATGGCGCCAGTGGCCCTTTGCCCTTACCATGTGACAGGGACTACCGGTGCCATTAGTCAGCCCCTGTCACATGGTAGGAGCAATGGACGGCCGGCGCCATCTTAGAAAATGGCATGGGCCATCCATTGCTCCTGTTGTATGATAGGGGCTGACTAAAGGCACCGGTAGCCCCTGTCACATGGTAAGGGCAAAGTGCCACCGGCGCCATTTTGATTAGTGGCAACAGACGACCCGAGAGGGAGAGATCGCTCCAGAGACCCCGCTGGACCACCAGGGCTCTTAGTAAGTCTTGGGGGGGGGGGATCGGGATGGTGGGGGGGTTGTAAATAAGTAAATTTGAAGGGTTGGGGGGGGGTTCGGTCCATTTCTGAAAACGAAATGAAAAAAGTTTCCGGGTTTGGGGAGTGGAACGAAATGGTCCACCCCAAACCTGAAAACAAACCAAAAAAAAAAGATTTGTGCACATCTCTAGTAAACAGACCCCCATTATGTCTGATTCACTATATTTTTTTCACCATAGACCCAGAACGAGAGAACCTTTAGTGAATCAGGCCCCTGATGGCTAGAAGGGCATCTGAACATATCCAGCTCATGTCATCTCCCTTAAACCCACCACCAAACCCAGAGTTCCCTATTAGGCACAGTAGATATTTGTCTAGGGGCACTTTCTATCCAGAAAGTGCCATGAGCCTTTAAAGGGGACACTAAGCGAGGAAGGAGAAAGAGCTGTCCATTGATCACACTGAACCTTCAGAAGAGCCGCCCCCTTTTCACTCATCTTCCTTCGGGAGACATCCAACCCCCCCCCCCCCCCCCCCCCCAACACACACACATATATTACTCCTGGCTTAGGGAGACCTCCAAACCCCTCCCCCACCCTACCCACACGACTCCTGTACCTAGGAGCACACAAAAGGCAAATCTTGCCCTGCCTACCATCACCATTCATCCTTTCATATTTTCCCCTCTATGTTTTATACAAATTGAAATATCTGTAGTTATGGTTGCCAACTGGCTCCAGATTTTAAGGACAGGTTGATCCAGCGTTGGTTGTACCCCATTGCATGCTGGGACTTATTCTGATTTACCTATTACATTGCCTAAGAAAATCAAGACTGTAAGTACCTGCACGCAGGGTAGTAAATCCAGGTCTGGATCAACCTGTCCGGAAAATCTGGAGCCAGTTGGCAACCCTATCTGTAACATGTAAATGCTCTCAAATGTACAGAAAAACAAGAAATGCAGTTACATTCAAATTTGTCATTTAAAAGAATGAAGCCAGTAATCAGGCAAAAGCAACCTGCTGTGTTTTGCATTGGGAAAATCTGACTCTTCGAGTGAAGGAAGTTGAACATAGTAAAAAAAAAATGTTTTCAATGTAATAATTACTCTACATTATTCTACATATTTCTAGCAGAAACAAAAAAGATTCCCAAATATGAAGAGCAGAGGCTGCTCATTTCCTCCCAATGAGGTAAAATGTTGAACGGTAAGCACCAACCTGAGATTCGACATCCTCACAAACATCCATTTGGACCTCATTAATCACAGTGTCGCTTAATTGAAAAACCAAGCTTGGCAAGTGTAGAGGGCATTTTAAAGATACTTAACAAATCATTCAGATTCAACCACATGCCCACAACAGCATGCTGGGTACCTGTAGCTAAATCTATTATGTAGACAGATCAGGCCCTGACACCACATTGTGTTGTTTTGAGGGCATGGGTTCCTGAGTCAGCGCTTTTGTGAAGGACTGAAAGGAAAAAAAAATGTTTTCCTTCTCCATTTTTCACTACGACTGCTGGAATCCACTGAATTTTCTTGACCTTGAACTGCTCCGTTTCATCTAAACGACTGCAGCTCACCCAGTTTGAAGCTGAGATTTGGCACTGTATCTGGTAAAGCTGTGCAAATCCATGCATAAACCTTATAAATTCTAATATCCCTTGTAAAAAAAAAAAAAGTAGAACCCAGTAATTACAAAATAGCTGCTTATTTAAGGAGTTCTGAAATCTTTTGCAAGAGCAAACATTTATTTGTATCTGATCTGCTCATTTGGCCCAAAACCCTTTCTTTAGAAAAAAATAAGGCAAAGGGCATAAAAAACTAGTCACAACCATCAGTGTCTTAAAACTGAATGGCAAATTAATTTTAATGTGGAAAATTGCAAAGTGATGCACATAGTGAGAAATAATCTCAGTACAGGTACACAATGCTGGGTTCTGTATTGAGTCACCACTCAGGAAAAGAACCTTGGAGTCCTTGTGGAAAATACGTCGAAATCCTCAGCTTAGTTAACAGCAGCAGTCAAAAAAGCATATAGAATGATAGGAATGATCTACATAGAAACATAGAAATGACGGCAGAAGAAGACCAAACGGTCCATCCAGTCTGCCCAGCAAGCTTTCACACTTATTTTTTTCATACTTTTCTTTTACTCTTGTCCCTTTTAAGTAACATTTTGGTTCTATTTCCCTTCCACCCCCGCCATTGATGTAGGTAGCAGTGCTGGAGCTGCATCTAAGTGAAGTATCTAGCTAATTGGTTTGGGGTAGTAACTGCCGTAAAAGCAAGCCACTCCCCTGCTTTTATGTGGATGCAAATCCTTTTTTCCACATTTCCTCTTGCCGTTGAAGCATAGAGCAATGTTGGAGTCGCATTAACCGTGTGTATGTTTATTGAATAAGGGTATTAATCTCCAGGTAGTAGTCGTCATTTCCGCAAGCCACCCCCATACCTCTTCTTTTCATTCACATCCTCTAAACTTTATGGATCCACAGAATTTACCCCAAGCCCCTTTGAAATCCTTCAGTTTTGGTCTTCACCACTTCCTCCGGAAGGGCGTTACAGGCATTCACCACCCTCTCCGTGAAGAAATACTTCCTGATTAAGAACATAAGAAATTGCCATGCTGGGTCAGACCAAGGGTCCATCAAGCCCAGCATCCTGTTTCCAACAGAGGCCAAAACCAGGCCACAAGAACCTGGCAATTACCCAAACACTAAGAAGATCTCATGCTACTGATGCAATTAATAGCAGTGACTATTCCCTAAGTAAAATTGATTAATAGCCATTAATGGACTTCTCCTCCAAGAACTTATCCAAACCTTTTTTGAACCCAGCTACACTAACTGCACTAACCACATCCTCTGGCAACAAATTCCAGAGCTTTATTGTACGTTGAGTGAAAAAGAATTTTCTCTGATTAGTCTTAAATGTGTTTCTTGCTAACTTCATGGAATGCCCCCTAGTCCTTCTATTATTCGAAAGTGTAAATAACCGAATCACATCTACTCGTTCAAGACCTCTCATGATCTTAAAGACCTCTATCATATCCCCCCTCAGCCTTCTCTTCTCCAAGCTGAACAGCCCTAACCTCTTCAGCCTTTCCTCATAGGGGAGCTGTTCCATCCCCTTTATCATTTTGGTTGCCCTTCTCTGTACCTTCTCCATTGCAACTATATCTTTTTTGAAATGCAGCGACCAGAATTGTACACAGTATTCAAGGTGCGGTCTCACCATGGAGCGATACAGAGGCATTATGACATTTTCCGTTCTATTAACCATTCCCTTCCTAATAACTCTTAACATTCTATTTGCTTTTTTGACTGCTGCAGCACACTGAGCTGACGATTTTAAAGTATTATCCACTATGCTGCCTAGATCTTTTTCCTGGGTGGTAGCTCCTAATATGGAACCTAACATCGTGTAACTACAGCAAGGGTTATTTTTCCCTATATGCAACACCTTGCACTTGTTCACATTAAATTTCATCTGCTATTTGGATGCCCAATCTTCCAGTCTTGCAAGGTCCTCCTGTAATGTATCACAGTCTGATTGTGATTTAACTACTCTGAATAATTTGTATCATCCACAAATTTGATAACCTCACTCGTCGTATTCCTTTCCAGATCATTTATATATATATTGAAAAGCACCGGTCCAAGTACAGATCCCTGAGGCACTCCACTGTTTACCCTTTTCCACTGAGAAAATTGACCATTTAATCCTACTCTCTGTTTCCTGTATTTTAACCAGTTTGTAATCCACGAAAGGACATCGCCTCCTATCCCATGACTTTTTAGTTTTCGAAGAAGCCTCTCATGAGGGACTTTGTCAAACGCCTTTTGAAAATCCAAATACACTACATCTACGGTTCACCTTTATCCACATGTTTATTAAACCCTTCAAAAAAATGAAGCAGATTTGATAGGCAAGATTTCCCTTGGGTAAATCCATGTTGACTGTGTCCCATTAAATCATGTCTTTCTATATGCTCTATGATTTTGATCTTGAGAATAGTTTCCACTATTTTTCCCAGCACTGAAGTCAGGCTCACTGGTCTATAGTTACCCGGATTGCCCCTGGATCCTTTTTTAAATATTGGGGTTACATTGGCCACCCTCCAGTCCTCAGGTTCAATGGATGATTTTAATGATAGTTTACAAATTTTAACTAATAGATCAGAAATTTCATTTTTTAGTTCCTTCAGAACCCTAGGATGCATACCATCTGGTCCAGGTGATTTGCTACTCTTTAGTTTGTCCATCTGGCCTACTATATCTTCCAGGTTCACCGTGATTTCGTTCAGTTCGTCTGACTCATCACCGCTGAAAACCATTTGCGGAACTGGTATCTCCCCAACATCCTCATTAGTAAACACAGCGGCAACGAATTCATTTAGTCTTTCTGCAATGGCCTTATCTTCCCTAAGAGCCCCTTTAACCCCTCTGTCATCTAATGGTCCAACCGACTCCCTCACAGGTTTCTTTCTTTGGATATATTTTAAAAAGTTTTTATTATGAGTTTTTGCCTCTATGGCCAATTTCATTTCAAATTCTCTCTTCGCCTGTCTTTTCAATGTTTTACACTTACCTTGACAATGCTTATGTTTTATCCTATTTTCTTCAGATGGATCCTTCTTCCAATTTTTGAAGGATGTTTTTTGGCTAAAATAGCCTCTTTCACCTCACCTTTTAACTATGATGGTAATCGTTTTGCCTTCCTTCCACCTTTCTTAATGCGCGGAATACATATGGACTGCGCCTCTAGGATTGTATTTTTAAACAATGTACAAGCCTGTTGAACACTTTTAACCTTTGCAGCTGCACCTTTCAGTTTTTTTCTAACTATTTTCCTCATTTTATCAAAGTTTCCCTTTTTAAAATTTAGTGTTAGAGCTGCAGATTTACTTATTGTCCCCCTTCCAGTTATTAGTTTAAATTTGATCATGTTATGATCACTGTTGATAAGTGGCCCCACCACCGTTACTTCTCTCACCAAATCTTGCGTTCCACTAAGAATTAAATCTAATCTCTTGTTGGTTCTTGAACCAATTGCTCCATGAAGCAATCATTTATTACATCCAGGAACTTTATGTCTCTAGCAAGTCCTGATGTTACATTTACCCAGTCAATATTGGGGTAATTGTGAATCTCCCATTATTATTTCACTGCCAAATTGGTTTGCTTCCCTGATTTCTCTTAGCATTTCATCATCTGAGTCTGAGTTCTGAGTCTTCCTCCCTGGAGTTTTAAATCGTGACCTCTGGTTCTGCTGATTTTTTTGCAATGGAAAAGGTTTGTCATTGTCTTTGGATCATTAAAACCTTTCAAGTATCTGAAAGTCTGTATCATATCACCCCTGCTCCTCCTTTCCTCCAGGGTGTACATATTTAGATTCTTCAATCTCTCCTCATAAGTCATTCAATGAAGACCATCCACCTTTTTGGTCGTCCTTCTCTGGACTGACTCCATCCTGTCTCTGTCCCTTCAGAGATACGGTCTCCAGAACTGAACACAGTACTCCAGGTGAGGCTTCACCAAGGATCTGTACAAGGGGATAATCACTTACCTTTTCTTACTCAATATTCCTCTCTCTATGCAGCCCAGCATTCTTCTGGCTTTAGCTATCGCCTTATCACATTGTTTCACCGACTTCAGATCATTAGACACTATCACCCCAAGGTCTGTCTCCTGCTCCGTGCACATCAGCCCTTCTCCCCCCATTGAATACAGTTCTTTCGGATTTCCACACCCCATATGCATGACTCTGCACTTCTTAGCATTGAATCTCAGCTGCCATATCTTCGACCACTCTTCCAGTTTCCTTAAATCCCGTCTCATTCTCTCCACTCCTTCTGGTGTGTCCACTCTGTTGCAGATCTTAGTGTCATCTGAAAAGGAATGGAGAATAAAATGTAAAATATATTGCCTCTGAGGTGGTCGCAACCCATCCTGCATACTTCTCCCAGTTGCCTCAAATGTCAACTCCGGAAGTCACCACAACCTACCTCGTGCTCAGCAGCCAGCCAGGTAACTGGAGACTCTACAGCCCATCTACATCTCCCTGCTGCCTTGGTAGTCGACTGAGAAGTCACCACAACCCACCTCAGGCCTGAGCTACTCCCATGCCATGCTCCTCAAGCAGCAGCCAGGTACTGGGCAGGTTGCAGCCTCTCTGCAAACTTTTCCCGGCTGTCTTGGTGGTTGACTCTGGAAATTGTCACATTCCAGCTTAGGTCTAAACTGTTCACACCCTGTGCTCCTTAAGCAGCTGGCCAGGTACTAGAAAGGTTGCAGGCCTCTGTTTATTTCCTAAGATTTCACCACATTTTCCTTTTCTGAAACTAATATTACCCAATGTTACTCCCTGCTGCAAACCACTACTATCACCAAGTCCATCTTGCCCATTCCCTACATTCTGTTATCTGCACTGTCCACTGCTCTTGAACTTCATAGTTTTCTTCTTCTCATTCAGCCATCTCCACTCTACCTGACAGCATCTCATCTTTGTTGCTGTTGTTATAACTCAGCCTCTCTTCTACGTACTCTCTTGCTGCTCCTCCTCCTATTCTCAGCCTGGAATATCAATCTCAATCTTGGCCCTCCAAGGCAACTTTCATCCCATCGGTGCATATCAGACCTTTAACTCTCCAATCTTGTCACTATTCCTCCATCTCCCTCACTCTTCCTTTCTTGTACTCACTATGAAATGTCCACTCTGTTTCCAAGAAGCATGCCTATATTCATGACCTGTGGCGGCCTCGATCTGGGGGGGATTGGGAGGTGGGTGCCCTAGGCAGGTATGTGGGGAGTGTCGGAGTGGGTGGGGCGCTCGGACGGACGCGGGGGGCGTCGCACATTTGACATGGAGCGTCTTGGGGAGTGGGTGGTTGTTCTGTTGGGAGGGTGGTGGTACATTTGGAGTTGAGGGTGATGTTTTTGTAGAGTATTGTGTGAATGGATGCTGTTGTGTGTTTGGGGTGGCACGGATGCTGTGAGGCCGGTTCGGGACGCGGTGGAGTTCTCCTACGGTCCCTGATGCGGGCACGGGGTGCCGAGGCATGGCCAGTGTCGGACGAGCGGCTCCGTACCCGTGGGCATTGATGGGGGCGGCAACCTTGGTGAGTATGGGGGTGAGGGCTGAGGCGGGTCGGTGAAGCTGCCGGGGAGAAGGGATTTTGGGAGTTGACAGAGGGACAGGAGGGGTGAATGTCTTTGGAGATTGATAGAGGAGTGGTGGACGGAGGTGGAGAGGGGGATGGCTGCAGGTTGGTTGCCCTTGTTGGAGGCCTCCGTGCAGGGGAGCCCACCAGATGCGGTTTCCCTTGGGGAGGTTGAAGTTGGCGAATTAATTGAAAAGGGAAAGAGGTTGGTTGGTGATCATTAATTGCATCAGTAGAATGGGATCTTCTTAGTGTTTGGGTAATTGCCAGGTTCTTGTGGCCTGGTTTAGCCTCTGTTGGAAACAGGATGCTGGGCTTGATGGACCCTTGGTCTGACCCAGCATGGCAATTTCTTATGTTCTTATGTTCTTATCTCTTACTTTTCATCTCCTTGCCTTCACTGAGACCTGGTTTTCTTCTCAGGACTCTGCTTCAGTTGCTGCTATCATGGAAGTTATCTTTCACCCATACATCTCACACAGTAGGCCATGGTGGTGGTGTTGGGTGGCTGTTCTCCCCCTCCTGTAGGTTTCAACCCCTTCTTTAATCTATTTTTCATTTGAGGCCCACTCCATCCGCCTATTCACTCCACTACCTCTTCTGGTAGCTGTCATTTATCGACACTCTGATACAATTCCCTTCCTCCTTTCTCACCGACTTTAATTCCTGGCTTTTCTTCCTCCTTGACCCCTTCCTCTTCCTTATTCTTGGTGAATTTAACCTCCATGTTGATGATCCCTCTGACTCTTAAGTCTCAAAACTCCTTTCCTTAAACTCCTCATTTGATCTCCAACTCTGCTCTACTGCCCTTACTCACAAGCACGGCCACTGCCTTGATCTAAACCTTTCCTCTAACTGCTCTCAGGCTTCTCCATCTTGGTTCTTCCTCTCTTAGAACATCATCTGATAACTTTCACACTAAACCACCCTTCCCCACAGCCTTGCCCATTCATCACCAACACCTTCAGGAATCTCCAGACTGTCAAACCCTGTATCTTCTCCTTTCCTCCACTACATTATCTAAGTCAGTTGATAAAGCAGTTTCTTCTAACAACAGTATATTCTCCTCTGCTATAGACAATCTTGCCCCTCTCCTTACCCTTCCTGTAAGGTGCACCAAACTCAGCTTTGTCTCATCCCTAGAATTTGCCTCCTACTTTCTTGTGTCCAATCTGCAGAACATCTCTTGCTAAAATCCCGTGTCCACGCAGACCTCATATATTTCAAATTCATGCTGATCTTCCAGACTGCTATTGCAGACTGATAAAGTCTCTTGCATCCAATCGTCGCTGTCTCTTTCCCAAACAATAATCCCTCCTCAAACTTCCTTTGTCTCCCTTCCCACTCTCTGCCCAGACTATGATTGAGTACTTCCATGACAAGTGTTATGCCCGTCGGTCGTAAACGGCTGTGACCACTAATGCTTACCTCTTTTTATGCAGCCCTGACATCATTGGGGAAAGTGGCGGCCTCTGCCAGCTTCCACTGACCTCCCTGGCATTCCCGGGACAGTGTAGGCACTGCCGACTGTCATCTTGCTCATGGGATCACTTAGGTACGCGCATGCCAGTATTATGCACATCATGGCAGGAACCTCGGGGGCGTCCCCTCCGGATGACGTCTACACTCTGCTGTACTTAAGCTGCCTGGCCCTGCCTATCGACGAGTTAGCAAGGAGTTCCCTCATTGCTGAATCCGCTTCTCTCGTACAGACTTCCTGTTCCAGTTCCTGAACTTCGGCGTGAGACACTGTGGGTACCTGCTCCTCAGGGGCCCTTTCTCGTCTCTGGCTATCTGCTCCTCAGAGAGCCTTCTGCCTTGGACTACGATCGATTCCCGTACCCCGGGATCTCTCCTGGAACTATCACTCTGTGAGTACCCTGTCTTCACGGACTACTACTGAACCAGCTTATTGTGAGATCCTCTCCAGTGTACCCCGTACCTCGGGCCACTATCATGCCAGCACTAGTGAGGAGCCACCTCAGTGTACCCTGCACTGCAGGCCATTGCCACTTCATTGCTACAGAGCCCTCTCTGGTGTATCCTGGGTCTCGGGCCACTACCGTGCCAGCTCTGGTGAGGAACCACCTCGGTGTACCCTGCGCTGCAGGTCATTGCCACGTCATCGCTACAGGTCTCTCACCGGTGTACCCATACCCCGGACCACTTCAATACCATCTCTGAGTGAGGAATCCCTCGGTGTTCCCTGCGCTGCAGGCCACTACCGCATCATCACTTCGGATATTCGTCTGAGGCATTTCCTCTGGGTGTACCCCTTCTCAGAACTTATTTCTCCTCCAGCACCCCCCGCTCTCTGGGCGGTGTCTTTTCTACTTTTATAATAAAGACTATTCCACAGCTGTGTCTGACGTCCGCTGAGACCGTGCCTCCCGATGGTGAGGCTCACAGGGCTCTTCCCTGTGGACAGTATCATCTCTCACCTCGGCCCAGGGTCCACACACCTACAAGTCATAACAGATTGCTAACTCCATGGACCCGGCACAGGTATCAGCAATTCAGGCCATCCCTGGCCTGGCCCAGCGAATTTCAGAGCAGCAAAATGTATTGGAGACTTTGGCTAACGCCATCAACCAATTAAGCACTCAGCTGGACTCTGCCTCGATGCCTGCCAAACCAAGTCCTGTTTCACCTGCACCGCCGTTTCGGCCTCCTGTGCCCTTGCTGTCACCCCGTCGCTTCACAGGTGACCCCTTGTTATGCAGGGCTTTTTGAACCAGTGCAGCATGCACTTCTCCTTGCAGCCTGCATATTTTTCCGACGTAGTGTCCAAAACTACATACATCTTATCCCTCCTGAATGGAAAAGCCTTGGTCTGGGCATCTCCCCTTTGAGAACGGATGGATCCAGTTCTCAATGACTTGCCAGACTCCCTTGCTCTGTTTCGCTCTGTATTTGACGACCCCGCTCACAGGACAGTTGCTGGATCTGCACTCCTGCATTTGCAACAGGGTTCCAGGTCACTGACCGAATATGTCATTGAGTTTAGGACTCTTTCTTCAGAATTACACTGGGATCTGGGCTGCCTGCGTGCCATTGCGTGCCTGCGTGCCATTGGATTGTGTCTGGGAAAGCAAGCTTTCCCAGACACAATCCAATGACACAATCCACACACAATCCAAGGACTCCTCATAACATTCAGCCATTAATCATGCCATTTGTACATAGCATTTAATTTAAGTTAATTTGTATATTGTTTAACCATTTATTCTTTCCTATCTCTTCCTTCTCTTCCAAGTTCTGCTACCCTTGTTAATTGTAACTGTACTTTCGATCACCACAGTTCTAGTTTGTTGTATTTAACGCACCACAGTTCTAGTTTGTTGTATTTAACGCACTCCCGTTTCATGTAAACCAGCAAGATATGTGCTCATGATTGCCGGTATATAAAAACCTTAAATAAATAAATAAATAAAAATAATATTCATGGAAGGGCTAAGTTCACGCATCAAAGACGAATCAGCAGCATGTGAACTTCCTGAGGCATTGGATTCCCTTATTGACCTGGCCGGTCGCATTGATCGTCATCTGCGTGAGAGGTCGCACGAGGCTAGAGAATCCAAGAGGATGTCATGAGGTGTTCCACGCGCTCACCAAACACCTACCACTCAGCCAGTCCCATCACCCAGCACCGAAGAGGAGGAACCTATGCAAATGGGTCGCAGCCATCTATCTGCGAAAGAAAGATGTCATCGGCAAAGATCAGGTCTCTGCATGTATTGTAGCCAGCCAGGTCATGCGGTACCCTCCTGTCCCCTCTGTCCGAGAAACTCCCAGGCCTAGGACCAGCCAGAGGACTCCTCCTAGGCCTGACCGCACCATCTCCTCCACTAACACTACCTCTCTCCATTAACTCGGGCGCCTTAGACTTTCGTACACTAGCTCTGGTTGTCTCCGGGGCAAGTGGGAACTTTATACTCAGACAACTCGTGGAACACCTACAAATCCCCTCCATCCAGACACCTACACCCTTGCTCCTGTCTTTAATTCATGGCAAGCCGTTACTGGGCGAAGTTACTTTTTCCACCACACCAATCCAACTTCACACCGGGTCTCTACACATGGAGAGCATTTTCTTTTTGGTCTTAGATAAGGCTATACACCCTGTGGTGCTTGGACTGCCATGGTTACAAATGCACACACCACAGTTCAATTGGAGCACCTTACAACTGTCCCAATGGGGCAAATCCTGCCATGGGAAGTGCTTAGAAGTCGTAACTCCTATGCCTTGTATGACGATTACCACTTCTCTTCCGGGTCTTCCCTGGCAGTATTGCTCTTTTAGTGATGTGTTCTCCAAGAAAGCGGCAGATGCTCAACCACCTCATCGCTCATTTGAATGCGCCATAAACTTGTTACCCAACACCGAACCTCCCAGAGGAAGGGTGTACCCACTTTCTCTGACGGAAACCCAAGCGATGTCTGAGTATATACAAGAGAATTTGGCGAAAGGCTTCATCCGGCCTTCTAAATCTCCCACTGGAGCCGGGTTCTTTTTTGTGGGAAAGAAGGACGGTTCCCTTCGGCCGTGCATAGATTACTGAGGCTTAAATGAGATCACCCTGAAGGACCGCTACCTATTGCCATTAATCTCTGAGCTTTTTGACAGGCTCCAAGGGGCCAAAATATTCAATAAATTGGACCTCAGAGGAGCATATAACTTGGTCAGGATACACTGGGGCGATGAATGGAAAACCGCATTTAACACCCGCGACGGCCACTTTGAATATTTAGTAATGCCATTTGGCCTCTGCAACGCCCCGGCAGTATTTCAAAATATGATGAACAAAATCTTCAGGGACTTGCTTTACAGATGTGAGTGGTATACCTGGATGACATTCTGGTTTTCTTGCAAGACCTACAGAGCCATCATTTGGACTTCGCCAGCGTCTTACAAAGACTGAGGGACAACCAGTTTATGCCAAACTGGAAAAATGCTCCTTTCACCAGGAGTCTGTTCCCTTCTTAGGCTCTGTGGTCTCTAGCCAGGGATTCCAAATGGATGCACAAAAAGCCAAGAGCATTCGGGATTGGCCGCAACCACAGGTCTGAAGGCGCTGCGAAGATTCTTGGGTTTCACAAACTACTACAGGTCGTTCATCCACCATTATTCGACTCTGACCGCCCCACTCACAGCCATGACTCGAAAGGAAGTCAACCCCTCACAGTGGTCTCCTGAAGCAGTGACCATCTTCCAAGAGGTCAAGAAGGCGTTCCTACAAGAGCCGTTCTTGCGCCACCCGGATCCCCGACGACCCTTCATCGTCGAAGTGGACGCTTCCGACATCGGCGTTGGTGCAGTCCTCAGTCAACACTCAGCCAATCACACCTTGCACCCATGCTCGTTCTTCTCCCGACACTTCTCCCCTGCGGAGCATAATTATCGGATAGGGGACTAGGAATTGCTGGCTATTAAATTAGCCTTCGAAGAATGGCATCCATAGCTCGAGGGAGCGCAACACCAAATCACGGTTTACACCGATCACAACCTTGAGTACTTACATCATGCTCAATGCCTGAACTACAGACGGGCCCGCTGGTCTCTATTTTTTACCCTGTTCAATTTCCTCTTGCGATACCGGCCAGCTGATAAAAACACCCAAGCCGATGCACTCTCCCATTCATTTACCACGGAAGATGTTCCAGATACTCCACACCATATCATTGACCCTACGAGGGTGCTCCTCTTTGCTACACACACAGTCCCAGCTGGGAAGACAGTGGTTTCCCGACCACTAAGAAGAAAGACCCTCAGATGGGTGCACGATTCTCTGCTTACAGGCCATCCTGGTCAAGCTAGAACACTTTCTACTCTGCAAAGGTTTTATTAGTGGCCAACCATGCAGAAAGACGTTCATGCATACATGGAATCTTGTCCTACTTGCGCCCGTCAAAAGCCGCTAGCAGGCCGTCCTTGGGGGGCTTCTGCAACCACTTCCTGCACCCAGCGAACCGTGGACACACATAGCCATGAATTTCCTTGTTGATCTACCTCTTTCCTGTGGCAACACCACCATCTGGGTCACTGTGGACCACTTTTCAAAGATGGCTCATTTCGTGGCACTACCTGGTCTACCTTCAGCCCCAGAACTAGCAAAACTATTCATCCGCCACTCAGGAGGCCTCCATGGCCTCCTAAGACACATCCTCTCTGATAGAGGCATACAATTTACGGCAAATGTTTGGAGGTCATTATGCAAAACATTTGACATAGCACAGGACTTCACATCAGCCTACCATCCACAGGCCAATAGATAGACAGAGAGTACGAACCGTACTTGAAAACAGTTTCTCTGGGCATACGTCAACTCAAGCCAAAGTGACTGGTCCGATTTCCTTCCCTGGGCCGAGTTTGCTTTAAACTCCCACCATTCTGCTTCTACTGGATCTTCGCCCTTCCAAATTGTCTACGGACGCCAACCTCTGCCTCCTCTTCCAGTGCCTCTGTCTGTGTCATCTCCTGCAGTCCAGGCTTTGGCACAAGAACTACATCAACTCTGGGAGCACACCAAACAACTTCTTTAATAAGCCGGTCAAAAGGCTAAGAAGTTCTACGATACTCATCACTGGGCAGCTCCCCAGTTGAACCCCAGAGACAAAGTGTGGCTCAGTACCCACTTCATCCACCTAAAACTGCCTTCAGCTCGCTTTGCGCCCAGATACATCGGGCCTTTTCCAGTACTTCGCCGCCTGGGTCCAATTACTTATAGCCTTCAATTACCCACTTCACTTAAGATCCACGCCTTCCATATCTTTCTCTTAAAGCCGCTCATCCTGAGTTCTCAAGGAAACCACTGGAACCCCAACCTCTAACGGCTGAAGAGGATATCAGCTATCCGTAGAAGACATCTTAGACGTAAGGAAGCACGGAAGGCGTTGGGAATATCTCATCTCATGGGAAGGATTTGGTCCCGAGGAGAATAGTTGGGAGCCTGCAGCCAACATCCTCGACAAGGAACTAATCACACAGTTCCACACTTCTCATCCTCGGAAACCAAAACCCCCGGGGAGGGGCCCTAAGAAGGGGGGTAATGCTACACCCGTTGGTTGCAGATGGCTGTGACCACTAATGCTCACCTCTTTTTATGCAGCCCTGACATCATTGGGGAAAGTGGCGGCCTCCGCCAGCTACTGTCGATCTCCCTGGCGTTCCCGGGACAGCGTGGGCGCTGCCGACCACCAACTTGCTCATGGGATCACTTAGGCGCGCACGCGCATGGGCCAGTATTATACATGTCATGGCGGAAACCTCGGGGACGTCCCCTCTGGATGACGTCTACTCTCTGCTGTACTTAAGCTGCCTGGCCCTGCCTATCGATGGGTTAGCAAGGAGTTCCCTCATTGCTGAATCCGCTTCTCTTGTATAGACTTCCTGTTCCAGTTCCTGCACTTCGGCGAGAGACGCTCTGGGTACCCACTCCTCGGGGGCCCTTTCTCGTATCTGGCTATCCGGTCCTCAGAAGGCCTTCTGCCTTTGACTACGATCGATTCCTGTACCCCGGGATCTCTCCTGGAACTATCACTCTGTCAGTATCTTGTCTTCATGGACTACTACTGAACCAGCTTATTGTGAGATCCTCTCCGGTGTACCCCGTACCTCGGGCCACTATCATGCCAGCACTAGTGAGGAGCCACCTCAGTGTACTCTGCACTGCAGGCCATTGCCACATCATTGCTACAGAGCCCTCTCCGGTGTATCCTGGGTCTCAGGCCACTACCGTGCCAGCTCTGGTAAGGAACCACCTCGGTGTACCCTGCGCTGCAGGTCATTGCCACATCATCGCTACAGGTCTCTCACCATTGTACCCATACCCCGGACCACTTCAATACCATCTCTGAGTGAGGAATCCCTCGGTGTTCCCTGCGCTGCAGGCCACTACCGCATCATCACTTCAAAGAGACTTCCTCGGTGTACCCCGCTCTGCGGACCATGACCGGATATTCGTACACCCTCTGGGTGTACCCCTTCTCAGACCTTATCTCTCCTCCAGCATCCCCCGCTCCGCGGGCTGTGCCTTTTCTACTTTTATAATAAAGACTATTCCACAGCTGTGTTTGACGTCCCCTGAGACCGTGCCTCCCGACGGTGAGGCTCACAGGGCTCCTCCCTGTGGGCAGTACCATCTCTCACCTCAGCCCAGGGTCCACACACCTACAAGTCATAACAACAAGATTCACTTAATTAGTCTTGATTTCTCAACTAGATCATCTCTACCTCTCTCATCCCCTTTCCCTCTACCCTTACCCTGGTCTCTGCCACTCTCTTCTTTTCTGAAATCACAGTGGAGGAAACCGCCCATCTTCTCTCCTCCTCTGCCAAGTTCACTATTTGTTCCTCTAACCCCATTCCCATTCAGTACCTCAGTTTTATTTCCACTGTAGTCATACCTTCCATCACAACCTCAATCTATCACTTTTCACTGCTACTGTTCTTGCTGCCTTCAAACATGCTGTGATCACACTGCTTCTCAAAAACCCATTATTTGACCCTACCTAAACTGCGAACTATCGTTCCATCTCCCTCCTCCCTGTTGCTTCTGAACTACTTCAACATGTTGTTCACTGCCACTGTCTTGACTTTCTTTCATTTCAAGCCAATCTTGATCGATGCCAGTCTAGTTTTCACCCTCTACATTCCACAGAAACAACCCTTGCCAAAGTCTCCCTTGATCTATTTATGGTTAAAACCAAAGGCCTTTACTCAGTCCTTATCCTTCTTGACTTATCTGCTGTTTTTGAAACTGTTAATCATCACCTAATCCTTGATACTCTTTCCTCACTTGCATTTTGAGTCTCTCTCCTATCTTGGTATTCTTTTTAACTCTCCCTTTGCACATTTAGTGTTTCCTATAGCAGATCCTCCTCTGCTGCCATCTCATTATCAAATGGTGCTCCTAAAGGTTTCTGTCCTAGGCCCTCTTCTCTTCTCTCTGTATACTAATTCCCGTGGTGCTTTGATTTCCTATCAGGACTTTCAATGCCATCTTTTATGGATGCTATAAGGAGATCCCCCTATTGCAGTACTATGAAACAGGACTTATGTCGGGGAATCAATATTCCATTTGGACTAAGCTAAGTTTTATATGCAAAATTTTTAAAAAAGAGAAAAGTTAAAAATTTGTTTATTCCTGGCTGATTATTAAATATAAGGCAAAAGAAGGTAAAATTGTACTGGAAGGGCCTATTATGATGGCCATATAGAGCTCATAATATTTCGTCTTGGGATGGTTATTGTTTAGTACTATATTTATGTCCTTCCTGTGGTGTACCCGTGTTATATCATCTTTTAGGGCTGTGCAGGCATATAAAATTTGTTTCGTTTTTAAGTTCATTTTCGGGAGGTATTCTCCCCATGAATTTCGACTCATTTAATGTTTGATTTGGGGTTTTTTGTTGTTGTTTAAAAAAAATGAAACAAAACATTAAAAAAAAAAAAAAAAAGGAAATGGGGCCTCCTGCCCCCTCCACCCATCCCTCCCACCTGGAAAAATGTCGGACCCAGGATCCCTCCAGCCTCCACTTACCTGGCCTAGGCCAGGCCAAAATCTCAGCCTAGTAGGTCTCTTCGACCTTGGCCTAGGCTCTACACAAGGCTGAGACTTGGAGGACACTTCAGCCTAGGCCAGATGCTGGGACCTAAACCAGACACCGGGACCTCAGGTGAGGCTGGAGCATGGGCCTGATGCCGGGGCCTGGCCCAGAGGCTGGGTCCCAATACCTGAGCCTCGGCCTAAGCCAAAGCTTGGACTCAAGCTCAACATCACGGCCTGGCCCGGAGGCCAGGTCCTGATGCCAGGACCTTAGCCCAGACCCAGGCCTAAAGCCAGGGCCCAACCCGGAGGCCAGGTTTTGACATCTGCCTAGGCCAAGCCTTGGAGATCTTCTTCTTAGATCTTCTCTCTTCTTTCTTCTAATGACGCCATCCGCTGGGGTCGCGCTGGAGTAAATTAATTCCAGCACATCCTCCTCAGCAGAGGATGCCATTTTGCTGTACAGCATTGCTCTTTCTTTGGGCCTCAGCCTACACCCTAGGCAAGGCTCTGGCTTAAGGTCTAGGCCTAGGCCCGACTAGAGGTTTTAAACAAATAAGATTCATTTAATTCGAGGGTTCCCTCAATTCATTTCATGGCCCCCCAAATGAAATGAATTGCCCTTTATTCGTTGCATTTTGCAAATTTTTAAAAATGAATGCACATCCCTACTATCTTTATGCTGATGATTCCCAGATTTATATATCTACCCCAGAAATTTCATCAAGAATCCAGTCCCAGATCTTCACCTGCCCACTTCCCTTTTCTCTCTATTTCTGAGGATAACACTAATACCTCCAGTCCCCTCAGCCTCTAACCTTGGAGTCATTTCGACTGCTCTCTCCCGCTCTGCAGATATCTAAAACATTGCTAAAATGTGCCATTTCTTTCTGTATATCATCAAAATCTATCCCTTCCTCTCTGAGCACACTATCAGAACTCTTATCCATTCTCTCATCACCTCCTGCCTAAACTGTTGCCACCAGCTTCTCCCAGTGAGCTGTTTCTCTCCACTACAATCCATCCAAAATTCAGCTGCACAACTTATCTTTTGCTAAAGTCGCTACATCAAGTTACCACTTTGGCGCTCTATCCGTTCCCACATGCAGTTCACCTACAAGAGCCTTCATCCTGCAGCTCCACACTACTTCTCCTCTCTTATCGCTCTCTGCACCCCTCCTTATCCACTCCACTCATCAGGCAGTTAAGAAAATAAGAAAAGAACATGCCATACTGGGTCAGACCAAGGGTCCATCAAGCCCAGCATCCTGTTTCCAACAGTGGTCAATCCAGGCCATAAGAACCTGGCAAGTACCCAAAAACTAAGTCTATTTCATGTTACCGTTGCTACTAATAGCTGTGGTTATTATCTAAGTCAACTTAATTAATAGCAGGTAATGGACTTCTCCTCCAAGAACTTATCCAATCCTTTTTTAAACACAGCTATACTAACTGCACTAACCACATCTTCTGGCAACAAATTCCAGAGTTTAATTGTGCGTTGAGTGAAAAAGAACTTTCTCCGATTAGTTTTAAATGTGCCACATGCTAACTTCATGGAGTGCCCCCTAGTCTTTCTATTATTCGAAAGAGTGAAAAACCGATTCACATCTACCCGTTCTAGACCTTTCATGATTTTAAACACCTCTATCATATCCCCCCTCAGCCGTCTCTTCTCCAAGCTGAAAAGTTCTAACCTCTTTAGTCTTTCCTCATAGGGGAGCTGTTCCATTCCCTTTATCATTTTGGTCACCCTTCTCTGTACCTTCTCCATCGCAATTATATCTTTTTTGAGATGCAGCAACCAGAATTGTACACAATATTCAAGGTGTGGTCTCACCATGGAGCGATACAGAGGCATTATGACATTTTCCGTTTTATTCACCATTCCCTTTCTAATAATTCCCAACATTCTGTTTGCTTTTTTGACTGCCGCAGCACACTGAACCGACGATTTCAATGTGTTATCCACTATGACGCCTAGATCTCTTTCTTGGGTAGTAGCACCTAATATGGAACCTAACATTGTGTAACTATAGCATGGGTTATTTTTTCCTATATGCATCACCTTGCACTTGTCCACATTAAATTTCATCTGCCATTTTGATGCCCAATTTTCCAGCCTCACAAGGTCTTCCTGCAATTTATCACAATCTGCTTGTGATTTAACTACTCTGAACAATTTTGTATCATCTGCAAATTTGATTACCTCACTCGTTGTATTTCTTTCCAGATCATTTATAAATATATTGAAAAGTAAGGGTCCCAATACAGATCCCTGAGGCACACCACTGCCCACACCCTTCCACTGAGAAAATTGTCCATTTAATCCTACTCTCCATTTCCTGTCTTTTAGCCAGTTTGTAATCCATGAAAGGACATCGCCACCTATCCCACGACTTTTTATTTTTCCTAGAAGCCTCTCATAAGGAACTTTATCAAATGCCTTCTGAAAATCCAAGTACACTACATCTACAGGTTCACCTTTATCCACATGTTTATTAACTCCTTCAAAAGTGAAGCAGATTTGTGAGGCAAGACTTGCCTTGGATAAAGCCATGCTGACTTTGTTCCATTAAACCATGTCTTTCTATATGTTCTGTGATTTTGATGTTTAGAATACTTTCCACTATTTTTCCTGGCACTGAAGTCAGGCTAACCAGTCTGTAGTTTCCCGGATCACCCCTGGAGCCCTTTTTAAATATGGGGCTTACATTAGCTATCCTCTAGTCTTCAGGTACAATGGATGATTTTAATGACAGGTTACAAATTTTTACTAATAGGTCTGAAATTTCATTTTTTAGTTCCTTCAGAACTCTGGGGTGTATACCTGTATCCGGTCCAGGTGATTTACTACTCTTGAGTTTGTCAATCAGGTCTACCACATCTTCTAGGTTCACCGTGATTTGGTTCAGTCCATCTGAATCATTACCCATGAAAATCTTCTCCAGTATGGGTACCTCCCCAACATGTTCTTCAGTAAACACCGAAGCAAAGAAATCATTTAATCTTTCCGCGATGGCCTTATCTTCTCTAAGTGCGGCTTTAATCCCTCGATCATCTAACGGTCCAACTGACTCCCTCACAGGCTTTCTACTTCAGATATATTTTAAAAAGTTTTTACTGTGAGTTTTTGCCTCTACGGCCTACTTCTTTTCAAATTCTCTCTTAGCCTGTCTTATCAATGGCTTACATTTAACTTGCCAACGTTTATGCATTATCCTATTTTCTTATGTTCGATCCTTTTTCCAATTTTTGAATGAAGATCTATTGGCTAAAATAGCTTCTTTCACCTCCCCTTTTAACCATGCCGGTAATTGTTTTGCCTTCTTTCCACCTTTTTTAATGTGTGGAATACATCTAGATTGTGCTTCTAGGATGGTATTTTTTTAACAATGACCATGCCTCTTGCACACTTTTTACTTTTGTAGCTGCTCCTTTCAGTTTTTTTCTAACTATTTTTCTCATTTTATCAGTTTCCCTTTTGAAAGTTTAGCATGAGAGCTGTGGATTTGCTTACTGTCCCCCTTCCAATCATTAAATCAAATTTGATCATATTATGATCACTATTGCCAAGCAGCCCCACCACCGTTACCTCTCTCACCAAATCCTGTTCTCCACTGAGAATTAGATCTAAAATTGCTCCCTCTCTCATCGGTTCCTGAACCAATTGCTCCATAAAGCTATCATTTATTCCATCCAGGAACTTTATCTCTCTAGCATGTCCCCATTATACATTTACCCAGTCAATATTGGGGTAATTAAAGTCTCAAGAACACTGGTGCAGGTAAATGAGTGTATTTTCCATTCAATGGTAAATAACTGTTTTATTATGACAAATGTTCCAATATCCTTACTGTGGCAACTCCATACAAAGTAACAGTCAAGAGTTACAGGTCCCCCGACACGGTCCCGTGTTTCGCGGTGGCTGCATCGGGAGGGACCGGATGAAATTCAAAATCTGGAATATAACATGAGTAATCAAACATGGAAGAAAAACAGGCTGCAGAAAAGCAAGTTACAGTGGGTAATCACATACCTTATAGACAATCATCAGGAGCGCGGGCATCCTCTGCATTTGACAAACATTTAAAGGGCAAAAAAGGCGCGAAAGCTAGCTCTCGCGAGATGCTGAGAATGACAGGAAAACACCTGTAATCGGGTTAACAAATTAACAAAGACACTGGTGAACCGGTTACAGTAAATATTAACATATCTTATACGCAGGCATCAGGGGAGCGCTCTCAGAGTTAGACAAACAATTAACAGCAGAAGGACACGAAAGATCCGTGCTCCCAAGATGCTGTGAATAACAGGCAGACACCTATAAAACGGTCAGCAAAGATCCTAGTAAAACTGATACCATTCGATATCTTTGTTGAGACCATGAGGGGAGACAGAGTTAAGGGTGAAAATCCAGCGCTGCTCTCTCCGACCAAGCATACCGGGAAAATCTCCGCCTCGTAGAGGGGGTGAGACCACCTCTAATACAAGGAAGGAGAGATCAGCGATGGAGTGACCAGCATGGATCCAATGCATTACAAGAGGTTCGTCAGTTCTAGATAATCTGATGTTGGAGCAGTGCTCGATAATACGTGTCTTAATCATCCGTGAGGTTTTCCCCACGTATATGAGCGAGCAGGGACAATAAATCACGTAAACAACACCTTTGGTGCAGCAATTTGACTGAGAGTATAATTTGAACTCACGTCCAGACCCAGGGTGTTTAAATACTGTCAATGACTCTGTGTGGCTGCACATCGTGCAGCGACCACAAGGGTTATGACCGCCAATGGTGCGTGGGTGATATCGCGTCGGTGATGAAGATGTATGAACAAGGCGATCTCTCAGATTTGTAGCTCTTTTGAAAGTAAAGCGAGGGGGACCATGCATCAGATCAGTGAGGGACAGGGCCGACCAGTGACGTTTAATCATGTTCACAATGGATCTTCCGACCGTGGAAAAGGGGAGAATACAGTTGTAAGAAATATCATCTGGCTGTGTGGAGGGACTAAAAAGCCAGTACCGGTGTGTGTACAAGGCCCGTTTAAAGGCCTTTTTCACAATCCGGGCTGGATATCCCCTTTCAACAAACCGGGTGAATAAACCATCTGATTGGGAAAGGAATTCCATCCGTGAGGAGCAGAGGCGCCGAAGCCTTAAAAATTGCCCCGTCGGTATGTTATCCCGGAGTGCCCGGGGGGTGACAGCTGTTATAAGCAAGCAGAGTATTTCGATCAGTGTTCTTGCGAAACAGGGTAGTGTCAAAATGGTCCCCATTCCAAGAGATCGAAATGTCCAAAAAGGATATCTGGGAGGGGTGCATGCAGTGATTAAATTGGATGTGGGAGTTGATTGAATTCACCCAATCCAAGAACATGAAAAACTGTATGTTGGAGCCTGTCCAGATGATGAAAATATCGTCGATGTAGCGAAGCCATACATGGATGAATTGAGACCATCTAGACGGATAAATGTAAGCGGTTTCATATTCATCCATGTATAGGCACGCCAGACTGGGTGCCATGGTGGCGCCCATGGCTGTACCCTTGATCTGTTGGTATATCACATCTTGGAAACGAAAAAAATTCTTGGTCAGTGCAATTTCCGCAAGTTGTACCAGAAACGATGTGGTAACCCTGTGGGGTGGACGTGTGTTCAGCACTTTTTCAATAACCGTAAGGGCCTCATTTTGAGGAATGTTTGAATAAAGTGAAACCACATCCAATGTAACAAGGAAAATGGGCTGAGAAACTACAATATCTGATAACAATGTCATAAAATGGGAGGAATCCCGGACATAAGATCTAATACGGGGTACCAGAGGTTTC
Source organism: Rhinatrema bivittatum (assembly GCF_901001135.1). Classification (NCBI taxonomy): domain Eukaryota; kingdom Metazoa; phylum Chordata; class Amphibia; order Gymnophiona; family Rhinatrematidae; genus Rhinatrema; species Rhinatrema bivittatum. The sequence goes on from NC_042620.1 coordinate 120,339,277, forward strand.
AAAAAAACGTCCACAAATTGGGACAGTGGTTCGAGCAAGGATCCAATGCCGGACACAATGGGGCGACCCGGGGGTGTGTCAAAGACTTGTGTATCTTAGGGAGGGTATAAAAAAGAGGCATAACAGGGTAGGAGGAAATCAAAAATTTGGCTTCTTTATTGGTAATCATATGGGAATCAAGGGCTGATTGAACAACAGATTTGATATCCTGAAGTAAGGATTCCGTGGGGTCTGAGGGAAGGGGAATGTAGAAAGAAGTATCCCCGAGTTGCCTCAACGCTTCCGCTTCATAGTCTAGTCTGTCTAGGATAACAATACCACCCCCCTTATCAGCTGGCTTAATGACAATGGTAGTGTCGTTAGAAAGGTTTCTAAGGGCAGCGGCCTCACTTTTAGGAAGGTTATACCGAATGAACTGGGGTTGTGAACAGATCATGGCAGCATCTTTACATACAAGGCGCTCAAAGGCACCCAGAGTGACATCCCCCACCCCAGGGGGAGACCATTTAGACTTAATGTGCACCACAGATGAATCATAAGATGGTGGAGAGTCTTCAAAAAATAGTCTTAACTTGAGTATACGAAAGAATCGGTATAGGTGCACCTGAAGATCAAAGGGATCCCCTTTGTGGGTGGGAACAAATGAAAGTCCCCGATGAAGGACATGTCGTTCAGCCGCGGATAGCTGGCGTGAGGAAAGGTTGAACACAGTCTCCTCCTTTATTGCCAGAGATCCGCCTGGGTCCGGGGAGGCCGAGATGATCGATTCTGAAGGTTGTTCTGCAAAGGAGGAGCAGCTCGCTGGCGAAGTTGTCGAGAGTCCTGCTTCGGCTGGGGCGGCTGCTGACCCGAGTCTAAAAAAGATGCCGCAATTGAAGAGTACCGTGAGGCAGAGGAGACCAGCGGCAAACGAGAAGCATCGGTAGATGTTATACCAGGCGCACGGGGAGTACGTGTGGAGCGTCCGGAGTCGGCTGAAGCGGCACCCCGGGCGCGGCGAGTCTGACCACGGGTACGGGGGGCGCAGGACTCCTCTCCCGATGAATCTCCAGAAGAGGTACTGTCCGCAAAAGTCACTTTCTTGGAAGGTTTTTGGGCCATCCATTTATACACGTACCCAGACTGATAGTCCGTTGCGTCCCTTTGAAATTTGCTGAGCTTAACCGCTTTAAGGTCAGACCTAAACTTCTGCAGGTTTTCCTGGAATTCTCCAAGCTGCTGTTCAAATGTGTCATCCGAGCAGGACTGCTTAATTGAATCTAATTTCTGTGAAACTTCGTCCTGAAGCGAGTCTTGCAAATCTTTATTAGTCTCGATGATCAATACCATCAGGTCCAGAGAGCACTTGTTGAGAATCTGGTTCCAACGGTTAATAAATGCTGTATTGTCTGTGTGTAGTCTCGGCTCCTTTTGTATACGGAGGCCCCTCGGTATTCGTCTGACCCGACAGTATTCAATCAATGTAGCAGAATGTAATTCCGACCGAGTGAGGCGCTTTTGAGTATTGATCAATTCAGACCATGAAACAGGGGAAACAGTATCCGAGGATTCTTCAGCAAAGAATAGGGTGTCAGTGAGCACTGCATTTACAGCATCCTCTGTGTAGCTGAAGGTGTAGTCATCAGGCGCAGCCATTAAAGCTTCAATCGTGCGGGACTAATCCAATCATAAACAGAAGCAAACCTTGCACATAAGCAAGTACTCAAGAACACTGGTGCAGATAAATGAGTGTATTTTCCATTCAATGGTAAATAACTGTTTTATTATGACAAATGTTCCAATATCCTTACTGTGGCAACTCCATACAAAGTAACAGTCAAGAGTTACAGGTCCCCCGACACGGTCCCGTGTTTCGCGGTGGCTGCATCGGGAGGGACCGGATGAAATTCAAAATCTGGAATATAACATATAACATATAACCATTGGCGGTCATAACCCTTGTGGTCGCTGCACGATGTGCAGCCACACAGAGTCATTGACAGTATTTAAACACCCTGGGTCTGGACGTGAGTTCAAATTATACTCTCAGTCAAATTGCTGCACCAAAGGTGTTGTTTACGTGATTTATTGTCCCTGCTCGCTCATATACGTGGGGAAAACCTCACGGATGATTAAGACACGTATTATCGAGCACTGCTCCAACATCAGATTATCTAGAACTGACGAACCTCTTGTAATGCATTGGATCCATGCTGGTCACTCCATCGCTGATCTCTCCTTCCTTGTATTAGAGGTGGTCTCACCCCCTCTACGAGGCGGAGATTTTCCCGGTATGCTTGGTCGGAGAGAGCAGCGCTGGATTTTCACCCTTAACTCTGTCTCCCCTCATGGTCTCAACAAAGATATCGAATGGTATCAGTTTTACTAGGATCTTTGCTGACCGTTTTATAGGTGTCTGCCTGTTATTCACAGCATCTTGGGAGCACGGATCTTTCGTGTCCTTCTGCTGTTAATTGTTTGTCTAACTCTGAGAGCGCTCCCCTGATGCCTGCGTATAAGATATGTTAATATTTACTGTAACCGGTTCACCAGTGTCTTTGTTAATTTGTTATCCCGATTACAGGTGTTTTCCTGTCATTCTCAGCATCTCGCGAGAGCTAGCTTTCGCGCCTTTTTTGCCCTTTAAATGTTTGTCAAATGCAGAGGATGCCCGCGCTCCTGATGATTGTCTATAAGGTATGTGATTACCCACTGTAACTTGCTTTTCTGCAGCCTGTTTTTCTTCCATGTTTGATTACTCATGTTATATTCCAGATTTTGAATTTCATCCGGTCCCTCCCGATGCAGCCACCGCGAAACACGGGACCGTGTCGGGGGACCTGTAACTCTTGACTGTTACTTTGTATGGAGTTGCCACAGTAAGGATATTGGAACATTTGTCATAATAAAACAGTTATTTACCATTGAATGGAAAATACACTCATTTACCTGCACCAGTGTTCTTGAGTACTTGCTTATGTGCAAGGTTTGCTTCTGTTTATGATTGGTAATTAAAGTCTCCCATTATTACCGCAGTACCAATTTGGTTAGCTTCTGTAAGTTCTCTTAGCATTTCACTGTCAGTCTCAACATCTTGACCAGGTGGACGGTAGTATACTCCTATCACTATAGTCTTCCCCGACACACAAGGGATTTCTACCCATAAAGATTCAATTGTGCATTTAGTCTCGTGCAGGATGTTTATCCTGTTGGACTCTATGCCATCCCGGACATAAAGCACCACACTGCCTCCCGGGTGCTCCTCTCTGTCATTGCGATATAATTTGTACCCCGGTATAGCACTGTCCCATTGGTTGTCCTCCTTCCACCATGTCTCTCAGATGCCAATTAAATCCATGTCATCATTCTGGCATTAGCATACAAACATTTCAAAGTTTGTTTTTTGTTTGTATTTTCATTCTGCTTTTTAATTGATAGGGATAAGTTAGAATATTTTAGCTCAGGTGAGTTTTTAGTTACAGGCACTTGGACTACTTTTCTTATTATTGGAACGTCACTGTCGGGATGCCTTAATTCTAATGCATCATTAGTATTCTTTGAAGATACCTCTCTCCGAACCATGCACTGCTGAGTGACTGTCGGCTTTCCCCTTTGTTCTAGTTGAAAAGCTGCTCTATCTCCTTTTTAAAGGTTAGCGCCAGCAGTCTGGTTCCACCCTGGTTAAGATGGAGCCTATCCCTTCGGAAGAGACTCCCCCTTCCCCAAAAGGTTCCCTAGTTCCTAACAAAACTGAATCCCTCTTCCTTGCACCATCGTCTCATCCACGCATTGAGACTCCGGAGCTCTGCCTGCCTCTGGTGACCTGCACGTGGAATAGGGAGCATTTCAGAGAATGCTACCCTGGAGGTTCTGGATTTAAGTTTTCTACCTAAGAGCCTAAATTTGGCTTCCAGAAACTCCCTCCCACATTTTCCTGTGGCGTTGGTGCCCACATGTACCACGACAGCCCGCTCCTCCCCAGCACTGTCTAAAATCCTATCTAGGTGATGCGTGAGGTCCGCCACCTTTGCACCAGGTAGGCATGTTACCAGGCGATCCTCACGCCCACCAGCCACCCAGCTGTCTACATTCCTAATAATCAAATCACCAACTATGACGGCCGACCTAACCCTTCCCTCCTGGGCAGTAGGCCTTGGGGAGATATCCTCGGTACGAAAGGACAGTGCATCACCTGGAGAGCAGGTCCTTGCTACAGGATCCTTTCCTGCTACACCAGGTTGATGCTCTCCAATCATGAGACCTTCTTCCTCCAAGGCAGCACCAGGGCTGCCAGTCTGAAGTTGGGTCTTGGCTACTATGTCCCTGAAGGTCTCACCTATATACCTCTATGTCTGCCTCAGCTCCTCCTCACCTATCTATGTCTGCCTCAGCTCCTCCTCACCTATCTATGCCCTTCTCTTCTACCACCAATTCCTGATTCCATGCTTTCTACCTGGCTGCGTCATATGCTTGGTATAGACTTCTCAGTTGGTGCATCATGCTTCTTCTCTTGCCTTATTTAAATCCCTCCTAAAACCCCTCCTTTTTTAGGCTGCTTTTAAATCATACCTACTGATTGCCCCACTTTCAGCCCCATTAATTTTTAACCATTTCCTTAATAAATGAAATTCCCACAGTCTCTTTTCCCTGTATTTTTTGTCATGATTAGACTGTAAACTCTACTGAGAAGGGTTATCTCTTAAATGTTTTCGAACAGCACTGTGTACATCGAGTAGCGCTATAGAAGTGCTAAGTAGTAGTAATAGTAGCAGAGCTATGGTGCGACCGTACCTTGAACACTGTATGCAGTTCTGATCACCCCACCTCAAACAAGACATAGTTGAACTAGAAAAGATGCAGAAAAGGACAATAAAAATGTAATCCGCTTAGAATACCAGTGGTAATGAAATGATAAAATTAGGTTACTTACCTGCTAATTTTCTTTCCTTGAGTTCTACCAGACCCATCCAAACGCATGGGGTTTTTCTCCCCTACCAGCAGGTGGAGACAGAGTACAAAGCTCTTGCTGAAACTCATCCACATAAGGAACTGGGCCACCTGCAGACTCTCAGTATGAACCTACCAAAATAATCTCCTCCCAGAAGTAGGGTTGATAACTAGAAGACCCACTTGTAAGCTTTTAGACTATGTACCCAGAGGAGCAGGATACAGGCCAACGGGTGGGATTCTGGACTGGTCTGGTAGGACTCAAGGACAGAAAATTTTACCTGTAGGGTAGATGAGGAAGGTAGGTTAAAAGACTTAATTTATAATATGAATTCATAAGTTTTAAGGGAGCAGTTATTTATTTATTTATTTTTAATTTTTATAGACCGAAGTTCTTGTAGGAACTACAAATCAATCCGGTTTACATACAACTTTTAAATGCCCAAAAAGAGTAGGGGGCTTTACATAGAACAATTGAACAATAAAACAGGTAACAATAGAACAATAACAATAATGATGGAACAAATAGAATAGATAACCAATTAAACATAGTAATATAGTAATAAATATTATATAGAAAATAAATATAAAAGAGATAGAGTGCTTTTACTTTTGTGAAGTAATCAATAAATTTTATTGTAGCAGCGTAAGTATACAAGAATACAGTACAGATATTTCTTTTCTTTCTTTTTAAGTGTTACAGTTTTACAGACAAAGCACTGTGATGAAAGATAAACAGAACTTATGTGTTATCTCCAAGCCAATTTTGCACTTGTTATAACAATATAATGTATATAATGTATATATTGTAAAACGTCCTTAAGCAAAAGAGCTTTGTCCGCTTCCAGCCCCAAGCAATGGAACCTGCTCCCACCTGACCTAAGGCTTGAACAATGTCCAATCACCTTCAAGAAGAGACTTAAGACACTGCTGTTTGGCCAAGCTTTCCCATAACCACTCTTTTCCTCCTCAGCCCCACCTGTCTGTCCTGACCTAAGCGTTCCCTCAAGTATCCTAAGTATTTGTAACAAAACCGCCATTTTCATCCCCTTCTCACCCCTTTAACCAACCCCGCCATACCGGTTTTTTCACCCTTCGCGTACATCTTACCACGCTTTCACTTCACCTTCTCCCATATGTTGTTTTTACAAGTTTTATCTCCACTCTGTTCAATGTAATTCAAAACATGTTCACTGTTTTATCCCAAGTTATGTTTATCCAGGTTTCTCCACCTTGTTCAATGTAAGACAATGTAAGACAAGACTATGTCATTGTTGTCGTTGGCTGGTAACCTACATTGGTTACCAGTGAATTTCAGAATTCTATACAAATCAATCACCTTAATCCACAAAACCATCCATCATCATCTTCAACTTGACCTGGAAATACCATTCAAACTCCACTCCTCTAACAGACCAACTAGAGATATTCACAAAGGCACCCTGAATGTTCCCCCCACTAAAGCCACACGCCTCGCTACGACCAAAGACAGAGCTTTTTCGATAGCAGGCCCATCGATCTGGAATAGCATCCCATCAAATCTCAGACTGGAGCCTTGCCTTTTAACTTTCAGAAAAAGACTTAAAACCTGGCTCTTTCACCAAGCCTTCCCCGATCCACCAGACAATTACTAGTTGTCCTTCACCCCTACCCGGTCTGGCACTCTTTTTCACGAAAAATGGACTGTGAGACTTTCAGGTTAAAGCACCGTTTTAAGCTTTTAATTCGTTCGCTCTATGGTAACACTACTTATTTATTACCGGCCTTTCTTCTTTCCAGCTTGTTGTAAGCTTCCAAGTTCTCTCTCCCTGTTGATTGTAACTTTGACTTATTCCTTCCTATTGTTATCTTTCGTTTACTTGAATTGTTACTCCAGTTATTCTCTTGTTAAATTGTAAACCGATCCGATATAGTTATTTACTATGAAGGTCGGTATAAAAAACTGTTAAATAAATAAATAAATAATGTAAACCGAAGTTCTAATTAATTCTGTTAATTGAACCTCGGTATATAAAAGTTATAAATAAATAAATATTGACCTAGAATATGAACATTGAAACAGAGTGGGATTGTTGACCCAGACTACTGCAGCGCGCTCTTCACAGGATTACCCAACTCATCCATCAGGCCTCTCCAGATGATACAGAATGCTGCAGCTAGAATCCTGACAAGCACCAACCGGAATGATCATATTACACCCATCCTCCGAAATCTACACTGGTTACCAGTCAATTACAGAGTCCTTCACAAATCTTTAACATTAATACACAAATTCATCTATAATCTCCTTTATCTCGACCTTGAAATTCCATTAAAACTCCATACTTCTAACAGGCCAATGAGAGAAATATCCAAAGGAACGCTACAAGCCCCTCCAACCAAAGCCACACGACTCATCGCATCCAGGGACCGAGCATTTTCGACAGCAGGCCCAGCCATCTGGAACAACCTCCCTGCAGAACTTAGGCTGGAACCTTGCCTGCTAACTTTTAAGAAAAAACTCAAAACGTGGCTGTTCCGCCAAGCCTTCCCAGAACCCTGGGATACACATTAGGCGTTATCTACCCATGATTAATGGATCCTCCCCTCCTCTGAATACCTTGACAGCATGGATACCGACTCTAACATGTGGACTATCTCTAGTCTGGACTACCTCTAGTCCGGAATTTGTTTCTCTCCCTTTAACTTAACTTTATATTTCTCTTCTAGCTTCCTAAGCTTCCAAGTTCACAGTCCTCGTTGTAATGTAACTTTGTTTTTTTCTTCCTTTATCTAGTTATTTTACCCCTGTTCGATGTAAACCGTCCTGATATGGTATTTAACCATGAAGGTCGGTATAGAAAAAAATGTTAAATAAATAAATAAAATAAATGAAAGCTGATCTTGTAAACCATTGTCATCTAATTTTGGAACCACGTATATAAAACTCCTAAATAAATAAATAAAATTTTTGCCATCCTTGCTTGATACTATTTTTTAAATTGCAATAAACCTTTTTCTTTTCAACACCACTTCCAGTCTGTATTGTGGTTTTGAGAACTGTTTGGTAGATGTCCTGAGTACCCTTGTGGAAGTTGAGAGTGAGGAGTGAAAAACTGAATCACACTTAAAACACCGTGAACCCTGGAAGGCTTAGATCCTCCTCCCAGCCAGTGGAATCCCAGCACCCAGGGTCAGAATTCTGATGCATGAGCGAAGGACTAAGAGGACTGGGATGGCAAGAAAGGCCCTAAGCATTGCTATAGCCTCTGAATTAGGTGCTCCAAAACTAAGAGGGAGTTAAACTTTTACTTTTTAAACTTATTATTCTGAATATGATGTATTTGTTTACATTCTGTTTTCTGTAGCAAGGATACTCTAAATATGTATATAGAAAATATAATAAAAGAGAAATAAATAGATATGCAGAAGTCATGAAAAAGTAGGAAATCCATTTTATTGGACTAACATAATATATGTGAGAGGTAGTCTCCTTTTATCAGACCCCAATGGCTTATTCTTTGCCACCTCCAGCCTACTTTAAAATAGGCCTCCTTTCATTAGCACAGCAAAGAAGCAATGCAGTTCCACTGGGTCTAAATAATACAGAATCATCTAGGTTTTAGTCTAAGACCTAGATGACTTTGCAGTGTTTAAACCCACTATAACTGTGCTGATGAAAGAAGGATAATTCAAAACTAGTTACAAGTATATTAAGTTAATCCAACAAAAAATATTATCTACTTGTTTGATGACTCATTTCTGCATACCGTGGACTAACATGACAAGTACAATTCATTTCCTTATACAAACTGGGAAAACTTCTTTAGTACATCTGGCCCTATGTGAGGCTGATAATGGATTGGCTGTGAAACCATGGAAGCAGGTTGTAAACTGGATACAAAGAATATGCAGAAGAAACAAGACGAAGGCTGAATTCATCCTTTTGAGATGGTCATTCAGAAAATGAGAGGCTTTTTGTTATTTAACATTGTATCACTGATTTACTTATAGGAAAGTAGAACAGAGGGTACTCACATTTCCTCATGATACTAAACTGAATAAAGAGCAACTCTAGAAAGCATGGGGACAGCTTAGAACTTGGGGCCCATGAGATGGTTTGAGTTTGGATCGCTGCATTAATGTGTGTCTTGAAAGATTCAAAATACAGACAATATCAAAATAAAAGTAGCAGATGACAGCTAAAAACTGTAGAATCTCAAACACCTAAAATGACAAAAGGAGACAGAAAGAAAGGCAAGAAACCCATTCGGTTTCTTAACAAAGGCTCAGCACGAAGTGCGCAGGTTCATATGACGTCGCCGTCCTCTTACGCGCGTTCATACTGAGGCAAGGCGGGAGAACTGTGCGTGGGCGAGCACGCACGTTCGGTATTGGGGCCCATAACCCAGGGGAAAAGGGCCTGGACCAACCGAAGCTAAGTTCAGTATCACGTGAGCAGCGTCAGCTCTTCCGCCTCTCTCCTTGTCTTCCTCGCGCGCTGAGGCTGAAAGAGACGAGACTCGCGCGGAAATGGAGGTAAGTACGTTCCTTCGGACGCTCTCGCAGGCTGCGTGGTGTGAGCTCGACGCGGAAAGTAAACTGAAAGCAGTGGGGCTGTGTAGTGGTTCTTCGCGCTGTGGGTATTGCTAGGTTTTTTTTCGTCTTTTTGGTGTGTGTTGAGAGGCCGTATCCGGACTCTCCCGCTTTCATCACCCCATCGACCACGTTCCTGTCCCTTCTCCTTACGGCATTGATCGGGCCCCAACGCGGCCTCCTGATTTTTTTATTTCGTTGCGTGCGCCCCCCCATTGCCTGTGATCGCGGAGAAAAAGAAATAAAAGTCGGCGGCAGTTTCCGCTTTGGCGGTTAATGGCTGCTTTCGCCTTTGTAGCGCTGATCCAATTCCTAAATCCGATTCTCGTCACTTTTAATCTTTTAAAGAGGGGAGAGGAGAGCCAGAATTGAGGGAGGAAGGGTGTAAGATGCTACGGGCCGGAGCTAGGGCCTAGTCGGGATGCATGGCGCCATGCCAGGACCCGCGCGCGCTCTGATCGCAACATGGAGGAGGAGGCGGCCGCTCGCTGTCTCTAGCTTAGGTCTACGAAATGGCGCAGTGGCGGCCCGATGGGAGGGAAATGGAGGCTGTGAGCACTTGGGCTTCCACGCCTGCCCTCTGCCGTTGCATAAAGTGAGCGAGGGCCGCCCCATTTTGCCTTCTCTTTTCCATGCGGTGGTATTTTGCGCTCCACGTGGGGCAGAGAACGGACAATGGACTTGATTGAGAAACCGAAACGATAGGATAGCGAGGTTTTTAACTTTTTTTTAGGTTGTGTAATAGAACCACTTTATAACACTATATTTATGGCGTTATTTCAATTTTAACTTAATAAAGCTGTAATTCAGTGAAGAGTATATTTAATTGATAGTATTTATGGTGTACTTTGTTTTTGTACGTTTTTGCCTGTCTGTAGGGCCGTGATCCTAAAGAACCCGAACAGTTGAGGAAACTGTTTATCGGAGGACTGAGCTTTGAGACGACAGACGACAGCTTAAGGGAACACTTTGAAAAATGGGGGAAACTCACAGACTGCGTGGTAAGCCATAATTATCAAGGCTTCTCTTCTTGTTTAGAGTTACCCTTTCCTACATCGGCCTGGCGTTTTATAACTAATGTAGCTGCAATGGCAGGCCCAATGTGCTGTTATGAGCCACTTTTATTTTATGTGTGTGTATACATGAACAGGTGTGATATATGCATATGCCAGTACTAAATAGTTATATATATTTCTGTTCTGTCTGCTGCAAATCAGAAACATTCATGTTTTTGTAAGGCTAACAAAGATGAGCTGTTCTAGTACTCACCTTTTTGGTTACTTTATTAGTTGGGAGTAATACAGGCAAAGATTAAAAAATTCCTCTGTCTAGCCATATACTATACCTCCTGTGGGCTGCTGCCACCCCCTTCCAAGTGGAGCTGGCCACATTCAACTTTACCTATCAGCAGTGAATATCTATTCACCCTAAGCAAGTGAATTTTTGAAGCCCTGTAGGTAGATGTAATTAAATTTAGCTTTCAGGACTTCAATCCTTTTTCAGATGTTTGTACGTCTAAGTCTAAGGAAGACTTACTATCCAAGCTAATATATTAATGCATGTTCTATTTGTCACTGAATGGGGTTGATAGTAATGGAAGAAAATAGGTTAGAGTTGAATATAAAATTGGAAATTACAGAAACAGACTGGCTTGAATCTGTTGGGGTCGCCAGACTTGGCCTGTGGCTTGTTTGGCTGACTTGTTAAACTTTTATTTCGCACAGCCAAATTCAGCTCTTGGAGGAGGAATTTTTTTTTAACCTGTGGCTGGCAGGGAGGAGAAATGCTAGGACTCTTTCCAGTGAAAGATATCAATGGTGGGGAAGCCAGGACCTGTTAGCAAGTTGAGATGCTGCAGGACCCTGCAGCGTGTTGAGTGGTGAGGCCTGTTGCCAGGTTTTCATGAAAGAACAAGCACTTTCTTCCAAAAAAACAAGCCCAAAAAAAGCCCAAAACACGTGAGATTAAAAGCATTTAATGCCCTCACATACCTATTACCCTCTCCCCACCCCCCTCTGAGCACATCTCTGGCCCCCCTCCGAGCACATCGCTAGCCCCCACACTCTCATTCTCCCTTCCCAACATACTAATTCCTCCCCTCCAGATACCTGGCTGTAGCTGCACACTCTGAAGATTCCTTTGCTGTTGCCCTCCAATGCCATGCTGCTGGCCTCCCCGTTCCACCCACGTGTGATGCTGTGTTGGCTGTCTGCCCACAAAATGTGCTCCTGTCGTGTGCATCAACAAGGTTTGCAGCTCTGCTCTGATTGGCTTACTACTACAATATAGGGATAGGGTGTGCCTGCTATGGACAGGCTTCATCGCAGCAGCAGCAGCCAATCACTGTAACATGATTGAGAGCACAAGTCCAAATAAACGTGACTGGCAGAAAAAATAGCCCAATTAAAAGCAACCCGTGAATTGGAAAAAACCCCCGCGAATGACTACAAAAAGAAGCCCAATCTCGCGGTAAATAAGCGAGGTTGGCAACACTGGGTGTGGGGGAAGTGAAAGATGAATGCCACAGGGTGGGAGGTGATGTCAGGGGGTTGGTGAGAAGGAAGGTGGTGACTACAAAGGCTAGAGAGGCTGGGTGGAAGGAGAAAAAAGATGCTGATAAATGGGGGAGGGGGGTAAAAGTAGAGGTAGGGGAATAAGGGAGGTAAGCTAATGCCATAAGGGTGGAGAGAGGGAAGGAAGGCAGATGATGCCAGAGGGGTGGAGAGAGGGAAATTGAGAATGCCAGGTGAATGAAGAGAAAGTGGTGGTAGAGGAATGTGGAGGGGAAGGGAAGAGAAGGTGTTGGTAGGGGAAAGTAGGGTGATATTGAGGGCTAGAGGACAAGGTAAGGTGATGCTAGAGGTGGGGGAGAAGATGATGAAGATGGCATGCTTCAATAAAGGGAATTCTACTGAGTGTGCCATGACACACAAGGTTGAAAATTACTGCCTTAGTAATATAAATGAATTATTAACTTGATGTTTTGATTATCTGTTCATGTAATCCTTATTTATTGTTTTACTCATGTTCTTGTATTTCCCCTTCCCCTGGGCCTCTGTTATTTTTAATAAATATGCCATATACCTTTTCTTTGTACTGATTTGCTGTGATGCTGGCTAAGAAGTACCTGCAGCCTACTTAATCAGATTGCTAGAGATTGCCACAGCATCCTCTAGTCTGTGGGCATGGCTGTAGGTTGCTAGCACTATTTAGTTTTGACACTAATAACAAGACTGGGCCCACTAGTATGACAGTAATATTCAAATAGCATGGGCAAATCCTGGAAACAGAGCTGAATTTCCTTCCCACCATCATACCAACTTGTGATATGCTATGCATGGGAAGGAAGGAGTTTCATATTTCAGACAAATACATTTCTTTTCCTAGCGTGTAGCCAGATGGACTCAGGACCAATGGGTTATATGCTCCCCTGCTAGCACATGGGGACGGAATCAGGTTTCAAAGCTGATGTCACCTTAGATACACCCCTGCGGTGACCTCAGCCCTTCAGTATCCCTCTGTTTCCTAGCAGGTGTGGATTGGATTTCCCTATCGGGATCACCATACGTTTACGAGAGAGATTGAGCCCCGCTCTCCTGCGGTGATGCCTAAAAGGTCCCTTCCTCCCCCCCCCCTCCCCGTTGAGAATTCCTGAGGTGATTTCTGAGATCCCTCGGAGGTATGCCTTGGTCCGGTAGCAGGTTCCTGGCATGGACTTTGCTGCTGAAGCAGCTGGAAGGCATGTTATATAATAGTTGTTTTCATATCTTTTTAGATAGGAACTTCCCTAAAATATAGTATGAGCTATTTCCAGAAAAATTCTGAAATCAAATTACAAAATTAAGACATTATAAACATGTGCATGATCACTCTTCTATTAAAATAGGTGCAGAAGACAGCCTTTAACCAATAAATGTAGGATTATAAATAGTGTACTTGCAGGGCGATGCAATATCATGTACTCAGGCCAGTGTACAGGTTAACCCGTGGTTGGATGTGCATCCATAACCCCAGCACATAGCCAATAATGCTCATCATCATGTAAATGCCATGTTGGAGGCTATTAACTAATACTCCCAATGTTTAAAAAAAAACAAAAAAACCACCTGACGTGCCCATTTTAACACTTTAAAAATTACCGCCAGCCCCAGAGTTGGCATTAAGTCTTGAGGTGCTCCAAAACCTGCCCAGAAAAGCAGAAAATACTTCTTTTCTGTGGTTCCTCTGACTTAATATAGTGATATTAAGTCAGAGGAACCACAGAAACTAGCAACATTTAAAAAAAAAAAAAAAAAAAAAAAAAAAAGTCTTCATGGTGGTCAGGCTAGGAAAACGGACACTCAATTTACAAGTGTCCATGTCCTAACCCATGGCTGTGCACGGGTTAGGAAAACAGATGTTTGTAAAATTGAGCATCTGTTTTTCTAACCTGAGCACAGCCACTTCGCCTTGCGCCCGATGCGAAGGATGCACAATCTTCCCTAGCACTTAATGCCGCAGCTCAGCCTACTTCATCATGTGGATGGGTGCACTTTAGGAAAGCAGACGCTCAGTCTTGAGCACCCATTTTTTTGTGTTCTGATATTGCATTGGCCTGTTCTGTTAATAGAAATGTCATTTTGCATATGGCATACTGGTTTGCCCAATGTGGGTTTTTTATTATTTGATTTTAACGTAACATATTATATGGTGGCACTTTCAGTTGAATGGATCAAGCTATAAATGAAAGTAGTGTAAACTTTAGCTAATGTATATTCCTACTTTAAATATGTGGATTTTTATTATTCTTAAGGTAATGAGAGACCCACAAACAAAACGTTCCAGAGGATTTGGGTTTGTGACTTATTCTTGTATGGATGAAGTTGATGCTGCAATGTCTGCCCGGCCACACAAGGTTGACGGTCGTGTGGTAGAACCAAAGCGAGCAGTTTCTAGAGAAGTAAGTATTGTGGATGTTTCTCGACGTAAAGAATAAACACTGAATGCTACCAGAAAAGTAATTCTTTTAAAGATACAATACAAATCACCCTTACAGTATATTTTATAACTGAAAAGAACAGACTTGCCATACTGGGTCAGAACAAAGTTCCATCAAGCTCAGAATCCTGTTTCCAACAGTGGCTAAGCCAGGTCACAAATACCTGGCAGGATCCCAAGGGGCAGATAGATTCCAAGCTGCTTATCCCAAGAATAAGCATTGGATTTCTGCAATTCTACGTTAATGATTAGTAGACTTTCCCTCCAGGAACTTGTCTAAACCTTTTTAAAGTGCAGCTTCAGCAATAGCTTTCATCACATCCTCTGGCAACAAATTCCAGAGCTTAATTATGTGTTGAATAAAAATAATTCTCAATTTTAAATGTTTTACCTAGTAACTGTGTCCCCAGTATTTTTGAAACAACTGATTTAATGTTTACTCTTTCCATTCCATTATTTTATAGACATCTGTCATATCTCCCTTCAGCATTCTCTTCTCCAGTTATAACCTCTTTAGCCTTTCTTCATAGGGGAATTTTCATGCCCTTTTATAATTTTGGTTGCCCTTCTCTGTAATTTTCTAATTCTCCTATATCTTTCTTGAGATGTGACCAGACCTGTACACAATACTCAAGACAAGGTTGCACCATGAAGTGATAAGCATAATAATTCTGTTTTCCCTGTATGTACCTGGATCAATCCAGACTGCTGGATTTTGCCTCCCTTCCAGCAGATGGAGGCAAAGAAAAATTTTGAGAACACCCCCTCTTAAACCGGTGTGCCACCTGCAACTCCCCTGTATTTTTGTCTCCAGCAGATGGAGATGGTACAAAACCTGCGGTTCTGAACCAGTTTCTGGGTTCTCAAACACATACAAATGGCTGTCAATCCGGACAGGAAGATTTCTCAGTCCTCCCAGGGGGTTGGCAGGTCCTAGAGGGACCATCCCCCCCCCCTTTTCATAGACAGGGAGCTCGGGTTGGTGACACTGCTTGCTCCTCTTTTTGCAGCGCCGAGGGTGATAGCCGGTGATCCGGTTCCCTTCCCTCCCCCAGCATGGATCCAGTGATACCCTTGCCCTTCTTGCCGGTAATTTTGGTTTAAAAAAAAAGTCAGGGTTTTTAGTGGCAGGGGTATAACGGAGTGGCTTGTTAAGCTTAGCAGCGCAGCAGCAGCTCCGGCGCAGCGTGCCTTCGGGTGTCGGGCCGTGCAGGGAGGTGTGTTAGGTGGAGGCTCCCAGGTCCAGCTTCATTTTTGATGGGGGTTGACTGCGCCTGTCGTGCGCACTTCCTTTGTGGCCACCATGCCACATGGTCTTTGCTGTGGGGAGCTGACTTTGTGGCTCTCCCACACAGGCCTCTGTTCACTTTGCCTCCCTGGTGGGGAGGGCTCCTCCTGGTGTGATGGCAGCTTCAGCCGACAGGCTCTGTGGTGGGGGCAGAAGAACAGCTGTGAGGGAGAGCGAGGCCGTCCCGCTGAGCGTGGGAACGGTGGCCATTTTCAGCTGACAAGGAGACATCTGGGGGGGAAGAGATCCGCCCCGCCCTGTGCGCTATCGCCAGCTGATTTGATTCCTGGTGATCCCCAGGACACTCTTCATGAGCTCCCAGTGATAGCCCTGGGCCCAGCTGGATTTTCGGCCAAGTTTGTGCTTCTCATGCACCATGCCTATTTGGCCGCCCAGAAAACTCCTCAAGCAGCTGGGGCCTGTTCGAGTCAAGAAGGTCAGAGGCCTCGGAGGATTACGTGGAGGCCTTGGGGGATGAACACGCACCACCTCAACTTCCTCTCATTTTACAGACGTGGACCTGGGAGGAGCGGGAGAAAGCTGTGCCTTTGGACGGGGACAATCCCATGGTTCGGCTTTTTCAGAGGGATGAACTCAATCCTCTCATTACACACATCCTGGCAGAGCTGGGAATCACGGTCCCTCAAGATGACCCTGGCCAGGAAATGGTGGATCTGGTACTGGCGGCGCTGCGTAATCTGGCTAAGACCGTTGCTTTTTATAAAATGGTTCAGCAGCTGATAGTCCAGTAGTGGGATAATCGAGAAGTAGGCCTGTATGTGGGGAGGACTGTGGACAAGCTCTACCCATTGCCAGAGGAAACTCTGGAGCTGTTGGATGCTTCGGTGTTGGCTGTCACCAAGAGAACCACCATTCTGATGGCCGGGGCAGCAGCCCTGAAAGACCTCTAGGATAGAAACCGCGAGGGTCATCTTAAAAGCATTTTTGAGGTCTCGGCTCTTGGTATTCATGCTGCCATCTGCAGAAGCTTCATACTTAAGGCGAGCCTGAAATGGGTGCAGCAGCTGCTGAGTACCAGGGACCTTCCACCTCAGGAGTCAGCTCAGGCAGAGTGCTTAGAGGCGGCAGTGGCCTATGGGATGGACGCCTTATTTGACTTCCTTCAAACCTCCTCCAGAACTGTGGTGTCAGCAATTTCCACATGGAGGCTTTTATGGTTGTGCAGTTGGTCGGCGGATGTTTCTTCCAAGGCCCAGCTTAGTACACTCCCTTTCCAAGGAAAGCTCCTCTTTGGTGAGGACTTGGGACAACTGATCAATATCTGGGTGACAATAAGGTGCACAAGCTGCTGGAAGATAAACCCAAGGGGCCTAGAGGTTTTCTTCCAACCCACTCTTAGTTTTGGGGTCAGAGGTGCTTCTGCCAGTGTAGAGCACCTAGTAAACCTTGGAGAGGTCTCAGTCCTTTCGTGTATGTCGAGCGGGCGAGATAGAGCCGGCCAGGGTTCCCTCGTGGCTAAATCCTCTCAGTGAGATCTGGCCAACCCATTCCTCCATCCCTGTCGTTGGTGGACAGCTTCCCCCCCCCCCCCCCCCCCCCAGGAATAGGTCAAGATAATGTTGGACCTGTGGGTTCTAAGTATCGCAAGCGGGTATGTTAGAATTTGCTCGTCCTGAGAGACCTCTTTGTAATCTCTCCCTGCGGTTTGCCAGTAAAGAGGCAAATAGACCATACACAAGCTGGAATGCCTGGGGGCCATCCTTCCCGTTCCCCAGGAGGAGTGGGGCATGGAACATCTTTCCATTTATTTCATGGTGCCGAGGAAGTAAGGCTCCTTCCGTCTGGATCTGAAGAAGGTAAACAAGTCTCTCAAAGTCCTGCATTTCGGATGGAGACCCTGTGCTCGGTCATTGCAGCTGTGCACAGCGGGGAGTTCTTGGCCTCCCTCGATCTGATGGGAAGTATATCTGCACATAGGAATCACAGGGATCACCAAAGATTTCTTTGGCTCATGGCCCTTGTTGGTATGGTTAGGATTGCAGAGTGTTTCTTCCACTCTTGCTCAACCGGGCAGTACGAGTCCTGTTAGACACTGCAACAGAAGTAGCCTACATCAATTATCGAGGGACCAAAGGTTGTCCGGTGGCCTTGGAAGCGGAGCATCTGATGGCCTGGGTGGAACAGCATCTAGCCTTACTGGCCCCATCGCACATAGCGGGGACAGACAATGTGCAAGTGGATTTTCTGAACTGTCAGAGGCTAGAACCCGGAGATTGGGAGCTCTGACGAAGCAATGAACCTCATCTCTAGCAGATGGGTTCTTCCCCATCTGGACTTGATGGCGACTCAAATGCCAAGGCTCCATGCTTCAATCGCAGGAGAGAACACGGAGCGGAAGGGTTTGATGCCTTTGTGCTCCTATGGACGATCAAAGTACTGCTCTGTGTTCCCTCCATGGCCTCTGATAGGCAAGATTTTCCGGAGGATAGAAGTTCATCCCAGAAAGGTAATCTTGGTGGCCCCGGAGATCCTGGTCGCAGACCTGGTTAGTCTGGCAGTGGACAGCCCCCTGCAACTGAGTCATCTTACAAATGTTCTGCGTCAAGGCCCTATATTTTTTGACCATGCGGATCACTTTTGTCTAGTGGCCTGGCTTTTGAAAGGAGGCAGTTGAGGAAGGCTATCCAGAAGATGTAATTTCCAGCCTACTTTGAGCTTGGAAGACCTCTACCTTCCTTGACTTATGTCAGGGTAGGGAAGTTCTTTGAATCTTGGTGTCGTGAGTAGGGAGTCCTCCCTAGTCAGTCCTCTGTTGCTCAGATTCTGATATTCTTGCAGAAAGCCCCAGCAAGGGCTTGTCGTTTAATTCCCTTCGGGTGCAGGTGGTGGCCTTGAGGTGCTTCAGGGGGCAACCCTGGCAGCACATCTGGATGTGGTCTGTTTTCTCCGCAGGGCGAAGCATTTGAATCCCCCACTCCATCCCATATGCCCTTCCTGGAGTCTTAACTGAGTTATCAAGGCCTTGTGTAAAGCTCCTTTCAAACTCTTTAAGAATGCCTCTTTAAAGGACTTAACTCTAAAATGGTGTGTTTGGTGGCGATCTGATCCACTAGGAGAGTATCAGAGTTGCAAACCCTTGCCGGGACCCTTTCCTAAGCATTTCGGGTTCTGGAGTGTCTATTCGAACAGTTCCATCTTTTCTGCCGAAGGTTGTTTCAGCTTTCCACTCAAATCAGTCCATGGAACTCCTGACCTTTACCAAGGCCGAAATGGAGACACCTCATGTGCGGTCCTTTTGCATTATCTTGAGGTCTCGCCTTTAGACTCTCAGGTCATCTTTTTGTCTTCTGGAGTGGCCCTAAGAAGAGCCAAAAAGTGTCCAAAATGTCTATAACCCGCTGGTTGAAAGAGGCCATTGCTTCCGCTTAAATTTGTTGCGGTCAGCCTGTCCCAGCAGGTTTTAAAGCGCGTTTGACTTGCTCACATGCTGCTTCCTGGGCAGAAAGTCAGTTGGTTTCACCGCAAGAAACTTGCAGGGCGGCGACCTAGAAGTCTCTGCATACCTTTTCCAGGCATTATCATTTGGACGTCCAGGCTTAGACTGTCCCCAACTTCAGCAGCAGTGTCATCCAAGTCAGACACTCAGGGTCCCACCCCAGATAGGGGAACTTGGGTACATCCCAGCAGTCTAGACTGATCCGGGTACGTATAGGGAAAGAAAAACTGGTTTTTACCTACTAATTTTTGTTTCTGTAGTACCCAAGATCAGTCCAGATGCCCGCCCCTTGAAGGTGTTTAGTTTCTGCTCGAACTGTCGCTGCAGTATTTTGTTTCCGGTTACTTTACAGACCAAAGGAGGGTACAGGTTTCACCTTATCCTGCGCAGAGAGTTCACATGTATATAGTTTAAATGGTTCTTCCTTGTCCTTTGCTTGACATGCCTGTTCAATAGTTACTTATTTCTGCTTTGGTATTTATACTGAGGAGTTGCAGGTTGCACACCGGTTTAAGAGGAGGTGCTCTCAAAATTTTTCTGTCGCCATCTGCTGGAAGGGAGACAAAACCCAGCAATCTGGACTGATCTGTGATACTACAGGAATGAAAATTAGCAGGTAGGAATCTATTTTCCTTTCCTAGCGTGTAGCCAGATGGACTCGGGACCAATGGGTTATGTGCTCCCCTGCTAGCAGCTGGAGACAGAATCAAGTTTCAAAGTTGACTTCACGCTAGATATACTCCTGCAGTGACCTCAGCCTTTCCAAATGTGGATTGTCTCTCCTATCAGGAACACAGTGCTCTTTTTAGATGAGGAAAATTTACCTTCAAATTTCTACTTTTAAATTGGAGAAGATCGAGCCCTGCTCTCCTGCAATGATACCTAAGGGTCCCTCCCCCAGTTGAAAATTCCTGAGGCGATTTCTAAGATCCCTCAGAGGTTTGCCTTGGTCCGGTAGCCGGTTCCCAGCGTGGACTTTGCAGCTGAAAGGCAGCGGGTGCAGGAAGCAGAGTGTGGTGGTAATGGCCTAAGCCATCTCCCCCCCGCAGCTGGAGACACTCTGTACTCAGCCGGTAAGCGCTGAGCCCAGGTAAGTAGCAAAGAACTCCTCTGATCCAGATACGTGGAAGGGCTTCGGTAAGTGTTTCCTTGCTGGTGTGCTGTACAGACCTCGTTCCTGACCCTGATAGGGCAAAGGAAGGGGGTTTCAGAGTGGGTTGAGCAGCCATTCGATGAGCTAGGCTCACTGGGCACTCCATGTGGTGGGCCTAAAGACCCTGCGAGTTCCTGGCACAGACCCTATGTCAGAACCAAGAAAGAATCCCATCCTGGTGGCTCTATGGAAAGCCTCTTGCTATTTCCCAATGCTGGAAGCCATCCAGGAGTTGATTGAACTGGAATGGGACACCCTAGAAGCTAGTTTTAAAGGAGGTCAGGCCCTGGAGGCCTTATACCCTCTGGACCCGGTGAACAAAGAATGCCCGCATTTCCTGAAAGTAGACACCCCAGTCTGCGCCGTCTCAAAGCAAACTACTATCCCAATAGAGGGAGGAGTGGCCTTGAAAGATGCTCACCTTTAATGCAATAGCCATGACACTGCAGATCGCTTCCTGTTGTTCCCTGGTGGCTCTTTCGGGTCTGCTTCTCTAGAGAGAGGCTGATAGCTCAGGGGCGCATACCAAAGAGACGATCAAGCCCACTGCAGCCTTCCTAGCGGATGCAAGCTATAACCTAGTATGCACCTCAGCCAGAGTAGCCTCAGTGGTGGCAGCCAGAAGATGGCTATGGTTGCGAAATTGGTCAGTGGATGAGACCTCTAAGGCAAACCTTGTAAAGATGCCGTTTAAGAGACCCCCTCCTATTGGGTTTCAAACTGGAAAAACTAGCCAGTAAGTGGGGTGAATCTCCAGTGCCTCAGCTACCAGAAGATGAGAGGTTGCAGCATCCCTCTCCCATGAGGGGTCGGGCCAGGCGCTTCCAGCCCTACAGAAACTCATTTCAGATATCTCAGCCCTCGGGAAGGTCTCAGTCCTATCAAAGCAGACAACCAAAAAGAGGAACTGGTTCAGGTTTTACTCGGTGTATCGCAATCATGTCGGACAAATGGGTACTGGACATCACACGAGAAGGATACACTCTGAAATTTCACAGCATCCCTCAGGATATGTTCGTGATGTCACCTTGACACTCCCAGTACAAAAAACTGGCAGTGGAATCTACATTAAAGCTCCTCAGTTTGAGGGCTATTACTCCGGTACCTACACCCCAGGAAAACATGGGGTGGTGGTCCATCTATTACATCGTACCCAAGAAGGAAGGGTCATTCCGATTGTATCTCTAGCGTCAATCTTCATCTGCAGATGCACTTCTGCATGGAAACTCTTCGCTCAGTCATAAAGACCTATACAACCAGGAGAGTTCTTGACCTCCCTGGACCTCTCGGAGGCCTACCTTCATATCCCAATCCGTCAAGACCACCAGCATTTCCTACGCTTTGCGGTACTGGGCCGCAATTACCAGTTCTGGGTGCTGCCCTTTGGCCTGGCAACCGCCCCCAGAACATTCTCCAAAATTATGGTGGCGGTGGCGCTGAGGAAAGAAGGGATCCTGGTACAACCTTACTTAGATGACTGGCTGATCTGGGTGAATTCATTAGAGAGCCTCCAGGTGACCAGCAGGGTCAGGTCCCTACTACAAGAACTCTGTTTGGTCGTGAACATGGACAAGAGCAGCCTACACCCTTCCCAGCCATTGGAGTACCTGGGAGTCCGGTTTGACACCAAGCAGGACAAGGTCTTCCTCCATCCCTTGAGGATAAAGAAGCTGATGTGCCAAGTGCATTGGTTGACAAACACGCTGCGCCCCAGGACCTGGAGCTATCTCTAGGTCCTCAGCCTCATGGTGTCAACCCTGGAAGTAGTACCGTGGGCAGGGGCACACATGCCACTCCAGTGCTTTCTGCTCTCATGTTGGAACCCACTGTCTCAAGACTACTCAATCTGCCTCCACCTACCGATGGAAGTATGTTCTCAGCTCCAGTGGTGGCTACAGGAAGCTCGCCTAAGCAAGGGTGTAAGCCTACCCCCACTGAATCGGAGCACCTTCATGACTGACACGAGCCTCCGAGGTTAGGGAGCTCACTGTCAGGAACTAACTATCCAGGGGCAATGGACCGAGGAAGAGGTGTGCTGGAAGCACAGGTAGTTCAGCCACAGGGTCCAGGGACAAGCAGTCCGAGTGATGTCAGACAATGCAACAACATACATCAGCTGCCAGGGAGACACCAAAGGCAACCAAGTGTCTCCTAGAAATAGACCCCCTTACAGAATGGGCAGAGAAAAATCTACAAGGGATCTCTGCCACCCACATCGCGGGAAAAGACAAGGTCAGAACAGATTTTTTTTTATAAGCAGGAAGATTCTGGATCCAGGGGAATGGGTGTTGTCTACAGAGCCTTCCAACACTTAGTAGATCGCTGGGGCCTCCCGTCCATCGACCTACTGGCCACATCTCAAAATGTAAAGGTCCCCCAATTCTTCAGTCGCAGATGCGATAAGCACTCCCAAGGGATCAATGCCCTTGTCCAGACCTGGCCAGAGGAGGACTTACTATACACCTTTCCTCAGTGGTCCCTGCTGGGCAAGATCATTCACAAGATCGAACACTACAGAGGATTGGTCCTTCTAGTGGCCCCGGATTGATCCAGATGCCCATGGTATGCAGAGGCTTCTCCTGGAGAGTCCCCTTCAGCACCCACCCCCCTTCCCCCCTCCTGCACAGGGACCTTCTCTAACAAGGTTTGGTCTTTCATGAGGACCCAACTCTATTCTGTCTTACGGTCTGGTCCTTGAGAGGGCTCGCCTGACGAAGCGGAGATATTCAGCAGCCGTAATTGCCATCTTGCTCCGTGCGCGGAAGTTCTCAATGTTCCTGGTGTACATATGGATCAAGAATATTTGAGGCCTGGTGCATGGACTGTGGGGTGCCCCCGCTAATGACCAAGATCCCCATGATTCTGGATTTTTTATAGGAGAGCCTGAACCAAGGAGTTGAAGGACAATCTTTTAAGGTCCAGGTGGCAGCCCTTCTGTTTCAGGGGAGAGGTGAACGGAACCCACCTGTTGATGCATCCGGTCTTGGCCCATTTCCTAAAAGGGGTTAAACCCCTCCAACCACCCTTAAAGTGGCCGGTCCCCCTATGGAACCTCAATCTAGTATTGGACTTTTTAGCAGGGCCTTCCTTTAGGCCACTGCGCAGTCTGTCTGTACGCCTATCAACACTGAAGACTGTTCTTGGTGGCAATATGCTCGTCTCGTTGCATCTCCAAACTACAGGCACTGTCATGTCGGGAGCCGTTCCTCCGGTTCACTCCAGGAACGTTGCAGCTTCTCACCATCTCTTCCTTCTTACCTTTTGGTAATCTCAGAGTTTCACCTGAACCAGACCATCTCCTTACCATCCCCAAATAGATGCAAGGACACGGAAGACTACCGTCTACTTCGCCACTTAAACATCAGTAGGCTTTTAGTATGGTACTTGGAACTGGTGTGCAAGACAGACCACTTGTTTGTCCTTCACTGGGGAAGAATACAAGGTGAAGTGACTTTGCAAGCTGCCATAGCTCGCTAGATCAAGGAAGTGATCACAGGAGCTTATGTGGAGGCAGGGAAGCCTTCACCCCCTTCAGGTCAAAGCTCATTCCACTAGAGCCCAGGCCAGAAGCTAAGCTACTGTCTCCTGTTGAGCAGCAACGTGGTCTTCCTTGCACACCTCCATGTTCTATCACCCCAAGGGCGGTCCTATCGGACCACAGGCAGCCTCCTGCCCCGTAGCTTTTGTACATCCCACTGGTTTTGAGTCCATCTGGCTACACACTAGGAAATGGAGAAATTACTTGCCTGGTAACTTTGTTTTCCTTAGTGTAGACTGGACTCAGCATCCTGCCAAGGAATTGCCCATGAGGTGAATATTGCATGTGGTTATGGGTAAGCTGTTGGCCTATCCCTTGGTCAGGGCATCTATAGTATTGCTGGGATTCAGCGCTTATGTTGGTTAAGTACAGTTGTGGTCTCCTGTTTTTAATCAAGTTGCATCCAGATTCTAATAAAGTTCTTCAATAATATGTCCATAGTGACTTTTTGAAGAGAATACTGAATGTCTGAGGTCACTGCAAGGGTATGTCTAGGGTGACATAGGCTTTGAAACCTGACTGTCTCCATCTGCTAGCAGGGGAGCACATAACCCATCAGTCCTGAGTCCATCTGCCTATATTAAGGAAAACAAAATTCAGGTAAGTAATTTCTCCATTACTTTCATAATCCTAGAATTCTATTTGCTTTCTTGGCTGCTGCTGCACACACAACAGAGGATTTCAACGTATTTTCAATGACACCTAGATCCTTTTCCTGAGTGGTGACTCCTAATGTGGAACCTTGCATTGTGTAGCCATAGTTTGGGTTATTCTTCCTCAAGTACATCACTTTTACTTGTCCACATCAAATTTAATTTGCCATTTGCATGCCCAGTCTCCCAGATTTCAATGTCCTCTTGCGATTTCTCAGTTACCTTGTGATTTAACCATTTTGAATAATTGTATCTGCAAATTTGATAACCTCACTTGTTCCCATTTCCAGGTTGTTTTTTTATAAATATATATATTAAAACAAAAAAAGCAGTGGTCCCAGAGCAGATCCCTGGGGCACACTCCACTATTCACCTTCTTCCATTGGGAAGATGTCTTATCTCTTAACCAGTTGGCAATCCACAATAAGACACGGTCACCTATCCCATGTCTTCTTTTCTTTTTTTTTCCTAAGAAACCTCTGAGGGACTTTGTCAAATGCTTTCTTGAAATTCAGATACATTATATCAACTGGTTCACTTTTATCCACATGTTTTATACCCTCAAAAAAAAATAAATGAGGCAAGACTTCCCTTGGTTAAATCCATCCTGGCTTTGTTCCATTAAGCTATGCCTATTTATATGTTCAGCAGTTTTGTTCTTTGATAGCTTCTACTTCATTTTGTAGGTATGAAATTTTTTATACCTTTTTAAAAGTCTTAACATATGGGTTTTTAATAGGATTCTGCGAGGCCTGGGGCACATTTGACAGTAAAAAAGATATTTGTTGGTGGCATTAAAGAAGATACAGAAGAATATCACTTACGAGACTACTTTGAACCATATGGCAAGATTGAAACAATAGAAGTCATGGAAGATCGTCAGAGTGGGAAGAAGAGAGGATTTGCCTTTGTGACGTTTGATGATCATGACACAGTTGATAAAATTGTTGGTATGTAACTTATTTTACCTTGTCTAAAGCAGGGAGAATTTGAGCCATACATTTTTATTTAAAACTGTTATCCAGTGTGATTTACATTGACATGTACAATAAAATACAGAATATATATATATTTTACAGGAAATGTGACATTTAACAATATATCCCCAGCAAATCTGATATAACCCACTTCCGTTGGACTGTTGCCAAAAGCCATAAAACACCTCTACTATATAAAATATCACCCATTACTAGAGAGAAGAAACTAGTTCACTTTTTTTCTGAAAGGTAAAATGTCTTTCCCTTTATGTACCCAAGTCAGTTGAGACCCCCTGGGTTTTGCCTCCCCTCCAGCAGATGGAGACAAAGCTTTACTTACACTTAGGTGCTACCTGCAGTCCCTCAGTATTTCTGTTTCTAGCAAATGGTGGAGGTGCAAAGCCTGCAGTCTTGAGTTTAAAAAAAAAATTGGACTACAGATTTGAGCTTCCCCGGGTGGGAGGGGGGTGTTTAGTTTCTGGTGGGGCCATCCCCTCTGATTTAAGATGTGGATGAGTAGGGGGGTTGGGGACCCTTTTTAAAGCTCGCTCCTTGAGTACCAGACAGGGTTGAAAACCCGGGGTCCTGGTTCATATGCCTTGGATGGGCTGAGCCTGTTAAATTTTTTTTTTTTGGGGGGGGGACGGACAGTTTGTGCCCTGCTCCTTAATCGTTCAAGCAGCTCAGTCTTTGTCCCCATTCCTCCGGAGGTCTTTGCGCTCACTGCTGAGGAAGGCACTTCGGGGAGCATGGTAACAGTGACGTTGGCCAGGCGCCGCTAGCCTGGGAGGCTATCGCTGGCAGCCTGCTGACTGTCCCTTACCGCTAAGCGTGGAAACAGCAGGATTTTATCTAAGTTCAGGGCAGCCGGGGAGGGGGATTTTCCTTCCTCGTTATCTCCGGTGGTAGCGGCCTCCAGGGTCTCAATCAGGAAGTGAGGAGAATCCCGGCGATGTCTGCTTCCTCTTCTTTTTCTTCAGACTTTGTGCTGTTGCACAAAGCCTATAAGGCTACGAGGTTTGCATAGTGCAAGTCTGAGAAGAGAGCCCATGTGAAGCCGGCCAAGAGATCCAGGCAGGAGGGGGCCATGAGGGTCAGGCAGCTCCTGAGGACCATAGTACTGCCACAGACAGCTCCTCCGAAGTTTCAGGAGCAGATAACCAGCCAATGAAGGGACCCTCTGGGATCTGATCCAGATCAGAGGTTTTCGAAGGACCTGTCTGTCAAGTGATTAACCCGAAAGTAGTACGGTTGTTCCACAAAGAGGAGCTAGGCCCCTTGATACTTGCTGATATGGAGGAACTTGGTTTAGAAGTTCTGTGGGAGGACTCCGAACTTGGATCAGTAGACCCAGTCAGGGTTGGCCTCAGGGGTCCAGTTAGGTACTTTCCATTTCACAAGTCCATCAGTGTGTTACTGTTTAGGGAGTGGGATACTCCTGATACAGGTCTAAAGGTCAGCAGAGCCATGGACAAACTGTATCCTTGCCTGAGGACATGTGAGAACTTCTGAAAGTCCCAAAGTTTGATGCATCTATTTTGGCAGTCACTAAGAAGACAATTCTGGTTAACTGGTCTGTAGCTCTGAAGGATTTTCAGGATAGGAAGTTGGAAGCGCATCTCAAGAAAATGTTTGAGGTGTCGGCCCTTAGTGTTCGGGCTGTGTGTAGCAGTTGAGGGCAGGCTTGCGCTGGGTGCAGCAGTTAGTCTAACAGATCTGAATCTGAGACCCAGGTGGAGCGGCTGGAAGCCGTTGTGGCTTATAGAGCGGATGCATTGTATGGTCTTCTCAGGACCTTCTCCAGGACAATGGTGTTGGTGGTCTCTGCCCAGCGTCTCCTCTGGTTGCAGAATTGGTCGGCCGTTTCATCCAAGTCTCAGTTTGGAGCCTTACCTTTTAAGGGGAAACTCTCTCTAACAAGGTCTTGGAGGAGATGATCAAGTCTCTTGGTGAGAAGGTCCATAAATTGCCTGAAGGCAAGCCAAAAGGGAAAATTCGTTTTGTCTCGTGTCTGCTTTAGAGGGCGCCTACATTTTCGGCCAGCCAGAGTGTCTGGAATTACACAGAGGCAGGTCTCAAGCAGACAGCTGTCCTGGAACCTTTCAGGGGCATGGATCTGGCAGAAATGGCTCTTCTCAGGGTGGAGGGGGGAGCCATATCAGACCAATTATGCGAGGCTGGTCCACTCCTCAGTTCCAGTGGTTGTGGGCCGGTTGGCTCTGTTTTACGATGAGAGGCCCTAGAATCACGTCCGATCATGGGTCTTTAGGTGGTAGCTCCTAATATGGAACCTAACATTGTGTAACTACAGCAAGGGTTATTTTTCCCTATATGCAACACCTTGCACTTGTCCTGCAACTGTATCTGAGATTCATGATTCTGGGAGAACGTTTTCAGTTTCGTGCCCTGCCTTTCGGTCTGGCGACCGTGCCCAGGACTTTTACCAAGGTAATGGTTATGGTGGCTGCAACTCTCCGGAGGGACAGGGTCCTGGTCCACCACTATTTAGACAACTGTCTGATTCAGGAGAAATCAGAAACCCTTTGTCTGCAGGTAGTGGAATTAGTCTCTGACGCCTGCTGTCATTGGGGTGGATAGTCAGTTTGTTAGTCATCTTGTCCCTTCCCAGTGTTTGGAACTCCTGGGAGTTCATTTCAAGACGAGGATGGGGAAGGTATTCTTCACCGGGGAGCAGATTACCAAGTTGCAAGCTCAAGTTCTCAGATTGAAAAAGTGGGTACCCGAGGTCTGGGATTACTTAAAAGTTCTCGGGTCTATGGCTTCCATGCTAGAGCTGGTTCCGTGGGCGTTTGCTCATATGAGGCCTCTACAATCTGCTTTACTGTCTCGCTGGGACCTGTTGGAGCTATTTCAGCTTCTTCTCCCCCTCTCGGAGTGTGCTCAATCCAGTCTTTCCTGGTAGATCCTCCCAGACAAGTTAAGACTGGGTGCAGGTCTGTATGATCGTCACCATTGATGTCAGTCTCTCCGGCTGGGGAGCAGCGTGTCAGAACCAGTCTGTGTAAGGGCAGTGTTTTGCAGAGGAAACCTCTGTCCATCAGTCGTGTAGACGAGAGCTGTGTTCTTGGCCCTGCAGATGTTTCTACCCCTGGTGAGAAGGCCGGTAAGGGTCCTGTCGGACAATGTGACTACAGTGGCTTGTATCAGCCGGGAACACCAAGAGTCTAGCAATAGCACTGGAAGCCCAGAATTTGACTGCTTGGGCGGAACATCTGTAGCGATTGGCAGCCTCCTATATAGGCATGGACAACATGCAAGCGGACTTTCTGCGGTCCAACTTTTGCCAGCTCGGTGGGAGCTGTCGGAGGGAAGCATATGTGTCTCATCAGTTGGAAATGGGGCATGCCATGTGTGGATTTGATGGCGATCTTTCCACAGTGCCGAGGCCCCGCATTTCTTCAGCCGAGAGAGAGGAATGGAGGTGGTGGATGCCCTGGTTCTGCCTTGGCCGGTGGGTGTCCTTCTGTATGTGTTCCCTTGTGGCCTTTGGTAGGCAAGATCATAAGATGCATAGAGGTTCATCTGGGCAAAGTGATTCTCGTTGCTCCAGATTACAGCAAACCAATTGACCTTATAGGTCATTTTGAGTGGCTGCACCTTAAATTTGCCTATCTGAACTTGGGCGATTTTATGGTTTCAGTTTCTTTCATTTCTAATGCAGAAGTGTTTTGGATTGTACTTGGTCTGCTAGACCAGCGGTTCTCAACTGGTGTGTCACGACACACCAGTGTTGCCAAGCACCGGCAAGTGTGTT
This sequence comes from Rhinatrema bivittatum, assembly GCF_901001135.1. Classification (NCBI taxonomy): domain Eukaryota; kingdom Metazoa; phylum Chordata; class Amphibia; order Gymnophiona; family Rhinatrematidae; genus Rhinatrema; species Rhinatrema bivittatum. The sequence goes on from NC_042620.1 coordinate 120,368,596, forward strand.
GCAGTTCCCAGTGTTCCCCTGCCCCGCTTGTGCTTGCCTTCTCCCTAAGGGTGGGGCTGAAGAATGGAGAGATGCGCGCGCCACTGCTGGAGGCCAGGCTGGCAGGGCTTAAGAGTAGAGAGACCTGCGCGTTGCCACCGGCGGGGCCGAAGAATTGAGAGATGCTGCACGCGGGCTGAAGAGCAGAGAGGCCTATGCGCCGCCAGCGGCGGCTGATAAGCAGATGCCAGGCTTATTGCGCCAAATAAAGTGAAGAGGCTCCATGTGAGCTTGTGTGTGTGGTAGAATGGGTGCATGAGTGGCAGAGTGTGTGTGGTTGTAAGTGACAGAGCATGTGTGTGAGAGAGTGACTGGTGTCTGTGTGTGGGAGAGATACTAGTTAGGGAAGTTACTGGTCTGTGAGACAGTGACTGGTTGTGGGCTCTAAGGAAGAGGACTGTGAGGACAGCTTCAGCAGCCACTGCTGCTTCTGGTGAGTGCTATTGGCCTGCAAGGGAAAGGAGTAGGAGAGTTGCTGGAGAGGGTAAGTAAGGGCAGCTTTTTAAGTTTATTCTTCTTGATTGACTATCATTTTAATTATTGGGTATTATGTAAATGTCTGCTGTTTTGAAATTTATTGATATTTGGACAATTTTTAACAATTTTTGAGTTTTTAATTGTTGGATGATATTCTGTTCAGCAGCTGTTTTGTAACATTTATTAGTATAGTTTTTACAGTTATTTCTAAGTGGGTATCTATAGCAGCTTGGCTTGCTCTGTTTTCCTAATGGGAAGTGTATTAGGATTTAGGGCCTGGTTAAATATTTGTAGTGGTAAATTAGTCATTTCATAAGAAGGGGTATTGTGTCTGCCAGTAAAGAGTTTGTTTTGCTTTTGAGATGTCATCAGATCCAGAATATATATATATTTTTTTTTTTTGTATGGTGAGCTGTACGGGTAATGCCCTAGTTCTGCTCTGCACTCTTTTTGGGTCGAGGGAGTTCCTGAGGATGCAGAATGTATATTTACATTTAGCCCCATGATGGTCACATGTTCAGTGTCACACACGTGAGAACAATCTGTCAGGTGTGTCCTGATCGAAAAAAGGTTGAGAACCACTGTGCTAGACAATGCCACAGGCATTGTCAGGGTGGTTTGCTTTCACAGGAAACTTGGTCAGCAGTAAAGGCCAAGTGGCAAATCTGGTTAGTAACCAGAGCAGTCTGGCATTACTCCATTTTGCATGAGTTCTTCAAAATCGAGCAGACTTGTTTTTGTCGAACAGTGCCAGCGTAGGGGCATATGTTTCATCAAGGAGATGCCAAGAGCTCTCAGGTGTCAGTATAGATGATGATGATCATGGGGGGAGAAATAACTAAGAATATTATGGGCATCACATGGGGTAGAGAAGGTTCATGTGAATTGTCTGTTGCATCTTTCTGGGCACTGGAAACTCAGAGCCTTTCATCATGTGGTGTGATGAGGGGAGCTGGTGTTGAACCTAATGGTATCCCAGAGGAATGCAAATGTAGAAAGAATCTAAGCAGAAGGAAAGATGCTGGATGCCTTAGTTTAATCTTGGCCAGAGCGGCATCTACTTTGCATTTCCTTCATAGCCTATGATAGTCTTCTATAAGTAAAAGATCTCCTTTCTTCAAGGATCAGTAGTTCTGGTATGTCTGATCAAGGCAGCCTTGGTATCCAGTTCTGTATTCTGGCTGTTGTAATACCTTTCTCCCTGTTTAACCTCAGAACTCAGATCTCCTGAGGCAGGGTCTGGTGTTCCAAAACGATCTTGATTCTGGTTTGTGGCTTGGCCCTTCAGAGGTCTTGTTTTAAGCAAGAGAGGATATTCTTGACAGCTGAATACCTTGGTGTTTTCTCGGGGAAATCTTTACATCTTTGACATATCAGGACTTGGTGGCTTTTAGATTTTCTTAGAGAAAATGCCTTCCATTTGGCAGTTTTTTGCAAGGAGGCTGGATAAAGGCCTTCAGTTTCTTGAAAGTCACATGGTGGTGGTAGTTTGTGTTCAGGGTACATCTTTAGCTCCTTTGAGGAATGGCACATAGACTGCCAGTAAAATAACTGGTCTTGTCTTGAAATTTGAATGTGGAGTGTTCTATTGTAGAATTAAGGGCATGAATAGTTTTAGGGGATTAGAACATTTGTTCTCCCTGTAGGATCATTTAAGAAGTGCATGGCTATGAAAGCTTCATTGGCGTGCCGATTTAAAGATGTCATAAGTGCATCCTATGTTAAAGAACTACCATTCCTAAACAGGACGTAAATGGCTTCTTTGGTTAAGCTTTGGTTGGTTTCACTGCTGAAATGTTACAAGGTGGCAACCTGATCATCCTTGTATTCTTTTTGTGATACTTTTTGTCTCAACATGCAAACCAGAGAGGAAGCATCCTTTGTTTTTGAGATCTTGAGAGCAGGTTTGGCAATGTCCTGCCCACTCACGGTATAGCTTGGGTACGCCCATGCATTTGGATTGGTCTGGCTGGATGACAAGGAAGAAGAAGCTTTTCTCGTCCAGCTATACCTTCCCTTTATCTGCCAAACACATGGCATTCTATGGTGTCCCCTGTCCGTCCATTCCCCCCCTCCCCCCAACCCCAATGTAAGGTAACAGCAAGCCTGTTAATCTCTGCCTCCATCTCTGAATGGTGGACATAATCCATGTATTTGGACCAGTCTAGCTGGTATCTAGGAAAGGAAATTCAGGTAAGAACGAATTTCTCCTTTATAGTACCTGATTTACAACTCTTGAGTATATGTATGTGTGTGTGTGTGTGTGTGTGTGTATATATATATATATATATATATATATATATATATATATATATATATATATATATATATATACTGTAGCAATTTTATGCAAACCATTTTTTGGGGGGGGGGGGGGTTTAAAAGTATGGTGTCTTAAATAGGTGATTTGAACATGACTTTTGTGTACCTGACTCTCCCTAGATGCAAATATGAAAACATAACATGTGCATCTTTTTTGCATCTTATCCACCACAGCTGTCATTTCCAATCAGGCGTAAATCTGACTGACTTGGGTGAATGCATTTGCATGATCTTTTTGTAATCTTTAGCACTAATTCTGGTAGACTTTCTTTTTTTTTTTTTTTTTTTTTTTAGGATGCTTATTTCAACTTGAAGCACATTTATGTTAATGTATGGTTAACTAGGTTTGTGACCTTGTTCCATTAATCATAGTGCATAAGGAGAATGCATTGAGTAAATCTTTTTTTTTTTTAATCAACTTTCAGTTCAGAAATATCACACTATCAATGGACATAACTGTGAAGTGAAAAAGGCGCTGTCTAAACAAGAGATGCAGTCTGGATCCCAGAGAGGTAAGGTGAAAGGGGGGTGAGTACTATTATAATATGTGGGTGGGTCAGGAATAGATGTAAGCTTAGAATGAGTCAGCAGTCCACATTCTACTATAATCAAGCCCACTGGGAGATAACTGTAGTTTTCATTTCATCCTGCTACACCAGTCCAAGTGAGACAAGTGAATTATGTCCCCCTACCAGTAGATAAAGTCGGAGAACACAGTTTTCCTTTGACATCATGGTGCAGCATAGAAGCAAACTCTTCTCTGCCTCCAGCAGACATACTTGTGGTACAGCAGAATTTTCATTAGACCAGCTCTTCCTATCTTTTTTTTCAATGAGGTTTGGCAGTGGTTAAGAGCCAGCCACCTAGTATGGGTGGGAGCTTCCAATCAATCCAAGGGGACTTGGTAAACTCAAGGGGGGTTTAATTTGAAAAGTATTAGCTGTTCTCCCCCACCCAAAAGCTGCAGATTTCCTAGCGTGTAGCCAGATGGACTCAGGACCAGTGGGTTATGTGCTCTTCTGCTAGCAGATGGGAGACTGAGTCAGATTTCAAAGCTGACGTCACTCTAGATATACCCCTTCAGTATCTGTGTCTCCTAGCAGATGCGGACACTATCCAACACACTAGAATAGTGTTAAGAATTACAGCAAAGAAGAAACAATTTACCTTAAAGAAGATCGAGCCCCGCTCTCCTGCGGTGGGATCCCTCCCCCAGTCGAGAATCCCTGGGGTGATCTCAGATATCCCTCAGAGGTGTGCCTTGGTCCGATAGCCGGTTCCTGGCGTGGACTTAGCCCCCAGTGAGGCTGAAGGGCAGCGGGTGCAGAACAGAGCGTGGTGGTGAAGGTAATTCCCTCTCTCCCCGCAGCTCGAGACTGCCTGGCACACAATCAGTAAGTGCTGAGACCAGGTAAGCAAAAAATCTTTAAATTCAGGTCTCCAGAGCTCTGAGTACCATACCAATTTCTTCTTCCGAGGTTAAAAAGGGAGCACAAATCAGGTTGAGCAGCCTTTGGGCTAGGCCCCAATCCGGGGCAAGGGTTCACACATGTGGAGACCCTTGGGGGGGCGCCATCTTACGCGCAGGGGTCATTGGCGACATCTTCCATTCTCAACCAGCGGTGCAGGCGGAGCGGCCGATGCACCTAACTTACGCACTTCTAATACAGACCCGCGCACAGCTACACGTACAGCCGCGTTTACAACTACATGCGTGCAAACACAGACAATGGCACTGGCGCCCAAGAAGGCCAGAAGGCACTCTTTGTACAGCCTGCCACATAAGAGCTGTGCAACCTGAACTGGAGTCCTGCCTGTGTCAGCATTGTGAAGAAGCCCAGGGGGAACCAAAGCCTGCTCCCTTACTGTCTGGGATGGGTCCCGAACTACTACCAACAATAGCTCTCCGGATCTGTGCATCTCTGAGATGGCTTCTCCACAGGAGGGCACCTCTGGAGCCCCTACTCAGACTCCCCCTGGGATTAACACGGACCCAGGGACCTTCTCCTGGTTGGAATTTTTCCAAGGGCTGCAAGCCTTCGTTCAGGCACAATCAGCCCCAGCTGTGCCCTGGACCTAACCCCTGCTGGAAGCACAGGATCCTCCTGGCCTTGCTCGGATGCCTCGAGACATGCCTTGCCTAACCAAGAACTTCCTTGACAGGGACCCAGACACCTCAGATGATGACTCCCTGGAAGAAGGAGAAATCCCTCCAGGAATGGAACTATACCGAACCATGCTTAGTTTCTTCCATAAGGACGAATTACCAGCACTTGTTTCCCAGACTCTGACGCTGGGTATTGCAGGCACGGACCCTATGGCAGAACCAAAGAAGAATCCCATCTTCGTGTCCCTTCGTAAAGCTTCATGCTACTTCCCAATGATGGAAGCTATCCAGGAACTGATTGACCTGGAGTGGGGTGCCCCGGAGGCTAGCTTCAAAGGGGGTCGGGCCTTGGAAGCCCCATACCCTCTAGAGCCAGTGACCAAGGAAAGATTGTGTTTCCCAAAAGTGGAAGCTATGGTCTGTGCCGTCTCAAAGCAAACGATTCCTGTTGCGGGATGGGCTGCATTGAAGGATACTCAGGGCAGTCGATTGGAATCCATCCTTAAGCTAGACCTTTGATGCAACAGCAATGACACTGCAGATTGCTTCTGCTGCGCACTTGTGGCACGTTTCTGCTTGCTCCTCTCGAGAGAGGCAAATAACTCCGGAAAGTATACCGGAGAGACGATGGAACTTGCAGCAGCCTTCCTGACTGACGCAAGCTCAGACCTGATGCGTACCTTAGCCAGGGGCGTTGCCTCTGTAGTGGCAGCCAGAAGACAACTATGGCTATGGAATTGGTCTGCGGACGCAACATCTAAAGCGAATCTCACAAGAATGCCCTTTAAAGGATCTCTCTCGTTCGGAAGCGAATTGGAGAGGCTAGCCAGCAAATGGGGTGAATCCCCAGTGCCTCGGCTACCAGAAGATAGGAGTAAAAGATCTGTGTCCCTCCCCAGAAGAGCCAAGGGCAGAGACTCGCAATTCCAGGCACCTCATCCCTCTGGAAGGTCCCAGCCCTTTCGGAACAGACAGACCAAGAGAGGAGCAGGCCCAGGGGCAGGCTCCAGCCGTGCTCCACATTGAGGATGGGCCAACCCATCCACAGGAAGAGGAGAATAGGGGGTCAATTTGCCCTCTTCTACCAAAGATGGGTCGAGATAATGTTGGACAAATGGGTACTAAACATCATTCGAGAAGGTTACTCTCTGGAGTTCTGCAGTATCCCTCGAGACAAATTTGATGTCACCCTGCCACTCCCACACCAAGAGACTGGCAGTGGAAACCACTCTGATAAGCCTACTCAATCTGAAGACCATTACTCCAGTCCCCATGCCCCAACAAAATACGGGGCGCTATTCCATCTATTTTATCGTTCCCAAGAGGGAAGGATCATTCCGACCTATCTTGGATCTCAAGAACTTCAACCGGCATCTGCGGATACTACACTTCCGCATGGAAACTCTTCGATCTGTCATCATGGCAGTACAACCTGGAGAGTTTCTAACCTCCTTGGACCTCTCCGAAGCCTACGGTCACATTCCAGTCCATCAGGACCACCAGCGTTTTCTACACTTTGCGATACTGGGTCACCATTACTAGTTGCGAACGCTACCTTTCGGCCTAGCAACTGTCCCCAGAACATTCTCCAAAATTATAGTGGTCATGGCAGCAACACTGAGGAAGGAAGGGATCCTGGTACACCCTTACCTGGATGACTGGCTGATCAGAGCAAAGTCTTCAGAAGAGAGCTGGCAGGTGACTAGCAGAGTCAAGAGCCTACTGCAGAAACTGTTGGGTCGTGAACACGGGCAAGAGCAGTCTGCAGCCCTCTCAATCTCTAGAGTACCTGGGGGCCCGTTTCGACACCAAACAGAACAGTCTTCCTCCTTCCCCCGAAGAGAAGAAAGCTGATGGAACAATTGACAATTAATGACCAATGCACGCCCCACGGTGTATGGGACTACCTTCAAGCCTTCGGCCTCATGGCATCAACCCTGGAGGCCGTCCCATGGGCAAGGGCCCATATGCGAAGCTCCAGCACTTCTTACTGTCACGATGGAACCCACTGTCCCAGGACTACTCAATTCGCCTCCAACTACCAGCAGAGGTGCGTTCTCAGCTCCAGTGGTGGCTACAGGAACTCCACCTAAGCAGAGGAGTAAGCCTATCCCCACCAAACTGGACCTTGCTCACCACGGATGCGAGGGTGGGGAGCCCACTGTCAGGAACTGACGGCCCAGGGACAATGGAACAAGGAAGAGGCGGAATGGAACAAACAGCCTGGAAGCTCAAGCAGTCAGACTAGCATGCCTGCGATTCAGCCACAGACTCAGAGGCAAAGCGATTTGAGTAATGTCAACAACGCTACAATAGTTGCTTACATCAACCGCCAGGGAGGAACCAGGAGCCAGCAGGTTTCTCTGAAGATAGACCCTCTCTTGGCATGGGCGGAGATAAACCTACGAGGGATCTCTGCATCCCTCATCGCAGGAAAAGACAATGTCTCAGCAGACTTCTCAGCAGAGAGAGCCTTGACCTGGGAGAATGGATGCTGTCAACCACAGCCTTCCAGCTGATAGTAAATCACTGGGGCCTCTCAGTCATGGATCTACTGGCCACCCATCTCAGTGCCCAAGTCCCCAGGTTCTTCAGCCGCAGACGAGAGCCACACTCCCAAGGAATCTACTCTCTCGTCCAAACTTGGCCAGAGGAAGACTTACTGTACACACACACCGCCCCCCCCCCCCCCCTCCTCCAATATGGCTGCTATTGGGCAAGGTCATCCGCAAGATAAGAGCATCACAGGGACTAGTTCTACTAGTGGCCCCAGATTGGCCAAGATGACCATGGTACGCAGACGTGCAAAGACTCCCTTGCGGGGAACCCTCTGCCTACCTCAACACGGACCTTCTCCGGCAGGGCCCGATTCTTCACGAAGATCCGTCTCGATTCTCTTCGGTCTGGCCCTTGAATACTCGCCTGAAGAAGTGCAGTTACTCAAAGGCCGTGATTGACACCCTGCTCCGAGCGTGCAAGTTCTCCACATCCCTGTTATACATACGGATCTGGAGAATATTCGAAGCCTGGTGTGAGGACTGTGGGATACTCCCGCAGACAGCCAAGATCCCCATGATTCTGTTGTTCCTACAAGACTGTATGAAGAAGGGGTTGTCACTCAACTCCCCTCAAGGTTCAAGTAGCCGCACTGACCTGCTTCAGAGCTGAAGTGGATGGTATCCAGCTATCAACCCATCCGGATTTGTCCCGCTTCCTGAAAGGGGTTAAACAACTCAGACCACCCCTAAAGTGACCAGTGTCTCTATGGAATCTCAATCTAGTATTAGACTTCCTAGCAGGGGCTTCCTTCAGACCAATGCGTGGTCTGTCACTACGCCTCTTAACATTGAAGACTGTATTGCTGGTGGCAATATGTTCAGGTCATTGCATCTCCGAACTATAGGCACTATCAGAAACCGTTCCTTAGGTTCACTCCTGGAACCATACAGCTGCGCATCCTTCCCTCCTTTCTACCGAAAGTGGTTTGAGTTTCACTTGAACCAAGCCATCTCACTACTATCTCCAGATGAACATAAGGACTCTGAAGACTCGCACCTTATTCGCCATCTAAATGTCGGCAGACTCCTAGTGCGGTACCTGGAAAGATTGGAACCGGTGTGCAAAACGGATTGTTTGTTCGTTCTTCACAGAGGGAAGAATCAAGGAGAAGCAGCCTCGCGGGCAACCATAGCCCACTGGATCAAAGAAGTAATCAAGGCAGCCTACATAGAGGCAGGAAAGCCCTTACCACTACAGGTTAAGGCTCATTCTATGAGGGCACAGGCAGTTTCTTGGGCAGAAACCAAGCTGCTGTTGCCTGCCGAGATCTGTCGGGCGGCACCATAGTTCTCCATACACACCACCTCCAGGTTCTACCGCCTGGATGTTCAAGCCCAAGAAGACACAACCTTCGCAAGGGCAGTACTAAGTGGGCCAAGGGCAACGTCCCGCCCTGTCTGGTTGTAGCTTTTGTATATCCCAAGGGTTTTGAGTCCATCTGGCTACATGCTAGGAAATGGAGAAATCTTACCTGATAACTTCGTTTTACTTAGTGTAGACAGATGGACTCAGCATCCCGCCCACGACTGCCTTAGAAAAGGAGATCCTTGGATAGCAAACCTCAAGACTAAGCAAATATGGGTAAGCCGCGGCCTACCCCTAGTTCAAGACACCACAGTTTGTCCGGTGTCTGTGTTCATTTGTTGAGTGCCCTGGCAGTCTCCAGTTTTGGAAATTAGTTGAACCAGTTCGTTAACATAAGAAATTGCCATGCTGGGTCAGTCCAAGGGTCCATCAAACCCAGCATCCTGTTTCCAACAGAGGCCAAACCAGGCCACAAGAACCCGGCAATTACCCAAACACTAAGAAGATCCCATGCTACTGATGCAATTAATAGCAGTGGCTATTCCCGAAGTAAACTTGATTAATAGCCGTTAATGGACTTCTCCTCCAAGAACTTATCCAAATCTTTTTTGAACCCAGCTTCACTAACTGCACTAACCACATCCTCTGGCAACAAATTCCAGAGCTTTATTGTGCATTGAGTGAAAAAGAATTTTCTCAGATTAGTCTTAAATGTGCTACTTGCTAATTTCATGGAATGCCCCCTAGTCCTTCTATTATTCAAAAGTGTAAATAACCGATTCACATCTACTCGTTCAAGACCTCTCATGATCTTAAAGACCTCTATCATATCCCCCCTCAGCTGTTTCTTCTCCAAGCTGAACAGCCCTAACCTCTTCAGCCTTTCCTCGTAGGGGAGCTGTTCCATCCCCTTTATCATTTTGGTTGCCCTTCTCTGTACCGTCTCCATCGCAACTTATCTTTTTTGAGATGTGGCGACCAGAATTGTACACAGTATTCAAGGTATGGTCTCACCGTGGAACGAGATATAGGCATTGACATTTTCCGTTTTATTAACCATTCCCTTCCCCCAATAATTCCTAACATTGTTTACTTTTTTTGACTGCTGCAGCACATTGAGCCGACTATTTCAAAGTAGTATCCACTATGCTGCCTAGATCTTTTTCCTGGGTGGTAGTTCCTAATATGGAAAGTCTGATACTTCGTGCATATCCATCATAGCTCTCTGCTTCAACGGCAGGGGGGGGGAATGAAGAAAAGTGGATCTTTATACAGACAACAACCAACAAGGACTGAATCACATAGTCTGGGTAAACAAGCATGGGTGTAGCTTGCTTATTGCGGCGGTTACTACCCCTAACTAAGCTAGATATTTCACTTAGATGCAGCTCCAACACTGCTCTTTGCATTAATGGTGGGGGTGGAAGGGAAATAGAACCAAAGGGTTACTAAGAGCCAAGAGTAACATAAGTATGAGAGAGAAAAAAAAGTGCGAAGCTTGCTGGGCAGACTGGATGGGCTGCTTGGTCGTCTTCTGCCGTCATTTCTATGTTTCTAACATCGTGTAACTACAGCAAGGGTTATTTTTCCCTATATGCAACACCTTGCACTTGTCCACATTAAATTTCATCTGCCATTTGGATGCCCAATCTTCCAGTCTTGCAAGGTCCTCCTGTAATGTATCACAATCCACTTGTGATTTAACTACTCTGAATAATTTTGTATCATCTGCAAATTTGATAACCTCACTCGTCGTATTCCTTTCCAGATCATATATAGAGAGATGGAGAGAGAGAGAGATATATAGAAAAGCACTGGTCCAAGTACAGATCCCTGAGGCACTCCGCTGTTTACCCTTTTCCACTGAGAAAATTTACCATTTAACCCTACTCTGTTTCCTGTCTTTTAACCAGTTTGTAATCCACGAAAGGACATCTCCTATCCCATGACTTTTTAGTTTTCTTAAAAGCCTCTCATGAGGGACTTTGGATTTTCAGAAGGCATTTGACAAATACACTAAGTCTACTGGTACACCTTTATCCACATGTTTATTAACCCCTTCAAAAAAAATGAAGCAGATTTGTTAGGCAAGACTTCCCTTGGGTAAATCCGTGTTGACTGTGTCCCATTAAACAATGTCTTTCTATATGCTCTACGATTTTGGTCATGAGAATAGTTTCCACTATTTTTCCCAGCACTGAAGTCAGGCTTACTGGTTTATAGTTACCCGGATCGCCCCTGGTGCTTTTTTTAAATATTGGGGTTACATTGGCTACCCTCCAGTCTTCAGGTACAATGGATTATTTTAATGATAGGTTACAAATTTTTACTAATAGATCTGAAACTTCATTTTTGAGTTCCTTCAGTACCCTAGGATGCATACCATCTAGTTCAGGTGAATTGCCACTCTTTAGTTTGTCAGTCTGGCCTACTACATCTTCCAGGTTCACAGTGATTTTGTTCAGTTCTTCTGACTCATCGTCAGTTTTAATCAAGTTATTTAAGCAAGATATATCAGCATTGGCTTTTCGAAGAGAATACTGAAGAACTGAGGTTACTGCAGGGCTATATCTAGAGTGATGTCAGCTTTGAAATCTTACTCCGCATCTGCTAGCAGAAGAGCACATAACCCACTAGTCCTGAGTCCATCTTGCTACACTAAGGAAAATGAAATTTTTCAAGTAACTTCTCCATTTGTGTGATTTACAAAGATTGTTCCAGATAGTATGTTGCAAACCTGTATGCTCTTAAATCTTCAGTCACAATTTCTCTGCATTTTTCATAAAATACAATTTAAAACTGAAATGCATAACTATTCAACCCCTTCAAACTATTAATTGTTAGAACCACCTTTCGCTGCAATAAGAGCTTTAAATCTGTGGGTTAAGTTTCTATCAGCTCTGCACATTGTTGGGAGTGATTATTGCCCATTCTTACTGGCAAATTTGCTCAGGTTGTTCAGTTTGGCTGGATGATGCTTATGGACTAAAATTTTCAAATAGTATCAGATTCTCAATTGCATTGAGATCTGGACTTTCTTGGCCATTGTAGAAGATTCACCTTTATGTTCAGCCACTCCTGTGTTGCTTTGGCCTTGTGCTTGGGATCATTGTCCTGATGAAAGGTGAACTTCCTCCTTGTATGTTGCATCATCCATGTATCCTGCAATTTTAACAAGATGCCCAGTCCCTGCTGAGGAAAAGCATCCCTATACTTTACTGTTGGGGTGGTGTTTGAAGAAATGGGCAGTGTTAGGTTTGCACCACACACATTTTGAATTTTAGCCAGAAAGCTCCATTTTCCAATATGTCCACAATGATTTTTGAAGAGAAAACTGAATGGCTGAAGTCACTGCAGGGATAAATCTAGGGTGACAACTTTTGAAACCTGACTCCATCTACTAGCAGGGGAGCACATAACCCATTGGTCCTGAGTCCATCTGCCTACACTAAGGAAACAAAATTATCAGGTATGTAATTTCTCCATTCCTTCTGATTTAATCTTTGGAGGGGTTTCGGTGAGACTTCTCCGGTTTCTGTGCTTAGCACGCTGTATCGTCTTTTCCGGTCCTGTTGGGGTAAGGGGAAGTGGGCTTTTGAGCTGGCTGAGCAGGCCCCACTTTAGGCTCAGTAGGCACACTGCATGGTAGGCCGGCGGCACCATCTTGCACGCATTTTTTAGGGCCTTGTATTGCCCTCCATAGAATGTCGGTACACGCAGTGCCTGCCGGTTCTGCACGCACCCTGTGCGCATAACTTTGCACGCAATTTCATTCGCATTTTTCTAGTGTTTAGCCAGATAATCAGCAGACCAGGTAAGAAAAAAAATCTTTGAATTCAGGTCTCCGGTCTCCAGAACTCAGATTGCCTTACCGAATTCTTTTTCTAGCGAGGTTAAAAGGGAGCACCGATCGGGTTGAGCAACCTTGGTTGGGATAGGCCCTGATCTGGTGCAAGGGTCCACACGTGGAGACCCTCGGGAGCGGGAGGTTCCATCTTACACGCGGGGGTCTTCGGCGCCGTTTTCCCTTCTTGACCGGAGGTACGCACTGGGCAGGCTGGTCAGCCGATGCGCCTGACTTACACACGCACAACTGGGCCGTGCGTGCATACTTGGCCGCACAACGTAGAGCGCATCCTCTAAGCGCAGAATTGAGGTAAAGTCGAGGGCTCGGGCTGTGCATGCATCACGCCGCAACCCGCATAGGTACCCAAAATCTGTGAGCATAAAATTTTAAGCATGAGCCAGCTGAACACGCTTCTACCATTCCTAATGGCTCTGGCAGCAAAAAAACATAAGCACCATTCTCTCTCTGCTGCCTGTCATATTAGGGCTGCACAGTCTGACCTTGATTCTTTGCCAGCATGGTGAGTAGTCCTCCCCAGAATTTAAGTCTGGATCCTCCCACTCTGAGGATGGGTCGGCCTCAACCTTAACTGGAAGTACCCCAGATCTGATTAATCCCGGGGCTGGGTCTTCCATATGAGAGGGAAATTCAGCAGCATCTACCCCAGTACCTCCTGGGCTAGACATGATCCTGGTGGCCTTCTCTTGGGTGGAATTGTTTTCAAGGTCTTCAAGCCTGCAGTCTGCTTCACTTTCCCTTGAATGGGCCTCGAGACATGCTTAGTCTCACCAAGGTTATCCCTGGCAGGGACCCTGGCAGCACAGACTAAGAAGGGGATCCAGATTCCTTGGAAGATGTTTGGAGCCACGTGTAGAGTTGAATTGCTGGCCCTGTTTTCCCATACCATCACAGTGGGAGTTCCTGGGGCAGAGACTGTATGTCGCACCAAAGAAGAATCCCAATCTGGTCTATATGGGAAAACCTCTTGCTATTTTCCGGTGCTAGAAGCCATCCAGGAGTTAATTGACCTGGAATGGGATGCCCCTGAAGCGAGTTTTAAGGGTGGTCTAGCATTAGGAACTCTCTATCCACTGGATCTGGCGGTGAGAGAATGCCTGCGTTTCCCTAAAGTGGACGCACTGGTCTGTGCTGTTTCAAAGCGAACAACTATCCCAGTGGAGGGAGGAGCGGCCCTAAAGGATGCGCGTGATAGGTGGTTGGGAGTCCATCCTTAAGCAAGCCTTTGATGCAACAGCAGAGACTACAGATTGCTTCCTGTTTCGTTCCCTAGTGGGCTCGCTCATGCCTGCCCCTGTTTAGAGAGGTGGATGACTCGAGCGTATTCCAGAGAAGCTATGGAGCCTGCCACTGCCTTTGGCCAACATGGGCTCTGACCTAGCTGTACCTCGGACAGAGGGGTGGCCTCTGTAATAGCAGCCAGAAGACAGCTATGGCTGTGAAACTGGCTAGCAGGTGCAACCTCTAAGGCAAACATCACAAAGATACCCTTTAAGGAATCACTCCTCTTCGGAAGTGAAATAGGGTGAATCTCCAGTGCCCCGGCTACCAGAAGATATGAGAGAGCAGTTACAGTGCCCTCGCCCATGAGGAGTCTATCCAGGGGCTCCCAATGTTTTCAGCCCTATAGAAACTTGACATTTCAGAGGTCTTGGTCCTTGCGGAGGTCTCAGTCCTTTTGGAGTCGACAGCCCAAGAGAGGTTCAGGTTGGGCCCGATCTCCGCAGTGAAGTTTTGCCAACCCACCTATAGAACAAGGAGATGGGGGTAGACTTATCCCTCTTCTACTAGTGGTGGGTCAAGATCATGTCATCAAATGGGTACTGGTTGTTATATGAGGATATGCACTGGAGTTTCGCAGCAATCCTCAGAACATGTTCATGTAGTCTCCTTGCCATTCTCAGCATAAGCAGGCAGTGGAGTCTGATAAGGTTCCTCAGATTGAGGGGTATAATTCCAATACCTGTGCCCCAGGAAAATATGGAGTGTTAGATGGCATCTATTTCATTGTACCCAAAAAGGAGGGTTTCTTTCGCCCCATCCTGGACCTCCTGAGTGTCAATAGAGTAATTCATTTCTGCATGGAAACTCCGTGATAACTGCCGTAGAAAAAAACCTCCATGGACATTTCAGAGGCCTACCTTCATATTTTAGTCCAGCAAGAACGGCATTTCCTACACTTTGTGGTACTGGGCCACTATTATCAGTTCCGGGTGCTGCCCTTCGGCCTGGCCACCATCCCCAGAACATTTTCCAAGAATTATGGTGGTTGTAGCAGCAGCACTGAGGAAAGGGGGAGTCCTGGTGCACCTGTACTTGGATGACCTGCTTGATCTGGGCGAAGTCAGTGCAAGAGAGTCCCCGGGTGCCCAGCAGGGTTATATCCCTCTTCAGGAGCTTGGCTGGGTCATAAACATGGACAAAAGCAGTCTCAAGCCCTCCCAGTTCTTGGAATATCTGGGAGTCCAGTTTGATACCAAGTAGGGCAAGATCTTCCTCTCGCTCATGTGGATAAGGAAGTTGATGTCCTAAGTGTGTCAGTTGACAAATGAGAGATGCCCCAAGATGGTGGAGCTGTCTTCAGGTCCTCTTTGGCGTCAACCCTGGAGGTAGTACCATAGGCAAGGGCACATATGTGACCACTTCAGCGCTCCCTGTTGCCTCAAGACTATTTGATTCGCCTCCACCTTCCAATGGAAATATGTTCTCGGCTCCAGTGATGGCTGCAGGAAGCTCACCTGGGCAAGGGTGTAACCCTGTCCCCCACCAAACTGGCTGGTCCTCATGACAGATGCGAGCCTCTGGGGCTGGGGAGCTCACTGTCAGGAACTGACGGCCCAGGGCCATTGGACCAAGGAAGAGGCACTCTGGAACATAAAACGCCTGGAAGCCCGGGCAGTCAGATTGGCATGATTACAGTTCAGCCACATTCTCCAGGGATAGGCGGTCCGCGTAATATCTGACTATGTAACAATGGTAGCCTACATCAACCTTGGCCTCCCACATCGCAGGAAAAGACGACAGAGCAGTTTTTTTTTTTCTAAGCAGGGAAAAAAGAGGTGGCCTACCTGTTTTTCAGTCAGTGATTTACTGGAGATATTTCAGCCAGCTCCAGTTTGTTCATCAGCCACTTGTTTTGGGGAATGGTCATCTGCCTCTTCATGAGCAAAGTGGAGCATGGCCACAAGTGAGGTGCCTGTAGCCACAGGTGTACTGATGTGGCATAGGCCAATTTTGCGCTATGTATCTCCAAAATGGGGAGGTGCCTGGAGACATTTCTTGGTCCTTGAAGCTGTAAGCTGCTGCTGTGGAAGCAGTGGGGAATGACTCTAGCCATGCTGCGGTCAGAGTGTAGGCTGGAGAGACTTCAGAATTGCCAGTTTTGGTAGATTCGGACACTATTGGATTCTTTCTTGGTGAGTCTCCTAACACTGAGGATGATTCAGTCTGGTTTGGTTCTTTTGGGAGTCCCCAAGTGTTGTCCTCCATGAATGTTAAATCAAATCTGGATCCAGGAGATGGGCTGTTGGCCAAAGCCTTTCAGTTGGTGGTGGATCACTGGGGCCTCCTGTCCATCGACCTGCTAGCCGCATCTCTCAATGTGAAGTTTCCCTGATTTTTCTGTCGCAGAAGAGATCAATGGTCCCTGGGGATCAACACTCATTCAGACCTGGCCAGAAAAGGACTTACTAATACGCCTTTCTTCCGTGGCCCCTGTTGGGCAGGGTTAGTCCTACTGGTAGCTCCAGATTGGCCCAGCTGTCCATGTTATGCAGATATGTGGAGTCTCCTTGTGGAGACCCCCTGTCACTCTCACTGCACAGGGACCTACTTCAGCAAGGACCAGTCTTTCATGAGGATCCGACTCTAGTCTGTCTTACGGTTTGGTCCTTGAGAGGGCTCTCCTGATGAAGCGTGGATATTCGGCAGTAATTATCAGCTTGCTCTGCACAATGAAGTTCTCTACATCCTTAGTGTATGTGCGGGACTGGAAAGTATTTGAGGCTTGGTGCAAGGAATGCAGTGTTTCCCCCTTGGACGGTCAAAATCCCACTGGTTCTGCAGTTTTAACACGGCTTGCATAAAGGATTGACCCTCAACTCCTTGAAAGTCCAGGTAGCAGTGCGGTCCTGTTTCAGGGGTGAGGTGAATGGAACCCACCTATCGACTTATCTGAACATGGCCTGTTTTCTGAAAGGGGTAAAGCACCTCCAGCCACCGCTACTGGGTGGCCGGTTCCCTTGTGGAATCTTAATCTAGTTTTTTTGCAAGGCCCTCCTTTCAGCTGCTTTGCAGTCTTTCATTGTGCTTGTTAACCCTGAAAGTTCCTGGTGGCAATATGCTAGACTTGTCACATCTCAACTGCAGGCATTGTGTCCGGAGCCATTCCTCCGGATGACTCCAGGAGTGTTGCAACTTCATACCATTCCACCCTTCTTGCCCAAGGTAGTCTCTCGAGTTTCATTTGAATCAGTCCATTTCGTTGCCATCCCTAGATAGGCACAAGGAAGAATACCACCTCCTCCGCCATTTAAATGTCAGTAGGCTTTTGGTGTCGTATCTGGAAGTTTCAGAACCGGTCCACAAGAACTGTTTGTTCTTCACGGTGGAAGGAGGCAGGGCAAACCAGCTTCGCAGGCTACCATAGCTCACTGGATCAAGGAGATGGTCACGGGAGCCTATGTAAAGGCAGGAAAGCAATTACTTAAAGCTCATTCCACTAAGGCTCAGGTAGTCTTCTGGACGGAAGCTAGACTATCTCCCGTTAACATCTGAGTGGTGATGTGGTCGTCCTTACGCACCTTCTCCAGGTTCTATTTCCTGGATGTTCAGGCCTGAGATGTCACAGCCTTTGCAAGGGCGTTGCTAACTGGGCTAAACGCTAGGAAATGGAGAAATTACCTGAATTTCATTTTCCTTAGTGTAGACAGATGGACTCAACCTCCTGCCCAAGAACAATACTAAGGAATTGCCCTTGAAATAATATAGATTCCAAGAGTTTGAGTAAGCTGTCGCCCAGTCCCTAGATTAGGGCATCTATAATCTTTCTGGGATTAGTTTGGTTGAGTATAGTTACGGTTATGTTTTCAGTCATTTTGGTATTTCAGTAGTATACCTACAGTGGCTTTTGAAGAAAATATTGAAGGGCTTAGGTCACTGCAGGGTTGTATCTAGGGTGGTGACAGCTTTGAAACCTGACTCAGTCTTCATCTGCTAGCAGGGGAGCATATTACCCATTGGTCCTGAGTCCATCTGTCTACACTAAGGAAAACGAAATTATCAGGTAAGTAATTACTCCATTTGTTACATCTGACCATAAAACCTTATCCCAGGTATTAGCTGGATCACTCTGTGGCAAACTCCAGACATGCTTTGTGGTGTGCTTTTTCATCAGTAATGGCTTCTTTCTAGCTACTTTGATATGCAGAACTCTTGATATGGTTGACTGGTGCACCTCCTTTCCAGTCTCAGCTATTGAACTCTGTAGCTCTTTCAAAGTGATTGTTAACCTCTGTGGTTTCTCTCACAAGTCATCTTGCTGTAACACTGAGTTTTGAGGCATGGCCTTGTCTAGGCAGTGTCTGGGTGGTATAATGCAGCTTCCATTTCCTCAAAATTGATCCACTTGTTCACTGGGATATCCAAGCACTTGGAAATTATTATGTAGCCTTTTCCTGTCTTGTCCAGGTCTATAACTTTATTTGATGTCCTTTGAATGTTCTTTGGTCTTCTTTTTCACTGCTTTCCTTCAGATTATCAGACTACCTGAATTAGGAATTTTTTTTATCCAGAATAGCTGACTCTTTATAATGATTCACAGGTGGTCAATTATACACAATTGCTAGGGCAGTATTATATCTGTGAGGATTTCCAAAGCACAGAGTTAGAATACGTCTGCAAGCAGCATTTTCCAGTTTTCAATTTTGACAAAAAATGCAGAGAAATAACGAACTATCTCTTTCTTGTAATCCACACACCTGACTTTTGTGGGGTTGAATACTTTTGCGTAACCCCTGTATTAAAAAAAAAAAAAAAAGAGGTGGCCTACCTGTTTTCAGTAAGCGATTTACTGGAGATATTTCAGTCAGCTCCAGTTTGTTCATCAGCCTCTTGTTATGGGGGGTGGTCATCTGCCTCTTCATGAGCAAAGTGGAGCATGGCCACGAGTGAGGTGCCTGTAGCTACAGGTGTACTGCTGTGTCATAGGCCAATTTTGCGCTATGTATCTCCAAAATGGGGAGGTGCTCGGAGACATTTCTTGGTCCTTGAAGCTGTATGCTGCTGCTGTGGAAGCAGTGGGGAATGACTCTAGCCATGCTGTGGTCAGAGTGCAGGCTGGAGAGACTTCAGAATTGCCAGTTTTGGTAGATTCGGACACTATTGGATTCTTTCTTGGTGAGTCTCCTGGTCTCCTAACACTGAGGATGATTCAGCCTGGTTTGGTTCTTTTGGGAGTCCCCAAGTGTTGCCCTCCATGAATGTTAAATCAAATCTCCTTTAGTGTGCATTCTCCAGATCTTTCTCCTGAATCTTTTTTTTTTGGAGGTTTCTGCACCAGATCTCTGGGTTTTTTTTTGTTTGTTTTTTTTATAAACCTTGGGGTGGAGGGAGATTTGCACATCTAGGGCATTGTTACAGGCCTTAGCCAGAGTTAAGTGCCCTGTAAACTGTTCAGGAAAAAATATTCAGAGGATCCCTTCTCTTTTACTGAGAAGGCACTTATATAAATCTAGCTAAGCTGCCTTTGAGGAGGGAGCAGTGCCCTTGGGAAAAGGACGACAACATGGCTGTTTCTTTTCCACAGGGGCAAGATTGGAGCACTATTCTAACAAGTTTTCATTGCTGTGAATTGCTGTTCTCAGCATTTAGGGGATTAATGACTAGGGTCTGTTATGCACCAAACACTTATGGCGCTTCTCCATGTTCACAAGAATACTATACTTTGAGCAATATAAGTATTCTTGGGAGATGCTGGATGCCATTTCTCTGACAAATTGACTAACCTGCATATCATCTATACATGAACTGATCCTTCATTTATAGGTAAAATACAATTCAGTACTAGGTTAGAAATTCTTAAGTTGTGTGACTACCTGGAGTATCACTTACGTAGGTTGTCATGTCAACAGCATGATAGAGTATCCCTACATTTCCTAGCATGTAGCCAGATGGACTCAAGACCAATAGGTATTGTGCTCTCCTGATAGCAGATGGAGACTGAGTCAGATTTCAAAGCTGATGTCAGCCTACATATACCCGTGCAGCATGCTTAGCTCTTCAGTATTTCTCAGTCTCCATAGCAGATGCGGATACTATCCCAAACAAGAATAGTGTAACATTTGCAGCAAGAAAGAAGAGAGAAAATTTACCTTAAGAGAGCCCCGCTTCTCCTGCGGTGAAACCTAACTGTCCCTCCCCCAGTCGAGACTTTCCTGAAGTGAGCCTTGGTCAGACGGCTGATTCCCGGCATGGACTTAGCCCCCAGGGTGGCTGAAAGGCAGCGGGTGCAGATTCAAGTGCAGTGGTGAAGGTATTTCCCTCTTCTACCCCCCCCCCCCCCCCGCCCGCCCGCAACTGGAGACTGCCCGGCACGCGACCGGTACGCGCCGAGACCAGCTAAGGAAGAAACCTTGACTTCTAAGTCTCCGGTCTCCAAGACTCAGGCCCCAGTTCAGTGTGAGGGTCCACACACGTGGAGACCCTCCAGGGGATTTGCCTTCAGGGTCATTGGTGCCATTTTCCTCTCTTGACCAGCGGTATGCGTGGGGCAGGCCGGAGGCTCGAAGCGCCTAACTTAAACACTCATCTACGAGGTGAGTGCACAGCGACTCGCACAACTGTGCGCATAACGGTGCTGTGCACACAAGCTCCGTTGCCCGCACGCACAACTTGCGCATGCACTTCGTACCCATAACTTCCGCACACCCGACGCACACAACTAAGCGCATCTGCGCGCATAACGCCACACACGGATGAGTTTTTAAGACCTACACGTGCACGCACAATGGCACCGCCATCAATGAAAGCCAAGGGACACTTTCTTTGCCCAGACTGCCACTTAAGCGCCTGAATTGGAATCCCTCCTGTGCCTGCAGTGTGAACAGACCCAGGGAGAACCAAATCAAGACTCTACAGCCAGGAGAGGGATCTGGAACCACTGATGGCACCTCAGACCTAAGTATTTCCAACTCTGCGCCTCCACAGGAAAATTCCTCTGGGATGACCACTACAATCCCCTCTGGGTTCAGCATGGACCCAGGAACCTTCTCCTGGGTGGAATTTTTTAAAGGGCTGCAAACCTTTGTCCAGGAACAACCAACCCCTACTACCCACCTAACTCAAACCCTGCCAGAAGCTCAAGCACTTCCTGGCCCCTCCCGGGTTCCTCAAGACATGCCTCTTCTAGCCAAGAGCATCCCTGATGAGGATCCAGACACCTCAAAAGAGGATACTGACTCCCTGGAAGAAGGAGAAATTCCCAGAGGGATGGAGCTATACCCAGACTATGCTCAGACTCTTCCACAAGGACGAATTACCAGCCCTAGTGTCCCAGACTGTGAAGATGCTGGGTCTTCCAGGCACGGAACCTACATCGGAACCAAAGAAGAATCCGATGCTGGTGTACCTCTGTTAGGCCTCATGCTATTTTCGTATGTTAGAGCCCATCAAGGAACTGATTGCCCTGGAATGGAATGCTCCAGAGGCCACTTTCAAAGGGGGGCAGGCACTAGAAGCCCTATACCCACTGGAACCCATGGCTAAGGAACTTCTACATTTCCCTAAAGTGGATGCTATGATCTGTGCAGTCTCAAAACACACTACGATCCCAGAGGAGGGGGGAGCAGTACTGAAGGACACCCAGGATAAAAGGCTGGAAGCCATCCTTAAGCAGTCCTTTGTTTCAGCAATGACGCTACAAGTTGCTTCCTGCTACTCATTAGTGGAACATTCCTGTTTGATCCTCGCCAGAGACGCAACCACGCCCAGAGAGCGATGCTACCACAGACCTCATGCACACCTCCTCCAGGGGTGTCGCTGCTGCAGTGGCGGCAAGAAGACAATTATGGCTCCGAAATTGGTCGGCTGACGCGACTTCCAAAGCGAACCTCACAAAATGCCTTTTAAAGGATCCCTTCTGTTCGGGAGCGAACTGGAGAAATTAGCCAACAAATGGGGTGAATCTCCAGTACCCTGATTATCTGAGAACAGGAACAAAAGAACATGTCAGCGCTCCTCCCCCAGAAGATCCAAGGGTAGAGGATTGCAGCGCTTTAAACCTTACAAGAATACACAGTCCCAAGCACCTCGTCCTTCAGGAAGGTCTCAGTCCTTTCGGAACAGGCATATTAAGAGGAGCAAGCTTAGGAGCAGGCCCTAGCCATACCCCACAATGAAGAGACAGACCCATCCACAGGAAGAAGACATAGGGGGCAGACTTACCCTCTTCTACCAAAGATGGGTCGAGAGAATTTCGGGCAAGTGGGACCTAATCATTCGAGAGGGGTACTCGCTGGAATTCCAAAGCATCCCTCCAGACAAATTTATGAAATCGCCGTGCCACTCCCACTCCAAGAGACTGGCAGTGGAAACCACGCTAGCAAGACTACTCAGCCTGAAGGCAATAGCCCCAGTGCCCACCCCTCAACAAAATACTGGCCACTATTCCATCTATTTTTTTCGTTCCCAAGAAAGAAGGAACATTCCGGCCTATCCTGGACCTCAGGCCGTCAACAGTTACTTGAAGGTTTCACACTTCACATGGAAACCCTTTGCTCCGTTACGGCGGGACAACCGGGAGAATTCTTAACCTCCCTGGACCTATCCGAAGCCTACCTTCACATCCCGGTCCATCAGAACCACCAGCGCTTCCTGCGCTTTGCGATACTGGGACATCATTATCAATTCAGAGAGCTACCCTTTGGACTAGCTACCGGCCCCCAGAACCTTTACCAAAATCATGGTGGTAGTGGCAGCAGCACTGAGGAAATGAGTCCTGGTACATCCTTACTTGGACGATTGGCTGATCAGGGCAAAGTCTCCAGAGGAGAATCGCCATGCAACCACCAGAGTCAAGAATCCAGTACAAGAACTAGGGTGGGTCGTGAACACAACCAAGAGATGTCTACAGCCCTCCCAGTCACTAAAATACCTGGGAGTCCAGTTCTATACCAAACAGAACAAGGTCTACCTTCCCCCACCACGGAGAAGGAAGCTGATGGGTCAATAGCAAAAGCTTTTGACCTCTGTCCGCCCCAAGGTATGGGACTACCTTCAAGTCCTCAGCTTCATGACATTAACTCTGGACATTCTGTGGGCAAGGGCCCATATGCGGCCGCTACAACATTCCCTACTGTCACGACGGAATCCAGTGTCCCAGAACTACTCAATTCGCCTCCAGCTACCGACATGTTCGGGAGCGGCTTCAATGGTGGCTACAGGAAAAACACCTAAGCAGAGGTGTAAACCTATCCGCACTGAAGTGGATCTTGCTCACCGCGGATGCAAACCTGCGAGGGTGGGGAGCCCACTGTCAGGAACTGACAGCCCAGGGACAATGGAATAAGGAAGAGGCGGGATGAAACACAAACCACCTGGAAGCTCGAGCGGTCAGGCTAGCCTGCCTACGATTCAGCCACAGACTCTGAGGTGAGTCCGTCAGTCATGTCGGACAAACCAACTACCGTTGCCTACATCAACCGACAGGGAGGAACCAAAAGCCAGCAGGTGTCTCTGGAAATAGACCCAATCATTGAGTGGGCAGAAATAAATCTACAAGGGATTTCAGCCTCCCACATCGTGGGAAAAGACAACATCTCTGCGGACTACCTCAGAGAGCCTAGACCCGGGGGAATGGTTGCTGGTGGACACAGCCTTTCAGCCTTCCAGCTAATAGTAAATCGATGGGGTCTCCCAGCCATGGACCTACTAGCAACTTGTCACAATGCCCAAGTCCCCAGATTCTTCAGCCGCAGACGAGAACACAATCTCAGGGAATTGACGCTCTCGTCCAGAACTGGCCAGAGGAAAGCCTCCTGTACGCCTTCCCACCCTGACCACTACTGGGCAGGGTCATGCACAAGATAGAACACCACCGGGGACTAGTCCTACTAGTTGCCCTGGATTGGCCAAGACCATGGTACGTGGACATGCGAAGACTATTGGCGGGCAATCCTCTACGTCTTCCGCCATACAGGGACCTTAATCAGGGACCGATCTCACACGAAGACCCAGCTCTCTTACGGTATGGCCCTTGAGGGGACAAGCCTAAAGAAGCGCAGCTACTCAAAAGCCGTGATTGACAACCTGCTTCGGGCACGCAAGTTCTCAATATCTGTCTTACATACAGATCTGGAGAGTATTCGAAGCTTGGTGTGAAGACTGTAGCCTCCTCCCGAGGACAGCCAAGATTCCCACAATCCTAGAATTCCTACAGGACGGCATGCAGAAGAGGTTGTCCCTCAAGTCACAGCACTGGCCTGTTCAGGTCCGAAGTGGACGGCATCAGACTATCAACTTTTTTGATCGCTATATGCTCAGCTCGGCACATCTCCGAACTTAAAGCATTATCCTGTCGGAAACCGTTCCTCAGGTTCACCCCAGGAACCATACAGCTGCGTGCGGTACCATCCTTCCTTCCGAAAGTGGTTTCCCAGTTCCATATGAACCAAACCGTATCCTTACCATCACCAGATGAGCACCGGGATTCGGAAGACTCGCACCTCCTTCACCACCTGAATGTCGGCAGAATCCTAGTCCAATACCCGAAGAGATCGGAATCCTTGCACAAAACTGAACACCTGTTCATTCTTCACAGCGGCAAGAAACAAGGGGAAGTGGCCCAGCGAGCGACCATAGCCCGCTGGATCAAAGTAGTAATTAATGCAGCCTACATAGAGGCAGGAAAACCATTACCTCTATAGGTCAAGGCGCATTCTACAAGGGCCCAGGCATGCTACTTTCGCCAGCTGAGATCTGTCGGGTGGCGACATGGTCCTCCCTATGCACTTTCTCCAGGTTAAGAAACATAAGAAAATGCCATACTGGGTCAGACCAAGGGTCCATCAAGCCCAGCATCCTGTTTCCAACAGTGGCCAATCCAGGCCATACGAACCTGGCAAGTACCCAAAAACTAAGTCTATTCCATGTAACCATTGCTAATGGCAGTGGCTATTCTCTAAGTGAAACACAGCTAAATTAACTGCACTAACCACATCCTCCGGCAACAAATTCCAGAGTCTAATTGTGCGTTGAGTAAAAAAACTTTCTCAGATTAGTTTTAAATGTGCCCCATGCTAACTTCATGGAGTGCCCCCTAGTCTTTCTACTATCCGAAAGAGTAAATAACCGATTCACATCTACCCGTTCTAGACCTCTCATGATTTTAAACACCTCTATCATATCCCCCCCTCAGTCGTCTCTTCTCCAAGCTGAAAAGTCCTAACCTCTTTAGTCTTTCCTCATAGGAGAGTTGTTCCATTCCCCTTATCATTTTGGTAGCCCTTCTCTGTACCTTCTCCATCGCAATTAAATCTTTTTTGAGATGCGGCGACCAGAATTGTACACAGTATTCAAGGTGCGGTCTCACCATGGAGCGATAGAGGCATTATGACATTTTCCGTTTTATTCACCATTCCCTTTCTAATAATTCCCAACATTCTGTTTGCTTTTTTGACTGCCGCAGCACACTGTACCGACTATTTCAATGTGTTATCCACTATGACGCCTAGATCTCTTTCTTGGGTTGTAGCACCTAATATGGAACCCAACATTGTGTAATTATAGCATGGGTTATTTTTCCCTATATGCATCACCTTGCACTTGTCCACATTAAATTTCATCTGCCATTTGGATGCCCAATTTTCCAGTCTCACAAGGTCTTCCTGCAATTTATCACAATCTGCTTGTGATTTAACTACTCTGAACAATTTTGTGTCATCTGCAAATTTGATTATCTCACTCGTCGTATTTCTTTCCAGATCATTTATAAATATATTGAAAAGTAAGGGTCCCAATACAGATCCCTGAGGCACTCCACTGTCCACTCCCTTCCACTGAGAAAATTGCCCATTTAATCCTACTCTCTGTTTCATGTCTTTTAGCCAGTTTGCAATCCACGAAAGGACATCGCCACCTATCCCATGACTTTACTTTTCCTAGAAGCCTCTCATGAGGAACTTTGTCAAACACCTTCTGAAAATCCAAGTATACTATATCTACCGGTTCACCTTTATCCACATGTTTATTAACTCCTTCAAAAAAGTGAAGCAGATTTGTGAGGCAAGACTTGCCCTGGGTAAAGCCATGCTGACTTTGTTCCATTAAACCATGTCTTTCTATATGTTCTGTGATTTTGATGTTTAGAACACTTTCCACTATTTTTCCTGGCACTGAAGTCAGGCTAACCGGTCTGTAGTTTCCCGGATCGCCCCTGGAGCCCTTTTTAAATATTGGGGTTACATTTGCTATCCTCCAGTCTTCAGGTACAATGGATGATTTTAATGATGTTACAAATTTTTACTAATAGGTCTGAAATTTCATTTTTTAGTTCCTTCAGAACTCTGGGGGTGTATACCATCCGGTCCAGGTGATTTACTACTCTTCAGTTTGTCAATCAGGCCTACCACATCTTCTAGGTTCACCGTGATTTGATTCAGTCCATCTGAATCATTACCCATGAAAACCTTCTCCATTACGGGTACCTCCCCAACATCCTCTTCAGTAAACACCGAAGCAAAGAAATCATTTAATCTTTCCGCGATGGCCTTATCTTCTCTAAGTGCCCCTTTAACCCCTCGATCATCTAACGGTCCAACTGACTCCCTCACAGGCTTTTTCTGCTTCGGATATATTTAAAAAAGTTTTTACTGTGAGTTTTTGCCTCTACAGCCAACTTCTTTTCAAATTCTCTCTTAGCCTGTCTTATCAATGTCTTACATTTAACTTGCCAATGTTTATGCTTTACCCTATTTTCTTCTGTTGGTTCCTTCTTCCAATTTTTGAATGAAGATCTTTTGGCTAAAATAGCTTCTTTCACCTCCCCTTTTAACTATGCCGGTAATTGTTTTGCCTTCTTTCCACCTTTCTTAATGTGTGGAATATATCTGGACTGTGCTTCTAGGATGGTATTTTTTAACAATGACCACGCCTCTTGGACATTTTTTACTTTTGTAGCTGCTCCTTTCAGTTTTTTTCTAACAATTTTTCTCATTTTATCAAAGTTTCCCTTTTGAAAGTTTAGCACGAGAGCCTTGGATTTGCACACTGTTCCTTTTCCAGTCATTAAATCAAATTTGATCATATTATGATCACTATTGCCAAGCGGCCCCACCACAGTTACCTCTCTCACCAAGTCCTGTGCTCCACTGAGAATTAGATCTAAAATTGCTCCCCCTCTCGTCGGTTCCTGAACATCCAGGTTCTACCGCCTGGATGTTCAGGCTAGGGAGGATACAGGCTTTGCAAGGGCAACCTCCCACCCTGCAGGGGAGTAGCTTTTGTACATTCCATTGGTCCTGTGTCCATCTGGCTACACGCTAGGAAATGGAGAAATTACATACCTGATGACTTCATTTTCCTTAGTGTAGACAGGTGGACTCAGCAATCCTGCCCACAGCTGTTCCAGAAATAGAGAACATCAGATATCAAATCTCGAGACTGAGCAAGTACGGGTAAGCCACAGCCACCCTTTAATTCGACACCAGCAGTTGCCCAGGTGTCGGCGTTTATTGTTTCAATGCACTGGCGGTCTCCAGTTCCAAAAAGTTTTAAATATATCATTTGAACCAGTTCAATGTTAATCAAGTGTTATCAAGGATTAAGCAATATATAAACACACTGGCTTTTCGAAGACAATGAAGAGCTAAGCATGCTGTACAGGTATATGTAGGCTGACATCAGCTTTGAAATCTGGCTGCTATCTGGCGAGCATAATACCCATTGGTCCTGAGTCCATCTGTCTACACTAAGGAAAACGAAATTATCAGGTACGTAATTTCTCCATTACCCTGACCAGTTCTCCAAGTTGGGGCCCATTTACTATTGCTCTTTAGATAATCCTTTGTTCTGTTAAAATCTTTCTGCTCAGGGCAATCCTATCTTAGACTGTGTCTACAGAAGCCCCTGTAATCTACATTCTAGCCTGAGGTTCTGACTATTGCCTTCTGCTCTTGTCACCCTATAATTAGGCATCACAAATTGTCACCAGGGTCAAATGCTGTCCAGGTGTCCTTGGAATTCCTCTAGGTCAGGCTCAGTAGGGCATTTAAAGTTCACATAGCCAGAAAGGCTAAGATAGCAGAGGATTCTGGGTCTGTTGCCATCTCCATGTTCTCAAGCTCAGGCACACATCAGGTCCATAAGTCTTAAAGTTCTTTCCTTTTCTCAAAAGTAACTTCTGGAGGGGATTCCCCTGAAGTACCCTCAGAGTAGTGCAAAAAGTTTATTAAATTGTATCCCAAGAAGCATTGATTTCAGTTGCCTTGAGTAGGCAGTCTGACCTCGGCAGTTAATAGTAGAACCATATGCCAGTAGAAGGTTGTACTTTGTAATAGGTCCTCTGGATAGGCAGATGGAACTGCACTTAAAGCATGTTTATTTTCCTGGCCCCTTCTGTTTGAATTTCTGTTCATGGCAGTTTGGTAGCATGAGTACTCTAACCATGGATTCAGCAGCTTCTAGAAAATAAAGAAACATTGAATCGAACACTGTATTCTTACCTGCTGTCCCATGTAATTTCCTCAATTTTTTTTAGATTGTGGCTTCATCCTTAGGGACTAGACAACTTCTCTGGCTCCATGACTGGGCAACAGATTTGTGGTCCAAGTCTTGGCAGGGCTATTTATTTAGACATTGGAACAACTAATTAATCCTTGGACATCTGTAGAAGCTCTCTGAAGATAAAAAGATCAATCCTTCTATAGTTTTTGGTCTGGAAAACTGTCATTTTCTTATTCTTTCAGGTCCAGGCAAAAGGACTGGCCCTTTTTCAAGGGCCCAGAATCCAAGGCCTGATACAGCTAGCTCTTCACAATGAAGCATGGCAGGTTCACTCCTTGCTTTCTTCGGTAGGCGTGTCATCCCCTTCGGTTAGACTCTGGGGCTCACTATGGCAATTCCTGATACCTTTGTAGTATCTCCATGTGGCTCAGCCACCAAAGGTTGATTCAGGATACTGTCTCAAGTTTCCAACTGTTGCAGGCTGACTCTCTCTGGTTCCTCACTTAGGTCAGGTAGATCTGATGGCAACTCACGAGAATGCCCAAGTACGTCAGAGCGGAGCCAAAGACGTCCTAGTTTCAACCCTGGCCAAGAGGGGGGTTGGGAGATTTACTTTACTCCTGGCCACTAATAGAATTCTAAAGCGAATAGGGTCTGAGCTCTTTCATGGTCCTATTGGTGCCAGATTGGCTGAGAAAGCCATGATGATATGGATTGGATGAGACCTTTCATCCTTTGGAGGCCCAAGAATCTTCTCAGTTTTTGTGGCTTGTCTCAGCAGATGGAGGCATAGAAAATTCTGGGACACTATTACATAAGAGTGCCACCTGCAGTTCTGACTGAAAGTTGGAGTCTGGACCTTAGATGTTACAACAGCTCCTCGAGTTGTTGGTTTCTTTTGTGGGCCATCCCTTGAGTGGAGCTGGGCAAACAGTGGCTTGCACACCCCTGGCTGTGGTAGCCGTCTGTGCCCAGAGACTGTTAGCCAGGGGACTGGCTCCCTCTTAGTCTCCATAGGCTCCTCTTTCCTGCTGCTGCCTCAGTAAAGGGAAGTACCCTTTTTTTTGTTCTGCTTAACTTTGTTTTAAGTTTGTTTAAAAAGAAAGTAGAAATAGTGTCAGCAGTGCATGCAGCCAGGAGATTTGGTCGGCAGCGCAGTGAATGTGAGCTGTCGGACTGCAGGAGGGGCAAGTGCTGCGATTTGTTTTTTCCCCCAGTGGAGAAACCATGGGCTGTGGCTTGATTTTTTTATTTATTTGGCACTGTCAACCTGCCACAGCTCCTGAGCGAGCAGTACTGAAGAGCTCCCTCGTGTGTGGCCTTCTGGCGGAGCGTTTTTGGCCATGCGACTGTTCGACCACGTGCAAGAGTCAAGATCCAGGGTACATCATTCTGCCCAAAAGACAGAGGATGGCATCTGGCAGTTCTGGGGATTTTATGAAGCGCCCAGGACTGCGCTGTGCCAGAGCAGATGAAAATTCCAGGGACCTGAATGATTCTGATGAGATGATGGATCCTGTGTTGCTGCAGGGGGAGGGGTTGGATCCAATGGTGGAAAGATTCCTGATTTGAATAAGGATGATCCAGGTCTTAATGAGACCGTACCAGAGGGGGGGCTGCCCCTCAGGAGTCCGGCTATTTAAGAAGGAAGAGCTGCAGCCTTGTTCTCAGGTGTTAGAGGAATTGGGGGTTAAGCGGATTCAGGAGTAGTCGGATAATGAAGGTGTGAATCTGGTCTTGGATGGACTGCATGGTCTGCCTATGGCCTTTCCATTGTCTAAGAAGGTACAGAAGCTGATCAGCCGGGAGTGGGATTTCTCAGAGGCATACTTGAAGGTCAGTAGGGCTATGGCAAAGCTGTATCCTTGGATGGAGAAACATTTGGATTGCCTAAAGATGCCTATGGGAGATGCAGTCTTGGCAGTGACCAAGAACCCAGTTGCAGGTTCCACTGCGCTTAAGGATGTTCAGGATTGCAAGAAGGAGATTCAGTTGAAGTGCATGTTTGAAGTGTCTGCGTTATGCCTTCGAGCCGCAGTGTGTGCCAGCATGATGCAGTGGGCCTGCTTATGCTGGATTCAGAAGGCGCAGGAGCAGGTGTCTAGCGGGAAGATCATTGCCGTTCAGTCTGCTCGGCTGGAAGCTGGTGAGGCCTATGTGGCTGATGCACTGTACAATTTGGTGCATATCTCTGCCAGGAGTATGGTCTTGGTGGTTGTCACGCCGGCTTCTGTGGTTACACAATTGGTCGGCAGACATGTCGTCCAAGGCTCAGCTGTACAATCTCCCCTTTAAGGGGAAATTACTGATCGGGAAGGAGCTGAATCAGCTGATGAAGTCCCTTGAGGAATCCAAGGGAAACAGGCTGCCCAAGGATGAGTTCTTCCCACCCCGATCCTGGTTTCCAGAGTCAAGGAGGTTTTGTCCTGGAAGAAGGACCACAGCCTTGGGGTCGAAACAGTTGTCAGGATGTCAGCAGCCCTTTCAGGGTACTGGCAGATTCTCCAGAGGAGACTCCAGTTAGGGGACCAGAGGAGGTAAGGCCTTGCAATGAAGCCAGGCCTGTCTTCTCCTTGCTGGAAGTGGTAGGGGGCAGGCTGTCCTGTTTTTTTACGAGGAGTGAACCAAGATCACTGCAGACCGGTGGGTGCTGGAGGTCGTAAGAGGGCTATGCCTTATAATTTTCGTGCCTGGTCAGAGGCCTTTCCGGAGTCCCGCTGCTAGTCTCGCAGAAAAAGGGGTGCAGTAGAACACTCTACAAAGGTTGCTAAGCTTAGAGGCCATCACGCCGGTTCTGCTGAGCAAACAGGGGAGGTATGCCATTTATTTCATGGTACCAAAGAAGGAGGGCACTTTCTGGCCCATTTTGAATTTGCAAAAGGTAAATGTAGCCTTGTGAGTACCACGTTTCTGGATGGAGAACACTGTGTACCTTAATAGCAGTAGTCCGCAAAGGAGAATTCCTCGCGTCCCTGGATCTGACCGAAGCCTATCTTCATATTTCCATTTGAAAAGACCATCTGAAGTTTCTCAGATTTATGATGCTGGGATGACACTTCCAGTTTCGGGCTCTTACCTTCGGGTTGGCTGCAGCCCCCTGAATCTTCACAAAGGTGATGGTCGTGGCAGCAGCCCTGAAAAAGGAAGGGATTCTGGTACATCCATATCTTGGCGATTGGCTTATTCGAGCAAAAACAGAGTATTGCGGTCGGTAGGTGCAGCATGTGATGAACACCCTCAGTTTTCTGGGGTGGGTGATCAATTTGGCAAAATCACCTGGTCCTAGCCCAATCATTGGAGAATCTAGGGGCACCGTATAGACATCGTTCCTGATCCTGTTCGGCGAGGGAAGGGGGTTTCTGAGCAGGTTCAGCGGCCCCGATGGGCTAGGCCCCACTTCCACCTTGGTGGACTCTCCACATTGCTATGCATGGCGGCGCCATTTTCCCCCTTGGGCCGGCCCTCTGTGCACCTAACGTGTATGTAATTGTGCGCACTCCTTGGCGTGCAACCTGCCAATTTTTAGTTCTACGCACACAACCTACAGAAGTTATGGCCTCTGTGGCAAAGAAGCTTAGACAACACTCCCTTTGTGCTGCTTGCCTGCCATATTAGGATTGCACAGTCTGACCTGGAATCCTGTCTGTAAGCACTGTGAGGAGGCCCAGGGAGGGCTGGACTCCCAGAACTTCTCCAAGTCCAGTCCCTCCCATTCAGAAGAAGGGTCAGCTGACTATCCCTCTTCTATCAGCAGTGGGTCGAGATCATGTCTGACAAATGAATGCTGGACATCATACGAGGAGGTTATGCTCTGGAATTTCACAGTATTCCTCGGGACAAGTTCATGCCACCTTGCCACTCCCAGCACAAGAAACTGGCAGTGGAATCCACACTAAGGCTCATCACTCTGAGGGCTATAACTCTGGTACCTACACCCCAAGTAAATACAGGGTGTTGTTCCATCTATTTCAGTGAACCCAAGAAAGAGGGTTCTTTCCGACCCATCCTGGATCTTACGAGCGTCAAGTCACCTGCAGTCCACTTCCGCATGGAAACTCTTTGCTCCGTCATGGCAATGCAACCAGGAGAGTTCTGGACCACTTGGAGGCCTTCCTTCATATTCCAGTCCTTCAAGACCACCAGTATTTTTCTGTGCTTTGTGGTACTGGGCTGCCATTACCAGTTCCGGGCATTGCCCTTCGGCCTGTCAATCGCCCCCAGAACATTCTCCAAATTTATCAGGTAAGTAATTTCACCATTCTATAGCTTCCTGGCCAGAAGTAATTGCTATTGCGCCAGTGGACATTGGTAAGGTAGCTACTTGGTGGTCCTTGCTAATAAACATTAGATTGGATGCGTTTGCCAAGGAGAATGCAGCCTTTGGAGCTAGAATTCTCAATGTAGCCTTGGCTGCCTTCAGAGCTAGTTGGGCTTTGTACTTCCTTCCCCCTTGCCTCAACTGGACTGGTGTAGGAAGAAGATATGGAAGGAGAAAATGTATCTGTTAATTGGCTTTCCATTAATCCTGCACCAGTGCAGAATCCTCTGGAAAGCTGGAGCACATTGAGAAGGAAGATGTTTTACAAAGGAGCAAATCTTGCAGGCAGCCTTTTTGGTTTTTATTCACCTGTCCTTTTGTTAGGTGTCATTCCTGTTTCTTACAGGATACAGACAAATAGTGCACAATAAGAGTATCTCTTCTCCAATAAACACTTTTTTGAGGCTTTTGAATCTTGTTTTCTCTATTTGAAAGTTTCTGTTCAGTGCTTTGTTATAGAAATACTGAGTTTGCTCCTGTGTTGCACCACCTCTAAGTAGTGGAAATGCCACCAAGGAAAACTGTTCTGTCTCCATCTGCTAGTAGGGGGACATAACCCACTTGTTTCTATTGGACTGGTATAGCAGGACTCATGGAAAGAAAATTTAACAGGTAATTTCTCCTTTTTGTGTTGGGGTAGGGGGAATCTAAAACTCCTTTTTCCGAAACGGTGATCATAGGTAGGGATTTGGATTGTATTTGATATGGTTTTTTAACCTAGCTCTAATATATTTTAATATTTGTTGATAGTTAATTAAAACTTCCAATTGTGTTAAAGGTCGTGGAGGTGGTTCAGGCAGCTTCATGGGTCGTGGCGGAAACTTCGGAAGTGGTGGAGGAAATTTTAGCAGAGGTTAGAAATTTTTTAATTATAGATGTAAAATTAGCAAAAAAACAGCATGGTGTCTGTGTACAAACCTAAGCAGCTGAATGTGTAGACATTAACCACAAGTGATGCATGAGTTCATTTTTTGCTCTCCTTCAGGAAGCTTTGGAAGTGGAGGTGGCAGTGGAGGTGGCAGCAGAGGGGGCTATGGCAGCGGTGATGGTGGGTACAATGGATTTGGTGGAGATGGTGAGTATAAACCAGTCACTTGTTTTGGGATTTTTGATCCCCCTAAAACAGGTCCAGAATGTTGCCTGTTTTGGGTTATTGGTATTCTTGTAATCCAGCTTTCTAATTATTTTTTAATGGAAGGAATATAAAGGTTTAATTGCTAATAGTGTGCCACATACATCTGGAGAGATTTCATTGGTGAATGGGAATTTTTAGCTTTATATATGCTACAGCATATGTGAAATCCAGGCACTCCATGAATAAATCTAATAACTCTGGTTCTTATACAAAAAAAAAAAGTTCAAAGATCCATAAAGCCAAACATCCTGTCTCAGGTTGCAAGTACTTGGGTGAATCCACCAGAATAGATGGCCTTTCTTGCTCATGACCAGGAATAAGCAGTGGCTTTCCAGAGTATATACATGGCTGCTAGTGGTTTATGACTTGGGTAGACAACGCCCATCCTGCAATGCAACAAACAGGTCTGGTTTTCAGGATATACATTATGAATATGAGCAAGATATATATGCAACAATGGAGGCAGTGCATAGAAATATACCTAGTTTCATATTCAATATGGATGGCCTGGAGCTGCCTACCCCTGGCTTATGGAGTTTCCTCCAGGAATTTAACCATACCCTTTCTTAAACAGTTATGCTTTCTTTGATAAATGTACTGTTCTTTTAGTTTCATGGAGGGTCCCCATAGTACAGTAGGTAAATAATTCCTTATTTACTCATTCCACTCTACTCAGGATTTTATAGACCTTGATCACATTTCATTTCAGCCATCTTGTCTCCAGGCTAAAGAGCTCTAACCTGTTTCCCCTTTCCATAAAGGGAAGCTGTTCTATTTCTTTTATTGTTTTGGGCACCCTTCTCTGTACCTCTTGTTCTACCATACTTCTTTTTGAGATGGGTTGACCTGACCAGCATGCATTTAAAACAAAACTAATCTGCATAATGTAGCCCAAATTAAGCATGTGTAATCACATACTGTTGGCTTCAGTAATGTGAAGAGCACAGTAATTCAGCATTTAACTTGTATATTTTATTTTAAAATTTTATGCCACAAATCAGAATATCTAAGCAGTTCCGTGGTTATCTATAATATACATCACATAAAACATATAAAATTAAAAGCGGTCTAACGTAAAATTGATCCATCACACACACAATATAAAAATGAGCTAATACATCTTCCTCCTTCGTTGTTATCCTGCATTTCCTAGCATGTAGCCAAATGGACTCAGGACCAATGGGTTATGTGCTCCCCTGCTAGCAGATGGAGACAAGTTTCAAAGTTGATGTCACCTTAGATATACTACTGCAGTGACCTCAGCCATTTAGTATCTCTCTGTCTCCTAGCAGATGTGAATGTACTTTCACTACACCAGCATTGGTGGTTTAGCGGGCTTGCAGTCCTCATTAGAAGGAAAACTTGCTTTTAAATTGGAGAAAGATTGAGCTCCGCTCTCCTGTAGTGATACCTAAAAGTCTCTTCCCCCAGTTGAGAATTCCTGAGGAGATTTAGAAGATCCCTCAGAGGTGTCAGTTTACTGCTGAAACAGCTGAAAGGCAGCAGGTACAGGAAGCTGATTGCAGCAGTGATGGCCAAAGCCCTCTACCCCCCCCCCCCACAGCCAGAGACCGCCTCTGTACTCAACCAGTAAGCGCTAAGCCTAGGTAAGTGAGAGGATTCCTCAGATTCAGACACGTGAAAGGGCTTCGGTAAGTCTTTCCTCTGGTCTCTTGTTCGGCACGCCATACAGACAACATTCCCAATCCTGTTGGCAAGGGAAGGGGTTTCCGAGCTGGTAGTGGGGGCCCCCCCCCCCAGGATGGGCTAGGCCCTGCTTCGTGCTCAGTGGGCACGCCCCATGGCAGGGCGCAGCACGCCATCTTGCTTGTGGTTTTGTGCGGTACCATTTTTCCCTATAGACTGTTGGCACGTGCAGTGCGGGTCTGCCCTTCCTGTGCACATACCTGCACGCGTACACTTGCGCACAACCGGATGCTTATATTTACATGCATTGCGCTAGCCGGCTGAACGCACAAGTTAACTATGGCTCTGGCAGGAAAGAAGCACACGCAACACTTTGTGCTGCCTGCCATATTAGGGCTACACAGTCTGACCAAGAATCCTTCCTGTGTCAGCACTTTTGAGGAGGCCCAGGGAGGGCTGGACTCAGAACTTCTCCACCCACAGCCACGTAACATGGTCTGGTCCCTCCCCTTCAGAAGATGGGTTAGCCACGACCTTATCAGGTAGCACCCCTGATCTGAGCAATGCTGCGTCTGCCTCTGGAGAAGGCAGTTTTAACAGCACCTACCCCATTTCTTCCTGTTCTGTGTATGGACCTGGCGCCCTTTTGTTGGATGGAATTCTTTCAGGGCCTTCAAGCCTTTGTTCAGGCGCAGTCAGCTGCTGCCCCTGCCCAGACAGAGCCCCAGCCGGGAAGGCCTTGTCTTCTCTGTCCTATCAGCATTCCTCGTATCACCAAGGGTATCCCTGACAGGGACCCAGATACCACAGACGACAAAGGGGATGCAGACTCTGAAGATGGGGAAATCCCTCCAGGCTTGGAGCCATACCAGACCATGTTACGGTTTTTCCATAAAGATGAATTGCCGGCCCTGGTCTCCCAGACCCTGAAGACTGAGTTCCCAGCACAGACCCAATGACAGAACCAAAGAAGAATCGCATCCTTGTGTCTCTTCGGAAAGCCTCTTGCTATTTTCCAATGCTGGAAGCCATCCAGGAGTTGATTGACCTGGAACGGGATGCCAAGGAGGTCGAGCATTGGAGGCCCTGGACCCAACAGCCAGAGAGCGCCTGCATTTCCCCAAAGTGGGCACACTGGTCTGTGCCGTTTCGAAGCGAGCAACTATCCCAGTGGAGGGAGGTGCAGCTTTGAAGGATGCACATGAAAGGCAGTTGGAGTCCATCCTTAAGCGAGCCTTTGACGAGACAGCAATAACACTACAGATTGTTTCCTGTTGTGCCCTGGTGACTCTCATGCCTGCGTTTCTTGAGAGAGGCAGATAGCTCAGGGGCGCATTCCAGAGAGGCGATGGAGCCTTCCGTGTCCTTTCTAGCAGACACGAGCTCTGACCTAGTTTGTACCTCAGCCAGTGGAGTGGGCTTAGTGGTAGCGGCCAGAAGACAATTATGGTCGTGAAACTGTCAGCAGACGTGACCTCTAAGGCAGGGCTTCCCAAACTTTTAGCCATTTTGACCCCATTTTAGCACTTGAAAATTCACATGACCCCAGAGGACAACCAAACCTAATTAGCGGGGCTGTAATTCACCTTCGAACAATTCCTGCACTCCAGCTGATCCCCTCTTACATCCCCCAGTTCCTCTCCTCTTCCCAGCCTAGCCTCTCACCTACTCCAGCTTTTTACATCATCCCCGCTGAACCTCTCCTCTATGCCATTTTTGTAACCCCAATTTATCCCCTTCCTCTTTTCCCAAGTTGATACTCACCCCTAGCTCCTCTTTTGCATCCCTCTTCTACTGATCCAACCATCAAACTGTTCCTGTATGTGATCTCTCCCTTCAAACAGCCCCCATCCAAACATCCCCTTGACTAAGATCAGCAGTGACATTTTCCTTTGGGCCTCAGGCGATAAGTGGATGGATGACAACTAGTGGGAAGAGAGGGTAGGCTGACGGGCAACATTTTTCTCTTAGGTAAGTTCAGTGATGGCTGGTCCAATGCCTCATGTTGATCTGCATCTGGCAGCAGCATTAGTAATGAAAGTCAGCACAGGATCTGAGTGCAAGTAAAAGCTCACAGGCCCTGCAGTGGCCCCAGTCTCTCCTCACATGGTTTCCTGTTAACGTGGAAACTCAAGTTAGGGCAGGACCTGAGAGAGCATGCTAGCTCAAAGATCCCATGCTGATTTCCACTACTACTGCTGCTGGTGATGTCTGGAGAGGACTGCCCTTTGAGGCATTTTTTACCCCATTTGGGAAGCTCTGCTCTAAGGCAAACCTCACAAAGATGCCCTTTAAGAGATCCATCCTATTCAGAAGCAAATTGGGAAAAGTTAGCCAGTAAGTGGGGTGAATCCTCAGTGCCGCAGCTACCGTAAGATGAGGTCACAGCGCCCATCACCTACAAGGGGTCAAGCCACGGGCTCCCAACACTTTCGGCCCTACAGAAACTTGTCATTTCAGACATCTTGGTTGTCTTAGTCCTTTTGGAGCAGACAACCAAAAAGAGGGGCTGGTTCAGGTTCAGCCCAAACTTCCCAATGAAGTTTTGCTGACCCATCCACGGGTCAAGGAGATAGAGGGATAGGTGTCGCGATCACATCTGACAAAATGGGTACTGGAGATCATTCAAGAAGGATATAATCTGGAGTTTCACAGCATCTCTCAGGATGTATTTGAGATCACCTTGCCCCTCCCAGCACATGAAACTGGCAGTGGAATCCACCTTGATAAGGCTCTTCAATTTGAGGGCTATAATTCCAGTACCTCCGCACAGGGCATTATTCCATCTATTTCATTGTACCCAAGAAGGACTGTTCCTTTTGCCCCATCTGGCCTCAAGAGCGTCAATCGTTTACAGAATTCTTTTCCGCATGGAAAACTCTACATTCCGTCGTCATGGCCGTACAAGCGGGAGAGTTCTTAACTTCCCTGGACCTCTGAGGCCTACCTTCATGTTCCAATCTGACAAGACCACCAGCGTTTCCTACCCTTTTAAAGTATTGTGCTGCCATTATACGTTCCAGGCATTGCCCTTCGGCCTGGCTGCCACTCCCAGAACATTTTCCAAAATTATGATGGTCGTGGCGGTGGCACTAAGGAAAGAAGGGATCCTAGGGCACCCTTACTTGGACAACTGGCTGATCTGGGCAGTCATTGGAAGAGAGCCTCCAGGTGACCAGCAGGGTGAAGTCCCTGCTTCAGGAGCTTGGTTGGATTGTGAACATAGACAAAAGCAGTCTTAAGCCCTCCCAGTCTTTGGAGTATCTGGGAGTCTGGTTCGACACCAGATAGGACAAAGTCTTCCTCCCACCCTCGAGGCTTAGGAAGCTGATGTGCCAAGTGCGTCTGACGAGCACAATGCGCCCCAGGTTGTGGAACTATCTTCAGGTCCTCGGTCCGATGGCATCAACCCTGGAGGTAGTACCATGGGCAAGGGCACACATGCATCCACTTCAGCTCTCCCTGCTGTCAAGTTGGAACCCATTGTCTCAAGACTACTAAATTTGCCTCCACCTACCGATAGAAGTATGTTCTCTGTTCCAGTGGTGGCTACAGGAAGTTCACCTAAGCAAGGAAGTAAGCTTGTCCCCACCCAACTGGCTAGTCCTCACGACGATCGCAAGCCTCCGAGGATGGGGAGCTCGCTATCAGGAATTGACAACCCAGGGGTGTTGGACCAAGGAAGAGGAGAGCTGGAACATAAAGCACCCGGAAGCCCAAGCCATCAGATTAGTGTCTGCAATTCAGCCACAGACTCCAGGGCCAGGTGGTCAGCATGGTGTCTGTGACAACAGTAGTCTACATCAACCGCCAGGGAGGAACCAGAAAGCCAGCAAGTGTCTCTGGAGATAGACCCCCCCCTTATGGAATGGGCAGAATTGAATCTACAGAGGATCTTGGCCTCCCACATCATGGGAAAAGACAATGTCAAAGCATACTTTCTCAGCAGGATGAGTCTGGATCCAGGAGAATGGGCATTGTCGGCCAGAACCTTTCAGCTCCTCGTAGATCGAAGGGGCCTGCTGACCACATCTCACAATGTAAAGGTCTCCAGATTCTTCACTCGCAGAAGAGATCAATGTTCCCAAGGGATCAACGCCCTTGTTCAAACTTGACTAGAGGGAGACATGATCTATGCTGGGCAAGGTCATTCGCATGATCGAACGCCACAGAATATTAGCCCTTCTAGTAGCCCGGGATTGGCCCGGACTCTCGTGGTATGCAGACCTGCGGAGACTTCTGGTGGAGAGCCTCCTATGCCTCCCACCGCACATGGACCTGCTCCAACAAGGTTCGATCCTTCACGAGGACCCATCTGTTTTGTCTTACTGTCTGGCCCTTGAGAAGGCTCGCCTGATGAAGTGTGGATATTCGGTGGCATTTATTTCCCACCTTGCTCCACACCTGGAAGTTCTCTACGTCCTTAGTATACAGGCAGATCTGGAGAATATTTGAGGCCTAGTGCGGGGAACGCAGAGTGTCCCCTCGGGCGACCAAAATCCCTATGGTTCTGGAATTTTTACAGGACAGACCGAATAAAGGGCTGTCCCTCAACTCCTTGAAGGTCCAGGTAGCAGTGCTCTCTTGTTTTTAGAGGTGAGGTGAACAGAGCACTTCTCTCGGCACATCTGGTCTTGGCCTGTTTCCTAAAAGGGATTAAACATCTTTGACCACCCTTTCTTAATCCAGTATTGGACTTTATAGCAGGGCCTTCTTTTCGACTGCTGCACAGTCTATCCCTATACCTGTTAACGCTGAAGACTGCTCTTGGTGGCGATATGCTCGACTCGTTGCATCTCGGAAATTCAGATGTTGTCAGGAACCATTCCTCCGGTTGACTCCAGGAGCATTACAGCTTCACACTGGTCCTTCATTCTTGCCCAAGGTAGTCTGAGTTTCACTTGAATCAATCAGTTTCCTTACCGTCCCTAGATAGACACAGCAGGCTTTTAGTACCATATCTGGAAATCTCAGAACTGGTGCGCAAGACGGACCGCTTGTTTGTCCTTCATGGTGGAAGGAAACAAGGCAAAGCAGCTTTGCAAGCTACCATAGCTCGCTGGTTCAAGGAAGTGATCACAAGAACTTATGTAGAGGCAGGGAGGAAGCTATTACCCTTTCAGGTTAAAGCTCATTCAACTAGGGCCCAGGCAGTATCCTGGGCGGCAGCTAAGCTACTGTCCTCCATTGACATCTGCCGAGCAGTGATGTGGTCTTCCTTGCACACCTTCTCCAGGTTCTATTGCCTGGATGTCCGGGGCCCGAGAGGATGCAGCCTTTGCGAGGGAGATGTTAACTGGACCGTGAGCAGCCTCCCACCCCGTTCAGTTGCTTTTGTACATCCCATTGGTCCTGAGTCCATCTGGCTACACACCAGGAAATGGAGAAACTACTTGCCTGATGATTTTGGTTTTTTAGTGTAGAGAGATGGACTCAGTATCCTGCCAAAGGACAGTGCCAAGGGTTCTTCCGTGGAGTGGGCCTCAAAGCCAAGGGATTAGAGAGACTTGTTCATCCGGTCCATAGATTTGGGTACCTATATTCTTACTGGAGTTCAGTATTTATGGTTGCGTACAATTATGATCTATTTTGAATCATATTTTTAATCGAGTCCTTTCACTAGTATGTCCAGTGGTTTTTGAAGAGAATACTGGAGGGCTGGGGTCACAGCATGGGTATATGTATTGTGACATCAGCTTTACAGCCTTACTCTGGCTCCATCTGCTGGCAGGGGAGCATAACCCATTCCTGAACATATCCAGATCAGTCAAGTGGGTTTATTCATCCCTACCAGCATATGGAGGCAGAGGACAAAACTTTGGGCACTGCTACTTATCAGAGTGCCATCTGCAGCCCCTCTGTATTTCTCTGCCTCCAGCAGATGGTAGAAGTGAAAACCTGAGGTCCTGAGTGATCTGAGGACTAGTGCTACCCGAGGTGCCAGGTTCCTATCAAGGGCCATCCCTCAGGTCGAGCCGGGTGAACAGGGGGTTGAATACCCTTGGTGATAGGGTGCTGGTTCACTCAGGGGAGCCCGAAGTTCCCACCTGTCCTCTTGGCTGAGTCAGAAAGTATCCCCTCTTTGGGGCCTTTTTCTGCCCTTGTGCTTTTGACTGTAAAGTTTGTTTTAAAACAAAAAATAAAGTCAAAGAACAGGGGCGAGTTTGTAGCAGAGCACAGGGACTGTGTTCAGCAGCCAGACAAGCGACCGGCGCATCAGGACTGACAGAGATCGGCTCCGGAGGATCGAGGGGGTGCCGGTTTCGGCCACGGCACCAGAGGGTCCCTGGGGAGGGGGGGGTCTTCTTGGGAGCCTGGTTTTTTTGCCACGAGGGACGGCACGTGCATTTCCCGCGGAGGCTAACTGTTCTTTCGTGCCTGCAGGAACTCTGTATGGCGTGTGCGTCTCTGTGGCCTGGTGAGGTCGTCTCCTTCCCCTCACCTGTGATTTCAGCGCCTTTGCTTTACGGGCGTTCCATTTTTGGGCCTGCGGTGTCTGGTCAGCTTTCCTCACTTCCCTCTCCCTCTGCACATCTTGTGTGCTAGGGGGGAGGAGGCTTCCTCTAAAGCAGGGGTGGGCAATTCCGGTCCTCCAGGGCTGCAAACCAGTCGGGTTTTCAGGATATCCTTAATGAATATGCATTTATTTATTTTATTTATTTAACATCTCTTCTATACCGATGTCCGTTCGCAC
Source organism: Rhinatrema bivittatum (assembly GCF_901001135.1). Taxonomy (NCBI): domain Eukaryota; kingdom Metazoa; phylum Chordata; class Amphibia; order Gymnophiona; family Rhinatrematidae; genus Rhinatrema; species Rhinatrema bivittatum. Next base: position 120,410,781 of record NC_042620.1, read on the forward strand.
ATCGCATCGGTTTACAATAAAATGAAAACTTTTGGGCAGAGCCCTTACATATAACAGATAAATTAGTGAACTAGGAATAATATAATTAACTTTTGGGAGGAGCCCTTACAAATAACGAACATCAATGGGTAGATGCAATGAACTGTAACTATACATATATACATGATAGTGCACAATACAAAATCAGCAGGCATAAGGCGTTCATAACAAGACATATGCATGAGACCTGCATACACACTGCCTTAGTTGTATGCAAATCTATTTCATGCATATTCATTAGGGGTATCCTAAAAACCCGACTGGTTTGCAGCCCTCGAGGACCGGACTTGCCCACCCCTGCTCTAAAGGTTCTAAGTCTCAGGGTCCCCAGGGGCACGGTTCTTTGCCATTTGATGGGGACTTGAGTAAGGGGGCACAGTCTTCCCGGGCACCTTTCCCCTCCTCTCCTATGATTCTGCAGCTCGAGGAGGGTCCTGGATCAGGACCCAGTAGTCCAGAGGGACCCGAGGGGGGGGGGGGTTTCTCCCGAATTTATCCTTCTACACAAGGCTTTCCTGGTCCATGAGGATTTTAATTCATTACGAATTTATTGTTTATATCCCAGTTCTTATCTCCTGTTCTTTGTAAGACTCTAGTCAGTCATTTCATCTGTTGTCTGTAAACCGAAGTGCTTAGTGATTCTATCTCTAGAACCTCGGTATATAAAAAAATGTTAGATAAATAAATAAAAATGAGGAGGAAAACAGAGGTTTAAAGATAGTCCTTTAGATCCCATTTAAAGGCCACCGGGGTCCATGGGACAGTGGGAGTGACCTCTGGTTCCCCATCCTGCACACATGGAGTTGGATCCAAGGGACCTGAGGGACTCTGACCCTCAGGATGAGGGTGACCTCTCTCCAGCAGTGGACCCGGACAAAACGCATCCCTAGGATCCTGATGGCCCTAGGGACGATCAGGTCTCGATAGAGGGCCCTGAGGCTGAGTTCAATGACCCTAGGGTGCTATGCCTTTTTAAGAGGGAGGAATTGAGACCTCTTATCTCCTAGGGTACCAATGCAATATGGTGTGCTGAGCCGAGCACACTAACCTGCAATAGGACGCTGATAGAATAGGCGCTAGTCAATCCCGTAATGCAATAAGGGGATTAGCGCATTATTCAACGCGCGTCCAACATGGAGTGAATCTAATAGCTCTCATCACCTGCAAATGCATGTGAATGAGGCTATTAGGCATTCACTCCTGATGCAAAAAAAAAAAGTGCATCTTGGACGCACATTTAACTTTCATCAATTAACGCCTGCCTGGAGTAGGTGTTTAATAGGTGTGCGCATCAAAAAAACAAACTGAAAAGCAGAAAAAACTACTTTTCTGTACTGCCTCCTACTTAATATCGTTGTGATGTTAAGTTGGATGAAAAATAAAAGTAAAAATTTGACAGCCTGACCCATCATGAAAACAGACGCTGAGTTTATTGGAGTCTGTTTTCCTTGCCGGCAGACAGCCACAAACCAACGCCGATAAACCTGGCATTGGTTTTCCTTAATGGTGAACGGCAGTCATGAAAACAAACGCCAGGTTTATCAGCGTCTGTTTTTGTGGCTGTCTACTGGTAAGGAAAACCAATGCCGATAAACTCAGCATCTGTTTGCGTGAACGGCGTACAGCGGTCACGAAAACAGATCAGAGGCGCTAGGGTCTCATGCGCAAGCGACCCTAGCGCTTCCTCGCTAACGCGACCCTTGGGGGCACCTGGGGCACATTAAGAAGGTGGGCACTGACTGTTCAGCGCCTGCTTTCTATGCAATTTTATTGCATCGGCCCCTGTGTGTTGGAAGAGTTGGGGGTTAAGTTCTCCTTGAAGGAATCGTATAGTGAGGGCATCAATCTAGTGCTAGACAGCCAGCGAGGGCCCCCCAGCGCTTTCCCCACCCCGAAGAAAATCCAGAAGCTGATTAGCCAGGAGTGAGACTCCCCAGATTCAGGTTTGAAAGGGGGGAGAGCGATGGTAAAGCTTTATCCTTTGCTGCAGGAGCATTTGAACCGATTTTAAGACACCGAAGGTGGATGCCGCCGTGTTGGTAGTCACTAAGAAGGCCACCATCCACTAGCCAGGGCAGCCACCCTGAAGGATGTGCAGGACCGCAAGTTGGAGATTCAGCTTAAGCAGACCTTTGAGGTGTCTGCGCTGGGTCTCTATGCAGAGGGCCTGTTTATGTTGGATCCAGAAGCTACAGGAGCAGTCTGCCTCGGACACACTGTCACCTGCCCAAGCTGCATGTCTGGAAGCGGGGGTCACGTATGTGGCAGACGCCTTATATGATCTCGTGCACACCATGGCGTGAAGTATGGTTTCTGTGGTGGTGACAAGATAGCTATTTTGGCTGCATAATTGGTCGGCAGATCTCTCTTCCAAGTCTCAACTATGTAATCTGCCTTTCAAGGGCAAGCTTCTGTTTAGGGAGGACCTCGATCAGCGTATGAAGTTCTTAGAGACCAAAGGTAATAGGCTTCCGGAGGACGAGAAAACGTCTTAAGCCCCTTCCAGCCTGATCCAGGTTTCGCTCCGTGAGGGGTACTGGATCCACAGAGCCAAGGCAGTCCTCTGGTAGATAACAGTCCTTTGGAGGCTCAGGAAAGTCTTCTTGAGGAGGGCCTGCTCAAGGAGCAGGCGGAAACGCATCTTCCCAATGAAGTCAGGCTAGTCCGCTCCTTGCAAGCAGCAATCTGAGACAGGGTGTTTTGTTTTTACAAGGAGTGGACCAAGATCACCTCCGATCAGTAGGTTCTGGAGGTTGACAGGGATGGTTATGCCTTAGTTTACTCATCCACCCAGACCGGTCTTTCTGGAGTTGCGCTGTCTTTCCCAAAGCAAGCGTGCAGCCATAGGGGAGACGCTGCAAAGATTGATAAGCCTAGAGTCTATACTCCCGGTTCTGTTGTCTGAGCAGGGACAGGGAAAGGTACTCCACTTATTTTGTGGTTCCAAAGGACACCTTTTGCTCCATTTTAGATCTGTAAAAGGTGAATCTGAGTTTGAAGGTTCTGCACTTCCGGATGAAGACTTTGCATTCCGTGATTTCGGCAATCCGAAAAGCTAATTTTTGGCTTCGCTGGATCTGAGACCTGCCTTCACATTCCCATTCGGCAGGACCATCAGAAGTTTCTCCGGTTCAGAGTGCTGGATAAGCATTTTCTGTTTCTGGCCCTTTCTTTCGGTCTAGCCACAGCTCCTCGAACCTTCACAAAGGTGATGGTGCTGGTCACGGCAACCCTAAGAGAGGATAGGGTGTTGCACCCCTATCTGGATGACTGGCTCATCCAGGTGAAGTCGCAGGAGGAGTGCTTGCACTCAGTGTTCAGGTATGATCTCTATTGGAGTTGCTGCGCTGGATCATCAACCTGACGAAGTCACCTGGTACCTTCTCAGTCTCACTTGGGGGCCCGATTTGATACTCAGCTGGGCAGAGTGTTCCTCACAGCTGAAGGTGATCAAGATCAAAGATCAGATAGCTTGCTTGCTCAGCTTCTCTGTTCCGAGGGGTCTGGGATTACTTGCAGGTCCTGGGTTCAGTGGTCTCTACACTGGAGCTGGTACCTTGGGCGTTCGCTCATATGTGCCCGCTATAGAAGGCATTGCTGTCCTGTTGGAATCCTATGCTGGAGCAGTACTTTTCTCCTTCTGCTGAAGGAGGCCAGATCCAGTCTAACGTGGTGGATGTCTGCCAATTTGGAGAAAGGAATGCCTTTCGAAGTCCTGGAATGGGTGGTGGTCACCACGGATGCCAGTCTCAGGGGCTGAGCTGCAGTGTGTCTGGGCCAGATGGTCAGTGTCAGAACAGGCCTGGTCCATCAATCGGTTGGAGACACAGGCGGTGCGCAGAGCCCTTCAGATGGTGAGTGTTTTTGGACAGTGGCATACATAAATCGCTAGGGAGGAACCAAGAGTCTCGCTGTAGCTTGCAAGGCTCTGCTCTTTTGTGGGTGGAGCCTTATCTCGGGGGCATCGCAGCCTCTTGTATCACAGACGTAATGTTCAAGCAGATTCTCAGCTAGCAACAGTTGGATCTGGGGGAGTGGGAACTCTCCCCAGAAGCCTGGAATCACATTTGTGCCCATTGAAGGACTCCTCAACTGGACCTCATGGCGACACGGGCCAGTGCCAAGACTGAAAGGTTTTTCAGTCGCAGGTGAGAGGCCCGGAGCAGTGGGCCTCTATGCTTAGTATGCCCATGGCCAACATGGCTTCTCCTCTACGTTTTCCCCTCCGTGGCAACTCATAGTGCGAGTGCTCAGACGGATAGAAGTGCATTCAGGTTCAGTGGTTCTGGTAGGGCGGAGTGGCTACAACATCTGTAGTTCTCCGATCTGATACATCTGGCAGTGGACGAATCGTTGTGGCTGGCTCATTTGCAGGATCTGCTATGTCAAGGTCCCATATTTTCAGTTTGGCTGGATCGCTTCTGTCTCGCAGCCTGGCTTTTGAGAGGTAGAGGTTGCATCTGAAGGGTTATTTGGAGCCAGTTATTGCTACCCTCTTTCAGGCTCAACACCTGGCTACTTTCATTGCTTATTCTAGGGTGTGGAAGGTTTTTGAGACCTGGTGTGGTCAGCAGAATGTGGATCAGCTGCTGTCTTCCCTTCACATTTTGTCCTTTTTACAGCAGGGCTTGTCCGGTTGGCTTATAGCTCGCTTGGAGTCCAGGTCTCAGCCCTACTTTGTCTCAGATGGAAGGTGCAAGGCAGGCCTTTGGTCTCCTATCCAGACATTGTGCGTTTCCTGAAGGGCGACAAACATTTGCGTCCCCCTCTACGGAACGTGTGTCCGGAGTAGAATCTCAATTTGGTGTTGAGTTCTCTGTGAGGCTCCCTTTGAGTCGCACATTTTTAAAGGTCCTTAGCTTGAAGACGTTTTGGTTGCCATTTGCTCGGCCAGGCAAATCTCAGAATTACAGGCCCTTTCTTGCTGCGATCCTTTCCTGCGGATTTCTCCCGACGAGGTGTCTTTTCGTACAGTGCCTTCTTCTGCCTTTCATGTGAATCAGATGGGTTGTCGGGTTTCCGGACTGGTCTCATGATCCCTCTATGGGTAGGAATCTCCAGCTGTTGGATGTACAGTGTGCCTGTTGTGCTATTTGAAGGTCACCAATTCTTTCAGACGATCTGATTATCTGTTTTTGTTTGAAGCTAAGAAGGCAGAGAGAGTGTCAAACGCTTTGCTGGTTGAAGGAGACTGTTACCTTTGTCTACATTGCTAAGGGCCAAGTGGTTCCAGTGGGTCTTAAAGCTCATTCTACCCTGCTCAGGCGGCGTCGTGGACCAAATGTTGGCTGGTGTCTCCTCAGGAGATATTTAGGGCCGCTGTTTGGTCCTCACTTCACACTTTCACTAAGTGTTGCCGTTTGGATGTGCACGCGCCGGAGGTGACGTCCTTTGAGAGTGCTGAGAGCGGGTCTTTCGGGTTCCTGCCCAGTATGGGGGGGGGGCTTTGGTACATCCCATTTGTCTGGACTGATCTGAGTATGTTCAGGAAAGGAAAATTTGGTTCTTACCTGCTAATTTTCGTTCCTATAATACCACAGATCAGTCCAGAAGCCCACCCTCAGTGTTTCTGCCAAAAGACTGCTTGTTTTGCTGCTGGGCCTGTGAGCTCATAAAGGTTTTTAAAATCTGTTAGGATGTTCTTTTTTTTTTTTTTCTGGAAGTTTCAAAGTTTTACTGGAAGTGGTGTTTACTTTGGCTATCCGGTTTAGGGGTATCCATCCCAGGGGATTTAATTTGCCTTGTTAAATTATCTTGGGTACAAGTCAATACTGAGGGACTGCAGGTGGCACACTCGGATAAGTAGCAGTGCCCAAAGTTGTTGTTTTTTTTGTTCTGTCTCCATTTGCTGGTAGGGATGAATAAACCCCCCTTGTCTGGACTGATCTGTGGTATTACATGAACAAAAATTAGTAGATAAGAACCAATTTTCCTTTGGTCCTGAGTCCATCTGTCTACACTGAGGAAAATGAAATTATCAGGTAAGTAATTTCTCCAGTAGTTGAGATAATGGATTTCTTGGAAGAACGTATGACATGTTGTCTTCTGAATCTAGTGTGTTGGTTATAAGATTACAATACTTTTTAAGAATGCTTGGTCTGGTAAGAATTCCTTTATGTATTCTGTATAGTTCTACTTCAATAAATCATGCCTTCTCCTGAATATTTCTTGCTAGGTGGGAACTATGGAAGTAGTTCTGGCTATGGTGGTCGAGGTGGTTACGGTAGTAGCCCTGGATATGGGAACCAAGGCAGTGGATATGGTGGTGGTGGAAGTGGTGGATATGATGGCTACAGTGAAGGAGGAAACTTTGGTGGTGGTAAGACTTGGTCTATTTGGAGATTTTTGTGTATTACCATTTTTATATTTGCCAGTAAATGCCGGTTTTAATACATTAACTGTCAATTTTGAAGTCTTCAGTGTTCATACTTTAGTGCAGGGGTTCCCAAACTCTGTCCTCGAGGGACACAATTGGTCAGGTTTTCAGAATTTCACAGTGAGTATGCATGAAATATTTTTTATGCACTGCCTCCATCATAATGCAAATAGACCTTTTGCATGTTCATTATGGACATCCTCAAAACCTGACTAGATTATGGCCTTTTGAGAATCAAGTTTGGGGTCCCCTCAGTTATGTAACTGAACTTTTCAACACCAAGTTAATCATTTTATAAGGAGGTAAAACTTCAGTTCTGAATCTGTAGTTCAGGGGTGACCCACTGATCCTCAAGAGTCGCAGACTGGCTGAATTTTCAGGCTATCCACACAATATGCATTTTTATGTGCACTCTTTATAAATCTCCCATACTTATTTGTTGTAGCTATCGTGAAACCAGGCCTGTTTAGTGACTCTTGAGGAGTGGAGTTGCTCACCCTTGATCTATGATTGCAAGGGTGAGGTGGTGCTTGTGGGAGGTGTTTTCACCAAACTGTCAAATTAACAATTCATTGACCAGATAGGTGATAGCATTCCTGTGACATAGGCATAAGCAAATTTAATATGGAATACCTTGGAGCATTGGATCTGAGCCCAGTCCTTGGGACACATTTAGCTAGTTAGGTTGTCAGGATATCCACAGTGAAAATGCTTAAGATGGGCTTGCATATAATGGAGACAGGGCATGTATGTTTTCTCAAGCTTATTCATTGCACATATCCCGAAAAACTGACTGGACACCAACCCCTGCCTTGCAGAATTCTTTACTGTAACTGGGAACTGTAGTTTTGTGTCAGAAAAATAGACCTTCCCCCCACAGAAAGAAAATGGGATTGGATTTCTTGCATTACTCTGCTAGCCTACAGTTGTTCCATCAGTATTCTTAAAACTAACATACAATTTGAACATAGCACTTTCCAAAAGAGGTATTCTACCTCCTTGGAGTTTCATGTGGCTGTTGGTAGTAGTCAAAAAAACTAAATTTTGTTCAGTAGATTTAGATCCAGTAGAGCAGCATAAGAGATTCTCATGATTTACTAAGCTGCATTTAACATCTGGCATAACACCTGATGTACTAAACCTCCATACAAATAGGTTTCTTACCTGTCTAAGGCCATATTATGTATGTTATGTTGCATGCATTACAAGGCCCAAATGCATCAGGCATTAAGTTGATCATTGATGTATGGCTAGTTCCACTTCCCTTCTCCTTCATCACTCATCCTTCTGTTATCATCCACAGGAAGATCAAAGTGGGGAGGGAGTATGGCACCTTCCTACCCCAGTCCCAGATGAAAATGATGCTGGCTGGTGGTGTGCCATACTGTGTCCTGATGTATTGGGGAGGCTTGTGGAGGAATTTGAGGCCATTGGCACTTTGATTTGGGTGGGGGGAGGGTGCAGGATGTCCCAAAACATCAGTAGGAAAGAATTGTGGACCCCATCACAGCTTGCTTTATCCTGCCTAGGCTAACAAAATCAAACTATAACAGTTTTTGCAATAGGATGCAATAATACTATTGCATACTAATATGCAACTTTGAGAAGATGCATGTTAATGGACACAAGGTTCATTGAAGGGTTCATTTACTTTAGCACATGTTCTTTATCATGTAAAACTGATTAAATACGAGTTTAAAAATTCAGATAACTTTAAAACATTTGTGTGCAATCCAAATAAGTTCTCTTTCCCAAGAGACTTGCACTAGAAGTGATTAATTGCATAACATAAGAGACAAGGTGCTAATAACTACTATTATTAGACTAGCTTAATGTCCACTTGTATCTTGGAGTTTGTAAAATGTAGGACTTAAATGGATAAATTGGACTACTTATTTTCTTTCATCTTGACTGTCTAAAACTGAATTGTTTGTTTATAGGAAACTATGGTGGCAGTGGAAACTATAATGACTTTGGAAACTATGGTGGGCAGCAGCAGTCAAATTACGGACCCATGAAAGGAGGTGGAGGAGGTGGTAGTTTTGGCGGAAGAAGCTCAGGTGGCAGTGGCCCCTATGGTGGTAATTATAACTGCAGCATACTAATTGAATAAATTCAAGTGCGTTGTCAAAGCTCTGAACATGTTATGTTTACGTTGTAGGTGGTTATGGATCTGGTGGTGGAAGTGGTGGATATAGCAGCAGAAGGTTTTAAGAATCCAGCAGAACAGGGTATGTATTTTTAGACATGCATAACATCATAATGTAGAATATATTACTGCTAAAACTATATAATAATTTTCTTATCCTGTATTATTCAACAGGCTACAGTTCTTAGCAGGAGAGTGCGAGGAGTTGTCAGGAAAGCTGCAGGTTACTTTGAGACAGTCGTCCATGTGCATTAGAGGAGCTGTAAAATCTACCACAGAAGGAGCGAGGATCCATAGTCAGAAAAGTTACTGCAGCTTAAACAGAAAAACCTTTCTTGTTCAGACGGTCATAGCCACAGTTTGCGAAAAGTGCAGCTGTTAATTAATGCAATGTAGTGTTGATTAGATGTACATTCCTGAGGTCTTTTATCTGTTGTAGCTTTGTCTCATTTTATTTTCCATTACATCAGGTATATTGCCCTGTAAATTGTGCTAGTGATACCAGGAATAAAAAATTAAGGAATTTTTAACTTTTAAGCTTTTTTGTGTAGTTCAGTTTTTCCACGTTTTCAAGTAACAGAGAACCTGGATTGACAAGAATAAAATGTAGTTTTGAAAGTGTATATTCATGATAGTCCAATATTGCAAGTTATACTTTTATTTTATAAAGTAGTAATTTCATTTCTCTAAGGCTAGATATTTGAGGAAAAGCCTACAGTCTTAAGTCATTCTTGCTGTGCTATGAGTTCTTCAAATATGTATACAATTAAACTTCCATTTCTCTTTGTGAAGTGTAGCTTTAAAATTGTAGCAGGAAAACTGCTCAAGTACAAAGTTTCTTGGTCCTGAATTTATCAAAATTACCATGCATGGATATAGCACATTCAGTCTTTGAGTGAAGCAACTTCATAACTCACTGGGTAAAATGGGTGAATAATCAAGATGTATGTGCTAAAGAAGAAACAAAACTCAGTAGTGGTACCTGGAGATTAAATTTGTCTTCCCCTTTATTGAAGGATGTAACAGTAAATATACTCAGAGTAAATGTACTTTCTTCATCTACACTGATTGGTTTGAAACTCGGAGCTTCAGTGTATGTATGGAGTCCCATGATTTCTGCCATCCATTTTTAGGTATTTAAATAGGGAAACATGCTCCTAATTCCTTGTTTCAGATAACTTAAATATTGTTAATACAGGGAATTGGTGCCACTCCATTCAGCACAGTATCCTGCATCACTGATTATGAAATGAATATTAGTAGATCCAGTTTTAGTGTATTGGCAGGGTTCTTTATAAATAGAACATGTTTTTTGATAGGCAGTACTAGAACATTTTCTAGTACTGCAGTTCAGTTGAGCACAATTTTAAATTCCTTTTGTTTTTGGTTTGAAGACATACTGGGGTGGTATTTTAAGCTTCACCTTTGTTATCTCCATACTTTTTTTGAGCCTAAATAAAATGGGGAGCTGCTGTGCTGGTTATTAGCATGCATTGAAAAGTGAATTAAAGGTAGCTCTGCTGCCATCTCCCGAACCCCCTTTAAAAAAAAAAAAATTGAGATTCTAAAATTGTTTAAAGAATCCAATAATAAAATTGAAGCAACTGGAGATAACAAAAAACATATCTGCTGTCTTAATCCCAGCAACCAGTAATTCAGGATAATGTGCTCAGTTGGTGTCTCCAGAGTAGTCTCTACTTTGACACAAAGAGCTTTCTCTGGTTCTGCAAAACTTTTTTTTCTCTGTAAAAGCCACTATTGTAGCTTTTTTTTTTTTTTTTTTTTTTTTTTTTAATGCGCTTAGTTGTGGTTGCTGTTAAGTGAAGCATCCATAGCCAAAGTAGATTTGCCTTTCTACGTTTGTGCTGCCAATGGTTCTCTACATTGGGTCTGGATCAGAGCATAGCACTTAGCATTTTTAACCTGTCTGATTTCCAGTCAAATTGCCAATAGGGAAATATCCTTTTTACCCTTCATGTTTTTCTTTCAAACTTGAACAGTAAGTAAATGTCAGATCAAGTAATGAGTATTATTTACTATTTTAGATTATATGTAACACTTTCAGTATAACTTTGAGCATTTATTGCCAGGTCATGTGAGTATTTACCTAGGAAAAGGTGAGATGATCTAGGCTTTTGTGGCTAAGCCTTTTTTTTTTTTTTGTAAAGGTGCCCAAATAACACTTAAATCGGTCTTTAGGTAGATTTATGGCAGCAGTTACTTATTTAATATGCCACATTGAGTACACCCAACATTTTTTAATTGGGCATACCAATAGACTAGACAAAACAGCATGTCCTACAGACAGCAGAACCTGCCTTTGGAGGAAACATTGTTGCAAAGATATTTTAGCAAAGGAAAAGCTGCTTTTGGTAGAAGTTGCTTGTGGAAGTGCCAGCTGAACAGGATTGGAATAGATAATCTAGTGGAGTCTATAGGATGTCATATGGGCCATGTCTGTTATATGCGATGCTAGAATGGCTCATGCCAGTTCTGCATCTGTTTCAAAATATTTAATTACTTAGAAACTAATTTAGTGCTCAGTCCTAGTATCTGTGCTGGCTTCATAACTAAGGCATATTCATTTTTTGGTATGTGGCAGCTAGTTTGCTATATTTTTATAGCAGAGTGTATAGTTCCAAAACAGCACCAGACAATCTCAAATTTGAGGCAGAGTAAACACTGAACCCCCCCCCCCCCTCCCAGTTCCCAGTATTTAGTTCGTTAATATACTTGGCTGTGGGCTTTAATATAAAGGGCTTCAGGTGCTAAAGCTACAGTTTAAATACTGTATGTCTGAAGAGAGTATTTGAAGTTTGATTTGACTTGCTACTTTTTGTAGAGAAGCAAAATTCCATACAGAGTATATATATTCAAATATTTCATAAATGTTGGCATGTGATTGTCATTTCTGTGCAGGCTGTGTAGGTATTGGTAAACAAAAGGGAGGGGAGTCAAGAACAGTGATTTCGGTAGCCAAGATTATTCCATATTTGGATTCATTACCTAAGCCGTAGTAACAGAAATAAATGAGACTGAAATACATAAAACAATACCTTTTCTATTGGATTAAGTTTAATACGTATGTTCACTAGCTACTCTCAGTCAAAGCAAAGCGAGCAGATCAGAGCAAGAGAAATTGCCTGCATGTATAAGTGACTCTCAGACTTCCATGGTAGGGGGAGGTTTCTCTGACCTGTTCATTTGTTTTGACCTCATGATGGCAAATACTTCCCAAAAGCCAGTGAATACATTCATTATTAGTCCAATAAAAAGGTATTTGGGGGGGGGGGGGGTCCTTTTTATATCTGCTTTGAAGTGCACTAACATGGCAGCCACATTTCTGGAGTAGTCCTTGATCTAGGATTGGAAATGCAGAATAGGAATGGTACAGCAAGCAACAAAATACTCAACTAACATACAAGAACTCTAGTTCTGCTTGCAAATGTCCTTGGAATTTATTACTAAAGTCATGAAATGCTGATTTTTAGATACTTTTTAAATAGAAGTTTGTCACCAGCAAAAGCATACAAACAAATTCAAGTTTTCAAATACCCAACCTCAATTTCTCTCACAAAGAACCATCCACTCTTGCCTCCATCTCTTAGGTATACAATCTTTTTTTCACTTGTCTTACATACACAAATGCAGACTCCCTATGTCTTGCAAACATTCTGGAAATCTGAGCTCATGTAAATGCTTTTGGAAATTGTACTCCATGGAGTAAACCTTTCAAGTCTTGTACTTTTCCTTAAGGAAATGAGTACCTTGGACATTTTCCATCTTGAGTAAAAGTTACATTTCTTAGGCCTCTAAAACGTTTTCTGCTTTGACAAACAGTAACGTGTACAAGATTTTTAGATGATATCAATAGTGAAAACGAGATTCTAGGTTTCATTTCTAGAAATACTTAAGTCTTCCAGTACTTGAGGAAACTTCAAATTGTGCACGTTGCTGTTCAGAATTCTACCATGTTTGTTACATATTTGGTGTATGCAGGATCTGAATTTTTCCATCATATCTGGTTAAGTGCACTGTTAATGTCAGTAAACCAAACCATGTCTGTCTTTGACACTAGGGTTCTGTTTTCATAAACTCTTGTACCTATCAAAGCAAATCTGTATCCTTGTAATTCAGTGATTCTTAGTCCTTGGGACACAGCTTTTTAGGAGATCCACAATTAATATGCATGATATATATTTGCATTCACTGTCTCCACTGCATGCAGATCTCATGCATATTTGTCTTGGATATCATGAAAACCTGATTGACTAGGTGTCACGAAGATTGGTTTGAGAACCCTTGATGTAATTAAAATACCCCAAATAGTTTAACAATTGAAATATTTAACCACACAATCAGTTACCCCATTTAGACTAAACCTGAGTATAGCTGCCCATCCATAGCTTTGACCAAGTGCAATTAGCAACTGTTCAGCAGGACAAGCAAATGGAAAAACAATCGCTAGCATTTTCCTTTTTAGTTCTTACTAGTTCATGTGAATATTCATTCAGATAAAATATTACCATTATAACTCCGTAAATTACTCTTGTAGGCATATTGATATTTCCAATGTATAAAATTGGTTAGAGAAGGGGCATTCTAAGATGTTAAAATCCATGAAAGAAATATGGGACAAAAGATGTGAAAATCAAAAATAAAGAAATGGGAAAATTGTTTAGGGCTGTCTAAATCTGTATATCTCAAACTAGTACTAGAGTTAACCCCTAGTCTGGTTTTTAGGATATCCACAATGAATGTAAGGTTTGCATGTACTGCTTCCATTACATGTATTGTGGGTATCCTAAAAACAACTGTATTCCAGTACTAGCTTGATATTTTAGGATAAGACAACTGAATAGAGTACAGTAAGTTGCATCTTAGTGGCCAAGCATTGCCATGTGGAGGCACTTGAGGTCAAATATTCGCACAGGTCTTCTATACCATGCTTCAGACAGTGTTTTTACTTAAATTCTGATGGTAAATTGCCATACAAAAGGATAACTAGTGTCCATTGTAGAGTTCCAGAAGGAGCCCTGTTGCTTGGCTCCTGGCCAGGGACTGTTACTGCTAAACAAGTTGGGAGGACAGAAGAAATATCCAGATAATTGAAAAGGAAGGCTCATTGCACCAGATCCCAGTCCTGTTTACTTTATTTAAAAATTTGAAACCTGCACTATTGACACTTCTAGGGGGCTTTAAAGGTCACATCCATAAAAACACAAATACTGAAATATTTGAGCTCTTACATATAAGAGCAGGAGGAAACTGGGTAAAAAATATATGGGTTAAACTGTTTACAAGAGACACCCTTTTATTCTAAATATGTATAACTTTTGATGAAACAATTGGGATAAGATTGTTAGAGGGAGATGTAGCCAAGATTCAGGACTACCTGACCACTGCCATTAATGGAAATATCTTATGAGAGTGGACGAGGACTGTTGCATGCTACTCATGACAATATAACATGCTGAAATCAAAGATGTACATGTGTTGCATTAAATAGTAAACTTGATTCCTAATTAAAAGATGAAAGGATTATTGTAATTGGTCTATATTGCCCATAAAACAGTTCTGTTGAAGGAAAAACATGCTCCTTTGTATTATACCCTGATCTAAAGTTATGTGCTTTCCCTTCCATCAGCTGAGCTGACTTTGAAAAATAACAAACCTTAAATGGTGGGCTCATGTAGGTACATTCCCTTGCTGTTCCTGTTTTTCATGTCTGTCCAGATGTAAAAAAAAAAAACAACTCCATGAGATTGCTGTAAGAGCCAACAACGGCATGACTATACTATAGTACTCAATTTTTGCAGATTTCAGTTTTTTGGTTGCCCAATGTTGAATGGCATCCAACACTAGGCAATCAAACTGAAATCTGCAAAAATTGAGTACTATAGTATAGTCATGCAGTTGTTGGATCTTACAGCAATTTCATGAAGTTTTTGGGGTTTTTTTTTACATCTGGACAGACATGAAAAACAGGAACAGCAAGGGAATTGTACCTACATGAGCCCATCATTTAAGGTTGGTTCCCTGTACATACCCAGATCAGTCCAGACTCCTGGGTTTATGCCTCCTTTCCAACAGATGGAGACAGAGAAAGTTTAACTGACACTGCCATATAGCCTAGTGTGCCTCCTGCAGTCCATCAGTATTTCTCTGTCTCCAGCAGATGGTAATGTGCATACCTGCAGTCTCGACTAAACTTTAGTTTTTGTTTGTTTTTAATTTCTCCCAGGAGGTTGGCAAGCCTGGGTGAGGCAATACCTCCTGATCTTAAGGTGGATGAGCAGGGGATTGGGGACCCTTATTTGCTCTGTCCCAATAGCCAGGGGTAGAAAGCTGGTTGACCCAGCTCCCTCTGCCCCAGGAGGATTGAAGGAGTAAGTTAAAAAAAAAAAAAGTTTGCAGGACTTGCTGGGGAAAGGATCTGCCTTCTGTCCAGGGCAGGAGGTTTTTTCATAGAGCACAGCTCAGCACTGAACATTTTCCCTTGTGCTTCTCTCCATCTGTCTTCCTGTGCACAGTTGCTGGGGGAGCATGCTGTGTAGCTTGAAAGGTGTCTGCATTTGTGTGTGCAGCGGCCACTGCTGCCTTCCTGGGGCAGAGGGTGATTCCATCATGGCGGGGGGGGGGGGGGTTGGCAGAGGACCTCGCAGGGGAGGATTCTGACAGTTCGGCCTCCTTTTCTTTGGATTTTAAATTATTGATGCTTATGAGGCCTGAAAGTCTGCGGGGCATCATGGGCCCAAGCTTGATGTTTCCAATGAGCCTCAGCCCAAGAAGAGATCCAGAACTGCAGGCAGACTGGAGGCTACTAGGGTTCAGTGAGTCCTGGGGGAGTCTGTGCTGCATGCTGTAGGAGATGAATTTTCAGAGGGTTCTGATGGTGACATCCTGGTTTGGTCCAGCCCTTTGGATGGATCCTTCCCTTGGTGGGGGGCAGAAATCCGGGGAAGACAAAGGCCAGCCTGTTGTCCAGTGATGATCCGAAGATGGTGCAGCTCTTCTGTAGGGAAGAGTTAGGGCCCATGATTCCCCATGTTTTAGAGAAGTTGGGGATCAAATTTCTGGAGGAGTCCGATCAAGAGGATGTGGACCTGGTTTATGGGACCCAGGGAGGGACTTTTCATAAGTCATTAAGCATTTGGTGGTTTGTAAGTAGGATACTCCGGAGTCCAGACTGAAGGTGGGCCAGGCAACTGATAAATTATCCTTTACCTGAGGATACTTGGAGCTATTAAGGTTGCCAAGGTTAGATGCTGTGTCGGCAGTAACTAAAGACTTCCAGTGGCTGGGGCTGCAGCTTTGAAGGACTTGCAGGACAGGAGGCTTGAGGTCCATCTGAAAAAGATTTTTTTAGGTGTTTGCACTCAGCATTCAGGCTGCGGTTTGCAGCAATTTCATGCTTTGAGCACGGCTGCGTTAGGTCCAACAGCTGCAATCCCAACAGGTCCATGTCCTCTCAGGAGGCGGAGCAGCTGGAAGCCAAAGTGACCTATGGTGCAGATGTGCTGTATGATGTCATCCGGACAATCTGTAGGACCATGATGTTGGCAGACTCAGCAAGAAGGCTGCTGTAGTTACAAAATTGGTCGACGGATATCTTGTCTAAGTCTCAGGAGTGTTACCCTTTTAAGGGGAAACTGCTCTTCGGAGAGGTGTTGGAGGAGCTGGTAAAGCATCTTGGGGACAATAAGGTTCACAAGCTGCCTGAGGATAAGCCCAGAGGGGCGAGGTATTCCTCTTCTGGGCTTGTGCAATTCCAAGGAAATAGGCGGTTTCATCCTGGCAGATACTCCTATGGTGAGTAGAGAGCAGGCCTCGGGGAGGCAGCAGTCCTGGAACCAGTCAAGATTGCTCCAGACAAGGCAGTTCTGGAGGCAAGTCGGCACAATGAAACGAGGCCGGTCCGCTCCTCCATCCCGCTTAAAGGGGGTTGTCTGACCCTGTTTTACATGGAGTTGGCCAGAATCACTACTGACCTGTGGGTCTTAAGCATTGAAGGAACAAGGTTATGCTTTAGAATTTGCTCATTCACTTCAGGACTGGTTCATGGTCTCCCCTTGCACATATGTGGAAAAGCGTATGGTAAAGCAGACTCTCAATTGTCTGCAGATGCTTGGAGCCATTGTTCCTGTGAATGAACAAGGGATGGGTCAATCGGGGAACTTTTTGTCCAATTCTGGATTTGAAGAGCATTACAAGGACCTCAAAGTTCCTAGTTTTTCGCATGGAAACTCTCTGCTCTATGATCACAGTGTTGCACAAGGAGTTCTTGGTATCCCTAGGCTGACCAAGGTGTACTTGTATATAGGCATCCAGCCCCGCCATCAGAGGTTTGAGGTTCTCAATTCTAGGCCTACATTTTCAATTTTGCACTCTGCCGTTTGGATTGGTGATGGTGGTGTTTGTAGCAGCCCTCCGGAAGGAGGGGGTACTGGTATACCCATATCTAGACTGGCTCATTCGGGTGAAATTGGAAGACCACTGCAAGCAAGCGGTGGATCTCGTACCACAGTGTTTACGATCCCTTGGCTGGATAGTAAATTGGGCCAAGAGTCATCTTGTCCCATCTCAACAGTTGGAGTTTCTGGGAGAAAGTTCTCAAGTTGCAGTCACAAGTGCTTGGCTCCATGGGGTCCACACTGGAGCTTGTGCCTTGGGCATTTGCCCATATGAGGCCTCTGCAAATGGTGCTTCTTTCCCAGTGGGATCAGTTAGAACAATTTTCATCTTCCTGTGACAGATTTTGCCAGGTCCAGTCTCTCATGGTGGCTTGGTCGAGACCAGTTGTGTAGAGGGGTGGACTTGGATGTCCCAGGGTGGACTTGGATGTCCCAGAGTGGACAATGGTCACCACATATGCCAGTCTCTCTGGCTGGGGAGCTGTTTGCTAAGTTTGGTCTGTACAAGGACAGAGGTCGCCAGAGGAGAGATGTCTTGGTCAATCAGTTGCCTAGAGATAAGGGCAGTACAGTTGGCACTGTCTGCTTTTCTTCCTCTTGTGCGCAGCTGTCTGGTCAGGATCTTGACTGACATTGCGACTATGGTTTAAATCATCTTGGCAGAGTGGTACGAAGAGTCTTTAATGGTGGCTCAGGAGCTGATTTGCTGGGCAGAACACCTGACATTGCTTGCAGCTTCTCACAAGCGGGGTCCGACAATGTGCAGGCGGACTTCCTCAGCTGTCAAATTGGATCCCAGGGAGTGGGAGCTGTTAGAAGGCAATGGCTCTCATCAGTGCCAGATGGGGTGTGCCACACGTGGACCTGATAGCAATAGAAAATACCAAGATGGTCAGTTTCTTTAGTCTCAGAAGAGAGCATGGTGCAGGAGTCGTCGATGACTTGGTTATTCCCTGGACTATGGACATCCTGCGATGTTTCTGCTGTGGCTGCTGGTGGGCAAGATATTGCGGCTTGTGGAGGACTATCAAGGGGATGTGATTCCAGTGGCACTGGAGTGGCCTCGGAGAACCTGGTTTGCAGACCTGGTAAATCTGGCAATAGATGGCCTGTTTCGGCTTGCTTATCTGCTGAATGTCTTGTGACAAGGTCCCATATTTTCAGATCAGGCAGATTGCTTCTGTCTCGTGGCTTGGCTTTTGAGAGGAAGTGCTTGAGAGAGGGCTACTCTGAGGAGGTAGTTACTACTTTTGCAAGCTAGGAAGGCTTCCACCTCCTTGGTGTATGTGAGAGTCTGGAAGGTGTTTGAGGATTGGTGCTAGGAGCAAGGTGGTGTTCCTATGCAAGTCTCTGTAGCACATATTCTTATTTTCTTGCAAAAAGATTTGGTGAAGGGGTTGTCCTTCAATTCCCTCAGAGTACAAGTGCCAGCTCTGGGGTGTATCTGGGACACAAGGTGCATGGAACAACGCTGTCCTCACACCTGGATGTAATGCGTTTTCTCCATAGAGTAAAGCATTTGCTTCCAGTTCAGAAGCTCTGTCCCTCCTGGAGTCTTGATGTGGTTTTGAAAGGTGTGTGCAGAGCCATTCGAGCCTCTCAAAAGAACTATCATAAAGGACCTTACATTGAAAATGATTTTCTTGGTGGTGATTTGTTCCTCCAAATGGATCTCAGAACTTCAAGCCTTGTCATGTAGGGAGCCTTTTTTGAGAATTTTGGTCTTGGAGGGGGGTACCTAATGGTTCCAGCCTTTCTTCTAAAGGTGGCTTTGTTTCATGTAAATCGGTTGGTGGTGCTTCCGACTTGAACTTGGAGGCTACAGTGACTTATGCTAGAGAGTTACGGCTCTTGGAGATCAAGCACACATTATTGCAGTATCTTAGTTACTAACAACTTCTGGTTATCAGATCACCTTTTTGTGTTGTGGAATGGTGCGAAGAAAGGCCATAAGGCGTCGAAAGCCACGATTGCGGAGTGGTTGAAGGAAACTATTGGATCCATGTATATCTGTCAGGGGCGTCCAGTACCGGAGGGCTTACGAACTCATTCCCAGGCAGTGTCCTGGGCCGAGTGTTGCCACAGGAGATTTGCCGGGCAGCCACTTGGAAGTCTCTGCACACTTTCACCAGACGCTTATTATTTGGATGTCCAGGCCCCTTAAGCTGGTGGGTTTGAGTGTATTTTGAGTGGGACTCTTGAGGTCCCAGCCCATTTAGGGATTGAGGTCCCAGCCCATTTAGGGAAGCCTTGGTATATCCCAGGAGTCTGGACTGATCTGGATACGTACAGGGAAAGGAAAATTTGGGTCTTACCTGCTAATTTTCATTCCTGTAGTACAACAGTTCAGCCCAGAGTCCTGCCCAGTGGAGGAAGGGAGTCTTGGAGATTCTGCTCAATCTGTTGTGGTACTTAGTTTGAAGAATGGCACAGGTTTTGTTTGGTCCTTCATGTTTTAATTGGGACAAGTTTGTCTGTTTTCTAGGTTGTCCTCTGCCCCCTATCGTTTAGGGGGAGATGGATTCATGTTGTACTATCTTGGCTTTGGGTACAGGTCAATACTGAGGGACTGCAGGAGGTATGCTAGGCTATATGGCAGTGTCAGTTAAACTTTGTGTCTCCATCTGCTGGAAGGGGAGGTATAAACCCAGGAGTCTGGACTAATCTCTGTGGTACTACAGGAAAGAAACTTAGCAGGTAAGAACCAGTTTTTCTTTCTTTTTCAAACTCAGCTCCAACTGGTAGAAGGGAAAGCGCATAACTTTAGATCAGGATATAATATAAAAAGCATCTGGTTTTGGATTTGAGTTCTAGCATAAAATCTGATGTGGTTGGTTTCTTTCTGAAATTCATGAAAACCAAAGCACTACTTTTAATCTTTTCCTGTAGCAGTGACTGCACTGCCTACTAAAAAGGTAAGTGAATATTCAGTTCTGAGTGACCCATTTTCAGTTGATCATTTGAGGACACCCCCTCCCCCACCATTCATCTACTCAGTTTATACATTTCAGCTTCTATATAAGAAAATGATTTACAAAGCTTCCTACCTGACTTTCCTTACATACTGGGAGCAGGGATTGTAAGCCTTCCTGCTCTGTCCATTGAACTTGGGCCATCTTTTTTGATTTTTATAAATAGCTATTTTAAAAGAATGGTTAGTGCCCAAATTTTTAAAGATTTTTTACCTTTGTGCATTGTGAATTAAAAATAAAAAATAGAATGGATTGTGCTGTAAATACAAAATATTTAGAGCTTTGTGCTCTCACTAGACCAATCCAGTATGCATGTCTTGCTTCCACCCCACTACCAGCAAAATGAGACAAGATACTGATTTGCTGATGTTACTTGTAGGGCTTAGTGAAGCCTGCATTATTTCTATTTTCTCCAGCAGATGGTAGAGGTGTTGAATCCTGTAGCCTGGATTTATTAAGAGAAAAATTGCTTCCAGTAGGTTTCACCTATATTTCTGGTCTAGTACGGACAAGCAAGGGGGGGGGGGGGGGGTGTCATGTGGTTGTTCCCTCTTTCCCTCAGTGGAGACCTTGTCTCTACCCTTTGAGAGAGAAAAGGTTTTGGGTGGGGGCAGCCAATGTGTTGGGCAGTAATTGTTTTTATTTTAATATTGCTAGCAGGGTAAGTAATCACAGCAGGTTCATATTCTTAGCAGGTCTCTGCAATGATGGAATACAGGACATGCTGGGGCTTGACACGGGAGCACATCTGTTGCTGGAGTGTTCTGGGCCTGTTTACAGGGAAAGTCATCTAGAGCGTGAGTGTCTCCATTGGCAATTATCCTACCAGGAGATGGGATGTGGGATCCAAAAGGGTAGTAGCTCCTGTATTAGGTTCTTCTGAAGGAGTGAAACCATCTAAGATGGTGGTGGACATTTTTGGATTTTCAAATACCACTAGCCAAAGCTAATCCATCTTGCCGATTGCGAGAGCTGGGTCTAGACTACACCTTGAGATATAGAAACAGAAATAACGGCAGAAAAGGACCAAACAGTCCATCCAGTCTGCCCAGCAAGCTTATGGTAGCATGAAAGATATCGGGCTTATTGGTTAAGGGTCATTAGAGCCACATCAGCAAGTTACCCAAATCTTTTGTTTTCCCAGATGTTAAAATTTAGTGTCCTTGTTGGTAGCTGGCTGAATGATTCCCCCCCCCCCCCCCCCAATTAAAGCAGCCGGAACAATATTGGAGTTGTATCAATAATATGAAGGTTTATTGGTTAAGGGTAGTAACCACCACACCAGCAAGCTACCCCTATGCCCCCCCCCCTTTTTTTTTTTTTTTTTTTTTTAATATTTCCATCCTTTAGGGATCCAGTGTTTATCCCATGCCCCTTTGAAATCTTTCACCATTTCTTCACCACCTCCTCTGGAAAGGCATTTCAGGCATCCACCACCCTCTCCTGATCTTAGTTCTGAGTCTTCCTCCCTGGAGTTTCATTTTGTAACCCCTAGTTCTACTAATTTTTCATACGGAAAAGGTTTGTAATCTAAACATAGAATCGGAGGAAATGGGGTTTGGATTGGGATCCTGAGCATTCTTCACTCTTCTGAATTTGTTGTGAAACATCTTTTTGTCTCGGGGGGGGGGGGGGAACAGATCTATTCACTTGGGGGAGAGATGGTCTTGACCAAAGAATGGGCAAGAGACTTAAATTTAAATCCTGAAAATCTGGATAAGGCTTCTGGGGTTTTTTTTCAATTGTAGAGGATGTAAGTCCTCCAACTGAAAGGGGATGATCCCCCAAGTAATCTGGTAGTGCAGGAGCAAAGAGTGTCCTTCCTTACTCAGTCCTTTGTAGATTGGATATTAACGAAGTGCCCTTAGAGCCTGTGGAGGAAGGAGGGAATACCATTTTAGAGGGCTGCTATAGGCTGACTAGGACACTTCCTTTCCACAGGATGGTTAGAGCCCTGGTGAATGCTGAATGGGATTTGCCAGAGGTTGGTATGCATGTGGGCAGAGTCCTGGTCAAACTTATATCCATTGCCCTCTGAAGATGTGAGTGTTTTGGCTGTTACAAAGCCAGCCGCCCTTCCAGTGGAAGTAAGTGCACCCTGAATGGATGCTATGGATAGATGGTCTTGAAGCAGTTCTTTGAAGTAACTGCTCATGCTCTTCAAGCTGCAGTTTGTAGTAGTTTTATGTCCATGTCCAGGGTTTGCTTATGTTGAGGACAGCAGATTCTGGTGGGGGTTTCTGCTGGTGTTTGAAGGAGCCAGAAACCCTGCAGGCTGGTGTAGTTTTTGAGGCGGCTGCTCTTTCTGATCTCATTTAAATTTCAGCTAGAGACATGGATTCAGCTGCTTAATGTTTGTGGTTGTGAAACTGAGCAGCGGCATTTCTTCAAAGACAAGGTTCAGTATGTTAATTTTTAAAGGAAAATGTGTGTTTGAGAATTTTGGAGAAGCTGGTAAAGCATTTTGGTGACCAGTCTGAAGTTGCCAGAAGATAGACCCAGGGGTTCCCAAAAAGGGGGATCCCAGTAGGTCAAATTTTAGAGAAGCAAGTTGCTACCATCTTGGTAAGACTTTCTTTACAGAAAAACAGTAGAAATGAAAATCTGTCCTTTTTGTTTAGGGAAAAGAACTCTCTCTAAGGATGGTCGTGTTTCTAGTGGAGTCACTCCTAAAGGTTCCCAATGAGATTCAGGGGCCTCACTCCCTAGTTCTTCCAATAGGAGGCATGTGTCCCAATTTTACCTCAAAGGTTTCCGTGCCCAGGCCATGCGTCTCTTTCAATGGAAAGGAGGCTCTAGAACAAGGAGTCATGTGATGAGGAATAATAGAAAATGTCTTTACAGAAAGGGTGGTAAATGCATGGAACAGCCTCCCAGTGGCAGTAGTGAAGACAAAAACAGTATCTGAGTTCAAGAAAGCATGAGCTGTAATGGTAAATTGGATGGATGGGCAGACTGGATGATTCATATGGTCTTCTGCTGTCATGTTTCTTGTTTCTATTACTACAAAGCAAAGCAGTAGGTGCTGTCAATAGTAAGAACATAAGATTTGTAATACTGAGTCAGAGCAAAAGTTTGAGCCCAGTATCCTATTTCCAACAAGGGCTAATCCAGGTCACAAGTACCTGGCAGGATCCCAAAAGGTTGATAATTTCATGCTGCTTACCCTAGGATAAGCAGTGGATTTCCCCAAATCCATTGTAATAATTTATGGATGTTTTTTCTTACTGGAGCGTATCAAACTTTTTATAAACCCAGCTACACTAAAGCCTTTCACCACATCCTCCAGCAATGAATGCTAGAGTTTGTGTTAATTAAAAAATACATTTAAGACAAATAGGAGAAAATGTATCACCTAGTACCTTAATTGAATGTCCCCTAGTCTTTGTACTTTTTTGAAAAAGTAGACATCAGAGTCATGTTTACCCATTACACTCTTACCTAAAAATAATTTTATAAACTTCCATCATATCTCACCCTTGGCCATCACTTCTCTAAACTGAAGAGTCCTAACCTCTTTAATCATTCCTCATAAAGAAATTTATTCTATCTCCTTTATCATTTTGGTTGTCCCCTGTCCTTTTCTATTTCTGATATTATATATCAGAAATCTTTTTTTTTTTTTTTTTTTTTTTTTTAATGTGGTGACTAGAACTGCATACAATACTTGAAGTGTGGTCATATCATGAAGTGATAGAGGCATTATAGTCTGTCTTATTTTCAATTCCTTTCTTAGTTCCTAGCATTCTATCTTCTTTCTTGGCTGCCAGTGCACACTGAGCAGAGGATTTCAACATATTCATAATAACACATATATCCTTTTCCCTGGGTGGTGATTCCCAATAAGGAACCTTGCATTGTGTATCTATAAGTTGGGTTGAGAAAGCAACAAGGAAGGCTGTCTAACAAAGCCGTGGAGGCAACAAGATGAGAATTAGAAGCCAAAATGTCCCAATTTTTGGATTCTTTATTATGAAAATAAATATCTTTAAAAAGCCCGACTCAGGCCGAGTTTCGCCCTCTCACAATGGGGCTGCATCAGGGGCTACAACACACAAACAAATATATAAACAATTTAAATAAAATAAATCATAAAAACACATGAACAGCAGACATATAAAATGGTAACATAAATGGGAATAGATGTGTGCAATGTATATCTGGAAAACAACTGTGCAAATATATAAGGACATTACAGTATCTGAAACATGATTGAAATAATTTTAAAAAATGCAAAAAGACCTTACAATACCGATTGGCATTTTTCAGTACATAGACAGTGGTTACATACCGTCTGTATTTGAGTTCTAAATGTCATTTCTTTTCTCCAGATCGCCATAATAATTATTTGATAGACTGTTTCTCTCCATAGTGAGAGCCACTTGTTTTTAAATTTTTAGACATCTTTGTTTTTTGTTTGATTGATATCTCTGTTAGCATTTTTTGGTATTGACATATTGTTTGGGTATGATTGTAATTTTCAAATGCCGGTCAGGCAGTTTTTATAATTGCTCTGGTTTTATAAATAAATGGTTATTATCCCCTGTATATTTGTTTGAAGATCGTAATAGTAATCAAAGCTACAGACAAAGGTGGGAGTATAGTAATCATGGATAGGGATAAATATATAAAAGAAATTGACCGACAATTGGCAGATAGGACTTTTTATCAAACCTTAGATAAAGACCCCACTAATGGCATTAAAAAGGACATTGATAATCTTTTATCTACAGCCAAAGAAGGGGGTTTTCTTACGAATAAGGAACTTGACTTTTTAACAGTTACCCATTCTATCACACCTATGATATATATTCTCCCGAAGATTCATAAATCCAAGATCGATCCGCCTGGCTGACCTATTATCTCTGCAAATGGATCTCTCCTTGAACCACTCTCCATTTTTTTTTAGACAAGTTTTTAAAACCACAAATAGAGAAGATTCCGTCATTTTTAAGAAATTCCACATATTTTATCAATTTTTTAAATGGTTTTAATAATCTTAATGACATTTTAATGGTAACTATGGATATTGAGTCATTGTATACTAATATTCCACAGGATGCAGCTTTGGATATTATTTTACATCAACACTTAACACAACAAATACACAAGAATACCTAATCATTTTTTGATGGAATTGGCACAATTTCTGTTGAAATCAAATTTTTTTGCTTTTAATAGAAAGTTTTATAAGCAGCAAAAAGGTGTAGCTATGGGCTCTCGTATGGCTCCCTCTGTAGCCAACTTATATGTAGCAAGGTTCGAAGAATCTTTTTTAATTGACCATGATTTTAAACATATCCTTTTCTGGAAACCATATATTGATGACATCTTTTTAATATGGAAGGGCAGCAGGGAGTTGTTACAGATGTTTCATACATGGTTGAAAACTCTAGATCCCAATTTGAAATTCACTTTGGGGTGGAATTTAAAACCCCTGCACCGGCGCGCCTAAAGCCCCGGGACGCGCGTAAGTCCCGGGGCTTTCGAAAAGGGGAGGGAGGGGGTGTGTCCGGGGGTGTTCCCGAAACAAGGTGGCGTTTTGGGGGCGTGCTGTGGCGTTTTGGGGGCGGGCCCGGGGGAGTGATGCCAGCCCGGGGGTGTGGTCGAGGCCTCCGGACCAGCCCCTGGGACCGGAGGATGGAGTGGGGCTGCTGGCGATGCGCGCAAAGTTACGCCTGCTTTCAGCAGGCGTAACTTAGCCGACAAAGGTAAGGGGGGGTTTAGATAGGGCCGGGGGGTGGGTGAAAAAAAGTTCCCTCCGAGGCCGCTCCGAAATCGGAGCGGCCTCGGAGGGAACAGACAGGCCGCGCTGGGCTCGGCGTGCACAGGTTGCACAAATGTGCACCCCCTTGCGCGCGCCGACTCCGGATTTTATAAGATACGCGCGTATCTTATAAAATCCAGCGTAGTTTTGTTCGCGCCTGGTGCGTGAACAAAAGTACGCGCTCGCGTATTTTTTAAAAATCTGCCCCTTTGGTTTTTAATTCCAGCAGCATTTTGTTTTTAGATGTTTTAGTTAATTTTAAGAATTAATCTTTTATAACAGATATTTTTAGGAAACCAACAGATACTAATAAGTTATTACATTATGAAAGTTACCATAACAAATCATTACAAAGGAATTTGCCTTATTCGCAATTTTTAAGGCTCAAACGTTTGTGTGGTGACGATATAATTTTCCAAAAAAGGTCCGCAGAAATGACCGATTTTTAGCAAAATCTTATCCTAAGAAATATACTTCAGCAAGTTTTTAAAAAGCAGCCAAATATGATAGAAATGAGCTTTTACAATCTAAAGACAAAAAAAGTAATGATTGCATTGTTTGTCCTATTACTTTCACTCATGTCATTCCAAATTACTAAAATTTAAAAAAAATATTGGTCAATATTACAAATTGTACCTTGCTTTAAAGACAAGAACTTGATGATTGCAAATAAAAGAGAAAAATATTAAAGAATATATTTCACCGTCAGCATTACCAGATAATAGATTGAAAGATATAAGACCTGCATGTCATCGTCCATGTGGACATTGTTCCATCTGCAATGTCAATATGAAAACAACTGTTTTGAATATTCCAGGTAGAGAGAAAGTTTTTAAACTCACTTTTACAAATTGTAAAAGCAAAGGTGTTATCTATATAGTATTCTGTCCATGCAAAAAAATGTATATTGGTAAAACTATTAGACAATTGAATAAAAGAATTATTGAACATAAAAGTAGTATGAATAGAAAAAATGAATCTAAACCTTTGGTTTCACATACACTAGAAAAAAATCACAAATTTGAAGATTATAAATTTTGTGTTTTACAACAGCCGGTTCTGAATTGGTGAGGTGGCAATTTAGATAATCTTTTATTACAATTGGAACAAAAATACATTTTTTAATTCAATACTGTGGAACCATATGGTTTAAATTTAGATATTGACTATACTGTGTTCCTATAAATATCAGTGTTCATGGTCTGGGAGTTTTTGATATTTTAATTTATTTTATATTTATTAGGGAGTTTAGATTTTTTATTTTTAATTTTTGGATTTGCTTTGAGTTTTATAGCATTGTTTCCTACTAATTTTTATTATTTTTTCATTTTTTTATATTTTTTACAATTTTCCCTGTACATGATTAGTTTTTTCACTTATTTATTTTTCAGCACATATTTGATATAGGTGGACCTTACAACACAGATTGGCATTATTCAGTACATAGACAGTAGTTACATACCATCTGTATTTGAGTTCTAAATGTCATTTCTTTTCTCCAGATCACCATAATAATTACTTGATCGATAGACTGTTTCTCTCCATAGTGAGAGCCACTTGTTTTTAAATTTTTAGACATCTTTGTTTTTTGTTTGATTGATATCTGTTAGCATTTTTTGGTACTGACATATTGTTTGGGTATGATTGTAATTTTCATAGAAACATAGAAATGACGGCAGAAGACTAAACGGCCCATCCAGTCTGCCCAGCAAGCTTTCGCACTTTTTTTCTCTCACATACTTATGTTTCTATTGGCTCTTAGTAACCTTTTTTTATTCTATTTCCCTTCCACCCCCGCCATTAATGT
Source organism: Rhinatrema bivittatum (assembly GCF_901001135.1). Classification (NCBI taxonomy): domain Eukaryota; kingdom Metazoa; phylum Chordata; class Amphibia; order Gymnophiona; family Rhinatrematidae; genus Rhinatrema; species Rhinatrema bivittatum. The sequence continues at coordinate 120,438,305 of NC_042620.1, forward strand.
AGAGAGCAGTGCTGGACCTGCATCTAAGTGAAATAGCTTAATTTAATTAGGGGTATTAACCACCGCAATAAGCAAGCTACACCCATGCTTATCTGTTTTATTCAGACTATGTAATTCAGTCCTTGTTGATTGTTGCCTGAATATAGATCCACCTTTCTTCATTCCCCCCGCCATTGAAGCAGAGAGCTATGCTGGCTTTGCATTGAAAGTGAAATATCAGACTTTCAAATGCCGGTCAGGCAGGTTTTATAATCGCTCCGGTTTTATAAATAAATGATTATTATCCCCTATATATTTGTTTGAAGATCGCTAAAATAATTATTTGATTGATAGACTGATGCTCCTGTCAGTGAGCACCAGTTGCTGTCACATACGGGGATTCTGATGACACACCCCCTTGTTGCTTGATTGACATTTCTGTTCAGCATTTAAATACCTGGAGCTTTTTTGAGTTTGTTGTTTTTTTCGAGTGTGCTAGAGCTTGAACAGATTGTGGAAAACATATCTAGATATGCACCGGATGGTAAGATATTTTTAGGCGGAAGTCGTATGTACTGCGAGTAGTTTTCAAGTTAGTATTGTTTCAGTATTGATATATTTTTTGGTTTTGATTGTGGTTTTTAAGTGCCGGTCAGGCAGTCTTTTTAAATTGTTTAAATTGCTCCGGTTTTATATGTAAATAGTTATTTATCCCCCATTTATTATTTTAAAGATCGCTAAAATAATTATTTGATTGATAGACTGTTGTTCCTGTCAGTGAGCACCGGCTGCTGTCACATATGGGGATTTTGATGACACGCCCTCTTTTTGCTTGATTGACATTTCTGTTGGCGCACTTTTCAGCGTTTAAATACCTTTAAGTTTTGTTTCCTTTTTCGAGTGTGAACAGTTTGTGAAAACACGTTCTAAGACGCACTGAATGGTAAGAGATTTTTTGGGCGGAAATTGTATGCACTGTGAGTAGTTTTAATATAGTGTGATATCGGAGTTTCTTATTTGGATTACAATGCTTACACGGTTCCACTAGCGTGTATATTTAAAGAGTCAACAGTATTTCATTTTTTCTTTAAAGATGATATCACATGTATATTTAGCGATAGTACAGTTTTGTAAACATGCAACTCCGGAGGTCTTCGTTGTTAACTGATACACTGCACTCTTGAATCAGTGTTATATATAGATACATTGTAGTTTAAATGTTAGCAATAGTAAAGTTTCATATGTATGAATTATGAGATCTAATTTTTGTTATGAATTTCTATCTCCGGAGGTCTTGGTTGCTAGTATATGTTTGGATTTGACTGAAATACATTTATTGTAGTTTTTAGTTAGCACATTTACCACTATTCAGCAGAAACATTGCTCGTGTTGCATTTTTTTAAAATTATTATTTCAATCATGTTTCAGATACTGTGTGCTGTTGAATTGTCCATTATTGTATGGTAATCAATCTCAACAATATTCACTACAGCACTACACTTATTGGAGTCTTGATCCAGAGGTATTTGCTATTGCATTTAATTTACAATTTTTTTATACATTTTTATCTCCCTATGCTCTACTTTAATTAGTTTTTTAATTTTTTAATTCAAAAAAATTTTCATTTTTTATTTTTTTTATACTTCCAGACCATGTGATACTTCTCAATACACTGTATGAAATCAATTGAGAATTCCAATTATATGAAGCAGAGGTAATGTCCTTATATATTTGCACAGTTGTTTTCTAGATATACATTGCACACATCTTTCACATTTTTCACATTTATATGTTAACATTTTATATGTCTGATGTTCATGTGTTTTTATGATTTATTTTATTTAAATTGTTTATATAGTTGTTTGTGTGTTGTAGCCCCTGCCGCAGCCCCATTGTGAGAGGGCCTGAGTCGGGCTTTTTAAAGATATTTATTTTCACAATAAAGAATCCAAAAATTGGGACATTTTGGCTTCTAATTCTCATCTATAAGTTGGGTTGCTGTTCCCTATATGCATCACTTTGCACTTGTTCTCATTAAATTTTGTATCAGCAAATTTGGTCACATATAGTGGAGATCCCTCAGGCATTCCATTATTCGCCTTTTTCCATTGTGAAAATTGACCATTTAGCCCTACTGTTTTCTATCTCTTAACCAGTTCTCAATCCACAATAGAAAATTTCCCCATCCATAACTTAATTTCCTCATGAGTCGCTTATGAGGTGCTCTATCAAACACTTTCTGAAAGTCCAGATACACTATAGCAACTAGCTCACCTTTATCTACATGTTTATTCACATCTTCAAATGTAACATGGGTGAGGCAAGACTTACTGTAGTTAAATTCATGTTGTCTTTGTCTTATTTAAACTGGGTATATTTGTTCAGCAATTTTGTTCTTTAGAGAGTTATGCCTTAGAATTTGCATGCCAATTAATGGAGGTCGTTGTAGAGTCCCTTTGTTTCTCTTGGGAAAAGATGTTAACTTGTCAGATCTCCTTCAATTGAAAGCAGTGGTCCCAATGCTGTGGGAGGAAAGGAGCCAAGGCATGCATGTATTTTGTGACTTCAAAAAAGGAAGACACATTCACCCATCCTGAACCTGAAACATGTAAATACAGCCTTAAGGGTTCCACATTTTCAGATACACTCTTTTCTCCATAATTGTGATGGCGAGAAGAGGGGAGTTTCTCATATCTTTGGACCAGTCTGTGGATCTCCACATTAAGATTCCTCTTTCCCATTAGATGTATCTCAGGGTCTCAGTACTTGAGGGTTATCAGCTTCAACTGCTGCCCTTTTGGCTTGGCTGCAATTCAAAGAATCTTTTTCAAGGAAATGGTAGTCCTAGTACTGCTGTGCCACCAAGGAGCTAGAATGCCTAACTAGCTGTGTCTGGTATCATATTTTGTGGTATCTGCCACTTAAACTTCTGTCACCATCCAAGGATAATCCTATATCAGTGTGATGATGCTTACATGTTTTGTTTCAGGGGTTGGGAAGAATTAATATAAGCATATGTCTTATTCAAAATATGGCCTCTGTTTTATGGAGTATCTGTGCAAAGAAACCTGTGAGGGAGTCTGTTAGACCATTAGATGACCGAGGGGTTAAAGGGGCTCTTAGGGAAGATAAGGCCATTGCAGAAACACTAAATGAATTCTTTGCTTCCATGTTTACTAATGAGGATGTTGGGGAAATACCAGTTCCGGAGATGGTTTTCAGGGGTGATGAGTCAGACAAACTGAACGAAATCACTGTGAACCTGGAAGATGTAGTAGGCCAGATTGACAAACTAAAGAGTAGCAAATCACCTGAACCGGATGGTATGCATCCTAGGATACTAAAGGAACTAAAAAATGAAATTTCTGATCTATTAGTTAAAATTTGTAACCTATCATTAAAATCATCCTTTGTACCTGAAGACTGGAGCATGGCCAATGTAACCCCAATATTTAAAAAAGGCTCCAGGGGCGATCCAGGTAACTATAGACCAGTGAGCCTAACTTCAGTGCCGGGAAAATTAATGGAAACTATTCTCAAGATCAAAATTGTAGAGCATATAGAAAGATATGATTTAATGGAACACAGTCAACACGGATTTACCCAAGGGAAGTCTTGCCTAACAAATCTGCTTCATTTTTTTGAAGGGGTTAATAAATATGTGGATAAAGGTGAACCGGTAGATGTAGTGTATTTGGATTTTCAGAAGGCGTTTGACAAAGACCCTCATGAGAGGCTTCTACGAAAACTAAAAAGTCATGGGATAGGAGGCGATGTCCTTTCGTGGATTACAAACTGGTTAAAAGACAGGAAACAGAGTAGGACTAAATGGTCAATTTTCTCATTGGAAAAGGGTAAACAATGGAGTGCCTCAGGGATCTGTACTTGGACCGGTGCTTTTTCAATATATATATAAATGATCTGGAAAGGAATACGATGAGTGACGTTATCAAATTTGCGGATGATTCAAAATTATTCAGAGTAGTTAAATCACAAGCTGACTGTGATACATTACACGATGTTAGGTTCCATGTTAGGAGCTACCACCCAGGAAAAAGATCTAGGCATCATAGTGGATAATACTTTAAAATTGTCGGCTCAGTGTGCTGCAGCAGCCAAAAAAGCAAACAGAGTGTTAGGAATTATTAGGAAGGGAATGGTTAATAAAACGGAAAATGTCATAATGCCTCTATATCGCTCCATGGTGAGACCACACCTTGAATACTGTGTACAATTCTGGTCGCTGCATCTCAAAAAAGATATAGTTGCAATGGAGAAGGTACAGAGAAGGGCAACCAAAATGATAAAGGGGATGGAACAGTTCCCCTATGAGGAAAGGCTGAAGAGGTTAGGGCTGTTTAGCTTGGAGAACAGACGGCTGAGGGGTGATATGATAGAGGTCTTTAAGATCATGAGAGGTCTTGAACGAGTAGATGTGACTCTGTTATTTACACTTTCAAATAATAGAAGGACTAGGGGGCATTCCATGAAGTTAGCAAGTAGCACATTTAAGACTAATCGGAGAAAATTATTTTTCACTCAACGCACAATAAAACTCTGGAATTTGTTGCTAGAGGAAGTGGTTAGTGCAGTTAGTATAACTGGGTTCAAAAAAGGTTTGGATAAGTTCTTGGAGAAGTCCATTAACAGCTATTAATCAAGTTTACTTAGGGAATAGCCACTGCTATTAATTGCAACAGTAGCATGGGATCTTCTTAGTGTTTGGATAATTGCCAGGTTCCTGTGGCCTGGTTTGGCCTCTGTTGGAAACAGGATGCTGGGCTTGATGGACCCTTGGTCTGACCCAGCATGGCAATTTCTTATGTTCTTATTCATGCTTATTTGGACAACTGTTGATGCAAGCAAAGTCAGAGGCCAGAAGTGCAACCTCCAGAGTGGTGGTAGTTGTGGGATTTTTAATAAACCTTCAAAAGAGCAGGTTGATTTCCATTTTAAATCATGGAGTACTTGGAGGTGCCTTTGATATGCAGAAGGCCTGTGATGATATCTGTTAGGGTTGCCAAACTTGCATCAAAAATTAAGAATCAAAGTACAAGTAGTCCAGGGTTTGGAATTATCTGCAGATCCTGGGTTCCATGGCAGTGTCATTGGATCTAGTTCCATGAGAGAGGTCTCACATGTGACTGTTTATAGAGAGATCTCCTGACTCTGTAGCACGTGCCGTCTCAGGATATCAAGATGAGAGTGGAATTGTGAATGGCTACCGGAGTCTGGAGTAGGGACTTTGAGAGCAGAACCTGATGAAGGCTACTGTCTGTGGAATCGTCAGACTGGGTAGAGATAAATGCCAATATAACTGGTTGCAGTGCATGTTAGGGCCAGTCAGCTCAGGGACTCTGGTTTCAAGCAGTGTGTTCATGGATCATCAGTTATCTCAAGACAAGAACCATAAGAAAAGCCTTAAGCCTTTTTGTCCTGTGATTCAGGGCACATCCATCAGATATTTTCAGATAATGTCACAGTAGTGGCATATGTGAATGGCCAAGAAGACACAAAAAGTCATCTAAAAGCATTGGAAGCAGGGATCTAGTTGAGTGAACTGAGAAGCATCTTCAAGTGCTCTCAATGTCTCTCATAGTGGGAGCACAAGACATTCAGTTGGATTATCTGACATCACACTCAAGATCCGGAAGAATGGGAATTATCAAAGACTGCCTTCAACTTACCCACAGGAAAGGACATCCTACCTGGGACCTCATGACCACATGAAAGAACACCTAAGGCAGCTAAATTCTTCTTCAGTTGAAGATAATCAAGTTTAGCAGGAGTAAACATATTGATGATTCAGTGGCCAACTCTGGTTCTTAAAGTGTTTCTTCTTGGCCCATGATAGGTCAAGTCATTCAGAAAATAGAGAGGCATCTAGCATAGGTTGTTCTGATAGCCCAAGATTGGTCCAAGTGTCCATCATATGCAGATCTCATCAGACTCAAAATAAGCAGTCCTTTAACATTAAAACATTTTCCAGATCTGCTTCATTAAGGGTTGGTTATACTGGAGAATTTAGTTTCCTTCTGTCTAGTGGCCTGGCTATTGAAAGGAGAAAGTTTAAGCAAAGGTTATATTGACATGGTGGTGGAAACTCTTGCAGGTGAGAAAAATCTATCATTAGCATACATTTGAGTGTGGAAGGTGATTGAGGTGTGGTGATCAGAAGCAGGGGCTTCCCCCTTTAAGGCTTCAATGCCTGTGTTCTTTCTTTTTTGCAGATTGGGTTTAAAAGGCATAGTCTTAAATTCTCTGAAGGTTTATGTATTAGCCATAGCCTGTTAGAGGGAAACTTCAAGGTTTATCTTGAATTGCTTATTCTGTTTGTTTTTGGGGTTTTGTAATACATACAATCACCTTTTAATTGAATAATAATATTCTCATATGCAAGTCTTTTACCAAAACCGAAGATAAATCTAAATGATAACCACAATATAGAGCGATTTATATTTAATATATGGAAATCATTTATAAGAAAAAAAATGTACAATTTACTCCTACTTTACTATCTAACCGGAGTTTTAATCTACAAGAAGACCCTTAAGATGGTCAGGATCAGTAAAGAGATTTTTTCCCTTTATAATCTATAGCACACCGGCATGAGTATTTAAGTAACCTCTTATCTATTTCTTCTTTCCTCAGAGCTAAAAAAAAATTTTCTCCAGAGTACTCTGAATCACATCCGGAAATATCCAGATTCTCTGCCCATAAAATTCTTTCAATCTAATTTGAAAAAAGAATTTCATTACATTATCCTTGTCTGAGATGAAAGCAAATTGGATCAATAAAGTCCTTTTATCTATAACTTGAAGTTCTTCTTTTGATTTCTGTAATATATCTGAGATATTAATCGAAGATTCTAATATCTTGTTTTCTGACTTTTCTTGTTCTTTTTCCTCTTGTGGAACTACCATCTGCTCTAAAACGGTTTTCCTTGGGCCAATATAAAAGGCTCTAACAATTACTGGTTGGCACTGTTCTGGAATTTTTAAAATTTGAGTTATATAGATTTTAAATAACTCCAAAGGACTTATCTGTCTTATTACAGGAAAATTAGTAACTCAAGTTTAAAGCTCTTATTGAATTTTCTAGATTTTCAAATGTTTTCTGGTACTCTTTCTGTTTTTAACTGCTGGCTCTGAATTTTTTCTACTTGTATTATACGATTTTCCATCTCTCACATTTCTTTTTGTTGATATTCTAACTTTCCAGAATTTTCCTTTATGGAGTTATTAATTACCAGAACAGCTTCAGTTAAATTTGTGATTGCGGAGTCCAATTTTGCTATATAGGTCCACAAGGATTTTAGTGTGTTATTTACTGGTTTTCGAATAGCCACTTTAACAGTGGTAGGTTTTGAAGCTAGCACTAAATCTTGCTGTTTAAGTATTCTAGATTTATCAGACTTCGGAGTACTTTCTTTTTCAGGCATCAAAGGGGTATCTCCTAATGCTTCCAAGACAGATGTATCATTAGAGTCTTGACTTTTATCATCTAAAATTATTTTCCCTTTAATTGCAGAACTTCCATTAAATATTTGTTCTTCCTCAAATGTCTCAGTGCCACTAAGGGGTTCTTGTATTTTTCCTGGAATTTCTAAGGGAATTATTTCTTCATTACCAGGAGGGGGAGCTGTTGCCGGTGCCCCAGGACTTAAAGATGTTTCTAAGACCTGGTGGGGTGATTGTTTGTTTTTCTGAGTGGAGTGAAACATCTTCGCCACTCTGGAAAGATGTTCTTCATGGAATCTTAATTTGGTTTCCTGGGCATTGTGCAAAGCTCCATTTTGAACCAATTAGAGCAGCTATAAAGGATATGACACTAAAGGCAATAATTTTTTTGTTGCTGTTTGTTCAGCTTGTCATATTTGAAGAACAGGCCCTATTTCGTACTATTACTCTGACTGGGCTGGTTGAAGATTGCTCTTGGTCAGGTTCACCACCCAACCAAGCTCATGCACTAAAGGGAAGGATAACTTGCAAGATTGAAGGCCACAGGGGGTTAGTACTCCTGGTGGTGCCAAACTGGCCCAGGTGTCCATGGTGTGTGGATTTACGACTCCTGGTGAAGGCCCACCTTATTCGTCTTCTGCTGCACATGGATCTGCTTAAGCAGGGACCAGCTCTTCATGAGGATCTGACTCTATTCTGTCTTAGTTTGGCCCTTGAGAGGGCTCAACTCTTAAAGCATGGTTATTCCTTTGTGGTGAGTGCCACTTTACTCCGCGCTCGCAAGTTCTCCACTTCCTTTGCTTATGTGCGGGTTTGGAGAGTTTTTGAGGCCTGGTGTGAGGAGTGGGGTATTATTCCTTGTTCAGTTAATATCCTTCTCATTCTGGATTTTTTGCAGGATGGATCACATAAAGGCTTGGTCCTTGATTCCTTGTAGGTGCAGGATGCGGCTCTTGCCTGTTTAATGGTGTTTTCTTGTCTTATCCTGATGTGGCCCATTTTTTTGAAGGGAGTTATGCATCTTAGGACTCCCTTGAGGTTACCAGTTCCATTGTGGGGTCTTAATTTGGTGCTAGAAGTTTTGGCGGGCCCTATATTCTGACCACTGTGTAGTCTTTCCTTATGGTTGTTGACTTTGAAGACTGTGCTCCTGGTGGCTATATGTTCTGCGCGTCTGATTTCTGAGCTGCAGGCCTTGTCTTCCTGGGAGCCGTTCCTTCGGGTGACTCTGGGGGCGTTACCGCTGCATATTGTTCCATCCTCCTTGCTATCCCTGGATAAGGGAGGAGTTTCGCCTTTTGTGCTTCTTGGATGTTAAGCATCTTGTGCGGTATCTGGAGGTCTGAGTCTTTTCGAAAGATGGGTCACCTGTTTGTTCTCCATGGCGGGAGTATGCAGGGAGCTCCAGCTTCACGGGTTATCATAGCTAGTTAGATTAAGGAGGTGAACATGGCTGTGTATGTGGATGCTGGAAAGCCATTTGCCTACTCAGGTTAGGGCTCATTCCACTAGGGTTCAGGCAGTATCATGGGCGGAGGTTAGTCTGTCTCCCGCCAATATCTGCTGAACTGTAATGTGGTCCTCCTTACACACTTTTTCCATGTTTTATCATCTGGATGTGCAGGCCTGGGAGGAAGCAGCCTTTGCACGTGTGATGTTGATTGGACAGTGGGCAGCAGCTTTAGTACACCACACTGGTTCTGAGTCCATCTCTCTACATGCTAGAAAATGGAGAAATTACTTGCCTGATAATTTTGCTTTCCTTAGTGTAGGCAGATGGACTCTGGGTCCCAAGGGATTACTGGTAAGTGTTCATCCGGTCCCTAGCTTGGGGTACCTAGAATCTTATGTGAGTTCAGTGTTTATGGTTGGTTGACTATGGTCGGTAGACTACAGTTATGGTTATCTGTTTTTAATCAAGGTTTTTGCTAGTCTGTCCACAGTTGCTTTTGAAGAGAATACTGGAAGGCTGGGGTCACTGCAGTGTTAATACAGGGAAGGAGCTGGACAAGCCTGCCCTCAGGACCCCAGCCCAAAGGAGGTCAATGCCCTAGCCTACACATCGAACCAGTAATTTTTGAAGGAAGTATGCAAAGAAACACAAATGGCTGCCTTTCATTGTGGATACTCTGAAAACACAAAACGACTGTAGGGTTCCCAGGATAGCTTTGGGAAACCCTGCTTTAGAGGCTGCATTGGAGTAATTACTTACCTGATAATTTTGTTTTCCTTAGTGTAGACAGATGGACTCAGGACCAGTGGGGGTTTATGCTCCCCTGCCAGCAGATAGGGAAAACAAAATTATCAGGTAAGTAATTACTCCAATGCAGCCTCTAAAGCAGGGTTTCCCAAAGCTATCCTGGGAACCCTACAGTTGTTTTGTGTTTTCAGAGTATCCACAATGAAAGGCAGCCACTTGTGTTTCTTTGCATACTTCCTTCAAAAATTACTGGTTCGATGTGTAGGCTAGGGCTGGGGTCCTGAGGGCAGGCTTGTCCAGCTCCTTCCCTGTATTAGGTGAAGCTTGGATACATTCTATGAATCCTGGACTGTTCTAGTGAGAGAAGGAAGAAAATATTAGGTTTCTTTCCTGGAATCTTACCAGACCAGTCCAGGGTCCCACCAGTTTTTATCTAGCAATCTCTGTATAGATATTCTCTTCCAGATATTTCAGGTTTTGAATTAACGAGCCTAGTTGGATAAAAGGTCCTTGTTGAAACTCCCCTGCTCATAGAGTGATAGGCTTAATGTGTTTTGGTTTGATACAATTATACTGAAGTGCTGCAGGCTTCACATCTAATCCATCTTCTGTCTACATCTGCTTTAGGGGAACTAAACTCATGTGTACTGGTCTGGTAAGACTCAAGGAAAGAATTAGCAGATGATAAACCTAATTTTTACATGCTGATTGACTAAATAATGGATATCGCTGTAAATTAGTTGTGGACTCAAAACGTTATAATCATATGCAGATTTAGGAAGGCTCCATCAAATCACAAGTTCTGTCTAAGTGCAAAATGCATTGTAGATCAAGTCAAATTGTAATTTTTGGATTATGTTTTTTTTTAAATAGTATGCTGAGTAAGTATTGTGATGAGCATTTTTAAATGTTGTTTCATAGATGGCCTTTAAGAATGTTTGGTTTCTCCTTTGACTTGATCTATGTTCTTGAGGATTTGCAGTGTGTTTGCACTCCTTTGGCTCACCTTGAAATAAGTTCAGCAACTCATGAAAATTCTGTCTAAAAAAAAAAAGGAAAACTGCTTCGCTGGTGTGCAAATTGAGCTCTACCCTTCCAGCTCCACTCCTCCCTCTCCTTGTACTCTAGCTCTGCCCGTCTCTCTGTATTGTCTAATCCACTCTACTACTACATATGGAAATTGAGCTCCACCCCTTTCTCTGACTGTACTTTCCAGTTCCACCTCTCTCTCTCTCTCTCTCTCTCTCTCTCAGAATGGTCTATCCTCACAGTACTATCACACAGTACCCCGAGCTCCATGCACACTACTGCTAAACATCCTAATTCCGCACTTCCTATGCTTCACAGTATTTCCCCATTCTTGGATGGCTTTTACTGCTAGTAAGATTATAAACTGTGGACTCAAAACCCAAGTAGCTATTTTGCAGAGATAAATAGCTGCTATCTTTTCAATATGAGCATGCTCTGAATATTGCAATTACAGTACATTTTGTTTTAATTAGTGTACCTTTTGGAGGCTACAATTCTATAAAATTAAAAAAATGTGGGCACTAATCTTTTCAGTATTAGTTGCTTTACTTCTGTTAAATGGGAATGCAATATAAAATTTATTCAAAGAAAACACATATATATTTTTTTGTTTAATAGCACTGTGGCAGTCATCTTCCCTGGTTAACAATCAAACTAGTAAAATAAACCACCAAGACTAACATAATGACACCATAGTTTCAGAATAAGCCACTCACATAGACCTAACAACTTGGAGTGATCATGGAAAAAGTCCTGAGAGATGTCTGGTACCAATGTAAGACCAGTTATATTTAGAATTTATGCCTTTGGGGATATTTCAGATGGGATTTCCAAAGATTTCTCATTCTAAGGTTCTTGCTTGATTTGATTTAATGTACAAAAAATAAGATGCTCCAGTGCATCATGGGATCTGATGTATGTTGTACTTGCATTATCTAAACATTTGACCTATAATATACAGTAAACCCATGATAAACATGAATAATGAATGGGCTTGAGCAGTCTATCCTTATAGCTTTTATATTCTGATGTCTCAAATGTGTACAAATTCAGATAAGTGTTGTAATGATTAGCTGGAAGCCTTTACGAAGCTGCCTCTTGTATGTTTAAAGGGAGAGTCTTAGTTTTTGTGGTTAGATATATCACATTTTCAGCTGCTGTTGCAGGAAGAAAAATTGAAGGGTGAGGTGTTTGTTTTATAGACACCTGAGCTTATGAAGATAAGCATCACCATATTAGTACACAGTATTTTGACAATTATGAACTTTTGGGTTACTGCCATTTAAAATGCACAGTATTGACCTATTTTCTTTTAATCTAGCTCATTATATGGTGAAATTTGAATCCATTCAAAATAGTTTGTTAATAAATTTGGTAAACAGACTGCTCGTTTTTCCCAGACTGTAAGCAGGTGGCATCAGTAGAAGAAGAGCAGGAGCTCTTAGCTTAGTGTGTAACATGGAAAAGCTGCTGTTGAGGTGGTGCATTACCTGCTTGAAAGAACATTCTTTTTAGTAAAGTGGATCAAAAGAAACTCACTTAGGATGGGACAACTTCAGCCTATTGAGTATGGACATGTTAATAACAAGGCAGCAGCAGCAACTGCTTCAACTACCAGAGAAGTGAAAGCAAGAGATACTGTGCTGATAGTGAGCAGCTTCCAAGGCTAGTTAAACCTGCCTGGGTCACAGGAAGTGTCGAAGAAATTCTAGCACAAGTTCATCACCTTTTTGGAACCTTCTTGAGTGGTAGCTACTTCAGGTGTGATGCAAAATCTGTAGATCTAGCATTAAGCCCTGAAAGGAAGGGCAATAAGCATAGGTAAGGATGACAAATTTTTTCATGAATTAAGGGATAACCATTTGTGGGTAAAGTGAGAGTAATTGATTTCTTTCATTACAGAAAGAAGGGGAAGCCACTTCTCTGGCCTTGACGAACAGAAAGCCCTTGCATACCATCTCCTAATTTGAAGGTTTCAGGATGGGTAAGATTTATAGTCCAGTCATACTGTTTTTAGCCATAATCCTTTATTTTGCTTCTTGCATGTATAACTTTTACAGTAGTGTACTGGTGTCCCTAAATCAGGAAGAGAGATTGTCTAAACATACCTATTTGGTGCTTATGCACACATCTATGAGAGTGCCTAAGAGTTCTGTAACTCTTCTGCACTAAATTGTGTAAATTTCCCATGTCCCTTTTCTCTCTACACAACCTTGGCAAAATTCTCTAGGCCTGATACAGTAAAGGATTTCGCACAGAAAGCCAAATCACTGCAATTACGGGGTGACTGGAAACTCTCTCAAAATATAAATGAGAGAAGCCTGTGGTAATTTGTTCCCATCTTTACATCTCCATATCTAACATTTAAGGATGGGAACATCATAAGGAAAAATGGGAATTTTGATGCATATGTTTAAAATTGTTTTTAAATAATAAACTATTTTCTAGCCCCTCTTCTGCAACTGAGAAGACAGAGGTCATACTCACTCCTTAGATATAAAGTCTATACAGCCATGGGGGGTGGAGGATAGAGCTCCAGGGCCAAAGATATTTATTTATTTAAGTTCTTTTAATATACCGATGCTCAAGACAAGTCTTATCGTACCGGTTTACAATGGAACAAGGGGAAACCAATTAACAACTGTATAGAAGATAAAGTTACATTAAACAGGGAGCAAAAACATGGGCTTTGGAAGACAGGAAAGATTTCAAACTAATATAACTGGAGAGTACTGAAAGTAGTCATCAACAAAAACAATTAAGGGGGAATATATTAAGGGAATATATTAAGGGGAAAATATCACTAAACCAACTACCCCTCTTATACCAGACACACAAGCATCCAACAAAGCCAACGAACTGGCGGTCTACTTTGAGAAAAAAATAGACACCCTCCTCGCTCCTCTCAAGGTGCCCTCTCCTCAACCGAACTACCCTCCCACTACCAGCACACAACACTCTCACCCAACCCACATGCAATATAAAGCAACTACAGCTTCGATGGCTTCCCTTGAGCAGACGTCCGCCTTAGAAATTGAAAACATCCTTAGGAAGATGAAGCCCTCATCCCACCCACTTGACCACATCCCATCCAATCTACTGTTCTCCATTCCTAACATCATCGCTAAACCGATAGCAGACATCATAAACTGCTCGCTCTCCCAAGGTCAAGTCCCTGACCAACTCAAGCTTGCTATTCTCAAGCCTCTCCTTAAAAAACCTAACCTTCCACCCACTGACCCAGCTAACTTCAGACCAATTGCCAACCTCCCAATGATTGCAAAAATCATGGAGAAGGTAGTAAACAGACAACTATCCGAATTCCTAGAAGAGAATGTCATTCTAACCTCCAATCAATTCGGATGTCGAAAGTCACTGAACACTGAATCTCTACTAGCCTCGCTTTCTGATAACATCCTCATCAACCTGGAAAATGGTCAACCTTTCCTTCTCGTCTTACTGGACCTCTCCTCAGCGTTCGACACTGTGAACCATACCTGCCTCATTCAGCGTCTAGCAGATATTGGTATAACAGGTTCAGCGCTCAACTGGTTCAAATCTTTCCTTGAAAACAGACAATACAAGGTCAGGATTAACAACAAAGAATCACTCCCTATCAGATCAAAGCTGGGGGTACCTCAAGGATCATCCCTTTCACCAACACTATTCAATATTTATCTCCTTCCACTCTGCCATCTACTATCTAACCTCAAGCTAACACACTTCCTATACGCGGATGACATTCAGATCCTCATCCCGATAATGGAATCCCTCCACAAAATGTGGTCTTACTGGAACAGCTGCCTTTCGGAAATCAAAAACATGCTAACAAGCCTCAACCTCGTGCTAAATACTAGCAAAACTGAAATCCTCATAATAGCTCCAGACAAGTGCTCTCTATTCAACCCAACTAGTTCCACCCAACTCTCCTTCACATCAATCGACCACACACCACAAGTAAGAGATCTCGGTGTACTTCTGGACAACCAACTCAACTTCACCAAGTTCATAAACAATACTACCAAAGACTGCTTCTTCAAATTGCAAGTCTTAAAAAAATTAAAACCTCTTCTACACTTCCAAGACTTCCGCTTGGTACTACAATCGATCATCCTCCCTAAACTGGACTATTGCAACTCACTCCTCCTGGGCCTGCCAGCCAACACCATCAAACCACTTCAGATGGTCCAGAACGCGACAGCCAGAATTCTCACTAACACCAAAAAATGGGATCACATCACCCCTATCCTCCAAAATCTTCACTGGCTGCCCATAAAATTTAGGATACAATTTAAATCCCTCATGATGATTCACAAGGCTCTTCACAACATCTCCCCCCTCAACCTATCCTTCCAACTACAGCAACACGTCTCCAATAGACCGATCAGAAGTGCATACCAGAACATGCTTCACACCCAGCCAACAAAAACCTCATTGAGGAAACGAGCTCTGTCCACTGCAGGTCCCCATCTTTGGAACATGCTCCCACCGGACCTCCGCCAAGAACCATGCCTTCCGACATTCAAAAAGAAGCTAAAGACTTGGCTATTCACTCAAGCTTTCCCTGAGAGCTAAAATCTGGTGAAGCGACAGACGATATACCTACCTCTGTACATATGTTCCTGATTTATGGTTCCTGATTTATGGTTCACAGTTACATTTAATTGAGTTTCTGAAAGTTCTCTTTTAATAGTTTTCCTGTATACTTGTGTTAATGTATTCTGCCTTGAGGCGACTTTTAATGTATTTCCGCCCTGGAGGCGTCTGTTCAGTTCCTTGTAAACCGGTGCGATATGTATTCTTTACAGGAACATCGGTATATAAAAATTAAAAATAAATAAATAAATAAATATAGGTATATTCAAAAACAGATATAGGGGGAAAGCTGCTGCTTCAGATATGTATGCTGGTTTTTTTGTATGTGTAGATGCCAATGGCATTCAGGGCCTTCAATATCTTTTTTTTCTTTCTTCCCCAGCTGCGGAGCCACTTGTCTGCGTGGAGGCTGTAGGGCAGGCTATGGCCTATACGAACAGAAGCCTGTGGCTGCTTGCAGGCTGCATGCATCCTGTCCCCTATGTGCACAACAGAGGGGGGAGGGGATGGGGCTGCTAGGCCAATAAGAAGGCGAGTACTAGTCTGAGCTGTAGGAAGGGATTGTCATGGCGATGGGGCCAAATGGCAGCAGACAAGTCAGGTTCAATATTGCACGAGATGAAGAGCAGCACCGCAAAGGGCAGAAGGTGGTACCTTGCTT
Source organism: Rhinatrema bivittatum (assembly GCF_901001135.1). Taxonomy (NCBI): domain Eukaryota; kingdom Metazoa; phylum Chordata; class Amphibia; order Gymnophiona; family Rhinatrematidae; genus Rhinatrema; species Rhinatrema bivittatum. Next base: position 120,454,230 of record NC_042620.1, read on the forward strand.
CGGTGAATTGGCTTGAAGCAAGGTCGTGCCTTCTACCTCATGCAAAAAGCAAAGAGAGTGCAAGCTCCTGGCTGAAGCCGTGATGTTATGCCACTGGCCCTGTGCAGATCAGAGAGCTGGTCAGCTGGAGGACTCTGGGGTAGCCAGGTAGGATAAGGAGAGGATATAAGTGGGTCAGCTGACTAGATTCCAATATGAAACTGCACCATTTGCACGAGATGCAGAGCAGCACAGGAAAAAAATCAGCTAGCGCCAGGTTGAAGAAACAGTACCAGTGGCAGTGTTTAAATGTTGGTGAGAGTCTGAGGGTATGGGATGCCTCCCATACTCTTCCAGATTCTGACTAACCTTAACACAGAGGGATGGAGGAGCAAGACTGCTGGGATGGGTGTGAAAAGGGAGAGGGAACTGGGCAGCAAGAAGGTTAGGGCCTGGGACGTTGAGAAGGGTGGTTAAGATTTGTGTGACTATCTATGGGTGAGAGTGTGGCTGGGTGAGTGAGCGAGTGAGATGCTTTGTGGAGGGGTGTGTGGATGACTTCCTGGGTGTGTGGGTGAGAGCCTGCGGTGGGGGGAGGGGGGAAGGCAGAGGTTTGAGAGCCTGTGTGGGTGGGTGACTATGTGTATGGGTGAGTGGGTTAGAGCATGTGGGTGTATGTATAAGTGAGTGAGAGGATAACGTTTACACACACTCATACTCACACACACACACTCACAATCTGAGTAGCTTGAAATCAAAACATTCCAGGTATGTAGAGCAGGAGGTTTTAAATCCTTATTTCATTATTGGATGTTTGAAATGTCTGCTGTTTTGAAATATATTGGTATTTTGGGAAATTTTATAAACATTGAGGTTTTAATTAATGGATGTTCTATTTATTAGTTTTTAATTCTTTTTATTAGTATGGTTTTACTTTTATGATTTATATTTCTTTATTTTGTTTGTTGGTCTCATTTTGCCTTTTGGTAAAGGTCTGTCTGTGTTCTGTATGAGTGGGATTCTGCTAGTGTATAGTTTCTGTGTAGGGGAATGTAGCAGTCCAGCTTGTTCTGTTTTCAATAGGAAGTGTATTGGTCTAGATTCTGATGTAATATTTGCAGTGCTGCTCTTTCCTGGGTAGGGTTGTCGCTGTTTGAGTCCTGGTAGTTAGTATTATTTTGATATGGCAGATTTTTCTTGGGGTAAACTAATAGCTTTTTATTGGAGCTATTAAGTATTATCCAACAATATTGTACATGAGTTTTTGAGACAACATAGGACTTGACTTTAGATATGAATGTCTCTGATCTGACATCTGAAGAAGGGACTTGTGTAGTTTTAAAAACTTGTCCCATATTTTTAGGTAATTTTTATATTTTTTTTTATTTTTACAGGTACTGTATTTTAGGTTGCTCAGTTTGTTTAAATAGAGGTTTATTGATATGTTAGAGCCTGATGTAATATTTGCAATATTGTTTTTTCATTAGTAGGGTTGAATTTGAGTGCTGGCAGTTCTGATTTTGGTATTGGCGGGGGGGGGGGGGGGGGGGGTTACTATATTGAAATTGTTTATTCATGGCTTCGAGGGCCAAGTCCATACTCATTACATGTTACAGCAGGCCTAATGCCACATGGGTTCCATACATCTTTTGTCTCTAGGGGAGAGGGGGTAGACTGCTGAAGACCTGGGGGGGGGGGGAGATAGGATGGGCAGGCACTATATGTGGGAGAGGAAAGGGAACTGGGGGAGCAGGGCTGAATCCCCTACTATAAATGTCGCCACTGGCAGGTGCAAAATAAACAGGCTGGATGTTCTGGCTGGGTGCTCCAAATTCAATATACTGCAGGTCTTCCAAGATAATTGGTATCAAATACACTCAATTCTGATTATTTCCATGTCCAAACAATTTCCTCAAACTGCTCCTTGGGGAATCTGTCCTTCAGTCCTGGATCCTGAGATGCTCTTAGCCTTCAGGACTTGGAATAGGTGGGTGGGGCATATCCTAAGTGTAATAGAATCCCTTCCCCCAAAGTCCCTCCAAAACACCAGTCCTCATCCTTTTCCCCCAGGGTGGTGACTCTGGTAGCTGCTTCCAAATAAGAACTCCTGGTTCTCCTCTCAAAATGGCAAAGCTGGATCTATCTGAAAGGACTTGCATCAAGAAAAGTGTCAGCTTTTCTCCCTTTTCTGACCACTGGACCAGGAGCATTGTGGCAAAACTTCTTCCCACCTCAAAAGGACAAAAATGCATAAAAATACTAAAACTGGGCCTTTTGCCTTTTGTGGCTAGTCCCCGCTGTCGTCCTGTGGGTTGTGAGATGGGAGCAGCAGATCTTCTCTCTACCCCTATTTTTCCCAAGACAGGGATTTTCCTCCCAGAACAAGGATTCACAAAAGAAAACTCCAAAGAATAAATCACTTTCTCAAAAATCCTGAGACGGACCTTACCTAGACAGGCTATGTGTACTAGAAAGGGTATATGCCTCTCCTCTTTTACTATGTCTTGAGAAGTGAGGCTAGAAATACAGGGGAACAGTAAAAGGCAAGATCCTGCTCCTTCAGAAGCTAACCAAAAAGGATGTGTTGCGCTCTCTCTCTCTCTGCCTGCTGTTATGCAGACAGGAGCTCGCCATTCCAGCAGAGTCACAGGGAGGTGCTAAGGATATCTCGAGGATCTCCACACTATATTCTTAAGGTATGTGTATGTCCGAGGGATAGTGGAACAAAGGTCAGATTGTTTCTTTACACCTACTGCTGGCACTACTGGGGGGCCTAGCTTTCTCCTCCTTTGTCACATGTTTTCTCCATCTTAGCTTCAGTTTCTCTTCTCTGCATTGGTTTCCTCACACTCTTTCATAGCTTTCCTTTATAGCTTTCAGTGCTCTACCCCACCCCTTCCTGCCTTTTTCCTTTCTCCTACCCTTCCAATCTGTCTCCCCTCCCTTCTTTCTGCTCCTATTCCTTCATCTACTTTTCTTTTTTTTTTTTTTATTTCTGCATTTACCATATAGAAATTTCCATATTGGGTCAGACCAATGGACCATCAAACCCAGCATCCTGTCTCCAATAGTGGCCAATCCAGGCTACAAAAACTCAAACACTACAAGTAGATCCTACACTGCTGATGCCAGTAATAGCAGTGGCTATTCCCTAAGTTAACTTGATTAATAGAAGTCAATGGACTTCTCCAAGAACTTATCCAAACCTTTTTTAAACTCAGCTCCACTAACTGCACTAACCACATCCTCTGGCAACAAATTTGAGCTTAATTGAGCATTGAGTGAAAAAGTAGTTTCTCAGACTTGTTTTAAATGTGCTAATTGCTAACTTCATGGAATGCCCCCTAGTCCTTCTATTATCCTAAAGAGTAAATAACCAACTCACATTTACTCCATCTAGACCTCTCATGATTTTAAAGACCTCTATCATATTCCCCCCTCAGCCGTCTCTTCTCCAAGGCTGGACAGCCCTAACCTCTAGTCTTTCCTTATAGGGGGGCCATTTCATCCCCTTTATCATTTTGGTCGCCCTTTTCTTCACCTTCTCCAGTACAACTATCTTTTTGAGATGTGGCGACCAGAATTATACACAGTAGGCAAGGTGTGGTCTCACCTTGGAGCACTACAGAGGATTTATGACATTTTCCACCATTCCCTTCCTAAAAATTTGTAAATTCTATTTGCTTTTTTGACTGCCACAGCACACTGAGTAGATGATTTCAATGTATTATCCACTATGACGCCTAGATCATTTTGTTAGTCTGGCCTACTCCATCTTCAGAGTGATTTGGTTTAGTTCATCTGACTCATCACTCTTGAAAACCATGTCTGGAACCAGTATCTCTCCAACATCCTCCTTAATAAACACAGAAGTAAAGAATTCATTTAGTATTTCTGCAATGGCCTTATATTCCCTAAGAGCCTCTTTAAATCCTCAGTCATCTAACGGTCCAACCGACTCCCTCTCATTCCTCTTTATTGGTAACGCAAGGTGAGCTATATGCAGGTATAATAGGCATTTCTCTGCCCAAAGGGCTTATAATCTAATCTACCTTTTACCTCTCATACCTAAGCATTTCCATTCTTGCCCTTTTTTTAAATGTATTTTTTTATGTAGCAGGCTCCAGGAATTCACAAAACAATTGTGTATTTTTACCCTTTTGTTGCCACCAACATTCCATATCTTGTCTTCCCCAGCATCCTGCCCCCCCCCCCCCCCCCCCCCCAAATACATCTTTCTCAGGTAAGGTAGCTCAACAGTAGAAACCTGACCCATGGCTGCAAACATTTTCAAAACTCATGCGCTGGCACTTCTGGCTACTGAGCGTGTGCATTGTGAGATGTAGCATTCCCGTGTTTAGAAACCAGGACCTATTCTTGATGCTGAATTACCCACATCTATTGCATGCTGTATAGCTTACAGTTATGGTAGTTACTCATATTTTGTCTGCCTGGGTGTAGGCCCTAAGCTGTTGACCCCTAGCAGCTTGGTGATTCTATCCCCAAAACCTGCTGTGGGGCCTAATACCAATTCAGCTCTGCTTATTTTATTTATATTCCACTTTTCAGCCACTTTAAAAGTGGATTACATGCAGGTATCTTGGATTTTTCCCTTTCCCCAGAGAGCTCACACTCTAAGTTTTGTACTAGTCAATGGGAGGTGAAGTGACTTGCCCTAGGTTATTAGTAACAGTAACAGGCTTTGAACCCTGGTTCATAGGACTTGCTAGGATAGTGGCTTCCAACTCTGTCGTGGGGGGGGGGAGGGGGAGGAAGCCCTAGATAATCAGGTTTTTGGATATCTGCAGTGAACTTGCATGAAAAACTTTCATATATTGCCTCCATTGAATCCACATCTCTCTCATTCATAGTTGTTGGATATCCTGAGAACCTGAGTGGCTAGGATATAGCTTTCAAGGAGAAGCAGGGAAGTGCTGGCCTATGAGTTTTGAACATGATTGTGGAAAGAGCAGAGATGCTACACAGTAATTAACATTTGTGGAATGGGCTCCCAACAGCTCCTGAACAGTGATAAGCATGGCTGTGTGAGGTTTGCTTTGTGGTCACAAGTACTTTACAAACATTGGCCAGGAGCCTAGTGCAGGATTTAGGACTAGGGGCTGGCTCCTGCTAGATCAATCCTGAAGCACAGGCAAATAGGCCTGATTTTTTTGAATATGCATAAGGGGTTTGCATACACTAGAGGCAGTGCATGTAAATCTCTAATGCATATTTTGTTGTGGGTATCCTGAAAGTCAAGTGTGGTGGTGGCTTTTGAGGACTAGAGTTGACCACAGCTGCTAAAAGGTTACTGTGTGCTAGGTTTTGCTTATTTCTGTCAACAGGTACCAGAAGCTCCCAACAGCTGAAGGACAACCAGGCAACCTTGTATAATTAAATCTGTCACAATGGTTACTACTACTGCTTTGAGCCACAGTGCGGAACTATTTCAGTGTGAAAGATGTCTTCAGATAGACTCCTGCCGGAAACAGGTGGCAGAATTCAGAGAGTAGGTGGAAAGGCTGAGAAGTGCTAATTGAAGCAGCATCAGTGATGGAAACATCTAAGCAGCAACAAAGGTGAAAGTGGACCCAGATTACCACACTCCAGGCCTTAGGTGCCCTAGGCACCTTCAGGCTTGCACTGCCCCCAGTTGCAGCTCTGATTCCAGGGCAGGGACCACATGCTACCACCCCCTGTGCTGTCCACCCAAATTTAAATAAAATAACTCCATCCTACTGCCCCCCCTCCAAGCCTCATGAAAAGCCCTGGTTGTCCAGTGGGGGGACCTGGAAGAAATCTGCTGCTCCTGGGCTGTTGGCTGCCACTAGCCAAAATGGCATCTGTGGCCTTTAGCCCCTACCATATGACAGGGGCCACACTGGTAGCCACTGGTCAGTGCCCTAGTGCTTCTGCTGGTCTAGCTACAGTCCCTAGACCACGGGTAGGTAACACCAGTCTGGGAGTGTCACAAGCAGGTCTAGCTTTTAGACAACACCAATGAATATGGGTGAGATATTTACATACAATGGAAGCACTGCATGCAGATATACCTTATGCATACTCATTGTGGATATCCTTAAAAATCAAACCTACTTGTACCACTTCAGGACTGGTGTTGCCTACCCCTTGAGCTGAAGCCAGGTATACAGCCCAGGGAAAAAGAGGAACAAAAAACTTGCAAACTACAAAGCTGTGCATTCAAACCACTGCACCTAGGATGCGGAGGGTGCCTCGCTTCTTAGGGAGATGGAGACATCCATCTGCCAACCAAACATATCCCGTGACCTGTGCTGGACCTAGTAGACAAGCCCTTATGGAGAAATTGTCAAATATTTTCAAACCTGTCGATCTGATTCTGCTCATTCATATTGGCACAAATGATGCTGCTAGGCATTGCATATATAGTATCAAAGCTAAACTCATGAGACTGGGGGAGAGGTGTTTAGGTGGTATTCTCCTACGCAAGGCCCAGGCAGGGAAGCCTGCATTTTAGGCTTCCTGGACCATGGGATAATATTTCAAGGACTGCTGCACAGAGATAGAGGTCCTTTAAAAAAAAAAGGCAGAGCACCATCTTGCAGAACAGACTGGCAAACTTAGACACTGTTCCCTCCAAGGAGTGACTAGGGGTGTGCACATTTGTTTTTATGTGAGCAACAATATTTGAGTGCCAGTATTAGTGCTGCAATGCTGTCTATAGCCTAAAAAAAAAAGTGAGCAACCATGTAAAACCTGTGAGCGATGCTTTGAAGTGTATGAGCGATCAGGTGCTCAGTTTAGAGGGAACTATGCTTAGAGAGAAGAGCTTTAACTAGGAGCACCTGGGATGGGTGAACAAAACACTAAGGTAAGTGAGAGTCCTCAGGTAAGTAAAACATTAAACACTTGTATAGAAATGAAAGAGAAAAGGGAACTGTTGGGGGAAAGCTATATATATGGTAATGCTCATACCCTGTGAAATAAATTCCTGAATCTAGAAGCCCTCATGGAAGAGGATGTCTAGGATATGTAGTGGCTGTCACGAAGAATGTGGTACACGAAAAACCATGGGTGGGCTATAACCTATTCAGGAAAAACAGGGTAGGAAGAGAGTCCCAATATATATATAAAGCAATAGAACAGCTTATGGGATAAATAGATATTCCATGCCCTCTAGAAACAGGAAATAAAATATTATATTGGTGTAATATACAAACCTCCAGTGCAGACAGAAGAATTAGAGATTTAAGGGTAGATATTCACACAGTTGCTATGAAAGGTGTTATTGCTAGGGGATTTCAATCTGGTATAGGTTGATTGGCAACCCAAATAATAATACAGGAGCTAAGTCCACCCTCTGTGTATAATAAATCAAAGAGTGCAGAAAAAGTGAATGTCCTTACAAAGCCATAGTACTTATTTTATCCAAAAGATCTCTTGCATCTTAAAAATGTTCATATTTTACCAATCAAAATGTCCCCTGACATGCACACTGGGCCGGATTTTAAAAGGGTTACCCACATAAATGGGTCTATGCGCGCCGGGCCTATTTTAAAAAGGATCGGCGATGTGCGTAAAGCCCTGGGCTGCATGTAAGTCCCAGTGCTTTACAAGCGGGGTGGGGGCAGAGCGGCCATTGCCGCTGTGTCAGAGGATCGCGTACTGGCAGGGTGGAGGCGCGTGCAAAAGGTAAAATAAAAATTTGGGGGGGGGGAGGGAATGGGGGAAGGCGGCGTGGCGTGCACAATCGTGCACCCCCTTGTGCACGCCGACCCCTGATTTTATAACTTGCGCGCGCAAGTTATAAAATCGGGCATACATGTGCACTCTCCTTTTAAAATCTCCCCCAGTGTGTTTTGCCACAGAGGCTGTGTCAGTTCACTGGTTTGTCTACTTTCTGTATGAGCTCCTGCCATTAATGAATGCATCTGTGAAAGGTAGGTTGCCGCTCTCATTTGCTGACTAATAGGAGCAGTGCTAGGTTTTTTTTGCTGCCCTGTGCGAACAATTACTGTGCTGTCTGCCCTGCCCCCCACAATTCATTCATTCTGTGGGCCAGGCCCACCAAAAGAAAGCCCAGCTCCCTTCAGTGATACAAACTTTAAAAACTGACACCACCCCCCGTATCAACGGCTTGTGCAAGATTATTAAGTGCCCCAGGCGAACCTTATAGTCTTGCACAATGTACTCCCCCCCTCCCCCCCTCTTCCACACACACTTAAGAGTTATGCATTTATATTTTACATGAAAAATATCAAAGTACGGTATTCTGAGCTAAAATAAAATCACATTTATATGCACTGCTGTGATGCCAACCAGCAATCCATGCAAAAAAAGACACTTAGAACCCATATGATATTAGGTCTATTGTGATGTGTGTTTGGTGTGGGCTTGACCCTCTAAAAGCCCAAATACACTTCCTATTAGGAAAATGCCTCACCTCAGTCACACATGCAGAACAAACACACCCTCACCAAATACAGACTAGAGTAACCATAAAGTAGAAAGACAAATGCATAGACCAAAACTGAACTGGAAACCACAAGAAGCCAGGTTCTCTATGCAGTGCAACAATGACAAAACAACCATCACCATTCCTCAAAACAAACAAAATCAAGAAATAAATACATAAATACATCATCAAAAAGTTGATGAATAAAAACTCATATACAAGTTTTTTTTAAATGTCCCAAACACCACTAAAACAGCAGACAGCAATTAACAGTAACACCTGAAAAATAAAACTAAAGGATTTTAAAATTCACGCTCTCCCTACATGGGAACCTTTGATTTCCAGTCATCCTGAGATTGTCGTGGGAGTGGAATGCATAAACTTTCTCCTTTCTTTCTTATATATACATACACACATATACATGCTCCTTCTCAGCCAAACCCACAGGTATGTCCAGCTCCTCTTTGGTTTTGATCTACCAGCAGCTCCAGCCTTCATCTTAATTTCAGCTCCTAGCAGGTTGGAATCCACCTGCAACCCCATTCTCTCTCTCTCCCTCCCTCTCACACACAAGCTCCCATTTACACTCACACACCCTGCTTATCCCAGGAAGGCTCCCGTGTATGCATGTGTGCGGATGCGCACACACCCCTCCCAGGCAGCCAACAGTGCATGCATTTATTTATTTATTTATTTTTAGATTTTTATATACCGGTGTTCCTATATGAAATAAAGATCACATCGGTTTACATTGAAACAGAACATGAAAATTGCCAAAAGGCATTACATAGAACAAGGTTATGAAACTTGGAACAGTGTACATAAGTTCAAAATTTAACAATAACGTTGTAACATTGATGACCAAAAGATAAAGGAGAAAAAAAAAAAAAAAAAGACTTAAACAATTAAGTTGACAGGTCTTATTGAGCATAAAAATTATAACGTATAAGTGAGAAAGTCTCAAGTGTCCTGCAGCAAGAGATTAGATACCGAAGTAGGTAGTGGTATGGAAAATGGGGGTTTGTGAAGAAGATATGTTCTTGCTGGTTGGAGGGGAAAAAATGATGATCATGGTCCTGGAAAAGCTTGGCTAAAGAGCCAGGTTTAAGCATGTATGCACACACCAACCCAGGCAGCCTCCTGGGCACACACACAGCCACACATCCCAGGTAGCCTCCCGTTCACGCACACACCCATTTCAGGCAGTTTCCTGTGCGCACGCATCCCAGGCAGCCTCCTGGGTGCATGCACCCACCGTCACAGGCAGCCTCCTGTTCGTGCATACAGACAAGGCAGGTGCGGTCCATGGGTTATTCCTCCTCTGCTGCTGCCAGCCTCTTCCTTTGTCGGGAAAAGCCGTTCTGCAGCTCCTCTTCCTGTGCTAGCACCTCAGTAATTCGATATTTATTTTTTCTATACAGACATTCCTGTAAAAATACAAATCATATTGGTTTACAATGAAACTTCAACATTCGCTCAGGGGCAGTACAAGGAACATTGGTGCCAGTTAACAGTGGAAACAGGTCAAAAACTTGCCTGAACATATCCTAAAAATCATATAACTCATCTTAACATGACATAAAAATAAAATCCTCAAATCATCTCGGAAACAGAAGAGATGGTAGCTAGAGCAAACTTGCAGTGCTTGATCTTCCTGTATTCTCATCTGATGAGATTACAGGAGGTTCTAGCACTGCAAGTCTTTAATGCTGCAGGGCCAATACCGGAGCAGGAGCTAAAGGATGGGCTTCCTCTGCTGTGTCCTGCTTCTGCCGCTGGAGGGATTGGGTCCATTGGCAGCATCCCGGCCCTTTTTCTACTGCTGCCAGTGGGATCGCGTCCACCACTTCTTCTGGCATCTCCCTGCTCCTGACGCTGCCCCGCTGGGTGTACTGCCCTGTGCAATTGCACACTTTGCATGCCCAGTGGGGCCGGGCCTGCTCCCTAAGCCCTTTGGTTGTGTCCTTATTTTGTAACCATGTTGTATTTTGTCTTTTATAAATGTATGAGTTACAGCCCATCTGTCCCTCCCAATGCAGCCTTTGTGATGAAACACAGTGTCCATGTCACATATTTTGACTTGTAAAATATGAACATTTTAAAGATTCAGGAGTTGCTTTAAATAAAAATAAGTACTATGAATTTGTAAGGACAATCACTTACTGTACTTTTTTTTTTTTATTTATATTTTATTGAGAAATGAGTTGAAAAATTACAAATATAACACTTAGGAATAATGTCCAGACAAGGAAAAATATATAGTAACATCTCATTGGTCCCTTGTTTTTTGTACCTCCCACCCTCCCCCATTCACCTTGCTCATGGCAGCAACACAATATATAAGTGCTACAAATAGTCCTCCACCCAGCCCATGGTGCTTTACTGGGCCCGCAGTAAGCAAGTGTAGTCTAACAAGCTCCTCAGCGGCCTCCATATGCCAGCCCTCACTGTAGATAATGGTAACATAACAAGAAATAAGAGAAACAATACTAATGGTGCGAACCACCGTGTTTGGTCCTTAAATTCCCTGCAGATTTCCATCAAGATTCCCCTCAACCCGATCCATAACACGAATTAGAGGAGACCATATTCTATGAACTTAGATATGGTATCACGGTGCATTGCCGTTTCTCCATATACCAGTTTGACATAACTGGGATAAACCTGGTGGCTCGACAGACTTCCATTGTGCTGCAAGCAACAGTCTAGCAGCTGTTGTAAGAAATAAAAAAAACGGTTTATGTGATTCATCCTCTAAGGCTGGATATTGAACCCCCAATAGCCAGTACTCTGCCTGTAAGTTGAATCTTAACCCTCAAAATGGCTACGGCCATTTGTTGTCAAAGTACCCAAAATTGTTGGAGGCAGGGACACTGCCACCCCCTGTGCCAGAAAGTGCCAAGCTGGAGGCATTTCCACCAACATAATGGGGATCTGCCTAGTACACAGTGTGCCGCTCAAGCTGGAGAATAGTGCCATCGATACGATAACTTGTAATGATTTTCCATCATCGATGCAGACATAGAAAGCTGTCCTAATGTCTGAAAGGACTCCTCCCACTTGTCCTCATTCCACTGGGCCCCAAGATCTTTTTCCCAGGCCACCACATGGGAGGCTCTCCCCTTTGCACTACTTATAAGCAATTGAAAAATTTTCAAAATACCTTTTTGTACACTGCCAGGATACAATAGCCTTCAAAAATCAAGCGGGGCATTTGTAGGTCCCCTCTTGGGGCCCTGTGTTGTCAAAAAATGGCAAATTTGTGCATATACAACAAAGAAATAATGTGTGGCAAACTATTTTATTTATTTATTTAAGAGTTTTTATATACAGTCATTAAGTTATTCACCATCATAACTGTTTACAATAACATAACTGGTCAATATTATTTACAATAAATTTTTAGTAAGTGCATACAATCACAGCTATATCACACAGTTTTATATTGGATATATATTTATAAAACAATGGTATACACAAGGGCTCCTTGCATATGCAAATCAGAAAATGGAACCATCCCTTGTTTCCATAATTGGCCCAGATTAGTCAAGCCTCGAGCCTCCCATTTTTGAAAAACTACATTCTGCTTTCCCAAAGGAAAGTCCCTAAGATATTGTATATGCAATAGCACTGAATATTGCTTTACACCTAATAGTTTAGATTTCCACCTTTTCCACTGGACACGGGTCGTTTGAAGGCTTGGGGGCATTGAGGCTAGTTCCCGCGTGTTATAACTCATGGGCCAGAAGATGGCCTGTAAAGGGAGTACACCTATTAAAGATTGCTCTATCAGTACCCACTGTTTTGGGGAATTAAGGTCATGGCTATCCAATATATGCTTGAGTTGAGCGGCTACATAATAGTGCACCAGGGAGGGCAGTCCCAGGCCTCCAGCTTTGCATGGTTGGTAAAGTACCTGAGGTGCCACCCTAGGCAGGCGCTTGCGCCACACAAAAGCAAAAAGCTTGCACTGGAGCGGTTGTAGCACCCCCTCCGTGAGTAGGCAGTGAAGCACTTGAAAAAAAGGTAGCTAATTTTGGGCAGTATGTTCATTTTAATTGAGGCCATCCGACCAAACCAGGACAATTGCAGCCTCTCCCACTTATCCAATTCCCCCAAAAGAGATTTAATCAGGAGGCTATAGTTCTGGTGAGCCAGGCATTCAAGATTTAAATCTAAGTTGATCCCCACATATCGGAAGGGGCCCTGTGTCCATCTATAGGGAAGTGCCTGTTTTGTAAACCTTAGTAATTCAGGAGAGAAATGTACCGGAAGAATCTCCAATTTATCCGGATTAACTCGAAAGCCAGAGAGCCTCCCATAGCTTTCAGTCATAGTCATCACAGCCGGGACAGAGACCATAGGGTTTCGGAGTGATAGGATAACATCATCAGCGTATAGAGTGATCTTGTACTGGTGCCCTCCACAACTAACCCCCTGAACATACCTGGCCCTACAGACTCCTTCTGCCAGGGGCTCCAGACTAAGAGCAAAGAGGAGGTGAGACAATGGGCAACCCTGCCGGGTTCCCCTTTTAATTGGAAAATTAGTGGTATATCCAAGGTTAATCTTTAAGCATGGTAGGGGATCGCAGTACAACTCCCACACCCAGGTGGAGAAAGTCCCCCCAAGGCCCACCTTTGTTAGGACTGCGAACAGGAAGGGCCAGTATACCCTATCAAAGGCTTTCTCAACATCGAGTGTCAAATACAGCTGGGTTCTTTTTTTGCTTTTGCGATATAAATTAAATCTAATAATTTCCAGATGTTATCCGCCATTGCCCTGCCAGGAATAAATCCTGCCTGATTGAACCAGTTGTCCTATCCTTTCCCTTAAACAAAAAGCCAATATTTTAGCGAGGATTTTAAGATCAATGTTTATGAGAGAGATTGGCCTATAAGAAGCAGTTATCACTATCCTTCCCAGGCTTTGGAATTAAGGTAATCCCCGCTACATTACCATAGGGGAGGAATTGGCCTCCAACCTATATTCTATTAAACATGGTTGCTAATGGGGTTCTCAGGATGGTATGAAATTTTTTTTTTTTTTTTTTTTAATAAAACTAGGGTGTAAACCCATCCAGGCCCAGGGACGACTTCCCAGCCTTTAGATCCTTAATTTCCCAGTCCACTTCCAAGGGGGAGATTGGTTTACCGATCGTTGCCTGCTCTGGAGTCAGATAGGCAGGTCAATGGTATATTAATCAAATAAGAATCTATGTCCTCCTCTTTGGATTCTGTCTCTGGTATGTATAGCTCCTCATAAGCCTGAAAACGGCTTCGAATTGCCGCCTGGTTCAACAGTAGGGCACCTGAGGCGTTCTAAATACTATGTATTAAGGCCTGTATCTGTCGAGCCTGCAGCCGCCTGGCCAGCAGTTTACTGTTTTTTTCCCCAAATTCATAATACCTTTGCTGTAACAGGTCTAAGGCGTAAGCTATATGTTCCGCGTCCAATGCTGCGATTGCCTCTCTCTTTTGAGTCAACCTCCGCCAGGGGTACTTCCAGGATTGCGTTTATGACGCTCTTCTAGATCCCTAAGTTCTCTCATCAAGAGCTCACGGTGGGCCTGTTGTTGCTTCTTATGGAAGGAGGCAAGACCAATACAATGGCCCCTTATGCCTGCCTTCATACCTTCCTAAATCACTATGGGGGATTCCCTTGCCACATCATTTATGGAAAAATATTCCTCCAGGGCATCAGCAATATGTTCACAATGAACTGGTTCTTTTAAGAGAGTCATTTAATCTCCAAAATTTGCAACCTCCATCACTAAACTGTAGTGTGGTCAACCAGCTGACTTGGGGCAAGGTCAGACCAGGTGATAGGTTCTATATCTACTGTGAGGGTGCCACCAACCAGGTCCTTGGTAACCAGAATATAATGAATTCTACTGTAAGTATTATAGGGGTGGGAGTAGAAGGTATAGTTTCTACTGTAGGGATATTTAATCCTCCAACTATCTACCAATTGCAGTGCATTAATGAGATGTTTGAATGCCCTCCTAGCCCTCCCCCACCCCAGAAGCCCAAGCTGACGTGTCCATAACTGGTGCAAGGGGCACTTTAAAGTCTCCCGCTACTATTATATTAGCGCTAGGGTATGTAGATGCTAGCGGTATGCTAGGCGGTGGGAAACCTCTTTCAAGGTTTCAACTTATATAGATGGTCAACAATATATGCTCACCAACACCATGGGCTGGCTAGCAATCATAGCCCACAAAATAAAGCGCCTCTGTGGGTCACAATTCTTGTCCTGAACTTGGACCAGCAAATTAGCAGCGAAGAGGATTCCCACCCCACTATACCGCCGATGTACAGTTGCCGGCACATAGAACTGCAATGGATAGCGGCGGGATGCAAGTAATCGCTCATCCCTATGGTGTAGGTGGGTTTCTTGAATAAAAGCTACATGGGCAGAGAGCCATCTGAGTTCCCTGGAAATTTTCTGATGCTTAAGTGGAGAGTTCAGATGTTTAACATAAAGATAAATACATTTACAGTCAGCCATCTATACATTGGATTCCACGGATCACCCACCTATGCAACCAAGAGATCTCACCAAAGGCATACTCCCTCCCCCTCCCGGACCAGGATTAAGCACCCCCTCATGTTGCTCACGTGTCCCTGAAGCACCCCATCTCCCCAACCCTCTTTCCCTGTACCATCATGTCCACCCTTACACTGTGGACCCCTACCATGGGAGGAATGCCCTCTCGGCCTCCCCCACTTTCCATGTGCAAATGTAGCATATAACACTGAAAACTTGAAAGTCAATAACACTAGAGATGTTGGGCTCCCTCTACCTCTTGAAACATCCAGGTTCCAGAACTGTTCAAACCAATAATCCGCAGGGTTATGCAGAGCCAACACATGTCCAAAGATATCCATGGATAACTCCACAGCTCATTATCTCTCCTTTATGAGAGCCTCTTGTAGAATAACTGGGTTTCCCCCCATCGAAACTAGAGGGAACCCCTTCAGCATAGCTGTGCTAGCTATCTCAAGCTATCAGTTTTCCCATCTGTCTATCACTCCCATTCTCATGGTACACTACTGACTAACCGTCTCTGTATGATTCAGGTGGGTCTCCCCATATCCACTCCTTCAGCATCCACCAGGTTTCTCGTGAGGTGCCTTCCCCCCTTTCCCCACTCTTTGCCAATGGGGCTGGCTCTGCATTGGTGTTTTCAGCAGTGGTTTATCTAGGGCGGAAACATCCACGCCCGCAGCTTGAAGAACAGGCCTAGCCTACAGCATAGGTTTTACCTGTGTCGTGGTGCCCCGGATAGAGAAGGCTAAACCCCATGGGTATACCCAGCTATACCGGATGTTTTCTTGCTGCATGAGAGTGGTTAGTGGCTGAACGTCTCTCCTGCGCCGCAAAGTGGCAGATGCCAGATCCATGAAAAGTTGCAGCTCATGCCCTTCCCAGCTAAATGGGGAGACTCTGCTGGCGCAGCATAGCAAATACCCCTTGACCAGATAACTATGAAGGCATGCGATGATGCCTTTAGGCGTGTTACGAGGGGCATTTCCCAGCGGGCGGTGCGCCCTCTCGATCACTACCTCGTGTTGACGATGGGGTTCTCCTTTCTCTGCCGCAGAGAATCTTACGGGTCACCTCCATGGCATTCGCATATTCCAGCACTTCAGGCAGGCCCCGGATTCAGATATTGGACCAGCAGGACCTGTTCTCCAAATCAGTTGAGATTGCCATTTTTAGAACTTGTCCCTCCACAATGCCCTCTGTGTCCTCCAGGCGATGTCTCAGGTCTAGCATTTATGTTCGGAGGTGGTCGAGATTTTTTTTCACCTCATCCTTCAACGTCTGAAACTCACTCTTAAGGTCAGCAAACCACTTGTCAAAATCATTTTTGGTAAGGGAGTGCAGCATTGTAGCCCCCTCTTTATCACTGCATGGGGACTCCGGCTGTTCGGCGCCATCTTGCCCTGCCACCTCCAATCCCAGGGCCGCGAATTGGGACCTGGACGAATCATAAGAGTACGGCCCTAAATCTATGGGCTTTTTGTGGCCAGCCATGTCTGGCCTCAGTCGAGCAAGCAATTGCTATAAGTTCCAGGGGGCTGCTCTTGATGTGCTCAAGAAAATGTTGAAAAAACGGAAGCAGAGAGTCAGAGCTAGATGTCCATAGTGCTCGGTGACATCACTTCCTCCACTGTGGTATCTTTTAAAAGCAAGGGGATACTGAATTATCTGGGAGAACTGTTCCATCAACTCGCAATGGAACCCATACGGCAGGGGATGATATTGGATCTGCTGCTTACCAAAAGGGATAGTGTTGCTGATAGTGTAGTGGACTGGCATCTGGGATCTAGTTTATCAGTTAGCATGGCTCAGAATTAGAGAGCAGGTGCTGAAGGTTTGTTTAAAGGCAAGGGTCTAAGACTTAGAAATAGCTGAAAGGGTAAGACAGACAAAAAGGATTAGTATTCATAAAATACAAGGGATTGCAGAAAGAAGACTGGCGATGTTATCTGGCAAACCTGGGAAAGTAGTCAAAGAAACATAGAAATGACAGCAGAAAAGGACCAAATGATCTACCCAGAATGCCCAGCAAGCACCCTGGAGATAGAGCAACTTTAAAACTAGAACAAGGGGGAAAGCAGACATTCACTCAGCAGTGCATGGTTTGGAGGAATGTATCCTTGAAGGATACTAATGAAACAGGAGAGTTAGGGCATCCCAACAGAGGGTTCCAATAAAAGCAAAAGTAGTCCAAGTGCCTATCTGTAAAATAATCACCTGAGCTAAAGATTTCCAAATTATCCCTATCAACTGAAAAGCAGGTTGTTAATACACACAAAAAACACACTGAAATGTCTGTATGCCAATGCCAGAAGTCTAAGAAGTAAGATGGGAGAGTTAGAGAGTGTATAGCAGTAAATGATGAGATAAGTGGCATCACAGACACCTGGTGGAAGGAGGATAACCAATGGTACAGTGCTATATCAGGGTACAAATTATATCACAATGATAGGAAGGATCCACTTGGTGGGGGTGTTGCACTTTATGTTCAGGAGGGTATAGAGTCCAACAGGATAAAGATCATTCAAGAGACTAAATGCTCAGTAGAATCTATATGGGTAGAAATCCCATGTGTGTTGGGAATCAGTATAGTGATAGGAGTATACTACCATCCACCTGGACAAAATGGTCAGGCAGATGATGAAATGCTAAGAAAAATCAGGGAATCTAACCAATTTAGCAGTGCAGTAATAATGGGAGATTTCAATTACCAAATTATACTAAGGAGAGTCAACACAGTAACCCGATTGGAAAACTGTAAAAAAAGAGGGAAACTGATCTTTAATTCAAAATATTGCCTATAGTGACGGTGTCATCAAGCCAGACATTGTGATTCAAACCCAAATCCAACCGGACTTCTAATCATTCACCATCACTTTGAAAACTTTTTAATTATTTTTATGTATTTTTCCTTTTTCTTTTTTAATATTATAAAAATTAGTCAAAAGGACTTCTGTATTTCACTCCATTGATAACGTGAAGATAAGAAGTAGCTGGCATTCTCTCAATGCATTATATAAATATAATACCCCAATATTGACTGGGTAAATGTAAATATAATACCCCAATATTGACTGGGTAAATGTAGCAGCAGGACTTGCTAGCGACAAAGTTCCTGGATGTAATAAATGACTGCTTCATGGAACAATTGGTTCAGGAACCAATGAGAGAGGGAGCTATTTTAAATTTAATTCTTAGTGGAATGCAGGATTTGGTGAGAGAGGTAACTGTGGTGGGGCCACTTGGCAATAGTGCTCATAACATGATCAAATTTAAACTATTGACTGGGAGGAGGGACAGTAAGTAAATCTACAGCTCTAACACTAAATTTTCAGAAAGGAAACTTTGATAAAATGAGGAAAATAGAAAAAAAAACTGAAAGGTGCAGCTGCAAAGGTTAAAAGTGTTCAACAGGCATGGACATTGTTAAAAATACAATCCTAGAATTGCAGTCCAGATGTATTCCATGCATTAGGAAAGATGGAAGGAAGGCAAAACTATTACAGACATGGTTAAAAGGTGAGGTGAAAGAAGCTATTTTAGCCAAAGAAAATCCTTAGAAAATTGGAAGAAGGATCCATCTGAAGAAAATAGGAAAAAGCATAAGCATTGTCAAGTTAAGTGTAAAACATTGATAAGACAGGAGAAGAGCGAATTTGAAATGAAGTTGGCTGTAAAGGCAAAAATTCATAATAAAAACTTTTTTACATATATCTGAAGCAATAAAGCTGTGAGGGAGTTGGTAGGACCATTAGATGACCAAAGGGTTAAAGGAGCTCTTAGAGAAGATAAGGCCATTGCAGAAAGACTACATGAATTCTTTGCTTCTGTGTTTACTAATAAGGATGTTAGGGAGATACCAATTCCAGAGATGGTTTTCAAGGGTGATGAGTGAGATGAACTTAACCAAATCACTGTGAACCTGGAAGATGTAGTAGGCCAGACTGACAAACTGTAGAGTAGCAAATCACCTGGACCAAATGGTATGCATCCTAGAGTTCTGAAGGAACTAAAAAATAAAATTTCAGATCTAGTTAAAATTTGTAGTTAAATAAAATTTCAGATCTAGTTAAAATTTGTAATCTATCATTAAAATCATCCATTGTACCTGAAGACTGGAGGGTGGGCAACGTAACCCCCAATATTTAAAAAAGGCTCCAGGGGCAATCTGGGTAACTATAGACCAATGAGCCTGACTTCAGTGCCAGGAAAAATAGTAGAAACTATTCTAAATATCAAAATCACAGAGCATATACAAAAGACATGGTTTAATAGAACACAGTCAATATGGATTTACCCAAGGGAAGTCTTGCCTAACAAATCTGCTTCATTTTTGAAGGGGTTAATAAACATGTGGGTAAAGGTGAACTGGTAGATGTAGTGTATTTGTCAAATGCCTTTTGAAAATCCAAAGTCCCTCATGAGAGGCTTCTAAGAAAGCTAAAAAGGTCATGGTATAGGAGGCGAAGTCCTTTCATGGATTACAAACTGGTTAAAAGACAGAAAACAGTAGGATTAAATGGTCAATTTTCTCAGTGGAAAAGGGTAAACAGTGGAGTGCCTCAGGGATCTGTACTTGGATTGGTGCTTTTCAATATAATTATACATGATCTGGAAAGGTATATGATGACAGAGATTATCAAATTTGCAGATGATACAAAATTATTCAGTTAAATCACAAGAGAATTGTGATACATTGAAGGAGGGCCTTGGTAGACTGGAAGATTGGGCATCCAAACAGCAGATGAAATTTAATGTGGGTAAGTGCAAGGTGTTGCATATAGGGAAAAATAACCCTTGCTGTAGTTACATGATGTTAGGTTCCATATTAGGAGCTACCACCCAGGAAAAAGATCAAGGCATCATAGTGGATAATACTTTGAAATCGTTGGCTTAGTGTGCAGCAGAAGTAAAAAAAGCAAACAGAATATTAGGAATTATTAAGATGGGAATGGTTAACAAAATGGAAAATGTCATAATGCCTCTGTGTCGTTCCATGGTGAGACCACACCTTGAACACGGTGTACAATTCTGGTCGCTGCATCTCAAAAAAGATATAGTTGCGATGGAGAAGGTACAGAGAAGGGTGACCAAAATGATAAAGGGGATGGAACAGCTCCCCTATAAGGAAAGGTTGAAGAGGTTAGGGCTGTTCAGCTTGGAGAAGAGATGGCTGAGGGGGGATATGATAGAGGTCTTTAAAATAATGCGAGGTCTTGAACAAGTGGATGTGAATTGTTTATTTATACTTTCAGAAAATAGAAGGACTAGAGTGCACTCCATGAAGTTAGCAAGTAGCACATTTAAGACTAATTGGAGAAAATTCTTTTTCACTCAACTCACAATTAAGCTCTGGAATTTGTTGCCAGAGGATGTGGTTAGTGCAGTTAGTGTAGCTGGCTATAAAAAAGGTTTGGATAAGTTCTTGGAGGAGAAGTCCATTAACGGCTATTAATCAAGTTTACTAAGGGATTAGCCAGTGCTATTAATTGCATCAGTAGCATGGGATCTTCTTAGTGTTTGGGTAATTGCCAGGTTCTTGTGGCCTGGTTTGGCCTCTGTTGGAAACAGGATGCTGGGCTTGATGGACCCTTGGTCTGACCCAGCATGGCAATTTCTTATGTCTTGTCTAATAAGAAAAAATATGATCATATAACACCAGTTTTAAAAGAACTCCATTGGCTACCGATTCACTCGAGAATTCATTACAAATGTTTGACTCTAATTCATAAGACAATATATGGGGATAATTCTGAATGGCTTAATGCCTCTCTCCGGATTCATAGCCCGGTCCGTAATTTAAGATCTTTGGGAAAAGCACTGCTCACAGTTCCCTCTCCAAAAATGGCGCATCTGAACTCAGTCAGGGACAGGACCTTGTCTTTGGCTGGTCCTAAAATTTGGAATTCCCTTCCTGTTGATATTAGAACGGAAACTTGTATTCGGAAATTTAAGAAATTGATAAAAACATGGCTATTCGAACAGGCCTTTTTAGAGACAAGTTGATCTATTTAACATCTTAGACTCACTCCACAATAATATATAAACTCAGTGTTACTGTATTAAGTTTTTAAACTATTTAGATTTAATTTTAGTAAGATTTTATGCTATTAAGATTTAGTTGTACTGTATTTTATCATGCTATATATTAATTATTAATAGTTATATAACTACACTTAGATTTTAATTTTATAATCCGAGTATTGTTTTAGATTGACAATTAGAAATGTGTTTTAGATAGATAGCCATTGTATGATTTATTTTTATTATTGTTGTGAACTGTTACTTTGGAAATGGAATTATGTATGGAAATGTTTGCGTCATCATGATCCTATAGATCTGTATAGACGTTTTTTTTCTGTTAACTGTCTTGATTTCTTTTTGAGGAAAGTCGGTATATAAAAATATGTAAATAAATAAATAAATACATGTTCTTAGTATCTGCTGCACTGTGCAGGTTACCCCCATGTTTATCAGTTTCCCAGACCATCAAAGTCAGGGCCCTCAGTTGCATGCTGTTTGAGTCCAATTTCCTTTAACCCTTGCCCTCAAAGGAAAGAGTTGGAGTTGCAGCAGAAGGAATGCAAAAATGTAAATGGAGGAAAAAATAGCAACTACAATAAAATAGGGACATGACGTTTTTGTTTTTAAAGATATGTTAGTGATATAAGGAAGTGCAAAAGTTGTATTGTGAGGCTCTGAGGTGAAAAGGGAGGTATAGGTGGAGGCAGATGAAGAAAAAGTAGAATTTCCTAATTTTTGTTTGGTGTTCACTGTGGAAGAGCCAGCAAGAGCTCTACATAAAAACAAATAGGATTGAAAGTGAACCTAAATGAATTTTTAGAAGACTACATTGATGAAGAGCTAGGTAAACTAACAGAAACATATAGAAACATAGAAATGACGGCAGAAGAAGACCAAACGGCCCATCCAGTCTGCCCAGCAAGTTTCACACTTTTTTTTTTCATACTTCTCTGTTTCTCTTGGCTCTTAGTAACCTTTTGGTTCTATTACCCTTCCACCCCCACCATTAATGTAGGGAGCAGTGTTGGAGCTGCATCTAAGTGAAATACCTAGCTTAATTAGTTAGGGGTAGTAACCACTGCAATAAGCAAGCTACACCCATGCTTATTTGTTTACCCAGACTATGTAATTCAGTCCTTGTTGGTTGTTGTCTGTATATAGATCCACTTTTCTTCATTCCCCCTGCCGTTGAAGCAGAGAGTTATGCTGGATATGCGTGAAGTGTCAGACTTTCTCCCCTGCCGTTGAAGCAGAGAGCTATGCTGGATGTGTGTGAAGTGTCAGACTTCCTCCCCTGCCGTTGAAGCAGAGAGCCATGCTGGATATGCTTGAAGACTTCCTCCCCTGCCGTTGAAGCAGAGAGCTATGCTGGATATGCTTGAAGACTTCCTCCCCTGCCGTTGAAGCAGAGAGCTATGCTGGATATGCTTGAAGACTTTCTCCCCTGCTGGCCCCATCACTTTATCTAAAATTAGATAAAGTGATGGGGCCAGCTGGGATACACTTGAGGATATAAAGGGAAGTTTTATTTATTTATTTATTTATTTATTTAAGGATTTATATACCGGAGGTTCCTGTATAATATACATATCACCCCGGTTTACAATGAACAGTAACTATCGCTTCAAGTTAGCGGTTTACAATGAACATAGTTAATCCAAGAAACAGAATAAAATATATATGTATAACAATGCTAACAGTTAATAAATAACAATTAATAAATGAAAATAAATGCAATAACAATTAATAAATAATTAATAAATAAACAACAATAAATATCAATGAAAAATGGCAATAAAAAATGACAATAAATGAAGTCCTGGTAGCGCTGCTGGCAGATGTTTTCAATGCCTCTTTAGACTTAGGAAAAGAGATGTGCAGAGGCAAAATTTTCATTTCAGTTTGTAATTAATTTTGTAGGTCACCTTCATTCGTGTGGTTCATTTCAAATGAAGAACTATTTTTGTTTGTTTGTTTTAGTTTACCCTTCTAGTCAATGGGGAAGCACTGCAGCCTATTTTGGGCTCTAAAATTGTGATTTTCTCATCAATTCTAATAGAACTTCTGGGGAAGGCAGTAAAAGGGGGAAAAGAACTCCAAGCCACCTGGACTGTATCGAAGTGGCACGAATAGCCTAAGGCTCCATACAGGCACAGGCACAAAGGGGTATTAGCAGTGGCAGGAGTTCTCCAAGGAACCAGGAACAGAGCTAAGAAACAGCAAGAGTGGGAAGAACATACTCAGTGATTCAAAAGCGTGCAACAATGGTGGCATGAACTCTTGAAGGCAGCCCGAGGAAGCAATGAGCACCAAGAATGGCAGAACCATCCATATGCACCTCGAAAAAGCAGGAAAGGTGGCAGGAAAAAAACTCTTAAGACCCTGATAAAGGGACAAAGCAGCAGAGAGAGTGGCATCAGCACAGTAAGGCACCATGATAGGTGCAAAGCAGCCCCGCAGGGGCAAGAACACCCCACAGTGTAGAGTGTGGGGTGTATCAGCAAGACCCCCAAGGTGCAAAGTCTGGGTATGGGGCACAGCAGCAAAGCAGATTGGTAAGGGAGATGTCCGTATTCCTGTTAAAGTACTTGTCAGATTTAGTACAGGAGAATGATCTGTCTTCAGTATTAATTTTGTGACATAAATTTTCATTACATTATCTATTTGCCATTGCTCTTGCTACTAGGTGGAATTTTGGGTTGCATATGAAATTTACTTTCCGATTTCAAGCTTTTGCACAATTAGAACATGACAATTGTCTGAGTGTAGCTTTCCTGGTAATTTGTAAAGTTTTCATTATTAGGAACACCTTTCCCATATTCTGCAGTTAAACAGTCTTTTCCCTCTGTTTTCTAGTGTCATATTAGTTCTTTCTTCCTACTACACATAAGAACATATGTGTAATAATAACACATAATATGTGTAATATGTAATATTATATGTAATATGTAATAATAACACATAATATGTGTAATATGTAATATGTGTAATAAGAACACATAAGAACAAAGGATCCTATATAAAGTACTCACCGTAATTCATAAATCCATTCACAATATCTCTCCTCTTCAATTATGTAACCAACTACGCCCTCACTCCTTTAGACCCATCAGAGGAGCATATAAAGGCACACTCTATGTACCTTCAACAAAATCCTCGCATCATAAACGTGCCATATCTACAGCAGGCCCCATTCAATGGAATGCGCTCCCACCAGACATTCGGCTTGAGTTCTGCCACTCTTCATTCAAAAAAAAAACTTAAAACCTGGCTCTTTAGCCAAGCTTTTCCAGGACCATGATCATCATTTTTTCCCCTCCAACCAGCAAGAACATATCTTCTTCACAAACCCCCATTTTCCATACCACTACCTACTTCGGTATCTAATCTCTTGCTGCAGGACACTTGAGACTTTCTCACTTATACGTTATAATTTTTATGCTCAATAAGACCTGTCAACTTAATTGTTTAAGTCTTTTTTTTTTTTTTTTTTTTTTCTCCTTTATCTTTTGGTCATCAATGTTACAACGTTATTGTTAAATTTTGAACTTATGTACACTGTTCCAAGTTTCATAACCTTGTTCTATGTAATGCCTTTTGGCAATTTTCATGTTCTGTTTCAATGTAAACCGATGTGATCTTTATTTCATATAGGAACACCGGTATATAAAAATCTAAAAATAAATAAATAAATAAAACATAAGATATGCCATACTGGGTCAGACCAAGGGTTCATCAAGACCAGTATCCTATTTCCAACATTGGCCAATCCAAGTCACAAGTACCTGGCAAGTACCCAAACATTAAATAAACTGCAAGCTATTATAGATTATTAATTACCATAATAGTTTATGCATTTTTCCTCTAGGAACTTATCCAAACCTTTTTTTAAACCCAGTTACACTAACTGCTGTAACCACATCCAGGGCAATGAATTTCAGAGCTTAACTATAAGCTGAGTGAGAGAATTTTCTTGGATTTGTTTTAAATGAGCTACTTGCTAACTTCATGGGGTGTCCCCTGGTCCTTCTATTATCTGAGAGAGTAAATAACTGATTTACATTAACTTGTTCAAGTCCTTTCATGATTTTGTACACTTCTATCATACTCCCCTCAGTCGTCTCTTCTCCAAACTGAACAGCCCTAACTTTAGCCTTTTTTCCTCATGGGGCACCATGCCATGCTCTTTATCATTTTGGTTGCCCTTCTCTGTACTTTCTGCACTGCAGCTATATCCTTTTTGAGATGTGGTGACCAGAATTGCACACACTAGTCAAGATGCGGTGTCACCATGGAGCGATACAGAGGCATTATGACATCCATCCTTTTATTTGCCATTCCCTGCCTAATAATTCCTAACAGTTTGCTTTTCTGATCACAGCACACGGAGCTGATGATTTCAATGTATTAGCCACTATCAATGCCTAGATCTCTTTCCTGGGCAGTAACTCCTAAGATATAACTTAATATTGTGTAACTATATGCATCACTTTGCATTTGTCCACGTTAAATTTCATCTGCCATTTGGAAGCCCAGTCTTCCAGTCTCGCAAGGTCCTCCTGCAATTCATCACAATCCTCTTGAGATTTAACTACTCTGCATAATTTTGTGTCATCCGCAAATTTGATCACCTCACTCATTGTACCTTTCCAGATCATTTATAAATATATTAAAAAATCACTGGTCCAAGTACAGATCCCTGAAGCACTCTGCTGTTTACCTTTTTCTATTGTGAAAACTGACCATTTAATCCTACTCTGTTTCCTGTCTTTTAACCAGCTTGCAATCCACAAAAGGTCATCGCCTCCTATCCCAAGACGTTTTAGTTTTCTTAGAAGCTTCTCATGTGGGACTTTGAACACTTACTGCAATCTTTCCCATATTCAGAACATGCAAAAAGGTCTCTCCTGTGCATATTTTCTGTTATGCCTGCATTTCTTCCTTCTGACTGATTGTGTTTTGCTATAGGCTGTATAGGTGTATTTTTTTGTCTTCCATATCATATCTCTCAAGTGCTGGTGCCCTGCTGATGAGGCCACAGAATGGTTTAAAATGTAGTATCAGACCAATTATTATCCTAAAATGCGCAATGCACCCAAGGATCTGTATTGGTTCCTTAGAGGTGTAAAAAGGCTTGCTGGGAAAGGCCCAGTGCTTAGCAACTAGATGGCTGAAGGCTGGACCAAGAACCCCTACCCCCAAAAGATGGTAGATCAGGGGCATGGCAGATAGGCAGAGTGGCAGAAAAAACCCAAGGTGGGACTTGAGGGACATGGCCAAGTAAGCATAGTAGTAGGAAGACCCCATAAGGTGGTATATATGGGGCATGGCAGGTAGGCAGAGGAGCAGCAAGGCCTTGAAGGTGTTTTCAGTCATCATACTATTCACATGAAACCCAAGCAAAGGCAAATTTTGTTTCAAAAAGACCAACTTTTCCATCACAACCCATGAGGGCTCACAATGTCCCCTACCATTAAGACTCATTCACTGGGCATGCTGATTAGTGGGCAGGAGCAGCTGCCGTCCCTTGGAATGCTTAGAGTGCATCACATCACAAAGAGCCCCTGAAGAAGACAGTTTGGTTGAAACATGGTCTCTATGTGGGTCTATGGAAAATTAATGTGAATGAGCGGCACAGCTTTTGACTTATAAACATCTAGATGATCAGATTCACAAGCAAAGTCAAATATGTTTGAAGGTGCCTTGATGTTTTGTTGCATGAGATAAGTAATATATTTTTATGACCATCACAACTATAAAAAAAAAATCACTCTGGTAAATGATTTGTTCTATGGTGTAGTCCCTGAAATTGCTTGAAGTCATTCACAGGCAAGAGACAACAAAATTAAGTTTACATGCACTATTACTGTTCTGGTACCAATTTGATTTGATTCAGCGTTACTTTTGTTATATTTATACATTTAGTTTATTATTTGGAATACCTTTTTTTTCATAATAAAATGTCATATACAGACCTCCATCGCAGGCAGAAGAAATGGATAAAGATTTAATGGAGGATATTCACAAAATTGCTGTGAAAGAGGATTTCAATCTGCCAGATGTTGATTGGGACATCCCAGCTGTGGTGGCTTCTAGAAGCAGGCAGATCCTGAATTCTCTACAAGGAGAATTGTTCTGTAAACTGGTAGCAGAACCTATATGAAAGGAGGGTGATACTGGACCTGGTGCTTTCCAGCAGGGATAGTTACTCTGGAGTGATCAATCGGGGGTCCAGTCAGTACTGGATAATGTGGAATAGTATTAAAGTGCAGGAGATGAAGATTCATTCAAAGGTGAGGCTCCTAGAGTTCAGAAAAACTATTAAAATGGAGGATATTAAAATTAGGATAGGAAAATCTAGGAAATAGAGCAGTGGGCAAAATTAAGATATAAGAATGCCATTTTGTTAGGAAAGAGGGAAAAAAGGTTGCTATGACTTTCTAAAGTAGCTGAAAAGGTAAGGGAGAAAAGGTTAGTGTTTATAAACTACAAGAGATCACAAAGAGGAAGACAGGACAATATCTGAAAAAGCTAGGAAAGTAGTCAGAAATACAAAAATTCAAATAGAAGAAAAAATACTGTAAAACGGAATTAAGACTTTTTTTTTTTTTTTTTTTTTTTACATATGACAGTGATAGAAGGAAGTACAAAAATGGTATTGTGAGACTCAGAGGTGATGGGGAGATGTAGATGAGGAAAAAGCAAAATCGCTTAACAGTGTTGAAGATCCAAGAGCAGGTATACAAATAAGATTGAAGTTTAATTCACTTCCAATCGATTTTCAGAAAAATGTGTTCGTGATGAGCTAACTAAAATTAAAGTAGATAAGGTGATGGATAATAAGATAATTTAGAGAATACTTGGCAACTGCTGGCTGATCTTTTCGATGCTTCTTCAGAATCCCGAGTAATTCGAGGGGACTTGTGGTGGGTGGATGGTTCCTATTCATAAAAGTGGAATTAGGGAGGAAGCTAGGAACTATGGGCCAGTTAGTCTGACCTCTCTGGTGAGCAAATTAATGGAACTGCTGCTAAAACAGAGAATAGTGCAGTTTCTGAAATCCAATGGATTGCAAGATCTGAGGTAGCAAGATTTTACTAGAAGTAGATCTTGTCAGACAACTTTGATCAGTTTCTTTGACTGGAGACCAGAGAGTTGGATCAAGGGAGAACCCTAGATTTGGTATACTTGGATTTCAGTAAGGCCTTTGACACGATTCCGCATAGGTGACGTATTAATAAATTGAGTGCCCTTGAGATGGGACCCAGAGTAACTGACTGGGTTAGAAAGTGACTGAGTGAGAGGTGACAAAAGGTAGTGATAGATATAATTTTCTTTGAGGAGGGGCTGTTACTAGTGCTGTGCCTCAGGGTTTTGTTTGGTTCTTAGACCGGTGCTTTTCAACATTTTTGTGAGCGACATAACTGAAGGACTGTTGAGAGAGATTTGCCTTTTTGCCAGTGATACCAATATCTGCAACAAGATAGACAGCCAGGAAGGTGTGGAAAACATGAGGAATCTAGTGAAGCTTGAAGAATGGTTTAGGTTCTGGCCACTAAGATTTAATGCTAAAAGATACAGAGTAATGCATGTAGTCTGCAAAAACCCAAGGGATAGGCATAGTATTGGAGGTGAAATTGTAAGCATGAAAGAGCAGGAGCTGGAGTTGATTATCTGATGATCTTAAGCAACAATAAAAGCCAGAAAGATGCTTGGCTGTAGCTTGAGAGGAATGGTCAGCAAACAGATGGAGGTGATACTGTCCCTATATAGGTCCCTGCTGAGACCTCATGTTAAGGAGGCAGTGCATGCAAATTTTCTCTCATGCATATTCATTATGGATATCCTGAAAACCCGACTTGGTTGGTGGGCCCCCAGGACAGGGTTGGGGACCACTGACCCAAGTGACCCTAAGCTTTGTGTCAAAGGCAAGACACATCTGTTTAATAAATATTAGTAGGAATCCTAGTTTAAATTTACATTTAAAAAGAAATGGTGGGACTGGGAGTGGCTGGGAGATGTAGACTTCTTGTGCTGTTAGCCCAAGTCCTCATTTGTTTTATTTTTACCATGGCAACTTTTTTAGTGGTTACATGTGTGATTTAAAATTAGTTTAACATGAGCATTAATATTCTTGTATATTAAAAAGAACCAGAATGCTGTCAAAGAACTGGACCACCATATGTGTGATTTAAATAAAATCTACCATATAATATGATCACTTTTTATATTGTCTTATCTATAAATTAGAAGACCTTCATACAATTTTCTTCACAAAAATCATTTTGTGGAATTGCTCCTCATGTGAAGTATTTATCATCATAGGTCTCAATCTGTTTCCAGTTCTCAGTTTTTATATTTTACATTAACATTTTTAAAATGCACATAAACTCAAAAGTCTCTGTGGTACCACTAATCTTGAAATAGAGTGAACTGCAGCAGTATAATTCCATTTCAAGATTTGTGGTACCACAGAGACTTTTGATTTTATGTGCATTTTAAAAACGTTAATGTAAAATATAAAAATTGAGAAGAACTGGAAACAGATGAGACCTATGATGATAAATACTTCCACAAAATTATTTTTGTGAAGAAAGTTGTATGAAGGTCTTTTAATTTATAGATAAGATAATATAAAGTGAACCTGTTATATGGTAGATTGCTTTACAGTTATTATTATTTCTACCTGGGGAGCTGTTTTTGCATTGAGTGATTTAAAAAAAAAAAAAAAAAAACCAAACCCCTAGACTACCATTCCATCACACATTAAGCCCTAGTAGAAATGATAAAAATTATTATAGTGAAACTCTGCCTTGTATAAGAAAACTGTTTCCTTTTAAAAAGTTGTTTAATCAATGATTCTGACTGTACTATGGAGGTAAAGATGTGCATTTGTTTTGAACAAATGCCAAAACTCAACATAAGGATGTTTTTCATATACTCCATAAATCCTTCAAAATTTTCAGGTATTTTTGTGGCATATTTGGTGGAAAAAATAAGCTTCAGAGCATGCCCTATGTGAGGCACTTGAATGACTGCCAAAGACTATAGCTACAATAATTTAGGTAGGGAGGATGCTGCAGTCTATATTTTTTTTTTTAATAAGTTTCAGGCATACATGGTTCCAGTGAATAAAGCACCATTCAATAACAAAATGTCAAATCGTCAACAATTACAACAAATCAGTAATTGTAATAAAGCAACGTATGTGAATTAGAGCAGTACCACCAATGTCACCTCAATCTAGGCCATAATATTTGAGGTAAGGACACCAGGTCTGGTGAAACTTAAACCCCTTATTCAACATTTCGTATCATAATTTTTTGAGATCCATATTATTATGCCCCTGAGTCTTCCACTACCCCAAATCCAGATTAGACTTCCACTTTATTGCAATAGCAAACGGAGCTGCTAAAAGAAGCTGTCCCATCAGGGGTCTAAATTTTACCAGTACCAGAGAGTCCTCCCAAATACCCAACAGGCCCAATTTGGGCAGAAGGTGGAAAGTGATGTTCAATATCTCAGCAATCTCCTGGCTTACATCCTGCCAGAACCAAGCCATCCCAGGGACGTGCCACCACATACAAATAAAGCTCCCAACCTCCCCACATCCCCTCCAACAGGAGACACTGTATTTGGGGAATAAAGTAGCATAAAAAACCGGTGTCCCCAGTTCAATCCGCTTGCAACAAATGGAGAGTTTGTGGGCGGAAGTCCAAATCCCCTTCCAAGCTTTAGTCATTAGGGAAAGACGTAGGTCCTCGTTCC
Source organism: Rhinatrema bivittatum (assembly GCF_901001135.1). NCBI lineage: Eukaryota > Metazoa > Chordata > Amphibia > Gymnophiona > Rhinatrematidae > Rhinatrema > Rhinatrema bivittatum. The sequence goes on from NC_042620.1 coordinate 120,484,984, forward strand.
GTTGGTCTATGAGGGAACTGGGAGTGTTTACAATTTCTTTTTGCAGTAAAACCCCCCCAGTACATACGATGAAACATGAAAAGTGGTGGGTATCTTGTAATCTTCCACAAACTCAGAGAAAGGAAGAAACCCCTCCTCCCCCCATAGCTGAACAACAAAGTGCAATCCCATTTGTCTCCAATGTGCAAAATCTGGATGAAAAATACAACTAGAAAGCAAAGGTTTCCCACAAATCGGGGACAAAGGGGAAAGAAGGTCATCGGTCTGCCCCACAAATCGAATCAACTGTCTCCACACTTGTAGAGTGAGAGCTACAAGTGGATGAGAGTGACAGGCCCCCCACCTACGGGGGAGGAGGAAGGTAAAAAAGAAGGACCGGTAGGTTTACCCCACCAGCCTGTTCCTTTTCCAAAGCCAACCAACCCGGCTTTCTATCGCTAAACCAATAAATCAAACCCACCAAATGAGCTGTGCAATAATAAAGGTGAAAATTGGGAAGCGCCATACTGTCCTGATGCTTAGGCAGCCATAATGTATGTAGTTTAATTCTAGCTGGCTTAAATCTCCAAATAAGTTTCCCGATCTGACTGTGTAGTTCTTGAAACATTGCAGCCCGGACAGTACAGGGGACATATTGGAAAACATACATAAACTTAGGCAGGATAACCATTTTAATTAAGTTAATATGTCCAGCCCAAGAGACCGGAATATCCTGCCAGACCTTCAGGCATTGTTTTGCATCTATGAATAATGGAGCTAGATTTGTCTTAAATAGTTCCTAATTATAAAAATCCCCAAATATTTAAACCCCTTCTGGACCACTCGCATATTTGGAAAGCACTCTGGCACTCTCATGGAACCGCTAAGGGGAAAAACCTCCAATTTATCATAATTTAGTTTGTAGCTGGACAAAGCCCCATAGCTTGCCACCAATGCAATAAAGGCTGGGCCAGATTTAGCAGTCTCCATCAGAAATAGTAATAAGTCATCAGCATAGAAGACCAGCTTATGGCTCTATCCACCCACAGAAAAACCTTGAATATCGGGATGAGATCTAATAGATTCAGCCAAAGGCTTGAAAGCTATATTAAATAACAAAGGAGAGCGTGGGCACCCTTGTCAAGTATCCTGCTGATTGGTGATGAAGGATGTTAAGTGCCCATTAATAACAAGACAAGCACACGGTCCCTTATACATAGCCTCTATCCAGACACAGACCAGAAACTTATCAGGGAATCCCAGAACCCACAGGGTTGCAAACATAAGAGGCCAGGAAAAGCTTCTCGGTGTCCAGAGAAATTAACAAGCCTGAAAGACCTTGGCGATGTGCCTTATGCACAATGTTAAACACCCACCTTGTGTTATGGGTTGACACTCTCCCTTTAATGAAACAGTCTGCTCAGACTGAATGAGCTGTGACATGACATCCGTAAACTGTAGTACTTTTGCTAAGAATTTCTCAGTGGCCTCAAACATTTTCCCTTGTTTTGAGGTCTTACTGCACCTTCTTGGCCTACAGATAGTGGATTGATTGCTTAGACACATCTTTACCGATTGATATGGTAATCCCAGTGGCCCCTGAAGCTAAAATTAAACAGGATGCAAACGGATCGCAGTGGGCGCTAACTTGCACGGCACCCTACAGGTTCAGTGCATAACCGGAAGCCTCCTGCAGTCTAATTTTTAATGTATTGTTATTCTCCAACTTTTTGTTCCCATTTTTGTCTAATCCATACTGAGATATAACAATTCAAAATACTGACTACAGAACTGACTAAGTAAAGAAACCTCAACATTGCCAGCCAAAAAAAGGAATGAAAAGGGTAAGAGTGGTAATGCAGAAATAAGATTAGTCCGACCCTTGGTCACAAATAGATAAGGAAACAAACCATTCTCTCTTTGGTGTAAAGAAAGTCGCCCTGCAGCCACCTGCTCTTGTCTAGTTTCTCCTGGTACTCAAGAAAAGAATGTGATTAAAAATTGGGGAAATGGAAGTTATTCACAGGACAAGTAACAAGTTTCTCCTAGTCCAGGGCCAATGTGGCTCAGACCTATTCAGATTTAGGAGTAATCTTAGGAAATATTTCTTTAGAAAGGGTAGTGGATGTATGGAACGGCCTCCCATTGGAGACGGTAGTAACAAAAGTAGCATCTGAATTAAATAAAAGCATAGGATAAACACAAGAGAGTTCACAGAGTAATGGGAATTCTAAAGTGTAAATATACAAAAGCTAAATTAGTTGGATGGATAGGCTGACTAGATATATTTATTTAGATAATATGCAATATGGTCTTTTTCTGCTGTCATGCTTCTATGAATTGTTTATTGGGGTTCTATAACATCAAGGAGTATGTCAGATGGTTTATCTTAGCATTTCCCCAGTGAGCCTTTGGACCTCATCAGATGTGGCACAGAAAAAAAAAAAAAAAGTCACCACTACCTGAAGCTCAGATCCCCCTTTGAAGAGGCCCCAAGGGAGAAGGCCTCGTCCTCCTCCAAGCCAGGGAGTTCCCCACAGATATCAATGTCTGGCACCGAGCCCCCGTGGATGCTCCGGTGAAGCCCAGCCTGCCTCCCCCTCCCGGGTTGGTGTTCACCACACCTGCATTTTGGGAAGAGTTGGACCACGTGGTTCAACAGGCAGTGCTAAATACCCTCCAGGGTCTCCAGCAGCCACAGACGCCTGCCCCCATACTGGCACTAGAACCGGCACCCTCCATATTGGCACCTCCTATAGAAAGGCTGGACGTGCTGCTCAGTGCCTTACCGACACAGCCCGTACTGACAGGCCCCCTGGTGCCCTGTCCGCCACCAGGCTCTCCCCCACTTACAATCCCGATTCTGGGCTCCTCGGAGGAAGAGGCAGCTCCATGCCCATCTCCATGGGTGGTGCCACCAGTGCCGGATCCTTTTCCCAAACCCTCGGGCCTCCCGGTGCCCTCGATGCTGGTGCAACCTCTGTCAGTTCCCCCTCACCGACCATCTGTGCCTGCACCCCGTGACTTGGGTTTTGGCCTTCTTCCTCGACCCAGACAGTTTGGTGGTGAGGAGGAGGCCCCTTACGACCTGTGGGGAGATGCCTCCTCCAAGCATTCCTTGGAGGCCTCCGAGGACCTTCTGTCAGAGCCTTCTCCACAAGACAAGAGACGGTGCTCACCTCCTGAGGACTTATCTTTCGCGAGCTTTGTGCAAGCGATGGCGGAAACCATTCCCTTCCAACTTTTAACGGAAGAGGATGCCCGCCACAAGATGGTGGAGGTCCTCCAATTTGTGGATGTCCCTAAGGAGGTGGTGGCCATCCCGGAACATGTGGTTCTCCTAGACCTCCTCTACCAACTCTGGTAGCATCCGGGTTCCATGGCTCCGGTCAATAGAAAGACGGATGCCATCTATTTAGTGCAACAGGCTCTGGGCTTCCAGAAGAGCCAGTTGCCTCATCAGTCAGTGGTAGTAAAATCAGCCCAGAAAAAGGGCAAGAGGGCCTGCATTCCCTCCTCCGCCCCTCTGGGGAAGAACCACAGAGCCTTAGACCCTCTGGGTCGGAAAATTTTCCAGGGGGCCATGTTCATCACCAGAATAGCGGCATACCAGTTGTACATGAATCACTACAACCGAAACCTCTGGAAACAGGTCCAGGAGTTCACTGTGGGTCTCCCGTAACAATTCCAGGAGGGCCTGGAATCCATTGTCCAAAAGGGATTCGAGGCTGATAAGCATGAAGTGAGGGTAGCCTATGTCGTCTTGGAGAAGGCGGCAAGGGTCTCAAGTGGCGGGCATTAGTGCCCAACAATGGGCCTGGCTGAAAGCCTCTGACCTCCGCCCGGAGGTCCAAGACAAACTGGCCGACCTCTCCTGAATAGGAGAGAACCTGTTTGGGGACAAAATCTGGAGCGCAGTGGCCCAGTTCAAAGATCACCATGAGACCCTGCTGCTGATGTCACCCACCTGTGAGGACTAACGTCCTGCTGTCCTTGGAGAACACCTGTTACAGGTAAGCAACTCTACTATCTGGGCTTGATGGACCTTTGGTCTGACTCAGCATGGCAAATCTTATGTTCATGATTGTTTACACCAGGCATCCTAACTAGGTCATTTATCAGTTCGCAATAGGACCTTAAAGCATGATAATGGCCTAACACACTCATTAAAGCCCTAAGACATGCAATAAATACTGCAACGCAATTGCATATGCAAATATACACTTGAGTATGCAAGTGGGAGAGGAGTTGGAGGGGAGTGGGAGGAGTAAATGCAAAAGAGGGTCTTCTACTGCTTCCCATATCCAGTTAACACACAATATTGCATGAATTAATAACTATACCTATTTTTGTTTGGGTGGTATAGGGGAAAAAGTTTTTATCACATGCGGTCAGCCATTTCCTTGGTTCGCGGCTATTACCACACACGATAATTTTGGGCTTTATTTCAAACACACCTTCCAGGCCCTCCTGGGCCAATAAAAACAGCTGTTCGCACCTGGCCTGCCTTCCTACATCCATTGTTTGTGACAAGTGTATTGGATGCTTGAGGGGGGATCGCCACAGACATCAACAAGAAGAGGAAGAAGAAAACCAACCACAATACGCTGAACATGAAAGGGAATATCCAGCCACTCCTCAGAAAATCCCAGCACCTGAACATGAGCCAGTGGCCCCACAGTGAGAGCACTGGGGCCCATGACAGGATTTGCCACGCAGGCATTCATGGCACAGGAGATACAGGGAACACATCTTCTCTCCACGAATCTCTTTGCTAGGCATGCCAGATGATTATATGGTAAGCAGGTATATTCTCACCTCTCAAGCTATAATGGAATTATATGATGAAATCAGAGGGGTTCTGGATCCGGTCACGGAAAGGTCTCATGCTATACCTGGCCTCACCAAACTATTAGCCACCCTGCATTTCCTGGCATCTGGCTCCTTCCAAACATCAGTAGGAATAGTTGGGGGTATGTCCCAAAGCACTTTTTCCCACTGTCTGGGCCAAGTCATAACAGCTGTATCCAACCGCCTTAATCACTATATAGCATTCCCTCAGGACAGGCAGCACTTGATGGATATCAAGAGAGCCTTTTATGCCACTGAACATTTTCCAAATGTTGTGGGAGCTATTGACTGCACTCACATAGCCATCATCCCACCATATAACAAGGAGGTCTACCGCAACAGAAAGCTCTTCTCCATCAGTGTGCAAGTGGTCTGGGACGCATGACTGCACATCCGACGTCATGGCCAGGTACCCGGGGTTTGCACCCAATTCGTTTATACTTAGGAATTTGGGCCTCTCAAGATTTTGAGGACAGCCTCTATGACGACGGTTGACTTGTAGGTAAGAAACATGCTTCTTTTGCTAATGACTCTCTGGCTCTGTTTGCATCAACCCACTGGGACAAGGGGGTGGGGGCGCTGTGGGGGAGGTAACAGCCTTGATTACCTGCCACATGGCTTGAACTGTTAGGTGTAGATACCAGAGTGTGCCTCTCTCTCTACATGCTGGAGAGGCCTGCTAATGTTGTGTGGTCACACAATATACTTGCCCCCAAGCTTTGTGAGTGGGCAGACGCTACACTTTCACACACTTCTCTTAAAACATTTTTCCTTTCCAAGCCTCGCAGTAAAAACGTTGTTCTTTACTCACATTCTTTTAGTATCCACACTGCTGGTCCTCCCAGATCCTGAGTGGCCAGTTAGTCATCAGTCAGTGAGTAGCTCAAATGCACTTTGTCTTCACCATGACACAGGTAAAACAAAAGCAGCGTCATGCACATTATCTGAACTAGCATATGAAGTGTGCAACATCAGAACAATGTGTATCTGGAGAGGACACACAATGAACAGGCAGGACTTGCACTATCTTCCCAAGGGCCTGAAGCTGTTCTGCTAGGACATGTGTGGCAGCTATACAGCTCCATGGTTTGATGACTGCTACAAACTGGTACCTTTGCTTCTTTATGAGTGAAAGGCACACAGTTGGTCGGAACCCCACATGCAATTAGCCATTCAGGAACAGATGACACAATGTGCAAGTCCTTATATTGGTCAGATACTGTCAAATACAGTGGCATGGCCTTAAGCTAGGTAAGCAGCTAACAGAGGTAACGGTACACTGTCTTATAACATGCTGTTGCTTACCATTCATATGTCCAACTAACAGTATGGTGAGTGATACAGCGATTCTGTGTTTGCAGCAGGAGATTCTGGAAATGGTTGCCAGACCTGGCTTATCACTCCTGTTGCTATTCCTAACAGGATGGCTGAGATGAGGTATAATGAGGCCTTATGTTCAACTCGCTGTGTCATAGAACGCACCTTTGGGGAGTTCTCAAAAGTACATTTTGCTGTTTGGACAAAATGGGTGGAGCTTTAATGTATGCACCACTCAGCATAACGGATATAGTGCTGCTATATGGTGTATTCCATAATCTCAACCTACGTCATGGTCTACCAATAGACATACTTCAGGACCTACCCCAGGGTCCACCATGTCCACCCATAGAGGCACAGGACAACACACTGAGTGGCAGCCAGCTGCAGTAAAGCCTGATACAACACCACTTTGCCTGTTAGCTATCAACTACCTCTTCCCCTTCCATGTAAGAGATCCAGGCAGAGTGTTTGCATCAGCTGTCCTCTTGCCATTCTCTTTTATTCAAGATTCCTCTGGCTGGTGAAGAAACCACGTTGATCTAGTTACGTTTCATCTTGACAATATTGCAATTCACTGTACTATGAAAAAGTGTACAGCCAGTAAAGGGGACTACTAATACATGTGTCTAGGCCAAGCTTTTCAGAATGATTGTGCCTGTCAAAGAGCCAAGTTTCTACATAGTGTTGCTGTAGGCATGCCAATGCAGTATACATAGCTTGCCCTAGCTTGCTGCGTTAGGCTGGTTGGGCCTAGGCTTTGGACACAGTCCTACACCTCACATGTTGTAGACATAGTGGCATAGCTATCAGTACCGGTGCAAGGATATACAGATGCCCTAGGCAGTGACATCAACCTACCACATGGTCTCTCACTCCGGTGAGAGATTGTGCAGACACCACGCAATGCCCTCACATCCACTGCAGCACTCGTGGTGCCCTGCCTGCTTCCAGCACCCTAGGTGGCCACCTAGTTTGCCGAATGCCTTCTGCAAGACCCGATAGCTGTGCTGGGACTCCAGCTGGCTTTGGAACATGGAGACCACCATCTCTAGATATCATGTGAAGCCAGGCTAGCTGAGAAACTTTAAGGCACAATGTCAATCTACAGTTTGAGTATATAATATATCATTCTCAGAGTACACATTTAACGGGCTCCTTCTATGACGAACATCCATGTCCTTCTGACGATATGCACCTGTACATGGGATGCCTAGTGTCACAAGGGCCTGTAAAGTCACTGATGCCAGCACTGCATCAGTTGAGGCAGAGCCACTGCATACCTCAGAGTGCTCATCTAGCAGGCGTGCAGAAACAGGCTTTCCTAGAGAGCACATCAAAGATAGTGTCATTCCCACAATGCTTGCAAGTCAGCATACCTGTGAGGGTTTGGGTGCAACCATATGCACATGCACCAGCCTCCAGCTACCTCGGCTAAATGTAACCTATCATGACCACACAGTGAGGGTCTTGGCAGGTGGGATGTCACATTGGTAATGTTGTCTTCTCAGGGAACCTAGTCAAGGATGCTGTTCAGACTGTGTGAAGGCCGGACATGCTTTTACCTGTATTATAAAGTCATGTCCCCATTATCAAGGTCACAGTATGGTTTGGAAAGATTGTAATATTAATCACCCAAATGTCTCCTAACCAAAGCTTCCCCTAACTGAACCCATCGCAAAAGTGTGTTTGAAGCGATTTGTCTAGCATGAGAGGGCTCCGGTAGGCTTTGCCCAATAAGGAAATGTGATGGTGGTGGTTGGCCCTTGGTCTGTACAGCTGAGGGGTAGTCATCTTGTGCTGCTATATAATTATACCTGTAATTAATGATGACTTGTGTTAGTAGCGATAGCAACTGTTACACTCCGAATGCTTTCTGTTGGCTGTTTGGTATTGCTTTTAAGAATCTGGAAGGAAAATAGGCAAAGAACTCTTATTTGATTCTTTTATTACACTATTTGTTGTAATTTCCTTATGAATAATATTAGCATAGAGTATTTTACTCTATTTTGTTTTATTTAGGATATATTTATTCATTCTGTTATTCTTTTAAAACATGTAAATCGCTATGACAGCTTGACTGAATAGCGGTATAGAAATCTTAACAAATAAATAATAAATAAATACATAGTTGTATGATTCCTGAGGTGAGCCGCATACAGAAACCCGAGACAAAGCATGTACCATCTAAGCCTCGGACAGATGTGTGTTCGGTGTGAAGCTGTAGATTAGGGCAGTGGTTCTCAACCTTTTTTGGCCGGGACACACCTAACAGATGGTTCTCACATGCGTGACACTGAACATGTGACCATCACGAGGCTAAATGTAAACATGCACTCTGCATCCACAGGAATCCCCTCAAACTCCAGCAATGAGTGCAGAGCAGATCTAGGGCATTACCCTGTACAACTCACCATACAGAAAAAGATATTCTAGTTCTGATGACATCTCAGTAAAAGCAAAACAAACTCCCTTTACTACCAGACACAACAGCTTTCCTTATGAAAAGATAGTAATTTACCACTAATGCATATTCTCTTGAGAAAACACAACAAATAAGATTGATACAAATGTCTACATGCTAGTAAAATACCTCACCTCGGTCACACACCCAGAACTGACCTTCACCAAGTACAGAAAAACCACAAATTATAAATATGGAGACAGAAACTGGAATGGAAAACCAAAAAAGCCACTCTGCATGCAGTGAGAACCTGGAGAAATGGAAAGTGAAATATAGCACCTAACAGAGTCTCAGGATTTGCAATAATGCACACAAACTAACCCGCACAAAGTTACACCTGTATTATGGAACACACTCAAACAGTAACAACCCTATCTAAGAAATACAACTATTAAACCAGGCCCTAAACACTAATACATTTCCTATTGGGAAAACAGAATAAGCCAAGCTGCTATAGAGCCCCACACAGAAATAATTGTAAAGCTATACTAAAAATGTTACAAAACAGCTGCTGAACAGAATAATATCCAACAATTAAAAACTCATAAAAATTATTAAAACATGTCCAAATATCAATAAATACTTCAAAACAGCAGACATCGCATAATACCCAATAATTAAAATGGCAATCAAGAAAAATAAATTTAAAAAGCCTTTACTTACCCTCTCCAGCAACTCTCCTACTCCTTTCCCTTCCAGGCCAATAGCACTCACCAGAAGCAACAAAGGCTGCTGAAGCTCTGTCCTCACTGTCCTCTTCCTTAGCGCCCACAAGTCACTCACACACACACACACACACACACACACCCTATTAGACCCCACAACCAGTCTCGGTCTCTTTCACACCAGTCATCTTCCTGCCTAGTATCTCTCTCACATACGCACACTAATCATCTTTCTGACGAGTCTCTTTCTCTCACACAGAAACAAATCACCTCCCTGACCAGTCTCTTTCTCAATCACACTCATGCTCTCTTATATACAAGCTCTCAATCACACAAAGGCTCTCACATCCATTCACACCAGCTCTTACCCAGGCACCGAGTCACACCCACAAGCTCTCACCTAGGCACCCATTCACACACAGACACACAAGCTCTCACCAAAAACATCTTCCTTCACTGCAGGGATGGGCTCCAGTTCCACCGCATCTTTACTCCGGCGGGCCTTCTTTTTTCGCTGCCACAGGGATGGGCTCCCGTGGTGGCCTCCCTTCGTCAGGGTTCGACACTGCCATTCCTCCCACCCCTGGGCTATACGATGCCTGCCTCACCAGCCAATCAAAGGCTTCCTCCCATCTTCCTTATCCTACTGGCTGGTAGAAGGGAGGAGGCTTCCCATTGGGCAGTGAGGGTAGGAAGCAAGGAGGCTTCCAATTGGTCTGCGGGGGCTGGAAAAAGGGAGAAGGAAAGTACAACGGGGCAGTGGGACACCGGGAGATGCAGCATACCTGCCAGTGTTTGGCGACACACTGGTTGAGAAGCGCTGGATTAGGGTATATGCTGAGAAATGACTCCAACTACATTATTAGCTGTTAGGGACCAGGCCGCCACTGATATCAGAGATGCTTGATACAAAGTGTCCAGGAACCTACACATTGCCCATGTATAGGGGCATGAAGTTGTGCTGGTAGTCCAGTCACCACAGATGTGTGTGTGTGGGGGGGGGGGGAAGTGACATGCGGTATTAGCCTCTGTCAGTATCTATTAGGGATGTGAATCGTGTCCTCGATCGTCTTAACGATCGATTTCGGCTGGGAGGGGGAGGGAATCGTATTGTTGCCGTTTGGGGGGGTAAAATATCGTGAAAAATCGTTAAAAAATCGAAAAATCGAAAAACCGGCACATTAAAACCCCCTAAAACCCACCCCCGACCCTTTAAATTAAATCCCCCACCCCCAAATAACTTAAATAACCTGCGGGTCCAGCGGCGGTCCGGAACGGCAGCGGTCCGGAACGGGCTCCTGCTCCTGCATCTTGTCGTCTTCGGCCGGCGCCATTTTCCAAAATGGCGCCGAAAAATGGCGGCGGCCATAGACGAAAAAGATTGGACGGCAGGAGGTCCTTCCGGACCCCCGCTGGACTTTTGGCAAGTCTCGTGGGGGTCAGGAGGCCCCCCACAAGCTGGCCAAAAGTTCCTGGAGGTCCAGCGGGGGTCAGGGAGCGATTTCCCGCCGCGAATCGTTTTCGTACGGAAAATGGCGCCGGCAGGAGATCGACTGCAGGAGGTCGTTCAGCAAGGGCGGCGCCTCGCTGACCGACCTCCTGCAGTCGATCTCCTGCCGGCGCCATTTTCCGTACGAAAACGATTCGCGGCGGGAAATCGCTCCCTGACCCCCGCTGGACCTCCAGGAACTTTTGGCCAGCTTGTGGGGGGCCTCCTGACCCCCACGAGACTTGCCAAAAGTCCAGCGGGGGTCCGGAAGGACCTCCTGCCGTCCAATCTTTTTCGTCTATGGCCGCCGCCATTTTTCGGCGCCATTTTGGAAAATGGCGCCGGCCGAAGACGACAAGATGCAGGAGCAGGAGCCCGTTCCGGACCGCTGCCGTTCCGGACCGCCGCTGGACCCGCAGGTTATTTAAGTTATTTGGGGGGGTTCGGGAGGGTGGGGGATTTAATTTAAAGGGTCGGGGGTGGGTTTTAGGGGGTTTTAGTGTGCCGGCTCACGATTCTAACGATTTATAACGATAAATCGTTAGAATCTGTATTGTATTGTGTTCCATAACGGTTTAAGACGATATTAAAATTATCGGACGATAATTTTAATCGTCCTAAAACGATTCACATCCCTAGTATCTATGGGTGCGGAGTGATGTAGGCCTAGCAATTCCTTCCCTTACCTCAGAAATGCATACCCCCACAGCAAGCAATGTGTGGGGGCATTAATTTTTGACACACTTTCCTTACCCAGCAGTGATCCAGTGCTTACACTCATGACAAGGGTGTCCTCATAGATCAGATAGTATGGGCTGTTGTCAGAATGGCCTCATGTGTTGTACTCTGACCTCCCTCTCAGCCTATCACTGGTAAGAATGTGTTGAGAGGAGGAGGGGTTGGGGAGAGGAGTGACAATTGGCTGCGTCACAACTCCAGTGTGCATTGTGACAGTCAAGACTTCATATCTGCCTGTACTGCACACCTCCCCCTTCCCCTGGCAGATCTTCCACCTAGTACCGGGAGTGGTGGTAATAATCCGGTAAAATGGGGGTGTACAAGGTTCTCAAGACATTCTGTTAATAGGGAGGCCGATCCTGTTTGGCAGGGGTGTGGTTGTTAAAAGGTGACTCCAGAATTTGGGGATGCAGGGATGGCTGGAACGCAGAGTCGCAGTGGCCCCAGTATGCTAGCAATATTAGGCTTATCTGGAGAACTGGGTTGCTGGAGCGGCACAGTGGCAATATGTTGTTAAGACCTGTGTGTGTGTGTGTGTGTGGGGGGGGGGGTGATTGCAGGTACACGAGGCCTGCTATGACTCCGATTTTAGGGTACCTTTTTTAAGACAGTGGCCTCTTTAGCCTCCTTGCTGTAGATCATAACAAGTACAGTTGACCTAGAGGATGGCACAGTAGGCCACAGCATTTGACACATACTCACCCTCTGTATACACTGGCAGGGTATGCCTACCTGGAATCAATCATATGTAGCTACATTTTTTTTTTTACTCTACAGACATAGACATGATGGCATCAATCGGCTTTGTAATATAGGGGCCAGATTTGCCTTTAAACCTCTGGCATTTAACTTTGCAAATAAGCCACCCTGCCATTATGCACTGCTGTTTTGTTGCAGGCTGTTGAAACATGGTGCCATCTGCCATGTGACAAATGAGGAGGAGTGAAGAATTTGTGTTGTGTACAGAATGGCCACAGGGCAAGAGCAGATGGTCTAGAGTGGTATAGATGCTGTTTGAGACCAGACTGGCACAGACTGACTGCCCTGTCTTGTGGAGCAGTCTAATCCCTGTTATCTCATCTTAAACTAACAGGTTTTAGATCCACGGACGAGACCAGTACAGCGGGGGCAGCCGGTCTGTGCCAGTCTGCTTAGTCCAAAACAGCAGCAGCTGCAGCCCTCTAGCCCATCTGCTCTTCACCTGTGCCCATTCTGTAAACACCTCCTCACTCCTACACAGAAAAAAGCAAAACAGACAAACCTGACAAACAAAAAAAACTTTCACATACAGAGAGACAAAAGACAAAGGTCAAGGTAAACACAAGGAAAAACAGTCAAGAACAGGACAACGCACTCAGAAAATCACTATAAGATATTGCGCAATTTACATAGATGGAGCTACTAGCACGCAACCTCGGCTAATGACGCGGAACGTGCTGACGTAGCACACCACACGATAACATTGCTCGCGACGCAAAAAATAGCTACGTGTTGTGGGAGCTGGGAAATTTCTCTAACCACGCTCCCCCCCTTTTTTTTTTTTTTTTTTTTTAAATCACAGGCACCTTTTCTGCTATATTTATAGCATTTTGATAAACCTAGGGGTAAGAGACCAACACTTCATTTGCCAAATATTTACAATACAGCAAATCAATTTCCATCAATAAACACTTACACCAGTAGTGTGTTTGAGACTTTATTAGTGCTATTTCTTACTAAGTTAAAAAAGAAAAGTTGTGATGAGCCTTTCTTCAAAATATTTATAAAAAAGCAATTGATATTTTGCAAAAACTGATATTTAGAGCATACTAAAATCTGACTTTATATAAACTATGAACAAAAGATAGCTGTACATAAATAAGATGTCTTAAGCTATTTACACACTTATACAGCTACTAGTCAAAATGGTACTAAAGGAAAAATATAGCAACTGCTATAAAAGTGAGATTACAGATTTTGCATATCACTATTATTTTTACTAGTGCAGTGTCTACACTAGCTTAGCATTATATATATATATATATGTATATATATTTTATTTTTGCATAGAATCACTTTAAAAAAAAAAACAAAAAACAAAAACATGATACAATTCTGCATTTCACATCACAATAAGAGCTATCAAGTTAACAATGCAAACACACTAATTCTGAGAAAGCCAGTCCTGCTGTTCCCCCAACCCTTTCTTGCATGCCATCACCCAGCCCATACACACACTAAAAAAAAAAATCCATCTTTAGTCTCTCTTAATCCCTGGTTTCTTGCTCTTGGGCACAAGGAACACATTACCATCCCGGGTCTGCTGCAAGGAGTACTCGCTGGGAGAGTAAGCTTTCCCCTCTTCATCATGCAGCTTGCTGAAGACCTCCAGGTACAGTGTGCTGAGCTGCTTTTTCAGTGCCCGAAGGCTTTTGTCATACTCTCCTTTCTCAAACAGTAATTTTTCCCTCTCATCTTTCAGATGATCTAGGTCATGCTCCAGCTCCACGATGTTTTCCATTTTCCGTTTGCGGCAGTTCTGAGCAGCGACTTTATTCTTTCCTCGCCTTCGTATGTCACGAATTAGTGCAAGCTGCATTTCGTTGAACTGGTGCTTTGACATCATTTCATTGAAGTCATCCACAGGAAGGTTGATGATTTCATCTACAGAGAAAGGGATCTGCAGAGCTTTGGCTCTTTGCTCGTCTCTTGTGAGACGCGCTTCAAGCCGGCTTGACATTTTATCCTTTGCAAATAGAGCTTTGCTGTGGCCTGGACTGGCTGGTTGCTCCTTTTTCGGTGTGGCAGTGGGCTGCAGATCAAAAGCCTGGCATGTCTGTGGAAGAGATGGTGAGAGATGATGGGTTGCATCTTCATGGAGTTGCATGGAATACATTTCAACATGGTGTGACTGCACACTCCCAGGGGTGCTGTCCAGGTCTTCCATTTCAGAATCACTGGAGCCAAAAGCAGCATCATTGAGAATGGAAGAACCGGTGGAATGTCCTGGAGATGTGGCACCAGGACTTGAATTCACTGAAATGCCCGAATCTGAATCACTGAATTCTGGTGCAGGTCCTGGATCATCGCCAGTAAAAGCTTTACACATCGACAAGTCTGAAATATCAAGAGGATCATCTAAAAGCTTGGAGGGCAACTGGTTGGCTGTGTCTGATGAGGTCATGCTGCTGTTCACCTTTGCATCTATCAGGGTAGGATATAAACCTTCACAAAAAGAATTGGCGCTGAAAGATGCTCTTTTATTTAAGGCGTTTACACTCATCTGGTCAAGGTCTTCTGAATGCATGGTGGTGCTGAAGGAATTCTCAAAAGCACCAGTGTACATGGATGGTGAGTTGACAATTTGTTTCTCCGCTGTGGAGAGTGGATTATAGAAGCTGTAGTTACTTTCAGGTCGTATTGGAATGGTTTCTGGAGTCTCAAAGACTGTCATTTGTTCCAAGCTATCATTCTCAATGTTGAGACACTAAATGAAAACATAAGTTGAAACAAATAGGTTCAAAGTATGTTTAAAGAAAATAAAAAAAAACTATGCACAAATTGTGATTTATCTATGAACTTAAAAAAAAAAAATACTTACACATGCTAAACGGTCACCATTTCAAACATATTAGCAATTACTATTATACAATCACAATAAAGGTATCAGATATGTTATTTTGCCAGTGAGATCCTTTTACTTTAATAAAGTCCAATGAATATCACAATATTGAAAATGACTGTCAAGGAAATACACACTATTATTCCATTTTTATCACTGAAGACCTTTCACCAAAATCATTAACTGATCAAAACTGGAACACAAGTAGATCAGTAAGTAATATATATTTTTTTTATTTCTGCAGCAAGCAAAAGACACTGCTGTTAGAAATGTGCCCAAAGCAGCACAGCCTAAGGCTTTAATATTCTGCATATTAAAGAGGTTTGCAATACAGCATGTCCAAACACGTTTTGTAATACACAATATATTATATTGAACACAACTTGCATTTATACAAACTGCTGTGATTGCTTTTCCTAAAATAGCCCTGCTTTATTGAAAAAGCAAAATTGCTTACCTTGTAATAGGTGTTATCCCAGGACAGCAGGATATAGTCCTCACATATGGGTGACATTACTGACTGAGCCCTATCACGGAAAACTTTCTGTCAAAGTTTCTAGAAACTTTTGACTGGCACACAGAGCCCACTGAGCATGCCCAGCATGCCATGATATTCTCAGCCACAGGCGTCTCCCTTCAGTCTCGTATGTAGCAATAAGCTTTAGCAAAAATAAAATAATAAACGTATCGGATCCAACTCCGCGGGGTGGCGGGTGGGTTTCATAAGGAGTACATCCTGCTGTCCTGGGATAACACCTATTAAAAGGTAAGCAATTTTGCTTTATCCCAGGACAAGCAGGATGCTAGTCCTCACATATGGGTGATTAGCAAGCTATAGGCTGAGTCATTTTGTAGTGAAGCAACATTGCAGTATTGTTGGTAAAAATGAGGCAGCCAAAAATCACAGCAGGTTGGATGTAGAAGGAGTTGGGATTATACTGGAAACAGGTTCTTTAAGACAGATTGTCCGTTGGCTGAATCTTGTCATCCTTCTTTGTCCAAACAGTAATGAGCTGCAAAGGTGTGAAGAGAACTCCATGTTGCTGCTTTACATATGTCTAGAACTGGCACTGAACGATAGTGAGCTACTGAGGTTGACATCGCTCTTACTGAATGCGCCTTTACTCGCCCTTGGAGAGAAGGCCTGCATTTTCATAACAGAATTCTATGCAATCTGCTAGCCAGTTGGAGAGAGTATGTTTGCCCACTGGATTACCTGGTTTGTTTGGATCAAAAGAAATAAAACAAAAAAAAAAAAAAAAAAGAGTTGAGTGGATTTCCTGTGGACTGCAGTGCGGTCTAAGTAGTATGCTAGTGCATGCTTACAGTCCAAGGTATGTAAAGTCCTTTCACCTTGGTGAGAGTGAGGCCTTGGGAAGAACGTGGGCAAAACTATGGATTAGTTCAAGTGGAATTCCGTAACTACCTTGGGGAGGAATTTTGGATGTGTACGTAGAACCACCCTGTCACGTAGGAATTTTGTGTAGGGTGAGTACGTAACAAGTGCTTGTAACTCACTAACCCTTCTAGCTGATGTAATGGCTATGAGAAAGATAGTCTTCCATGTGAGAAATTTAACATCACAGGAATTCATGGGTTCAAAAGGAGAACGCATGAGCCTTGTTAACACCAGATTAAGATCCCATTCTGTGACTGGTGGCCGTATTGGTGGTTTAAGGTGAGTTAAACCGCTCATGAATCTACTGACAAGAAGTTGTATGGATATTGGTGCATCTCCCATTTTGTTATGGTAAGCCAAGATTGCACTTAAGTGTACTCCTACAGATGAGGTCTGGAGACCAGAGTCTGAAAGATGACATAAGTATTCTAGCAAAGAAGATGCAGGGCAGGAGAAAGGGTCAATGTCCTTTTGTGCGCACCACAAAGTAAATCTTTTCCATTTCGAAGAATAGTTCTTCCTTGTGGAAGGTTTACGTGAAGCTATAAGCACTTGAGAAGCATTAGTTGAAAGACTGAATTGTTGTAAGATCAAGCTTTCAACATCCATGCTGTCAGAGATAGGGATTGAAGGTTTGGATGGAGCAACAGGCCCTGATCTTGAGTTATGAGAGTGGGCGCTACACCCAGGCGAACTGGCTCTGTGATCGAGAGGTCGAGAAGTATGGGAAACCACATTTGTCGAGGCCAATGTGGGGCTATGAGTATCATGGACCCCTTGTCCTGTTGTAGCTTCACTAGAGTTTTGGTTATTAGCTGTATCGGAGGATACGCGTATAGAAGTCCTGAGTTCCAAGGGAGAGCAAAGGCGTCCTTGGCTGGCTGGTGTTTCTGTTTGCGCAGAGAGCAGAAGTTGTCCACTTTGTGATTCAGATGTGATGCAAAGAAGTCTATTGTTGGTTGTCCCCAACGTTGAAAAATCCTGGTCGCTACTAAGGGATCCAGTGACCACTCGTGAGGTTGGAACTGACGACTCAGGTGATCTGCAACTATGTTGTGGATGCCCGCCAGATAAGTGGCCCGGAGAAATATGGAATGTGTCAGGGCCCAGTCCCAAATCTGTGCTGCTTCTTGACAAAGGAGATACGAGCCCGTACCTCCTTGTTTGTTCAGGTACCACTTGGCTACCTTATTGTCTGTTTGAATCAGAACAGTTTTGTGTGAAAGGCAGTCCTTGAACGCATGCAGAGCATAACGTATAGCTCGAAGTTCCAGGAAATTGATTTGAAATGTTGCTTCGAGTTTGTCCAAGTACCCTGGGTTTGGAGATTGTCTATGTGACCTCCCCAACCTAAGGTGGATGCATCTGTAGTTAACGTTATCTGTGGGACTGGTTATTGGAAGGGTAGGCCCTTGCGCAAGTTGTCCCTGTTTGCCCACCAAAGAAGAGATGAACGTAGTTGGTGTGTTACCTGAATTGGAGACGACAGTGGTTGAATGGCTGGTATACATTGTGACCTTAATGTCCATTGGGTCATTCTCATGGCTAGTCTTGCCATAGGAGTGACTTGAACCGTGGAGGCCATGTGGCCTAGTAAAGTGAGAAACTGATGAGCTGTGGCTTGTTTCTGCAAGTGTAGCGATTTTGCCAATAGGGAGAGAGTGTTTCTGCCCGATCTTTGGGTAGGAAAGCTCTTGAAAGTATAGTGTTCAAGTCTGCTCCGATGAATTGAAGTACGTGAGACGGGATGAGATGGGACTTTTGGTAATTGATGAGAAAACCCATCGAGTGTAGCAGAGTAATCGTTCGACTGAGAGAAGCCAGAGCTCCTTGTTGAGATTGACTTCCGATGAGCCAGTCGTCTAGGTAGGGGAAAATGTGTACACTTTCCTTGTGTAAGTGTGCTGCTACCACTGCCAGGCATTTCGTGAACACTCTGGGAGCTGAGGCAAGTCCGAATGGCAGTACTCTGTACTGGAAATGTTGTTTACTCACCAGGAAACGCAGATACTTGCGATGAGGAGGGAATATTGGAATGTGAGCGTAAGCGTCTTGTAGATCCAGAGAACAAAGCCAATCTCCCGTTTGAAGAAGGGGGAAGCATGGTGCCTAGAGAAACCATCCTGAACTTTTCTTTCCTTAGAAATTTGTTGAGATTTCTGAGGTCTAGGATGGGACGTAGGCCTCCAGTTTTCTTTGGAATGAGGAAACAGAGGGAGTAGAATCCTCTGCCCCGAGTCCGGGGCACCGGTTCTATTGCTCTGGCTCTCAGAAGGGTGGATAATTCTGCTTGCAGATGAATTCTGGGATTTTCATTTTGCGAAAGAGGTTTTGGAGGAGAGAGTCTCTTGGAATTGAGTTGGTAACCTCGTGATATTATTGAGAGTACCCATTGGTCTGTTATCTGTAACCAATGGTTGTAGAAGGAGGAAACTCAACCTCCTTCTGGCAAGCTCGGTTTGGGATTGAGGAGATGGCATTTGTTCTCTGGTGGTGGTTTCAAAAACCTGTAGCAGGTCTCCTCTGCGGTGGCGGCCTAGCAGTTCTAGGCTGTCTGGGCTGAGATCTTTGCTGTGGATGAGAAGATCTACCCCTGGATGGTGGTGGATAATACAGTCTCTGCCTATAGAAAGGTTTCCTGGTTTCCTTTCTTGGTGGACGGCGAGACATTGATGAGGAAGTGTCTTGTGGGACTGACGATAGTTGGCATAATGTCTCTGTGTGTTCTTTTAATTGGGCCACTGCGTCCTGGACCTTTGACCCAGATAGATTGTCACCTATGCAGGGTAAATCCACCAGCTTATCCTGTACCTCAGACTTGAGGTCAGAGGCTTTTAGCCATGCCCATCGGCGTGCACTGATTCCTGAGGCTGCTACTCTCGAAGCTGTTTCGAAGTTGTCGTAGGCATCCCGGACTTCATGCTTTCCAGCTTCAAGTCTCTTATGTATGATAGCCTGAGCCGCATCCTGGTACTGTTGAGGTAGGGAGTCAGTGAGTTCCTGCATCTGCTTCCATAGATTCCTCTGGTATTGCGTCTTATATAGTTGGTAAGACGCTATCCTGGAGTTAAGCATGGCTCCTTGGAATACCTTTCTCCCTAGAGAGTCCAGGAATCGATGTTTCTTTCCTGGTGGAGTAGAGGAATAAGGTCGTACTCTTTTGGATTTCTTTTGAGCCGACTCAACTACTACAGATTGATGCGGTAACTGACTTTTGGTAACCAAGAAGATGTTGGACAAGATATGTAGTATCCACTCTTTTATTAATTGGTGGAACGGAACATGGATGTTCCCAGAGCCTGTGTTGTAATTCCAAAAGTACTTCGTGGCTAGGAATTGCCAGGACCTCTTTGGGTGGATCTACAAATTGTAAGACTTCTAAAGTCTGTTGTCGTGTATCCTGCTCAGACACTAAGTTGAAAGGAACAGTGTCTGCCATATCTTTTATGAAATTAGTGAAGGACAAGTATTCTGGTGGAGACTTTTTCCTTCCTTCAGAAGGAGATGGCTCAGACATGAAGCTTTCAGATGAGGAATCAGTATTCTCCTCCCATGAGTTGTATGGCACTTGTTTTGAAGGAGAAGTTGGAGAAGACCTCGGTGGAAGTGATGGAGCCAGTGGTCTGAAGGTCCCGGTTGAGGATTATCAAAGGGGTTTTGTCCAGGAACCTCCTTCTATTCCACTAGGATTAGTAGGGATATGTTGCGGTGGGATGGCACCGACGAGGGCGTCGAGTCTGTCCATCAACATTTAAAAAATGGAGAATTCCGGTTGCTCTGGAGCCCCAGGCATGGGTACTGGCATCAGTGTTCGCCCTGTTTTCGGAGATGGCCTCGGCACAGGTATCAGTGTCGGCAAAGGCACCGGCATAGACAATGGTGTCTGCTTCGGTGAGGGTATCTGCATCGATGCTCCTGGAGTGCTTCTCGCACCGCCTGGTGGATGAAACCGCTCAGTTCCTCCGTAATAGCTGATGCAAGGCAGAGCAGCTATACATGGTGGAGGTGGGGGCGTCATCGGTCCCTACCAGAGGGCCCTGTGGAGGTTCAATATCTGGCACTTCAATAGAAGGTAAAGACCTCGGTGTCGAAGGCCTCGGTATTTCTTGTAAGCGAGGCCGCTTAGCTGTCGACTTCTCCAGGGATAATAGAAACTCCGGAATCGACGGATGTCGATGTTTAGACCGGTGCTCAGAGGTTTTTTTCTAGGCCCGATGCAGACTTGATCGATGCCGCGGATGGGGTTGGTGATTAACAATCCCCCGAACCCTCCAGATGACTTTTTTTTTTTTTTTTTTTAAGGATTATCCTTTTCGAAGCTCCGGCCGGAGACGACTGAGTGGACGGTAATAGTTGAAGGTGGAACAAGTGTTCCATTTTTTCTTGTCGTGCTTTGCGACCTTTAGCGGTCATTTCTGCACATTTTGGGCAGGATGAGACATCATGAGACTGGCCCAAACAAAGTACACACTCGAGGTGTGGATCCGTAACAGACATGGTCCGATTGCCACAGGATTTAAAAAATGTTCCAAATGTAATGATAATCCTAGACAGCCGTCGATGGATATCTGACAAAAAGTTTTAAACTCAAAGGAGTCGGAAAAGAATTATTGTACTCACCGGCCGGTGGTAATGTGAGAGAGACCCCGATGTGGGAGAGAGAAAAAAAAATGAATTTTTTAAGCTGACTTTTAATCAGAGATTGTGTGAAGAAGTTCACACAGGGCTCCTACTCCGCGATGCCAAAAGCAGCACAGAAAAACGAAGACTGAAGGGAGACCCCTGTGGCTGAGAATATCATGGCATGCTGGGCATGCTCAGTGGGTTCAGGGTGCCAGTCAAAAGTTTCTAGAAACTTTGACAGAAAGTTTTCCGTGATAGGGCTCAGTCAGTAACATTACCCAAATGTGAGGACTAGCATCTTGCTTGTCCTGGGATAATGCAGGTTTAAGTGAATTAACAGAAAAGTGAAACAGTAGCCTAAGGGGGTCAAGCTATCTCTTCATCCCCAGTATGGGCTCTTTTGGGCAATGAGATTAAAAGCCTTTTAATGTTTAAAATTTAAAGTATTGAACAAGAAAAATATAGCAAGCTTGGCAGCTGTGTTAATGGGCTTTCTAAACTGTAAGACAACCGAATGTATGGCGTTGCAATGTGGCTAAACTTTAGGTGACTTTGAGGATGAGGCCAAAATTAAATTTCAGCCACTGAAAATTGGGTGGCTGACTGTCCAACGTTTCCTGCATACAGAGTACCATGTTTCATAAGAGGAGGTGGTTTGATTCTATAAAATGTGTCAATGTCATCAACTGTCCAGGAAAACTAGTACTCGTTTGAGAAAAAATATAAAGTTAACCTGTATCCACGTCTTCAGATAAAGGTTTAGAATTTTCTCCAGTACTACTGACTGAAGGAAGCCAGGGTTAAAGGAGGGCCAGTCCCTAGGATTGCCACTTTCTTCTATTAGGAGACTAAGGTAGGAGTATGTTAAGACCTTCTACTTAGCCTCTTTTTATTGACTAGTAGAGTGAAAATGGTCTAGCTGGGCACGGAGAAATCCCATGGATAGAAGGATAGAGTTCAAAAAAAGGATTTGAACAAGCTCCTGGAGGAAAAAGTCCATAAACCATTAAGGTGGAGTTGCAGAAATCTACTTCTTATCCCTGGGATAAGCAGCTTGGAATCTACCCCTCAAGATCCTGCCAGGAACCTGTGACCTGGATTGACCACTGTTGGAAACAGGATATTGGGGCTTGATAGACCTTTGGTCTGACCCAGTATGCCAAATCGTCTGCACTTATGAGTAGGTTAGCATTGGGAGTAAGATATTCTGTCATCGCCTGGAAACTCAGTTAAAGCATGGAGCATCTCATTTAACATAAACTGACAAATATTGCATTACTCTTGTTTACAAAATTTTTGACATTATTAAAAGCAGCAGCATTTCCTGTTCTGCCATCAGGAGGAGACACTGCTGCTGTAATGTCAAGACATGTTGAGTTTCATTGCAGTTCATCCTGCAATTAAAAAAAAAAAAAAAAAGATATCCACAAAGGGGCAAATTTTCAAAGGGTTACACGCGTAACCCCCAAAAAACTGCCCCTGCGCACGCCGAGCCTATCTTGCATAGGCTCGGCAGCACGCGCAAGCCCTGGGACTTCGAAAAAGGGGCGGGAAGGGGGCGGTCCAGAGTCCTCCGGCACAGCAGCCTGTGCTGGGGGCTGGAGAGCCGGCAGGCATAACTTCTACAATAAAGGTTAGGAGGGGGTTTTAGATAGGGCTGGGGGGCGGAGGAAGGCTGCGCAGCTCGGCGCCCGCAAGTTGCACAATTGTGCACCCCATTGCGTGCGCAGACTCTGGATTTTATAACATGCTCGCAGCAGCACGCACATGTTATAAAACTGGGCGAAGATTTGTTCGCGCCGGGTTGCGCAAACAAATCTACGCCCGTGCTCAGGTTTAAAGATCTGCCCACGAACAGCCCATCCAGATCTTAACAATAAATGTACTTACCCACAGCTCAGGAATGGAGAGCAATTCCTCCCATGCTTGCTCTATATCATTTATCCTATCTGGCTCAGCACCTGCAGCTTGGGGTTGAGGTGTCTGAGTTGCAGTAGGAATAATGAAGGTGGAGCTGCAGTCAATCTGGTTGGGAACCAGAGAAGGAAATATGGCTGAAGAAGAAGCCTGAAATTACAAAGAAAAATTATTTCCAAATCTCTCTCCTGGGCATGTTTAAATTATCTGAAACAGAATTACCATTAATGAAACCCAGATCTCTCTTTCTGAATTTAAATCCTAATATTTATATGACGTGCAATCTTTAAATTACAATTTGCAGGTGAAGTGAATAAAGGGCTTTTGGAGTCTTACCATACTTCAATGCACTACAGCCCCCAAAACCTTAACCCACTACTACTGTAAAAGCCCCCATTTTTCCTTATAGGAAAGGACAGCTGCACAGTAGGTACTGTGTAAGCAGTGCTTACAATCCCTGCAGGCAGCAGAATCAGATGCAGAAAGCAAGGAAACACCCCAAACAATTCACATTTGTAAGTAATTGTCCCCGATACTGAAAGCACTGCACCTTCCACCCACAGCCCCACTAGTGGCAGGAGATGATAGACTGGGGACCAGAGGGAGACAGGAATCTCTCGATGAGCAAAATATATATACATATTTTTAGACAACTTTCAGACAGTTTGTGCCATACAGGAGTATTTATATACAAATATTTTACCTCATCAACTCCATATGAGAATGTCTCTGCTAATAGTTGCATGCATTCGTCAAAGGACAGGGCATCTCCATCTTGCTCCAAAATGTTATTCTAAAGACCAGAAAAATATTTAAAGAAGCAAAAATGGGGCCAGCCTAATTGGCTAGCAGCAGTGCTACAAACTCCTTTGAGAGACAGAGAGGTGCTTCCTAGATGAGGCTCCTGCTCCTCACAGGGGCCAGGGCTGGAGTCAATGTTTACACCAGCAGTTCCCAAATGTGGTTAACAGCCCCAAATGGGGGTCACAAGAAACCGGGCTGCTCTTTTTCCCCTCCTGGGCTTGGAGCTTTGCTCTCCTGGATGCAGTCACAGGTTGTCCCGCACAGCATTCCTGTTAGGCCAGAAATCTGTGCAGAGAGCCGGGACCTTGAGTTTACACAGACTTGAGGTCCAGGTGCTAACTGCAGCTGCCTCCATCATGTTCCTTTGTGGGTGAAGGAGTTCAGCTAGTTTTTTTTGATCCTCATTTGAATTCAAGAGTTAAAAATGGGGTCAGTATTTTAGGATAGTTTGAGAAGCACTGGTTTACACAGACTGGGTAAGGCCAATGTCCACTTCCTCATATTCAAGCTACCGTGTCTACGTCAGAAGATGATAACCAAAGCAAACCTTTACCTCAAGGGAGCTGTTGGAGATCCTTGTGGTTTTCGATTCAATGTTCTGTGCTGGCTGAATAGGAACAAATTCACCCGTTTCTTCATCTAACTGCAGTTGAGCCAGAAAGGCCTTTTCTTGCTCTTTCTGCAGTTGTTCCAGTCGTTCTCTCTCCAGTTTCTTCTGTTTCTCCAACTCATATTCTCTTTGCCTTTGGCTGTAATCAAACACTTCCCGCCCTGCTCCCAGGTCAATGTCTTGTCTCCAAAGAATGTCAATAAGGTCCATGTCCTGAGCAAGAAAGAAGAGAGAAGATTTAGCAATACACTTTTCCAATCCAGTTCTTTTTAGGTAGCAAAGACCTAGGTCTCCATTTTCAGTAAGACCAACATGTAGGAGCAATCAAAACTTTAAACTATTTGAATTTTTTATTTCTACAAAATCATTTAAGCAATTAATGTCAAAGAAAGCACAAAGAATCATGTACTTGGCATTACTGCATAAGACCACAAAGAAAAACCAATTTAGCATAAAGTTGAAAATCTCATCTTTACAACTCTTTGACCAGCTGAAATTACCTGGCTTCTTCTAACGCAATCAGTTGGCAAGAACGGCATACACTGGGTCATACATATATAGAGAATCTAGTGTATATACTTGTTGCCAAAAGAGAAATTACACTGGATGTGTGTGTACTCAAATGCACACGTAAGTGTGGGGATTAGCAAAATTCTTTACAATGTAAATACACACTCAAGATGGTTTCTGCTTTAAAATCAGTTTCTTCCAGGTTGGTTACAGGTACTCAAATGACCATGTGAATGAGGCCTGGTGAGGAAAAAGAAAGATTTCTTTTCATTCCACACAGCTAGGTTTCCCTGCCAGAGAATTGTTAGGTTTGCCTTACTTTGAAAAGGCTTTTTCCTCACAATGTAGGAATGAAAAAAAAAAAAAAAAAAAAGCAAAAACCAACATGCAAAATAAAGTTCTCTCCTGTAATTTGGATCCTTGATAGCCTGCACATTCCCTTTGTTACTGAACAGAATTCAAAGCCACAAACCACTTATGTCTATGATACTGAAATACTTTCCTGATAAAGAACAAGTCGCTTGATCGACTTCACTAAAACAAGTCTCATCAGTTCTTCATCAACGATGTTTTTTCTGTTGTAAAAAATGCAAGTGTGTATAGGGTCCCTGAATTAATCCTTTATTTCAAGGCACATACCTCCTGCACACAAAACACCTAAGGCGACCCGGCGGACCCCAAGAGTGTTGGATATTCAAGTCTGGAGAACCAGGTAGGTCATGGAGGTCATCCACTTGGGTGCCGATTGGGCAGGACAATGCTGCCACATGAGCAGAAGTCAGGTATTCATCAGCCCAGGGCATTCTTTCTACATGTCAGCTAGCAAAGGGTCCCAAAATCACCAGGAGATGGGACAGAAAACTGGCAAAAAAACAAATACACATCTTACAAAAAACTTAGAGTGGTGAACCAGTTGAACCAATTTGGAGGCCCCCTAGTTCAACAACATTTTCAAATGGGCCGATACAGTAAAGTGCGCTCCGGTGGAGCGCACTGTTAGCCCACGTTTCACGCGCTATTTTTACCCCTAATACAATAAGGGGTAATAGTGCGTCGAAAATGCGCGGCCAACCCCCGAAACTAATAGCACCTGCAACATGGAAATGCATGTTGATGTTTCTATTAGTTATTCCCGCGCGATTCAGAAAGTAAAATGTGCAGCCAAGCCGCACATTTTACTCTCAGAAATTAACGCCTGCCAAAGGCAGGCGTTAATTTCAGCCAGCACCAGGGAAGTGTACAGAAAAGCAGAAAAAACTGCTTTTCTGTACACCCTCCGACTTAATATCATAGCGATATTAAGTCGGAGGCCCCAAAAAAAAAAAAAAAATAAAATTTAAAAATCTGCCTGCAGCCCGGAAGACGGACGCTCAATTTTGCCAGCGTCCGTTTTCCAAACCCGTGGCTGTCAGCGGGTTCAAGAATCGATGCCAGTAAAATTGAGCATCGGCTGTCAAACCCGCTGACAGCCGCTGCTTCTGTCAAAAAGGAGGCGCTAGGGACGCGCTAGTGTCCCTAGTGCCTCCTTTTATCATGAGCCCTCATTTGCATTTTTTGTTTTTCTGAATCACGCACCCAGGAGAGTGGCTTGGGTGCCCGATCTCCCGCAGGTTTTTCTGTATCGGCCCGTCACTTTGATAAGCTTGAACGGTAATAAGTGTTTTGCTTTGTTTTAAATGCTGTTATGAAGATCTATGGAAAAAAGTGTGTGCTACGTGGACAGCATGTTTTCAGCTAAAACACAAAGATAGGAAAGAAAAAAAGTAACAAAAAAACAAAAAAAAGAAAAACCCCAAACCAATACCAAAATGCCAGCACATTGCTGGATGGGGAAAGCACTGCAAGATTGACTGCTGTGCTACTTCCCTTAGTCTATCAGTTTTGTGAATAAAGTTGGAGAGTAGGAGCCACCAAAAAATAAATAAATAAAAATAAGCTGATCAGAAAGTAGCACTGAAAGACCTTTTGAACTTGCTAGAAAATGGGACAATAAAAAACAAACCAACCAACCCCAAACCAATGGAGAGTAAAGAATCTTAAAATCGAACACACAGAAAGGACTGAATGTCAAAAGAGAAGAAATCCAAAATCTTACACACTCCTGCCATGATCAAGCTACTGAATTACACAGACAAGATGAAAAGTCTCAGAGCTTGCACGGAAGAAACACAAGAATGAACAGAGTGTTCACAGATTTCTACTTTTTCAAGACTTCCCCACAAAAGCTTCAGACAAAACGTGAAGAAAAGTTTATTCTGTAGTAATTGGAATCTGCAGCATGCACAAAAGCCAGGCAGTCATTCTGAGTACAACAGGCTTGCAACACTAAAATGGAACCGCTTACTGGAAGTGGCCAAATCACTGAACAAGATGACTGTAGCCTATTAACAGGGATCTTCCTTTTCAGTTTTTAATTTATTTTTCCTGGGAATTTGTAAGTATTTATTACAACAAAAACAAAATTGGGAGAAATCAGAAAATATGATCAGTGGGATGTACCCAAGCTACTCCTGAACAGGGTGGGAGGCTGCCCGCTGTCCAGTCAACACCACCTGTGCAAAGGCTGCGTCCTCCTGGGCCTGCACATCCAGATGAAAAAACCTGGAAAAAAGTGTAAGGAGGAGCACGTCGCAGCTCGGCAAATTTGATGGGAGACAACAATCTAACTTCTGCCCATGACACTGCCTTGAGCCCTAGTGGAATGAGCCTTAACCTGAATAGGAAACTGCTTTTTAGCACCCATTTACGTGGCTGACTACCTCCTTAATCCAGTGAGCTATTGTAGCCCATGAAGCTGGTTCGCCTTGCTTCCTTCCATCACGAAGGACAAGCAGGCGATCCATCTTTCAGAAAGGGTTGGATACTGTATGACATGTCTCAACATCCAAGGAACACAAGAGGCAATACTTCTCCGCATCTCTGACCCTATCCAAGGACGGCAAGAAAATGGATTTATTCAAATGAAATTCTGAGACCACCTTAGACAAGAAGGATGGAACATTACAGTAAGCAGTTGTAACGCACCTGGAGCTCCCGACAAGACCAGGCCTGTAGCTCAAAAATTCAACACACAGAACATATAGCCACCAAGAACACTGTTTCAAGGTCAATAACCGCAAGAAAAGATTGAGTAGCGGTCAGAACATAGGGCCCACCAAGAATTCCAACACCAGGTTAAGACTCCACAATGGAGCCAGTAAGCTCAAGGGAGGCCAAAAGATGCTTCACTCCCTTAAAAAAAAAAAATGGGCCATATCAGGATGAGTCGATAAAGATTCACCATTTACCTGGCCCATGAAACAGGCAAGAGCCACAACCTGTACCTTCAAGGAATTAAGGGCCAAGCCTTTATTTAACCCATCCTGCAAAAATTCCAAAATGAGTGGGATCTTGACTGAACAAGGAAGAACACCTAGATCCTCACACCAGGCCTCAAACAAACACTCTCCAAATTCACATACAGGCTAAGGAAGTGAAGAACTTTCGAGCACTGAGCAAGGTAGCAATCACTGCAGAAGAATATCCATGCTTCAACAAGTGAGCCCTCTGAAGGGCAAACTGTAAGACAAAACAAGAGTCGGATCTTTGTGAAGGACAGGTCCTTGTCACAACACATTCTTGTGTGGTAGAAGACGAAGGGGTGGGGGGGGGTCACCACAGGAGTCTTCACAGATCTGCATATCATGGTCATCTGGGCCAATCCAGTGCCACCAGAAGTACCATCCCCTGTGGTATTTGATCCTATGAACTATTCTGCCAAACAGGCGCCACAGGAGAAAGGCATAAAGCAACTTGTCTTCCGGCCAGACCTGTACTAGAGCACCTATGTCCAAGGACCATGGATCTTTCCTGCGACTGAAGAATCTAGGAACTTTTGCATTGCGAGAAGTCGCCAGCAGGTCTAAGAACGGAAGGCCCCAGTGATCCACTATCAGCTGAAATGCCTCATCCAACAATACCCATTCTCCTGGGTCCAGACTCTCCTTGCTGAGAAAGTCTACTCTTACATTGTCTTTTCCTGCTATTCGTGAAGCTGAGATCATCTGGAGATGCACTTCGGCCCATTCCATAAGTAAATCTATTTCCTGCGACACTAGCTGGCTCTTAGTTTCTCCCTGCTGATTGATGTAAGCTACAGTCGTTGCGTTGTCTCACATCACTCAATTCGCTTCACCCTGCAGTCTGTAGCTGAATTGCAAGCATGCCAACCGACTACCCGGGCTTCTAGGTGATTGATGCTCCAGAGGGACTCTTTGGCATTCCAGTGTCCTTTCGCAGTTAGCTCCTGACAGTGAGTCCCCAACCCTGGAGGCTCGCATCTGTCGTGAGTATCAACCAGTTCAGTGAGGTTATGGAAACACCTTTTCTCACATGTTCCTCCTGCAACCACCACTGGAAATGAGAGCACAATTAAGCTCTGGAATTTGTTGCCAGAGGATGTGGTTAGTGCAGTTAGTGTAGCTGGGTTCAAAAAAGGTTTGGATAAGTTGTTGGAGAAGTCCATTAACGGCTATTAATCAAGTTTACTTAGGGAATAGCCACTGCTATTAATTGCATCAGCAGTATGGGATCCTCTTGGTGTTTGGGTAATTGCCAGGTTCGGCCTCTGTTGGAAACAGAATGCTGGGCTTGATGACCCAGCATGGCAATTTCTTATGTTCAATTTCCATTGGCAAGTGGAACTGAATAGTCTTGAGCTGCAGGTTTCAATTAGACAGCAGTGAACGTTGAAGAGGACACATATGCGTCCTGGCTCTTGGCACCATTTACAGGGTTGCCGCCATTAAACTGAGCACCTGTAGCTAGGGCCATACTGTCTGGCATATAGTGTTCACCAAAAGAAGCATCTGTGACATCAATTTCTGAATCCAAAACTTCTTTCAGGAAAACTTTGGCCTGCTTCGTGTCTAACCGAACATCCAAATACTCCAATGACTGAGATGGCTGAAGACTACTCTTAGCCAGATTACCACCCAACCAAGCTCCTGCAACAAGGAGATCATCTTGCAGGTCACCAGGCAGCTCTCTTCCAGAGACTTGGCTCTAATTAGCCAGTCATCCAAATACGGGTGTACTAGGATTCCATCTCTTCTCAACTCTGCCACTACTACCACCATAAACTTGGAAAAAGTTCTGGAAGCGGTGGCCAGACCAAAAGGCAGCGCCAGAAACTGATAATGGTGCCCCAACACCACAAAAGACGCAGAAAACATTGGTGCTCCAAGCGGATGGGATATGAAGGTAGGCCTCTGACAGATCCAGGGAGGTCAGAAATTCCCCCGACTGCACAGCCATCATCACTGAGTGCAAGGTTTCCATGCAAAAATAAGTCACCTACAAATGATGATTGATTCCCTTGAGATCCAAGATGGGATGAAAGGAGCCCTCCTCCTTCTTGGTCAAAACAAAATAAATGGAATATCGCCCCATACTTGAGACGCAGGCACTGAAACTACAGCCCTCAGAAGGCAATGGAGTCTCTGCTCTTAAGGCTCCTCAGACTTCTTCTGCTGGGAATGGCAAGAAGGACATCATGAACACGTCCCAAGGAATACTGTGAAATTCCAGTGTATATCCTTCTCGTATTCAGTTATACTGTTACGATAATAGGACACTGTTGCTGTTACGATGTAAAGATAATATGACCTGTTGTCAAATTACCCCACGAGTTACCATGTAAACAGATGTGATATTCCTTATTGAATGTCGGTATAGAAAAACAAATAAATAAAATAAATCACTTCCAGGACCCACTGATCTGATGTGATTTCGACCCACCTCTGATAAAAAGACTAAGAGAGGTGTCCCCCTATCTCTTGTTCCTGAAGGTGGGTCGACATTGAGAAGCTCGGGCAGATCCACTACCCAAGCTTGCTCCTCTCTTGGGCTGTCTGGGACAAAAAGGACTGAGACCTGCTGAAAGGCAGAGTTCTCTGAAAGGTCAACCCTCTGTAAGGACAAAAACACTTAACCCCCGAGAACATCCCGCAAACCAGAGGGGCAGTGCAACTGTTTCTTGTCCTCCGGCAACCGAGGAACTGGAGATTCACCCCACTTACTGGCCAATTTCTCCAACTCGCTTCTAAACAAGAGCGAGCCTTTAAAGGGCATTGTTGTAAGATTAGCTTTGGAGGTTGCATCAGCCGAACAATTTTGCAGCCATAATTGATGCCTGGTTGCTATCACAGAAGCCACTCCTCTAGCCGAGGTATGGACAATGTTGCAGCCCACATCTGCTAAAAAGGCGGCAGCGTGTTTGATAACTGCTCTGGAATTCACTCCAGAATCATTAACTTCCTGAGAGAGAAGCAGACAAGATCATGCCATTAGGACTCAACAGGAAGCTATCTGTAAAGTCATTGCCTCTGCTTCAAAGGATTGCTTAAGGATGGCCTCAATCCTCCTATAAAAGCACATCCTTCAAGGCCGCTCCTCCCTCCACGGGGACAGTCGTCCACTTAGAGACAGCACATACCAGCGCATCCACTTTTGGAAAACGCAAACTCTCTCACAGCTAGATCCAGGTGGTACAGTCTTCCAATGTCCGACCCCCCCCCCCCCCCTTTAAAATTTGTCTCCAGCGCTTCCCATTCAAGATCAATCAGGTCTTGAATGGCGTCCATAACAGGGAAAAAGCAAGAGACTTTACACAAAAAAAAACCAAAATGGGATCTGCACCAGGAACATCCAGTATCTTCAAAGTCTGGGAAATGAGGGCCAGCTGTTCATCTCTATGAAAGAACCGCAACGGTTCCTGTCCCAGAGGAATTTCCTCATCTTCCAGAGAGTCAGGGTCTGCCTCATCATCAGTGCCATCCGGGTTCCGGTCGGGAATACCCGCAGTGAACAGAGGAGTGCTTCAGCACTTAAACATAGGACTGGGAGGGGCCACCGGCTGAGAATCCGACCTGACAAGATTGGTCGAAACTGAGGACTGCGCATGAAGGATTGCAAACCTTGAAGAAAAAAAAAAAAAAAAATTCCACCCAAGAAAAGGCAGCAGGATCTAGACCAAACCCAGAAAGAATTGGAGCAGGGCCCACTGAGCTGCCATCTCCTGCGGAGGAACCAGTGAAGGAAGTTCCAAGGTCGGAGTACCTCCAGACACATCCTTGACCAGACCCTCATCAGGCTGGGAAGCCCTAGGCTTAGTGAAATCAAATAAAGACAATTCTCCCCGAGCCTTGAAGCAGTGCTGACACATGTTAGAGTACATTCCATGCCGAGATGCCCAAATAGGACAGGCAACGCAGAGAGAAAGGCGCCAAGGTTTCTTGCTCACTGGCACCATCAGTGCACAGCAGATGGAGAATGTGTCCAGCCATCTTGTGCTGAAAAATCTCAAGCGCACAAAATTTATGTGCACAAAAGAATTAGGCACCCCAAGAGAAAGTGCTAACCAAAAAAAAAAAAACCACACAAAAAAAAACACACACACACACACACACACAAGCTGTGCGCCAAAATCTGGCCACACCACCACTTAAAAAAAAATTTAAAAAAAATGCACAAACGTCGTGCCCAAGACTAAGCACATGAGCGTGTGGAGCTGGATGCACAGTGCACACTGACGTTCCTGTAGAGGGCAGTTGAACATGCGCAAAAGCGCGCGAAAACTCCATTGCAGCCTACCATGTGGCACACAGGAAAAAACTGTGGGGCCTAGCCCACCCGGGCTGCCCGGATCTCCTAACCCCAATGGGAGTGGGAATGAATGTCAGAATGGCACGCTGAGCCTTACTGGCTGAGTACAGAGACTGTTTTCGGCTGCAGGGGGAGAGGGCATGTGCCTTTACCACAGCACTCTGCCTCCTGTACCCGCTGCCTTTTTTTTTTTTAAATTTAAATGTTTTTTATTGCTGAAATTTGCAACATTACAAAAGTCAATAGTTACAAAAATGAAGGACATGTAACATGAAGAACCATCATCATCAATGCTATAAGAAAAATAAACAGTGATAATAAAAGGCATTAAAGAGATGACACCAGGAGTCCTGTGTCCTTTTGTTGCTACACATTAAACCTATATATAAGACTCAACATATCCCTCCCCCTATCTCGCACAAAAAATTACAAAGGTGAAACATCATATCACATCATGCATATCTAAAGAATAGAAAGAGGTGGACATCGTAGCCGATAGCTGATCTGCGTGGAGTATACTAAGGATATAGAGGGTGGAGCAGAGTCCAACCGTAAAAGCAAAAACCTCCATAGAGTTTTAGGAAGAACTACCCACGCCCTCCTTCCAACGACAGTACTTATTCCAAGTGTCCCGGAACATCCACTGCCTTTAAGCTGTACAATCAGCTAAGTCCACACCGGGAAAACCAGCTACCGGACCAAGGCACACATCTGAATGACCACGGAAATCACCTCAGGAATTCTCAACTGGGGGAGAGACCATCTGGTATCACAGCAGGAGAGCGAGGCTTTTTTTTTCTTTTTAATATACTCCTTCCAAAATCTGAAGCAATCCCCAAAGGGGATGGAAATGACGATTACCGGCAGGCTGATGTCACTGCAGGAGTGCATATATACTGTGACGTCAGCTTGCTCAGTCCATCTGCTGGCAGGGGAGCATAACCCAGTGGTCCTGAGTCCATCTGTCTACATGCTAGAAAGTTTCCAGTAATCAGCCTAAATGGCTTTTGCATATATGTCCCCCATTACTTACATCATCATCTATATTTGCATTGTTGTGGTGCTAACTAGAAAATCCTGCAAAACAAGTAAAAGAAAAAAGGCACTTGGAACCCATGTGGTATTAGGCCTATGGTAGCACGTGTTAGGTGTAGGCTTGGCCCTCAGAAAGCCACGAGTAAACGGAATTGCAATTACATTATACTAAACCTCCCATACCAAGACAGCACTAACTGCCAGCAATCAATCCTACCTACGAAAAGGCAACACTGCAAATATTACACCAGGCCCTGAACATCAAAACACCTCCTTTTAAGAAAATAGAACAAACCAGGCTGTTACAGGTCCCCACACAAAAATTACAAGCTAGCAGAGCACCTCTGTGAAATGCAAAAGGTGAAATGCCAAAGATCCGTCAATCTAATTATAATGTTTTGTAATTAAGACCTTATTTGTGTTGTCTGGAGCCTCTTCCTCAGTTTTATGAGAAGAATTTAACCCAGCAGACTCTAGAGCAGGGGTCGGGAACCCATGGCTCGCGAGCCAGATATGGCTCTTTTGAGGGCTGCATCTGGCTCGCAGAAAAGTGTCGCCACACTTTCCCGCTGACCCAGCTGCTCCCCGGTCCTCCTCCGCCCGGGCGGAACGCGGCAGGACAGCTGGAGTCAGCGGCACCGGCGTGCTCTCTTCTTCCCGCCCCCCCCCCCCCCCCCCCGCGGCCCGGAAGAGGAAGTGGAGAGTATCGGGTGCCTGCGCGGCAAGAAGAGGCCACGCTAGTGCGCTCGGCATCGGCCCGAAGAAAAGAAGACTGCAGCGCGACTCGGAGGAAAATGAAGAGGTTCAACCACGGCCGATGGGACTCCGCCTCCGCGAGGGCTGAAAATGAAGAGGTTAGCGTTGGGAGGAGGCTGCTGCTGCTGCCGCGGGTTCCCGGGGGGGGGGGGAGAGAGAGAGTGAATGAGCGAGCTGCTCGCTCATTCACTCTCTCTCCCCCCCCCCCCCCCCGGGAACTCGCGGCAGCAGCAGCCTCCTCCCAACGCTAACCTCTTCATTTTCAGCCCTCGCGGAGGCGGAGTCCCATCGGCCGTGGTTGAACCTCTTCATTTTCCTCCGAGTCGCGCTGCAGTCTTCTTTTCTTCGGGCCGATGCCGAGCGCACTAGCGTGGCCTCTTCTTGCCGCGCAGGCACCCGATACTCTCCACTTCCTCTTCCGGGCCGCGGGGGGGCGCGCCTGTGTGTGTGTGTGTGTGTGTGTGTGAGAGATTGCATGTATGTGAATGATTGAGAGCCTGTACATGTGAAAGAGAGTGTCTGTGATTGAGAGCCTGCCTGTGAGAGAGAGAGCATGAATGTAAGCTTACAATTGAGAACCTGTATGTGTAAGTTTGTGATTGAAAACCTGTTTGTGTGAAAGAGTATGTGTGTATGATTGAGATCCTTTGTGTGTGAGAGAAATCATGTGTATGTATGATTAAGAGCCTGTGTGTATAAGTAAGAGAGAGATCATGTGTGTCTGTGTGTGATTGAGAGCTGATTTAGGTGAGGGAGCATGTGAGTATGTGATTGAGAGCCTGTGTGTAAATGAGAGAAAGAGAGGACATGTTTGTAAGCATGTGAATGAGAGTCTGTGTGTGAGAGAAAAAGACAGCATGTATGTGTGTGATTGAAAGCCTGTGTGTGTGTGTGTGTAAGCGTGAAAAGATAGACAGCATGTGTGTAAATGTGTAATTAAGAGCCTATATAAGTGAGAGAGAAAAAACATGTGTATATGTGAGTACTGAGAGCATGTGGGTATAGGTGTGTCATTGAGAGCCAGTGTGAGAGAGAGCGCTGGTATGTGACTGAGAGAGGAGACAGTTCCAAGCAAACCACCCCGCCTCCTGCTAATTCAGAACAATCTCAGGACACCTGGATATCAAACGTTCCCAGGTATGCAGAGCAAAAGAATTTTTGTATCCTTATTATTTTTCATTACTGGGTCTTTGTGTCTGCTATTTTGAAATATTTTGTTGGTATCTGGAAATGTTTTATATGAGTTTTTAATTATTGGATATTCCACTCATCAGCTGTTTCGAAATATGTTCTTTTTGTTAGTACAGTTTTACTGCTGATGATTTTATATTTCTTGATTTGTTTTATAAGGATGGGTGATGTTTCTTTTTTCCTTTGTTACACTGCATACAGAGACTCTGGCTTGTTGCAGTTTCCAATTCATTTTTTTCTGCATGCTTCTTGTTATGCATTTTGGTCTCTTTATTCTATGTTAGGTGAGGGACAGCACGTGATTCAGGTGAGGTTTTCTGCTGGCGTGTAGTTTCTGTGTAGGACTCTATAGCAGCCTGACTTGGTCCGTTTTCCTAATAGGAGATGTATTGGTGTCTTAAGGCCTGGTGTAATATTTTCAGAGACTTATTGTACTTTAAAAGTGTGATCTTACATAAAATGCACACATTTACCTGTATTTAGTTTTAAACATATTGTATGGCTCTCATGGAATTACATTTTAAAATATGTGGCGTTTATGGCTCTCTCAGCCAAAAAGGTTCCTGACCCCTGCTCTAGAGGTATCTTTATTGCTCAATACTACTCAGGTCACTAATTTTGATCCATGCCCACCCTCATCAAGAGGGCTGGGGGTAGTTCTTGGAAAGCTTTATTTTTAACACAGTTTTTGACAATTTCTTGTCCTGTCATTTTTAAAATACGTGATCAAAATGCTCTGTTACCCGCCTGGATATCATGATACAGCGGGATGCAATCTTTTAAAGAAAAAGCTTGCATTTCTGTCAAAAGTGGTGAAACAAGTAGTTTTAGGGTAGTTGAAAACCTTTTTAGATCTTACCAGTCTGGGTTTCAGACTGGTTATAGCACAGAAACTGCTCTGACTGCCTTAACTAATAACCTTCAGCAGGGACTTGGAAGCAAACCCCGCTCTGTTAATCTGCAGGACCCAATGGTGGCTGTCAACATCTTTAACCATGAGATCTTATTATCTAGACTCATGGACATCAGTGTCAGAGGCAGGGTCATGGCATGGTTCAGATCATTTTTAAGTAGCAGAATTCAGCTGGTAGTTTTACAGGGAGAGTCCTCCCTTCCTCTGCAAAAGTCTAATCGTGTTTCCTACTCTCTTCAATATTTTTATCTATTCTGTTTTTTATATTAGGACCTTGGATTTTAAAGTTCAGCATTATAAGACTTACAGATATACTGTTCTGTGGAATGCAATCCAGTTGAGTTGATCAAGATGGTTAATGAGCATCTGCATCAAGTTTCAGCTTGGATGAAAATAAGTGGATTATGGTCTCTTTATTTATAACCCACTTAAAATTCCTAAGCAGCTCACACAAAGGACATTCACAATAAAAGTTCAGTATACAAAAGCATTGCTAAAATAGACTAATAAAAACATGATCAGATTTCTTAAGAACTCATTCAAGCACTCCTCATAAACACTTAAAGATGTTCATAATGTTAACATTCTAAAAGAACATTCTTGTAATCCAGAACAAAAAATTATTAAAACAGCAGACAAAGCTGTGTTTTTTAAAATATGCTTCCTGAAAAACGAAGATTTTTAGCTGAATTTTGAACATTTTAAACATCTGATAAATCATAAAGCTGAATGCATTAAAAACAGATCTGGATTACTGAGATTTATATGGCTGATAAATCATATTTGTTTGAATAGGGTCCCTCTTCCTTTAAAGTGGCATGTCATGTTTTGGCATAGTCCTATATGCACAACTTGCTTCAGAAACATTTCTTTGTTATGCCAAAGAGGCTGGTTTAAATTGAGATTGGTCTGGTTGCTGAAACCTGTCAACTGCATTACCATTTTTTAAATTGAGCAATCTCGTTTTATCTCTGCTTGATTGTAATTTGCTTTTTACTGGCTTACCATTAAAAGCATTCTGCACAGGTTGCCATCTCAGAGATATTACCCCAATCTTGTCCTCTCTTCTTTGGCTCCCAATTTAAGGCTATTTGTCTTATTTTTAAAACCATTCATGGTTTAGGACTAGAATACTTTAATGGGAAGATTAGGAAAAATACCCCTAAGCATTATTTATGCTCTATGGATGACCAACTATTTTGTGTTCCCACCGTTAAGGAGCATAACGTGATGAAATATGGAGGAGATCTGCTTTTAGATTTATGGCCTTGATTCTTTGGCATTCCCTTCCAAAAGAACTGAGCTTAGATGATAATTTCCTTCATTTCAGGTGGCTTTTTGAAGCCCTATTTAATTAAGAAAGATTTGCATATGGACAACTGCAGGAAATGTGATAAATTATGTTCCAGTCTTTTGGTTTTTTTTTTAATAATTGGTTGTTAATTATTCATGGTTTTTATTGTGGTTTTGCAATTTATTATACATTGCTTAGAGTCCTAGATGGGCAATTCATAAGTTTAATTAAATAAATACCACTGACATTTGAGAAAGTTAGTGCTAAGAACAATCTGTAGCTGAAAGCAACACAGACAGGGTAAAACCCATTTTTTGGTTGTCCAATGTATTAATTACCCTACTCTACCAAAGAGCAAGCACTCAACTGTATGCTAAAACAGGTCTAAAAACATTTAAACTATTTTAGAGCTTTATTTTAACTCTCAAACTTAAAACAGACAGTTAAATCCCTGTCTGCCCACTCCAGCAGCCTAAAGATGCCACAGGCTATTAATCCAGATGGGGCATTAATGGACAGTAACAGTTCTGTGCAGAGGAGATTGTTGTTGCTATGGGCAAAAACATTCTTCTCACTCTCATCTATCATACATCCTCCAAGTATGCCACATTTGGCTGCAGTCTGACATTTTCAAAATCCTCAGCACTACGACTTCCCTCCTAACAGCCAGTACTGAAACTGACTGACAAAGAGATTTTAGGATGTATTCCTGTGCAAGGCCAGTATGTCTATGTTCATGTTTCACTGATAATCCCTTCCACACTATTCCTCACTCATGTACCCCATAGGCCGTTTCTTATATTTACTCTGAAGAGGCCTTATTCCACATAGCTTCTCTCAATTAATGTTGCTCCTTCCCACTTATAAATCATCTGGTTCAGATCATCCCAATCATGGCCTCGCTGTTTTAAATCTAAAGTTTATTTGATTTTTGTGGTGTGGCTTATCCATCTGTATTGGCTAGATTGTAAGCTCCAAGGAGCAGGAACAGTCTTCTGCATCTCTGTACAGTACTGTATACATCAGATATATACTATACAACTAATAATTATGAATAATCCTTTACTAGCTTAGAAAGCAAAAGGATCAGGGACAAAATAAAAAAAAAAAAAAAGGCATCAATGAAGTATTTAAGAACATAAGATGTGCCATTCTGGGTCAGACCAAGGTCTACTGAACCCAATATCCGGTCTCCGATAGTGGCCAGCCTGGGTCACAAGTACCCTTGAGACTGTCCTCTGGCAAATTCCTTACCTTAAATTGTGTGCTGAATGAAAAAACGCTTTCTATGATTTGTTCTAAGTTTTAAGGAGCATTGCCTTGTTTTAG
The DNA here is from genome assembly GCF_901001135.1 of Rhinatrema bivittatum. Taxonomy (NCBI): domain Eukaryota; kingdom Metazoa; phylum Chordata; class Amphibia; order Gymnophiona; family Rhinatrematidae; genus Rhinatrema; species Rhinatrema bivittatum. Next base: position 120,524,113 of record NC_042620.1, read on the forward strand.
TAATATTAAAGGATAAAGGAACCATCTCTATCCGTTCTATCCCACTCATGATTTTATGAACCTCTCTCAGATCCCTTTTTGGTCATCTCTTTTCCTAGCCTGTGTAGCTTCTCTTTATAGGGGAGTTGTTCTAGCCCTTTATTGTGCCTTCCCTCTGTACTTTTTCTACTTCTGCAAATTTCTTTGAAACGGGGTGACCAGAACTGCACACAGTACAGTTTAATCTTTCAGAAACTTGCAAACAGCCCGTCAGCACTGGAAAGTCTGGCTTCCGGTTTTGAAGTATAACAACTTCCAAAAGGGGGGGGGGGGGGGGGGGGGGAGAATATCTGTTGTCAGAAGTTTATTACTTAATTACAAGTGGATAAACCAAATCAAAAGGAGATAAAGTAACCTGCTTATGGTTACATTAGCTAGTAACAACACTTACGGTATGTAGCTTCACGTATCTTGTAATATGTAGGATGCTGCTGTGACCTATAGACCACATTCTCTCTCTCTAAGAAATCAATTTATTACTTAGAGGTTTTCAGGAAAGTAGCTGCAATGATATTGCAGATTAACACAAGTACATATTTGGGGTTTTATCCACTGAGCATCTCTCCTCAGTTTCTCTCCAGATGGTGCTTATCTCTTTAAGACCTACAGGGCAGGATGTGTTTATGGTGACTTCTCCCACAGCTGCCCGCTTATGATTTCCTCAGTTGTGTAAGCTCTTGCATCATCTGACCAACTGGAGGAAGAGAAGGGAAATGCCCAGGGAAATTCTAAAGCTGTAGTGAAGCTCTGCTTATAACTGAAGGCAGACAAGGCAGGAGAGGTTATACAGCAAAGACCACCAAGGGGCTGACTGCCCCATTCAAAACAGAAGTATTTACTTTCATTGGGTACATTATTTGTAGATGTATAAAAGCAGCTGGAATTTGTCAGGCCAACTGACATTTGTTTTATGGTTTGTTTTGGGGTTGGTTTTTTTTTTGGGGGGGGGGGGGGGGGCGGGGGGAGGAAGGGATAATTTGGCCTTCCTGTGACCAATTTTAGATCATGACCCACAAACCAATGCCAGTTTCACAGCAAGGAGTTGCACGCAGCCTCTGCTGATGAGTAGCTCCGAGTGCACCAGACTCTTGCCAGTACTGCTCAGTTTAAAAAGGGGAAAAAGAAAAAAAAAGGAACATATCCTTCACAACTTTCTGGCCTGAGTGGTAGCCTTCCTTGCAGCCAGCAGGATGGGAAGGTTTGTGTTCAATCTCTGCCTGGGCAGTTTTCTGTGGAGTAGGGCTCTCAATTTCTAAATTACTCGGGGCAAAGAAAATTATTTTCAAAACTATTCCTAAAGTACGTAACATTACTGATCTAGTTCGTGCATACAAGGGATTCATGTTTGGAAAATGCTGGGGGGAAAAAAAAAACTGGGAGAAGTAAAATTTGTTTTCAGCCATATATTTATCCTCCTCTATAGGGGATAAATGACTTACCAAAATGTCTAAATCAAGACCCAAGCTTGTACTAAAATAAAGACATGGAAAAATGTGTGCTTTGGGAGACTATAAAACCTAATAGAATATTGGTACATTGTATATTTATTACTGAATAGTATACTCGACTTTATTCTGTTTCAACTTAGCAGTATAAACACAATTTAATAAAAAGAAGCAAAAGGTAAACAAAGCTTGAGGATTATGCAAATCAAAACAGGTCACCAATTAGTCAAGATCAGGTATACTTTAAAATAGAGACACCAATCTCTAAAATCTGGTTTGACTATTAAATTTTACTGTTTGTAGATTAAACAGTTCTTGCAGTATCTGTTTTAAAAAAGTAAATACTAAAATCTCTCTTCTGACTATGTCTGAATTACATAGTATGTTGTATTGTACTTCTAAATAAAAAAATGTATAGCCTAACCACTGTGCAGATTTGTAGGCAGAGTTGGAAGATACAGTGAGGGAGAGGGGCAGAGCTCAATTTCCATACAGGCAATATAAATGCAGGACAACTTTCCTCTTTTTATTATATACATAAGGGTCTAGCCACTGCTTATTACCGGCATTAGTAGCATGGGATCTATTCATATGAGATATATATGTGATACAAAAAAAATCTATACATATATATCTAAACATAATGGGCCGGATTTTAAAAAGGTTACGCGCGCCGAGCCTATTTTAAAAAGGCCCGGCGACACGCATGGCAGAGGCCATTGCCGCTGTGTCGAAGGATCACGCCCAGAGGCAGGCGCAAAAGGTAAAATAAAAATTAGGGGGAAGGGAAGTTCCTTTCCAGGCTGCTCCGATTTCGGAGCGGCCTCGGAGGGAACGGGGGAAGGCAGCATGGCTCTGCGCATGCAAGGTGCACAACTGTGCACCCCCTTGCACGGCCGACCCCTGATTTTATAACTTGCATGCGCCTGCAAGTTATAAAATCAGATGTACGTGTGCGCCTACGCACACCTTTTTAAAATCTACCCCAATATGAAATTTCAACATATACTCTGATGGGTTGTAAACTGGATTTAGATTTATTATATACAGTATATATGAAATGTAATTTGGTGTGACTGCTGTGTTAGTCCACTTGCATATGTAGGAATAAAAAAAGTCAGTAAATTGTAAGTAATGAGAAATTACTACTTAACTGATCATTTCCTTTTCCTTTAGAACAGTCAAATGAATCCAGAACAAGTGGGTTATGCACCTCTACCAGCAGATGGAGACTGAACAAACTGATGTCACAGTACATATCCTGCAGTGACATCAGCCTGCCTGTATGTTCTTCAAAAGCAAACTGTGGACAGACTAGCAAAAAACTTGATTGAAAACAGATAACCATGTCAATACTCAGCCAACAGGAAGCACTGAGCTCAGACAAGAAATGTATTACCACTAATCTAGGGACTGGACTAACACTTACCAGTAATCCCTGTAACACACAAACACACAGTAACACAAGAGGAGTATACTACAATCATTCGACAGCCAAGGGAGGGAAGCTGGATTCATCTGACTGTCCTAAAGAAAAGGAAATTATCAGGTAAGTAGTAATTTCTCATTTCTTAGCACCCAGATGAATCCAGAACAAGTGGGATGTACCCAAGCTACTCCTGAATACGGCGGGAGGCTGCCCACAGTCCTGTCAAAACCACACATGCAAAGGCTGCATCCTCCCGGGCCAGTAAATCCAGACGATAAAACCTGGAAAAGGTGTATAAGGAGGATCACTTTGCCACTAGGCAAATGTCAATGGGAGACAGCAACCTAACTTCTGCCCATAACATTGCCTGAGCCCTAACCTAATTAGGTAACAGCTTGCCAACATCAATGTATGCTGCCGTGACTACCTCCTTAATCCAGCGGGTTATTGTAGTCCACGAGGCCAGCTCTTCTTATTTAGTACTGCCATGAAGAACATGCAGTCTATTTTATATAAAGGCTCAGTAACCTCCAGTAACTGGATGATATGTCTCTTGACATCCAAGGGTCGCAACAGATAATACTCCCGACTGTCTGTCCAGAGACGGCAGTGAGATGGACTGATTCAAGTGAAATTCAATGACCACCTTCAGTAAAAACAGAAGGAACAGTATATGCAGCTGTATCACCTCTGGAGTCACCCGGAGGAAGGGCTCCCGGCAAGACAAGGCCTGCAGCTCAGAAACTCTCCACGCAGAACAAACAGCCACAACAAACACAGTTTTCAGAGTCAGTAACCACAAGAACAGGTTACGCATCGGTCTAAACGTAGGACCTGCTAAGAAAACCAAGACCAAATTTAGACTCATTAAGGGTACTGGAAACAGACAAGGGAGGATGAAGATGTTTCACTTCTTTCAGGAAACGGGCCACAAGAGGATAAGCTGACAAGGAACCATCATTCACCTGGAACCTGAAACAGGCGAAAGCCACTACTTGTACCTTTAAGGTATTAAGGGCCAAACCTTTATTCAAGCCATCCTGCAAAAATTCCAAAATAAGCGGGATCTTGGCCGAATGAGAGAGTACCTCAATCCTCACACCAGGCCTCAAACACTCGCCAAACTTGCATATAGGCCAAGGAAGTGGAGAACTTTCTAGCTCTAAGCAAAATAAAAACCACTGCAACAGAGTATCCAATTTCAGCAAAATTGAGCCCTCACAAGGGCCATATCGTAAAGACAAAACAGAGTTGGATCTTGGTGAAGAACCGGACCCTGACTTAGCAGGTTCCTGTGTGTCGGATGTCGAAGGAGTGAGTCCCCCAGAAATCGCCGCAAATCCACATGCCATGGCCTCCTGGGCCAATCTGGAGCAATCAAGAGCACCATCCCTCTGTGGCACTTGATCCTTCAGATCAATCTGCCCAACATGAGCCATGGAGGAAAGGCATACAGCAACTTGTCTTCCTGCATCTCCTGTACCAGGGCATCAATCCCCAATGACTTTGGATCTCTCATGTGACTGACGAATCGTGGAACATTTGCATTGCAAGAAGTCACCAGGAGGTCTAGCAATGGGGGACCCCAGCAATCCAGAATCAGCTAGAACACCTCATCTGACAAAGTCCATTCTCCTGGTCTAGACTCTCCCTGCTGAGAAAGTCTGCTCTTACATTGTCTTTTCCTGCTTTGTGTGAGGCTAAGATCATCTGGATATGTACTCCTACCCATTCCATAAGCTGATCTATTTCTTGCAACACTTGCTGGCTCTTGTTTCCTCCCTGCCAATTGATGTAAGTCACAGTTGTTGCATTGTCTGACATTATCCAGACCAATTGACCCTATAGCATGTCGCTGAACTGCAAACATGCCAACCGGACTGTCCTGGTTTCCAGTCGATTAATGTTCCCGAGAGACTCTTCTGCATTCTAGTGCCCTTGTGCCTTCAGCTCCCCAAGGAGCTCACACCTGTTGTCAGTACTAGCCAGTCTGGTGGTGCTAGGGAAACTCCCTTCCTTAGATGATCCACCTGTAGACACCACTGCAGATGGGAAGAGACTTCCATCGGCAGGAGGAGCCAAATCAAATAGTCCTCAGACTGTGAGTTCCACCGAGACAGCAGGGAGTGCTGAAGAGAACGAATATGTGCCCTCACCCACAGGACCACTTCCACGGTCACCACCATTACTTGCAGGTAGAACCATACATTCGGGAGCAGAGTATTTAATAACAGACAGAGCCATGTTATTAACTTCTGAATTTGCACTTCCAGCAGGAAAACCTTGCCCTGCTTCGTGTTTAACCAAACCCCAAAGAATTTTAATGACTGAGCAAGCTGAAGTCTGCTCTTGGCCAGGTTCACTACCCAGCTGAGCTCCTTCAACAGGGAGATCACCTTGCGGGTTACTCTGCAGCTCTCTTCCAACAACTTGGCTCAAATCAGTCAGTCGTCCAAATACTGGTGTATGAGGATCCCATCTTTTCTCAATTCTGCTGCCACTACCACCATTACCTTGGAAAATGTCCTTGGGGCAGTGGCCAGACCAAAAGGCAGGGCTCGAAACTGCTAATGGTGTACCAGAACTGCGAACCGCAGATAGCATTGATGTTCTAGTCAGAAGGTATGTTTCAGACAGATCCAAAAAGAGGTCAGAAATTCCCCTGACTGTATGGCCATTATTACAGAGCACAATGTTTCCATGTGAAAATGCGTCACCCGCAAATGACTGTTGACAACTTTGAGATCCAGGATGGGACGAAACGGGCCCTGCTTCTTGGGCACAAAGAAATAAATGGAATATTTTCTTGAGACGTGGGCACTGGAACCATGTCCCTCAGACTGAGGAGCCTTGCCAATGTAGTTTCCATTGCCTGCTACTTCTGTGGTGAAGTGACAGGGAGACTCCATGAACATGTCCTGAGGAACATTGCAAGACTCCAGCACCCATTGATCTGATGTGATCTCAAGCCACCTCTGATAGGTAATGCCTCTCTCTCTCTTCTATCTCCTGTTCCTGGGAGTGGATCAGCAAACCTTCATTGGGAGGGTCAGGAGGTTCCACTACTTGAACCCGCACCCCTTCTTGGCTGTTGGGGACAAAAGGACAAACCTACCAAAAAGGTTGAGTTCTCTGAAGGGTCGTTTCTCTATAGGGATGAAAATGCCTTGATTCTGTAGTATGACATCTTGTTGAAAAAGCGTGGTGTCTGCTTCTTATCCTCTGGCAAACATGGAACCAGAAATTCGCCCCACTTACTGGCCAGTTTTTCCAACTCTCTTCCAAATAATAGAGAGCCCCACACCCAAACAGAAGTTGCCTCACATCAATTAAGTACCCCACCCTCTCTTGTATATACTCTACAGCTTGTCTATATTGTAAATACTCATTAATGTTCTATATGGTTAACATTCCTCATGTATCTGACTCTGCTTCTCTAGCCCTTTTACCCCCAGTTCCAGCTCCCCTTCGTTACATGTAATTTCTAATTTCCAACAGTTAATTGTTACCCCTGTTCAATGTAAACAAATGTGATATTCTCATGAATGTCGGTATAGAAAAATTTTAAATAAAGGGCAATTTGGTAAGGTTAGCCTTGGAGGTCACATCAGCTGACCAATTTCTCAGCCATAACTAACTCCTGGCAGCTACTATAGAAGCCACTCCTCTGGCTGAAAAGCTGACCAAATCCAGCCCACATCTGCCAAAAAAAGCAGCAGCTGGCTCCAAAACTGCCCTGGAGTTCACTCCAGAGTCAGTGACCTCCTGGGAGAGAAGCAAACAAGATCGAGCCAAAAGAACAAGAAGCAATCTGCAAGGACACTGCCACTGCATCAAATGTTTGCTTAAGGATAGTATCAATCCTTTTATCATGAGCATCCTTCAAGTCCACTCCTCTTTCCACAGGAACAGTGGTCCACTTGAAGACTGCACACAAGTGCATCTACCTTCGGAAAACGTAAACACTCTTTTGCCACTGGATCTACAGAGTACAGGCCTTCCAAAACCCGACCCCCTTTGAAATTAGCCTCTGGGGCATCCCACTCAAGATCAATTAATTCTTGAATGGCTTCCATCAAGGAGAATAAACAAGAGGCCTTACGCATGGAAACCAAAACGGAATTTTTCTTTGGCTCAGTCACAATATCTGCCCCAGGAACTCCGAGCATTTTCAAGGTCTAGGAAATCAGAGCTGGCAATTCATCTTTATGAAATAACCGTAGCATAGGTTCTATATGGCTCTAATCCTGGAGGAATTTCACCATCCTCAAGAGAGTCAGGATCGGCCTCATCGTGTGCCATTCAGACCTCCATCAGGAAGACCTGCTCCCGCTCTAACAGTACTCTGGCACTTAACAGTAGGACCCAGCAAGGTTCCTACCTGCGACTCTACTCTGGGTGTATTGAGAGGGCTGAAGATTGTGCCTGGAGAAAGGATTGCAATCCTTGGGAAAATAAACTCTACCCTTGAAAGGTAGAAGCATTCAATCCAGGAGGTACTTGAGGCGTACTCACTGAGCTACCATCTCCTGCTGAGGAACCAGTTAGGGGAGTTCCAAAATAAGGCGCTCCACCTGAGCAGTCTGTACTCAGGCCTATATTCAGTTGGGAAGAACCAGGCTTAGTGAAATCAGAGGAAGGCAATTCTCCCTGAGCCTCCAAACAAAGCTGGCACAAGTTAGTGGGTTCTCCTGGCTGATATGCCCGAATATGACAGGCAGCATAAAGAGAAATGAACTTAGGTTTCTTAGGCATAGGCTCCATTATGGCTGACTGTGCACTTGAGTGGCAGCCTGAAGTGTGCATCTAGCTTTTTTTTTCTTTTTCGTATATCCAAAAATACTAGGCATCCAACCTAGGTGTCCAAAAATTAGGCATTTCAAAAATAAACGCAGAATAGAACTTGTGCGCACAGGTGAGCATGTGGCCACTCAAGGTACCGCTTAACTGAGATGCACATAAAATACAAGGCCTGACTAAGCATCCAACCTGGAATCACACACCGAACAGAGAATCCTGTAGAGGGCAGCCTAAGAAAGCATGCAAAGTGCCACTGCAGCCTACCACTTAGTGTGCAGCGAAAAAGCCTCAGAATGGTGCCTAGCCTACAGAGGCTGCTCAACCTACCAGGCTGCCCATGTCCCTCGGCCTCCCATGGAGCAGGACGAACATTGGAACGGCGCACAGAGTATGGAGTCTGGGGGAAAAAAGGAGGAAGCCCTATGGTACAAGCGCCTCCTTTTACAACCGCAAAACCGATTTTATAATCAAATCTGCAGTGTCGGAACCACAAACTGAATAAAATCATATCCATAGACCAAACACTGCCACCAAGATTCAAAAGAACAGAAAATATAGCCTTTATAAAAGCATGACCTTTCACAAGTGTATGCGTGGGTGTGTATTTTAAAATTACCTGGCTGAGTACAGAGACGGTCTCCAGCTGCAGGGGAGAGGGCATATGCCATCACCGCTGCCCTCAGCTTCCTATACCCGGGTGCCTTTCAGCCCCTTAAGCAGCTAAATCCACGTCGGCTGAAAAAAAGGTACTGGACCAAGGCACTCATCTGAGGGACTACGGAAATCACCTCAGGAATTCTCAACTGTGGAAGGAACCTTTTGGTATTACCGCAGGAGAACCAGACAAATGTAATATCCTTAATTCAAAATGAAGCAATGCCCAGTAGGGAAATGCATGTCCACCATCTGCTGGAGACGGAGAATACTAGAAGGCTGATGTCACTGCAGGGGTATATGTACTGTGATGTCAGTGCGCTCCGACTCCATCTGCTGGCACTTGTCCTGGATTCATCTGACCGCAAGCTAAGAAATACTTTATTGGACTAAAAATACTTATTAGCTTTTGAGAATTATGCTCCCTTCATTAGATCACTGAAAATGGAAATAGGAATAAAACATGTATGCAAATGTACAGCTTCTTTCGAAGCTGGACATAAAACTCCATAACTCTCTGAAAACGAGAATTACCTGCTGCAACTGTGTTCAAAAAGATTCCGCTCCACCCAGAAAAGCATGTTGGTACACATTCCCAAACACTACTTCCTTGTTCATTCAGATTTCACTGGTGTTGTGGGTCAGATCATCCAAGACACGCAATCTATTCAATAGGGCATTCACGTCATGCAGAAATTATTTGCCACTATTTTCAAGCTCTATATCTTTTTTCAACCTATTTATTACAACTGTAAAACAGATTTTATAGCAAATTTGCAGTATCTGAACCACAAACTAACTGAAATCATATCATAAACCAAATGCCTCCACCAAGATTCAAAAGAATAGAAAATACAGCATTTATAAAAAGCATGCCCTTTCAGAATTAGGTTACCACATCTCATGTTTAAGTCCATTTTAGAGATGGAACAGTACAGTGTTCCCCATCCATGTCTCACTTGGAGAAGAAGTGTATATGTGCATTGTATGTCTCACAGTACCAATGTTTAAATTACTGTAAATCAGAACATTTTTCTCAATGCATGTCACATTTTTAGACATTAAAAACAAGATACATTGCAATAGACACTGTGGGGCAGATTTTCAAAGGGGTACGCACATAAGATACGTGCGTACCCCCCGAAAACCTGCCCCAAGCTCCCCCTGCGTGCGCCGAGCCTATGTTGCATAGGCTGCCGGCGCGCAAAGCCCCGGGACACGCGTAAGTCACGGGGCTTTCCTGGGGGGGGGGGGGGGCATGTTGGAGGCGTTGCCGTGGCCTCCAGACCGGAACATGGCGTGCCGGCAGCCGGCCCGGCAGGCATAACTTTTGAAATAAAGGTGGGGGGGAATTAGTTAGGGCCGGGAGGTGCCAGAAAGAACGTTTCCTCCGAGGCCGCTCCGATTTCAGAGCGGCCTCGGAGGGAACGGAGGCAGGCTGCGTGGCTCGACGCGCGCAGGCTGCCGATTTTGCGCAGCCTTGCGCACGCCAACCCCGGATTTTAAAAGATACGTGCATATCTATTAAAATCCGGCGTACTCTTGTTTGCGCCGGGTGCGTAAACAAAAGTACGCACTCGTGTACTTTTTTAAAATCTGCCCCTGTGTCTATTTCAGAGCTATGGACGCATGGTGCAACTAGACTCATTTTTTGGCCAAAAAAAAAAAAAAAAGTGTATACATTTTATTTTTCGTTGCAACATGAAAAGAAGTGGAAAAAAAAAAAAAAAAAAAGGAAAACAAGGTAGAGACAGAACCGATACACCATAGTGCTCAACCTTTGATAACCATAATTAATACAACAGTAATTAGCAAAAGGCGAGACAAGTTGAAAATGGATTCTTGCTATTCAGCATTAGCTTCAGAGAAGGAAATACAATAACGAATCTGTGTACCCCCAGTCGCAGGAAGTTTCTTTAACATCACATCTGCCATTTCACCTTATAAGCAGCAGCAGGCACAATGGGCCAGTCTCATGCTCATTAGCATGAGACCGGCCAATGTCCCCTCTATCCACCCTACTCTCCCCGGTCTGCCCCCTCCCCAGTCTCACGTCACTAGTCACCTGGATTGCCGTGCCAGAACATTTATATCAGTTTTATCCCTTGTTATTCCATCATGTCCTGTTAAGCTATTATCACCTGTCACAGTTACCCCTGGATTCTAAGACTCTCAGTTACCACACTCCTCACATAACTATTATATACATAAGGTCTTACGCATAATACTGTTCTTGATTTATCATGTATAACATTCTTTAGTTCTCATGTATATTGTTCTTGAATTCCTATGTACAATACCGTTATTGAGTTCACATGTATAATATTATTAAGTTTGCATGTATATTGTTCCTGAGTTCTTATGTATAATGTTGTTCAAATGTGAACCGGAGTGAAGGCCAACACTAATACTTCGGTATACAAAAACAAATAAACAAATAAATAAATAAATAAGCAACAACAACACACACACACACACACACACACAGACACACACACACACCAAAGGGGAATTCAAAGTTCAGAGTTGGTAGGCAGATTTCTCAGATACACCCAATCACAATTCAAGGGACAAGAAGAAATGCTTCTGGTTTTGTGGCAAGCTACTATGTATATTTAAACTAAACAACTGCTTTGCTATTTACACTGGTTATTCTTCTCACTTGATAACCAATTTCCATAGAAATTTAACAATCTGAAATTTCAATTTCCTACAGAAAAGGTTTTTAGAATCTGCTTCATACTGGAGCCTGCATTTCTTTTTGTAACCCCTTTCCCACTTCTTATCCTCTCACATGCACTTCTCTTGTGTTTATAATTATACAAGTTAGTTCAAATAAAGGCTCGCATGTCAAGCCATCTAGCCAAAACAGGTTTATGAAAATTAACCAACCTTAACTTCAGCCCATTCAATGATAAATATATTAACAGTGCTGTAATATAAACAGAATTTTAATCACAACAAAAAGCACAGACAATATTTTGAGCCCATCATCCACTGAAACAAACTGGTTTTAAAAATGTTTTTTCATTGTACAAATATATTGTGCAATTTGTTTTTATAAAATTTTACATGCAAAGCCTCTAATCAAGAAAATATGAATAAGCTAATTTATAACTGTGATACACTGGTAGATCTCCAACTCTTCAATCCTTGACAGGTCTTTGGAATTCCACAAATTATAGACTGAATCTAGGAAATGCATATGCCCGTTTTAGTAGCGTAAGCAGATCTCACAGCACAACTAAAATTGCTTGGCAACCAGCAGGTCGACTGTCATTACCTGAAAAGAACGCACATGAAAAATGGAAATGGTGGTGTCAGTTTTCAGGGGTAAGCAGCAGCTTCATGCAGCAGTGCTTAATTTAATGGATGTTTTCTTGCTGCTGAAAGTGCCATTTATATACACTGCTCACAGTGAGAAATAACACTATACAGGTGAAACTAAATCACAAAGAACAGCTAAGCAAGGAGGAGCTTAGTGCAAGCCCATCCTACATAATTTAGTAAATGGACTATGGCAAAGGGTCACATCTACCTCTTCTTCATGAACTGTTCTACAAATAAACCAATATACAAACTGCTTGATGTAAGCCATGCCAACCCTGGCACACTGCAACATTTCCATGCAGAAAATGTAGGATTGGAAAGGACTTTTCAAATTTACACAGTGAACGATGGGTAGGGTAACAGAACAGAGATCACCTCATTTGGAGCTCTGTACTCTAACCACTACACTATATTCCTAATTCTGGGGACATCAATACTTTCAGTCTTCAGAAGAGGCAAAGGTATATAACATATCCTTCATGTCAAGAAGGATGTGTTATGTAGAGGGTGTTGGTCACCACGACCTTTAAAAGGTCACACTGACAGTACCTGAGACGAGGACCTAAGGAAATAACTGGCCCATGTTGCACTGATTGATCGGCTTTGAATTTCATGCTGACAGGGCCTCGATCACTTTCTATAACATATTTTGTTCTTGAGTGCTAGTTGTAAAAGGTCAGCCTGTAAACTTCCCTAAAATTTGTTTGGTTTTCTAAGGTTAATTTTCCACTCATTTACTCCTATCACCCTCTTCATTCCCCCAATACAAAATTGGTGAATGTAGGGAGGAGTGCTGGAGTACATGGCCAATGTTTTTTTTTTGTCTCTGCTAAATAAAATCTTAAGAGGAATGCTTGATTTCCTATTAGGCATGTGCAGAATCAAAAAAATAAATTTTGGTTCATTCATTTGCTTCAAACAATATAAAAAAAACCCTATATTTATCCCTTCATTCATTTACCATTATAGTCAATGAGGGAAGCATGCAGCCTATTTTGGGCTCCCAAATTGGAATTTTCTAAATAATTTCCAATGAAACAGGTGAGCAGACATTAAAAGATGAAGGCAGGCCAACACGGCACCAAAAAATGACATGAAGAGCCCAAGGACCTGCAAGGGTGCAAAGCAGAACCAGCAGCAACAGGAATTCTCCAAGGCACTGCAGAGGAGCAAAGCAGCAGCAGGAGTGGCCAGAATACCCCAAGGCTCCAAAAGAGGGGTGAAGGGCACCAAACAGTGGCATGAACCTCCCCCCAAAGTTTATGAGAGGGGCAACGCAGCACCAAGTGTGGCATGAACAGCTCAAGACACCGCGAAGGAGGAACAAAGCACCAAAAGGGGCAGAACCTCTCTCCCCCCCCCCAAGGCAGAGACAGAAGGTCAAAGCAATTGAAAGAAGCATGGCAACCTGCAGCAATGATGGGTGCCTGTCCTAGTCAGAGCCATGGCTCTCCGATTGATCCTATCAGTAGCTTATACCTCTGGCAAAAACTAAAGACCAAGCCAGGCACGGGTTTACATACAGCTGGTACAGTGAGGCCATGAATGGCTTATTAGACAGTTATGGTTCCATCTGTTAAGGGGATAACAGATAATTGTAGAGCTAATATATGCCGATGAGCGCTGAGAGCTAGTAGGGGAAATCAACCTGCACAAAAGTTATAAAACCCTCAAAACACAGTGCGGTCAATCACAAACAGCTTAGATAGCAAGTTGAAAAACCAGAAAACAGGTGGGGCGGGAGGCAAAACAGGGTGGGAGAACTAGGCTGAATACAAACAGCAAACATGAAGGCACTAAAACTCCCAAGGTTTTAGGAGTTGGCATAGTGGAAGCAAGACCCCCCCCTCCCCCACATCTAGGGCTCAGTGGCAGCAAGACCTCCAGATTGCCTTCAGTTGTCTTGTCACTCACATGGAAATTCTGGAAAGCCCAGCAAAGGCAGATTGATTTTCAAAAAAAGACCTACACTTTTCCATCAAGTCTGGTGCCAGCTTTGAATGATGAGAGTTCATGATATCCCTTGCCATGCTGGTTCATGGGCAGGAAAGATAGTGCACAGTCCCCTTGGCTAGGAGTGGTGCACCCAATATGCCAGTAAATCTATATTCATGTCTTTAATGAGCTCTGCAAGATAGCAGGGCAAGGGGTTTCTCTTGTTTGCTGCTTTAGCTATGGCCTGTGTCAAGAGAGACTGTTCTGTGAGTGCCTTTGGCTTTTTTAGGTGGGGGAAGTACTAGCTGACAGGAGGCTCATGCCTGAGCTACTCTGAGTGGCCACTCTTTCCTGTGCTACATCCCCACTATGCCTCTGGTGCTCCTATTCACACACTGTACATCCAAAGGACAACCAAAATGATAAAGGGGATGGAACAGCTCCCCTATGAGGAAAGGCTGAAGAGGTTAGGGCTGTTCAGCTTGGAGAAGAGACAGCTGAGGGGAGATATGATAGAGGTCTTTAAAATCACGAGAGGTCTTGAACGAGTAGATGTGAAGCGGTTATTTACACTTTCGGATAATAGAAGGACCAGGGGGCATGCCATGAAATTAGCAAGTAGCACATTTAAGACTAAATCGGAGAAAATTCTTTTTCACTCAACGTACAATTAAGCTCTGGAATTTGTTGCCAGAGGATATGGTTAGTGCAGTTAGTGTAGCTGGGTTTAAAAAAGGTTTGGATGAGAAGTCCATTAACTGCTATTAATCAAGTTTACTTAGGGAATAGCCACTGCTATTAATTGCATCAGTAGCATGGGATCTTCTTAGTGTTTTGGAACTTGCCAGGTTCTTATGGCCTGGATTGGCCACTGTTGGAAACAGGATGCTGGGCTTGATGGACCCTTGGTCTGACCCAGCATGGCAATTTCTTGTGTTCTTACCTACCAGTATCTCCTTTATGTATGTGAGATGCTGGGATTAGAAGGCAAGATTCCCTTTTACCTGGGGATTACATAGTGTGGCAAGCATGTATACATCCTTGTGTGCCAGGTTTCAGTCTCACATGCACCTGCTACTGCAAGGAGTCCACAAAACTACAACACCTCTGCTTCCATTCCTTCTTGCTCAAGGAAACCTTGTACCTTTTCTTCTAGAACATTTACTATAGGGAGGCGCTTCTAGAACTCAGATCTAAATGGCATCTTTGAAGGGTTTCAGTTGCCTCATCACTAACCAATCACGATGCTACAGGGAGTGATGCACACCTAGCTCTATTTCCAGAGAGAGATCATGAAGAGGTATCTGCTGCTTCACTAACCTCTGCAGCATTAGATAGTTTGAATTCCAGCAGGTGCCAACATTTTGAATCAGAAACTTATGAGGCAGCCTGAATTTTTCCTGCTTCTCATAAAGAAGCTGCCTCCCCCCCGCTCCCCCCTTCACACTTTGATGAAAATGCCCCACTATTTTCCTGTACTTCTTTATTTGGTCCTTCAGAATAGATTCCTGTGCAGAAAGTGTCCAAAAGCAATAGATCCCCTGAAAGTCGCCATCTTCTATTGTCCTTTTATTTTTTCCCCACTGTCACAAACAACGCTGCCTGAAGACTCCTGCCTCCCCAGTCTAGTTGCCAAGCTTCTAGCATCTCTCTTATAGCTGATGGATAGAATATTGCATGAGGTATGAAGGCTATCACCTGGGAGTGGAGTACAGGCCCACCTGCACCCTGATGCTTGGTCCCCACTAGAGCTTCTCCCTGCTCCTACCTCGGCCAGGTCCCACCAGTGTTCCATCAGGGAGAATTAAGCAGGAGTAGTGTTCATGCTGGTCCAGATATTGCTGATGAAATGCATGCTACTGGCTCTGCCTTAACCAGCAGTGCCTATATGAGATTACAGCACTAGTTGTACAGGGTGGGGATAGCCCCCAATTAAAAAATGCCCTCCAGTAAGCAGGGTAACACATGCAGATGATGCTGAAAGTTCAGGTTCTCCACTACCTGCAGGGGCTTGTCATCCAAGGCAATAAAATTTCCCTGATGCACTTCATTGCTACATTAGATGATGCACGCCTCTTACGCCGGGTCAGTGATATGGAAAACCATCCCATTTCCTCTATGGTGGGTTGCTGCTGTAGACACACACCAGGGGACTGCTGGTCTGATCTGACAGGTAGAAGGGGCCGTGGGATCAGCTTGTGGAAAAAAAAAAGTCTTTCAACTTTTTCCTCTCACTTTTGCAATGAGTGATGAAGAGGTCCCCAGGCTAGTTCTGCTACCCTCCCTGAAGCCAATGCTAGTGAGCGATGCTGAACCTGTTTCTATAAGTGATGCTGCATACTAGTGTTTGTCAGATTCCCCAATATCTTCTCTCAATTAATGGCCTACCTGCAGCGAATACATTAAGCAAAACGTAGGTCTTTTATCACTTGAAAGTGATTCCAGAACAGGGATGTCTTGCCCAATCTCTTCTCTGCATTCATGGAGATTGATGCTGGCATTGGCGTTAACGTGAGGGTGAACCCTCAGGAAAAAGGCCAGGGGCATCACTCTGGCTCTTGACCTGCACTGCCTTTTCTTCCTAGGAGTTTGCTCTCAACACCGTCTGTATTATCTATTTCCCCATCACCTCACTGGAGGCTAAGACACTATTAACTAAACGTCTCAAATTTTCTTCAGCTATGAGCTCTTAAATTTCTGATTCAGGAATACCAAACAAGATTCTTACTATCAACCCTCAAAAATACTACCTCCATTGCCTAAGAAGCAGTAACCATCGAGAAGCATGCTGTTGATTTTGGCTGCCCTTGTCCATGCCTCTGGCCAGCTAATGCCAGCCTTGGATGGCTCTTCTGCCTTTTGCCCTGCTCTAAAACAAAATGCTCTCCAAATTACAATTTCTTCTGACTTGAGCTAGCTTCCACTGCTGCCATTCTACAGTAAAAAAAAAAAAAAAAAAAAGTCTTGCTGCTGCTACCTGAACTGGCTCTACAGCAAATCCTTTCCTTGCACTGGTATGATGGAATTTTTTCTTAGCGGCGATTTTGATAACACAAAGGCATTTATTGATACTGTACCACCACTCACGAGAGAGAGAGAGAGAGAGAGACACACACAGAGAGAGAGAGAGAGAGACACAGAGACACAGAGAGAGAGACAGAGAGACACAGACAGACAGACAAGGTGGTTGACACCCTGGCAAAACTCTTATTTATTAAAACATTTATATGCTGCACCCTCCATGGTTCTAGGTGGCTTACGATTAAACATTCACAATTAAAACCGAACATATATATTGACAATTAGCAGTGAAAACAGCAATGCAATCATTTGCAGAAAGTTTTACTAAATAGTTCTTCAGCTTCAAACTGTTAGTGTCTGCTAATCTCAATATACTATGCTACAATAGACGGTGAGAAAAACAAAATCACTTGCACTGCATCAATCTCCACTCCTATCCTACTCTCCGTGAACATAAAGCAGTGCTACTGCCTCTCTGAGGTGAATTTAAAAAGCCCGACACACACATCAATCAAGAGATGTGTAAATAAAAGTTTGGCTCGCACATTCCGAGCAGATTTTAAAAGCTGATATACACCCATATCTCCTGCAACATGCACGTCTCTAAAGTTTAAAAAAAAGAAAAAAAGGGGGGGGGGGCAGGACGTGAACTTAAAATGTGCACGTAAATACTGACGCGACCCAGAACGTGTCAAGGTCCCTTGCCAAGTAATTTTACTTCTACTATGGATGCCATAAGTTAAAATGTAAAGAAAGCTAGGCAGATCTGTGGGGTTTTAAGGGACAGGGCTAATTGAGGGTACTGAAGGCTATCAAACCAGGGGAGGGGGTTTGAAGGACTTCCCTCTTAACTGGATGAACAGGGGCTAAACTGGTAAAGGCATTGTCACATAACCCTTTACAGTCCCCCAATTTATGGGGTAGAAGCGATATTTGCACACACCCACTTAAAATTAGGCACATGGGTGCACGGCCAGACTATTTTATAAAACACATGCATGTTATAAAATGATCCTGTACGGCAGTATGAAAATTGCCATCATAGTGAGCAAGTCCACTACATCAGAGAAGATCAGAAAAAGCCTTTTACCAGCACCAAAGCCTACATTTTTTAAATCTTTTTTTCAACTTGGGGAGCTTCTGCAAAGAGATCTTTTCTGCCAACTGCCAGAAAGCAAATAGTTTGAGCATGCTCAGACTTTTTAGTGGAAGGATGTCAGCATCACTTGATACAGATGGCAGCTGTAGGCTAGTTATAAAGATAATTCACGTGATTTGTCCTCCATCTGGTCTTCTTGCCAACTTCCCCTATCTTGGCTTGCAGGAGGCTATGTTGTCACACAGGCAAGAGTTGGTTCCTATAGTTAACAGTTGTTTGTTTGCTCAGCACAGCCACAGACGAATGGGAAACAAATGAGAAATTTTGGTTTAAATTCATAGACACTCTCCAATTTGTTTTGGGGGTTTATGAATGAAACAAAAATGGACTCATTTGTTGCATTTTACCTTTACCCATTTGTGTAAACAAAGCATATCCCTACTTGTTATAGATACATTTTAGCAGCTGATACAAAATATTTATTTCTTCCAATTCCATTTCCTAATGCAATATTCCTTTTGATGTAGGTCCGATCATCTGGGTAACTCACTAACTTCATCAGATTTCGTTATTTGCAGCTTTTGGTCATTAAATTGTGATAGTGACTGAGCCCTCAGATTATACAGTCATTAAGGTTCCAAGCTTCCTATAACATCCTACACTACTGGTATCTATTTCCCCTTCAGAAATCCATAACTCAGTGGCTTCAAACCAGGGACTCTACAACTCAGCTAAAGGAGCAGTTCCCTTTGCTGAGCTGTAGAAGGAACCTTATCTAGGGGTAGCTTGGTTGCTCACATCATTCCACTGTCATAAAATGCCCAACATATATTAAAGAAAAAGTCTTACTGGAAAAAAAGTTCTCTACTCTGCATACTTTGGTAGCACCCAATAGAGACCTCCACATTTTCATAGCATTTCATTTAACTGCTACCTTTTAATGATTTGCTAACAAATGCTTAATTCTATTCCAGTTAGAGTTCCTACTCTGCCCCACAGAGTGGGAACTCCTACTGTAACTTGATGATACTGGAGAGCTGGAAGGATACTGCTCTCTCTTATCACAGAGGGAGATGTACAGTATAGTATATTATATACTAAATGAAAATTCACCATTTGCATTTCCCGTGAAGCAATGTTTAAGGTCTCTTTAGAAAAAAAAAATCAAAGAAAACAGTTTTACCACAAAAATTATTTGTCCATTAAAAAAAAAAAAAAAAGCCACTGCACAAGTGCATCGAGATTCCTCCACAACGTTGTCTGTAAAGGCCTGGGAGTCCCCTCTCACACCGAGAGAAAGGAGACAGTAAAGCATAGGGCTGGGCGATCCCTTACTCAGAAGCAGGAAGGGAGTGCGACTAAAGCTGTACAACGCAATCACTTCTGTGATTTTCTTTAGGTTTCCACTTGGACAACATATTTCTCAACTTTTTGCTGACCATTTCCCCTTGCTCAGCAAGTGCCTAAATCTACTTACAAGATTTAAATAACTGAACAAAACCAATATGTGCTTCCAATGCTCTCTTTTCACATCTGCTGTTCATATGCATTTCCTCCACCACTACAATTAACATTGCCACCCACAACATATCATAATTAAGCTCTGGAATTCATTGCCAGAGGAAAGCTATTAGTATAGCTGTTTTTAAAAAAAAGCTTTGGACAAATTCCTGGAGGTAAATTCCATCAACCATTATTAAAGTAGAGTTGCAGAAATCCACTGCTTATCCCCGGGATAAGCAGCACAGATTCTATCTACCCTTTGGGATCCTGCCATTTACCTGTGATCTGGTTTGGCCACTGATGGAAACAGGACACTGGGTTTGATCCAGTATGGAAAGTCTTATGTACTTATGAAGTCTCAAAATTATTTTGTAGTTTGAGAAGCCTTTCCTTTAAAATGAGTAAGAGCTTTTAATGTGAAGAACAAAATGGTACTGCTCCATAATTTAAGGATGCTTCAAATAGAAAATGTTGCCTAGGAGATCAGACTAACTGTATGGGTATGGAAGATTAATATGATTGTTATTATATTCCTTCTCAAGCTTTGCTGTCTTCTAGCTCTTACTTTCTTGAGGTTCCTTATTTTAAGATAGCGTATTTACAATCCACACATAATCAAGCTTTGTCTGTTACTGGCCCTTCTCTTTGGAATATTCTTCCTGAGAATTTGCAACTTGTGCAGGATTTCAAAGCATTTAGAAAGCAGTTGAAGAGTATTCTATTCTGTGAGGAGCTTTCTAACGAATAAGTGACTTTGATTGTGTCTTATAATGTTTCTTTTATTTTTAAAATAAGATTTAAAAAGTGATTGTAATTCACCCAGCTTATTTCATTATAGGTGAAACAAAAATGTTTAAATAAATAAATAAGTGCAATTTAAACAAAAAAAATAAACTAAGACAAAAAAAAAAAAAGGGGCAAAGCATTAAATACCTGACAGAACAGGTTAAATATTTGATAGTAAAAAAATGCACTTTGTTTTTTGGGTTTTTTTGGGGGGGGTGGGGGGAGTGGAGTGCAAGGATTTTCAAATAATCCCATTTAAAAAAAAAAAAAAAAAAAAAAAAAAAAGAAGTAGTAGGTATCAGATCTCTTGGGAGATACTTAAGATTGTGTTTTCTGTTGCATGTTGCTTCCTTAATTGTCTCAATTCAGGGATTCACAGAAGTTTAAGAAAATTTTATATATATATATATATATATATATATATATATATATATATTTATTTATTTATTTAGCATTTTTATATACCGACTTTCCAATAACAGAATTACTGATCAATTCGGTTTACATTTTAACAGAACAATAACATTGACAAGTAAATGTCTTACAAAGAACAGGTCGATATAACTTGGATAAGTAAATATGGGGTTAACCAGTAAAGATACATTGCCTAATATAGGTATAAGTAAAAGATACAGTGCCTAATGTAGGTTAAATAAACAGTTGCTAATTATAAGACTAGGTTATGTCTTCGACTGCCATAGATTAAGTGAGTTCTATAGATGATCTAAATAGCTCTCAGGTGGGTAATCATTGGCCGAGATGTTCCACAGGAAGCTGTTATGGGAAAGCTTGGTTGAACAACCAAGTCTTGAGTCTTTTTTTAAATGTAGATGAGCATTGCACTGCTCTGAGTTCTGGTGGGAGAGAGTTCCAGATTTTGGGGCCCGCTGTAGAGAAGGCTCTTTTGCTTAATGCTGACTTCATCGGTAGTGTATGTAGGTTGTTTTTATAAGCTTGTCTTACTGGTCTGGAGGAGGTGTGGAATCGGAGAGGGATTTTGAGCTCGAGTGGTGCCAAGTTGTGTAGAGCCTTGTGGGTTATTGAGAGCACTTTGAATAGTATTCTGAATTTCACAGGTAGCCAGTGTAGGGTTTTCAAAATAGGTGATATGTGGTCTCTTTTATTGGACTTGGTTAAGATCCTTGCTGCTGCGTTTTGCAGCATCTGTAGGGGTTTTATGGCGTTAGCGGGGAGGCCTAGTAGAAGCGAGTTGCAATAATCTATTTTCGTGAGAATGATAGCTTGTAGCACTAAACGGAAATCTTGGAAATGGAGGAGAGGTCTCAACCTTTTCAAAACTTGTAATTTGAAGAATCCATCCTTTACGATATTATTTATGAGAGATCTGTAATTCATTTGACTATCAAGGATAACCCCTAGATTTCTGACTTGTGTGGACATTGTTAATTGAGAAGACAAGATGGTACTGGGATGTGTGTGGGTTCCGTCTTGGGAGATGAGTAGGTATTCTGTTTTGCTTTGATTTAGAATCAGATTGAGGCTCGTGAGCAAGTTGTTGATGGCTAGTTGGCAAGAGTTCCAGAAGTCCAGGGTTTTTTGGAGAGATTCAGTGATAGGAATCATTATCTGCACATCGTCTGCGTATAAGTAGTGTATGAGATTTAGATTAATGAGGAGCTGGCAGAGTGGTAGAAGGTATATATTGAATAAGGTTGGAGAAAGTGACGAGCCTTGTGGGACTCCTAAGGTGCAGGTGACTGGTTGCGAAACTTCCTTGTTGACCTTGACCTTGTACTCTCTGTTCTGTAAGAATGATTTGCACCATTTGAGGGCCTCATCTCTGATGCCTATGTCTGACAGACGATCTATTAATGTGTTATGATTGACCGTGTCAAATGCCGCCGAGAGATCAAGTAGGATGAGAAGACAAGGGTGTCGGTTTTCCAGGTTTAGTAATATGGAGTCCGTTAGTGAGATAAGTAGAGTTTCCGTGCTTCGTGATTGGCGGAAACCGAACTGAGCTGGAGACAAAATGTTGTTATCGTTTAGGTATTCAGTTAGTTGTTTGTTTACAACACGTTCCATGATTTTTGCGATGAAAGGTAGATTTGCAATTGGGCGAAAATTGGATGGGTTTTCTGGAGAAAGACTAGATTTTTTTAGTAGTGGTTTTACGATTGCCATTTTTAGTGGATCAGGTACTAGCCCTTGGGAGAAGGAGCAGTTGATGATTTGTGCAATGGGTTTGGAGATGGTTTTAGCGCAGGCGATGAGTAGATTGGTGGGTATGGAGTCCTGAGGGTGTGAAGAAGGTTTGAGCTTTTTTAAGATATTTTCGATCTCTAAGGATGAGGTCGGTTCGAATTCCCTAAGGCTAACCTTTTGTGATGGGACAGCAGCTCGAGGTGTAACTGGTGAAGTGTTGATATTATTCTTGGACTGAGTTAGGAGTTTTGGGATCTTATTTTTAAAGTAGGTAGCCAGTTCTTCTGCTTTGCTTGCTGCTTTATCATCTGGTATGGATGTCAAAGCGGGTTTAGTGAGTGATGATACCAAAGAAAAAAGCGCCCTGGGGTCGAAGATGAAGTGGTGAATTTTTTGCGAGTAAAAGTTTCTTTTTGCTTGGAGAATGGATATTCTGTAAAGGTGCATCGTGGACTTGAATGCTGTGATGTTGGTAGATGTAGGGTTTTTCCGCCAGTGTTGTTCTTTTTTTTCTGAGCTCTTGTTTTAAGGATTTTAGATTTGGTGTGTACCAAGGTTTTCTATTGTCCTTGTTTGCTTGATGAGCTTTGGTGATAGTTGGGCATGTGGTATCGGCCACTTTTTTGGTAATGTTGTTCCAGGACGTGATGGCTGATTCCACGTTTGTAAGGTCTAGTTGGTTGAATTCACCTGATAGGCAATTGCTGAGTGTTTCTTGGCTGCACATTTTCTTGAATTGGATTGAGTTATTCTGCCTTCCTGGGGTTGTAGGTAGGTTTATCTTTAGTACGGTGTTGATCAGCATATGGTCTGACCAAGGAACTGGAATGCATGTAGGGTTAGAGGAATGGGTAATTTCCTGGTTAATGAAAATGAGGTCCAGCGTGTTACCTGCTTTGTGGGTGGGTTCTTTAATTATTTGTTTGAAACCCATGAAGTTTAGTGTGTTTAGGAAGGTTTCACAACTAGAAGAGAGGGGGGATACATCTACATGGAGATTGAAATCCCCCAGGATGATCGCTGGAATGTTGGAGTTGATGTGTTTTACTATATTTTCAATCAAAGGTGAAGGGTCTGTTTCGAGGAATCCTGGGGTGGCGTAAATTAGCCCGATTTGAAGGTGAGAAGATCTGCAAACTGCGAATTCTAGAGAGTGTGAGGATATTGAGGTTTGCAGCGACATTCCCAGTGTTTTTTTTGCTGCAAGAAGAAGACCACCTCCTCTTTTTTTGAGTCTAGGGATAGAGAATATATTGTAAGTTTGGGTGGGGAGTTGGTTGATTGTAGCGATGTCTTCTGGTTTTAACCAGGTTTCTGTAATTGCAAATAAGTCGGTGTTTGTTTCCTGAAGGTAGTCATGTAGAAGGTGAGTTTTCTTAGTCAAAGACTGTGGGGTAGATTTTAAAAGAAGCGCGATCAGCCTACTTTTGCTTGCGCATCAGACTCAAGCAAAAGTACGCTGGATTTTAGTAGATACGCGCGGAGCCGCGCGTATCCACTAAATCCTGGATCGGCGCGCGCAAGGCTATCGATTTTGTATAGCCTGCGCGCGCCGAGCCGCGCTGCCTCCCCCCGTTCCCTCCAAGGCCGCTCCGAAATCGGAGCGGCCTCGGAGGGAACTTTCCTTTGCCCTCCCCTCACCTTACCCTCCCTTCCCCTACCTAACCCACCCACCCGGCCCTGTCTACACCCCCCCCTTACCTTTGTCGGGGGATTTACGCCTCCCGGAGGGAGACGTAAATCCCCGCGCGCCAGCGGGCCTGCTGCGCGCCGGGCCGCGACCTGGGGGCGGGTACGGAGGGCGCGGCCACGCCCCCGGGCCGTAGCCACGCCCCGTACCCGCCCCCAAAACGCTGCCGACACGCCCCCGCAACGCCGCGCGCTCCGGCCCCGCCCCCCGACACGCCCCCCTCCGAGAACCCCGGGACGTACGCGAGTCCCGGGGCTCTGCGCGCGCCGGGAGGCCTATGTAAAATAGGCTTCCCGGCGCGCAGGGCCCTGCTCGCGTAAATCCGCCCGGTTTTGGGCGGATTTACGCGAGCAGGGCTCTGAAAATCCGCCCCTGTGCATTTAGCAGCGATAGGGTAAAAAGTGAGAGGCCTAGTAGTTGGTTTAAAGGCGAGATGATGATAGGAATGAATCTTTTTTGTAAGGGGTAAGGTAAGGCTTGATTTTTTGCAGATGATCTCTTGACATTGTGGATGATTGGGATTGGTGAACCTGCCATGTTTGGTTTTGTGAGGGGGTTGAGGCAGGGATTGCTTTGGTGGTGTGAGCTGTTGGATTTAGAGGTGGTTAGTTTTTGAGCCTGGAGTGTGCATTCAGATAAGAAGACTCTTTGAGTTAGTGAGATATATCTTTGATTGAGAGAGGAGGATTTGTAGGTGTGGTAGTTTGTATTTTGGCGTTGCTCAGTACTTACTGCGGTTGTTCGGCTGATATGCGCAGATGGTCCGACCTTAGTTGTGTGGTTACTGTTGCCCTGAGCGGTCTGCGGTGGTCTTCCCTCGGGTCTGCACGAAGGGGCGCACAAAGGGGCCAGCCCCTTTGTCGTGCTCCTTCGGCGTGCGACGCAAGGCGTGCAACGCCTAGGCGCTGTGGATGATTTAAAGGGTTCCTGGCCCTGCCGTGATTGGCGGCGCTGCGGGGCTTCTGATTGGCTGTCGGCCCGGAGGAGGGCTGAAGGAGGAGCCGGTGGGCTGGGATCAGCGCCTCGTGGTCGGCACGGAGGTCTGCCGGGGTGAGGGTGCGTTTAAGGGCCTTACCCCGGTGGGTCTCGGCGCCGGCTGCGCAGGCCTCGCACGTCCGGTCCCGCCGCAAATCGCCAAGGAGGAGGCTTTAGCGTCACCGCGGGTGAGTTTAAAGGGCTCCTGGCCCTGCCGTGATTGGCGGCGCTGCGGGGCTTCTGATTGGCTGTCGGCCCGGAGGAGGGCTGAAGGAGGAGCCGGTGGGCCGGGATCAGCGCCTCGTGGTCGGCGCGGAGGTCTGCCGGGGTGAGGGTGCGTTTAAGGGCCTTACCCCGGTGGGTCTCGGCGCCGGCTGCGCAGGCCTCGCACGTCCGGTCCCGCCGCAAATCGCCGAGGAGGAGGCTTTAGCGTCGCCGCGGGTGAGTATAAAGGGCTCCTGGCCCTGCCGTGATTGGCGGCGCTGCGAGGCTTCTGATTGGCTGTCGGCCCGGAGGAGGGCCGACAGCCAATATATATATATATATATATATATATATATATATATATATATATATATATATATATATATATATATATATATATATATATATATATATATATATATATATATATATATATATATATATATATATATATTGGATATCTCTGCGAGAAGGCCCCAGTTTCACAGCATTCTTCCATTTCCAAAAGTAATATTCCTTCAGACCTAAATCTCACCACCTGGGTATATTCCATTTACCTCCATCAGATGTTTAGAGACCCACCATGTAGATGAGAACATTTGATGAAGTTAAGGCAAGTCATCCAGGTTAGGAATTATTTAGAAAGGAATAAGTAATAGAAGAGAGTGCATTGTAAAGCCTCTGCATTAATTCATCTGCGTGAACACACAACAGCAGACCTAGAAAAAATTAAAGGAAGGGATGGAATCTCTTGTGATGGCAGGATTGAAAGGTTAAGGCTCTTCAGCTTGGAGAAATGAAGCCGAGGAGGAATAAAAAAAGGTTTATAAAACCATGAGAGGTGGAAAACAAGTTAATAAGGAGGAATAGCCTAGTGGTTAGAGAAGTGGACTATGAACAAGGAGACCAGGGTTCAAGTCCTGCTGTCGTTCCTTGTGACCTTGGGCAACTCACTTTACCCTCCATTGCCTCAGGTACAAAAAAAAAACCCAAAAACTTAGATTGTAAGCCCTCTGGGGATAGAGAAATACCTACAGTACCTGAATGTAAACCAGTGTGATATCTTGATTGAGATCGAATGTCGGTATATAAAAATAGTAATATTATTTAGTCCAAATATTTGGCAGCATAAAATAACACAAAAAAAAAAAAGAAAGGTGGTGACTGCCCTCACCACAAAATATCTGAAAACAAGAAACAGTAGGGCAGAGAAAGTCTCAAACTGTCCTTATATTTTCAAACTCAAAATTCCTTTATTTGTAATTTTTCAGATGTATCAGATATTTCCAAACTTATAATTTGTTACACTGTCCCCCAGCATAAATAGAATCCCAAGAAACTAGTAGCAGATGTAAAAACCAATTGAACAAAGTACTTAATCAGCTAGTACACAATTAAGTTGTATAATTTTTCCTCAGAGGATGTGGCCAAGGCCAGTAGTATAGCTGGGTTAAAAAAAAAAAAAAAGTTTAGACAAGTTTATTAACAACAGTTAGCAAGGTAGTTTTGTAGGAATGCCCAGTAGGGATGTGCATTTGTTTTTTTTGTTTAAGACCATTCATTTTGGCAGTTATGCGCAGATCTTGTGATTGGCATGTACGCCCACAAAAATTGCTAGTATGTGTGCATGTGGGCACCTACCCGAATCTGTGCGCACAGTTTGTGTATTTTCCAATTGGGAAATACACGCACATGGCCAAAATGAATGAAACGAATGGCCCAACGAACGCACATCCCTAATGTCCAGCACTAGGAGCTAACAGAGATCTGCTGGGTATTTCTTCCAAGTGATACAGATTAGACAATTTCGAAGACAGTATTCAGGGGCATGATGGACCACTGGTCTAAGCCAGTAGGGCATTTAGACCCTTACATAAAAATCTTTAACACAAATCCTCTTATCACTACCACTTAGTGTGGACAGACTAACTGGGCAGACTGGCTGAACCAGATCTTTTTCTGCATCTACTATTTTATTATGTTATCTTGACAAAGTGATCAGAAAATAATACAATTACAAAATTGTAATTTTAAAAAAGTCCAACTGTCTAACAGTCTAAACAGACATTTCAAAGCCTAAGGTTAGACTGTTATAGTGTCAGATGATCTCAATGCTGCTTAACAGTGTGCCAGAGGGTTGGCCAGAATCAGGAGGATGCTTGGATGCATAGGGAAAGGCATAACTGGCAGAAAAAGAGAAACGTTAATAACGCCTCTTTATAGGTCATTGGCGAGGCCTCGGCTGGAGTACGGTGTTCAGTTCTGGAGGCCGTATCTCAGAAAGGACAGAGAGTCTAGAGACTGTCCAGAAAATGTCAACCAAAATGCTGCAGGGTTTGTAACAAAAGCCCTGTGAGATGAGCCTGAAGAAACGTAATATACATATCCTAGAGAAGAGGGAAGAAACGGGGGGGGGGGGGGGGATAAGTACAGAAAAGGTATTAATGCACAGGTACTCGAGTTTTTTCAATGGAAAGGAAGCTGTAAAACTCAGGCTCATAATACAAAACTCCAAAGCAGTAGATTTAGGAAGAATGTCGGAAAATATTTTTTCAGATAGGGTGGTGGATGTCTAGAATGCCCTCCCGGAGGAGAAGGTGATAGTCTTCAAAGAGGCATAGTATAAATACAGAGGATCCCTAGTGGCGAAAGAATACTAATGAAGCATTGAGCAACCTTCACTTTTGTAGTCCACGGCCCATAGCTGCATTGTGCTTCCTGGATGGCATGGGATAGTTTGCACAGAGCACTAAAGGAGGACACAAAAGGAATGGGGGTCAAGTTCCATAGGGGAATTTCATGTACTTTTGAGTAGATGCGCATAAAAAAAAAAAACAATGCTGGGCAAGCTAGGTGGGCCTTTTTGGTTTTATATGCCATCATTTACTATGTTACTATCAGATTTGTACTAAACTAAAATCAGTGCAACAAATATGATCCTTGCCCTAAAAGCGGAAAATAATTTGATGGACAAATGACTGTTTAAAAAAATAAAAATAAAAATCCCCCCCCCCCCCCCCCAATTTGCTTAAAAACCAATGATCCAGAATCTAAGGTCTGTTCCATTTTTCATTGCATTTCCTGGCCAATTTTTTTTAATCTTGCCTGAAGTCTGCACTCTGGTACTGAGAGAATATTACTTGTCACCAGATGATTTTAAAATCACCAAAATTATGAGTTCTGCCTAAACATTATTCAGAACCAATACAGTGTCAAGCAACTAAGCCCTCACATGAAACTACTAAAAATTTCACCCACTAATCCCATCCCTTTGTTGCATAACTATTCCTGCCAACAGCCATGCAGGCTGTACAAAGGTCTCAGGTAAAGGGCCATGAAAAGTTGCTGAACTGGATTTCTGCCAGAAACAGAAACTAAGTGGTATTTGGTCTGTTTTTATGTCCAAGGCCTCTAACCTGCAAATCCCACAGATGTGCAAAAAGATAGACCGCTGCGGACAGAGCTCAACAGCCCCCACGTTAGTCTGAATAACTTTTTGGCAGCATGGGAAATAACTTAACACACAAAACACTGCCAGAAAGTAGAAGCCAGATCATGTACCTGTATGTTAAAAAGGCTGCTATCCTACATGTGGTGGTCAGGTGACTGTATCAAACCATTCTGGAAAGCGACTGAAAATCTTTGCTCACGGATATTACAGGCACCAGTTACTTTAACTATGCCATTCGCTCTCTGTTACACAGTGATTGTGCACGAACACTGGCGAATTGTCCTCTCTTGCTGGAACAAGTTTGCCTAGCAGCCAGAATGGAAACAGAGAGAGTCTGGAAACTGCCTCAATGCCCTGCTCTGAGCGCTGTTATTACGCGTCTGGACAACGTCTGTCCTTTCTATAAATTGACAGCTGCCAAACATAACATCACGAAGAAGTTTCATTCTATCTGGGATTCTTTCCCGATGTGGCGAGACACAAAGGCAGGGGCAGACGTCCTGAACCCTACAGCTTAAGATACCTTTTTTCATTATTAGGAACTCCATCTCTGTATTTGTTATTAGGATGTGTGCTGGGGGGGGGGGGGGGATAAAGGTGTTCTATGTAGTTTCTGTATATCACAAAAAATGGAGTGTGCACAGTTGTTCATTACGTTTTCTTGTTTGTACGTAACACTATTTACGCCAATAAAAATGTTTAACAAAAACAAAAAAAAAAGGCTGCTATCCTGTTCTCTTTTTTGCCCCTTTCTCCAGAATGAAAGAGCTTCTGCTTCAGGTACCTTTACAGGGATTCTGATCCCATATAATAATAAGTTATACACTCTTCTTCAGACAAGACAGAACATCAACTTAAAGCAAGAATTTTTTTTTTAATCCAAATATCCTTAAGCCAAGTTCAAAAGTCTGACGACTTTTTTTTTTTTTTGGATACCTTCAGGCCGATGCATATTGGCGTGCAGAAGACACTCGTGATTGAGTTTCCGCTCTCCTAACACGTGCCGATCGACCTCTCTGGAGTGCCCGATGCAGTATGCAAATGAGCTGCTGTGGTAAAAAGGAGGCACTAGAGGAAACTGTGCATCTCTAGCGCCTTCCTCGCCCAGGAGAGATGGCTGTCAGTGGGTTAGTAAGAGGGACACTCAATTTTACGAGCTTCCCTTTTCCTAACTGTGCACAGCCACAGGTTAGGAAAATAGATGCTTGTTAATTGAGCATCCATTTTCCTAACCTGACCGCTGGCACTTTTTTTTTTTTTGACAGTTCTATTTTTTTCAGTTCCTCCAATTTAATAAATCGCCAGTATTTTCTGCTTCTCTGAACATTTTTTGGGCAACGGGGGTGGCGAGAAGGCCATGGGGATAGATATGGGAATGCTGCTGAGTGGCTGGGTGGGAGAATCTGCTTAATATTTTGTTTTGGCTTCTGTCCTCCAAAATAAATTCTGATATTTATGCAGAAAAATAAAGAGTCAAGTTTTTCAACTGATTTATTCCTTGTCATAATAAACCCCGATAATTCCCAGGGAAAATAAAGAACAATAAAAGCCAAAAATGAAGGTTCCTACTTATTTTCAAGAGCGTTATCTTTTTGGTGACTAGTAACAAGATCCACACAGAAACAATGGAGCCTGCTTTCTAGGATGTGTGCACTTGTCCACATATATTCCTGGATCCAATAAGGGTGAGGAATTGTGTATATAAGGCTTGTACTGAAAATTTGATGTGGTCAGCCAATTAAACACAAAAAGCAGTAGTGGGGGACCCCCATTTAGATATGCCGATCTTCTAAGCTTCCTTCCCTTCAGAAAACAGGCTAAAAATCTATGACATGCCCAGTCTTGTTCCTTTATCACTTAGACCCCAAACTGTTTCTAACTCTTGCATCATCTCTCGACTCATAGCTGATGCTCAGGAGAATGATGCCAGTCCTGGATGTGACCCTTTTTTGTTTTGGGATACTGGCTGGCAAGCAGTCACATTTCTCACATGTAAATATAATGCAAAACCGTGTGCATGAGTCACACTGCTTAGGGAAAAAAAAAATTGTTTTCACCTGGATGTTTTCCATCAATAATGGCTGATGCAGCTGCTCTTATGGTGCGTTGCAGGATTCGTCTCTACAATCCAGGCATTCTTGAAATAGTCCAAAGAACAGAATATCCACAGACCTCCCTCTCACTTTTCTAAGGTCATACATCTGACCTTCACATGTTATTTCAGAATCACTGTCCATGGTTTCCTCTACACAGGTTGTCCAATATGGGTCAGTTCAATTAATTAAAATGGAATTCAAGGAAAGATTTCTTAAGTACCACATATGATGGTGGACTGCATTGGTTCTCTCTCTGGTAGCTTAAGGACTGAGAATGATCTGCTGAAATATCAAATTATACAGGGGGGCACTCTGCCCATATTTCTGAAGGACCAGAGTCGGACAGCAGCAGGACTCACCCAGCCAGTATCCCCTGAAATCTTTATGAATTTACATTTCTATTTACATTATCCACAGCATCTACTTGGTGCCTTATGATATTTAAACAAGAGAGAAATGAAAACCATGCATGCACGTGATCCTTCTAGTGCTTGCCAACATCACTGTTGAAAGAGACCTCAACCTCATCAGGTTTCAGTCACTTTTGATAACATAACTTAAGAGCACAAGAGACTTTCCCATCCCAAATTTTGAGCCACTGAGGACAGTTTATTGTGCCTCTGGTTAGATGGACTGAATTACTACTTTAGCACTTTTAAAAAGTGAGTAATGTACACAATTCATACAGTAAGAGTAGAAGGGGAAAAAAATCAGTTACTAGGCTATGTGAATTTTATTTAAAATTTATCACTTTCCTAATTTAAAATAAATCGCTCAAAGCAGTGTACAATAATAAAACCACAAAAGAAAAACGATGCACAGTTCAGAAAAAAATCCCAAATTGCCAGACACATTACAAACTGAACTTTTACCATTCCTCAGTTCATATCATTAATCACAAGCCAGGTCTTTCATTTCTTAAGGAATTTCATTAGATCTTGTCCTCCCTAATCACCTGGGGCAAATCATTCCACAATTTTGGAACTATGACTGAAAACACCCTGTTCTGGAGTCTGACATGACACAATGCCTTAATTGTTGGTAGCTGCAATTGAAACAGGTTGCCAAGATCACGACACCAATTTGATTTTGTCCCCAAGACAGCAGATTTTCTTCGGGGCCCAATGTAATAAAGGTGCACTGAAGCTGCCGCGGGTTTGTACACACGTTTTCCCGTGCAAAGCCTTATGCGGGGATGTAATAAGGGTTTTGAGTGTAGGGGGGAAAAAAGGCGTACGAATGTGCTTACTGACCCACGTTTTTTTCTGCATGAGTGCACGCTAATGGCATGCATAGGAGGCAATTATCTAATCATGGGCAATGCAGGGAGCCATGAAAATGCTAGTGCAGGTTTTTTTTTTTTACCATCAGGGTACGAGTTAAGTGACAGCACCGACTCGGGGGCCATTTTATTCCATTGCTTGCACTGGCGTGGTGTGGTTATGTATCCATGCAGCTCTGGAGTTATTACTATGGAGATTTCTGATTGTGTCCAGCTATTCCTGATGGTAGCAGGTGAAAGATCATGGCATGTGGTAAGAATTATCACCCATTAATATATTTGCCATGTTTGCTACAGCAGACTTATTTATTTATTTATTTTTAAATATGCCTTCCTATTCTAGGGTCATCATTTTTCTAAAAAGGTAAATCCAGTTGCTTGTCACATTTGCTCTTATGCACATATTTTCGGCATGGATTATTGGTGCGGAAGCAGCCACTTATTACATAAGGCCTTATAGAGCTTAGGAACATGCATTTCTTCATGTGCGTGTGGATTTGTGAGTGCAAATCATTTGCATAATTTTTTTTTACATCCTGCAGAGAAGCTAACTTTAGCTGCGTGCAGTGATCAAAGCCCATGCTCATAACTAGCGTTTTTTTGCTGTGGGTCTTATTACATCAGCCCCTACGTGTGGCGGGCCCTTCCCCTTCAAAATTTTAAAAGGACAAAAGTAGTACCTTAAACTTACAGCGAGATCTTACAGGAAGCCAGTGTTTTGGGTTTTTTTTTTTTTCTTTTAAAAGGTGCTGTGGGAACCCGCCTTGTGTGCCCCGAAACTACCCTCACAGCCATGTTCTGAATAACCTGCAAGAGCAGTATAGACGCCCTTGGTATATCACAACAGACTGCATTACAATAGTCAGCCATGGCCATTATCAGAGCACAAACCACTGATATCAGTACTTGAACATTTAGGAATGATCTCATTTGACAGACCATTCTTAACCATCATCTGAGAAATATGATTTTCAAAACTCTAACCATTAACATCATCTCCAAAATGTTTGTCTCATCCTCACCTGATACCACTGCTCCTCCAATCTGCAAAGGTTTTCCTGGACCACCAGCAACCTGTAAAATCTCGGTTTTAAACCACTATGATGCAACCACTTAACTTCCAAACAATCACGAAGACCTTTAAAATAAATTCAGGATCTGCCCTCAGAAAACACTAAAATTTGGATATTGTCCATATATAAAAATGGAACAAATCCAAAATGAGCAAATTAACTGCCCCAACGGAGCCAAATAAATATTAAAAAGCACCGGGGACAAAGAAGACCCCTGTGGGACTCCAAATTCCCCTTTCTGTAATACCGAGCACATACTCTGAAATAATGTGCTTTTCGGAATGCGGGTGGCACCTGTTTCCCAGGTGTTTGTTTATGAAAAGTGCAGAACACACGAGCCACCCAGCCTTCTTGGGACACAAAGTCCTGCGAGGATCATGCTTTGTGTATGCACACTGATCCTCTGCACCTGGCTACAGGGGCTGGCACGCTGATCCAGCTTACATAACCAAGGTCTACATGAAAGGCCTGTAAAGCACTTCAAGCTCGGGAAGTGGATGTGGCACGATTAGGTCAACCCTTCTCTTTCTACAGACCGCAGATGAGCTCCCCAACGACAACAAATATGATGCAATGGGGCTCCCCTGGACCACGAAATCGCAGCCGATGTCTGTTGTTCCACATAACTTTTCCCGTTCATCAGCTTTCGTATTTTTATTCATTTTCCCCCCTCCATCCTCGGACTGCATACCCAGATGGCTCTATGAACCTTCACTGGCCCAAAAGGCCCCTTAGTACCATTCATAGACCAGCAAACAGCACAGAAGCAGCAATTGTCGTCAACATCTTCCTTCCCTTACCTCTGCTAGACCTAAACTACAGAGCAGAGTACAGCAATCTGAACCAGAGGGTTCGCCCCCTTACATTAGGCTTTAATTAACTTTGAATTACAAGACAAAAAGAAAAACCCCTTATCTTAGTTTTGAAATGTATGTTTTTCAATACCACAATTTGATTGGATTTTAATTTTTACATTTCCCTTCACAATGCACTTGGGGCCTAATTTACTAAGGATTTTTATTCTCCATTCTTTCTCTGAAAGAAAAGTTTACTAAAGTAAGCCCTTAGGCACAGTTAGTCCAATATTCCTAAAGGCAGAACTCACAAGAATTATATAAAAAAACAAACAAAAACCAACAAAAAAAAAAAAACCCCAAACTACAAAACACTGGTAAACAAGCTTTAAATGCATTCCTTTTCCCCCCATATGCAGAAAGAGGACCCCCTCAGAGCAACAACTCTGACTCAGATACACCCCCAAATACACATCCATATTCTTTGCTGATTTCTTTATAACTTTTTTTTTTTTTTTTTTTTACAGAATGTCACAGGTGCCTTCATTGCTGCCCAATATCTTTTCTAGACTATATCACCAATAAAAAAAAAAAAAAAAGAGAATTTTTCTTTTGTAAAAATAAACTTGGGAAACGAAAAGCTTGAGAAAAAAAATTAACACATGGAGATCCAAACAGACAATTCTCTCTCAGATATGAAAAACAAACAATCTAACGATCAACATCTTTAATGTCTATGAACATGGTCCACCAGGGTTCTTTGAGCCCAGCATCCTGCCTCTCACAATGGTTGGGTCATGAGTAGCCAAAGGATCCCCAAAAGCAGACCTGTTTCTTACTCACTGCAAGGAATAGCAATGGCTTTTCCTAGTTTACTTGGCTAATAATGTTTATGGACTTTTCAAGCAGGAACTTGATGAAACCTCTTTGAAACTCCATTTATTCCTACTCTGTTTCCTATCATTTAACCAGTTGCCAAACCACAACAGAACACTGCCTCCTATTTCCTGAGGAGTCTCTCAAGAACTCTTGTCAAATGCATTCTGAAAATCTAAATAGATTATATTAATCCGTTCACCTTTATCCACATTTTACTTACATCTTTAAAATCTAATAGGTTTGTAAGACAAGATTCCCCTTTCTAAATCCACATCAGCTTTTCCCCATTAAGCCGTATCTATCTTTATAGCCAGTGATTGCTTTTAATAGCAGCTTCTATCATTGTGCTTGGCACTGATGTCAGGGTCATCAGTTTATATAGTTTCCCAGATCACCCCCGGAGCCCTTTTGAAAAATTAGTGCTACATTAGCCACTCTCCAGGTACTGTGGCTGTTTTAAATGATTGGTTACAGAATACTCTTAACAGGTTTGCAGTTTCATGTTCGAGTTCTTTCAGGATTCTGGGGTGGATACCATCCAGTCCTGGTAATTTGTTACTGTTTAGTTTATCAATCTGATCTATTACATCCTCCATTATCACAGGGATTTGCTTTAATTGCTCACAATCAAAGAATGTTTCAGATATGAGTATGTTCCCAACATCCTCCTCAACAAAGTTGAGGTAAATAATTCAGTTTTTCTGCCATTTCCTTGTCCTCTGCCAATAAGGCTTTTACTCGTCACTCATCTAGCAGACCAACTGACTCCCTCAAGCGTTTTGCTTTGAATGTTTCTTAAAGTTTGTTTTCTGCCTCTATGGCAAACGTCTTTTCAAATTACCTTAGCCCTTTTTACTACTGTTTTGACTTTAACTCTCTCTTTCACCTCACCATTAAATCATTCTGACAGTCATTTGGTCTTCATTTGACTTCATGCAAACTTAAGACTAAAAGCAGTTGCTGTGTTTTTTTTCTAATTATCTTCCTCATTCTATCAATTTCTCTTTTTAAAGTTATATGCTACTACAATAGTTTTTTTTAATGTCTTCCCTTGCTAGTGCTAAGTGGCCCCACCACAATAACCTTTGCACCAGGTCATATGTTCCACCAAGGATTAGATCTAAAGCAGCTCCCCTTCTTGTTGATTCTAGGGCCAGCAGCTCCGTGGAAAAGTCATTTATGAAATGTAATATCTGTGGCATATCCTGATGAGATACTGACCCAATCAATAGTGGGGCAATTGAAATCTCCTTTTATCATTTTGTGTTCCCATATTTATCTGCCTTTCTAATTTCTGCTAGCATTTCATAGTCTGTTTCTTCATCTTGGCCAAGTGGATGGTAATGTTCACCCACTGCTATACTCTGACCCATCACATGGAATTTCTATGCATAAAGAGGATCATACTCAGTAGGGCAGTTAGTGGACAAATTATCTGACTAAAGTTAGCTGGGTAACTTGTCACATATATTCAATGGGATAAATGTTCTGCTGAATATACTTGTTTAAAGTTAGCCAGCTAACACATCCAGCTGGATAACTTTAACCCTAACCAACCATCACTTGAATATGGCCAATTAGGCCTAAAGTTATCAGTCTTGTGTGGCCAGATAACTGCTATTTACCCAGATATCTTCACAGATATCCAGGTAAGTAGTGCTCCTGAAAAACAAACAAAACAAGCACACCACACACTCACATAAGTTATCAGCCTCCTGGCCTGATTCCCACAAACGGCAAACCTCCGCTGGCCAGGAACCTCTCCAACCTCTAGAAATTTTTTTTTTATACAGAGATACAGTTCACGCATATCCAGCATAGCTCTCTGCTTCAAGGCAGGGGGGGAAATGAAGAAACGTGGATCTACATTCAGGCAACAACCAACAAGGACTGAATTACATAGTCTGGATAAACAGATAAGCATGGGTGTATCTTGCTTATTGCGGTGGTTAATACCCCTAACTAATTAAGCTATTTCACTTAGATGCAGTTCCAACACTGCTCTCTACATTAATGGTGGGGGTGGAAGGGAAATAGAATAAAAAAAGGTTACTAAGAGCCAAGAGTAACAGATAAGTATGAGAGAAAAAAAAAAAAAGTGTGAAGCTTGCTGGGCAGACTGGATGGGCCGTTTGGTCTTCTGCCATCATTTCTATGTTTCTATTAGCACTGCCAGGTCCAGGCCTTCAGCCCTCCCCCCTCACTAAGAATGCTAAAAAAAAAAAAAAACCCAAAAAAAAAAAACCCCCCATACAGGCTGGGGGAGGGGGTCCTGCCCAGCAGGACGTTGCTACTTATGGTGGGGTGGGGGATCAGGCTGGAAGGCCCATGACTTTTTATTTTTCAGGAGCGCTACTTATCCGGATATTTGTGAATATATCTGGATAAGTAGCTAGTTATCCAGCCAGCCAAGGCTGATAGCTTTAGGCCTACTTTTCAAGCAGTTACCTGGCTAACCTATCTCATATTTGGCTAAGATAGCCGGATAACTCAACCCCTTCCTAGGATGCCCCTTCATTACCCAGCTAAATTATAGCCAGATAACTACCTATTTGGCTATAAATTTAGCCAGATAAGTGGCTGAATATGCCAAATTTTCCATTTAAACAAATAACTTGAGTTATCTGTCTAAATGGCTTTTGAACATGGACCTCAAGGATTCCATAGTGTATTTTGTTTCCTACAAGACTTTTATCCTATGCTATCTTTTATATATCATGCCCCCTTCCAATGTGATCTACTCTATTACATCAATATAACATTTTATACCCTGGCATTAGTGTCCCATTGGTTAAGAACAAGAACATAAGAAATTGCCATGCTGGGTCAGACCAAGGGTCCATCAAGCCCAGCATCCTGTTTCCAACAGAGGCCAAAACCAGGCCACAAGAACCTGGCAATTACCCAAACACTAAGAAGATCCTATGCTACTGATGCAATTAATAGCAGTGGCTATTCCCTAAGTAAAATTTATTAATAGCCATTAATGGACTTCTCCAAACCTTTTTTGAACCCAGCTACACTAACTGCACTAACCACATCCTCTGGCAACAAATTCCAGAGCTTTATTGTGCGTTGAGTGAAAAAGAATTTTCTCCGATTAGTCTTAAATGTGCTACTTGCTAACTTCATGGAATGCCCCCTAGTCCTTCTATTATTCAAAAGTGAAAATAACCGAGTCACATCTACTCGTTCAAGACCTCTCATGATCTTAAAGACCTCTATCAGGGGGGGATAGGTTCTAACACATGTTTCATTTCTGTATCCATTTATGAGGTTGTTCATGTTTTATGCTATCCATTTGCAATGGCGTATCTAGCGTTTGGTTTGTGTTTTGTATTTTGCCTTTTTGGATATGTAATTTCTGTACCTCATTTCAATAAAAACCTTTTGAAAGAAAAAAAAAAGACCTCTATCATATCCCCCCCTCAGCCGTCTCTTCTCCAAGCTGAACAGCCCTAATCTCTTCAGCCTTTCCTCATAGGGAAGCTGTTCCATCCCCTTTATCATTTTGGTTGCCCTTCTCTGTACCTTCTCCATCGCAACTATATCTTTTTTGAGATGCGGTGACCAGAATTGTACACAGTATTCAAGGTGTGGTCTCACCATGGAGCGATATAGAGGCATTATGATATTTTCCGTTCTATTAACCATTCCCTTCCTAATAATTCCTAACATTCTATTTGCTTTTTTGACTGCTGCAGCACACTGAGCTGACGATTTTAAAGAATTATCCACTATGATGCCTAGATCTTTTTCCTGGGTGGTAGCTCCTAATATGGAACCTAACATCGTGTAACTACAGCAACTGTTATTTTTCCCTATATGCAACACCTTGCACTTGTCCACATTAAATTTCATCTGCCATTTGGATGCCCAATCTTCAAGTCTTGCAAGGTCCTCCTGCAATGTATCACAGTCTGCTTGTGATTTAACTACTCTAAATAATTTTGTATCATCTGCAAATTTGATAACCTCACTTGTCGTTTTCCTTTCCAGATCATATATATATATATATATATATATATATATATATATATATATATATATATATATATATATATATATTGAAAAGCACCGGTCCAAGTACAGATCCCCGAGGCACTCCACTGTTTACCCTTTTCCACTGAGAAAATTGACCATTTAATCCTACTCTCTGTTTCCAGTAATCTGTTTCCAGTAATCCTACTCTCGTTTCAAAATGGTGAGCTAAATACTTCCATCCATCGTAAATTGACTTACCAAGATTTACCAGTGACCATCCTCGACATCCCATGCTCTCAAAAACCTTCCAGACACGGACATAGGTCAGAGACGTAGACTCTGACCTAGGTTATCCTCCTTCCACCATCATCTCTAAGATGCCTATGTCTATTATCCTTGTATAATTCTAGAAATTCTCTCTCTCTCGAATCTTACTATTCAGACTTCTAACATTCACATTTTAAAGTATATATTTTTACTTGTATGTACAATCTGCTTATTAGCAAATGATATGGGCAGTTTAGAGTCACTCTCATCTTTGTGCTTTTCAGCCATCTGGGCTATTTCAGCCTTAGTCACAAACTTTCTACTGAGATGTTCTAACTTCCCTGTTTTGCAAGTATCCCTGGAAGATACCTCCCTCTGAAGCATGTGCTTCTGAGTGAATACCAGCTTTCCCCTTTTCAGTTTTGTTTAGAAGGTGCTCCATCTTTTTTAAAATGTTAGCACCAGCATCTGGGTTCCATCCCATCAGCACAGGCTCCCCTTTCCCCAAAATACTCTTCAGTTCTTAACAAATCTAAAGCCCTCTTCCTTGCATCAACTTTTCATCTACACACTGAGACACTGGACCTCAGCCTGCATCTAGGGTCCTGCGCGTGGAATGGGAACTATTTCCGAGAATGAAATCCAGAACCTCTCAAGGTTGCAATTTCCTACCTAAAATCCTGAAGTTAACCTCCAGAACCTCCCCGTTGAGCCCTCCTATATTGTTGGTACCCCACAGCATTCTAAAAGCTTATTTAGCGACATGTGAAGTCTGTTACTTTTGCATCAGGCAGGCAAATTACCAAGCAATCCTCATATTCACCAGCCACTCAGCTATTTAAACATTTTTATAGCCCACTACATTCATGACTATTGAATTGCCAACTCTAACCCAAGTCCTAACCCTGCCCTCCGGGGCACATGCCTCTGGATACACATCCTCAGTGCAATATAAGTAGGGACCTTCATTTTCAATTTAAAACTGATTTGCACCCTAATTTTGTGTGACGGTGAAGCCATTGCTCTGGTCGATGCTTTGGTTCAAGCAGCGGCCAGAGCATGGCTTCACAGTTGCCCAAGCACAGATGAGCAGCAGCCCCCCACCAGAAGAGGTTTCTGACATGATGCCTGCCTCTATGGCTCAGCACAGACTCAGAGGTTCAGTATAGGACTGCACTGCAGGATGTGGGAACATGAGCATGAGGCCATAAATGGAAGAGGAGCCTAAAGTCACAACAGCTGGTTAAGAATGAATAATGTTTGAGGAGGGAGAGGTTGTTTTATTTTTTTTTTTGGGGGGGGGGGGGGGGGAGAAGATAATGAAAAAACAGAAGAAGAGTGGGAGAAAAAGGAGAAATGCTGGGGAGAGGGATAAAGGGACCAGGATCACCTGAAGAATCATTTGAAGGGACGTTATATAGATGGGTTGGGAGGGATAGGATAGTGGGAGGTTTCTGTCCAGCAAAATAAAATTCCGATATGCTCCCAGAAAATGATGAAAACTTTTTGCACTGATTTTCTCCTATTTTTGTTCTTGTCAGAAGAAACCCTGATAAAATTCCCAGGAAAAAATAAAAAAAAAATAAAAAAGGAGGAAAATGAAGATCCCTAAAAATAAAGCATCAGTTGAAGGGCAGGTTCTAGCTACAACATCACTTCTTGCCACACCAGTCAAGATGATTGTTTCCTTCCAAGTGACCTTGCTCCTTCAAAGCAGCACAAGGGCTGCTAGATTGGAGTTAGGATCATTCTATTATGTCCCTAAAAGGTCTCCTCTATATACCTCAGCAATTCCAGATCTGCCATTCGGGCCTCCAGAAATCAGACTCATTCTCTGAGAACCAGAAACTCTTTATACCTGGTGCACACAGTGAACCCCTAGTTAAGATGGCACTCAGTGCAACAGACTGGATAACTCCCATCTTGCTGCTGACTTCTGTCTGTACCTTAAAACTCTAAACAACTCAACAAAAGTGAAAAAGAAGTGACTACGGTATGTTTAAAACTAAAAGGTTTTAAAATTAAATTCTCACACCTTCTCAGATCAAGCAACTTTTTCAAATACTGGTTTATTTCCCAGCACACACACATATAATTATAACTGAAGTGTTAAACTTCACTCGGATTAATTCATATTCTCAAATTACTTAACTAGCACACCCATAAACATGCATGGTAATATAGTTCATCCCTCCAACAAATTCCTTTGCAGGATTTAAGCACTCTCTCCTAGCAAGTCCTACTTCCATTATTGGTGCAGGTGAACTTTCTGCTGTCAGCACTCATTTAGTTTTGTTTTTTTTTTTGGGGGGGGGGGGGGGAGAAAACAAACAAAAAAAAAAAACTTAGTCATTTTGCTTTGGTTATTCTTGCTAGAACATGATGCAAAAGGTAGAAGTGTAAATCCTTGCTTTTTTTTTTAACTTTGTTTTGTTTCATTTGTTCCCTTGTGGTACCTTTTCTATTGCTCCATAATTTGTTGCACCCTCAGGACTGAACAATCGTATATATGAATTAGCATATTAAA
Source organism: Rhinatrema bivittatum (assembly GCF_901001135.1). Lineage (NCBI taxonomy): Eukaryota > Metazoa > Chordata > Amphibia > Gymnophiona > Rhinatrematidae > Rhinatrema > Rhinatrema bivittatum. Next base: position 120,565,542 of record NC_042620.1, read on the forward strand.
ATGTTAAAGTGACAAAGAAAAAAAGTTAGCCACCTCAAAGACAGAAAGCAGGAACATTTATATGGGCCTGCAAACCACACAAGGGACCAGAAACACTGAAAAAAAAAAAATCACATGGGGAAAAAAGTACTAAGATGGACTAAAAGCAGTAAAGCAGCAATAGTACAGTATCATTTACATAATTTAACTGGTATGCAGAAACCACTGGAAATTTTCCTTTTTTGTTGTAATTATTTCCTTCTTGAGTAGCTCACTCCTCTTTCTATGCCTTCATAGCCAAAATATCAGAGTTCTAAATATCTAGGAACATCTAATTTCTTCACTCCCACTATTTAGAACCTAAATGCTTAATATGCGATCTGTGTTGATTCTTCTGAAAGTCCCATATAGGCATCACATTGATCAAAAAAGTATTAAAATATAAACATTTTCTTCCTTACTTCCACACTTAAAATAGGCAGGTGTAGTTATCAGCACATTTCAGCCATAAAAGTGCAAAAACAATAAAATAAAATGTCATAACAATATAATATAAAAAGGCAACAATGCAAGTGATACTTTAAGGAATCCAGCTTGTACTGGTCAAATTGCTTTTGCTCAAGGTCACAACAGGGAGGAGGTTGTCTCTGGGCCTCCAGATTCTATAGGGTAGGTTGGACCCTTTCTGCCTTGTAATCATTAAGCTAACTAAACTGCTCAGATTTTTTTTTTTTTTTGCAATAAATGCACAGAAATAAGAATATAAGACTTGCCATACTGGGTCAGGCCAAAGGTCCAACAAGCCCCAACATCCTGTTTCCCACCACTGGCAAATTTAGATCACAAGTACCTGGCAGGATCCCTGAAAGTCAATAGATTTCATGCTGCTTATCCCAGGGATAAGCAGTGGATTTCTGCAACTCCACCTTAATAATGGTTTATGGACGTTTCTTCCAGGAACTTGTCCAAACCTTTTTTTAAGCTCTGCCACACCAATGTTTTCTCCAATTTGTGTTGAACCAGGTACTGCAAGGCAAAATCTCCATTCTTCCTTCCTTCCTAGAGTTTAGGGCATTTCCTGACAGATTTGTCCTTGAAAAAAGTCTTGGGGGAAGGGGAAGAACAGTTCTCTCTCTTATATAAGCTAGGAAAGGAGGAGAGTACATGGGACAAAATTGCACTGTAAACTCTCGGTCAAACCCGATTGATTAATCTTTAGTAGAAGTGCTTTAGTGGGGTTAAACTGCAGTGCCCGTAAACCAGGCGGAGTTAACTAAAAGGGAATTATTCGGTTGCCACCGTGTTATTTTACCTATGGCACTGGCCTGGGATGGCGCAGGCAGCTCCAGCTCGCACACCATCGCAGGAAGAGGAGCCCCAACAAGGGCAGCGCCGACAACCGACCCTGCACGTTATCTATTGCCTCGTCATTTCCACCACGGGAGGAGACACCGTAGGCAGACGTAGCCCCTGCGAGCCTTACAAGAACCCCCCCCCCCCTCCAACAAAAAACCCCCCCTCTAATCTATAATGACATCTTTTACATCCAAGACTGGTCCAGCTCGAGCCTCTCGCCCCGCCCCTCGGGAGCCCCAGCAGTCCCACAGGACGAGCAGAGTTGTAACTGGAAGTAGGGAGAAGAACGCCCCCGCCGCTGGGTCCCGTGAGGTGCCGGGGGAGAGAAGGCGAAGTATGGAGGCTGCGGTGCTATACTGAGAAACCGGCTTAAACTCGTCCTCTGCTCTCAGGAAGCCAGCTGCTCCCTCCTCCTCCCCCATCCGCCTTGCACACCGCAACGACAGAACCCCAATTCACCAGTACCACCAGCGTTACAGGCACAAGGTGACAATCATCGATTGAGTTTATTTATTTAGCGGGGGAAGAGGCCCCTGAGGCTGGTAATAGCCACTATACAGAAACGTTTTCAAACCTCCACCCCCTTTCCCATCTCAATCACCTGTTGCGTCTGCTGTACCGGCGGTAACTCGATCTCCATCATATTGGACCCAGCTGTGACAGTCTCCCCGCGCGCCTCGTAAATCCTGGGAATAAATCCCCAAAAGTCACAGATCAGTTTTGTATCCAAGCCGTCTGTTAATAGATCGATGCTTCCAGTCTCCCCGCGCAACCACCGCTGATCTTCTTTCCGCTTCTAGAGCTCTTCCTACTTCTGTCCCTAACAAAAAAAAGAAAAGCTGAGGTCGTTCCTGCAGCCGGGCCATAGCAGCCAATTGAATGCTTCGCTGTGCTTAATATCCCCGCCCTTCTATGACGACAATCGAACTTTGGCACTTCAGCTGGAGGGGCGTGACCAGACTAGGCAGCCACGTGAGGCCTAGGATTGGGAAAGTGGAGCGAGCTGGTGAGAGTCGTAGATAGTTCGTCTGAGTTTGTCTGTTTCTCTGTTGGCTGGGCTGTTTCTCACAGATAAGACTCAGACCTTATTTCTACTTTTGAATGTTAATTAGAGAGAACTATAGAACAAGATGTACGTTAAACACATCAACAAGTAAATCCACTCCACTAAATGTTTTGCAGGGGGTGGAAGGTTACAGAGGTCAGTTGTCAATCTACTCATTTCTTGGCTTTCAAGCACCCCCCTCAGTATACTTTGTTTTATTGTTATTTCAACTATCCTCATTAACACATCAACTACAGCCTCACTTACGCAGTTTTGCTCTCAATCACAACTAAAGCCTTTGGTATACGCACCCATCTCCATACTCCCCATAAACACACAGCCTCTTCTCTTATACACACATATATACTCCCAAACACAGTCTCCTCTCTGATACACACATGCACTCTCCCAAACACACAGACTCTTCTCAAACACACAGCCTTCTCTATTATACACACATGCACACTCCCAGACACACAGCCATCTCTCATGTACATACACACACTCCCAAACACAATCTCCTCTCTCATACATACATATATTCCCAAACACACAGTCTCCTCTCTCATACACACTTGCACACTCCCAAACATACAGACTCTTCTCATACACACAGCCTTCTCTGTCATACACACATGCACACTCCCAGACACACAGCCATTTCTCATGTACATACACACACTCCCAAACATACAATCTCCTCTCTCATACATACATATATTCCCAAACACACAGTCTCCTCTCTCATACACACATGCACACTCCCAGACCCACAGCCATCCCTCATGTACATACACACACTCCCAAATAGGGATGTGAATCGTTTTTTGACGATTTAAAATATCGTCCGATATTTTTTAAATCATCATTAATCGTTAAAGAGTGCGATACAATAGAAATTCCACCGATTTATCATGAAAAAATCGTTAATCGGGTTAGTGCACACTAACGGGAGTTAGGACACAACCTAAAAACCCACCCCGACTCTTTAAAACCGCTCCCTTAGCCTTCACCACCTTCCCGACCCCTCTAAACACGTTTTAAAATTACCTGGTGGTCCAGTGGGCCCCGGGAGCAATCTCCTGCTCTCGGGCCATCGGCTGCCACTAATAAAAATGGCGCCGATGGCCCTTTGCCCCTACCATGTGCCATTGGCCGGCCCCTGTCACATGGTAGGAGCATTGGACGGACGGCCAATGGCACGGTTACCCTGTCACATGGCAAGGGCAAAGGGCCATCGGCGCCATTTTTATTAGTGGCAGCCGACGGCCTGAGAGCGGGAGATCGCTCCTGGGACCCCCGCTGGACCACCAGGTAATTTTAATATGTTTTGGGGGGGGTCGGGAGGGTGGTGGAGGCTAAGGGAGCGGTTTTAAAGGGTCGGGTGGGTTTTTTGTTTATCGGATCGGGCACAGCAGATAAAAAAAAAACCCGATCGGGCTGGACGAAAAAAATGCACAATTTGAATTGGAACCGGAACCAAACCGATTCCGGTTCCGATTCACATCTCTACTCCCAAACACACAATCTCCTCTGTCATACATACATATATTCCCAAACACACAGTCTCCTCTCTCATACACACATGCACACTCCCAAACATACAGACTCTTCTCATACACACAGCCTTCTCTATCATACACACATGCACACTCCCAGACACACAGCCTCCTCTCTCAGACACAGGTGGTTCACTCTCCCTTTCCTTAAAACTTCCCAACCTTTCATCTCTGTCTCCCTTGCGCCATCTGTCTCTCAATATGCCCTCTCCCTCCTCTGTGCACCACTCTTTTGTGCTGCCCTCCCTCTCCATGTTCTTGTCTTTCTCTCCTTCCTTCTTCCCTCCTGTCTCCCTCTCCTCCCCAGTGCCTCTTTATCTCCTTTTCTCCTGCGTCCCCATCTCCTTTGTACCTCTTCTGTATCTTCCTTCCCCCCTCTATGTCTCCCTCCTTTCTTCAAGCCCCCGCTGTGCCTCTCCCCTTCCCTGTGACCTTCCTTGCTTCCATGCCCCCTCACAGGGCCAGTGCAAGGGGATTTGGCGCCCTAGGCGAGCCTTCTCCCTTGCGCCCCCCCCCCCTGGTTGCGCCGCCCCCCCCCCCCCCCCCCGGTCTCGGCCCCAACTCCTACCTCATTCTCGATCACGCCCGCTGACTGGGGTTTTCTGGGTCGCGAGATGGTTGGGCACTGCTCGTGGCCTGCCAAATCTCCACTCCTCTTTGCCCTCGCTTGATGCCCATATGGCTCGCACCCAGTAGCGCACCAAGGGTCTCCGGCGCCCGGGGGCCAATGCATTTCTGTGCCTCTCCTGCATCCCCCCCCCCCCCCCCCCGTAATCCTTCTTGTACTAATGCTTAAGGTCACAGAAAATCAGTGGTGTCTCCAGACAGAAGAATTTGGGGGGGGGGGGGGGGAGCCAAAATGACATTTCTTCAATACACCCACCTCTATAGCATGGATCCTGCTTTAAAATTGGTTACAAAAGAAAAGTGTTAATAAAAAAGTCCAAAGGTTCCTCTGCGTTATTTTAAAAAGCTGGCCAGTTTCACACTTCTAGTAAAACTACTATAACATTATTTGATAGCCTCATTCAACTAATTCTACATGGCTATGAGAGTGAAGTCTGGAATATATAGGAAGGGACAGAATGTCAATATAAATCCTGCACCTTCAGTTGTCTAACTCTGGGCATCCACTGAAATTCCCCCAAACAATGGAGCTTGGATGTTTCCCTTACAGCTCATCATACTAAAAGATATTTTCAAATTCTGGTGTCACTTCACAATAACAGCAGCACAAACACCTTCCACTGCCAGACACATTGTGAACTAACACAAAACACCACAAAAAAGACACTCAAAATCTATACTGCAATCCCATTATAACATAATAGTAATAACACCAAGGACTCAAACAACAATAACCCTCCCTGTGAATAAGCAAGGGTAAATATTACACTGGGTCCTAGAATACTAATACTCCACCTACTGAGGAAACAAAACAAACCCGATTGCTATAGATCTCTATACAGACACTATATGATAGCAGAATCTCTCATCATGGTCGCACACACAGAGCAGAGACAGACCCTCACCAAATACAGAATACAAAATAAAGGAGCACAAATTAGAAAAAACTGAAATGGAAACCCCAAGAAGCCAGACTCTGTGTATTAACAATGGAAAAACAGAACCACCATTCCTCATAAAACAAATAAAATCAAGAAACATAAAGCATCAGTTATAATAGTAAAACCATACTAATAAAATAATATTTTAAAACTACTGATAAATAGAATTTCTATTAATTAAAATCATATACATTTTTTACAATTTCCCAAAACCAATAAAATATTTCAAAACAGTACATATATCAAATAACACCCAATAATTAAAACTAATAAGGATTTTAAAAAGCCCCTGCTGTCCATACATGGGAGCTCTTGATTGAGGTTATCCTCTCTCTCTCACACATACTCACATGTCCATTCTCTCTCACACATACACTGTCACATACATACACATTCATGCTCTTATACCCAACCATAACCTCTCGCTCTCACAAACACTGACACACTCAGGCTCTAAGGCACTCTCTCCCCCTCCACACACCCCCCCACACAAAATCTTACGCCCCTGGATTTTCTCATACACACTCATGCTCTCACTGGCTCCCTTACATACACACAAACACACACTCCCAGGCAAGTTTCCAATCGTTCTCACACAAACACACACACACACACAGGCAAGCTCCCAGTCATTCTCACACTGACCCTCAGGCGGGCTCCCATTCATTTTCACACCATTCCCTCCCCATCCCCCAGGCACAAACACCTTCATTCTCACACCCAGACCCCCAGGCTAGATAAAGGGCCCGAGGGTCACAAGGCTAGACTAAGCAGAAGGCCTGAAAGACCACATGGCAAGGCAAGAGCAGAAGATCTGAAAAGGCCACAGAGCAAGACTAAATGGCCCGGAAGCCAGAGAGTACTCCAAGGCAAGACAGGGTCAAGCAGAGAGCTGAGGAGACTCAATGACAAAGCAATGGGCTGTGCAAGAGGTAGGGTTAAGTAGGCTGAGCACTGCTGAGTCATGGGATCACGGAGACTATGACTAGAACAAGAGTAGATGTAGCTCCATGGGGACCTCTGTTGGGAGGCTGCATAACAGGCAGGATCCTAACAATAAGATAGTGTTATTGCCGCCTTAGTCCACTTAAATGCCGGAAATAAAAGTCAATAAACAAAGATAAGGTTATGTTGTTTTTGTAAGACTAACACTACATTTCTTGACTATCTTTCAGGAGTTACACAGGAATCTTTTTTAATTTTGTCATCTTTTTATTGTATAGTTATTCAACTGGTCAAGGTGGTACAAGGGTATTAGGCACTTTGGGTGAAACTTATAGCAGTGTTCCCTACCTTTTTCCAGCCCAAAGCAAACCTATATTAACAAAAATGTTGTGTAGCACACCAGTCTCCAAAGGGATGGCAAAGCAGACATGGAAAAGATTCATATGGTCAAATGAGCTAGGGAAGAACCGAAAGCCACACAAGTCACTTCCAAATTTTATATGGACATACACATGAACTTGCCACACTGGACAAGTTCCCTCTATATACAAGTGGAAGAGAAGGGAGAAGTTGGTGTGATGTGGGCAGACATCTCGGTTAGTTACCTTGTTTGCCGCATGTGGCTGCCAGAGCTCTTCCACTACTGCTGCTGCTCCCAACAAACAAAATGAGTGGCATCCAGTGCTCAGTGCATGCTCTCCCTGTCTCACTCAGGCTAGGGATAAGGCAGAGGCTGGACAGATTCAAAGGAGGAAGCTCAGTAATAGAAAGATAAGGAGATGCTGTGTGCACTACACAACGTGGGGGCCTAGTTATTCATGTCCTGCATGCTGTCCATTGATTACCACACTCTAAGGCTCAAGCTGTAGCTAGGAAGAAAAGGCATGCATGATTACACATGTTCTCAGAAAGGTGCACCAATATGTTTAAGAGCCACTTCTGAGGACTCGTTGTTGTTGTGAGGTGCTGAAAACAGAGCCAGGTGCCAGACTGGATCTGAGCAGCAAGCAGCGATGACTTTTCCATGGCACACCTGATCAAGCCTGAAGGTATACCTATGTGCCACGGCACATTGGTTAGGAAAAACTGCCTTTTAGTCTTGTGCCCCCTCCCCACACACAATTAAAAAATGTGGGGCAGATTTTCAAAGGCTACGCGTGTAACATACGCGTGTAACCCAAGAAAATCTGCCCCTGCGCCGCCGAGCCTATTTCGCGCGTATGTCCCGGGGCTCCGAAGAAGGGGCGTGGCGGGGTCGTGGGTGGGGCTCCGGCCCGGGTGCGTTCCGGGGGCAGGTCCAAAGCCTCCAGAACAGCCGCCAAGCTGGGGGATGGCGCGCCGGCAGCTGGCTGGCGCGTGCAAGTTACGCCAACTTCAATGATAATGGTAGGGGGGGGTTTAGATAGGGCTGGGGGGCAGGTTAGATAGGGGAAGGTGGGGGGGGCGGAGGGAACAGAGGAAGCCTGCGCTACTCAGCACGTGCAAGTTGCACAATTGTGCACCCCCTTGCGCGCGCCAACCCTGGATTTTATAAAATCGGGCATAGATTTGTTCGCACCGGGTTGCACGAACAAATCTACGCCCGCGCGCAGGTTTGAGGATCTGCCCCTATGAATTTATAATAACAGATTTTACATGAAAAAGGACATTCAAAGTATAGTCTTCTGAGGTAAAAATATCATTTACAATAACATATATATTATCTTTACATGCACTATTGTGATGCCAACCAGAAAATACTGCAAAATAGACACTTAGAACCCATATGGCAAGGGTGGCCAACTCTGGTCCTTGAGAGCCACAAACAGGCCTTGTTTTCAGGATATCTGCAATGATTATGCATTCCCACTCTGAATGTACTAGTGGCAGGGGCTGCCATCTCCTTCAATTCCTGTAGGTAATACAATTCCTCCTCATTTTTTGGGTCGTGAAGAACAAAGCTGCTTCTGCCTGACACTGTACTGAACCGTGCTCCTTCTGGCCATAAGGGCTGACTCTGCTCTGCCTGCTCCTCTTTCCGGCCACGTAGGTTAATGCTGCAACCTTCTCCTGCTCCTTAACAGTGGCTGCAATGGTATCTTCCCCTTGCTCGTGCAGGCCCACGTGGCACTAGTTCCTCTTCCAAGCCTGTGCAAGCTGGAAGAAGAAAATGCCATTGTGGCTCCACCCCCAAAACTGTGGCATTTTATGTTTAATTATTTTTATTAAGAATTTCCAACACAGAGGTAACTAGTCCTAGACTCCCAACTAGTCCACCTAGTGCTTCCATTGGCTCTGTTAACTGGCTGAGCCTCTCTAGGAGTGTTTTTGTACACTGGTGAGTAGCAAGTTTAATAAAATTAAATTAAATGAACATGTAAAGATACCGCTGGTTTTGACCTGATAAAGGGAATACTTCTCCCAAAAGTAAGCCAAGAAATATATTGTTAGTCCAATAAAAAGATATCACCTTATCTTTCTTTGTTTGTTGTCCTTTGTTTCTACTGATATGGTTTACACTGTTATTTACATTTCAGGTTCAGAGAATGCAGATGACCTAGAGAGAGAGATAATATTGGAGGAAAGTTTCATAAGATTCAAGTGGAGTACCTTGGAGAGTTATTAATTTATTATTTATTTATTTGATTTATATTCTGTTTTTCAGGCACTTAGCAGTTAGACCTAACTTTTTAAAAATCTCCCTCTGTGTAATGACTAAAAAGTATTCATAGATTGCACTAGCTGGGTTATTTTTTTTTTATTTGCTGAAAGAGGCAGTTATTTAAAAAAAAAATGAAGAAGGGGGAATGAGGTGGTTGGATCCTGTTATTATTATTTTTTAGAAACTTGATTGAGAGAGTGGTTTATAATTGATTCAGTACTTTTTTGGATGAGGTTGAGAACTTATATTGTTGTCAATCAAGTTGTTATCCAGGATATGAAACAGACAGTTTTGTTAGCATTGGTCGATAGTATCAAAGTGCATGCTGACACAGGCGAGGATTCTCTGCCTATCCTGTTCAGTCTGTCTGCTGCTTTTGCCACCCCCGACCCTGAACTACTCCTAGACATTTTGCAGGCTCTTAGCGTGAAAGGAACAGTGCAGCAGTGGTTTTGATCCTTCTTGGGAAGTTGGAAGCAATGTGTGATCTGGAATGATCAATGTTTTGCTTATCGCTCTTTGCATCAGGGTTCAAGTTTTATCTGTATGGCATTGCTTGTAGCCCTTAATCGGTAACGAGCTGGATTGTCAGCTTTATACAGACTATATCCAGGTTTTGGCCCATCTGGAGGGTAACCAAGAGACTGATCTGGGGGTGGCCAACTCTAGTCCTCAGGAACCACAAACAGGCCTGATTTTCAAGATATCTTCCATGTACCGCCTACAGGCAAGTTCTTTGTTTAATGTAAACCGGTTTGATTTGTATCTAATGCAAGAAGATCGGTATATAAAAACTAAAAATAAATTAATTAATTAATTAATACGCATATGATAGATTGCATGCATTGCCTCCATTGTATGCAAATCTCTCCCACACATTAATTTTGGAATCTTGAAAACCCGACCTGTCTGTTGCTCTTTTAGGACTGGAGTTGGCCTCCGGGATCTAGTCTGTTAAAATGGAACAATTGCTTGCAAGCTGTAGTTGACTGGCTGTTCTAGATCAGGACAAAGTTAAACCCAGGAAAGTCAGAAGCCTTATAGAGATAAGTCAGCATAATTGTATATTGTCTGGTCCTCTACAGGAGTTAGTCACTATTTTGGGGGTAAAACTGGATAGTAAAAAAAAAAAAAAAAAAGATGTTAACTATCATACATGTGGATTATTGTAAAATGTCGTTTGAAGGGATGCCTGACATATTCTCTGTCTCCAAACTTTGCACAACACTGCAACCAGCTTATTGATTGGTAAAACCTAAAGAGAACAGACACCCCAGTATTGTGTGAACTGCATTGGTTCCCTGTTATTAGTTGAATCAGGTTTAAGCCTGGTCCAAAAACATCTACATTTTCTGAGATTGATATATTAGGCTGATCGCCTAAGCCATATGAGCCAACTAGAATGCTGAAATCATCGCAGCAGCAGCAGCTACGTGTGACTCCATCACTGCAAGTATCTTGTGCTTGATGAACTGCTGCTGTGTTCCAGAAATATGGAATTTGGTGCCACAGGACCTGGGGTGGGGGGGGGGGGGGGGGGAATTACCTGACATTTAGAAAAAAAAAGGTTGAAGGCCTGATTCTGAGCAAGACTTACTTAGCTTCATTGAGCCAGGAAGTATGTTAGTTATGTGGAGCAAAATTATGATTGATCAGCAAGAATTATACATTTTTATTTTAAGGGATGATGGGATTATCAAGTAGGTTGATGTTGGAATGACAGTTGGGGATTTTCTTTAGCAGGACTAATGTATAATGTGCATAGACTATATACTGTTTTTAGACTAGGTTAGTATATTTTTAGGAATATAATTCTCTGTATTTTTTATTGTTCGCTGCTTTAAGGACTATGGTAGGAAAGCGGATTATGATATAATAAATAATAATCAATGTTCTGGGACGTGTTTAGGTCAGTGAGGATAACTAGATAATGCAGAAATAGCGGATGTAAGTATAACCAGCTAGTTTCCATTGGAAGCCTGCTTACAATTACACAGGTACAACGATACCCATCTATGTGGCTGCTAAGTGGCCTACTCAGAATGTACTCATTTATACAGATTTAGTCCACATTTATTACAAATGCGCACGCTGCTATAGGAACAAAATAAATCACAAGGGGTAGATAAGAGAAACCAGATCAATTTGGAAGGAAAAAAAAAGCCGAGGTAAAAGGGAAGAGAAGGTTCAGGGAGGATAAGATTTAATTAATGTGTTGGTCAGAATCCTGGATGACGTTTACTTCTGCCACCATTTCAGGCTAGCACGGTTATTCTGGAAGTGACCCCTAGCACAGAGACCAAGCTGGGCCCTGGTGACAGTAATATTGAGAGCCTCTTTTGACCTCCTTTATAGAGAGAATTTTGCAACACGAGCACACTTGAGAGGATGCCTGGCACAGAAATGACCTTCAGTGAGCCCAACAAAAATTTTTTCAAACCTGCTCCCTGTCAGGATCATCTTCTCTTTCAAACAGGCAACTAACTCTGAAAATCAAGGAAAGATAGAAAAAAGATCAGATGATGCAGGCTGATATGCTACAAGTAAATTGTGTTGTTTGAACATAGTATATCCCCGGCTTTGTGCACCATTCCAGAGTTTTATATGTTGTATTATAAGGTTACAGCACCTGGTCCATTGAAAAGGCACCTCCCGTATAGTTCAAAATAAACTGAGATTTTTGAGTTTGTATGCTCTGATCACATGCAACAGCCACAGCGATGGAGTCCTGGACAGAAGTGAGGAGATTAAGCATCCTTGACTACATATTTAACTGGTTTTTTAATTTTGGGTTTTTTTTCATGTTTTTTTTTATTCTGATTTTGTTTTTTGTAATGTTTTGACACTGTAAACCACTTTATTTAAAATATTTACAACCCGCCTCTCCATAGTTCAGAGGGGGGTACAAAAAAAGCACTCATAATAAAATCAACATTTATACAATAAAAAATGAAATAAAATGAACCAATAAAAAAATACATTATATAGCACTGCAAGGGATACTCAAAGTGTCAATGCCTAGAGGAGGCTCACCATCACAAAGAGGTCCAATCTTTAACGAGATTGCATTGATTTGCAGTAAATCAAGTAAATAAAAAATAATATTAGATCCTGCCACAGCAGAAATGTCTCCCCTTCTCACCGTTCTGACTACCACTCTTCTTATAATCCTTTCCTATTCTACATACCTGAGTTTCTAACCAGTAAATTACAACACGGATGCTAGTGTAAAAATATTCACATATAGGTGGTTGCCAGAATTTGGTAATGGTAGCATGGGATCTCATGTGATCTTCTCTTTGGTTTAAAGGTCAGGGATAGCCAGATGGTCCAGTTTATAGTCCTTTCCTCCTTACATTTGAAAAAAATTGTGTGTAGACAGTGGCATGCTCACAAAGTTGGTACAGTTTGATGCAATAATAGACACCTATTTGTGGGATATATTGTCTAAAGATAAATCTGCCTTTTGTAGCAGAGGATGGATGAATCCACTGAAATGTTTTTTTAGGTGTTGAAAACACTGAAAATGTGCTGCCATACTGAATGGTATACAATACTAATAACACTGGAAAAATGGCAATTTCTCCCCCCAAAAAAGTGTGTATAGAGCACTGGGAACATTAGGAATGTACTGATTTACCTGGAAGTACTCCCTGCACTGAAATATATTTACCAGAACATGAGTCTTTGACAAAATCTGGTAAAACCATGGGCCTTATTCAAAAATGACTTTGTGCTATTCTCTGCTATTGAAACTGTTGCACGCCCGTCCGCGCCCGGCCCGTGCACAGACCTGCTCACCTCGCTAGCTCCTCTGCAGGACATGGGTCGACCTCCCCAGCGGCAGCCGCAAGCTCCTCCAGGCCTTGGCGTCTCGCGGCGGCGGTCACCGGGCCTTCCACTGCGCACCAGGCCTCATTCGTGGTGCAGAGGTTAAGGCCAAAGAGACTCTGATCCGCCATAGAGTCAATAAGAGACTTTGATCATAAGGTTGTGGGTTCAAGCCCCCACACCAGCGCTTCCAAGAACAATTGATTCCAAGCTTGTGGGTTCAAGCTCCCACTTCAAGAATTCCAAGAACATCCACTCCAACCAGATTATCACTGTCCCATTCACTTGCTCGCCCCAGACCTCGCTCCTGTCGACCGTCTCCTGAGTCCACCGTGGCTGGAGATCCATGGTCCGGCTGGATTACTATCGAGCACAGCATCGGGTCGGCACTGTAAGTGTACTAGTTTGCCTCCGCGTTCACAGTCTTGTTCCAGTGTCATCTGTTCCAGCGTCCTTCTGTTCCAGCATCTGTCTGTCCTGTCTCCCCAGGTAGTACCCTTGGACTGTCTCTCTGGTACTGACCTTGGCCTGCTCCTTGACTATTCTGTTCGCTGCCTGGATCCTGACCTCTGCCTGCCTTGTGACCTCGTCTGACCTCTGGAACCTGACCCCCTGCTTCGTTGACTACTCCTCTGACTGATCCTCAGATTCTGACCTCGGCTGCCATTGACCTCATCTCCTGATTCTGGCTTTGTCCCTTGCCTTGTCATCGCCTACGCTGTACTGGCCTTCCTTGCTCCTCCAGACTTACAGCCTTAGAGTCCGACCGCACTCCCTTGTTGCTCATGGGCACGCCTCTCTACCAACTCTCCGGGAGACCCTGCGAGGCCCACCTAAGTCCAAGTGGCCCACGTTCCTATGGGCTCCACCCAGGGGGAATGCGGGCTTCCAGTGGTGAAGCTCAACCTAGCCTCTGTTTCCTCCTGTGCTCCGCCCCCTGGGGGCAGAGGCTTCCTGGTCCCTACCAGGGAGCCAATCTCCACTGTTCCAGGACAAGAGTCCACCTCCAAGCGCAATAGGTTGCCAAGGCCATGGACTCGGCAGAGTCTCCCGCCTCCAGGGCCCTACCGGGTTTGGCCGCCACAGTCCAAGAACATCGCAGGGCTTTGGGATTGCTAGCCTCTTCATTGGAAGAGCTTTGTTCCCAGCTGCGAGATACAGCTTTGGCCAATCCTGTGGGCCTAACGGCCTCTATGCTACCCAAAGCATCGTGGGCGCTCCCTGCACCTCCGCGATACAATGGGGACCCACACTCCTGTCGTGGCTTCCTCAATCAGTGCTTTATGCAATTTGCACTGCAAGCCTCCTTGTTCCTGAAGGAAACCACTAAAGTGACCTTCATCCTTTCCCGTCTGGAAGGGAAGACTCTTGCATGGGCCTCTCCATTATGGGAACTCTCTGATCCCACGCTTTCCAAGCTATCAGAGTTTGTTGCTCTCTTCAAGCAGATCTTCGGAGACCCAGGCCACCAAGCTGTAGCCAGCCATAATCTACTCCACCTCCGTCAAGGGTCACGGACCCTCTGAGTATACAGTGGAGTTCAGGACCCTGGCTACTAAGCTCGGGTGGCAAGAAGATTGTCTATAAGCCATCTTCCTAGATGGACTCTCCAGCACTCTCAAAGATGAACTCTCCGTCCGTGAAACTCCCAGGTCTCTAGAGGACCTGATTTCCCTCACCGGGAAGATTGACCATCGTCTCCGGCAAAGGGGCCTAGAAGTAAAGGCTTCCCGCTCTCCTATACCGCGTCCCACACGTGTTCAGAGTCCTCCAGCCAAGACTCCATCACTACCACCTCCTCCCATGGTGGAACCTATGGAGATGAACCGTGGGCGACTGTCTCCAACTAAACGTCTCCATCGGAGGGTCTTTGCCTTTACTGTAGCACTTCCAGACATCTTCGGCAGTCCTGTCTGGTCCATCCGGAAAACTACAATGCCTGAGCCTGGCGGGGTCCCGAGCTTAGGCGCTACTGTCACCGGCCCCCAACTCCTGCTTTCAGTCTCTCTGGGCATCGAGGCCCACTCCTTCACCACCACTGCTCTTGTCGATACAGGCGCAAGTGGCAGCTTCATCATGGATGACATTGTCAAGCTTCTGAATATTCCTCTCCAGCCATTAGATGTGAGTCTCCGTATCACCTCCATTCAAGGAGAACATCTTCCAGGGCTCAGCACCCATCGAACAGTGGCTATCCATCTTACCGTGGGCACTCTCCACGAGGAGAAGATGTCCTATGTGTTAAAACACTTTACACATCCAGTCATCCTGGCTCCAGGTCCACGAACCTCAGTTCGATTGGCATTCCCTGCAGTTGGTGCAGTGGGGTTCCAAATGCCAGAAGACATGCCTACGTCAAGTATCTCCAGTAGTCTCTGCCTTGAAGTCTACCACCCTATCTGGTTTGCCTACTCAGTATGTTGAGTTCGAAAACGTCTTCTCGAAGCAGAAGGCGGATACCTTGCCTCCGTTATGTAAGTTCAATTGCTCCATAGAACTTCTGCCGGGCACGATGCCTCCCAAGGGCAGATCCTATCCATTGTCTCATCCAGAAACCCTAGCCATGTCTGAGTGTATCAAAGAGAACTAACAAAAAGGATTCATTCATCCCTCTGATTCTCCCGCTGGAATGGGCTTTTTCTTCGTCAAGAAAAAGGATGGCAGTTTACGCCCTTGTATTGACTACAGAGGGCTCAACACCATAACCCGCAAAGACCAGTACCCCCTGCCCCTTATCAGTGAGCTGTTTGACCACCATCAAGGGGCACGGATCTTCCCTAAGTTGGATCTGAGGGGTGCGTACAATCTGGTACGCATCCAACATGAAGATATCTGGAAAACCGCATTCAACACAAGGGATGGTCACTATGAATACACCGTGATGCCCCTTGGGCTATGCAATGCCCAGCAGTCTTTCAACGCCTTATGGACGAAATACTCCGAGACCTCTTGTACTCATTCGTAGTCGTATATCTTGACGACATCCTGATCTTTTCCAAAGACCTTGAATCCCATCGAGATCATGTTCGGATCATCCTCCAACGTCTAAGAGAAAATCATCTTTATGCCAAGTTAGAAAAGTGCCTCTTCGAGAGAAATTGTTTACCCTTCCTAGGGTACATCATATCTGATCGAGGGTTCTCCATGGATCCAGATAAAGTCCAGGGGATCCGAGACTGGCCCCAGCCAGTTGGCCTACGGGCCTTACGTTTCCTTGGCTTTACTAATTATTATAGGAGCTTCATTGCCAATTATTCTACCCTAGCTGCTCCGCTCACCGCCATGACCAAGAAAGGGGCTAACACTTGTGTGTGGACACCCAAAGCACAAGCCACCTTTCAGACACTAAAAGAAGCTTTCTGTTCTGGTCCTTGTCTTCAGCATCCAGACCCAAGACGCTCATTCGTCGTTGAAGTCGACGCCTCTGCAATTGGAGCAGGAGCCATCTTAAGTCAGTTTTCTCCAAAGGGTAAATTGATATTTTGCTCCTTCTACTCCCACAAGTTCTCTTGTACAGAGCAGCACTACAGCGTTGGTGACCGAGAACTTCTAGCCGTCAAGTTGGTGCTCCAAGAGTGGCACCCCTGGTTGGAAGGGGCGCAACATAAAAATACAAACAAAAAACAAACTTTGAAATGTTTGTATGCTAATGCCAGAAGTCTAAGAAGTAACTTGGGAGAATTAGAATGTATAGCAGTAAATGATGACATAGACTTAATTGACATCTCAGAGACATGGTGGAAAGAGGATAACCAATGAAACAGTGCTATACCGGGGTACAAATTATATCGCAATGACAGAGAGGAGCAGTCGGGAGGAGGTGTGGCGCTTTATGTCCGGGATGGCATAGAGTCCAACAGGATAAACATCCTGCATGAGACTAAATACAAAATTGAATCTTTATGGGTAGAAATCCCTTGTGTATCAGGGAAGACTACAGTGATAGGGGTATACTACCGTCCACCTGGTCAAGATGGTGAGATGGACAGTGAAATGCTAAGAGAAATTAGGGAAGCTAACCAAATTGGTAGTGCAGTAATAATGGGAGACTTCAATTACCCCAATATAGACTGGGTAAATGTATCATCGGGTCACGCTAGAGAGATAACGTTCCTGGATGGAATAAATGATAGCTTTATGGAGCAATTGGTTCAGGAACCGACGAGAGAGGGAGCAATTTTAGATCTAATTCTCAGTGGAGCACAGGACTTGGTGAGAGAGGTAACGGTGGTGGGGCCGCTTGGCAATAGTGATCATAATATGATCAAATTTGATTTAATGACTGGAAAAGGAACAGTGTGCAAATCCAAGGCTCTCGTGCTAAACTTTCAAAAGGGAAACTTTGATAAATGAGAAAAATTGTTAGGAAAAAAACTGAAAGGAGCAGCTACAAAAGTAAAAATGTCCAAGAGGCGTGGTCATTGTTAAAAAAATACCATTCTAGAAGCACAGTCCAGATGTATTCCACACATTAAGAAAGGTGGAAAGAAGGCAAAACGATTACCGGCATGGTTTAAAAGGGGAGGTGAAAGAAGCTATTTAGCCAAAAGATCTTCATTCAAAAATTGGAAGAAGGATCCAACAGAAGAAAATAGGATAAAGCATAAACATTGGCAAGTTAAATGTAAGACATTGATAAGACAGGCTAAGAGAGAATTTGAAAAGAAGTTGGCTGTAGAGGCAAAAACTCACAGTAAAAACTTTTTTAAATATATCCAAAGCAGAAAGCCTGTGAGGGAGTCAGTTGGACCGTTAGATGATCGAGGGGTTAAAGGGGCACTTAGAGAAGATAAGGCCATCGCGGAAAGATTACATGATTTCTTTGCTTCGGTGTTTACTGAAGAGGATGTTGGGGAGGTACCCGTAATGGAGAAGGTTTTCATGGGTAATGATTCAGATGGACTGAATCAAATCACGGTGAACCTAGAAGATGTGCTAGGCCTGATTGACAAACTGAAGAGTAGTAAATCACCTGGACCGGATGGTATACACCCCAGAGTTCTGAAGGAACTAAAAAATGAAATTTCAGACCTATTAGTAAAAATTTGTAACTTATCATTAAAATCATCCATTGTACCTGAAGACTGGAGGATAGCAAATGTAACCCCAATATTTAAAAAGGGCTCCAGGGGCGATCCGGGAAACTACAGACCGGTTAGCCTGACTTCAGTGCCAGGAAAAATAGTGGAAAGTGTTCTAAACATCAAAATCACAGAACATATAGAAAGACATGGTTTAATGGAACAAAGTCAGCATGGCTTTACCCAGGGCAAGTCTTGCCTCACAAATCTGCTTCACTTTTTTGAAGGAGTTAATAAACATGTGGATAAAGGTGAACCGGTAGATATAGTATACTTGGATTTTCAGAAGGCGTTTGACAAAGTTCCTCATGAGAGGCTTCTAGGAAAAGTAAAAAGTCATGGGATAGGTGGCGATGTCCTTTCGTGGATTGCAAACTGGCTAAAAGACAGGAAACAGAGAGTAGGATTAAATGGGCAATTTTCTCAGTGGAAGGGAGTGGACAGTGGAGTGCCTCAGGGATCTGTATTGGGACCCTTACTGTTCAATATATTTATAAATGATCTGGAAAGAAATACGACGAGTGAGATAATCAAATTTGCAGATGACACAAAATTGTTCAGAGTAGTTAAATCACAAGCAGATTGTGATAAATTGCAGGAAGACCTTGTGAGACTGGAAAATTGGGCATCCAAATGGCAGATGAAATTTAATGTGGATAAGTGCAAGGTGATGCATATAGGGAAAAATAACCCATGCTATAATTACACGATGTTGGGTTCCATATTAGGTGCTACAACCCAAGAAAGAGATCTAGGTGTCATAGTGGATAACACATTGAAATCGTCGGTTCAGTGTGCTGCGGCAGTCAAAAAAGCAACAGAATGTTGGGAATTATTAGAAAAGGAATGATGAATAAAACGGAAAATGTCATAATGCCTCTGTATCGCTCCATGGTGAGACCGCACCTTGAATACTGTGTACAATTCTGGTCGCCGCATCTCAAAAAAGATATAATTGCGATGGAGAAGGTACAGAGAAGGGCTACCAAAATGATAAGGGGAATGGAACAACTCCCCTATGAGGAAAGACTAAAGAGGTTAGGACTTTTCAGCTTGGAGAAGAGACGACTGAGGGGGGATATGATAGAGGTGTTTAAAATAATGAGAGGTCTAGAACGGGTAGATGTGAATCGGTTATTTACTCTTTCGGATAGTAGAAAGACTAGGGGACACTCCATGAAGTTAGCATGGGGCACATTTAAAACTAATCGGAGAAAGTTCTTTTTTACTCAACGCACAATTAAACTCTGGAATTTGTTGCCAGAGAATGTGGTTCATGCAGTTAGTATAGCTGTGTTTAAAAAAGGATTGGATAAGTTCTTGGAGGAGAAGTCCATTACCTGCTATTAAGTTCACTTAGAGAATAGCCACTGCCATTAGCAATGGTTACATGGAATAGACTTAGTTTTTGGGTACTTGCCAGGTTCTTATGGCCTGGATTGGCCACTGTTGGAAACAGGATGCTGGGCTTGATGGACCCTTGGTCTGACCCAGTATGGCATTTTCTTATGTTCTTATGTTCTTACCATTTTCACCGACCATAAGAATCTTGAGCACCTTAAAGAAGCTCAACTCTTGAATCCTAGACAAGGCCGATGGGCATTCTTCTTTGAATGGTTCAATTTCATTCTATGTTATTGCCCAGCTTCCAAGAACCTCTGTGCTGATGCACTATCAAGATCCTTCGAACCAGAAGATGTTCCTGATGTTCCCAGACACATCATAGATCCTGCCTGCGTATCCCTTGCCGTGACCACTACAGTATCAGTTGGGAAAACCGTCATTCCATGTAGATTAAGTGAACAAGTTCTGAAATGGGCCCATGATTCCAAGTTGGCAGGACACCCGGGTCGTACCAGGACCTTAGAGATGTTGCAGAGATATTACTGGTGGCCCAACATGGTGCAAGACTCTCGTAACTATGTAGATTCATGTCCCATCTGCGCCCAACAGAAGCCACCTACCGGATGGCCTTAGGGCCTACTCCAGCACTTACCGAGCCATGGTCCAGCATCTCAACAGACTTCATCACAGACCTGCCTCCGTCCCAGAACAATACCGTAATCTGGGTCATCATCGACCATTTTTTGAAAATGGGTCACTTCATTCCCTTGCTGGGCTTTCCATCAGCCCCAGAACTAGCCAAGTTGTTCCTGAAACACACTTTACGTCTCCATGGATTCCCAAAGGAAATTATATCTGACCGAGAACCACAGTTTGCCGCCAGGTACTGGCGCTCCCTATGCAAAAAGTTCAACCTTGCCTTGAATTTCACGTCTGCCTATCACCCACAGACCAATGGTCAAGCTGAAAGGACCAACCGGACTTTGAAAACATTCATTCGTTCCTATGTGAATGACCAGCAGGACAACTGGTCTGATTTGTTACCCTGGGCTGAACTGTCGCATAATACCCATGTTGCTGCTGCCACCGATGTATCTCCGCTCTCTGTGGTATTTGGACGACAACCTCGGCTGCCACTTCCAGTTCCTCTGACTATTCCTTCTCCAGCTACACAATTCATGGCCCACACCATTCGCCAGATGTGGAATCAAGTCAAAGAATGCCTTACCCAGGCCGCTGAGTGCTCCAAGCGCACAAGGTTAATATGGGTGGGCTGTAGGCATGCAGGTCTACTAGTTGTTTTATTGAAAAATAATGCCATATACTGCACCCTAGAATGACTTTCCAAGTAATTTGCAACAGCCATTATGCATCATGTATGAAACTTTAAAATAATTTACCTCAATTATTTCAAGCACTTACCAGCATTAAAAATTCCTTATTAATCAGAATCTATTTTATATTTATTGCAGTTTATAAATGCACAAGTATAGAAAACAATCAGATCCAATCATGTAATAAAACAAAAATTAATGTATTCTTTCATGAACCATTTTTGCAGAAAACCAGAAATCATCATAAATACAATAAAATATAATTAATCATCAGAACAGGTACAGCGCAGAGCTAGGGCAATTCATATTACAACTAACATGAAAACAAAATTCAAATTCTGGTGTCACCTCAGCAAAAAATAACCCTCCACTGCTATTTTGTGAAGTAACACAAACTCTTGCAAAGAAAGAGGCATCTAGATAGAACCTTGCTATACAGTCACAGCACTGACTCTCAGGATTCAAATAACAGCAACCTTATGAAAAAGCAGCAATGCAAATGCTACACCAGGCCCTAGAACATTAATACATCACCTACTGAATAACAGAACAAGCTGGACTGCTACTACAGAGAAACTACATGCTAGCAGAAAAACTGCATTTCAGTCACACACACACAGGCAAAACAGACTGATCTATACCTAATATAGAAATAAGAGACTACAAATTAGAAACAGAAACATGCAGATAAAACCAAAATAGAAAGCCTGAGAAACTAAAGTTTCTGAACAGTGGATACTTAAGAAAGAGCAAAATACAAAAATATAAGAAAAGCACATTCCTAAAGTTGACATATTTAAATTGCTAACATCTCAAAATACATATATATATATTTTTTTTTTACCTTTGTTGTCTGATCTTTGTATTTTTCTAATCAGTTGGTCCTGGTCTCTTTTTCCTATTTTTTCCCTTGTTGCTCATTTCCTAATTCCTTTTCAGTGTCTTTCTTCTACTACTGTCTTCTTCCCTTCCACACACACACTCTTTCTCTCACAGATACACTCACACACTCAAGCTCTCACTCTCATATGCTCTCCCCCCCCCCCCCCCCCACACAAGCTCACATTCTCTGCAGACACACATACAAGCTCTCACTTTCTCACCCTTCCCCAGGCTTACATTCTTATGCACACACAGACGCACATCCAGGCACACACTCAAACCCAGACTCCCATTCTCACCCACAAACCGATGCTCCCATTCTCACCCACACATACACACATTCAAGCACCCATTCTCACCAACATATTCAAGCTTCCATTCTCACCCACAAACAAACCTAGGCTTCTATTCTCACCCACACATACACACACTCAAGCTCCCATCTCACCCCCACACACACCCAGGCTCCCATTTTCACCCCCACACAAACCCAGGCTCCCATTCTCACCCACGCATTCACACATTCAAGCTCCCATTCTCACCCACGCATACACACAAAGCTCCCATTCTCATTCCCACACACCCATTATCACCCACACATACACAAACCCGCACACAGCTTCCAGTTCCGCTTCCTCCCCCCAGCAGGAAGATCAGTTGGCCTCTCCTGCTGCATCCGGCCTCCTGCTATCTTCGGGCTGTTTGGCCCACCGATCTTCCTACTTGGGGGGAGGGGGAGGAAGCGGAAGCTGTGCACGGCGCTTCCGCTCCCCCCCAAATAGGACGATCGGTGGGCCATACGGCCACAGGACTGCTTCCCCATGTGTGCCATGCAAATGCACAGAATGGCGCACCAGGCCCAGGTCCTCCTCTTCGCCGTCGCGGGGATGGGATCCCGCGACAGCCTTGCAGTTCCAGTGCCAGTTGGGTGGGCCTGGGTCCAAATTGAGTAGGCAGCTGCCCACCCAGGCCCACCCATGGCTACGCCACTGGGCCAAACTGCTGGCTAAAACAAACCACTTAAAAGAAGGTGTAGAGCAGCAATTAGAGGAAGCCCTGAACATGAGGGATGCACATTTGTTTTCTAACAAAATGAAAAATGCAAGTTTGGGGACTGTACTGGACCTGGCACAGATCAGAGGCGTCTTTGTAGCTTTATGGACAATAGGTGGAAGGATTTTTGTGATATTCCCAGTTGTAGTTATCCTACCTTGGGTTTTCCTTTTATGTATTCTCTTTTTGTATTTCTTTTTATATGTGATGAGTGGCATGAGAGTGAGCCCTTAATGCTGTGGCATAGTTGATACAACCTCGTAGGCGCACCTAAGAGATCTATGCCAACAGCTGGTGAATGCACATTGAAGCAGGATAGATTAGAGTTTCATTTATACCAGCTGCCTCCCCTGCAGGTTGAGCCCTTTGGTTCTGGCAACCTGCAGAAATTAGGTGAGTCTCTAGGGCGGTAGCGAGAGCAAGAGTCCAAGGGTAAGCCAGTGTCAGAAGAGGCAGCAGATTGTAGATACTGGGAACAGGTCAAGAGTCGGGGGCAGGAGGCAAGCAAGCATAGTCAGGTCAAAGGCAAGAGGTCAGGTCCAGGTGGCAGGCAAATGTGGTCAGGTCCAAGGCAAGGCAAGAGTTCAGTACCAGGAGATCAGGCCATGGATGGACGAAGAGACACTGAAAAAGACAGCTGGGCAGGGGAAGGCTGGACGAGGCAGGCTGGGCAAGGCTGGATGAAGCAGGCTGAGCAATGCAGGCTCGGCAAGACAAGGTTGGAGGCAGGAATACTAGAACACAGGATCACAAGAACACAAAAGCACAGGAACACTTGAACAGCTGAATGCAAGAGCAACATGCAGTGCACTAGGCAGGAGACTCGTTGCTGAGGCATTGGTGGGTTGTCCGGGGACAACTTCAATAGGGAGAGCCTATTGATCTCATCAAAGGGTGCTGCTGGGACTTTCCCACTGCAGGCTCTTTAAGTATCGGTGCGCACTGTGTGCACGCAGGTAGGGAGGCCTCGGGGAGGAGCCAGAACATGAACAAGTTCACAGAAATTAAAAAATTGAATTCACGTTCCTCTACCAATGAAGTTCCAATATCCAGATGGAGCAAACGTGATCCCCAATTTTGCTAGGTTCCATTTTCAAAATGGCACTTAATGGGTCTTGAGGCTGGCACCATTTTGTTATAATAACATATGTACAGCTGTACAACAAAGTGGTGCCACCCCCACATTGGCCAGCTGACACCATTTTCAAATTGCAAAGGGGTGGAGATGATGTGTGAATTCAATTTATATGTGCTGTGGGAGGAGAGGGTTTGACAGTAATGGTTTAATTTCTGCGCTGGAGGTTTGGGCTAGTCTTGATTGGAAACGATTATAGCACCATTCCAAGTAGTAAGGGATTATTGATGTTACTGAGTTGTCTGTCTGTGTATGATTGTTGATAATCTAAAGTTTGTTGTAAGAACTGTTGTTTATTTTTATGTTTTTATTGTTATCCACTTTGTACAAGGTAATTCAAAAAGTGAAATATAGATGTTTTAAATAAATAAATAACAAGGGGACCCACCTTTTTTTTTTTTTTTTCAGGTTTTCTGTTCCTTTGATATTTTATTTCAGCTGGGAAAAAAATCACTTAATTGAAAAAAAAAAGATTTCTGTACACATTCCTACTGAACCCAGTGGTAATTTTTTTTTCCAATCTGGAACCTTCATGAACTTGCTTCTTTTCCCCCATTGCAACTATAATGGAAAGTGAAGGCTTTTGCTGGACCTGACATAGTACTTTTATTTTATTTTTTAAGAAAAATTACCACAGCTGAACAGGTTAAAGTATGAGACAGAGCAACAGGATAAGCTATATTGAAAGCTACTTGGCTTCCTTACTACTGAGAAGGTGGCTAAAGAAAAGATCATAAAGCAGTGGGGTGAGATACAAGAGGCCCACCAGGGGCACCTCGACTCAGGGATAAAGGGGAAAGAAGGAAAGGAAGTTTGGAACTGGTTGAGGAAATTTAGTTGTAGCATGTTAAAGCAGAGAAACTGAGGCAAGTGGGCAACAAGATACGGAAGACCTTGAAAATGAAGTGTAAAGATGTCTCATGTTTTGCAGCCACCCAGCAGGAACTGAGGATATAAAAGGAGCAAGAAGCAATATGGTGCAAGATGATGCTGGATACAGAGATAGGATTGCCAACTGTCCAGTTTTGGACCAGACAGCCAGGTTTTCAGGCATTCTGTACAGTGTTCAGTCAGAAATACCGACAGGATGGTAATAGTCCGGTTTTGCAGGTGGATCTTCCTTTTTCCCACAGCCTCTTAGTTAGAGGAAGAGAAAGGCAGGTTGGAGCCTATTGGAGGAGAGCTGTGCTGTATCCCTGCCTCCTTTCCCATGCTGTGATTGGACAGTATAGGGAGAGAAGGTGGTGAAAACAGCACAGCCCTCAGCTCCTAGTGGTTCTGCAGATACATAGATACACTGTTTAGGAAGCTCACTGGCAGGATCTAAAATGTATGCAAACAGGAGGTACCATTCCCCCACCCCACCCCCATGGTCTTCAAGTGTCCAGTCCTGGTCTATGGAAAAGTTGGCAACCCTATAAGGAGATAGCAGTATATGAAGACTGAATTCAAGAAATGGAGCAAAAATATTCATAGATGGTGAAGTACTGTTATAATCTGGTATGGTTGTGGACCCTGGATCGTAGTGAAAGCTGTCTCCACCCACAGGGAGGAGCCCTGTGGGGACTCACCATGATAGGCGTGGCCTCAGCTGAGACGGACACAGGTAGTAACGAGACTTTATTAGATTGGAACATAGGTGAAGTACCCACCGAGTGGGAAAGAAGACACAGCTCTGTGATGATATCCCTGGTAGTGGCCCGCGGAGCGGGGTATGCCGGGGAACTCCTCCTTCAAGGATAACTTCTTAGGGTAGATCCGGTAGTGGCCCACAGTGCAGGGTACGCTGAGAATCAGCACTGTAGATGGTAAGAGAAGTGCAGGAGGGCAGCAGAGCTAGGTAGATGAAGGTATTCACTCTGAAGTGTAGCAGGTGGTTGCTGAGGCGAGCACGGTAGCGGCCCGAGACACGGGGTACACCGGAGGTTCCATCAGCAAGTTGATATCAAACGTGAAGTGTACTCACAAGGCTGAACGAGGCTGAGTCCCAATCTCGAGTAGATGGATTCTCCAGGCAGGAAGGCCCTCCGAGAAGCGGATAGCCAGAACGCGACAAGGCCCCCGAGGAGCTATAGCGTCCAAGTCCCGGAGTTCAGGAACAGTTCAGAGTAGCGAATAGCGAAGCATCTCCAAGTGAAGTGGAATTCAGCAGGAAGGAAGTCTTTGCTAACTCATAGGAAACATAAGCCGGACAGCTTAAATACATTGGCGGGTGACATCATGCGGAGGGGACGCCTCCGAGGTTCCCACCATGACGTGTATAAAAGAGGGCCTGGCACTTGCATGTGTGCCCTAGGTAATCCCCGATTCAAGATGGCGGACGGGTTCGCCCAGGCCGTCCTGGGAACGCCGGGGAAGGTGGCATATGCAAGCGGAGGCCGCCATTCTTCCAATAATCGCTGGTGCAGGGAAAAGAGAGGTGAGCAACAGAGGTCACAGCCGTCTGCGACCGGGCGCAACAAGTGCCTGCTGGAGCATTCAGAGATGGTTCAGGTAGATGGAGTAGTTGAAGTATTTGAAACAGACTGATAAAAAAGGACTTGGCCAAGCAAACTCTGAGGAGAAGGTGAAGGAGCAAGCTGAAGCACTAGAAATTGTTATGACTGTCGGCCACAGCTGACCCAACTCACATCATGTCATACCTGGCTCTCCACTCTGGGTGAACTCGCGGCTGTGGCCGCTACCGCCGCGTTCCGCCTACCTTTCTGTGCCCCACATGGTGGCTAGGATGCCGCCAACCTACGCTCCGACTCAGGGCCTTCTTAGGCGAGCGTGCGCACCATCTGTCCTCCCTTTAAAGGCCCAATGGCGGGAACTCCAGGGTTTTCCCCGGCTGATGACATCACAAGCCTGAGATATTTAAGCACCATCTTTGGCTTATGCTAGCCAACTTGGCAATGAGTTCCCTGAGCTCCTCTGGTGCTTGTTCCTGTTCTCCGGACCTGCTGTTCTTGCCTTGGATCTCTACTCTCGGACTGCGGACTCTGGCTCTGGGTACCCACTCCTCGGGGGCCTGTTCCACACTTGCCCGCTCCTCGGGGTAGCCCCAGTGCTACTACGCCAGAGATCCTGTCTCCACGCTTCCCCACTCCTCGGGGTAGCCTCAATGACATAAACCAGAGATCTTGTCTCGACGCTGGGGAAAGCCTCAGCGTTACCTCGTCAGGGGTCCTGTCTCCACGCTACCCGTTCCTTGGGGCCTGGCCTGCGCGCTCCAGCATTGGAGATCCTTCCTCTGGTATATGCTCTCTCCAGACCTGCCCAGCACTGCAATATCATTGAACTGACTCTCTCTGTCCCCGATCCTCAGGGCACCCCACAGTACAGCTAAAGTGCAGACTCCTGCGATCACGTGGCTGTGACGCAGGCAGTTCTTCTACACCTCCTCTCTCCTGGACCACAGCCATGGTCCTGTTGCCTTTGTTTCCAGTCAACCTCACCTCCCGATGGTGGGGACCTGTGGGGCCCAACCCCACAGGTTGCATCAACTCCTACCTCGGGCCAAGGATCCACAAAACCTACAAAACCTAACAGAAATAATCTGGGACAGTAAAGAAGGCTCTAAACTGTTGCGCTGATGGTGGACCCTTGGCCCGAGGTGGGGTTGGTGCTACCCGTAGGGCAAGCCCTATAGGTCCCCACCGTCGGGTGGCGGAGCAGGCTAGGAGATGGAGGCCGACTGGAGCTTCACCAATACCAGCCCACATTCCCCTTAGGTTGAGCCCTTGGGTGCCGGGGCTGGCTGGACTTAGGTGGGCTTCTGTGAGACAACTCCCAGTTGATGTAGACAAGGGTACGCCAGAAACCAGCAGAGGTGTTGGAAGGCCGAGGACAGTCTGGACGAGGCAGGGTACCAAAGACCCAGACGCCAACAGGAACAAAGGAGAACAGGAGGCGTCCAGGCCAAAGCCTGAGAGGCCAGGTCCGTAGGAGACAAGGAGAGTCCAAGGCAAGCTGGAGTCAGGGCAGGCAGCAGGAAGGTACAGTACCAGGAGCAGAGCAGAGGTCAGAGCCAGGAGATAGATCAACGGCGAAACCGAACGACGGTATATAAAACTCGATAAATAAATTAAAAAAAAATAAATAAATATAGTCCAGACGAAGCAGAGGTCAATACGAGAGAATCAGTCCAAGCGTAGTCCAGGCAATGCAGTGGTCAATACCAGAAAATCAGTCTGAGGAACGAGGAGCAGACAAGGGAACACGCAGGGACAGGAACCAGGAATGATGACAGGAGCGGAAGACAGAAACAGGAACCAGGAACGAGCAACTAGTACACGAGCAATCATGGAGACCTGTTGCAAAGGCAGGGAACAAGTGGCTGGGTCCTGCCTTTTATACAGAGGCCCAGTTGTGTCATCATCCAGGGCAGCGGGCTACTTTTCCACTGCGGCCCCTTTAAAAGAGCGCAAGTTGCGCGCGCACCTAAGCCGGAACCCACCAGGGAGGAACTGCGCAGGAGTCAGAAGCGGAAGAGGTGGCTGCAGGCTTGAGGACGGAGGTGGCTGCACACTGCCGCGAGCGAAGGTGAACCAGAGCTGGCAGCTGAGCTCCTGGGGTGAGTAGGCCTGGGAGTGGGACTTGCATGACCCGGACATGTAACAGTACCCACCCCCCCCCCCCCCTTTATGCCCTCCTCTTGGAGGTCGGGGCTTGCCCAAATGGGCATGGTGGAACTGAAGGAGGAGTCCTTTGTTCAGGTTGTTACTGGCTGGTTCCCAGGAGTTTTCCTCAGGTCCGTAACCGTCTCATGAAAGAAGGTGCTCCCAACAGCGTTCTCTTCTCCGGATATCCAGTACTTCTTGAACCCAATATGTGTATCGGTCTCTGAGGAAACTGGTGATGGCGCAGGGGTTTTACGTGATGGCCAAGAAAGTATCACTGGCTTGAGCAGTGACACATGGCATGAATTGTGTACACCCAAGGTGAGTGATAACCGAAGTTGGTAGGTGACAGGTCCAATACGTCGGGTCACAGGGAACGGACCAATGTACCTGGGAACAAACCTTTGAGAAGGTAACTTTAGCCGGATGTAACGGGTGCTCAACCAGACCTTTTGGCCTGGCTAGAATTCAGGGGCCAGGCGACGGTGAGAGTTGGCGGCTTTCTTGGCTTGAGCAGCTGCTTGATGAAGACGTTTATTCATCTGATTCCAGATGACTTGCAGAGCATCAGCAGTGGCCTTAGCTGCCAGGGAAGGCATTGACAAAGGAACTGGTAAGGGAAGCCGTGGTTGTTTGCCGTAGACTATAGAGAACGGTGAGGCTCCGGTGGCTACTGCCACATGGGAATTGTGTGAGAATTCTGCCCACAGTAAGAACTCTGCCCAATTATCCTGTTGATCGTTAGAATAAGATCGCAGGAAGTTCTTTAAAGAGCAATTGGTATGCTCAGCCTGGCCGTTGGCTTGCGGATGGTATGCAGTTGTCAGGCTGATATTAATTCCAAATTTCCTGCAGATGGAGCGCCAGTAGCGAGCGACAAATTGAGGTTTTCTGTTGGAGGCGATATCTGTGGGCAAGCCATGGAGACAAAAACGTGTTGAAAAAAGAGACGTGCAAGCTCTGGGACCGAGGGCAAGGCAGGCAGAAACACAAAATGGGCCATCTTGGAGAAGCGGTCTTTGATGACCCAGAATACAGTGTTTCCCTTGGATGGCGGTAAGTCTACGACGAAATCCGTAGAAAGATGAGTCCACGGCTCATCAGGGAAGGTCCAAAGAAACAAACCGGAAATCGATCCAAACCAGCGGGCTTTTTGTGATGATTTACAGCTCATCAGGTGCAGGCAACAGCTGGAGAAGGCCCCAAGGACGGCCAACTGGAGGCTTCTCCTGGGCACAGGTGACACAAGAATCCACATAAGCACGGGTGTCAAGCAAGGTCCAGGCGCGCCCAGGATGACCGACAAGTTTGGAGTCTTGCGCCCAGCATAGGACCCTCTCTCGAAGTTGACGAGGCACAATGGTTTTTCCGGCTGGGATGGTGAAGGTGGTAGAAAGACAGATGCAAGCAGGATCGATTATATGACTGGGTTCTTCTTGAATGCCATCAGGATCAAAAGAGTGAGACAGGGCGTCCGCTCGGAGGTATCGTGGAGACCTGTTGCCAAGGCAGAGAACAAGTGGCTAGGCCCTGCTTTTTATAAAGAGGCCCAGTGATGTCATCATCCGGGGCTGCGGGCTACTTTCCCACTGTGGCCCCTTTAAAAGAGTGCAAGTTGCGCACGCGCCTAAGCTGGAGCCCGAACGAAGTAGAGCGGCGGCGTCACTCCGCGGGCCACGCGGGGAGGCTCACTGGGCGCCAAGAGGAACCGCACAGTAGACAGAAGTGGAAGAGGTGGCTGCAGGCGCTCGGGGACGGAGGCGGCTGCCCACCGCAGCGAGCGAAGGTGAGCCGGAGCTGGCAGCTGAGTAGACCCGGGCGTGGGCCTAGCACGGCCGGGACACGTAACATCCACCATGCTCTCTGTGAAGAAATATTTCCTGACGGTTCTGAGTCATCCTCCCTGGAGTTTCAATTCGTGACCCCTAATTTTACTGATTTCTTTCAAACGGAGAAGGTTTGTTGATTGTGCATCATTAAAACCTTTCAGGTATCTGAAGGTCTGTATCAAATCTCCCCTGCATCTCCTCTCCTCAAGGGTATACATATTTAGTAGGGATGTGAATCGGGTGCCCGATCGTTCCCGCTTTCGGGTTCGTCTGGCCGTGGGAAAATCTTGTTTTCCCACGGATCCCTGTTTTTATTTTTAGTGGAAAATCGTTTTTCGGGTTAGTGCGCGCTAACTCCCATTAGCGCGCACTAACCCGAAAAACAATTTTACAAAAATTCGGGGGAAAAAGTGATCATTTCTTTTTTTACCCAATATATTAACGAATTTAGAAATATCGTACGATATTTCAATTCATTAGAAAAACGATTCACCCCTAATATTTAGGTCCTTCAATCTCTTTTCATAAGTCATTTGATTGAGACCCTCCCACCATTTTTGTCAGCCTTCTCTGGACCACCTCCATCCTGGCTCTTTTCCTTTTGAGATACGGTCTCCAGAACTGAACACTATACTCCAAGTGAGGTCTGTACAAGGGGACTATCACTTCTTTTTTCTTACTGGTAATTCCTCTCTCTATGCAGCCCAGCATTTTGGCTTTAGCTATTGCCTTGTCACATTGCTTTGCCATCTTCAGATCTCTAGACACTATCACCCCAAGGTCCCTCTCTTGCTCCATGCACAACAGCCCTTCACTCCCATCGCATACAACTCTTTTGAATTACCACACCTCAAATGCATGACTCTGCACTTTGCCTTGAATCCTAGCTGCCATATCTTCGACCACTCTTCAAGCTTCCTTAAATCAATTCTCATTCTCTCTACTCCTTCCGGCGTGTTCACTCTGTTGCAGATCTTAGTATCATCCGCAAAAAGACAAACCCTATGAAAAGGGATAGGCCGAGTTATCAAAATGTATTTGCTGCTGGCAATTTCAAAAGTATATAATTTGTTATGCAGAGGATGCTAAAAACATAACATGAATTGTAGGTTGTAGAATTAACATGGCATTGGTATCATTAATGCACTTTTAGCCTATCTTGTGGCTATAGGGCTGGAAGACTTGGAAGGGGGCCCTCTCCGATGCTGATGAGACCTGGAGGATGGCAGATTTGCCTCAGGAGATCTAAGGAGGAATGGGGCAATAGCATGACCAGGGCTACTAAAATCTCCTTGTCCCAGCCATCTGAGTATTGGCAACAATGTTGCTAGATTTGAAATACAAAATTATTGTACGATGGGAACCTCAAAATTATCACACTTTATAAATACAAAAAAATGGTTGAATTGGCACAAGTTTAAAACTTGTGAACAGTTGCTCCAGTCATCAAGGCTTCAATCCTGGCTACTGTCCATTAAAGAATCTTTCATAAACATTTATAATTCAGTCATCTTTAAAAAAAAATTATGTATTGAAAGTGGAATGTATATCTCATATTACTTATTTCATGCTTGGATAAAATGTCTTAAGGAGTTTTCTTGGGAAATTTAAATATTAATAGATGAACAGGTTTGTAGGTGGAGGGATGGGGGAGGGGGAGGAGACTCGGAGAGATGCACTTTTTTAAGTAACTGGGATCCTGTGCTGGAGACCGGAACAAAAATCACAAAATATATAGCAAGAATCAACAATTCCACAATACGTATCCTCTTATTTTATATATAAATTTCAAAGCTTTTAGAATGTTTTAGGCTTCTGGATTGTCCATTTTAATAAAAAATACTACTGATACAGCCAAGTGTCAATCTCACACAGGGGATGCTGCAAAAATGGAAAAAATGTGCATTGCAAACATATAACAAGATGTAAAAATTGTTACCCAAGTCTAGAACTATGCTGCAACTTAAAATAACACATTTTATGCAACTGAAGCTGTTTTTTGGTGTGAATGATGGAGTCCTGGGTCAGGCCCTTCTCCTGTCTCCTGTACTTCTAAAAAAATAAAGTATTATTTTTCAGTGTATGCATCAAAATATCTTTTCTTTTCATATAACACACTCTTCAAGTTGCCACACAATTTTAGATTTGTTGCTTATTTTGCTTTTTATTTTTCCTGTTTATGATTCTTTGCTTCCTTCCCATCATATGCTCCCCCCAGGACAGGGTTGAGAACCACTGCGCCTAGCTGCTCTCCCTTTTCCTTTAACCTTCCTTCCCCCTGTCCATTGCTCTTCCTCTTTCTTTCAGCTATCAACTTTCTCTTTTCTGCCTTCAGCCCCTCTCACTTCTTTCCTCCCCCCAGCTGCTCTCACCCCAGCTTCTCCCCTCCTTCCAACTGCTTCATTCTCCGCTTCATATTATTCCTTCCCTCCAGCCTTTTCCTGCAGTGGCACAGCTGCCCTCGGGCTAAGCCTGAAATGGGTTTCGGCTGCTGTTTGCCCGGCGGCAGTAGTGGTGGCTCTCCTTAGCCTAGCAGCAGCAGTATGTCAACGGTACTTCCACCCTGTGCCCCGGTCCACAAGAAATGGCAGCAAGCTCTCTTAACCCTACTCTTCTTCTGCCACAGCACACAGCGCAGTGGCTGCATATGTAGCAAAAACTGCAAATGCCCTGCTCCCATTCATGGGGCAGCATCTTACCTCAAGGAGTGGGGGTCTTCAGCAGCCCAAAACTCCCCTCAGAACTATCGGTTTGTCCATCTATACCATTAATCTTCACCTGTGACATCACTGATTACAGACAGATGGACAAACCAATAACATTAGCTTATTTTCTTTAATAGAATGTAGTATATATATATACTAGAAACCTAAAGGTTGACAATGTCTACCTAGCTAGTGCTTAGTATAAACAACAACAAAAACTCCTAAAGAGGGGAAAGGAAAAAAACATCTATGTAGTTTTGTAATATCGGAAATTACAAAAAAAATTTCAAAAAAAGTTTGGTATTTTACTGTATTTTTTTTTAACGTTTTTTTGTAATTTCCGATATTACATAACTACATAGGTGCTTTTTTCCTTTCCCCTCTTTAGGGGTTTTTTTTTGTTGTGTATATATATATGTATATGTGTATATATATATATATACACAAAGCTTTGTAAAACAATAGATCTAAAATTGGGTTGTTTTTAGGAACAGTAGAGTCAAAGACGAGATGTTAGCACACATCACTTTGTTACAAATCCATCCTCTGTTCTTTGGGACAGGAGGCACTGAAATTAAATTCAAGCAACAGTTCCACTCTCCTTCGCCCATCCCCATGCCCTACTTTCAGGCAGGAAGGTGGCACCAGGAGAGGGAGGGATCAGCTGACAGGGGCTGCAGCCAGGAGAAGGCAGGAACTGGAAGACAGCCTGCACACTAGCCAGGTAAATCATAAGGTGAGCAAAAGCATGCAACCCAAAGGTTAGCAATGCATGCAATCAACTCAAGCTTGGAGAGATGAAAAGCACTGACTGAACATGAGAAAATGCTTGAGGAGAGAAAATTAGCAGCAAGCAGGGAGAGATGGGGAGAAAAAAGAAGAGGAGAGGGAGAGAAGAACACAGGTGGCCCATTCTCCCCCCAAGCCCTAAAGGAGAACACTGGAAGGTAGGATTAAGCCTTAGACAGCGAGGCATTGCTTGTGTGCAGTGAGTAGCAGCTGTAAGACAAAGATAAAGCAGCAACAGCTTGTATGGTGCTGCGATGATAACATGGGGGAATATGCAGGACAGTTAGCAGTAGCGCAAGGGGAGAGGGAGAGAGGAGTTAGGGAACGGTCGACCAATAGGAGGCTGGCATGTCTAAACCCAGTAACGAAGCCTCTTGTTCGGGGAGCCTCGTTGCCATTCAGCGAGGGGCAGTCGAGCTGAACAGGAGGCCAGACTTCTTGTCATTGCCGTCGCAATTTATCCGATTAGCGGTAAGAGAAGATATCCAGTATGCCCAAAGGCAAAGATAAAGGGGCGGGAGCAGGGTCCGCGCCGATCCCAGCCAGAAAAGGGCGTAGATCTCAGCCCGTGCCAATGGTCCCAGCCCCCCCTGCAGGCCGCGGGGGTGGGGCGGTTCCCAGAACCCTTTCTCCAACGTGAGTTGATGTTAGTTCGGGAGAAAGCGGCCCCGAGGCCTACTCCCATGAGGAAATGGAGGAGCAGGGTGAGAGCGGGCACGCGATTGGGAGGTCATTTGATGCACTTACCCCCAGTGAGCGGGGGTCGCTGTGACTGGATGGTCACCCGGGGGGGGGGGGAAGGAGGCACGAACAGCCCCCGCAGGACATTGGGATGTGTCGGTCGTGAGCGAGTCGGGGCCGGAGGAGGACCGTGCAGCGGCAAGCCTACCGGCGAGTGCAGCCAAGGAGGGCGGCAAGGCGCCAATGCACAAAATGGCGGCCGGAATTCAGCCGCGAAAACCGGCACGAGGACGCATGGCGCCAAGGGCCGAGTCTGTAAGCGCGAACAGAGGAGGTCGGAATTTGGGAGCCGGGGAGGAGAACAAGGGAGGTTGAGCCACCCGAGGACGTCACGTGGGAGAGCACAGAGCGATGGCCCAATTGCAGCGTTTATCTGGCCAGTCCACAGGGGAAGAGAGGACCGCATGCGGTGAGTGCGGTTTATCTTATGCTTCCATGAAAGAGGCGGTCCTCCCCAGCAGGGGTATTAGGGCAGGCCGATGTTTTGGGTATGGGGGTAGACCTGGGGGGATGGGGGGTGTCGTGAGGGCAGGATCCGTGGGTAGTGGGAAGCCGGGGGGGGGGGGGCAGCGGGGTACGCAACCTCCCATGAAAGGCAGGAGGTCAGAAGTGTTCAGAGTGGGTCCGACGTGTGCTGGCGTTTCAATAGAGCTACTTTCTTATTCCCTGATTGTAAATTCAGGCATGCATGTTCATCTTGCAGCGGAGCACACCCAGTAGCCAAGTGTACCCTACCAAGTACGGCATCAGGTGTTAAAGGGTCGAGCCAGGTTAAGCACCAGTAGGGCATAAAAAAAAAAAGCAGAAATACATAATGAATAAAAAAAAAAAATGAACAAGACACAAGCAATAATGGGAGCGGTAAGAAGTATACTGTAGATGTAATAGCACAGGACTATGTATAGCTGGGATTATTATCGAGAGGAGCAGGACGGGATTTAGGGAAGGATAGGAAGGGATAAGCGTCAAATGTCGTTCCCATAATTTCCGGCAGAACGTTCGCAGATGAGGTCACCCAGAGAGGGAGGCTCGGCCAATGACTGAGCTCAAGGGGAAGACGAGGAATGGGAGTTGATTAGAAGATCGGTTGCAACAACAACCTGGAAGGCGTACACTGCAGGACAAGTGGCAGTGTCCGTTTTTTTGCAACGTAACAGTCAAAGCGCGCATGACGTCGTTGACGAAGATATTCAATTTATTCTGGAGGCCAAAGACAGGGGTACCTCCATTGCCACAGTGAGATTGCATTTGGCCGGTTTCGCTTTCTTTCAAAAACTAAGAGGGAGAGCCACTCCCATGCGCAGCTTTAGGGTGAAAAAAGTTTTGAGTGGTTGGATGCGGGGCGCAGGGTTCAAGGCGGATAGCAGGAGGCCACTGCATTACGGGGATTTGGAGCTGTTAGTTCAAACACTGCCGCTAGTGTGTTGGACCCCCTTTGAAGTAGTTTTGTTCAGAGTTGCATTTACGTGGGCGTTCTTTGGGGCCATGTGAATCAGTGAGTTAGTAGCTAAATCAAGACAAGTTTTGAGCAGGGAAGGCATAACCCGACAGTGTGTGCAAATTTTTTATTTTAAGGTCCGGTTGTTTATTACAAGGTCCAAAACGGTTCAGACAGGCAAAGGTGAGTTTGTAATAGGGATGTGAATCGTGTCCTCGATCGTCTTAACGATCGATTTCGGCTGGGAGGGGGAGGGAATCGTATTGTTGCCGTTTGGGGGGGTAAAATATCGTGAAAAATCGTTAAAAATCGTTAAAAATCGAAAAATCGAAAAATCGAAAAACCGGCACATTAAAACCCCCTAAAACCCACCCCGACCCTTTAAATTAAATCCCCCACCCTCCCGAACCCCCCCCCAAATAACTTAAATAACCTGCGGGTCCAGCGGCGGTCCGGAACGGCAGCGGTCCGGAACGGGCTCCTGCTCCTGAATCTTGTCGTCTTCAGCCGGCGCCATTTTCCAAAATGGCGCCGAAAAATGGCGGCGGCCATAGACGAAAAAGATTGGACGGCAGGAGGTCCTTCCGGACCCCCGCTGGACTTTTGGCAAGTCTCGTGGGGGTCAGGAGGCCCCCCACAAGCTGGCCAAAAGTTCCTGGAGGTCCAGCGGGGGTCAGGGAGCGATTTCCCGCCGCGAATCATTTTCGTACGGAAAATGGCGCCGGCCATACGCGTATGGCCGGCGCCATTTTCCGTACGGAAAATGGCGCCGGCAGGAGATCGACTGCAGGAGGTCGTTCAGCGAGGCGCCGGAACTCTCGCTGAACGACCTCCTGCAGTCGATCTCCTGCCGGCGCCATTTTCCGTACGAAAACGATTCGCGGCGGGAAATCGCTCCCTGACCCCCGCTGGACCTCCAGGAACTTTTGGCCAGCTTGTGGGGGGCCTCCTGACCCCCACGAGACTTGCCAAAAGTCCAGCGGGGGTCCGGAAGGACCTCCTGCCGTCCAATCTTTTTCGTCTATGGCCGCCGCCATTTTTCGGCGCCATTTTGGAAAATGGCGCCGGCTGAAGACGACAAGATTCAGGAGCAGGAGCCCGTTCCGGACCGCTGCCGTTCCGGACCGCCGCTGGACCCGCAGGTTATTTAAGTTATTGGGGGGGGGGTTCGGGAGGGTGGGGGATTTAATTTAAAGGGTCGGGGGTGGGTTTTAGGGGGTTTTAGTGTGCCGGCTCACGATTCTAACGATTTATAACAATAAATCGTTAGAATCTGTATTGTATTGTGTTCCATAACGGTTTAAGACGATATTAAAATTATCGGACGATAATTTTAATCGTCCTAAAACGATTCACATCCCTAGTTTGTAACACTGGAGAGGGCGGTCAGTGAGTTGGCTTGTCCAGTTAGGCAGGCACATCAATATATTAGCAGGCGGCCTGACAGGGATGACATGCTTTTGATGCATGAGGACGGCACCCCGCTGACGGGTTACCAGTTCTATAGAGTGCTGAGTTTGACAGTAGGCGTGGCAGGTGGAGATCCCAGAGAGTATAGTTCGCACTCGTTTTGGATAGGAGCAGCCACATCTGCAGAGGAGGCAGGTATGTTGGTGGAAGGCATAAATGGGCTAGGGCGGTGGAAGTCCAATGCCTTTCGATCTTACGTGCAACAGTAGGGGGCTAAGGGGAAGGTTGACAGAAAAGGCAGTGTATGTCACAGCGCTTCAGAGGTCGGGGGAGAAAAGGGACATCGTGTAATAGTAACAGGTGGGAGAGAGAAAAAGGGAAAAAAATGGATAAAGTGCGTAGCTTGCTGGGCAGACTGGATGGGCCGTTTGGTCTTCTTCTGCCGTCATTTCTATGTTTCTATATTTCTATGTGAGAAGTTCTTAACTTTTATTTCTGTTGCAGAGTGAATCGGGGTACGGCGTTTCCAAGGATGTGCCTGAATCGTGGGTCATTTTTACATCCATCAAGTGCAGAGAAGGGCGCTGAAGCGTCCATACGGGGAGCATTTGGACATTGATCGGACGGGGTGGTGTTTATCTTGGTTCAGTAAACGGGGAATGGGATGGGATGACCTGCTGCCTTTCCTGTCTGAGAGGATACAGATGTGGGGTGAACCTAATATCTTAATCGTTCACTTGGGCGGGAACGACATAGGTGGCAAATTGTGCAGAGAGCTTCTTACCTGCATGAAAAAGGATCTTTCCCAAGTAATGATAAGGTGGCCACGCATAGTCTTGGGATGGTCAGAGATAATCGTGCGCTTACGTAATATAGACAAGATGATTTGGAAAAATGGGGTTAAAAAATTGAACAGACAGTTGGGCAAATGGATGGGATGGGAGAGGGGATTTTGGATTAGGCATTTGTGGTCGTGGGGTGGGGAACCGGGGTTATTTAGCGAGGATGGCATACACCTGTCTGAAGTAGGAATGGACCTCTTCAATAACTCCTTACAGAAAGGGCTGGAGCAAGTTATTCAAATGGTGAGAGGTCGCAGTTTGTTGTGGGGCGAGCAAGCTATTAGTAGCAGCTTGTCCGTAGCGGAAAACCCGAGCCCAAAACGTTTGTGGAATGGGGGCAGGGAGAAGGGGGGGGATGGGGGAGATCCCCATATAGCTAGAGGAGCCGCTACACAGGTGGACCAGTGAGCTACGGGGCCAAAGTTCTCGGTTCGACCTTACTCTCGCTGGTTGAGGCGGAGTAGGTGGGGTTGGGGGAGGGGAATTCATACTTCACCACTGGGGACAAGGTGGTGGAGAGAAAGAGGGGTTAGGGGGCGGGGTAAGGGGCGATTGGGGTCGTTTAAATGTTGTATTGTAATGCTCGGGTTAATGTGGTTACAATAAACTGCAGCCAATTTAAACGCCAGAAGGTTTCATGTGTTTATTTGGGGGAATCGGACAGCAAGGTCATGCATTATTCATCCCTATGTTAGTAAAACACAGAAGTTGGCTGTTGTATAATGATGTCTGGTTAGTAATTGTTAGCAGTTCCTTTAAGTTCTTACATTGCTAATTGTTAGACAATCCCTAGCTAATGGTGCAGGCCAATGCAATACAATGCACTGTACCATCTACACAGTTTTACTCTCACTTGAACACACATTTTGTGCAGGTAAAGCTTATTGTTGCTGCAGGAAGGAGTTTTACCTGCACAAAATATGCATTGAAAACTGTAAATAATGCTTAGCACCCTCGCATGTAAATCCCATGTCCATAAGGCATTAAGCATTACTCCCCGATATAGAGAGATGTGTTGACCTGGCCAGGATTTTCTTAGTGCTGGAAACATATCTCCAGGGTCAGAGATGGAGTTAAGTTTCTAGAGCTGTTGCGCTGGCACTTAAAATCCATAAAAAAGGGTAACAAATGGAAAAAAATGTCAGAAACACTTTGCAGATAAGTACTTATCCGTGTAAATGGCGACCGCCACAGCCACTTAGCCGGATAAGTACTGACTTGCCTGGCTATCTGGCGTGATTTGCTACTGCCATTTAGCCGAATGTGAGTATTTTTCCTGCTATCTAGCATGGTTCACCGCTATTTAGCCAGAAAATTATTTATTTGGCTAAGTAGTAGCAAACCGCACCAGCTAGCCGGATAAGTCAATATTTATTTGGCTAAATAGCCCGGTTGCTGCAACTTACCTGGAGTACAATCTGCTTGTCAGGGACGCCCCTCCACCTCCCCGAGTTAAAATGTGGGTTTGGTCAGTGTCAAATGCACTATTTTAGAGGCAACTCGCTATAAACATTAGCTTACTGCATCAGGCGTTAAAAAATATTTGAATCTGAGTGTTAGAATCGTGTGCTGAAATCAATTGCACAGTGTTTTAACGCTCAGTTTCCTGCATTGGCCTGTTACTGTCTTGTTTTTCTGGAGTTTGTAGACAGTCTCCTGGGGGGGGGGGGGCAAGTTGATACTTTGACCCTGGAAGACCTTGGCCAGCCATACTAGCATAAGACTGGGGAGCACTGGATTCAGAGCGTTTGCGCATTCTGAAAAAAAGTTAGTTCATGAGCATAGTGTTGTGGCTGTAAGTTACAACACAAGTAGCACAATTAATCTACCACCAAAACTATTCAATCATATAACCCCTCTTCTCAAAGCATTGCATTTGGTTCCCTATCTTTTTCCACATAAAATTCAAGCTACTTTTATTTGCAAACAAGTGCATTCACCCTGCAGCTCCTTCTTACCTCTTCCCTGTCATTTCCCCATACAGCCCTCTTCCCAAAGTTTGCTTATCAGGTAAGCTGAGCTTATCTGTGCTCTCTTCCCCCATCACCAGATCTTGTCTCTGTGTCTTCCATGTGGCAGCAACACATGCCTAGAATAGTCTTCCTGAATGCATGCACCAGGTTCCCTCTCTTACCATTCAAATCCAACCTGAAAACTCATCTCTTTAAGGCTGCTTTTAATACCTGAACCCCAAATTCTTCCTGCACATATTTATCAATCTGGGCTCTAGACTGGGGTGTGCTTTTCTCAGTTTCTCAGACAGAATTGGGGCTAGTATTCCATACCTATTTCATATGAAAAGGATGATTAGTAACAACTTATATTAGAGTTCCCCTCTCTGGAGAATGGCTGAGCATTTGATTTTTATATATTTTAAAATAACTTTTATGCACCGCGTTATTGGCTTAAATATTGTGATTATGTGTTTGTGTATTAAGCTTGTAATATGTTTGTTTTTGTTTATTGCATTTAAGAACATAAGAAATTGCCATACTGGGTCAGACCAAGGTTCCATCAAGCCCGGCATTCTGTTCCAACAGTGACCAATCCAGGTTACAAGCACCTGGAAAGTACCCAAACACTAAGTAGATTCCATGCTACTAAAGCCAATAATAGCAGTGGCTATTCCCTAAATCATCTTGATTAATAGCAGTTAATGGACTTCTCCTCCAACAACTTATCCAAACCTTTTTAAAACCCAGCTACACTAACTGCACTAACCACATCCTCTGGCAACACATTCCAGAGCTTAATTGTGTGTTGAGTGAAAAATAATTTTCTCTGATTTGTTTTAAATGTGCTACTTGCTAACTTCATGGAGTGCCCCTAGTCCTTCTGTTATTATAAAGAGTAAATAACCGATTCACATTTACCTGTTCTAGACTTCTCATGATTTTATAGACCTCTAACATATCTCCCCTCAGCTGTCTCTTCTCCTAGTTGAACAGCCCTAATCTCTTTAACCTTTCCTCATAGGGGAGCCATTTCATCTCCTTTATCATTTTGGTCACCCTTCTCTGTACTTTTTCCAGTGCAACTATATCTTTTTTGATATACAGCAACCAGAATTGTACACAGTACTCAAGGTGAAAAGTGCTGGGCCTGGCTGTTAAGAGACAAGCAACAGGCTGTGAACTAGTATACACGCACAGATTCTGCAGTGGTCCTGCCTCTCTCTCTTATTTGAGGATTCCTTTTTCCTCCAAGAACTTGTCAAAACCTTTTTAAAACCCAGTTATAACTACTTTCACCACATCTTCTGGCAACAAATTCCACAGTTTAATTGTATGCTAAATGAAAATATACTTTTTCCAATTTCTTTTAAAAGTGCTATCCATTAACTTTATGGAGTGTCTGTTAGTACTAAGTGCTACCCATTAGCTTCATGGAGTGCTATTTGTATGCCTAACTAACCATTCTCTATGTACTGTTCCAAAGCATTCATGATTTTATAGACCTCTGTCATATCTCCTCTCAACTGCCTCTTCTCCAGGTTGAAGAGCCTCATAAAGAAGTCTGTCCATCCCTTTTATTATTTTGGTCACCCTTTTCTGCATCTTTTCAAATTCTGTTATATCATTTTTGGGATGGGGCAGCCAAAACTTTACTCAATACTTGTTACAGTTCCGGACACTGTGAGGCCTTCCCTCCATCAGAGGACTCCGGTAAGCCCTGTTCTGAACTGTACTCTCCTGCACGTCCCTGGTGTCTTGCCTCAGCCAGTCCTACAGCCTCCGCTCCACCAGGGGACCTCCTTGAGCATACTCCCCTGACTGTCAAAGCTCCTCTTGCCTGCCTGCACCATGCCCATACTCCAGTCCTACTTAACTTTGCCTATCCCTTGCCTCAGTACTTCGGCATCAAGTTCAATTTGGCTCCTTGCTCTAGCACTTCTGCCATGCAGTCTTCTCAGACCTTTTCTTTGTTTGTCTTGTGGCCTCTGGGCCTTCTGACTACAATCTTGCCGTGTCTTACTTTGTGGCCTTTGGACCTTCTGATTCCAGTCTCTGCCTTGTGGCCATCTTGCCTTCTGCTCTTGTCTCTGTCTTGTGGCCTCCTGGCCTTCAGCTCTCTCCATGCCTAGCCCTGAGGTCCCTCTTGGCCTCTTCCTGACTCTAGGTCTCTCTCTGTTAGAGATGTGCAGCCAAAAGGTTTTCGTTGCGTACCTGATACATATTCGTGGGGGGTCAATTCTGTTTCATGCGGAAGTATGGAGAATTGCATAAGTTGTCGATCTGTAAATACATTACTACGGCGAGTTAAATTAGTGTCCCAGCTAAAATTAAAATTAACTACAACCCCCCACCCTCCTGACCCCCCCCCCCCCCCCAAGACTTACCAAAACTCCCTGGTGGTCCAGCGGTGGGGTCCGGGAACTCATTCACACACTCTGTGCTAGTTTCATTTTGGCGCCGATAGCCTTTGTCACAGGGGCTACCGGTGCCATTGGTCAGCCCCTGTCACATGGTCATCGGCGCCATCTTGTGCTCCTACCATGTGACAGGGGCTGACCAATGGCACCGGTAGCCCCTGTGACATAGTATGGGCAAAGGCTATCGGCGCCATTTTGAGTCCTGGCATCGGATGGCAGGTCGCTCCGGGACCCCCGTTGGACCCACAGGGGCATTTGGCCAGCTTGGGGGGGCCTCCTGACCCCCACAAGACTTGCCAAAAGTCCAGCAGGGCTCCGGGAGCGACCTCCTTGAATGCCGGCCGTCCGATGCAAATACTCAAAATGGCGCCGATCGCCGTCATAGTGAGGGCAAAGGCGATCGGCGCCATTTTGAGACTCAAAATCGCCGTCCAATGCCAATACTCAAAATGGCGCCGATCGCCTTTGCCCTCACTATGACGGCGATCGGCGCCATTTTGAGTATTTGCATCGGACGGCCGGCATTCAAGGAGGTCGCTCCTGGACCCCCGCTGGACTTTTGGCAAGTCTTGTGGGGGTCAGGAGGCCCCCCCAAGCTGGCCAAATGCCCCTGTGGGTCCAACGGGGGTCCCGGAGCGACCTGCCATCCGATGCCAGGACTCAAAATGGCGCCGATAGCCTTTGCCCACTCACGGTCAAAAACTTCAACCGGAGTTCTTCTTGTAAGGAAGTTTGCAAAACTTTGGTAGTCTCAATGATCAGTACCATAAGGTCGAAAGAGCACGGGTTGTAAAAAATGCTTTTAAACGAGCCTTGTTTGTCAATCGTGACCTGTTGTTTCTCCCACGATCTCGGTCATCAGACACTGTTAACAATTGTATCTTACCGTTTTTCATTTTAAGCCGTCAAGTTACTAACATTCTACAAAGGCATTGGCAGTCTCTTTCTCTGCATCGCCTATTTCAGGGCCCCCTCCGGTTTACGTACCGTAGAGGTCGAAACCTTCGTGATAGACTTATTCATGCAAATTTAAATTTGGAAACGAGGGTCCCTTCGTCTCTGGCCATACACCAACCTTGCGGTCACTGTGCTATGTGTCAACATACAGGGTCTTGTACATTTTTCACACATCCTATTACAAAACAAATTTTTCCACTCAGATCAGCTTCAGATTGTACCTCAAAAGGAGTGATATATACGATTACTTGCCCCTGTCCTTTGCTGTATGTGGGAAAAACCTCTAGAATGGCAAAAATTCGAATGATTGAGCATTGCTCAAACATTCGCAATGCTCGTGAGAATGAACCCCTGGTTACACATTGGGCTCAACAGGCACACACCATTTCTGATTTGTTTTTCTGTATTATTGAGGTGGTCCCCCGCTCTCCTCGGGGTGGCAATTACAATGAACAGTTAGGACGTATCGAACAGAGATGGATTTTTCAACTTGATACAGTCGCTCCCAAAGGTCTCAATCGGGAACTAGAGTGGCATTTATTTACCTAAAATTTGTAGGGCCACCTATGTTATTTGCTGCCTGCACTGCTAGTTGCGCCTCAGGAACGGGGGCCCTCTGGTTGGCCCCCGTGTGACCACGTGATCTGTCTACCTGAGGTTCGCGCCAACTCCGGTAGGTTTAAATACCTGTTTGCATCTAAGATGTACGCACTCCCTGCCGATTTTGAAACTATTTTGCATTCAGGTATGTGTTGAATTTTATGAAATGTTTGTACTGGATGATTCACGTCGGCATTCTGCAGCCTTATGTCCTAACCGTTATATGTTTATTTACAGTGCATTGTGAAAACCATTGCTCCCTCCCGATGCAGCCCTAGGCGAAACACGGGACCGTGTCAGGGGACGCGTTCTAAATTGTTGCTACTGTAAGTCAGTGGAGTTGCCGCATGAAATGAATAAAAGTTTTCTGCTCCTTAGAGCTTTTGATGAATCTCCGTGGTTGGGACTAAATTCTTTTTCTGCACTTTTGTTTGGGGGTAATTGAAATCTCCCGTTATTATTGCACTGCCAAATTGGTTAGCTTCCCTGATTTCTCTTAGCATTTCATCATCTGTCTGACCATTTTGTCTAGGTGGACGGTAGTATACTCCTATCACTATACTCTTACCCAACACAGATGGGATTTCTACCCATATAGATTCTACTGACTATTTAGTCTCTTGTATGATCTTTATCCTGTTGGATTCTATACCCTTCTGGATATAAAGTGCCACACCCCCACCAAGTTGATCCTCCCTATCATT
Organism: Rhinatrema bivittatum; assembly: GCF_901001135.1. Lineage (NCBI taxonomy): Eukaryota > Metazoa > Chordata > Amphibia > Gymnophiona > Rhinatrematidae > Rhinatrema > Rhinatrema bivittatum. The sequence goes on from NC_042620.1 coordinate 120,610,286, forward strand.
GCGATATAATTTGTACCCTGATATAACACTGTCCCATTGGTTATCCTCCTTCCACCATGTCTCTGTGATGTCAATTATGTCAATCTCATCATTTGCTGCTATAACGTTGTATTGACTGTATAAAGTTCTTTTTCCCCTACATTTCTGCCCTTTTTGCTCACTTAGCCCTCAAATATCTGTTTTATAATGCCTCCTTTGTATATAGTTCCCTTTTTGTTTTACCTCTGTTTTGCTTTGACTACGATTTGGTTTTTTGTTCATTGTATTTCCTCCTTTTCAGTTCAATGTAAGCCGGCATGATGTGCCTTACGAATGTCGGCAAAGAAAAGCCTATAAATAAATAAATAAATAAATAAACAAACAAACAAACAAACAAACACTCTAACTCTCCCATCTTACTTAGACTTCTGGCATTGGAATACAGACATTTCAAAGTGTGTTTTTTGTTTGTATTAACAACCTGCTTTTCAGTTGTTAGGGATAATTCGGAAATCATTAGCGTCGGTGATTTTTTACATATAGGCACATGGACTATGTTTGGTTTTAATGGAACCTCTCTGTTCATTAGTATCCTTCAAGGATACATTTCTCCGAACCATGCACTGCAGAGTGACTGTCGGCTTTTCCCCTTGTTCCTTCGTCCTGGCCAAGCAGACAGTAGTATATCCTTACAGCTACACTTTTCCCTATCACAGAGAGAATTTCTAGTCATAAATATTCCACATTGTATTTTGCTTCCTATAGGACTTTATTGTGTTGACTATTTGCCATCCTTAACAAATATTTGCCATCCCTTGACCTGGCCTATCATTTCAATATAATTTGTACTCTGGAATTGCAGTGTCCCATTGGCTATTATCCTTCCATTAGGTCTCTGAGATACTTGTTATGTCTGCATCTTCATTCAGTGCCATATATTCTAACTCTCCAATCTTATTTTTTAGACTTCTGGCATTTGCATACAGATAATTCATAGCCTGCCTAGAGGTTGACATGGATAGTTTAGAATCATTTCACTCTCTCTGCTCTTTATTTAAATACACCTGGGCTACTTCTGCTTTTATCATATCTCCTCTAGTGGGATATTCAAACTTCTCTATTATGCCAGTATCCTTTGAAGATACCTCACTCAAAGCCATGTTCTAGTTTAGAAGCTGCTCTTCCTCTTTTTTAAATTGTTACTGCCAGCAGCCTGGTTCCATCCTGATTAAGACGGAGCTCATCCTTTCAGAATAAGTTCTCCCTTTCCCAAAATGTTGCCCCGTTCCTAACAAATCTAAAACCCTTTTCCCTGCACTATTGCCTCATCCATGCATTAAGACTCTGGTGCTCTGCCTGCCTCTAGGGTTCTGTGCATGGAACTGGAAGCATTTCTGAGAACACTACCCTGGAGGTTCTGGATTTCAATTTTTTACCTATAAGCCTAGATTTGTGCATGGGTTAACTCTCAAGGTTTGCATTTACAACTTGCCACTGTCAGGAGGAAGGGGGAGAGGAAGAATGGGGGGAATGGAAGAGGAAGGGGGGAAGGTCTATGTGGTGAAGTGGGGGGGGGGGGTGGGAACAGCTAGGGAGGGAAGGAGAAAGTGTTGACCATGTTTTTGAGGGGAGAGACCTGGGTTGATAATCCTAGTATGGGACCTGCAACAAGATCCAGAACACTGGTTAATGAGAGGAAGAGGGGAGAGACAGTGAGGTGGAAGAGAATGAACAGGGAAAGAGAAGCAGAGTTCTCTCCTCCACATTTCTCTTATACCTCTCCATCTGTCACCTTCCCATCCCTTCCATATTCTCCCTTCCTCTGTCTTTTTCTCCCATCTTGTCACGCACTATCACGTTCTCTAACCCCCCTATGCCAGGCTCTGCGCCAGTATTTCCCACTGTATTTTTTTGTAGAAAACACTGTACATGCATTTGATTAACACCACAACAAATGAAGTTCTAAATCAGTGTACAGGGGACTCATAAAGCTATTTCCTGTAGTATGTTTAATATTTAACCTCTGTTATCATCCACTTCATTTCTACAGCACTTTTTCTATATTTCATTACTGGTGCAAGCTTGGGTCTGGCCTTTGCATGAATTCTTTTATACTATTTTCCTATCAGAAAATGGGGGAGGAGGAATTAAGTAAATACTTGCTCATAGACCAAGATATAAAGCGTAGATTTTATTGTAAAATTACAAGCTAATCAAATAGGTCAGTAAGTTAAATATTCTCTACTTATCTCGTTAGTAGCAATACTTCATTCAGGGCTTGCTTTGCTAAGCTTTTTCACCATAGACAGACTAGGAGAGAAGCCTAAATAAATCAGGTCCTTGGCAGGATGGCAATGAACTAGGATAGTGAAGATAATATGGTTAAAAAAAACCCCCAGCATTTCATTTCAGGTTTGGTAACTGTTGACTAGAGAAAATAAGGTGTGCTCTTATTCGAAATAAGGACCTGATTCATCAAGGTCTTTTTCCCATGGACAGAAAATGGAATAAAGCCTTCATGAATCAGGCCCTGAACATGCAAACAAAATATACCCAAAGATAGGGATTTCTGATTTAAAGGCTATAGGAGTCCAGAGCTTGAATTTTTATTTTCTAAAACTATGAAGTACCACACCTTAGGGTTTGGGTTGGTTTTTTTTACACTTAAACTTCCAAAATAATAATCATGTGGTGAAGTAATCAAGGGATCCCAGCTGATAATCGCTATTTTTGCTTCTACAATTGTCGTTAATCTCATTTAATTTAGGGGTGTGCATATCAATTTTTTTTTTTCATTTCGGAGATGGGGACTTTCAGGATTGTTTTGCTTTGCTTTCCATTTCTGAGCACGCCAGTTATAGTGTGCTCAAAATGCAAATAGCACACACAAAAATGGAATACAAAACTAAAACACATTTTTTGTTTGGTTTGAAATGACACCAAAGAAACAACCTGTTTTGTAGCATTTTTTAAATTTTGTTTCAAAATGAATGCACATGCCTAATTTACATCATATCCTGCTTTCCAGATGTCCATCAGCCCCATATTGTTGAAGTATCTACTACAGGTAGAGAGGTCTTTTCAACTTCTCAGAAGCTGCAAGCTGCTGGGGAGATGGAGTCTTACAAGAACCAACTTTACTGGTTCAATGGTGACTTCCTGCCAGATCACTGACCTGTGGTCTTTTGGCACTATCTCAGAATCTCTTTTAACTTGTTTTCTTTTTCCCACTCAGCTGGAATGGAATGTGAAGACCATAGTGGGGTTGTTGAGGATGTGAACTCTAGATAGCTGCACTAGGATAAATCATCTTAACCAATGATCACTTTTTTTAGACTTGTCCATGTCTGTGCAAGATTAAGCATGGTTCGTTTTGTTATATGTTCTGCTGTGTTTTCTAGCAGTCAGACAGATAGGCTCCCTTTTGTTTGTATGTCAGTTACCTCTTTTAATAATTATGGCACATCAGGGAAAACTTCCTAAGGATATTTGTTTTGGGTTATGCTATTGCTGAAATAATTTGCTTTTATATTGTTGTAATTTACATTTATACTGTTTGTAAGAATTTCAAAGGCAAAACCTGTGCAGTCTTGACAAGCCTAGAGCTATTACTTCCAAGCCTTTTTTTTTTTTTTTATCAGCTCAAGCCTCTGTTTTAAGCATAAGGTAAATGTAATTTGGCTGGCTGCAGGACAGCCCCTTGACCGGCTGCACTCACCTCGAATCACCGTGGCCAGGATGCTGCTGACGCCTTCCTCTCTGGCTCGCCTTGCCTCCCCATAGATGCACGTGCGGCCCCGCTCCTTATGAACGTTCCATGGTGGGAAAGCCCTCTCTCTCTGCACCCCTTGATGACATCACCGGCTCAGCTGTTTAAGCCCCACTCGCACACCAATGCTCTGCCTCAGCAACAGTTCCTCCTGCAGTCTTGCAGTGAATGTTGCTAGTTCCTGCCATGCTTCTTTCTGACCCTGTTTGCCTTGATCCCGTTCCAGCCTGTCCTGCTCCTGCTCCGACCTTGCCTTATTACTGCTCCTTGCCTTGCCCTGTCCTGGTCCTTCTCTTGCTTGCTTGGTGGTGACTTCTGCTATAGACCTGGACCACTCTCTTACCTGCCACCTGGTACTGACCTCTGCTACAGACCCCAAACTATTCCTTGCTCGCTGCCTGCCCTGACCCTTGGCCTGAACCCAGTAACTGTCTGATCACTGCCTGCCCTGACCTCAGCCCGTCCCTGGACTCTGTCTTTCAGACCGTCCTCCAGGATACTTGCCTAAGTCCTGCCAGCCCCTGGGACCCAAAGGCTCAACCTGCAGGGAACGGGGCTGGTATAGTTGAAGATCCAGCTCCTAGCAAAGGGCGTATCCACCAGCTGTCGGCATAGGCCTAGTAAGTTCACCAACTAGGCTGTGTCAACCACGCCACAGCCCAAAGGCTCACAACCATTGCAGTAAGTGAGTACAGAATTTGTTTTTAAGTTGATTGAATTACGAATGTTTTTGAAAGATGTGCAGATGGTCAATAGCTAAGGACAAAGCCCTGACTAGTGGTGCTATAGTGATAATTCAACCATTTTTTTTGTATGGATTTTACATGTGAGAAATTTAAATCTTTAGCAGAAAGAAATCCTAGGAGTTGGCCTTATGACTCATTGGGAGTGCAGGGTACAGACATACAAAGGACTTGAGTGTGATTCCCAGATCAGGTCTTCCAGCCCTAGCTGACCTGGTGAGTAGGGATGCTGAGGAGGCAGCGTTCATAGCTCCTTGGGGTTGGTGGGTGGGGGGTGTCCTAGTTGTCATGCAATGGCGACACCTTTGGATTTAGAGCCTCTTATTGCAAGGTTGTAGAATGAGCCCTGGGACATGGCCCCTGGCTGTGTACTGTTACTGCAGTGACTGGATTAGGTAAATTGGGAGGGAATACAAAATAGAGGAAAAATCCAAATGAAAGCTTGGGGCTCCAGAACCCAAGTCCAGTTCCAATAGAGCTGGAAGCCCAAAGGAGCAGAAGGAAACCTACTGGGTGCCTGCAGAAAATAATCCCAAAGTTCTGCAAAGGTTGAAACATAATTCTGGAAATGAAACACTAAAAGTCATTCTGCAATGCTGAGCCTGCAGAAATACAATATTTTTATGAGATTTAAGTGTAAGATTTTATGGGCTCTGGATCTGAGTCTTTGAAGTTCAAATTGTGAGAGAACTATTTCAGGGTTCTCTGATTTCTTGGGGGATCAGAATGTCCTAGGGAAAGTCCAGCTTTTCTCATGTACACGTCAGAATACTATAAATGAACTCTGACAGGAGGGATCTGACTGTGAAGCACTATGCCCTCTTCATTTGTGCCCATTTGTTGTTGCTTTTTGTTTTATGGAATATGCTTTGCATATTTTATTTGTTCACTGCCTTGGGTGATAGTTGACAGGGAAGCTGGTATAAAAATACTTGTCAGTAAATAAAGAAACAGTGTTTTGTCCTCTTATTTATTCTATTATTTGCTTCTGTTTTTATGGCTGCACTGTAGAGATTCTGCAACCTCCAGAACAATATAGGAAACCTCTAGATTATGTGTTTTTTGTGCGGTTGCCTTCTGTGGTCCAGCCCTTTATTTTGACTGGCCACTTAGATGGCTACAAGCATGAAGGCGCCGCTCACGCTGACGAGTTAAACCGAAAAATAGACGCCAGTGCATTCTTGACGGAGTTTCCGTGACTAGAAATCCATTCCCGAGGCCCCTGAAGCAGGCAGACAACTGCCGAAACATGGCCAGTGTCGGGCAAGCGGAGGTGGTCCCATGATAACAGCAGCGGTAATTGAACATCTCAAAGATAAGTGCATTTGTTAATGTACAATCAAAGAGGGATCGCACCGCACACCGGGGAACTAATGCACAAACGATTGAATAGTAATTGAGCTACAAAAATAAGAAAAATTATCAAAATTACCAAAAAATAGTTGTTTATTAATAAAACTTAAGAATAAAACACGGCAGCCATCTAAGTGGCCAGTCAAAATAAAGGGCTGGACCACAGAAGGCAACCGCACAAAAACCACATAATCTAGAGGTTTCCTATATTGTTCTGGAGGTTGCAGAATTATACATTTAAGGAAACGAGGTTGGTTATTGTATAGTGCACTGTAGAGATGGCAGAATGGATGTTAGAAAGATGGTATCTTTTATTTTGGGGGTAGATGAGTACAAATGAGTCAATAAGCAAGTTGCAGCTGACAACTTTTTGTTAGATTAACTTAATACGTTTGTATCTTTGCAGAGTAGTAATGTCTTCATTAGGGCAGTATAAACATAGAAACAACAAAGTGACGGCAGAAAAGGACCTAATGGCCCATCCAGTCTGCCCAGCAAGCTCTCATAGTTATCAATTTCCCAGTCTGATCAGTTACTCAGACCGCCAAGTTCAGGGCTCTTGTTGGTTACTTTTTGAGTCCAATTTCTTTTCACCCCCTGCCGCTGAAGCAGAGAGCAATGTCGGAGTTACATCAGACGTGTAGTATCAGGCTTTTTGGTCAAGTGTAGTAACCGCCGTATATCAAACAAGTTACCCCCATGCTTATTTGTTTTTCCAGACTGCACAGTTCAAAGTCTTTGTTGGTTGTTGTCTGAATCCAATTCCTCTTTTTCCCCTGCCGTTGAAGCAGCGAGCAATGATGGAGTTGAGGTGATGTTGCCTTAAACTATAAGTAAACTGTTAGTTGGTTTACCACAACATTGTTCATTTTGAAATTAGTAAAGTGACTTGGTGAAAGGACTGATGAAGAAAAGCTGACATGCTTAGGCAAAACTATTACAACAGCACTAGTTTCTTTGGCAGGAAAAACCACAAATGGGGTAGCCCATGAAGCATAAAACTTGGATTTCTTAAAATCTTTTCTCTTTTATATTGTTTCGAAATTCGGTATGAGCTCTCTGTTCCTTCTGGTGTTTTGTTTAGACCCCCCCCGGAAGGCAAGTGGAATAGTTGGGCCCTGGACACTGTGGAGCATCTTTTGCCCCATAATGCTGTGGGGCTGGCTGTTCTGTGCATCACTGTCCTTCTGTAAACACATCTCCTTTGGCAGCAAGGAGCTGGAGAAGCAGTTTAAAATGCTTTTTAAAAATCCAAATTTTATACTTCATGACTCTTCCCAGATTTTTCTTTCACAGATTTAGTTGGCAGTTGTGTTTCTAGTTAAGAGCTAGGAGCTCATTAAATTTCGTAGGTAGGCTAATTATGCACAACAAAATTCAGCAAGCAAAAACTTGTACAATTAAGGATACGGGATTTGTGCCATGATTGAAATCTAATCCTTTGGGTTGATTAAGGACACTGACTGAAGTCTGACGCTCTTTGGCAGAGGGTTGGAACCAAAACCTACTATTACATTGCAATAGATAGATGTTGCTTTGTTTATCATTAACGATTCAAGAATATGGTAATTTCTAAGTACTTGAGTCCGTGGAACTTAACTAAAGAGGGCCTCTGATTTTAGGAGTTTATAAATTGTATATTTAGGTGTTTATTTTCCAGTTAATTAAGGGATCTTTGTGGGTACAAAAAATGTATGTTTACTCTTGTTTTCGCAGCACAAGTACTATTGTTGGTTTACTTTTCCAGTTGAATCAAATACATACATTTGTGCAGCCGAGGAGTCGTTAGCAAAGAAAAGGCACAAAAATAAAGCAGAAGACCTAGAATAGGCAGAGGAGGGGTGTTTTTCTGCTGTTTATCTAATAAACTTTTGGCATCAGAAGTGTTTTATTGTTTAAAACTTAAAATCAGAAGCCCTAATTATAAGTCAAATCATATCCTTCACTATGATTGTCTTTGCTCCCTCTAAAAACTGATGTAACTGGGGAGGACGATGTTCAAAGCCATTTGCACAAGTAAATTGCAATTTATGTGTATAAATTGGCAGTCTGAAAATTGCCTCTTTTCATATAACTAAAACATTTTCACACTGTTCCACAAGGTGGGTACTTTTAGCCTAGGGGAGGAGTTCGCAGGTGTCTGTTTGGGCAGGACTGGAAAATAATGACATAGTTTGCATTTTCAATTCTATGTTTATGTACCATCAGGGCCGCCATCAGGAATTTTGAGGCCCCATACTGTCTGACGCGGCGGTGACGTCACAGCCGCGTCAGACAGTGAACGCTGGCAGGACAGAGCGTGCGGACGAGTCTCTGTCTGCGGTGCTCTGTAAATCAATGCTATGTGTGTCTAAAAGACACACATAGCATTGATTCTCTCCCTTCTCTGGGGCCCGCACCCAGGGCCAGCTCCAGGTTTCAGTAGGCCCCTGGGCGACAGACTGTCGGAGAGAGCCTCAGTGGGCCTCTTTGCCATGAACTAATACATCCCCCAAGCGCACCTGCCGCCTGGCGGCTGCGGGCCCCCATATGTGGCAGTAGATCCTGGGGCCCCATACTGCAGGCCCAAGAATACTGCCCTGATGGCGGCCCTGTGTACCATGAAGAAATGACTTGCACATAAAAAAGAGGCTGCAAAAGTCTGTTGTGCTGGAGGTGGACCCTTGGGCCGAGGTGGGGTTGACGGTCCCCACCGTCGGCAGGCGGAGTGGGCTGATAGACAGAGGCTGCTGGAACGTCACCTATACCAGCCCTCGTTCCCCGCAGGTTGAGCCTTTGGGTGCCAGGGCCGGCAGGACTTAGGTGGGCCTCTGTGTGTAGTCAAAGTAAGAATCCGTTCAGCCCAGAGACAGCAGGTGAGAGATGGTACAGTCTTAATCTGGACAGGGTAGTGTCCGGGAAACTCGGGCGCCAATGGAACAGAGGCAGACAGGGGGCGCTCAAGCAAGAGCAGGCCGAAGCCTGAGTAAACCATGTCCAGGGAGTAAGCCGGAGAGACGTCGAAGAACAGGCTTGAGTCAGGTCTGGCGGCAATCTGGAGGCAGTGGCAAGCAAGTCTGAGGTCTGATCACGGAGATAGTCAAGCGTAGTCAGTTGAAGCAGAGGTCTAGGTCTGGAAATAGGCAATAGCATTGTCAGGAGATAGGCAATAGCGTTGTCAGCTGAAGCAGAGATCTGGGTCTGGAGATAGGCAATAGCGTAGTCAGGCAAAGCAGAGGTCTGGGTCTGGAGATAGGCAATAGCGTAGTCAGACGAAGCAGAGGTCTGGGCTTGGAGAGAGTCAATGGCATGGTGAGCCGAAGCAGAGTCAAGTCCGAGAAGGCAGTCCAAAAAGCAGCAAGAATCAGGAACTTGAAAGGAGGCTGTGAGGCATCTAGAAGTGAGGGAACCTGCTGCAAAGGCAAGCTCTGACTGTCAGAGCTTGCCTTAAATAGGTCCTGGCATGTGACGTTTGCAGGAAGGGCCTGCAGCCTTAGCATGCCGCGGGCCCTTTAAATTGATCAAAGAGGCGCACACGCGCGCACCTGGGAACCGAGATGAGAAGGGGCCGATGGTGGCAGCGTTCCTGCTGCGGTGCGGCCTGTCGGCGGCATCTCGGCCGCGTCTTGGGTCAGAAGGAACAGCGGAAAGGCCGGGTCCTGCCCCCGACAGGGCAGCGGGCTAGGTGAAGAGGGCCGGTCGCAAGTTCCGCGGCCGGCTGACATAACAAAGTCCACAGGTACTTTGTACCGATGGCAAATTTTTAAAAGTGAGAGTACACATGTGTCTTCTCTTTGAAACTGGTGTGGAGTCTGCAAGTAAAAAGTACCTGCGGATTTCATCCCAATACAGGCAGTCTAAAGTTTGCCCCCATAATGGTCTTTTGCAGGGATAGCAAGTTATTATGTATAGTTTTCAGTTATGGTTGAGGTAGGTTTTCAGTAATTACCTTGTTTTCTCTTGTGAATATATCAGTAGTGCAGTAGGACAATGGCAAACTTAAAGAAGAACAAACCGGGCCTCTACTCAGGGCCCTCCAAATTTTGTATTATCAGTATTGCATGAAGATACTTTCATTGCAGTTTCATGAAACTGAAAATATACCACTTGTTTATAGGTCACCAAAACCAAGCATCTAAGCAACAATAAGCAACAATCCTGAGGCCACTACTGCATAGGAGCACAGCTGTACTGCTACCTAGTGTATCCATAGTTGGTGGATAGTGGAATGACCTTCAGCGAAGATTATCTGCAAAATAAACAAAAGCAACTCTTAAGGAATAAGAGTGTAGACCAAACCAGTGGCAGCAATTAGGGCCAACAAATGAAACGTCACATATATTCTTTGACAGTGTTGTGATATAGCTGTAGTCCTGTCATAGTATAGCCAGTTTCTCCAAAGTGTTTTGAGGGGGGTCTGCTTTTATAATATCTCTATGTGCCTTTAAACTCCTGCCATCTATCTTAAGAAACTCCCGATATTGTTGAATAAGCCCACTAGAGATCTCACCTTTAGAGATATGGAACAGTTCTGCAAAAGGCAGTGAAGGAGTAGTTGGCACATCAAGTAGCTCCTGCCCAGGGTAGAATATTTCAGTTTTCCAGTCTACTTATAGGCTTCGCTTGTGCAAGCCGCTGTTGGGATCATGCAGCACATCTGTTGCAGGTAGGGATTGTATAGATGGGCAGACTATGATCTTTTTCTGCTATAATGTTTCTTTATTATTTCCTTTTTCCAGGCAACTCTGATAATGTTGCTAGGAACTGGGTGAACTACAATGAAATCCAATGACTGGGAGTTGCAGAAAATCAAGGGAAGCACTTTCCTGTTTGGCCAAAACTGGTGTAATCTCCTGGGAATGCTGCTTATTGTGCGTTTACACAGAGAGCTGTTTTGAGGATGATGTGTTTGAGGACACTTATTGTAGCAGTGCTTTGATGAAAGAATGTTTACCATGAAATCTCCTACGGATTGGATCCTGTAAATCCACAAACCTTCATTTGGAACTGTGAGAGAGTGCCCCTAGTTTTTCCCTATAAACCTGTGCAGGATATCTGGTCCACCTTAAATCCCCAAAAGGGAGAGTGCTTTATGGGCAGGACCTTGCAGTGCAGGAGGAGCTCAGAGCCTGACCAGGTAAAGGAAAATAAGAGTGGAAGCCCAGCTGCAATAGAGAGGTCCCGTCTCTCCTGGAGTAGGAGCTCCTGAACTGCTCTGAGAAGTTATGTGTAAAGAAGACTGCGAAGGTAGGCAGTAATTGTGAAGCTGAATTTGCTGTTTGAATTAATAAAGAGAAATTGTATAAGAAAAAGATGGAGTCAGCATGCTAACTGCTTCAGTCCAGAGGATTTTGCTCAACCATTTCTCACATATGATGTTATGCATGGGATTTTTTTCTCTAAAAACTTTAAAAGAGAAAAGCCCAAAGCTTCCAGAAGGAAGAAATGTTTGTGTATGCATAGCCTGCCAGAAGTTTGAAGGCAAGTACTGCTGTAGTGTATACAAGAGCACAGAGAAAAAAAAAGTTTGTTTGGAAGGAAGAAAAGTTTGAGATAGATTTTAAAAACATACGTGCGCGCGTACTTTTGTTCGTGCACCAGGTGCGAACAAAAATACACTGGATTTTATAAGATACGCGCGTATCTTATAAAATCCGGGGTCAGCGCACGCAAGGGGGTGCACATTTGTGCAACTTGCGCGCGCTGAGCCCTGCGCGCGCTGCCCGTTCCCTCCGAGGCCGCTCCGAAATCGGAGCGGCCTCGGAGGGAACTTTTTTTCTACCCCCCCGCATCTTCCCTTCCCCTACCTAACCCACCCCCCGGCCCTATCTAGACCCCCCCTACCTTTATCGGAGAAGTTACTACTGCCTCCGTGCAGTAGTAACTTACGCGCGCCGGCGCAGCAGGCCCCGACACAGGCCGCTGTGTTGGGGCACTCGGCCATGCCCCCAGACCACCCACACGCCCCCGGACATACCCTCGATTCCTAACCGCGCCCCCTGGCCATGCCCCCGACCGCCCCTTTTTGCAAGCCCCGGGACTTACGAGCATCCCGGGGCTTGCGCGCGCCACCAAGCCTATGCAAAATAGGCTCAGCATGTGCAGGGGGTTGTTGGGGTAGGTTTTCGGGGGGTACGTGCATATCTTACATGCGTACCCCTTTGAAAATCTACCCCTTTGTTTGCTGTGGTGCCTAACAGAAGCAGCTGAAGGAAAAAGGGAGTGGCTTACAGAGCACACTGAAGCCAAGCAGCCCTGCTGGGACTGCAGAGCACAGAGAAAAAAAGAAGAGTGAAACTACCTTTAAAGCAGAGAGTGGTCGTGGGGCCTGGAAAGAAGCAGGTTTAAGTTTTCTGTGGATTAAAGAGACAAGATCTGTCCAAAGTTAGGACCTGTATCAAAAGTACAGTAAGAGCCAGTGAGGCTGTTTTTTGTTTTACTTTTTTCCTTTTGGGAAAAAAAAAGTGTAGTAGAGAGAGAGAGAGAAGAAAAAAAAGCCCACAGTTGTGCACTGGGTTTTACAGGGAATGGTCCCTCTACAGACGGAAGGGTTCACTGTGTGTGCACAGGGCCTGGCCCTAATAAGCTCAGGCACTGAAGAGAAAGAAAAAAGAGAGAGCAGCACCAGAATGCAGCAGTCTGGAAGTATGACTGAAGGGAATCTGCAAGTATTGATGCAAATCCTCCAAGAAGGCCAGAAGCAGCTGCAGAAGGAAGACAGGCAATATCAGCAGAGCTTCAGACAGAGCCAGCTGTCTTGGGATAAACCTAAAAAGATTCTGGATGCAAATAATGCTCTTCTTGCCACCCTTACAAAGGGGAACTTACATGGCTTGGGTGCTGAGAAAGCCACTGCAGAGGACCAGGTATGAGCCCAGCAGCTGAGAGACACACCTGACTTCAGCTCAGTGGAATTCTGTGTCTCACACTCATGTTCTATCTCATGTTCTATCTCACTTACAAACAGGCTCACAGCCTTCTCACAGCCACAAGCCAGCCAAAAACATGCTCCATCTCTCTCGCAAACACATTGATACACACAAGCACCCTCCCTGACTCACATATACACCACACACATACAGAAGCACCCTCCCTGTCTCACATACACATTACACTCTCACAGAAGCATCTTGCTTTCAGACTTGCAGATTTCTCACTTTTACTAAAAGTGAAAGTGATGATCCCAACCATTAAATAAGAAAACTACATTAATATCAGAAAGCAAAATGACACCCTTCCTTCAGGTTCTGTCCTCCCAAGGGACAGCCACCCACACCTTACAGCTTCTCTTGTTTTACGCTTTCAGGCAATAAAGCAAGTGTCTTTCTTCAAACTATCAGTCATATGATTATTCATGTGGGAGATATGGAACCGAAAGACATCCTTAGTCAACTTCCCTTTTAAATGGGAAGATTCCAGTCTTAGTCATTTAAAAATATACATTTTCTAAAGGCTTAAAAAAAATAGCAAAACTGTTTCAGATTGGAACACCATCACCCACGCAGCAGCTGATAAAATATGCCCTTTGACATCCAAAAATATTAATCCTGCCTGTACTAACAAAAAACCCTGGTTCTCACCAGAATTAAGAACACTTAAACAAAACCTTCAACATAAAGAACAACAATGGCGGAAGAACCCCACTAATACGGCACGGGCCTCCTACAAAACCACTATGAGCTACTATAGGACCACTATTCTTCGTACCAAAAGAGACTTCTACGCCAAAAAAATACACGGCTTCATATATGACCCAAAAACACTCTTCTCATATGTTGCCACACTCACCACCCCTATTCCTCCTATCATCCCGGAAGAAGAAGCACAAAACAAATCCACCGAGCTGGCAGTCTTCTTCGACAACAAAATAAAAAATCTACTTATCCCGCTAACATCCTCCAACCCCATTCCTAACCCCAGTCACAACTCCCAGCCTCCTCCGGACCAAAACCACGCCCCATCGACACACAAACGGTCCCTAGAATCTTTTGATTCCACTTCTTCCTTAGAAATAGAATCTATCATCAAGAAAATGAAGCCCTCATCGCACCCTATAGACCAAATTCCAACCAAACTCCTTCTTACAATTCCTAACATCATCGCCAAACCTTTGGCCGACATTATAAACTGTTCACTCACAAACGGAACAGTCCCAGATGCCTTGAAAACAGCCTCGCTGAAACCTTTACTAAAAAAACCCAACCTGGACCCATCTAATCCCACAAATTTTCGCCCTATCGCTAACTTACCTTTCATATCCAAGCTAATGGAAAAACTGGTCAATACTAGACTCACAGACTACCTCGAATCCCACGACATCCTATACCCATCGCAATTCGGTTTCAGGAAACGCAGAAATACAAAAACTCTCCTACTCTCATTAACTGACACCATCCTGTTGGGCCTCGACAAAGGTCAATCATACCTTCTAGCTCTGTTAGACATCTCGGCAGCGTTCGACACAGTGAACCACACTATCCTCATCGACCGTCTCATGGAAATAGGTATCTCAGGTGCTGCTCTCCTCTGGCTAAAATCCTTTCTAAGCGACTGATACTACAAAGTAAAAATAACCAACAAGGAGTTGCACCCTGTAGCTGCCAAACAAGGAGTTCCCCAGGGTTACTCGCTCTCGCCGACCCTATTCAACATATATCTTCTCCCCCTATGCCAACTACTCGATAACCTCAACCTCACACACTTCATCTATGCGGACGACGTGCAGATCCTAATCCCCATCAAGGAACCCGTCTCCGACACACTAAACTACTGGAATAGCTGCCTTCACGCCATCAACCTCCTTCTCACAAGTCTCTGCCTCGTTCTCAATACGTCCAAGACCGAACTGCTAATCATTTCCCCTAATGATAACAATATACTAGCCATCAATACTAACATACCTCTAGTAAATCAAGTGAGAGACCTTGGAGCCTTCCTAGACTCCAGAATGAATTTTAAAAAATTCATCAACAACACCACCAAAGAAGGCTTTTACAAACTACAGGTATTAAAACAACTAAGACCTCTCCTTCACTTTCATGACTACCGTTCGGTCCTTCAAGCCATACTATTCTCAAAGATAGACTATTGTAATGCGCTTTTACTTGGTCTCCCGGCCTCTTCTACCAAACTTCTTCAAATGCTGCAAAATGCCGCAGCCAGGATCCTCACAAACTCCCACCGCATGGACCACATCACCCCGATTCTAAAAATACTTCACTGGCTACCCATTCGCTACAGAATTCTCTTCAAGACACTTACTATTATCCACAAAACCTTATTTCAAGAATCCTCGCTCCAACTTACCATACCCCTCAAACCACACTCCTCTGAAAGACCCACCAGATCTGCATATAGAGATAGTTCCCCCCAAAAAATCCATTTTTCACAACTCTATTGAAAAACGGGCACTATCAACTGCTGGACCGCTTCACTGGAACTCCCTCCCACCAGATCTCCACCAGGAACATTGCCATATCACGTTCAGAAAAAAATTAAAAACTTGGCTATTCGCCCAAGCTTACCCCTAAAAAAGCCTCAGGGTCACCCACACAGTCTCTTACCTCACGGATGCGTCCATCTCCGCAACTCAAAGGAACTGTTGCCCGACTAATTGCACTATCTTATAACTTGCTTAATTTCATATACACTATGTAAATTTGCTTAATTTCATATATACTAGGTAAATTTGTACATAATTCTTATCCTGTAAGCACCCTCTCCTCCTTTGCCCTTCTCTCCAGTTAGAATTTGTTTAACTTATTTTTTCTCTAACAGCCTAGTTCTACATTCCCTGTTATAATGTAACTTTTTTGTTCTTTTTGCTGTTGTTTGCTCTGTTAACTGGTTACCCCTAGTTTACTGTAAACCGGTCCGATAAGATCTGGTCTTGAGCATCGGTATATTAAAAGAATTTAAATTAAAAAAATTTTTTTTTTTTAAATAAATAACTATTCTAGTCTTCATGCTTAAATTATGCTTCAGAGACAACATGCCAGTTTACATAAAACAAGGGAGAGGCTAAGAGGTGAAAGCAGTTACAATAAACAAGGAGCAGAAAAACTGGGAGTTGAGGAAGTAATATACGTAAAAGCAAAGCAAATAGGCATAAATAAGAAGATATCAAATTAAACAGAGAATATAACATGAAGTAATATGAGGGAACTATTTACAAATAATGCGACATTGTCTTACGAAACGAATATCTGCGGCACTTGCGTGAGTGAGAAGGGAGTTTGATAGTTTTGTGCACTTAGCTGAGGTAGGAGGGCGGGAGAAAGGGTGGGCAGGAGGTACTAGCTGGGGAAGGTCGAGGGGGAAAGTGATGCGTGGGAAGGGATGTGGCAGTTTAAAATATGATCATATTACACCCTTGCTGATGTCACTACACTGGTTATCAGTACCATCCAGAACCTACTATAAAGTACTAACAATAATATTCAACATCATTCTTTCCAATAACACCAACTTGTTAGGAGTGACACTACAACCTTACAATCCTCAACGAACACTAAGATCCCACAATACGGAACACACATCTGATGCAAATAAGAGATTGTGTGTTTTCCATAGTGGGTCCAAAGCTCTGGAATACTTTGCCTGAGACATTACGTATTTTACCAGATAGAAAGAGATTTAAATGCAAATTAAAAACATGGCTATTCAAAAACACACATAATTTAACTTAAAAACATCAGAATATATAGTGCCACAAAGACAAGAAGGACAAAAGAAGATAATCGAATCATGAAGAAAAAAATCAAAAGAGAGAATGCAGGATTCTCAAAACAACCCACTGACAAAGATATGAAAACTATCATTTCATTTTAATTACCCTTACTCTTTGCCTTATGTACTAGATCAATTATTAATATGTACTAGAAAATTTCACTTGATAAATTCTAATGCCTGCCCATGAATACCACCTCTATAACCAATCTTTCTTTGTTTATTTGTTGAGTTATAACTATGAATGTCTCTTTGTAAACCGTTCTGAACCATACTTGGAACAATGGTTTATAAAATGTCTAAATAAATAAATATATTACATTTGCAAATGCATGCAAATATACCTCATGTATTATTCATTGTTGTGGGTATCCTGAAAACCAGACCTGTTTTGTTGTATTCCAGGACCGGAATTGCCTACTCCCGCCCAAATCACTGTTTTACAAATCCTCAGTGCTAGAGTAGGTGGAAGATGATGTCTGGATCTTAACAGCTGCAAATGTGAACAAAGACTGCAGAAGAACAAGATCTACAATTTATCTCTTTGACATTGGGCCAAGGTACTGTTTTATCAAGAACTGTGTGGAAGCTGGTGAACAATAGCTTCAGCGCAATAAAAAGAAAGTTATGCACAGATATCCTTCATGGAAACATCTTCCCAGGCCCAGATTGAGACATAGGCAACAGTCTAGGGCACTAAACTTTGAAAGCACCAAATACCCAGGCAAAAAAAGGAGTGAAACTGTGCCAAGGAGGAGCCTGCTCCCATCGTCCACCTCAAAGGCATGCTGCTATGGAACTCGGGGGTGGAGGGGGCTAAAGAGACTTCAGCTATTATCTGCTGTTTATGGTTCCCATCCCCCACACTCCAATACTGCTTATGGGCAATTAAATCATAAATCCTGCCCTGCATCTTTCAGCATGTTCTTTAAGTCCTTCTGCACCCAGCTAGTGAGGATGGGACCAGGATTGTGAGGTCCAGAATCTCCTTGTCATTTTTTGTCATGAAAGTGGCAATTATAAGAAGATCATCTCACACTTGTACACAACTGCCAAAGGGGAGCAATTTCTAGAGAGAGATTTTTAGCCTACTGCATCGTATGCCACAACAATCCCTCCGGCACCACCCACCTTCCTTCTAGTAAAATATCTAATTGTGACCAAAGGGTTGGATAAGAAGAGCAGCTAACAATTCTCACTCCTACCCTTGACACAGCCAAATTAGCTAGCACAGAGACCTTCAGCAAACTTAAAACAAACAAACAAACAAGTTTCCAACCCTGGTGTCTATAGTCTGATTTCTCTGCTCAGTCTTTGCTTCCTCGTGGTCTTCTGTTAGTTTCCACACTGCATCTTCATTCTCTCTATTTTAAAACTTATTTTCACATCTTTCTTTCATTTCTTTAGAATTTCTGTATCTCTGTCTACTGGCAGCTTCTTTCTCTCACCTCCTGGTCTCAAACTTTCCTGCCTCTTCCTTCCTTTCCTCGTCTTACCCTTCATGCCTCTTTCCTTCACCATGACCCCCTCTTCTCAGCTTACTTCCCGTCAGCTCTCCTCCTCCCCAGTTCCATACATCTCCTTTACCAGCCCTCTTTACCTGTTTCAGTTCAGCTCTCCCTCACATTTACCCCTCTCATAGCCTCCCTCCCAATCCCTCATCCTAATTCCTAGATCCTCTTCCCCTCTCCATGCTCATGTCCCCCCCGCTACCCATTTACCCTTTCTCAGTTCCTTTCCCAGCCCTCTTGCCTGCTCCTTTTTCTCTTTCCCAGCCTGTTTCATTTCATTTTATTTCATTTCATTTCATTTATTAAAATTTATTAATCGCCTAACACTTAGAAAGGCCTAGGCGATATACAAAAATACATACATATTAAAACAAAGAACCATACAATCAATTTATTTATTTATTTATTTATTTATTTATTTATTTAAAGTCTCTTCTATACCGATGTCCGTTCGCACATCGCATCGGTTCACAAAAAACAAGAACTATTGGGCGGAGCCCTTACATATAACAGCGGAATACAATTAAGTTTTTTGGGTGGAGCCCTTACATGTAACCAGGTGAATACATTAAACAATATAATATTAATAAGTCAATAAATATTTACAACAAGAACTATAAACATAACTATAAAACAGACAATGCAGACGACAAATATTAGTTTCACAGAAACCAAAGCAACAATACCAGATGTTATTAGTACATATAGTATTATAGACATCTCTACAATTCTATAAATAAAATCTCAGTATTAATATATCGTTTTTGCTACAAAGGCAGAATGATTCTCCTTGTCCTTTCTCACAAGCTGTGCCTTTTCTCTCAGCCCCTCTTCCTTTCACTAGACAAATAAGTAGACATAACTTGGTAAATAAGTAAATACTTAACCCAGAAGGTAGTGTTCCAACAAAAGTAAAGTTCATGTCTTCATTAGTGACAATCTGACACAGTACATACTTTCTGGAAGATGAATCCGTATGGCGAGATGAATCCTTACAGGCCAATTTTTTAAAAGGAGCGTGTGTATGCCCATACACGCTTGTATCCGCTCATGAGTGGAGATATGCTGGAATTTTAAATCATGCATACACTTGCGTGCATATGATTTAAGATACGCCTACTGCGCATAAGTATGTTCCTAATTTTAAGAGGTTACTCAAGCAAACCTACTTCACGTATCTTCCATAGGACTTCACAGGCTTTAACGTGCATACGGAAGCGGATTTTAAAATACGCTTGAGCGAGGACATTCCCAGTTTTTCCAATTACTCCACCAGTTTGCCCAGTCAATATTAAGGTCTTCAAAACCCTTCTGGTTCTTCATCCTGCACGCCTACCCAGTTGACCTGAACCCCCTCACCCTGTCTTGTAAGCCCTAAAACATGAGATCTACAGACTTGCTCCTCATTAGGAGCAGCAGTAAAGTTACGCAACTATCAAGCCTCTGTGCGCTGCAGCCTCAGGTTTTAAAATACAAAGTTACTTGCTTAAGTGTTGGCTCCGCCCTGGAATGCCCATGTCCCGCCCCCTTATTTTTGGTGCTCGCATGGGTACATATGGCACTTAAATTGTGGCTTTTAAAATCTGTGTTGCTTGCGTACAGCCTACATACATGCATATGTGGGTATTTTTGCTCAAGCAATGCTTTTAAAATCGACCTCTTAGACTTTGTACTGTTACAGCCACCATAAATACATTACAAAATCAGTTCCAGATTTTAGTTAAAATGGTTTCTTTTAATGACTGGCTTTGTGGTTCTCCTATAGGGCTGCCAATTTTTCCACCGATCAGGACTGGACACTTCAGGATTGGTGGGGAGGAGGGTACCCTTCATTTGCATAAATTTTAGATCCTGCCAGTGAACTTCCTAAATAGTGATTTAAAGAGTTGACAGGCTACACTCAGGCAACAGTTTATCTTCTAGATCTAGCCTCTCAGGGCAAAGAAGGGGATCCCCTGGCACTCAGTTGCTTCCCATTTCTTATCTCGTGGATTATTAGGAGATGGTGGTGAACTCATTATACAAGTCTCCGGTTACAGTGGGGGGGGGGACGGGACAAATTTTCTCCTGTTTCTCTCATACACATTCATTCTTTCACACACACATGATCTCAGAGGGTCAGAAGCATGCTGGGTAGGAAAGGGAGAAAATAGAGGGGAGCCAGAGCTGTCAGGCAGGACAGGTAACTGCCCAGTGTGCCAGGCCTGGGGGGCACAAATGCACATAGGCAGAAAGGGGGAGGGGGGGGGGGGAGTCACTGCAGCATATGGCATGTTTTTGTTTAACACCAGATGAATTTCAAGTTTCTAAGAGACAAGGCTTGGATCCAGAGTTAGACCTGTGAGAGGATGATACAGCCTACAGAGAAACTTTCTAGACAGCTGCAGCTGAGATCTTGTGATCCATGCCCCTCTTCTGTATCTCAACCTTTACATGCTCCCCCATCATGTGCCTAACTCTCCTTTCCCCCTCTTTTGTCTCTGTCCCCTCTGTGTATCTCTCTCCTCTCCCCACCCTGTACTTCTGTCTGTTTCTCCACCTTCTCCTCTGTCTTGGCAGGCTCACTGCAGCTCCTCTCTTGATTCTTGGCCCAGTACATTGTGAGGGAAGAGGTGGGACCAAGAGGTCCATTGCCACAGCGATTGGTGGAGCCAGTGGGAGCTGAGGGAGGCACTGTTCCCTGCCTTCTCAACCTATGCCATCCAATCACAGCACACAGTGAGGGAGGAGGCGGGTCCCAGAGAATGGTTGCTGTGGAGACCTGTAGAGCAAGAAATAATGAGCCTGGCAGGAGCAAATGCAGCTTTTGAAACCCTTGTCCAGGTGTCAGAAGCTCTCCCTCCCCTTGTAAAGCACAGAAAATGGGAGATAGGGGGTAACGAATTAGTGCAGGAGCTAGAGACCCTCATGGCAAGAGGGAGAACCTCAAGAGAAAATAACTTTAGACACGGATTCTGCATAGAAGATTTAAAAAGTTTGACATCTTGGCCTAAATAATATAGGAAATGCTCCTGTTAATTTAATGTCTTTTTTTCTCTCTCTTTAAGTAACAGGGAAAGATAGTATATTGAAGTGTTAAGACCTATAGAAGAATGTTTGTTTTTCGAACAGAACTTAGATTTGTTTCCTGTAAAAAAAAAAACTGAATTAGGAAAGCACAGGACTTTGAATATTGTAGAGCAGTAGGGCTTTTTGGTTTTGGTTGGTTTTTCTATCTACTACTGTAAACCCTCTCCCTTTCTTTGGTTGAACGGTTCTGCTATGATGAGCTAAAGGACACTGACTAAACATCAGCGATTCCTTTCTGCCTTGTGCAGTGCATGTTGATGAGCAGACTTCCAACTGAGTTCCCTGGTCTCTTTTCTTTCTCTTTTTTGTTTCTTTTTGAAAGGTAGATTGTCCTTGAATATACTGGACATTTTGCTTTTTTGGTAGACTGTATATTTTTCCTTGTGGAATTTCTCTGGGTGTTAATGGACACTGAATGAAAATCAAGTGTTTCCTTTTCTGCCTCTGTGCAGAGTGTGTTGATGAAGAGACTGACTCTACTGCATTCCTTGGTCCCCCTTTCTCCCTTACCTTTCTAGTTTCTTTGAAAGATAGATTGTCTTTGATAATTCTAGGCATTTTGTTTTATTGAAAAGCTGAGTATGTTTTCTTCGTATATCCACGGGATGTGGAACACACGTTTATAGGTTTCTTTTTTTGACCGGAGGCGCCCCGCCCTTGGCATTTACTGATTAAAAATAGTGGGAGCTGAGGGCTGTGCCTGTTCTCCAGGATTTACAAGAGAGAGTCTGCTGGACTCCCTTGCCTGGCAGAACAGCTAAGCCTTTCCCGCCACCAAACCTCCCTTCCTTTCCTTGCCCCTCCCTGCTTTTGCTGCTGCTCTCCTCAGGAAGCCATTTTTACCTGCAAGGTTCCTGCTGTTCTCAGACAACTGAACGTAAGGGTTTGAATTTACTTTTTCCTTTAACTTCTAGAACAGTGCAGGCTGCGGGTGGGGCTCAAACCTGGGGAGAGTAACAGCAAAAGCCAAGGGCTTTGTTTAGGAGCGGTAATCCTTGTCCTGGATTTGTTTTTTGATTCCTTCCTCATTTGTTCAACCCCCATTTTATGTTTGCTTAATCCCTTTAAAGTCCCCTCGGGGGAGCTGAGAACGCAAGTCTCGATAATCCCGATGGGACACACCACCCGTGCCCTGAACATATCGAATCGTACAGGAGGGGAGCTGTGCTGAAACTTAAGAAAGGGAAGGAGGCTGAGGGGTGTTTCATCATTCCCAATAATAGATTCGCATACCGCATATACTATGCGGCAGTGAGGTGAGGTGCTATTCCTGTAAGGGAGTAGGGCATACCCGCAAGGTGTGCCCCCTGGCCAAGAATACCATCAAGACTACTCCCTCTGGGGCTGCAGCGCTGAGGAACTCAGCAGCAACAGCCTGCTCACCAGAAGGCCCCAGATCCCTCCGGGCGTGGTCAGGAGACTGGCATTTCATCTGGAAGAAAGGATCCCTACCCCTCCACCACCTGCACAACACCAGCCCCAGCTTTGACACCTGAGAGTGCCCAGCAGTGCAAGCAGAGAGCAGGGCCTGCCAACTCTTCTGTCGCTGATGCCAAGGTCCGGGAGGACCTTCCCCCTGCTCCAGTATTTTCCTTGAGGAACAACTCAAGATCCTGGGCCAAAATCCCTGACGTACAGATCTCAGGTGGTGAAACATCTAGGGGAGGGAAGATCCTCAGGAAAAAGCCCCCTGAAGCCTCTTCATATGTACAAGCCGAGTCATGGGATTTCCCTCCCCTTGACAGCAGCATTCGGCCTACTTCACCTGGGGAGGTTAACCTCATAGCCCCCCCTGCTGACCTAGGGAATCCGGCCGCGGAGGTGGCATCACCCCTTGAAGAGACCCAGGCCATCTTAGAGAGGCAGGATGAGGAAAGGGGAGAAAAAGCAGAGGCTACAGATCATATGGTACAAGTCATGCCGGCAAGAAGTGCCGGTCAAAAAGTACAGGCTCAAAGGATGGAGTAATTTCAGCACCTTTCCCTGATGAAAACGCCAAATTAACAGGCCTAGGTAAAAGGTATCAGAACATCTTAGAGGAACACCTAGCCAAAAAGAAGGCAAAGGCCAGCGAAGAAGATCAGGGAGGCGTTGGAGCCCACCACAGACACACCCTTGAGCTCGAGGCGGCACTCCCCGTACCAGTGTCTCCGAGATGGGAAACTCAGAACCCCCTGGATCTCAGCTTTGGCTCCATCCTGGATCCTGCATTTGGGGATATAGCTACACCTTTCCTGTTCGGACCTCTACCTGACCTCCCGAGGGACTCCCCCCCCCCCCCCCCTCCTCTCGTCACTACCTGATGCAGAGAAAGCCTTTATTGCAGCATCTGGAGAGGAGAGGGGGGCCCCTCGGGAGAGGAGCCTGGTAAAGGCAGGGAGCCAGGCTTGACCCCGGGGCTTATCCCCGGGGCACCTGGCCCCGGTGGGGGGGAGGGGGGTCTGGCCCAGCTGGACGGCGGGGAGCAGGGCAATGTGGACTCCGGTGAGGATATTGCCAACCTGGAGCCAGTTGTCCGACCCTTCCTTCAGCAAGAGCCAGCGGACCTAATGTCACCAATAGGAGAACCACCAGTCAGAACATTAACAAAGCCAGACCCAGGAGCTGGGTGCACTGGGGAAAATAGTGGGTTATTCAGTAAAGATGCTAAGATCTCCTCCAGCGCACATGGAGGTGAAAATGCAGTGCTGTTTAGCCCAGAGAAGGGCAAGTTCTTATTGAACCAATCCTTTCATAACTCCATCGCAGAGCAGGAACGGCTCCTGCGGGGGAATAGGAGCTGGAAATACAGAGTGGTCAAGTCTCTTGTGAGGTGGCCCAATGCAGAGCGACTCCACAAGGTAGCGGGAGCTCTCTTGGGTCATCTCGAAAAGAGAAAACCTTCGGGCTCCAGGGACATCAGGAGGGCCGCAGGTTCTATGCTGAACTTCTGTCTTTAAGGGCGTCAGAGGTGATATAGCTTTATCCTGACAGAGAATGGTTCTGATGATCAGCAATGTCAACGGCTGCAGGGAGGATTGCCATAGGAGCTTGGTGCTCTCCTTTCTTCATCAGGGAGGGTACTCCGTAAGTCTCCTGCAGGAAACCCACTCCATTCCAAAGAGCGAAGACAACTAGCTCCTGGAGTGGTGCAGCAGGGTGTTCTTCAGCCACTCCGGATGCACCAGGGGAGTGGCCTTCCTGCTCGTGGAATCCCTGCAGGCAGAGGTGCTGGAAGTCCGATCTGTCATGCCAGGCAGGATGCTACACTCGCGGATCCGTGTCGAGGACTGCACGATAAATTTGATCAATGTGTACTCCCTGAACACCGGGTCTGCCAGGTTGGCGTTCCTTCACCAGTTGTCAACCCTATTGCAGACCTTGAATGTGGCGGAGGAGGTGGTGCTCGGGGGTGACTTTAATTGCACCCTCAAGAGGCTCGACCATTCCGGTCGAGAGCAAGACACCCCCCCACCACCACCACAAACTTGGGGGAGATGGTGTACTGCCTTTCCCTGGTTGATGTCTGGCAGCTGTATCACCTGGTTGACACCCCCTCCTACACTTATGTCCAGGTGCGAGAAGGACGAGTCAGCCACTCTTGGATCAACCGGCTCTACGTCATGGCTACTTAAAGTCATGGACTCTTTCGAGTGCTATTGAGGTGGCGGCCTTCTCGGACCACCATCTGGTGTACGTGAAGGTGAGGCTCGACTCGGCCAGGCCTCGGGCCACCCATTGGCTTTTCAACAACTCCTTATTGGAGGAGGAGGGCCTCATGGTGGCGATCCGGGAGTTCTGGGTGGAATGGTGCACCTCTGAGGTGGACTTTGCCTCACAGAGCCAGTGGTGGGATGTGGGGAAAATCCACCTCAAACGGCTCTGTCAGGAGTATGCCAGAAGCTTCAACAGACAGCGGCGCAAAGAGATCCATCGCCTACAGGGGGAGGTGTTGAATCTCGAAGCGGCCCTCTCTGATGCTGCAGATCAAGCTCTGTGAAATGAATACATGGAGAAAAAGTGCACCCTCCTTCACCTCGAGGAGCGGTGGGGCCAGGGGGCCTTCGTGAGATCACAAATCCGTTGTCTCCTATAGTTCTCTCTGTCTCTCTCTCTCTATGAAAAAACTGGTTTACGCATGGGATATTAACTCAAGCCACCTATTAAGATCATGCATGGTAGGGGTATTTTAAATGATACGCGTGTATGTGTGTGCATGATATAAAATTGCAATGTATCTCTGCTCACGTGTTTATGGGCGCACACATGTTCTTTTTAAAATTAGCCAGATAGAATCTATTTAGGTGTCTTGACAGGGCAGGTAAATTCTACATACCTATCTTATATATTAATTAATTACTCCAAAACATCAAACAGCTTATGAGAAATTCACATAGACAATAAAATATCACTAGTAAACTTAAACAACAAATAGCAAATACAAACTCAACCCTGGGAAGATTATTGGCAAAGGAATCGATATTTCATTGCAAAAATGCTTAATTACTGATTTGTATGTTACAAAAAGTATTACTTAAGAGGAACCTTAAGTAATGCTTTTTGCAAAATACACTAACCGCCAAGCTGGCATATATTTTATTTATCATTACAAAGACATATTTGATGTGAGTTTTTGGTTGAGACATACCATAACAAAAAAGCTCTTATCTGGTGTGCCTGGAAAGCTAATCTATAATGAGAAAAGAAATCTCAAATAGGCTTCCTATTAACTGCTTGTTTTCATGAATCATTTTCTATAAGAAATGTAACAAGTTCCTAAAGCTAACAAGTTCAGGCAATCCTTTTTTTTTTTTTTATCATATTTCTATCTTCTTGACTGTATCTAGCCTAGCATTCTGCAATGCATTGGTCTTAAAACAAGCTGCTGAACTAAACAGTAGAAGGCTAAAAAAACCCAAAAAACAAAAGCTTGGTAGAATTTTTCATTAAAGAGGCAATGTCATTGATATACACCCAATTAAATATAGAACCGAGTTCTGGTAAAACAATATTCTTACACAAGTAATTGGGATCACAAACTCAGAATCAATGAGTTACCCCATAATTGTGTGTTTTCTCTTAATTTTATTTATTTATTTTATTTAGTACTTTTATATACCGATATTCATGATACAGATCATATCATATTGGTTTACAAGGAACAGGGGGATTTAACATTAACCATAACATTAATCACAACGAAGAGGCGAGATCTTGTTATGTGTGGTCATATTGGTACCTAAATAACAAGAGAAGCCAAATTCTAAGCACATCTTTTTTTCTAATTTTAATATTTGTTTGTCATATACATGACCTGGCTATTGTTTGTCATATACATGACCTGGCTATTCCAAAAAGCCTACACAACAAACAATCATCCCACCAATACAGATACAACTCATTACCACACCTAACCCGACAAAGCCTAACACTCCATGCGAATATCCAATTTGTTACAATCAAGCCCACTTCATAATGTTGTAGCACTAAATGCAATGATGTACTGTTAGAAAATTCCTTAAAAGTCACATTACTATATTAAGATAATTCATTAATTGTCATGCTATACCATTCAGATACTCTGTAAAATGTCATGTTATTCTGTGAAGACAACTAGTTAAAATCACGTTATACTGTTAAATCAACTAGCTAAAATTCATGTTACACTGTTATGATAAGTCATTACCTGTTTCTACAATGTTCCAATGTAAAAGGATAAGATGACCTGTTGTCAATCTATCCCTCAAGGTACCATGTAAACCGTTGTGATACTCGTTTCGAATGTCGGTATATAAAAACAAATAAATAAATAAAATTTAAAAAAATGACAACTCTAACACACAACACATGACACCATGAGTTGGGAGACGCTGTTAAATGTTTATACAGCAATGCCCATGGGTAGTACAAGGGTATTAGGTGCCCTAATAAAACTTTACAACCTTGCACCTACATAGAAAATGTTGTGTTTTGTGGCATTGTGGACCCTTGGTTGCAATGGAAATGACTCCGGCCACGGGGAGGGGCCCCGTGGGGAACCACTGCGATAGGCTGAACTCAGACAGCAGACACAGTATGGATAGAGGATTTATTGTACTGCTGTAGAGAGATGGTGAGAGCAGGAAGGTAAGGCACTGATCCAAGAAGTGCCAGTACGTTCAACAGGCTCAGACGTGTAGTCTCGCCCAGATGTTCACAATAGGTGGGAGCCCTCAGTCCGGGTAACGCTGCGGCTGGTGGGTGGAGTTGGAGCACCGGAATGTAGAGGAACTCACAGGAATGATGGCGTCTTCCTGATAGTGGAAAGTTGGGACCGAAGGTCCGTGGTGCAGGATATAATGGCTGGTAGGTCCTTGAGGAGCAAGTACCCGATGGTCCGATATCCTGAAATGTGCAAGAGAGAGAAAGACCCCCGAGGAACAGTTGTCTTAGTTAGAGAGAACCCCGAAGGGTAGTTGGAAGTGAGAGACCCCCGAGGAGCGGGTATCTAGAGCTGCTACAGGAGCGAGGCCCTTGGAGTGAAGCAGCGTCTAAGCATGGAGCTTAGAGCGGTCAGAGTAGCTAAAACCGAAGTCCTTGCTAACTCAAGGTGGTAGCGGAAGCGGAGGCTAGATAAAGCCGGAGGTACTGACATCATGCGGTTGGGCCGCCCCCGAGGTGCCCGCCATGACATGTATTTGAGCGAAGGAGACGCTCGCGCCCTAGGAGGCCACGGGAGTAAGCATGGCGGATGGGGACACCCATGCTGGTTTGGTAACGCCGAGACACTCGGCACCAGAGGCAGCCATCTTGCCCAAGGAGAGTGAAAGAGGAGAAAAAGAGGTAAGGCAGAGTGGTCGCAGCCATCTGCAACCGACGGACGCAACAGAAAATACATACCAATGGAATAACTCAATTCAGTCACACATGCAAAACATAGATAGACCTCAAATACAGAATAAAGAGACCATACAGTATAAATAGAAATGTACAGACAAAAACTGAACTGGAAACTGTAATAAGCCAAATTCTGCACTACTACAAGGTAAAAAAAAACCAGAAACATTACCATTCCTCATAAAACAAAATTAGTGAAACCATACCAATAAAAAATAATTAAAAACAATGAATAGAATAACATTCAATAATTAAAAACTCATAAAAATCTTCCAAATGTCAATAAAATATTTCAAAACAGACATTTTACATCAAATAACTTGGAACTTTTGATTTGCAGATGCCCTGAAATTGTCATGGATAAAGCAGGCAGAGAGTAACTGTGGTAGTTGTGCACACACAAGCTCCCTCTCACTCCCTCTCATACGCACACATGCTCTCACTCTCCCATATACAAGCACACATGCTGTCTCTCATTCTCTCACACACATGCTCTTGCTCACGTCCTCCTTGACATAACAGGCAGCAGCAGTCTCCATCTTCAGCCCCCGTGGCCACAGGGCTGATCCAGCTCTAGCACTGGACGTCTGGCAGGGTAGGATGTGCTCCTCCTCTTCTGAAGCAGTGCATCCCCGCCAGAATTGATGGCGTGGTAAGCACGGCTTTATTAAGTGGAAAAGCAGTGCAGCCCCACGCTGACCACGCCGTCAATTTTGACGGGGACACGCTGCTTTTTCTCTTTTTGAGGACCTGCCGGCTGTACTGCTCTCATTGGAACATGGCAGCACTATGGTGCCTTTTGGTAGCAGCGCTTATGGCCATAGTCATAGCCATGCTACTGCTCTGCGCAAACAGACCCATTCACTACTCACATCTGCATCATTGTTCAATATTTGTGCATATGCCAACTAGAAGTACATTAACATTGTCGACCTGTATTCCATAATGTGATAAATTTCTCTACAATGATGTATGTGTCTTAAACCACAATTGAAAATACCCTTTTAAATTCCTCTTTTGACAAAGATTTGCAATATCTTTCCCCCTTTGAAGTTCAAAAAGCATAGTCTGTTGAATTAACCCAGACCAGACTTTAAACACTGGCATCTCCTCTCCCCTCCAGGCCTACAGAATAGATTTTGGGATTTTTTTCTAATCACAGGGCTACAGATAAAAACTTTACTCCTCTACTTTGCAATTTCATGGTCCTGTCATGCAAATGAAAATATACTAATTTACTGGACCAATTGATTGCGCAATCCAATATTTTTTCCAGTAAATTACGCACTTGTCCCCAAAACGGTTGCAAGTTAGGACATCCAGTAAACATATGACAAAGCCTACCACTATGCATAATACATTTAAAACATACATTGTTGTCCCAGAGCTTCATTTTTAACTGCTGTCAGTCTTGTTATATAGGATCAATGGATTATTTTAAATTGGATTTCTTGCATAATAGCCACTGTTAGATGCTTATATACTTGCACAAAAGCATGAGAAATATCCATTTCATCTATCTGTAAGGCCAGGTCAAAACATCATACAATAGCCAGAGAGCTTAAATATGGCATCTTCAGTCCTCTTTGTATTGTCATCACCCATATAGCCACTTTGTTAAATTTAGGAATAGTCAATAACAACCAACCATTACGGGAACACCTCAATGCATGGTGATGTGCGGGGGATACGTCTGAGACAACCCCTGTGTGATTGTGAATTGTGAGTCACACAGGGGTTGTCTCAGACGTAGCCACAATTTTCCACAATGCAATACACAACAGTGAAAGCACATGTCTAAACACTATTATATAATGACTAAATTCTCAACGCAACACTAGATCAACAAACAAAGCACAGCTAGACATCCCATCAGTCACAACCGCCAAACTCACTACCTTAAGAAAAAGAGCCATATCAATAGCAGGACCTCGCCTCTGGAACTCCCTACCAGAAAACCTAAGACTACAGAACAACATAACAATATTTAGAAAACTTCTCAAAACCTGGCTTTTCAGACAAGCCTACAAAGAAGGGATAGGTTAATCGATTACCATACCCAAGAATCTTAATTCCCTGTTAAGCACTTTATTACCCACAAACACCATCCAACTTGTATACCAGCATCATACCCAGTTGAGCCTATTATGTCCAATTGCTGTTACTCTATTGTAAATTATAAAAAACACGAGACATCACCGTGCGGTGAAACCACTAACTCTAGATGACATAAATACCATGACAATACCCGGCTGTATTAACATACACAGTTTGATGGTTCATTTTTTCTCTTGTTTTAACACCTCCCACAGTTACTTTCTAATCCTCATGTCTGTTCTTATAAACCTATGTTTTTTAATTGTTTTTCAGAGTAAAGGCCTGCGCCACCTCCCACAGTTATGCATGTGAACGTTGATCTTTTTTGTAAACTGGTGTTATACTTGTTGTTGTTATACATGTAAACTGTTGTTATACCTGTAAACCGGAGTGAAGGCCATTCGCTAAACTTCGGTATATAAAAGCATACAAATAAAAATAAAATATAGGTCCCAGTGCATCCAATCTAAAAAAAAACCTGTTAAAGTCAAAAAGGGAGAGATTAGTGGGCACCTGCCTGATAACCTACACTACCACTGCCATGCTTTTTTCAAAACTGATTGCCAGAAAACATTTATTTGTAATCTGTTTGGAACTCCCTTAGGCAAATGGAACAAATCAATGGGATTATATGGGTGAAAACTGTTTTTCAGCAGTTCATCTGGATCAAACTTGTTTCCCAAGGAAACCCACTCTTGGATATAACAAAGGAGAGAAGCAACATTATATGGGTGCCAATCTGATAATGCAAATTTTCCTTTTTCTATTCTCAGTGTAGAAAAACCAGTTCTGACCCTCCTACCATTGCACACAAAAGTAGAAATCAGGGATTGAAATTTCACCACTTCTGCTTGTTTAATCCAAATGGGCAACATTTGAGTAGGGTATAATAATTTAGGAAAAATCAAATATTAATCAAGGCACATCAGCCCATCAATGATAGAGGAAGATTCCTCTAATATTTCAAAAGAGTGTTTACTTGTTCTAGCCCTTTCCCAATATTTAAATTATATAAAGCTTTTTCAGTATATGTCAGCCCAGATACTTTAATGGTCTTTTTAGGGCAGCTGCCCTGCAAATTTGTCTAGTCTACGCCCCCCCCCCCCCCCCCCCCCCCCCCCCCCCCCCCACCATCCTTGAGTCCAACCCCTCTCCCCTAATTGAATTTGTTGTAGAATGGATAAAAACCAATACCCCTTCCATCATACCTCGGAGATTTTAATCTTCATGTTGATTCTCTCCCCCCCACTGCATCATGCGAAACCTTCATTCAATCCCTCCTTGCCATAGGCTTCCGACAAATCATAGCATCTCCAACCCACAAAGCTGGTCATACGTTGGACCTGATGTTTATCAACTCTAGCTTCCAGACCACCAACACACCCACCTGCACCCCAGTGCCTTGGTCTGACCACTGCCTCATTGAAGGCCGACTCTCCGCGAAGAGACCCCTTCCAAGTAACCATACTTCTCACACTACCATAATATCTAGAAAAACTTGCCCCAATAACGAACTAACAGACGCATTAGCCTCTTCCCTACCACGACTAATTTGCTCAGACCCCGACACAGCCTTAGCGTCCTGGAATAGCCTTACAGAAGACATTGCCAATAAGCTATGCCCACTCTCCGAACGAGTCATAAATACCTCTGCGAAACCCTCCAAGCCCTGGTACACCCAAGAGCTAAACATCCTGAAAAGCAATCTCAGACAAAAAGAGAGAAAATGGCGCAAGGACCCAACCCCGCAACATTCCTCCAGCTACAAAACAGCCTTACACAAATACAGACTATCTACCCTCAAACACAAGCGAGACTTCTATGCAAAAAAAATCCACGACTATAAATTCAACCCCAAAGTGCTTTTCTCCTATGTCGCAAGCCTCACCACCCCTATCCCACCTACCATACCAGACTCTGAGGCTGCAGCCAAATGTGAAGAACTGGCCAATTACTTCCAAAGTAAAATCTCCAACCTTCGCTCCAGATTTCCCCTCTCCAATCTCTGTTCCCCCACCAACCTACCCTCTGTCCCCTCTTCATCCCAACCCACAATGGCCACTCTTGACTTTACTTCCTCCAAAGAAATCATAAGCCTCATTCGAAAACTTAAGCCAGCCTCTCACCCCTACGACACCATCCCTACCAAAGCTCTAATAGCCATCCCCAACAGCATAGCCAGAGCCATATCAGATATTATCAACTGCTCCCTCACCCATGGGATGGTCCCAGATTCACTCAAGCACGCTGTTGTCAAACCCCTCCTTAAGAAACCCTCCCTAGACCCAAAAGACCCCTCCAATTTCCGCCCCATCTCCAACCTCCCTTTTATTTCCAAGCTAATGGAAAAAGTTGTTAATTCACAACTCATGGATTACCTTGAAAATCATGCTATCCTCCATGTTTCCCAATTTGGCTTCAGGAAACACTTTAATACCGAATCCTTACTCCTTTCCCTATCCGACTATCTCCTCAGAGGCTTGGGCCAAGGCCACAGCTACCTCCTTGCCCTCCTCGATATTTCGGCGGCATTTGATACTAGAGATGTGAATCGGAACCAGAATCGGTTCGGATTTCAGTTCCGATTCACATCTCTATTTGATACCATCAGCCACCACCACCTCCTGACACGGCTAGAAAGCATCGGCATCTCAGGAATAGCACTCGCCTGGTTCAAATCCTCTCTCTCAAACAGAAAGTTCTCTGTTAAAATTGGAAACAACCTATCTGCCTCATACCCTCTACAACAAGGAGTCCCACAAGGCTCATCACTTTCTTCAACCCTCTTCAATGTTTACCTCACCCCCCTCTGCCAGCTCCTCTCCGACCTTAAACTCAAATTCTATCTCTATGCTGATGATGTTCAGATCATCATTCCCATTCACAACTCTATATCCGACGCCCTGGAGCACTGGGAAAATTGCCTTGCAGCCATCAACTCCCTCCTCACCAACCTTCAGCTTGCCCTCAACACAAACAAAACGGAACTCCTCCACATCTCCTCGCAACCCCCCGACCTCCTGCCTAATGACCCCAAACTTAACCTCCTCACAGTTCAACCCTCCGATAGGGACCTCGGAGTTCTCCTTGATCCCAATCTTAGCATGAAACCACACATCAACTCTATCCTCAAAGCAGGCTTCTTCAAACTCAACGTTCTTAAGAAACTCCGACCCCTGCTATACACCCAAGATCTCCGCACAGTGATCCAAGCCACCCTCACCTCCAAACTAGACTACTGCAATGCCCTCCTCCTAGGGCTCCCCTTATCTTCGATAAAACCTCTCCAATTGTTGCAAAATGCCACTGCAAGACTCATCACTAACACACGTAAACACGAACACATTACCCCTATCCTCAAGGATCTACATTGGCTCCCCATCCTCTCCCGTATACACTACAAAACTCTGACCATAATACACAAGTCTATTCTCACCCAGAACTCCAACTGGCTCGACCTCCCCTTAACTGCCCCCCCGTCCACTCGAGCTACCAGATCTGCCAGCAAAGGTACCCTACATGTACCTTCCTTGAAAGCAGCTCATCTTTCCTCCACCCGCGACCGTGCCCTCTCCATTGCCGGTCTGGCTCTCTGGAACTCCCTACCTGCCCACATGCGCCTTGAACCATGTGCAATCAAATTCAAAAAGAAACTAAAAACATTTCTGTTCAACCAAGTCTACCCAGAATAGTTCCTCCCTTCCTCACTATAGCTCTCACCCCCCCCAGGTGACCGCCCTTTCCTTATATTAAGGAGATAATTACTTTGTAAATTGTTACTTTCTTGTTATGATTTCTTGTTTTAATCTATTCTTCCATCCTGCCTCTGGTTAACCCCCCGCCCAGTTCTCCTTCCCTGTTGAAATGTATTTTCCAAGCCTTCTGTTAATATGTGAACCGGTATGATGTCCCTACTAATACCGGTATATAAAAGTTTCTAAATAAATAAACTAGTCAAGAAAATGGAAAGGGAGATCGTCATTCCTCCTTTAAAGAAGGATCTAGTGGGAATATCTGAGATTTATTATAGTTGATCTTTAAACCTGTATAGGCCCTAAACCTATCAATCCCTCCCATTATTGGTGCTATGCTTTGCTCAGAATTTCACACAAAAAGCAGCATAACATCAGGGCACACATTCAACTTAAGCCTCTTTTTTTTTTTCCCACAGGAAGTCCTTCAAAATTATCCAATGCCATAGCTTAATTGCTAGTGGCTTCAAGGATAAGCTGAATAATGGAGAAGAGGACATTCTTGTCTTGTACCCTGTCCCAATTCAGATATTCCTGACACTGACTATTGGCCAAAATTTGAACCTGTGTCCAGCGATAAAGAAGTTTTTATCCAATCTATAAAACTTCACACCCAAAATTGGATTTTTCTAATTCCCACAATAGATAAGACCATTCTACCCAGTCAAATGCTTTTTCCGCATCAGACTGAGTAGCATTCCTTTCTTACTAACCTTTTTGGAAAGATATAAGGCAGTTAAAGCTTTAAGCACATTTGTGGAAGAAGTCCTCCCCTTAACAAACCCAGTCTGGTCAGGGTATATCATGTTCAGGAGTATCCCATTCATTCTATTTGCCAAAACTGAGGCAAAAATTTTTATAACTTGATTCAGAACACAAACTATTCTTTATCCGGTTCCAGTAGTAAAATTATGGTAGCTAGATTTATGTCTCTCCTCAAACCATTCACTTTCACGAACAGCATGAAACATGTCCTTCATTGGTGATAGTATTAATTCTCCTAAAAGTCTGTAAAATTCAGACTTGAATCCATCCAGACCAGATTTTGCTAGTTTTAATCATGATACTCCTAATTTCCATCTCTGTTATTGGAGCATCCATAAAGCTTTTTGCTCCTTCGATAACTGGTGGATCGGCAAATGCTGAAAAAGTCATTTCTAACCTTCTCAGAACATGAGCCTGCTGAGTAAAGTTTTTTGTAATATGAAACAAAAGCCTCTGAGATAGTATCTGTAGTCATACGAGTCTTACCCCCATGGGAGATACGAGTAATGACAGACTATGTCTTTGTTTTCCCAACTAGATTCGTCAATAGTTTCCCTGACTTATTTCCCCATTGGTGGAGTTTAAACTTATAAAACCACATATTTGCTTTTGCCTTTTTATTTAATAGGTATCTAACTCTTGGCAAGTTTTAGTTATTCTGTCTTGTATATCAACCCATCATATCCTTTGTGCCTTCTCTTCAAGCCTGCTAGCTATTTAGTAAAGGCCAACATTTTCCTATTGCTACTCCAGCACGTATAGGTGCAATACAGCTTTAGCTGCATTCCAAAATACTATTGCTCCCGTTTCTGAGGAAGAATTAAATTCTTTATAGTCTTCTCACTTCTCTGAAAAAACATTCAAATTTCTTATTGTTATAAAGCCAAGAGGGCATATTCCAAGACCTATTTAATGATCTTCCCCCTCCCATAGAAAGATTTAGGATTATTAATACATGATCTGACCAAGCAATATCAATCATATTGCTACTGATTAATTTGTCAAAAAAGGAATTGGATAACAAAATATAATTGATTTTTGAGTAAACCTGATAAGGGTGGGAGAAAACCAAATATTCTACATCATCTAAATTGAAGTTTACCCTGCATCAAATAAGTGCAATTCCTGAAGTAAGAATCCTATTACCACTTTGGCCTGATTTTTTTTTTTTTTTTTTTGGCAACTTAGCAGGTTTACAATCTATAAGCGGATTGTCTGTGGTATTAGTCGCCTCCCAGGATTAATGAATTATTCTCCCTGTGAGTCACTTTAACTACCAAAGAAGAAAGAGAAAAAGTGTGAGTAACAATTTGGTGCATATATATTAAGTAGAATAATCTTCTGTTCGTATAAAGTACCAGCGACCAGTATGCATCTCTCACCTGGGTCTGTTACCCTGTGCTCCATCTGAAATGGTGTGTTTTTATGAATTAAGATAGCAACCCTTCTTTGTCTGTCCATGAAGGATGCAAAGTGATAATGCCCCACCCCTTCCTTTTACAATTTCCAGTGTTCAGGATCTTTAAGATGAATAAATGCAATATTCACCTTTCTCTTACAGAGATCTGTTAACATCCCTGATACTGAATGTATGCAGATACTATTCTAAATACTGTCCTTCTACCTATAAATGAAAAAAAGGTCAGGAAATACTTGAAATTCACACTCTTTTCCCTCACTACAAAATAACAAACCTCTGCTTTCTCGGCACGGCTAAATAATTGCTATTCTGGCTATGAGGAATGCTCTCATATATCTGCAACTGCACTGTGGCTGGGGTAGGAACCTCACCTCATTGCTGTGTCCTTCTGTCTTTTCATCACTTTGACTGTCTGACTATACACAAAAGACAACCTTTCTTTTATACCCAATTTAAAAAAGTTCATTAGCAATCAATTCCCTGCTCCTCATTGGCTTTGGTCTGGGATTACACCCCAAGTTCTGATTCCAATAACTGCCATAGGTCCATTCAACTCAAAATTTTCCTTCTGCAGAAATATCCATTTAATCCTAGCAAATATAGCCAGGTCCACTTGGTGTCACTGCAGTTCAGGGGATATTTATTAATTTAATTTATTTATTTATTTATTTATCGCGTTTTATATACCGTCGTTCGGTTTCACCATCACAATGGTTTACAAAGTTTCAATGACTTCTAGCCATAGCACTCCCCTCCCCCACTTGTAGTGGAGCCCAAGGGTTCAAAAACCAACCCTTCCTTACAAATAGACAACATCTGTATCCAACTCAAGGACAACGTAAAAGACCTTGGTATATGGATTGACAATGAACTAAACTACAAAAAACACATCGCAACAAAAACAAAAGAAGGCTTTCATAAACTCCAACATCTAAAACCGCTGCTTCACCACCAAGAATTCAGATCCGTCTTACAATCTCTTATTTTCACCAGCCTTGACTACTGCAACTCACTCTTGATAGGACTCCCAAAAACGGCCTTAAAACCACTTCAATTACTACAGAATGCTGCAGCTAGAGTCCTATCTGGCAAAAAAAAATCAGACCACATCACCCCTGTACTCAACAGGCTACATTGGCTACCGGTAGAAAAAAGAATTGAATTCAAAATACTGACAATCTTACACAACGCAATATACAAAGCAGATAACACTGCACTCAATAACATCATACAGATATACAGATCACAACGCACGACAAGAACCGCAAGTAAATTATATCTAGTCATACCATCACTTCCATTAGCTAAGCTATCCAACACAAGAAACACAGCCATTTCCATTGCAGGACCGAAATTATGGAACTCACTACCAGACTACCTGAGTTCACAAAGCAACATCAAATCATTTAAAAAAGAGCTCAAAACATGGATATTCAGTCAAACTTTCAAAGACTGTATCGGCTAACTACACATAACTTATCTAACACATAACCAATTTCGGTTATGCATGAACAATCCCAAGACTATTACATAGAACATTTAAGCTTGACTGTTCACTGACAAGAATGATACTATATAATTATCCACTGACTTCTAAAATTAGTTTCTCATAGGTAAATCGAACGTTGACGTCCACTTCTTTCCATTAAAAATATATTTCCAATGGGAAATCTGAAAGTGTATAAAATCTGGGAATGTTAATTTATTACAGGGAAGCTTATTTTACTTTCTGATTGAAATACTTATTTAGCTCCAATTTCCTTAATCTTGGTTCCTCAATATTTCCTTAATATGAGAGATATAAGTTGTATTTGCCTTGATGTTTGTCCTTAATTATAATTTCCAATATACTCTTGAATTCCTAATTGATGGAAATTGTATTATATTCTGAAAATGCAAAATTAAAAATTAAAAAAAAAATATATATATATTTCCCCCTTCAATGATAACACAATTCAAATTATATAAATTAACCTACTCTAAGTTGTTCTTGTTGTTGTTGTCTTTAATTTACATAAGTTCAATTAATTTGTTGATCATTACCCAGTTTGATCACAGTTCTACCCTGTTTGTATTAGTTGTTGGCAAAATGTACTAAGTTGTTATATCTGTAAACCGGAGTGAAGGCATCTACCTATACTTTGGTATAAAAAAAACATTTAAATAAAAATAAATAAATAAAATATTGTCCCCCTTCCAGTTGCTAGTTCAAATTTGATTATGTTAAGATCACTATTGGCAAGTGGACCCACCACCGTTATCTCTTTCACCAAATCCTGCATTCCACTAAGAATTAAATCTAAAATAGTTCCCTCTCTCGTTGGTTCCTGAACAACTGTTCCATGAAGCAGTCGTTTATTCCATCCAGGAATTTTTTGTCTCTAGCATGTTCTGATGTTACATTTACCCAGTCAATATTGGGATAATTGAAATCTCCCATTATTACTGCACTGCCAAATTGGTTAGCTTCCCTGATCTCTTAGCATTTCATCATCTGTCTGATCATTTTGGCCAGGTGGACGACAGGATACTCCTATCACTGTACTCTTACCCAACACAAATGGGATTTCTACCCATATAGATTCTACTGACTATTTAGTCTCTTGTATGATCTTTATCCTGTTGGATTCTATATCCTCCCGGACATAAAGTGCAACACCCCCACCAAATTGATCCTTCCTATCATTGCGGTATAATTTGTACCCTAATATAGCACTATCCCATTGGTTATCTTTCTTCCACCAGGTCTCTGAGATGCCAGTTATGTCTATCTCATCATTCACTGATATACATTATAATCGATCATCATGTCTCCCCAGTGTTTGGTCAATTGCCATGATTACTGAGTGATGCTTGATTTTCCATCTTTTCATTTAACTCATCAAGGGAAGATAGCTCTTTCTACAGTTGATCTTTTACTGTAGCCAAGACTACAGTCAGTTCGCACAGCAGTAATTCAGAAATCCCCTTTGTCAACAAGTTTAGTTCCTTTGACATTTTGTCTTCTTGCATTGCTGCTTTCTTTGTGCCTGTTCTCTTCCTTTTATTAGACATTTCCGCTGATTTTTTTTTTAACCACAAAATTGTCCATGAATGTCTACTAGGGCAAAAGAATTTGAATTATTTTTTATATTAATGGGATTATATACGAGATTGTTAAGATTGATACTGATCCCTAAGGAACAAGGACCATGGACATCCTCTCTGCTTTACATCATCACCGGAATTCCCTAAGCACATCTTTCTATCTATAAAATAAACATTCTATACTATTTTAAGAGGCTATGGACCAAACTACAAATATTGATACACTGTGCCAATTTTCTGTTACAATTTCGTCTGCTGAGCAGCCTCGTCATACCCTGATTCGTATTAAGATGCTTCCCCAGCTGCAGAGACTCCAGTGAGCTCTGTTCAGAGCTATCCAAGCCATCTCCTCAATGGCCTCCTGACTCAACCTGTTGCTCGGCCTCCAGTTTTGCCAAGCTCCTCCTCATTGCTCATACCACACCCAAGCTCCTGCCCTATGTAAACCAGCACTGCCATTCTATCCCTGCCTTCTCATGGAATCAGTCTTGGCTCTTTGACCTGGCTGCTGCTGCTCCTGGCCTTGCCTTGTGACCTCTGGGCCTTCTTGCTCCTTGCCTTGTGGCCTCCAGGCCTTCTTGCTCCTTGCCTTGTGGTCCTCAGACCTTCTGCTATCTTGTACCCTGCCCTGTGGCCTCTGGGCCTGCTCTCACTTCCTACCTTGCTCTGTCACCTACTTTAGGCCTTGCTGTGCCCTGTGTCCTTCAGGCCTGACCTTACCTTGCTTCTAGCTCTGTGGCTTCTCCAGGCCTTTCTTTGCTTACTGGCCTTTGGACCTTATGCCTAGCAGCCTGCGGGTCTTCTATACCACTACCTTCAGGCCTCTATATTCTGTGTTGTCTTGTCTAGTCCTGCCAGTCCTAGCCGCCTTATCCTTTCCCTGTCTTGCTTATGTATTGTCTTGCCCCAGCCTTTACCTACTTATTGTTCTTGTCCAGTTCTAGCTTATCTGTATCTGTGTTCAGTTCCAGTCCCAACTTGGTGTCCTGTCCTTGTACCCATTACTGAGGCTCAGCCTAGCTCCAGACTATCTAGCCTGTCCAAGCCTTGCTCCAAGCTATCCAGCCTGCCTAGCCTTGTTCCAGTCTGAACAGCCTTGTTCCCACTTGCATAGACTCACCATGATGTACTGCTGCAGCAAAGACTTTCTGGCCTCTAGAACCCAAGGGTTCAACCTGTGGGGGAGGAGGCTTGCTAGGAAGAAGAATTGCCCTAGTTCTGCCCAGCATCCAACCTTACAGTCTTGTACCAATCTTGGGGTGATATACCCCAAGTCCAGAAATCCTAACATTACATTTGTGTGTTATATTGTATCTTTAGGTTAGATGAAAGCTTCTCAACAGCAGTGTTTGCTCCAATCCATTGTAGCCTATGTGCAAGTGCTGTGCAAGAAGAGGATTTATATAGCTTTTCAGCATAGTGTCATAACATCTCTAACAGATCTTGATTGGCTTGTGGTCAACTCACCTGACAGAAACTTAGAAATGTGTTGACAGAAAACAACCATATTACCAATCTTGTCTGCCCATCCACAATTACTCATCTCTATACTCCCTTCCACTCCCTCAGAGATCCCCTGTGTTTATCCCATGCCTTAGAAACAATCTCTATAAACCTTTCTAATTCTTGATACAAGATACTGTATTATCATTGATGAACTATGGATGATCTGTAATTAATTGATTACCGTATATACTCGTGTATAAGTTGAGAAATTTATGCCAGAAAATAAGCACAAAAAAGCTGGCTCGACTTATACATGCATAGTATACAGTGTTGGGTACAGCCCCCCCTCCCCACCCTCCTGACCCCCTCAAGACTCACCCAAAGTCCCTTGTGGTCCAGCAGGGGCCCGGGCATGATCTCCCGCTCCCGGGCCATCAGCTGCCAGTAATCAAAATGGTGCTGGCAGCCCTTTTCCCTTATCATGTGTCAGGGGCTACCTGTGCCATTGGCTGGTCCTTGTCATATGGTAGGGGCCGTCCATTGCTCCTTCCATGTGAAAGGGGTCGGCCAATTGCACTGGTAGCTGCTGTCACATGGTAAGGGCAAAGGGCCGCCGGCGCCATTTTAATTACTGGCAGCCGATGGCCTGGGAGCGGGAGATCTCTCCCGGGCCCCCTGCTGGACCACCAGAGACTTTGGTTGAGTCTTGGGAGGGTCAGGAGGGTGGGGGGCTTTGATGGCTTGGATCTAGTTTTGGGGCCTTGTGGGTTTTTTTTTTTTTTTTTTTACGAAATGTTTATTTGAGGGAGGGAAGGATTGAAACAGGGAGGGCAGCCATGGGGGGAGGGAGGGAAAGATTGAAATAGGGAGGGCAGCCATGGGGGAGGGAGGGAAGGATTCATACAACAGGGACATTTTCTTATGAGACACTTTATTGTTATCCCAGGTGCAGGCAAGTCCAGTCCTGGAGTGCCACAAACAGGTTTGATTTTCAAGATATCCACAATGAATATGCATGAGGTATATTTGCATGCACTGCCTTCATTCTGTGTAAATATATTGCATGCATATTCATTGTGGATGTCTTGAAAACCAGATCTGTTTTTGGAACTTCAGGACCACAGTTGCCTACTCTTTTGTTATCTTATCCAAATAAAATTGCTGAGGCCAGATTTAGCTTTTAAATACTTTGGGGAGGAAGGGATAGCCCCACTTATTTGATCTTTTACTTTTATAGAATATAGCGCTTCTTAGCCAGATATCTTTTCAAAATATCCAGTTAAGTAGCACATTATCTGCCAATGCTTATTATGTATGTAGGTTTTTATGTGACCCGCTTAGACCTACCCTCATTGATTAAGCGATATACAAGAATTTTAAAATAAAAATAAATTATGAAGCCGGCTAAATTTTAATTTCTCCCACTGAATATAAGGGACAAGTTATCCGGCTAACTTTAGCTGGAAAACTTGTCCACTAACTGGCCTACTGAATATGGACCCCAAATATTACAAAGTCCTTTAGACATAAGGTTGCTGTTTATGCCAGGAAGTTGCAGATTTTATTAAAACAACTCAATAAAGCGGTGGACAAAGACAACAGATACAGTATAGTCCCAAGGAGCTTAGTTCTAAAAATGGTAAGAAAACCAATGTCCTTAGTCTTTTTATGCTAGCTCCAAAGTATTCAGTCATTTTAATTTCTAATGTTTTGCATTCTTGTAACATTCGATAATTATGTACTAGCTGCCCTGATTGTGAAGTTGCTAAAGGAGTGATTTTCTCTTGAGAAATGTTTGCCTACTGAGGTGTCACTTTGTTCTTCTCTGTAATGTGGCTTTTTATGTCTGCAAAGATTTATTCTTATCCTTAATTTTTGGCTTCTTTCACTGATGCATCATTCCTCTTCACATTTTTTGCATCAGAGGGATCACGTGTACTTAATTCTTAGAGGCACATGAACGTGAACCTTTTATGCTCAATGCTTTCCCATGGGGTAAATATGCTCTCCTGTAACATGTACTGGCATAGTTTCTATCCTTTTTATCTTACAGAGTTCCATGTCATTTTCTCCTTTTTGAGTTTCTGCTAAGTACTTGAGAATGGTAAATACTGCTGCATAGTGAGAAATTACTACTTACCTGATAATTTCCTTTTCTTTAGTAAAGACAGGTTAATTCACACCAGTGGGTTATGAACCTCTACCAGCTGATGTCCTGGGCTGCACTGACATCAGCCCACCAGTATTCTCTGCAAATGCCAACTTTGGACAGACTAACAATGTTTGATTATAACTAGCAACAGGTAAGTAGTAGTTTCTCATTTCTTAGCGTTCAGACAGGTTAATCCACACCAGTGGGATGTACCAAAGCTACTCCCGAATAGGGCGGGAGGCTGCCCTCAGTCCAACCTACACCGCACACTCAAAGGCTGCATTTTCCCAGGTCTGCACATCCA
Source organism: Rhinatrema bivittatum (assembly GCF_901001135.1). Classification (NCBI taxonomy): domain Eukaryota; kingdom Metazoa; phylum Chordata; class Amphibia; order Gymnophiona; family Rhinatrematidae; genus Rhinatrema; species Rhinatrema bivittatum. Next base: position 120,653,295 of record NC_042620.1, read on the forward strand.
GACAGCAGTACCTGGAAAAGTATACAATGGAGAATCATGTCACAGTTCAGCAAAACGCGACAGACAACAATCAAAGCTCCAGCCATGACACTGCTTGAGCCCTAGTGGAACAAGCCCTAACCCATCTAGGTAATAGCTGCTCAGTATTCACATATACATTTGAGATAACTTCCGTAATCCAGCAGGCTATGGTAGCCTGTGACATTGCTCTCCACAGTGACAGTAAATAGATTGAGTCAATCAGGCAGTCCGTGTTCTTGAGAGGTTTAAAATCTCCAACTACCTCATCAGATGCCTCTTGTCATCCAAGATCTGCAACAGAGGATATTCGTTCATATCTCTTTCTCTCTCTCTCCCTCTCCAGCATTGGCAGGGAAATTGAATGATCACAACAAAAGTCCCACTTTTGGCAAAAAAACTGGACTTCCCCTGGAGACACCTACAGGAATGGCCCCAGACTGAAGCCTGAAGCACAAAACTCTACATGCAGAACAACTTGCCATGAGAACATCATCCTCAAACTCAGAAACTTCAAGGAAAGACTACATAGTGGTCGAAAAGAGAAACTTGCATAAAAGTTCTAGAACCAGATTAAGGTTCCACAAGAGCACAGGCAACCATAAGGAAGAATAATAATGCTTCACCCCTTTCAAAAACCGGACCACATCCGAATGGGCTGACAGGATCTACCATTCACCTAACCCTGGAACGGGGTAAGATCTGCCACCTGCGCCTTCAAGGAGTTATAGGCCAAGTCCTTAAGTAACCCATCCTGTAAGACATGCAAAATGAATGGCATCTTAACAGAATGAGAAGCATGCCTCGTTCCTCACACCAAGCCTCAAACACACTCCAAACTCTTACGGAAGCTAAAGAAGTGGAAAACTTCCACGCTTGAAGCAAGGTAGAAACACAGCAGTGGAAATTCCACACTTCAGCAACAGAGCCCTTTCAAGTGCCATACCATAAGACAAAATAAAGCAGGAACTTTGTGAAGAACAAGTCCCTGTCATAGCAGGTCCCTGTGGATTGTAAACTGGAAGGAGAGTTTGCAGGAACCTCCACAACTGTGAATACAACAGCCTCCCAGGCCAATCTGGAGCCAATAGAAGCACCAATCCTGTGTGTGTCCTTTGATCTTTTGAATCACTCTGCCCAACATGAGCCATAGGGAAAAGACATACGGAAGTTTGCCTTCCAGCCACTCCTGCACAAGATCATTGATACCAAGGACTTCTGATCTCTACTGTGATGGAAAAAGCGAGGAACCTTTGCATTGTGCGATATCACCAGTAAAACTAAAAACAGACTCCAGAGGGCCACTATGAGCTAGCACGCCTCATATGACATCTCCCAGTCTTTTGATCCAGGATCTGCTTGCTGAGAAAATTGATTCTTACAATGCCCTTTTCTGCAATGTGGAAGGCGGAGATCTCCTGAAGATATACCTCTGCTCAGCCCCTAAGTTGGGTTATGTCCTGTGACACTTGCTGGCTTTTGGTGCCTCCTTGACAATTGACAAAAACCACTGTCATTGTATAGTCTGACATTATTCTGTCCACTTGACCTTTGTAAGCATCGACAAACTGCAAGAATGCCAGTCAAACAGCACACGCTTCCAGACAAGAGATGCCGCAGAGAGTCCTCTGTACTGCAGAGCCCCTATGCTATCAACTCCTGACAGTGAGCTCCTTAACTCTGGAGGCTTACATCCGTCGTGAGTACTAGCCAGCATTGAGTCTGTAGGGAAAACTCTTCCTTAGATCATCCACTTTTAACCACTACTGCAGTTGGATGCTGATCTACACCGGTAACTGAAGCTGCATCGAGTAGTCCTGAGACTTAGTGCAAACAGGATGTGCTGAAGAAGATGCATATTCATACTTGCCCATGGAACCACCTCCAGGGTGACTACCATCAAAACTAGCAGTTGTAGGTAAGACCACACCATTGGGAGGAATACCTCTATCAATAGCCACACCTGCACCAGCAGTTTCTGAATGTGGCCCTCTGGCAGGAATGTTCTGCCTTGCTTCGTGTCAAAACAAACACAGAGAGAGTGCAACGTCTGAGATGGCTCTAGACTGTTCTTGGCCAGGAAATCACCTTACACGAGGCCTGAAGATTCTCTTCCAGGGTCTTGGTATGGGAGAACCAGAAAGCGGCAGGGTTGAGAGAGGATGGCAATCACCATCCTGACCTTGGCAAGGTTCTGGATGTGGTGGCTAGACCAAAAAATAGTGCTCAAAATTGATAGTGCTACCCCAAAACGGCAAACTGCAGAAAACCACTAATGCTCCAGTCGAATGGACATATGTAGATACACTTCTGACAGGTCCAGAAACGTAAGAAATCCCCCTGACTTATATTGCCATTATCACCGAGCTTAAGAATTCCATACAGAATTAATTCACTTGTCAATGACAATAGACCCCCTTTTTGGTCCAGGATGAGGCAACAGGAAATTTCTTTCTCAGGAATAATGAAATAAATAGAATAATGACCCATATCTTCTTGTGACTTGGGCAATGTAACCATAGCCTGTCAGTTCAGGAGCCTTCATAACATAAATTCCACTGCCTGTCTCTTCTGCGGAGAATGCAGAGAGATGCCATGATTTATTTTTATTTTATTTATTTATTTGTTTTTATATACCGACATTCAATCTGAAATATCACATTGGTTTACAGTGCAACTGAGGTTCTAAGAAGACGTTGGCTTCTTAATTACAATGTAACTTCATATTATTTCTTACAATATTAAGTTAGGATGAAACAAGGGGCAACATTGTTTCTTACAGTCTGACTTAGAAAAATTTAGACTAGAACAAGAGACAACATTAATAATATTAAAGTAGCTTTAAGAATGATAATTACTATGAATATATTCATATTAAAAGAGAATCAAGGGGATATAGGGGGTGCTTAGTCAAGGTGAACTTATTATGATGATGTCTCTAGGGATGCAGAGAACGTTCCAGAGCATAGCCTTCCCTTATCACTCCAGAACCTACTTGTCTGATGTGAACTTGACTCACCTCTGATTAAAAAGAGAGAGGCAACCCTTTATCTCTTGCTCTGTGAGATGGGTCACAAACCTTTGCTGAGGGGGTCAGGAGGCACCTCCACCCAAGCCTGCGCCCCAACTGGGCTGCCTGGGCCAAAAGGCTGAGCCCTACTCAGGGGCCATCTTCTAAGAAGCCACCCATCTAGCAACGGAGGAACAAGGACTCATTTATTGGCCATCTTTCTTTGTTCGTTTTTTGTTTTGTTTTTTTTTAAACTCACTCCCAAACAAGAGTGATCCTTTAAGGGGCAATTCCATAAGATTAAATTTTGAAATTGCATAGGCCGAACAATGGCTCAGCCACAGGTGTCGCCTGGTTGCTATCCCCAAAGCCATTCCTCTGGCAGAGGTACAAACCAGGTCCAGCCTTCATCTGCCAAAAAGGCAGTGGCCGGTTCCATTACTGCCCTGGTATTCAATCCAGACTCATCAACTTCCTGAGATTGGATCAGATATATGCGAGTCACCAGGGAGCAGCAAGAGGCTATCTGCATCCTTCGGTGCCACTCCCCTTTCCACAGGAATGATTGTCTGCTTGGTGATGGAACACACCAGCGCATTCCCGTTTTAGAAAATGCAACTGCTCTCTCGCTGCCAGATCCAGGGGGTACAGCCCTACCAAGGCTCATCCCCCTCTAAAATGAGCTTCTGGAGGGACCCATTCAAGATCATCAAGCCTTGAATAGCATTCACAATGGGGGGAGTAACTTCTTTGGCTCAGAAATGGAATCAACACTCGGCACTCCCAACATCTTCAGTGTCAGGGTGAGAAGATCTGGCAACTTATCTTTATGACAGAATGCTCTGTAAGGATTGCTTTCATCATCCATGCTACCTGGGTATCAGCGTGACCCGCAGCAGGCAGAGGTATATTCCGACGCTTATCCGTGGCACAACACCTGTGGGATTCTGCAGCCTGCAATCCTAAATTTTTTATTTTTTTTTTTTAGGTTAGCTGGCTCCAGCGAATGTACCTGTAAAAGGGACTGCTGCCCTTGAAACAATTCCACCCAAGAAGGGAGGCAGGATCCATACCAAAACCAGGGGGCGCTGGAGTGGTGTCCACTGAGTTGTCCTCCCCTGCTGAAATCCAGTTAGGGGGGCCTCAAAACCAAGCGAAAACTCTCTTGGCAGATCCCCTTCCGGGCCCATTCCTGCATCCTACTAGGAAGGGCCGGGCTCAGCAAAAACCAGCAGGAGACAACTCTCCCTGAGCCTCTGAACAGCACTGACAAGATTAGAGGGCACCCCAGGCTGTAATGCAGCAGGGTAAATCATATATATGGCAGCAGTATATGGTATATATGGCAGCAGTGTAAATCGTAAGGCACGTAGGCTTCTTTACTACTGGCGCCATCGATAAAACATCCTCTAGCAGCATACTTACAACAAGTGACTGACAACTGTGCGTCCAACTGTGCGTCTGTACAAAGTGAACCCATACAGTATACCCAAATTTAGGGCATCCAAATTTTTAGGACACCCAAGCATGTAACATTCAAGTACGGGATGCCCAAGTTCAGGACGTTTACATGTATAAGCACATACATCAGATGCTCAAAACTTGTTAGCCCAACATACATCAGATGCTCAAAACTTGTTAGCCCAGATGGATGTCCAGCCTGGATGCACAAGTGTGACCCGACGTCAGGCACTATTTTGTGGCAGACCTGCACCGAAAAATGTGCTTGAATGCTACCGTGACCAACACGGAGAAACTCAGCCTGAGAGCAGGGCCTAGCCCAAACAGCTGCTCAACCCACCAAAACTGGCCCGACTTCCCATCCCCCCACAGAGGCGAAGGCAAACATCAGATTGGCCCACTGAAACTTGGAGACCAGAATAGGAGAGAGGGTGAGAGGAATCCTTAACATTATCTCTCTCTCATTTCCTCCTTTTTTTTTTTAACTCCTTACTTGAACCCAGCCTGTCCCTGGCCAAGTACAAAGTCGGTCTCAGACTGCGGGGGGAGAGAGCTATTGCCTTCACTGCTGCACTTGGCTTCCTGCATCTACTAGCCTTTCAGCTGATCTCTCCCAGCAGTTAAGTCCACACCAGAAAACTGGCTACTGGACCAAGGCACTCGACTGAGGAGGGATTATTTTTATTTATTTATTTTTATTTAACTTCTTTTACTATACCGACACTCAAGACCAGGTCTTATCGTACCGGTTTACATTAGAACATGGGGAAACCAATTAACGTATAAGTAGAAATGAGAAGTTACATTAAAACAGGGAGAGTAAAAACATGGATGTCGGAAGATAGGACAGAATTAAACTATAACAGAAATTGGAGATCGAGTAATCAAACAATAAGTTAACAAAATTAAACTATACATTAACACAAAACAATAAATTAGTAATGCAGAAACATAGATTATAATCAGCGGATATATACATACATTATGAGATATCACCTCAGGAGAACTTGACTGAGGGAGGGACCATTAGGTATCACCTCAGGGGAAGTGTTGTGTAATTAATCTCCTTCTTCTTTCTTTTTTTTTTTTTTTTTTAACAAGCAATCCACTGTAAGGAAATGCACATCCACATCTGCTGGAGACGGAGAATATTGGCTGGCTGATGTCAGTGCAGGGATATATATACTGTGATATCAGCTTTGCTCCATCTCCATCTGCTGGTAAAGGTGCATAGCCCACTGATGTGGATTAACCTGTCTATATGCTAAAAAAAAAAATAGCAATTAACCCTCTCCCTTGTTTTGGGTGTATTTGTTTATATTAAACTAACACTTCTATGTTCACCAAAAATCTCCACAAAATAAAACAAAACTGTAGGTATGTACTTTGTTGGCAATATATCAGAAACATTTCTACGTTTGATTATTGTAATTCTTTATATATTGTCCTACCTCAATTTACATTAAAGGGGTAATTTTCAAAAGGAGTTGTGTGTTTAATATAACTACATTTGAGCAATTTTCAAAAGCCCGCTTACTCGAGTAAAGTGCATTTACTTGAGTAAAACCCAGTTTTACTCGGGTAAATGGTTTTTAAAATCAGGCCCTAAGAGTCTCAATGAATTCAAAATTCTGCTGCTAGGCTTATTACAAGCTCTAAAATACATAAGCATATCACACCAGTGTTGATGATGCTTCATTTATTACCTCTTACTTGGAGCCCTAGCTTGGTTCTCCTCATACCTCGACCACCGAAAGTACTTAGTCAAGCTTGATAATATTGAATCCGCTCACATTCCCCTTACACAAGGCGTACCCCAAGGCTCCTCTCTATCGTCCACCCTTTTCAATATATACTTACTCCCACTATGCCACCTCCTCTCTAAACTTGGACTAAATTTCTTCTTATATGCAGACGACGTCCAAATACTCATTCCCATTCAGAAATCCATCAATGAAACCCTTCAGTAAAGGGAATCTTGTCTGACATCCATCAATTCCCTCCTCTCCAATTTACACCTAGCACTCAACGCCTCTAAAACAGAAATCCTTATCATAGCAAATCAACCAATCGATTCAATCCATCAAATGATTCAAAACGCCTCACAAACTCACACACTACCTCCCAGTGTCAGAGATCTAGGAGTCTCCCTAGACAATCAACTAAGCTTCAAATCCCACATTAATTCACTACTAAAAGGGGGCTTCTATAAACTTCAAATCCTCAAAAAACTGAAGCCCCTCCTCCACGCCCACGACTTCCGTACTGTGATGCAAACCACTATACTATCCAAACTCGACTATTGCAACTCCCTCCTCTTAGGCCTACCAGCATCTACCATTAAACCCCTCCAAATCCTCCAAAACACCATGGCAAGAATCTTAACAAACACCAGAAAAACAGACCATATCACTCCCATACTCCAGGACCTCCATTGGCTCCCCATCGCCTTCCGTTCCCAGTACAAAACACTCACCATCCTCCATAACACGCTATACAATAACAATTCACCCTGGCTTGAAAATATGCCAAAATTCCGTCAAGCTAATCGCCCCACGAGAAACTCCCTTGCTGGCACTCTCCAAATCCCTTCACTTAAAATTGGACACCTTACCACTACCAGGGATAGAGCCTTCTCTATTGCGGGCCCCACCCTTTGGAATTCCCTCCCCGTCAAACTCCGCCTAGAACCATCCCTGAGCCACTTCAAAAAAGGAATCAAAACATGGCTCTTTAGACAGGCATACCCCAACTCCTCTCAATCCTAATTTTGTCCTACGGTTCTTTATACCACCTCCCTGTCCTCCCCCTCTCCTTCCCATCACCCCTCCTGCTTCCTTCCCTTGCACTCCTAGCCCCCCAATACCCCTCCCTCTCACCCCCTAGCAACCCCTCCCTCAAAGTACCCGTGCCTTACTGTACCCCTTTCACTCTACCCCTGCTTCCTTCCCTTGCACTCCTAGCCCCCCAATACCCCTCCCTCTCACCCCCTAGTAACCCCTCCCTCAAAGTACCCGTGCCTTACTGTACCCCTTTTTCACTTTACCCCACCCGCCCCTCTCCCCCTGCTCCCTCCCTACTTTCTCCCCCCCCCTAGCTTTTAACTATACATATGTGCACTTGCCTCCCCATACTGTAAATAAGCCCACACATGCTAATTTCTCAAGTGTACATGCCTCGTTTAATTTGTATATAAGTTCCTTTGCATACTTAACCCTAACTTGAATGCAAAAAGTTGTAATTCTGCTGTTGACTCTCTCTTCCTTTGTATTTTGTATATTACCCAGTTAGCCCCTCCCTTGTTCATTGTAATTTCCTTTCTCAGTTGACTGTAAACCGACATGATGTGTCCTACGAATGCCGGTATAAAAAAGTGTTAAAATAAATAAATAAATAAGACTTTATTATTGGTTTTAAAAGTAAATTTATCAACTTTCTTGTTGCCTGAGATCGTCAGCATGAAACTTACTGGATGTGCCTTCTGTGAGTTTGGTGCAACTTGTAGAATCTAGGGATCGTCTCATTTATGTAACAGGACCAACTCTTTAGAATGAGCTTCTTGAGACACTGAAAGTTGAGATCTCATTTAGGGAAAAGCTTAAAGCGTACTTGTTTTAGCTCTGCATTAGAGCAATAGTTTTATTTGATTTTTATGATCTTTTGAGTGTACAGAGAAAGAAATGTACTGATTTAGAGGATCATTTGTTTATACATTGCCTATTAGGTTTTATTGTTGTGTTTTATGAGTTTGATTTTTAAGTTTCTATGCTCATATTTTGTTTTATTGTTTTAAATTATGTATGTCTATTGTAACCTGCCTAGAATTGTAGATAGGTGGGATATAAATGTTTAACTAAATATGTTATAACAATATTAAAATTAAATAAACCATCTGCATAAGATTTTAGAATGTAAAAAATGATTAACCTGGACTGGTTTATATGGCACGTCACATACATTATACGATGTCCATGTATGTGAGCAAAACTAAGAGGGCTTTAACAAATTCAAAAACAAAAGTCTTGATGCAGCATTTGTGGAATACTGCATACTTTTTAATCATGAATTTCGAGAACTCAAATTTTGTGCTATAGAAAAACTGGCTAAATCATGGCATGGTGGAGACATCGATTGGATTTTGATTCTAAAGGAGCTACATTAGTTCTTTAAATTGGACACTGTGGTTCCTATGGAACTAAATAGGGATTTTGATCTATCTAATATAGTGCTTGTGAAATATACAAACAAAATATATTTAAAGGAGGAAAAGGGTGGAACACCTTTCATAAGTTACTGCAGATGGAAAATTTAGCATCAAGGTCAACGCCATTGCATCGTCGCAAATTCTTGAAGATTTGGAACGTTTACATACAATCTCTACCCCACTGACAGGCCGATACAGTACAGTACGCTCCGGTGGAGCACACTGTTAACCCGCGATTGGACGCTTGTTTTCGACGCGCTAGCATTACCCCTTATTCAGTAAGGGGTCGAAAACGCGCGTCCAACCCCCCCGAACCTAATAGCGCCCGCAACATGCAAATGCATGTTAATGGCTCTATTACATATTCCCGCGCAATTCAGAAAGGACAATGTGCAGCCAAGCCGCACATTTTACTTTCAGAAATTAGCGCCTACCCAAAGGTAGGCGCTAATTTCTCCGGGCATCGGGAAAGTGCACAGAAAAGCAGTAAAAACTGCTTTTCTGTGCACCCTCCGACTTAATATCATGGAGATATTAAGTCTGAGGTCCCGAAAATTACAAAAAGTTAGAAAAAAAAAAATCTGAAGTCGGCCCATGGCTCGCAGGTTGAAAACCGGACGCTCAAGTCTGCCGATGTCGGTTCGCAAACCCGCTGACAGCCACGGGTTCGGAAACCGGACACTGGCAAAATTGAGTGTCGGCTGTCAAACCTGCTGACAGCCACCGCTCCTGTCCAAAAAGAGGCGCTAGTGACGCGCTAGTGTCCCTAGCGCCTCTTTTTACCTATTTTTACCGCTGACCCTAATTTGAATACTGAATCGCACGCACAGGAGAGTGGCCTGTGCGCGTGCCGGGAGAGCGGGTGTTCGCCCGCTCTCCTGCGGACTTTACTGTATCGGCCCGTGAGTAAGGAGTCTGATACTTAATGACTAATGACACATCCACCCTGACAATTTAGATATGTTGTTCTATAGTTCAGCTGAACCCTGTCTAAATGTATGGATTTGTTTGGGGTTTTTTGCCAGCAGAGCATTTGTAGGTTGATTACATGAATCCTAGACTAGAGGGGAGGGGGGGGGAGGGAAGTCCTGGGGGGGGGGGAAGATGAGAGTGGGGGAGGGGGAGGGAGAAAACTGTAAATGATCTTATTTCTGCTATTTGTGCTTAAGTGTCTCAGGGAGGTATAAGTGTATAAACCTCCCGGGTTGTATGTTCTTTTCTGTTCATGCTCAATAAAAAATCGTTCAATCTTATTTATTTATTTATTTATTTAAAATTTTTATATACCGACATTCATCCAGGATATCATATCGGTTCACACTGTAACGCAAAAACAGACGCACGGCATGGCGCTTTACATTGAACAGTAAAAAACATGATAACAAGGCATTAACGAGAGGGGGGAACAATAATATGGGAAGTTTTGCAATAAAATTATATACAAGAATTGCAATTATATACATATATACAAAAGAAAGAAAACTATGAGGTTAATTTTAATCAGGCTAGGAGATAAGATGGGGAAGAGAAGGGAGGAGAGCAAGGAAAGAGGGGGGCAGAGAGAAAGAAAAGAAGGTGGGGGAGAAAAGGGAGGGGAGAGTGGGGCGGAAGAAAGGGAAACAGGGGAGGAGTGTGGAGAGTGGGAACAGTGGTGAGGTATAGTGAAAAATTAAGTGTATGCTTTTGCAAAGAGCCAGGTCTTGAGCTTCCGCTTGAAAGATTTGAGGCATTCTTCTTGCCGTAGTTCAACAGGCATTTTGTTCCAGAGGGTCGGCCCGGCTATCGATAGTGCACGGGCTCTTGTGGAAGTGAGTTTATAGAGTTTAGGAGAGGGGATAGGCATGGTTGCTAGATGTGCTAGTCTGGTGGGCTTATTAGACTGGTGTAAACGGAAGGATTCATTGAACCAGTTCATTTCGGGATTGTATAGGGCTTTGTGGATGAGAGAGAAAAGGAAGAAAAGACCTCATATGTGCATATTATGCAATTATTGCTGAACAGTTAGAGCATATGCCTTCTTTTAATCACTAGTCAAAAACCTCCAACCGACCATGCTTTATTACAAAAATCTATTATTTTTTTATATTTTTCAATTGAAGTTTATTGAAAGCGTTGCTCTGTCTGCAAGATATTTATAATTTAAAGATTGTAGTGCTGTATTGCCCTGAAGCAGCTAGCATGAAAAGCTGGCAAACATCAGTTGTTTGTTTTCTGCCACCACAATAAGCTTCAAGTACAAAGAAAAAGACTCTCTTCTCTGAAGCAAAGTTTTTTAAATATTATAATTGAAAATATAAAAATTAATGGATTTTTAGTAATAAAGCATGGTTGGTTGGATTTTTGACTAGTGATTAAAAGAAGGCATATGCTCTAAGGGGCAGATATTAACTTATTTACTTGTCATTGTTGTTATTTACTTGTTATTTACTTGTTATTTATTATTATTACTTGTTATTTACTTGTTATTTACTTGTCATTGTTGTTATTGTTTAAAATGTAAACCGAATTGATCAATAATTTTGTTATTGGAAAGTCGGTATAGAAAAATGCTAAATAAATAAATAAATATTAAAAGGCATATGCTTTAATATAAGGGGCAGATATTAAAAGCAACCCGGCGTGCACAAGTCTACGCCCGATTTTATAACAAGCGTGCGCAGCCGCGCGCATGTTATAAAATCCGGGGTCGGCGCGGGCAAGGGGGTGCACACTTGTGCACGCCGAGCCCTAGGGGAGCCCCGATGGCTTTCCCCATTTCTTCTGCTCCCCCACACCTTCCCCCCCACCTTTATTTTGTTTTTTATTTATGCCTGGCATAACTTGCGCATGCCAGCCAGCTGCCGGTGTGCGACCCCCCCCCCCCCCCCCCGGCATGGCCGCTGTGCCAGAGGCCTCGGTCCCACCCCTGGACCGGCTTCCCGTCCCTTTTTCAAAGCCCCGGGACATATGTGCGTCTCGGGGCCTGCGTGCGTCGCTGGGCCTATGCAAAATAGGCTCGGCACGCATAACCCCCCTTGCGCGCATAAATCCAGCCGGATTTATGCATGCAGGGCTTTTAAAATCTGGCCCTAACTGTTCAGCAATAATTGCATAATATGCACATCTGAGGTCTTTTCCTCCTTTAAATATATTTTGTTTGTATATTTCACAAGCACTGGTGATTCAGTGACTTAGGCCTGGATTTATCAAAATGCACTAAATATTGCATGCAATAGGAAAAGGGGTGTGTTTTATGGGAAAAGGCTGTTAAGTATTACTGCAAATTGTGATAACTTTTTCACACTTTGAGGTAAGTGCCAGAATTGTTGTAATTCCTACCTACAACCACTGGGGGTGGGAAGAGACAGAGAGAGAGAGACTGACTAGCCATAATGCTCTTATACTAGGTAGGTATTTATACCTCTATATGAGGCCCACCTAGTTACTCGAGGTGAGGTTTAGGTATTAGTTAGGGGCCACTTTGACATTCAGAGTGAGACATACAAACAGAACAGTGCTCTCTTGTGAAGATTTGATGACCTTCGGAGTGAGGAAATTCATCCAAAGATGAGATTTGTGCAGTGTTCTCTTAACCTAGCTTGATATTACCCAGGTAGAGAGTCCATCAAGCTAGGTTGAGAGAACATTGCACAAATCTATCTCTCTCTCCTTCCTTCATTCCTTCCTTCCTAATTGCATCACACCATGCATTTGTGAGGAGTTTTTCTATTGCATCTTTATTCTTTCCACTTGCCTATGTGGTTGGATCCCTCTAATATAGTAACAGTCTGCCCACCGAGTTGTTTAGGGTAGTAATTGTTGCTTCACACACCCCACCCCCACACCCCCCCACCCCCCCATGCCTTCTGTTAAGGGTAGTAACTGCCACCACTCCATGCAGGTTACTCCTGTGCAAAAAATATTACACCTAGGGGTAACATAGGTTACCCCATTTTTTTATTCCCATCAATTCCCATCAATTAGCAACTAGGGATCTTTTGTGTTTATCCCATACCCTTTTGAATTTCATTACTGTTCTTGTCTACACCACCTATTTTAGGAGGGCATTTCAAACATCCACCACTGTTTCCATAAATAAATATTTCCTGACATTGTCCTAAGTCTTCCCCCTGGAGTTTCATGTCATGACTCCAAGTTCCACTGCTTTCTTTCCATTGAAAAAAGTTTGATTCTTGTGCCTTATTGATATCTTTCAGGTACTTAAGTCTGTATCATATCTCCCCTGTCTCTTCTTTCTTCCAGGGTAAACATATTTAGGTTATCCAGTCTCATTATCTGGAGTAGAGAAGAGACAGTAATATAATACAGACTTCTAAATGCCTGAAATGTATTAATGATGCACATGAATCAACCTTTACAGATGGAAATGAAGCTGTAGAACTAAGGGCCATGACATGAAACTCCAAGGGGGTAGAATCAGGAACATTCAGGCCGATACGGTAAAAAATGCGGGAGAACCGGTTGAGTGTTGAAAGCTTGCTCTCCCGACGAGCGCCCAGGTACCTCTCCTGGGCGCACGATTCTCTATTTAAATGAGGTGGTAAGCTAATAAGGAGGCACTAGGAACAATAGTGCATCCCTAGCGCCTCCTTATTAGTGAAGAGGTGGCTGTCAGCAGGTCCCGACAACCGATGCTCTATTTTACCGGTGTCGGTTTCTGAACCCGCTGACAGCCACGGGTTAGGGAAACAGACGCTGGTAAAATTGAATGTGTGTTTTTATAACCTGCCGACCAGCATGCAGATTTCTTACATTTTTTTTTTTAAATTTTTGGTTCCTCCAACTTAATATCACTAGGATGTTAAGTCGGAGGGTGTATAGAAAAGCAGTATTTTCTGGTTTTCTGTACACTTTTCCAGGTTACTTAGAATTTAACACCTGCCCTTGGGCATGCATTAATTTCTGAGAGTAAAATGTGTGGCTTGGCCGCACATTTTACTTTCACTATTCCGGACGACTAACTAATAGGCTCATCAACATGCATTCACATGTGATGAGCGCTATTAGTTTTCGGGAGGTTGGCCACACTTTTTGACGTGCTATTACCCCTTATAGTATAAGGGGTAATAGATGTGGGTCAGAAATGCGTGACCAATCACTTGATAAACGGTGCACTCGGCTAAGGAAATATTTCTTCATGGAAAGGGTGATGAAGACAAAATGATAATGGAGTTCTATTAACATTTTTGTATTGTGATTAATTGTGGACCCAGGGAAATTCCCCATTTCATTGTTGTTTCCATTAAACAAACACAAAATATTTATTTGTGCCATAGATGCATTTTCAAACTAATAATAGGGAGAATGATATTCAAAGCACGTTTAGCATTTGACAGCTGGATAAGTAGAACTTATCTGGCTACGTAGCAACCACTGACTATCCGGTTATGTTAAGTGGCTGCTAGATAGAGGCAGCACTGGAAGCGTAGAGAACGAGGCAGAGGGTCCCTCGCTCCCTGCGGTAAAGACAAAGGTATTGGTGGGAATGGGGTGCAGGAGCTACTGTTTATTCTTGTGGGTGGCTGGGAAAAGGGGGGAGGCAAGCTGAGCTCCTTTTAAAGATTTAATTGGGATGGGGCCCAGCTTCCAGTACTTGGCAAATCATGACTTTTTAAAAAGGTTTGGGGGCCAAGGGAGGGTTTTAGAATATTATGTAGCACTGTTATTATGCTCTGGGAGAGTGGGAGGGAGGGGATGGACCAGCTTATTTGATCTTTTACTTTTGTAGATGACAGTGCTACTTAGCCAGATACCTTGAAAAGATATGCAGTTAAGTACGTAGCACATTATCCGGACATCAAGGCCGCATAACTTTAGACATGCTCTGAAGCAGGCCCCTTTTTTCCTGGCTAGAATTTAGCTGGATAAGGGCTGAATGTAACCAGGTAAGCCATTTAAACGGATAACTATTAGGTTATCCATCTAAATGGCTCTTTAATATCTACCCCTTTAAATCCTGTGTAATTGTTCTGTCTCTTCACTGACCTGATGAAGGGAGTTACTTCTTAAAATTAATCATAGACGAATTGAGCTAGTCGAATAAAAAGTATCACCTGTGACTTGTTTGTTGACCCTTATTTCTACATATTCAAATGGATTAACACAGCAGCTATGACAATTTGTTCATGTACTTAACAAATAAAACTAAGGCAGATTTTAAAAGTGTTGTTCACGCAAAAAAAGGCCACATATGCGTGAATGTGGGCTGCAAGCGAACAATGCAGTTTTTAAAAAGACGCAAAGTAAGCATGTTTATTCCAGTGTGTGAGTCAAAAATAAGAGGGCGGAAAAGGGGCAGGGCATGGGCATTCCAGGGCGGGGCCAATAGTTACACGTGTAACTCTGTATTTTAAAACCAGAGACCACGGCGCACATCAGCTTGTTATCCACGTATCTTTACTTCTGCTCCTGATGAGAAGCAAATCTATAGATTTCGAGTTTTAGGGCTAATAGGACAGGGTGAGAGATCTGGGTCAACTGGGGGACGTGCAAGATGAAGAACTAGAGCGGTCTGGAAGACCTCAATATTATCTGGGCAAACTGGTGGACTATTTGGAAAAATAGGATGTCCCTCTCATGAGCATGTTTTAAAATCCACCTACATACACATGTAAAAGCCATCAAAGTCCTATGGAAGACTCGTGCGCTATCTGTGCTCGAGTAATCTCTTAAAATTAGGAGCATATTTACGCGAGATTGGTATATTTTAAAACATATGCATGCAAGTGTGTATCTTTGCTCACACGCCAATACGTGCATGTATGGGTGCATGCAGATTTGTTTTAATATTAGCCTGTAAGGTTTTAAAAAGCTATAAATGTTACACTAAATGGACAGATGTCTGTACAACAAAATTATGTACAATCAAATATAGTGGTTCTTAGATTATAACAAAATATTGAATACATTATCAAAGGTTTCATTAATGATATGTGTGAAGGATAGAATTAGGTTCCCACTTCTTTTGACGCTCTGTCACTGCTTTTTCTGACTCCACCAGGACACAGGAAGAAGTTTCCCATGGCACACTTGCTGTGAAACACTGCCCTGGAGGAGCCCAGAAAAGCGCACATTTTGAAGCAGAGCTGAGGGAGCCTATGGTTGTAATTGATGAAGGGCCAAGCTCAGCATAGCATGCTTGTCACAGTGCGTTGTTTTTAAAATCACTTTTTCTCCTATTTTTTCCACTTGTAGCTAACCAGTTGAACAAAGACAAAGATTGTAAAGTTATTTAATTTTTCAACATAAATTTCTGTTTAATGATAACCTTTCCTTGTGATTTCTAAATGTATTTCAGAAATGATGCTGACAGTTGTGTTCCCTGCCCTTCGACCTCAAAACTTAACTTCATTTTAACATTTTTTTTGTTACAAATAAATCACTCCATTTATTTTTAAATCAGATATGGTGCAATTCTCATTGCAACCTTAAACAGAAATTCTATTTTACAGTGATTCATTTTTTCCTAATTCCACATCTCTGCCCACACCATTGCTCAGTATTCAATATTTCCTCTGACTTAAGCTATCTTTGGATTTAGTTCCTCCTTTTTTTTGTTCTATTAGCAGCCCTCACACATTTATAATCTTCCTCTTCATAAGATTCTGTACATTTCTTGTCTTACTGAACAGCCTTTCTCTGCATCTGGAAAACACACTCCATCTGTATACTGTCCTTGTTTCTTTTAGTTTGATCCTAGATGACTGCATACACCATCTGCTGGAAGAAATGAAGAAAATCAAGCAATACGTGAGATTTGTTTCCCAACACGTATATATGATTGAAAATAAACTCTTATTTTTTTGGTCGCTAGCCCTAGCTTATAGCCCTCCCAGCACAACTTTCATAACCTTTGTCCAGCTTAACGCGACGAGAGCTTTCAAATAAGCAAGCTTTTAAAAAGGGCTCCAGAGGTGATCCAGGAAACTATGGACTGGTGAGCCTGACATCAGTGCAGGGAAAATGGTAGAAGACATTCTTAAAAATTAGGAGGGCAGGATCACGGGATGCAGTGAACCCAGATGGAAGCTTGAATTTGGGCTCTGAGTGCTGTCCCCGATCCATCACTAATAATCAGAGTATAATTGCAGCCTTTTTGCAGTGATTTCTCTGGGACTGGTGGCTGAGTACTATATGGCCAGATTTATAACCAGATATCCTAAAGTAATGTCCACTAGACTCACGAAACAAGAGAAGGAGAAACCCCGATTGACTGAATCTAAAATGGCCACCACAAAAGAAAATACTGCCCTGACTCTGGTGAAAGATACTACTATTGCAGCCTTTACTGAAGCAGTTGTATGGGCGCTGAATAGCCGGTTCGATGCTTTCTCTGCAGATTGCCAGGGTACAGAGCAAGATTGTGGAATTTGGATCTTGTTTAGATGTGCTGGAAGGGAGCATCAGCGTGGTGGAAGATGTCTCTATTGCAACAACGATGAAATTGCAGAAGCTAGAGAAACTAATTGTGGAGCAATCTGACAAAATAGACGATCTGGAGAATTGCTTCCACCGCAACAATTTGCGAGCAGTGGGAATCCCCGAATCGGAGGAAGAGTGACAACTGAAACATTTTTGGAACAGGGAACTGCTGCTGATCTTGGATGCCAGGCCTGGGGTGGCCTGGAGGGCACGCGGCTCCACTGAGTCCATGGCCTTAGCAACCTGTTGCGTCGGAGGTGGACCCTTGGGCTGAGCTGGGGTTGGTGCAACCCGTAGGCATGGACCTACGGGTCCCCACTGTGAACAGGTGGAGTGAGCTGAAGCTAGAGGCCGCTGGAGCTTCACGTATACCAGCCTTCATTCCCTTGGGTTTAGCCTTTGGGTGCCGGGGCCGGCAGGACCTGGGTGGACCTTGAGGTTAACTAGAGATGAGAAGTGATTCAGCCCAGAGACAGCAGCCAGTAGATGGCGTAGTCCTACCCTGGACTGAATTCGGTACTGGATCTCAGGCACCAAAGGAACAATGAGTAACTGGAGGCGCTCAAGCAAAGGAAGGCCTAAGCTTTGTAAGTCCACGTCCAGATGATAGGTGAGAGGAAACGTCACTGACAGGCTAGGATCAGAGCTGGCGGCAAGTGGAAGTTGTGGCAAGCAACGTAGAACTCTGGACACAGGAAGGTCTGTAGTGTAGTCTGTCAAGGCAAGGGTCAGGGTACGGAGAAGGCAGGCGTAGTCAATCAAGGCAATGGTCAGAGCACGGAGAAGGCAGGCATAGTCAATCAAGGCAATGGTCAGAGCAGGGAGAAGGCAGGCATAGTCAATCAAGGCAATGGTCAGAGCACGGAGAAGGCAGGCATAGTCAATCAAAGCAATGGTCAGAGCACGGAGAAGGCAGGCATAGTCAATCAAAGCAATGGTCAGAGCACGGAGAAGGCAGGCGTAGTCAATCAAAGCAATGGTCAGAGCATGGAGAACACAGGTATAGTCAATCAAGGCAATGGTCAGGGCACGGAGAAGCTGAAGAGTAGTCGGGCGTAGCGGTGGTCAAATCCAGAGTCAATCCAACACATAGACGAAACAGGAACAAGGAGAACAGGAACCACAGGAAACAGGAACACAACGAAGAGACAATTCTAGGATCAGCAAAGAGTACTCAGGGTATGAGGAGACCTGTTGCAAAGACTACGCTATGGAGCGAGGCCTGAGCTTTTATACGCTGAAGAGTCTGACATCAGCATCCGGGTCTGCAGCCAGGTTTCTGCCGCGGGCCTTTTAAAAGAACTAATGATGCGAGCACCTAGGAAGGGGCACGGTGCTGATGGTGGGTCTCTCCGTGGGCCACATGGAGAGGCCCGACGAACAGGGATATCTTGGCTGGCAACACTGAGTAGCGTGGCAGGGCCGGAGGCACTGGAGGGAATCCAAGGTCAGAGCTGGTGGTCCACACAGCCAGCAACGAGGAGCCAGGAGCTGGAGTCTGTGTGAAAAGGTGAGACGGCCGCGCCGCGGGGCTGCTGAGGGCGGCACACATAACAAGATTTTGGGAAATTTTCTGGATTAAAGCTAAATTTAAATAAATTTGAGGGGTTAGATCTGCTGGGTCACTTGGAGGAAGGTTGGTCTGGCTTCCCTCTGAGATGGGCAGTAATAAAATTAAATATCTGGGGATTATGATTCATCGAGACCCCAAGCAGTGGTACACATGCAACATCCCATCCCGCCTCTGCTTAAAGAGTTTAGACAGAAAACAGAGGCTTGGCTGGACCTCCCAATATCTACATTGGAATGTGTAGCACTATTGATGAGAGTAATCCACAAGTTATTATATATATTACAAATGGTTCCCAACATAATGAGACATAAGGATATTAAGATGATCAATACATTCTGTGCTCGATTTATTTGGCAGTCTAAAAAGGTGAGATTTTCTATGGCTAAGTTTAGTTATTCCAAAGTAGAGGGAGGCATGGACTTTTCTTATATTAAATACTATAACATGGCCTGTTATATGGATAGTCTAGCTGGGTGGTTAGGGGGTCATGGAAATTCTAGTATGTTGGAAATGGCACTTAAAATACATACTCCTTGCTCCTGGAGCTTTCCTGCCAGCTTATATTTCCCAGTCTTTATATTTTGGAACACTTAGAAGGACATGAAAGTTCCTTAGGACACTACTTCACCTCTCCTGGGATGTCTCACCTTGCATTCCGTTAACGGGGAATCCACATTTTGAGGCTGGAGATGCTAATGTTATATTTAGAAAGCTAGAGACTATGGGTCTTAATGCTATACAGACATTTGTTGATTTGCAATCAGGGACGATGCGCACAATGGGGGTCATTTTCAAAGGAGTTACGCATGTAAATGTGACATACTATCGTAGCAATTTTCAAAAGCTATTTACTCGAGTAAAGTACACTTACGTGAGTAAATCCTATGGACAATTCAATGGCATATATTGTAGCAATTTTGAAAAGCCCACTTACTTGAGTAAAGTGTATTTACTCGAGCAAAAACCAGTTTTGCTTGAGTAAATGCTTTTTAAAATCTACCCCAATGTCTTATTGTATTGAACACCTGGGGTTTTGCTCCAAGGACTTTATCCTGTATCTTCAAGTGCAGAACTATGTTTCCAGTCTTTTGAAAAACAGGTCTAGTGAATATACCTCTGGTGCTTTCCAGAGGTTTCTACATATGACTATGGCATATAAATACTTTTATTCTGTAATTACATATACCTTATTGGACGCTATACCAGCGGAGTGGGGGAGGGACATTGGAGAACATATTTCAGAAAAGGAGATTCTGGCAGGAATTCTATTTATTAAAGCCACAGAGAGCATGGCACTAAAGGAAATACAATTTAAAATACTTCATAAATTATATCTCTGGCCTGTGAAGGCCTTTAAGGCCCATATTCTTCCTTTGGACCCATGTTTGAGTGTAAGGTTGTAAGGGCAACATTTTTACACTGTCTATGGCAATGTGTCTTGATTCAACAATTCTGGGGCTTGGTTTTACAATTTCTAAATTCCCTGTTGGGTGGTAGAGTCATGTGGTCAGAGGCATTCTGTATATTAGGGATAAAGGCGGACTAGTTAAAGTTAACAAGGATCAGAAAATTCTGCTGATTAAGGTTATTTTAATAGCAAAAAAATATATCATGTCTACCTGGGTAGCTAGGGAAGGTCCCTCAGTAGCAATGTGGAAGACGAACATGATTGAATTGATGCTTTTAGAGTACAAATCTACAGATCCCTTAAGTGAAACATCCAATCCGATTTTCAGGGGTATGGTGCCCATTCTTCTCCATGCCACTATTGGGGGTTGAAATAAAAGGTAAACCATAATATATTTTGGGGAAGTGTCATTTATTGGTAGTCTATGAAAAGTACTCTTAGGGGCAACGGAGGCCTAGATATTCAATGGTTTCATAGATACTGGCCGATGCAGTAAGGGGTAATAACGCGTGGAAAACGCACGGCCAACCCCCGCCCCCCGAAACTAACAGTGCCCACAAATGCATGTTGAAGGGCCTATTAGTTATTCCCGCGCAATACAGAAAGTAAAATGTGCAGCCAAAGACAGGCGTTAATTTCGGCCGACACCAGGAAAGTGTACAGAAAAGCAGGAAAAACTGCTTTTCTGTACACCCTCCGACTTAATATCATAGCGATATTAAGTCGGAGGCCCCAAAAATAAATTTTAAATTAAAAAAAAAATTACAAATCTGCCCGCGGCCCGTGGGTTGGAAGACGGATGCTCAGTTTTGCCAGCGTCAGTTTTCTGAACTTGTGGCTGTCAGCGGCTTCGAGAAATGACGCCGTTAAAATTGAGCGTCAGCTGTCAAACCCGCTGACAGCCGCCGCTTCTGTCAAAAAGGAGGTGCTAGGGATGCGCTAGTGTCCCTAGCACCTCCTTTTACCGTGGGTCCTCATTTGCATATTGTTTCTTCCTGAATCGCGTACCCAGGAGAGTGGCCTGGGCGCGTGTCGGGAGAGCGGGCGCTCGCCGGCTCTCCCGCGGGTTTTTCTGTATCAGCCCGATAGTGAGTACTTGTCTTAGAGATACTACGAGAGGTAGGACAGGTTAAGACTGAGGGGTAGCAAGGCAGAGGGGGGTTACTGGGGAGGGGAGGGAGGGGGAAGGTATACGACTACCAGTGTATCCGTTATCTGTTGAAATGTTGCTGAATATAAATGGAAGTTCTGTTGTATAACATTGCTGTACAAAACAAAACCCAATAAAGATATTGAAAAAAAAATTAGAAGGGCGAGATTCAGTGATACTTAACCAAAGAAGTTAGGACTTCGTTTTTGGGGTGGATATACTTAGTTTTTGGGTACTTGCCAGGTACTTGTATCCTGGATTGGCCATTGTTGGAAACAGGATGCAGGGCTTGATGGACTCTTAGACTGACCCAGTATGGCAATTTCTTATGTTCTTATCCGGCTAAGTAGCAGCAACTGAATATCCGTATCCTCTAAATGGCTGCCATTTATCAAGATAACCAGTTATCTGGCAAAGTGGAGGATGGGGCGAAGGTGTTCCGGGGAGGAGCCAACTTATTCAGATAAGTTATCCAGCTAACTCAGATATTCAGGTCAGGTTGACTGACTGTATAAACAAGTTTAGGGGTGCAAGGACCTGTCTGCTACAGGACAATTCCAGTTGCCCTCCCACTTACTTCACGATCCTAAGCTCAGGAAAAAGACAACACGTTCTTCTCAGAAATAGACTTTCATTTATCAGATTTGGCAGGACTTAGCATTTAGAAGATAACAACAATTCCTGTCTCTAACAACCTGGCCACTAAGCACCAATTTACCCTAAGAAAGCTATATACCATGGGTGGTTCAAACATGCCATAAACCTTAGCCTGCTTAATATATTAATACTTATGACTAACTTACTTGCCCCTGGTCCCAACTTCAGGCAATATCCCACTATCCACCTCTGAAGCAGACATTGGCTGAAAGACTGGAAAATGTGGACAGGGGAAGAGACTTGCTTCCTGGGTTTGGTACTGGCAGAGCTGGCGGGCAGTCCAGGAAGGAGACTTACTTCTGGTTCTGGTACTTGCCGGGCTATCTGGGGTTTGCTCTCGCCCCTCACCATCTCAGACTCCATATCACTCTCTGAACCTTAGCAGGGTATCTCCTCTCTCTGATCTCCTGGCCAGACCTAGTCTTCTCCCTCCTTGATAGCAGGAAGTACTGGACTGCTTTGGGCTCACCTTTCGCTCTTCTGGTTCCTTTTCTTTCAGGTGTTCCTCCTCTGGTTTCAGGGTCGCTCCTCTGGTTTTCTAGGTCACTCCCTTCTCCTTATTTGCCCCCGTCTTATACGTTCCAGCTGATAAATATGCATCAGCTCATGCAAAATCACGTGGTGAGTGGAGGGTCTTTGCCACATTGCAGGTCTTTTCCCCCTCCCCATTTCTTTGGGGGGTCCTTGCCGCATTGCTGGTCTTTTTCCCCTCTCCTTTTCTTTGAAGGGGGGGTCCTGTCACAAATGCCAAGAAGATGCCAGAGTCAGGGTTTTCTCCATCTCAGACTGTCCCCCTTCTTTCAAGAGTGAGGGTCCTTCTGACCTCTGGACTTGCCTTGCTTGGTCTGTGACTTTGGCTTAGGAGCTTAGCTGCTGCATTGTCCCTCTGTCTTCTTTATATTTACACAGGAGCATACAAACAGGAAGATCTTGATAAGGTATCATTCAGTGTAAAGGTCTCATCTGGGCAAGGTCTCTTCTCTTTCACTGTGACAGTGTCTTGGCCTGTCAGTACACTGGTCTGCATATTTCTTGGCTATTATGATTCATATTTGGTACTTTAAGTAGTAAAACATGGGATATCTCCCTACAATAGGGATGTCTAAAGTTAGCCGTATAAATCTTATCCAGCTAACTTTAAGATAGCTGGATATATTCAAGAGTGCAGCTATGCCACTGAATATATGGGCTAAGTTAGCCAGAAAATTTTATCTGGCTAACTTGCCAAGCTGCATGGCAGCTGAATATCTACCTCAAAATAGACATGGGCTTAATGGAGAAGAGTTAACATGCTTTTTGTTGGAGCTTGCGTCGACTTTGAGCTTGGAACGATCAAGGCTTGGCAATCCTGTTGCGCTGACGATGGGAAGGAGCACAACCGAGGGCTCTCCAGCATGGAACAAGGAGAATGTTTGCCCTTGCAGTGAAGACAGTCCAAGTCTGGGAGTCAGGAGCCTCGAATCCTCCGCCGACCTGCATGCTCGTGAGACCACCAATGCAATGGTGGTCTCTGAGTGGTCCTCCAACTACTCCTAGCCCTTTCGGATCTGCCACAGGGTGCAGCAGAGGCGACAGGCTGGACAGAGATCACGATGGAAGGAGGCTGTAGGCACTGAAGCTTGGAATGAAGACTCTGATGTGGAGCTTGAGACAAAGACAGGAAACAAGAGGGATGAGCAAGACCCTCAGGCGCCCTACACAGCACGTGGGGCTGGTCGCGGACCACACTGTCCCCGTTGCACTCTACACAGCCGGATGGCTGGTCGCGGACCACGAGGAGATCGGGACAGGCTCAGGAAGTCTCATAGCGCAGGTTAGCAGAAACCCCTTGGATCCTCCGGAGTCGGGACTTGGGAAGACAAGATAAAACCTTGGAGCTTGGCAACTCGGTTTAAAAGCAAGGAATCTGTGGAGGCACGGGTCCCAACGGACCTGGAGAATTAGGACCAAGAACATGATGGAACTTGGGACATCAGGACATCAAGGAACATCAGGACAGAGACCAGGAAGATAAACGAAGATCCATGGACGAAAGTCAAGATGCCAGGAAGGAGCTGGAAACAAGAAGTCCTTGGGAGGACTAGCCCAGGAGGACTAGCTCCTTGCCGAAGCAAGGATTGACTGAGAGCAGAGCTCTTTTATAGGGCAGAAGACAGGCAACTCCCTGGGAGGAGTTCAGATGGGCCACACCTAGCTGGCCCTTTAAATGAAGAGAAGAGCCGCGGGCCCGCCCCTTAGGAGGAATGGGGCAGAACCCTGGACAGCGGCCATGCTGCTGCTGTGCAGAGAGGAGACGGAGCAGAGGAGCTAGGCCTCAGGGCAGGCCCCGACATCGGCGGCGGCATCAGCCGCATAGGAGAGGTCCAGGACGGCACAGCTGCGGCAGTAGAGGAGGACCGGAAGGGGCAGTAGAGGACGGGAAGGCTCATCTGCATACTGCTCCCAGCATCCCCCGGGAGAGGAGTCCAGAGGTCACTGCAGGCGATCCAGGGATTGACTTCCACAGCCCCAGCTTCCAGAGGCCCCGCACCCTTTGCAGTAGAGGAGGACCGGAAGGCTCATCTGCATACTGCTCCCAGCATCCCCTGGGAGAGGAGTCCAGAGGTCACCGCAAGTGATCCAGGGATTGACTTCCACAGCCCCAGCTTCCAGAGGCCCCGCACCCTTTGCAGCAGAGGAGGACCGGAAGGCTCATCTGCATACTGCTCCCAGCATCCCCCGGGAGAGGAGTCCAGAGGGCACCGGAAGCGATCCAGAGATTGACTTCCACAGCCCCAGCTTCCAGAGGCCCCGCACCCTTTGCAGTAGAGGAGGACCGAAAGGCTCATTTGCGTTTGCCTAAAAACCTTAGCCGGAGGGGGGAGCTGCTCCTCCCAATCAATTTCTGCTTCTAAATAAGCTTTGTGCATCAGTAATACAAACTGCAACGAAAATGGGTGCTGCCGCTTTAAGGGCCCCCCCCCCCCCCCCGAGGGAGGAGCGGAATCCTGAGTCAATGCAGAAGGAGGAGCTATGTTAGGCTGCAACCCCTGGTGCCTCTGAGGGCTTAATGAGGGCGGGGAATGTGGAGGGGAATCTCCTCCCTCTGAGCTCTGCACATCCTCTCATCTGCTGGAGTCAGAGAATACTGAAGGATCGCAGGTGGCACACCGGCTTATATGGGGATGCTTTTCAGCTTTTCTCTGATTCCATCTGCTGGAAGGGAGGCATAACCCAGCAGTCTGGACTGATCCTGGTACGTACAGGGAAAGCGGTATTTTCTGCTTTTCTGTATACTTTTCTGAGTGTAACATGTTCGGATCAGCTGCACCTTTTTTTCTCTGTATCCTGGGCAAATGACTAGTAGCCTCATCAACATGCATTTGTAAGTGATGAGCGCTATTAGTTGTTTTTTGTTTGGGGGGGGGGGGGTGTTTGAACACACGTTGTGGATACGCTAAACCCCTTATTGTGTAAGGGGTTGTGGACGCGCGTCCAAACCAGGTAAAAAGTGCACTCAGCTGAGCGCACTGTACAGTATCGGCCTATATGGAATCAATTTTAGTAGGACTGGACTTCTGAGATTAAAAATAATATATAATTATGCACATTTTAAACACGAGTTCCTAACATATGAGTGAGTGTCATGCCAAACCTTGTCCTCCATTTCCAAATATGTTTTCATTTTTTTGGGTTTTCTGTGAAAAATTATTTTCCTTCCTCCCCAGATGCTTACAGTTTGCATGGAACACTCTTCCTGACGAACCAAGATAAGAGAGTCGTATCTGTCCTTTCAGGAAACATGCAACGGCCTTTCTTTTTCCATAAGCATCTAGGACTTATATGAACATGGCCAGTTCATGTTAGGATAGATGATTAACTGGTTGAAATGAAGTGATGCTCATGACTGAGACAGAGTGTGGGGATGGACACCTTTTAAGAAACTGGCTAGACTGAGAGATTACAGTGCATAATATATGTAATGTGTGTGTAGATATTTGTAGATCTAATAATTGTGTATTATGTAATGCACCTAGTACAGTGGATAGCGCAGACTAGAAAAATTTAAATACATTTTTAACATGAACCTAATATCTTCTGGCTGTTATTTTCTTTCCTCTAGTACAAACATATACTGTGGTTAAAACCTGATTTACTGGATTGCTCCACTGTACATAAACATAAGCGATTACTGCCGCACATTAGTGATCTTTGTCCCATACCATTCCTGGGCCTTTGCTTCATCATCAATAAAGACCATGATGCCTTGCACTCTGCAAATATATGAGATACACTGTAAATATTATCGAACACTAACTTATGACGTAAACATAGGCTCCTTTCAAGGGACCTGATGAAAAGTACGAGCCGGGTGATCCTGAAAGCTGATGCATGTTAAAAACTACTGTATGTGCAATATTTACAATGGCTCAATAAAAAGGTACGACAGCCACCAATAAGCAGTTATTCAAATAATTTACAAAACTAAAATATTGTGCAATGCCTCTAAAACATACATCATTAGTGAAAGCAGATAAGCTAAGTAATAGAAAAAAAGAGACTGCAGGGCAAAATTTTAGAGAAAAATACAAAAGCAAATACTGTTTGGATGCAGAAATATTATTTTCATGAAATTAAGTATTGTTAGGGTAGTTTTAAGAGTTGGTGTTTCTTTATACATTTATCCTAATGAAACCCTGAAGAAAAATATGATACTAATGCTAAGGATTTTTATATATTTGTTAGACTTGTTTGATTTTGCAGAACCATGGATATGCACCCTTTATGGTCCTCTTAGTCTTTAGGTAGGTCTTGTCTTCTGTGGCTATAAAGATCAAATGTGAATGGCAGTCTCTGATGCAGTGGTCTTCACTATTTTTAAAGAGGAGGGAGGCCACTTTGAATCCAGTGGGGCTAGAGCAGAGCCGGTTGCAGGGGGGTGGAGGGGGTGGAGGGGAGGCGGGGTGAGTCCGTCTCCAAAATTGAGGGTTGGCCCCCCACCTTGTGCCACCAGTATTAATCTCTATCACAATCCATCATGTCCCACCATTCTCAAATATAATTAAAACACAGTCAGCTTGTGCAATAAAACAATACATTTTATTAACAGAAATGTGGCATTACCTGTGTGTGTATATGTTTGTGTGTGTAGCTTACACTGCTGCTCTACTTCTGGGCCAATGAACAGGCCACTCATGCTCTTTCTCAGGATGCCTGTATGGACCCCAATAAGAATACAATTACAGTGAACTAACTTGTAGGATTGAAGCTATGCTAGCTCAGCATCAGCATACAATTGACAATATGTAGATACTTGCATACTGGAATGATGTTCCAAGAATGGTGACAGTTTACAGAGGTGTTGTTAGAAACTAAAAGATCCAGGGCAAAGACCCACAAGCCCCGCATCTCACCCCATACCCCAAGATTAAACAACTCAATCACAATCAGCAGCTATGGTTCTGAAGGAACTCAAAAATGAAATTTCAGCTCTATTAGTTAAAATTTGTAACCTGTCATTAAAATCATCCATTGTACCTGAGGACTGGAGGGTGGCCAATGTAACCCCAATATTTAAAAAGGGCTCCAGGGGCGATCCAGGAAACTATAGACCAGTAAGCCTGACTTCAGTGCCAGGAAAAATAGAAGAAACTATTCTAAAGATCAAAATCACAGAACATATAAAAGACATGCTTTAATGGAACACAGTCAACATGGATTTACCCAAGGGAAGTCTTGCCTCACAAATCTTCATTTTTTTGAAGCGGTTAATAAACATGTGGATAAAGGTGAACCAGTAGATGTGGTGTATTTGGATTTTCAGAAGGTGTTTGACATAGTCCCTCATGAGAGGCTTCTAAGAAAACTAAAAAGTCATGGTATGGGAGGCGATGTCCTTTCGTGGATTACAAACTGGTAAAAAGGAAATAGAGAGTAGGATTAAATGGTCAATTTTCTCAGTGGAAAAGGATAAACAGTGGAGTGCCTTAGGGATCTGTACTTGGACCAGTGCTTTTCAATATATTTATAAATGATCTGGAAAGGAATGCGACGAGTGAGGTTATTAAATTTGTAGATGATACAAAATTATTCAGAGTAGTAAAATCACAAGCGGATTGTGATACATTGCAGGAATAGAAGTTTGGGCATCCAAATGGTAGATTAAATTTAACATGGACAAGTGCAAGGTGTTATATTTAAGGAAAATAACCCTTGCTGTAGTTACACGATGTTAGGTTCCATATTAGGAGTTACCACCCAGGAAAAAGAACTAGGCATCATAGTGGATAATACTTTGAAATCGTGGGCTCAGTGTGCTGCAGCAATCAAAAAAGCAAACAGAATTTTAGGAATTATTAGGAAGGAAATGGTTAATAAAACAGAAAATGTCATAATGCCTCTGTATCGTTCCATGGTGAGACCGCATCTTGAATACTGTGTACAATTCTGGTCACCGCATCTCAAAAAAGATATAGTTGCAATGGAGAAGGTACAGAGAAAGGCGACCAAAATGATAAAGGGGATGGAACAGCTCCCCTATGAGGAAAGGCTGATTAGGGCTGTTTAGCTTGAAGAAGAGACATTTGAGAGGGGGATATGATAGAGGTCTTTAAAATAATGAGAGGTCTTGAACGAGTAGTTGTGAATCAGTTATTTACACTTTCGGATAATAGAAGGACTTGGGGCCACTCCATGAAGTTAGCAAGTAGCACATTTAAGATTAATCGGAGAAAATTATTTTTCACTCAATGCACAATTAAGCTCTGGAATTTGTTGCCAGAGGATGTGATTAGTGCAGTTAGTGTAGCTGGGTTTAAAAAAGATTTGGATAAGTTCTTGGAGGAGACGTCCATTAGCTACTATTAATCAAGTTTAATTAGGGAATGGCCTCTGCTATACCTGGCAACAGTAGCATGGGATCTTCTTAGTATTTCAGTTCTTGCCAGGTTCTTGTGGCCTGGTTTGGCCTCTGTTGGAAACAGGATACTGGGCTTGATGGACCCTAGGTCTGACCCAGCATGGCAATTTCTTATGTTCCCTCTCCCCCAACCAAGAACAATCCTATAAAAACATATGTAATCCTTTTCTTCTGAGGAGCATCTCCTCTAGGGGCACCCAAAAGAATTTAGATTGTTCTGGGCCATTTTTCTTTTGCCACAGGTCCCCTCCAGTTGTGTTACTTCGGGGCAAGTTCTTTCTATGGGGGAAAGCAGAGGCTTGTGGCCCAGGCAGTGAGGTGACTTTCTTTCTGGTGTGCAGCTGATTAGTGTAAATCTGTTAGGCTGATCAAGACAAGAAGTGCAGGACACAAGGTTGGGTGTTCAAAATTACCTTTTTACTAAATCAATAAATTTAATCAATGTCCAGGTGATGTCAATGTCTGTACAATGAATGTCCTTTCTCTAACTCTGTGTAAGTGCTGAACTCTGGGTTCCTGGGGAAATCCAAACTTCCTTTACATGAGAACTTAATAGTCCCCTACTCCTGAAGGGTCCCAGACTGTACCAGATTCCCTTTGAATTTTCACAGTCCTACCTGGATCCAGCAGACTTCACACAGTGATCCAACCTGCGCCTGTGTCCCGTCCGACGATCCTGCTGAAGGTTTTCACTGATGTTCCTCAGTTTTTATTTGGTGATTTTCCTTCTTCTGATGAGCTTCCCTGAAAGGAAGGCAGTATATCACTCCCAATGAGAGAAGAGGTGAAACAACAACCTCCCCTCACCTTCATTAGGGTAACTGAATGACTGTTTCAGTATCTTCTGAGCCCAGTATCCCCGCAGCCCCTTCTTTGCTCTTGAAGAGTGCTGACAGGGCCTAGTGACCTAGCCTCTGTATCTAGGTGGGCAATTTTATCTCAGAGCTCCAGGGTGTAACCCAGGCAAAATAATACTTACTACAGTCCAAATCCTTATTCACTCTCAATTTCTCTCTATTGATACCTAACCTGGCAGAGTGCACCCCAAAGTATCTGAGGTGAAGCAGTAGGCCTTACCAAAAAGGAAAGGGACCTACTCCACTAAGGTTCCTCTCTCCTGAAACTCTCCTCTCGACTCCTCTTAAACCTAGTCCTAATCCCCTAGTTATAGCAGGGTCTACCCATTCAGCTACCTCACAGAGGAGGAGCTGCAAAATGGTATTTCCTGCTAGCTAGTTGTTTTTCTATAGAGACTAGGTGACATTTTAATGGTCAACCCATAGGGTGCCACACATATAAGTGGACATCACGAGGTCCATATTCAGTCGCTGTGCAGCTCTGCTAGTTAGCCAGATAAACTTATCTAGCTAACTGCCGCACCACTGAATATACCCGGCTATCTGAAAGTTAGGGGGATAAATTTATCTGACTAATTTTAGGACAGCTTTGTGACCCAACCAGAGTTAGTTGGATAAATTAACCGACTAACTCAGAATATTGGACTTAGCCAGATAACGTATCTGGCTAACTCAACTCCTCCTCATTACACCCATTCCCCACTCCAGACTTGTCCAGCTAAATACTTAGCCAGTGACTTATCCAGTTAAGTGGTGCCTGCTGATACTAGCTGGCTAAGTGCCATTTGGAACATCGGTCTCCACACTTTTAAATATTAAATTTTAAATGATCTCTATTCCGTGTTCCAATGCAGCTGTCATCAGGTAGTCATCCTATATGACCTATGACAGGGAAATCTCTATCTACATCCACATCTTACCAAACTCTATCCATGCAGAGGCAGGAGGCACCGCTGCAAACATTTGCACCACTGTTGCAAGGTGCTGGGAATGCGCATGTATGACATTTCTAGACGGAAGGACCTTCTGTGCAACAAAGAAACTCCTGGCCAAAATTTATTTGATAACATTAATCAATCAATTCTTCCATATGGGAGTAAAGTCTGGGGTCTATACAGGATAGGTAGGGACCTTCGTTTTCAGTTTTTATTTTTCCCAGGAATTTATCAGTGTTTATTACACCAATAACAAAAATGGGAGAAATCAATGGAAAAGAATAATTTTGTCATTTTTCCAGGTACATATGATTTTTGTTCTTGTAATAAACACTAAGTCCCTTGGGAAAATAAAATAAAAATTGAAAATGTAGGTCCCTAAGGCAATACAGAATCCCAATATAAACTCTGCACTCAAGTTCTACAATACCTTGCATTCACAGAAACTATCCCAAAAAAGGATGCAGAGCAGAACTAGGACATTTCCCTTTACCACTCACTATAGAAAAATATTCAGATTCACTTGTAGCTGCAACATGTGCTACAGGGTCATTATGAAATAATATACAAACCTCCAAAAAATGTACAGCAAACCTGCCATACCATAAAACACTGTCAGACTCAAACAGTAACAAACCTACCCATGAAAAGGCAACACTGCACATATTACACCAGGCCCTAAAACACCAATACATCTCCAATTAGGAAAATAGAACATATCAGGCTGCTATAGATCCCTGCACAAATTACCCCTTAGCAGAATACCTCTCCTCAGTTACACATAACAGAACACAGACAGACCCTCACTGAATACAGAATAAAGAAACCATAAAGTATAGGCAGAAAGATGCAGACAAAAACCGAACTGGAAACTGCAACAAGCTAGACTCTGTATGCTGAGCAACAATGAAAAAACAGAAATGTCACCATTCCTCATACAACAATAAAGTCAAGAAATATAATTCATAATAGTAAAACTATACTAATAAAAAGAACAAATATTTCAAAACAGCTGACAAATAACCAAGTACTAAATAATTAAAAACATATTAGATTTTTTTTAAATTTCAAAAACACCAATAAAAAATTTCAAAAACAGCAGACACATCAAATATACCCAAAAATGCAACCATAAGAATGTAAAAATCCCCTGCTCTCCATATCTGGGAACTTTTGATTTATAGTCACTCTAAAATTATTGAGGATTAGTGGAGGGGTGCAGAAACCTTTTCCTTTCTCTGTCTCATATACATGCACTTTCTTACTCACAAGCTCTCTCTGAGACAAACACATATTCACCCTGGCTCTCTCACACTCACAAGCTGGAGAGTGAAGGAACTTCATGTAGTAGGAAGCTCTGTTAAGAAAATGGGAGCAGATGGCCATGTAATCAAGAAAAGTATATTTCTTCCACCCTGCATAAAATCACGTTTAGCATGATTTTTATAGTAGAATGATTGTTCTGTGCTCACACGTTAATATGGTGCTGTTATCCTTTTATTTCACTTTGCCCCTCCAAAATATTAATATTAATCCACCCTAATGTCGGACCAAGAAAGGCATGGTAGGAAGGTGGGGGGAGGGGGAAAGGGGGCTTTTTCCTCATATTTTTTTAAGACCTTCATGGAATACATATTCTAGTGAATAAATCTTGGGTAGATGATTCTGAAAATATCAATGTCAAGGGCCTCAAGGTCTCACACACAGCTTTGAGTTGTAGGTGTAGATGGCTGAATCATATAGCTTTAGTGCAACCCTATTTCACTTCTCAGTTGAGGCTCCGCAGGTGAAGAGAGGTAGGTAAGAACATAAGAAATTGCCGTACTGGGTTAGACCAAGGGTCCATCAAGCTCAGCATCCTGTTTCCAATAGTGGCCAATCCAGCTACAGGTATCTGGCAATTACCCAAGCACTAAGTAGATACCATGCTACTGATGCCAGTAATAAAAGTGGCTAATCCCTAAGTCAACTTGATTAATAACAGTTAAATGGTCTTATCCTCCAAGAACTTATCCAAACCTTTTTTTAAACCCAGCTACAGTAACTGCACTAACCACATCCTCTGGCAACAAACTCCAGAGCTTAATTGTGCATTGAGTGAAAAAGAATTTTCTCCAATTAGTCTTAAATGTGCTACTTGCTAACTTCATGAAGTGCCCCTAGTCCTTCAGTTATCTGAAAGAGTAAATAACCAGTTTACCTGTTCTAGACTTCTCATGATTTTAAAGACCTCAATCATATTCCCCCTCAGCCGTCTCTTCTCCAAGCTGAACAGCCCTAACCTCTTTAGCCTTTCCTCATAGGGGAGACATTCCATGGCCTTTATCATTTTGGTCGCCCTTCTCTGTACCTTCTCCATCACAACTATATCTTTTTTGAGATGCGGTGACCAGAACTGTACAGAATACTCAAGGTGCGGTCAAACCATGGAGCGATGCAGAGGCATTATGACATTTTCTGTTTTATTCACCATTCCCTTTCTAATAATTCCTAACATTGTTTGCTTTTTTGACTGCTGCAGCACACTGAGCTGACAATTTCAATGTATTATCCACTATGACGCCTAGATTTTTTCCCTGGAACCTAACATTGTGTAACTACAGGGGTAAAATTGTGTAACTATAGGGTTATTTTTCCCTATATGCATCACCTTGCACTTGTCCACAGTTACAGGGAGAAGTGGAAAAACAAGCATAACCTGAAACAGAAACTTCGTCACTTTTACCAGAGTTCTTCAAGATGGAATTTTGGCTTCAAATTTCTCCACTTTTGAATAGGAGAACTTTGTGTTTAATACCTCTGAGCATGCAATGATTAAGGCACTTGTTAACAATTTAAAAAAATTGGCAGTCAATTAATTGTAACAGTTGAGATTTTACTGAGGCAATCAGATAAGTAAAAGTATTCTTCCCATTAGTATACAATAACTATTTCCACAAAATATAATGCATTAGATAAGCTTGCAATCCCATTATGTTGCTGAGCTCAGTTCCTTAGTTTGGTAGGTGAGTACAAGTTCACGTTGGTTGTGTGGGTGTGTGTACACATTTTTGCAAATGCAGTCCTGTCTCCATGTGAAATTGCTACTTGCAGGGCTAAAACTTCAAACAGCAGAGGGGATGGGTAGTTGCTCAGACTTACAGCATGCTTGCTTCTCAGCAACTCCAATATACCTTTTATTTTTCAAACAAATAATAATATTAGTATCCCTCCATAAGTTTTAATTCAGAAGTCTCTGGGAATAGCATCCACTACAGTCAACTGCTTGTCTCCAATGAAAGCACAGCAATTGAAGAAATGCTTTTCTACTGAAATCTATTCACAGTAAATGCACTTATGTCACTGATTAAGCAAGAGAAGCAGGGGTTTCATTAGCACCAGGCACATGGGGCCTATGCTCCAAGCCCAAGCATCAGTGCCCCGAGTTTAAGCTGTGGCTCTCACTAAGAAGGAAACTCGCATGGGGAAAGGAGACTATGTTTTCCGGAACTGTGTAGAGAAAGGAGGATAGTGCTGAGTTGGCGAGACTTGCATGGAGAAAGAAGGCTGATGCAGTTGTGTTGGCAGGGCCCGCGTGGGGAAAGGAGGAGGCTGCTGTGCAGCTGTGTCGGCAGGGCCCATATGGCCCAAGCAGGCTGCAGTTGTGTCGTCCAGCCTGCGGGGGGACAGGAGGAGACTCCTGTGTCTGCCGGGCCCATGTAGCCCAAGGAGAAGCCTGTAGTATCAGCAGGGCTTCAGAAAGAAGACTGTTGCTGCTTGTATCCTGCACATTCTGGGAAGAAAGGAGACAACCCATGTGAGTGAGACAGAAAACATGTGTGTGTGTGTGTGTGTGTGTGTGAAAGAGAGAGAGAGAGAGAAAGAGACGCTGCACGGGCCCAAGGAGGAGGCTTTTGCCTCTGTTTCAGAGAGAGAGCATATGCAGCATGTTTTGTGTGTGTATGAGAGACAATGTGTGTGTGTGCATGTGAGAGACAGACAGCACGACTGTGTATATGCATCTATGAGAGACAGAGGCATGAGTGTATATGTGTGTGTTTGTGACAGTGTGTTTGAGAGAAAGAGAAGCTGCATGAGTCCAAGAAGGAGGCTGCTGTTGTCTGTATGTTCTGGGGAGAGAGAGCATGTGTGTGTGTGACACAGCATGTGAACGAGCATATATGTGTGCGTGTGTGCTTGATTGCATTTGAGCCAGCGTATGGGAGACAGCATGCGTGAGCAAGCGAGTGTGTGTTGGAGAACGTCTGTATGTGAGCGAGAGAGGGAGAGAAGAAAGTTTGTGCACCATCCTTCCCCTACTAACCCCCTTCCCCCTTTGTACGCCCCTTCGTACACCCTAAGAAGCTTAGAACAGAAACAAACGACAAAACTGGACAGTAAGGATGATGGATTACAAAGGAGAAGAACAGGTAACACAAAAGATCAAAACATGTCTAAATAACGGTAAGTATGGGGAGAAATACATGAGGAAATACAAGGATAGTCACACTGTAAAGAAAACCAAACAAACACAAATTACCTTGTACAAATTAAAAGAACCAAAAGCACAGACAATATAGGATTAAAGTGTTGCGGAGCGCTCGGAGAGCGATCCCACTTCCTGAGAGATGTGTGTCCTTGGGCCGCGGCTCGACCCCAGAGGATTCCGAAGAGGGCCGCGGGAGGCGTGGCATGCCCAAGCATGGGTTGGACGGAAGCAAGACTGGAGTGATGACCAGGCGACAGGCCCTCCTCCGGACCTGCACGCTTCGGAAGACCCAACAACGCAATGTTGGTCTTGTGAACAGTCCTCCGACCGTTCTTAGCCCTTTCGGACCTGCCGCAGGGTACGGCACGAAGCGGCAGGCCGGATGGAGGCCAGGACAGCGAAGACTGGAACATAGATTCAGACGAGACTCAGAAGCAAGGTACTGGAAGTGCTGACGTAGACTCAGAAGCAAGGTACTGGAAGTGCTGACGTAGACTCAGAGACAAGATACTGGGCGTGCTGACGTAGACTCAGAAGCAAGGTACTGGGAATGCAGAAGTAGATTCAGGAGCGAGGTACTGAAGGTGCGGAGGTAGACTCAGGAACAAGGGCTGAAGGAAGACATGGGCACTGTCCCTCAGGGCGCCCCGCTCAGACCACCCCGGGACTGAGTCAAGGGCCACCCTGTCCCACGTGTCCCCAACACTGCCTTGGAGGGCAGGTCACGGACCACGCTGAGAACAGGAGAATGCAGGAGAGATCCAGGCGAGGAGAACTCCGATGCTGGGATACTGACATCCGAAGCCCCGTCGGCTGGCAGGAAGGGAAGCTCCAAAGCACAGGGACGAATCCCACCTGTTGGCCACTCCTGGGCCCAACAGGCCAGAAGGCTCAGGAGCCAGACAAAGACAAAGGGCAGAACATCCGGAACTGGATCAGGAACTGGATCAGGCACCGACATCAAGGCAACAGGGAAGAAGCAGGATTGCTGCACACCGGCAGCCAAAGTAGGATTGCTGCACACCGGCAGCCAAAGCAGGATTGCTGCACACCAGCAGCCAAGGCAGGTAACAGGGTCAGGAACAAGGACTTCTCAGAGACTTAGAAACGAGGTACATGGCTTGCATCACAGAGGGCCCAAATCAGCCCGCCCCGAGGGCTAGTCACGGACCACGACGTGGCTTGCCACGAGGTACCAGGACATTGGAAGACACAGGATCAAGGTGCTAGCTTTCAGGAGATTCAAGAGCAAGGTACTTAGCTTTCAGGCGAGTTTCAGGATCAAGGTACAAGGCTTGTATTATCTGGGCTGGACCATGGATACTGGATTAGGAATCAGACCTCAAGGCAGGAACAGGAACAAGCAAACATCAGGACTGGAACAACTGGAAACATCAGGACTGGAACAACTGGACAAGAAGCTCCAACAGAAAACATGGAACACTGGACCTTGCAGAAGGCTGGAATACAAGGCAGCTCCTGGAACGAGGATCTCAGGAGTGACCAACTCCTTGCGAAGGCAAAGACAGACTGAACGCTGAGCCCTTTAGTAGCGCTGAGGTGGACAACGCCCAGGGAGGGGCCAGCAGGCGGCTTCCAGCCGCGAAGTCAGAAGCAGGAGAGAAGGTAAGGCTGGCTGCAGGAGCTGAGTAGGCTGCAGGCACCGGCAGGGAGGGCCTCCCTGCCGGGCGAGGACCCGGACTGCAGCACGGGCACCGGCAGGGACGCCCTCCCTGCCGGCTGAGGACCCCGGGAAGGCAGAGGCACGTCGGGGAGAGCCCAGAAGGACAGCGGGTTTCCCGGCCGCGAGGGAGAGCTCGCGGTGGGTCGGCCCCGCTGCACGGAGGAGAAGGCAGCCGGGGAGGAGCCTGGACACCGCGGAGAGACCGCGGCAGCGGCAGCAGCGTCGGCGGCTCGACTAGCCGCGTGAAGGTGAGGGCCTGCCCGCGCTCCTCGTGGGCAGGATCGTAACATAAAGAACTTATTAATGATTACGTTTTTACTTGTGAACGCAAAATCAATAACAAAAAAATTCCCAATTATCACGGATCTAATATATGATATCAAACCAAATTTCATTGCAATTACTGAATCCTGGTTAAAAAAATCAGATACAGTGCTAAAAAACCAAATAGCACATAGAAATTATGAAGTCTTTTCAATTCCCAGAGCAAATAAAAGAGGTGGCGGTCTACTTTTAGTAATAGAAAAAAGATTCAAATACAAACTTCTACCAACAATACCCCTTAATCACCACGAAACTGCAATTTTTGAAACAGCCTATATGCAAATTTACCTGATTTACTGCCCCCCAAGCCTCCTAGAACTAAACATTTCACCACTGATCGAATTCTTCACAACACACTTAAACTCATCAAAACCCACCATTGTGCTAGGAGACTTCAATCTTCACATGGACGTGTACCCACTATCAAACAACTGCCAGACACTATTGGACATAATGACAGCACTAGGTTTTAATCTAATTACGGACAAACCCATACACAGAGCAGGACACTCTCTGGACCTCACGTTTATAAACCACAGCTACCTAGAACAAATAAAAACAGTTTATTCACAAATCCCCTAGTCGGATCACTTTCTCATCCAGTCCACTATTAAACATCTTAGACCCCAAGTAAAACAAAGGACAGAATCAATTGGATTTAACTATAGACCGCCTTATAACATCGAAACATTAGGAAACAAATTAGAGAAAAAACTAACAGAACTCGAATATATAGATTGCCATTCAGCAACAAAAGCATGGATAGAAACAACTAACAAACTAGCAGATGAAATCAACCCCATGAAATATAAACGCATCAAAGAAATGAAACAAACAAACCCCTGGTATAATGAAAAGATAAAAGAAGTAAAACGTAAGCTTAGAAACAAAGAAAAAGATTGGAATAAACATAACACATATGAAAAACTAACCAGATTCAGAAAACACTTAGCTTACTACAAACAAATAATTTATGACGCAAAAAAACAATACTACAGCTCAAAAATTGAACAAATAACCCAAGGACATTATTCACCATAGTTAAAGATCTCACCAACGATAAAACAGAGTCCTCCCTAAACTTACCTGAAAATAGATGCAAGGAAATAGCACAGTTTTTTAATGACAAAATAGCATTACTGAGAACCAAAATCCCTAATACAACCAAACAAGAAATTAAAATGCACAAAAGAGACGCCACACAATGGTCTAGTTTCGATGAGACAACAGAATTTGAAATAGAAACCTTGCTGAAAAAGATAAATCTGGCCCCACATATAATTGACACACTGCCCACTACTGCCATTTCAAAATTAACAAACATAGTTGCCCCTATATTAACTAAGATAATAAACCTATCCCTTACAGAAGGATCCATGCCGGACACACTAAAAGGGGCAATCATTAAACCAATTCTAAAGAAAAAAAACAGCGACCCCCTTATCCTGAGCAACTACAGACCAGTTTCAAACTTACCATCAATCGCAAAATTAATAGAAAAAACAGTACAAAAGCAACTGGCTGAGCATTTAGATAGCAATAATATACTGTACCCTGCACAACATGGATTCTGTAAACACTACAGCACTGAGATCTTGCTGCTCTCACTGACAGACAACATCCTGAGAGGTTTCGATAGTGGAAAACATTACATCCTGATGATGCTAGACCTATCATCAACGTTTGATACAGTAAATCATGACATACTTTTAAAAAGATTAGAAGAAATAGGACTACATAATAAAACTATAGCTTGGTTCAGATCATACCTAAGTAACAGATTTTACCAAGTCTGTATAAATAACGTATTGTCAGAAAAAATAAATCTTCAAACAGGAGTCCCACAGGGATCAGTGCTTTCAGCTACACTATTTAATATTTACCTACTGCCACTATGCCACCTCCTGGCGGACCTGGGAGTCATAGACTACATTTACGCTGACGACATTCAACTACTACTACCCATTGATGTCACATTGGAAAAAACACTAAATCTAGCAAACATGTACCTAGACATCATCAAACAGCTACTAAACCAAATGGAATTAGTTATAAACATCGAGAAAACTGAATTCCTTCATTTATAGATCGAAAAAATCTGACAATCATCCAAACCCCAATACTGATAAAAAATAATCAGAAAATAGAATTAACTGAAAAAGTAATAAACCTCAGAGTAATAATAGACACAGAACTTAGCTTCAAACAACACATATCACTAAAGGTCAAAGAAGGTTACGCCAAACTTATGTTCTCAGGAAATTAAAACCTTTACTAACATTGAAAAACTTCAGAACAGTATTACAAGCATTTATATTTGCTAGTACAGACTACTGTAATGCCCTTCTCCTAGGATTACCATATTCAACATTAAGACCGTTCCAAATACTGCAAAGCTCTGCCACAAGAATACTTACTGTTAAACGAAAAAATGATCACATTATGGAAACTTTAGCAAAACTACACTGGCTACCCATCGAATATAGAGTTCAAGGCAAAACACTTTGCACTATACATAAATTAATTCACGACGAAAAAGAAGAATGGCTGAACACAGCACTACGTGTTCATGTCCCAAACAGAAACCTCAGATCTGTGAACAAAGCACTCCTAACCATCCCATCAATTAAAACAGCAAGACTGACCCAAGTTAGAGAACGGACTCTATCCTTAGCCAGACCAATACTGTGGAACACCATACCCTTAGAAATCAGACTACAGAGAGATTTTAAACTTTTCATAAAGATTTTAAAAACCTGGCTGTTCAAGCAAGCCTTTTACAAAGAGAGCGGTGATTAGTAGAGTAAGAAACCAGGCAGCAGAACATCAGAACGCAGCACTTGTCTGCTCAATAAGGGCCAGATTTTAAAAGGGTTACGCGCATAAGGTACGCGCGTAACCCTTTTAAATCCCCCCTGCGCGCACCGAGCCTGTTTTGCATAGGCTCGGCGGCGCACGCAAGCCCCGGGACACGCGTAAGTCCGGGGGCTTGCAAAAAGGGGCGGTCGGGGGCGTGGCCAGGGGGCATGGTTTAGGATCGGGGGCATTTAGGCGGTCTGGGGGCATGGCCAAGTGCCCCGACACAGCGGCCTGTGTCGGGGCCTGCCGCGCCGGCCTCCCTCCGTCTCTCAAGATTCACAACACGTTCCACGTCTCCCTACTGAAGCCTCTGGTATTATCATGGCCTTCCAGCATGCCTCCAACCCCGCAACCTGTGGCCTCTGAAGATGACCTCACCTATCAAGTCCGAGAGGTCCTGGATGTCAGGAAACACAGGAAGGCTTCGGCCCCGAGGAAAACT
This sequence comes from Rhinatrema bivittatum, assembly GCF_901001135.1. Classification (NCBI taxonomy): domain Eukaryota; kingdom Metazoa; phylum Chordata; class Amphibia; order Gymnophiona; family Rhinatrematidae; genus Rhinatrema; species Rhinatrema bivittatum. The sequence goes on from NC_042620.1 coordinate 120,693,664, forward strand.
CCTGGGAACCACTGGCTAATATCCTGGACCGGACTTTGCTGGAGCAGTTCCACAAGGACCATCCAGCTAAACCCAGGCCTCCGGGGAGATGCCCTAAAGAGGGGGATACTGTTGTGTTCCGCGGCCGTGGCACTCCACGACCGCGGCCCCCTACCTCATCCGCGGCATCTCTCCTCCGTGGGGGAAAATCCAAGATGGCCACCGCCATCCTTAGGCGCGAGGCCGCGCCTCCTCTACAGATTTAAAGGGATCTAATCCCTTTAATTGGCTTCACCTGCTCCTGATCAGCCTAGGCAGGGGAAGTATAAAGGGAAGCTTCCTCTGCTCCTTCAGTGACTTGGCAACATCCTCCAGCGCTGTCTAGTCTGCTTGCTTCGGTGATTTCCTTGAGCTTTGGATCCTGTTCCTATTTTGTCTTGGTGTTCCCGGTTCCTGACTTTGGATTGGCTTATGGTGATTCTCTGGTGTACGACTCGGTTTGGCAAGCGGTGATTCTCTGGTGTATGACTTCGGACTGGCAAGTGGTGATCCTTCGGTGTGTGGCCTCGGACTGGTGAGTGACGACCCTCTGGCACTCGACCTAGGACTCCTTCTAGACTACTGTCTCCAAGGGCCCGCCTAAGTCCCAGCAGCCCGGGTCCCTATGGGTTCCTCCCGGGGGGACCGCGGGCTTCCAGGGCGAAGCTCCTGTCAGCCCTTGCACTGACACCCTGACCTCTCAAAGGTCCGCCTAAGTCCCAGTGGTCTGGGTCCCTACGGGCTCCTCCTGGGGGGACCACAGACTTCCAGTGGTGAAGACACAGCATCTCTTCTCGTCTCTTCATCTGCCTCCGCAGTCGCCTCAGTCTCCAGTGCCAAGGGTCAGTGGGTCCCGTCTTCTGCGCTGCCTCGCCACCCGACGAGAGAACCTACGGATCCTCCGAAAGGTATACCATCCTCCCGTCGGCCAAGGGTTCACAAGCCTGAGCATAACAATGATATTTTATAGTTTTTGATTTCTTGGTTTTATTGTTTGATGTGGAATGATGATGCTTCTTATTTTGCATTGTTGAACTGCATACAGAGTCTGCTTTTTGGGGTTTCAAGTTGACTTTATCTGCAGGTTTATTTATATTTTATGGTCTCTATATTCTGTGTTAAGTGAGGGTTTGTCTGTATTTTGCATATGTGACCAAAATAAGGTAATCTTCTAGCATATAGTTTTTGTGTAGGGATCTATAGCAGCCTGGTCTGTTCTATTTTCTTGATAGGAGATGTACTGGTGTAGGGTCTAGTGTGATATTTGCAGTATTGCCTTTTCATAGGTAGGGTTGTTACTATTTGAGTTAGAGCTGTTTTGGTATGGAAGAGTTACAATATTGTAATTGTTAATTCAGTTTTTTCAAAGGATTCATTGTCAATTTGTTTTCAACATCAAATTAAAGATAGAACAATTTTTTAATCTCTACAGTACTGTAACCCAAAGGCTGAATGTAAATGGCTGTGTGCTGTGCCTGGGTCCCTCAGCCAGCAGTGAGCTCAGTGGAGGGTGCAGATGATTGATGCACACATGATAGGTCTGTAACATTGGGAAAAATGACTACTACACATATAATATGCATGTGCATACATAATAGAATGCATGCATCTATGCAAATTATGTCTCATCATTGTTATAGTGTTTCAGATAGATTGATTAGTGCATCACTCATTATTGATAGCTCTGGTTGGTTTATTTTATTTAGCTCATGCCTTTTCATTAGGTGGCTAAAGGTGAGTTACAGTCAGGTACTGTAGGTACATACCTACAGTATGAATTTTAAACCTCTCACCTTGGATAGGGGGAGCCACATAAATAACTCCACTACTCAGCTAGGGGTGGTAACACAAAAAAAGTTTGTTTTTATTTCGTTTTCATTCTGGGGATGGGGCATTTCGGGTCCACCCTCAGATTTTTTTTTTTTCATTCCTGCTTCATCTTTAAAAAACAAAACAAAACACTCCAGAATCCCCGGAACTCTTCCCATTTATTATTCATTACACCCCAGGACTCACCCAAAATCTGTGGTGGTCTAGTGGAGGGCCTGGGAGCAACCTTCCACTCCTGGGCTGTTCCCAGTGCCAGGGGCTGCCATTAGTCAAAATGGCGTGGGCCATCCACTGCCCCTATTATGTGACAGGGGCTGCCCAATGGCACCAGCAGCCCCGTCACATGGTAAGGGCAAAGAGTGGCTGGCACCATTTTGACTAATGGCAGCTGCTGGCCCGGGAGCGGTAGATTGCGCCTAGGCCCCCTGCTAGACCACCATGGATTTTGAGCAAGTCCTGGAGGGGTCAGGAGGGTGAGCAGGGGGCTCCATCTTTTAATAATTGGGAAGGGTTGGGGGGGTTCTGGAGTTCTTTTTTTTTTAACGTGCTTTTTGAGCCCCTCCAAAATTATAGGAAAAACCATGCAAAATGTTGTAGTTTTTCCTATTGTTTTTTTAAATTCCCAAAATGCAACAAATAGAAAATACCGACAATATTTCCCTTTTTGTTGCAAACAAATTCCCACCCCTACTCTCAGTTGTGTGATTAGCGAGGGATACATGTAATGCGCCCACACAACTAAAGGTTCTCCCAGGGATGGGGAGAAGAGGCTGGAGCAGAGAACAGAATAAGTAATAACATTTTCATACATGCTTCTCTTAATTCATTGGTAGATTCTTCATTGCCACTGTCCTTGGGATGGTAGAAGAAACAGGACGAGAGAGAGAGAAAGGAGGTTCAGGGGCAGTGGTGGTACATATTGTGCCAGAGGTGGACCCTTGGGCCGAGGTGGAGTTGACACAAACCCGTAGGTAGGGACCTACGGGTCCCCACCATCGGCAGGCGGAGTGGGCTGATGGACAGAGGCCAGCTGGAGCTTCACCAATACCAGCCCTTGTTCCCCGTGGTTTGAGCCTCTGGGTGCCGGGGCCGGCTGGACTTAGGTGGGCCTCTGTATGTCGATGAGGAGATCGTGATCAGCCCAGAGGCAGCAGTAGGAAGATGGTACAGTCTTCCACTGGACAAGGTAGTATCCCGGAGACTCGGGCGCCAGAGGAACGCAGGCAGACAAGGGGTGCCCGAGCAAGAGCAGGCCAAAGCCTGAATAGACCAAGTCCAGAAAGTAGGCTGAAGAGGCGTCAAAGAACAGGCTTGAGTCAGAACTGGCAGCAATCTGGAAGCAGTGGCAAGCAAGGCTGAGGTCTGAACACGGAGAGGGTCAAGCGTAGTCAAACGATGCTGAAGTCTGGGTCTGGAGAAGCCAACGACGTAGTCAGGCAATGCAGAGGTCTGGGTCTGGAGAGAGTCAACGGCGTGGTCAGGAGAAGCAGAGATCTAGGCTTGGAGAGAGTCAACAGCATGGTCAGGCGAAGCAGAGGTCCGGGCTTGGAGAGATTTGATGGTGTGGTCAGGCAAAGCAAAGTCAAAGTCCGTGTAGGCAATCCGAGGAAAGGTGAGGAGCAGGAACGTAGAAGCAAGGAGTCAGGAACCAGGAACAGGAACACGGGAATGAGACGAATCTCTCAGGAGGAAATGAGTACTCGACTAGCGAGGAGATCTGTTGCAAAGGCAAAGCTAGGAAGCGGAGCCCGGGATTAAGTACCGGTGCTCCGCTGATGTCATCATCCGGGGCCGCGGCTTGGTTCCCGATGCGGGCCCTACTTAAGCATTGGTGATGCGGGTGCGGCGCCGAGTAGCAGCGTCTCTCCGTGGGACACGTGGAGAGGCCCGACGTGAAGCGATGGAAGTGGTGGCTGGACCGGGAACGCCAGGTACTGTAGATGAGCCGGAGGCACCAGGGGAGGCCCGAGGACGGAGCTGGCGGCTTACTGCCGCCAGACACGCGGTATCAGGAGCTAGAGTTACTGCAGAGAGGTGAGAGGGCCGTGCTGCGGTCTGGAGAAGCGGATGAAAGTAAAGGAGAAGGGTTTTGTCCAGGATGTTTCGAGCTAGTTCCCACGAGTTTTCTTCGGGACTGTAACCCTCCCAGGAAAGGATCTATTCCCACTGGCGGCCTCTACAGTGGATGTCGAGGACTTCATGTTCTTTGTAGGTCATATCAGTCTCAGCCACCAATGGAGGTGGTTCAGGAACCTTTTGGGAAGGTTCAGGACAAGACCACTGGTTTTAGAAGAGATACATGAAACGTGTTGTGTATTCCCAGCATAGGTGGCAGCCGAAGCTGGTATGTAACTGGTTCAATGCGTCGGGTAAACAAAAAAGGTCCAATGTACCTCGGAGCGAACCTTTGAGAAGGGATCTTGAGTCGGATATACCGAGTACTCAACCAGAGTTTCTGGCCAGGAAGGAATTCAGGGGCCGAGCGTCGGTGATTGTCAGCAGATCTCTTGGCCCGGGAAGCGGCTTGACAAAAGCGAAGGCTCACCTGTTCCCATAAAGCTTTGAGGGAATCAGCTGTAGCCTGTGCAGCAGGGGAAGTTTCTGATAATGGTATGGGCAATGTTGGTCGTGGTTGCTTCCCATAGATGATGGAAAACGATGACGTGCCTGTAGCAGTGGCAATGTGGGAGTTGTGAAAAAACTCCGCCCAAGGAAGGAGTTCAGACCAATTGTCTTGGCGGTTGTTTATATAGGCGTGGAGAAAAGCCTTTAAAGAGCAGTTCATACGCTCAGCTTGTCCATTGGCTTGAGGGTGGTAGGCGGTTGTTAGACTGATGTTAATGCCGAATTTTCGGCAAAGGGCGCGCCAATATCTAGCAACAAATTGTGGACCCCTGTCAGAGACAATGTCCTTGGGTAAGTCATGTAATCTGAAGATGTGACAAAAGAATAGGCGTGCCAACTCAGGAGCAGATGGTAGACCCAGTAGAGGGACGAAATGGGCCATTTTTGAAAATCGATCTATGGTTACCCATATAACAGTATGGCCCTTAGATGGAGGCAAGTCCACGATGAAATCCGTAGACAGGTGGGTCCACGGTTCCTCGGGAGCTGGAAGTGGCTGAAGCAAACCCCAGGGTTGACCGACCAGGGGTTTCTGTTGCACACAATTGTTACAGGATTCGACGTATGCTTTTGCATCAGAGACCATAGTGGGCCACCAGAAGGACCGCTGGAGCAGCGCCAAGGTTTGTGCTCACCCTGGGTGACCGGCAAACTTCGAGTCATGTGCCCACTGGAGAACTCTTTCTCAGAGTCATCGGGGCACAACAGTCTTCCCAGTATGGACTGGGTGAGTAGCAGACAAGCAAATACAAGCTGGATCTATTATATGGCCGGGTTCTTCTGGAGTTTCCTCAGGCTCGAAAGAGCGTGATAAGGCATCTGCCTGGAGGTTTTTCTCAGCTGGACGATAACGAAGTTCAAAGTTGAACCTGGAAAAGAATAAGGCCTATTGGGCCTGAAGGGCGTTGAGACGTTGGGCATGGCTCAAATGTTCCAGGTTCTTGTGATCAGCCACGGGCGCCATTCTAGCCACGGGCGCCATTCTTCAAGGGCCAGTTTGATGGCAAATAACTGGTGATCTCCGATACTATAATTTTGTTCCTGTTGCGACCGTCGCTGCCCGACGTCTCCACTCCGCCCACCTTACCTCTTTGGTGACTCCCTCTTTGGTTGATGGAAGTTTGGCTGCCGCAGCGTCATTTTACCAACCTCCTCCGGCGTTCCCAGACCGGCTAGACGCTGCCTTCCGCCATGTTCTCCTGAGGCCTAAGGGTGCGCGCGTGGCCCCAACTCAAGTACCAGCTGTGGCATGAAACTCAGGGACGTCCCCCTGAGATGACATCATCATTGCCAGATATTTAAGGTCTCTTGTTTTGCTAGCTAATTGAGTTAGCAAAGGGTTTCCTACCTAGCTGCCTCCAGGTATCGCTGCGAATGGGATTCGCTCTCCGCTTACCTTGCTACTCTGCCTCCTCGGACTTTACCAGGGGTACCCGCTCCTTGGGGGCCTCGCTCTCTCTTTTGCCTTTCAGGTCGCAGTCTGGAACCGGAACTCGCTCCTCGAGGGCCCACGTTCCCGGACCTGCTACTGAATATAACTTCTGCCAGGAAGTCACCGCTGCCTACAACACCAGTGAGTTACCATCTCTCTCTCAGAACTTTCCCTGGAACCAGGTACTCGCTCCTCGAGGGCCTACTTCATTCCAGCTCCTGGGCTGTTCCAAGAGACTATTGTGTGAGTGTTACCATCAAGGTTCTGTTCCTGAACTCTGCATACTCTGCCTACTCACTATCTCAGTTTCTCTACAGTTCAGCCATCCTGGGATCGCTGTTCCAGTGCCTGAGGGATTACAGCCCAGCCGGGCTCTTCCAGCTCACTACTGCCACCTCTGGTGGTTCTCTAAACAGTTTAATAAAAGAACTAGTGTGTGTCTGTCTCCCAACTCTGATCCTGACCGGTGGTCCCTCTCGGAATCTTCCCCCATGGGCGTGGTCATCTGCCACTGGCCCAAGGATCCACACACAATTATCACCAATAATAACATTTCCGCAGACTGGAACTTGCGAGAGTAGAATGAACATGGAACTATGGATCCAGAAGCGGTGTGTTGGCTCAGGACTGCCCCAGCATCAATCGCGGAGGCATCCACCTCTACCAGAAAGATGAAGACAAGACCCAGCCTGGAAAGCTTCTTTAAGGCGGTAGAAGGCTGTGATGGTTTCTGGTGTCCAATTTTGAGTGTCTTGGCCCTTGTGAGTCAATGCAATCAGAGGGGCGGCCAAGGTTGAATAGTGTGGAATAAAATGGCGATAGTAGTTTGAGAATCTTAAGAACTGCTGGAGAGCCTTGACCCATGGGCTGCGGCCAGTCTCGGATTCCTTTTAACTTGGCAGGGTCCATAGGGAATCCTCGTTGGAAAATAATATACCCAAGGAAAGGCAGAATGGATTTCTCAAATAAACACTTATCCAACTTTGCAAATAAATGATTCTCAGGAAGGCATTGGAGGACAGTACGGACATCAGTGCGGTGTGTGGCCAGACCTTTAGAAAAGACAAGGATGTTATCCAGGTACGCCACAACCTTGGTATACAGCAAATCTCTGAAAATTTTGTTCATCATTCGTTGGAAAACTGCGGGAGCATTACAGAGACTGAAGGGCATCACCAGGTATTCGTAATGCCTGTCTCTGGTGTTAAAAGCTGTCTTCCAAATATTGTCAGGACGAATTTGTACCAAGTTGTACGCCCTGGTGAATATGGATGCTCCATGCAGGCGATTGAATAGTTCCGAGATCAGCGGCAGAGGGTACTTGTCTTTATGGGTAATGGAATTCAGGCTGCGGTAGTTGATACACGGCCTGAGAGACCCATCCTTCTTGGTCACAAAAAAGAATTCTGCTCCGGCAGGAGATGTAGAGGGGCGGATGAATCCCTTCGGGAAGAGACAGAGGATAGGTACGCCCTCGGGGAGGCGTGGTCCCAGGTAGGAGGTCTATTGGACAATCAAACCTCCAGAGAGGTGGGAGAGGGTCTGTTTTTTGCTTGGAGAATACGTCTTCGAAATCTGCATAGGGAGCAGGTATACCAGAAGAAGTGGCAGCCAGAGGAACCACAGGAGGCGGAACCACTTTACATAGACAGGACTGGTGGCAGGTGGAACCCCATTCCATCAGTTGAAGTGAATCCCAATCAAATTGGGGAGAGTGATGTTGGAGCCAGGGTAGTCCTAAGACCATCGGATGAATGGATTTCTCCAGTACTAGTAATTCAATTTCTTCCGTGTGGAGAGCACCAGTGCATAATTGAACTGGCTCTGTAGTGAGGAATATTTGACCAGGTAACAGTTCCCCATAAATGGAAGCTATGCACAGGGAAGTCTCCAGAGGATGGGTCTTTATACCCAGGAGTTGAACTAGATCCTTGAGGATAAAATTACCTCCTGCTCCGGGATCCACCAGAGCAAGGACTGGAAAGGACCGGGAGTCCCAGATCAGGGTGACCGGTACAGACAAATGAGGGGCTGGAGACGTTGCGCCCAAGTTCAGGACCCCTACTGAACCTAGGCCAGGAAGTTTCCCGGACGGACGGGGCAGGTCTGTGACGGCCAGGGGCTCTGCAATACAAATACAGACCGGTTTGTCTCCACTGGAGGCGCTCTTCCGGGGTCAGCCGCCCACGGCCCTGCTGCATGGGCTCTTCCATCTTGGCCACAATAGGGACCCCACCGGAGGCAGGGCTGGTGGTTGGTGGCGAACAGGATTGAACCCGAGAGGGCTTCTTGGCCATCTGACTCTCCTGGTGACGCTCTTGGAGATGATAATCAATTCAGCCCATTAAGTATATAAGGTCCTCAAGAGAGGAAGGGAGCTCCCGTGCAACCAGTTCATCCTTCAGCTGCAGGGAAAGTCCATCCAGGTAGATAGCTCATAGGCAGTCTTCCTGCCAAGCGAGTACAGAAGCCAAAGTCTGAAATTCAATAGTATAGTCAAAAGGACTTCTTTGACCTTGACAAAGGTGTAACAAACTAGTGCTTGCCACGGTGTGCCGCCCTGGATCATCAAAGGTCAGTCGAAACACAGCCAAGAACCGGGATAACTCCCTTAGGAGGGAGTCCGACTGTTCCCACAGGGGAGAAGCCCAGGGCAGTGCCTTCCCTTCAAGACAAGACAAGATAAAGGTGACCTTGGTTAATTCGTCCTGGAAGATGGAGGGCTGCAGAGCGAACTGCATATAGCATTGGTTGATGAACCCTCTGCGGAGCTTGGAGTCACTGTTGAAGCGCAGGGGCGCTGGTAGGGCCAACATGGCTCGAGGCATAGAAGGCGGCGGTTGTGGATGAGAAGTAGCCAGTACTGGAACCGGATTGCTGGTGAGAGAATTAAGCCAGGCATGGAGACGCCCAATGGAGGAGGCCAGCGCCTCGAGAAACTGCTGCTGTTCATGTACTTTGGATGCCAGGTCTGGAATGGCCTGGGAAGCACACGACTCCTCCGAGCCCATGGTCTTTGCAACCTGTTGTGCTAGAGGTGGACCCTTGGGCCGAGATGGGGTTGACGCAACCCGTAGGTAGGGATCTACGGGTTCCCACCGTCGACAGGCGGAGTGGGCTGATGGACAGTGTCCGGCTGGAGCTTCATCAATACCAGCCCTTGTTCCCCGTGGGTTGAGCCTTTGTGTGCCGGGGCCAGCTGGACTTAGGATGGGCCTCTGTATGTCGATGAGGAGATCGTGATCAGCCCAGAGACAGCAGAAGGAAGATGGTAAAGTCTTACACTGGACAAGGTAGTGTCCCGGAGACTTGGACGCCAGAGGAACATAGGCAGACAGGGGGCACCCGAGCAAAAGCAGGCTGATGCCTGAATAGACCAAGTCCAGGAAATAGGCTGAAGAGGCATCAGGCTTGAGTCAGGGCTGGCGGCAATCTGGAAGCAGTGGCAAGCAAGGCTGAGGTCTAAACACAGAGAGGGTCAAGCATAGTCAAACGATGCTGAGGTCTGGGTCTGGAGAGAGGCAATGACGTAGTCAGGCAATGTAAAGGTCTGGGTCTGGAGAGAGGCAACGACGTAGTCAGGCAATGCAGAGGTCTGGGTCTGAGAGAGGCAACGACGTAGTAAGGCAATGCGGAGGTCTGGGTCTGGAGAGAGGCAATGACGTAGTCAGGCAATGCAGAGGTCTGGGTCTGGAGAGAGGCAACGACGTAGTCAGGCAATGCAGAGGTCCGGGTCCGGAGAGATTCAATAGCGTGGTCAGGCAAAGCAGAGGTCCGGGCTTGGAGAGAGTCAACGGCATGGTCAGGCAAAGCAAAGTCAAAGTCCGTGTAGGCAATCCGAGGAAAGGTGAGGAGCAGGAACGTAGAAGCAAGGAGTCAGGAACCAAGAACAGCGAGGAACAGGAACACGGGAGTGAGACGAATCTCTCAGGAGGCAACGAGTACTCGACCAGCGAGGAGACCTGTTGCAAATGCAAAGCTAGGGAGCGGAGCCAGGGCTTAAATACCGGTGCTCCGCTGATGTCATCATCCGGGGCTGCGGCTTGGTTCCCGCCGCGGGCCCTATTTATGCATTGGTGATGCGGGCGCAGCGCCGAGTAGCAGCGTCTCTCCCTGGGACACATGGAGAGGCCTGACGTGAAGCGATGGAAGTGGTGGCTGGACCGGGAACGTCAGGTACTGTAGCTGAACCGGAGGCGCCAGGGGAAGCCAGAGGACGGAGCTGGCGGCCTACTGCCGCTAGAGATGAGGAACCAGGAGTTGGAGTTACTGCAGAGAGGTGAGAGGGCCGTGCCGTGGGTCTGCTGCGGACGGCACGCGTAACAGTACATTTATGCAAAATAGGGAAGGGTCAGATGTCTCTCCTCTCCCTGGTCCTCGAGTGTTCAGTCTTGGTCTGGGGAAATTGGCAACCCTGGGGGGGGGGGGGGGGGGGAGGGGCAGGAGGGGGATGAGAAGGAAAAGACCTATGTACCCATACTCCAGATATTTGAAGTACCTAGCATTGCCCCTGCCTGCAAATACCATCAACATTTAATCTACAATACAACACATAAATAAGCCTCTCACCTTTTTACTAATAATATTAAGGTCTGCAAATTTTTATTCAGAACTTGATTAGCTTTGAGAACAGCTTCTACTGCAGTCCTCTGCTTGTCTGCTAGGCAACTAACTCACAGGCAGACAAGAGACCCCTACAGATGACTGCAAGATTTGTGGAAGTCTTAAAGGGACCTTGCTTTTATTAATAATGTCAGCATGGAAATTCACTGTAAGCATTACAATAGTATTCAAGTAAAACACACTTGCATTCTTTTATCGGGAGACAGCAAGAATGAGAACTATGAGCAATGACAGAATAAAATTTACAGAAATAAAGGTTACAAATAAAAACAAAAAAATGTCAGGTGATACCTTTTTTGGACTAATATAATACATTTAACTAGCTTTCAAAAGTAGTGTGGCTGCCATAAGTAAACAAAAAAAAAGCAGTCAGTGCTAAGGTGGAGAAAGGTTGGGGGGGGGGGGGGCGTTATTAGTGAACAGAAGGTGACAGGCAGTATAATTTTATGGCTCAACATAGGTCTTTGCTGAGTGCTTTTTTGTCAGTTCCAAAGTGACCAATCATTTTAACTTCAAAAGACTTGAGTTTAGAACAACATTAGACTTTACATGTGCATAATCCCTAATTTGCCTTTACTTCTACCTGGAAATGTTTTAGATGCTAATGGTTGCTCAGTTAAACTCTGACAATGTTCTAAACATGGGAGCCAATTTAAATGATTTGGAGTGTTAAACTCAACACAAATTATTCCTCTTGGCCACAGTGAAGGTTTGCTTAATACCCAAGCAACCACAAGGCTGGCACCTATGGTTCTAGAAGTGGCTACACACAGTTTCTGAAGTAATCGTACAGCATGTTTCAATGACAGGCAGACTCAGCTCAGAATTCCAGATCTTCAGGGAGACTCCGGGGCGGCGGCACTGTCTCCTGCTCTCCTGCTCACCATTCTTTTGCTGTACCCATTCTGCACTGAAATTATAACAGGAGAAAAAAGGGATATGGGGGTTATGGAAGAAGTCATGGAAAGCAAGAGCTCTTCACTTCAACTTACTTGCTGGAACAGTAAAGGCAGTTCCCACCCACAAATTGATTCATGACACACATTAGAGACCAGGCCCCGCCCCTCTCTTTGGAGACCGCTGTTGCGCATGTGTCTAACTGTGGAACGCTTGGGTCAGGGTAGCCTGGCAGCAGCAGCAAGAGAAGGTTGCCTTCCACTTCCCTCCACGAGTGAATTGGTTGCTTAGGAACCCGACCGCTGTGCATGCTGGGATGCAGCAGAGTCTTCCCGTTATGACCTTTCACCCTAGCCCTTCAAGCTAACAACACGGAAGCATGGCGGCGGGATCTTCGGCTGCTCAGCGCCGGCTCAGGATCATCTCGGGACACGTACAGCCGTCCCATTCACAGGAAGCGCTTTCCCTCCATCCGTGCAGCGCGCCGGCGGCTGCAGGTAGCATTCCCAAAAGGAGGTGTGTATGTGAGGGAGACTGGGTGCAGAGCGGGGCAGGGAACCGCAGCTACCACCACCGCTTCCCGGCTGTGGAAGTGGGCGCGGTGCTTTTCTCCCGCGCTGCTCCACAGACAGGCCTGCGCTTCCCTTTTAGGAGAGCTGTTTCTGTGAGCAATGGGTTGTAGCTCATGGGCTCAATACCTGCTTCCTGTCCTAGGCGTCTAAACTTCACTGACAAAGTTTTATTTATTTCTGTGTATCTTGCAGACCTTGGAATTTCTAATTGTTCTTATGCGAAAGGGCAATGATTATTTTTTCCCCTAAAAGTGACGTTATTTCGATGCGAAGTTGGTGTGTACTTCGTGTCCGCCACGGTCAGATTTCGTGATCAGAGAGGTTAAATGCTCATACTTTTCAGTTATAGGATGCATTTTGCTTTCTTTTTCTTGAGGGACGCTACTTATAAAAGGAAATCGTGCAGAAATAACATGGCGAATTATTTTAGGAGCGGGTAGCAATTACTTACTTTTATCATAATCTACACTCACGTTGATCAAGCAGACTGTTTCAAAGGTGTAACACCAAATAATTTTATATATAGTGTATTAATGGTTAAAGTGCAATGGAGATGTACGTTTTCTTGGTAAAACATTTTGGATAGGTGCATGCATTCTAAGAGCTACTAAATAAGATGTGAAGCTGTTGGGTGTACTGCTATTATAGGAGAGAGTTTCTAGTGCTTACCAGGTTTAAGATTTTATAGATTTTTTTTTTCTGTTTTTGTGGTTCCAAGCTATTGACTAAAGCTTATTCAGCTATATCTGGGTTGACCATATTGCTCTGTGTCCAAGGAGAAGAGGAATTTTATCTTACCCCATTGTATGCATGGAGAGACACCCCCCCCCCCCCCCCCCCCCCAACTCAATCTGGGAAATCAGAACTACATTTCCATGCATGGGTTGGGGTAAAACCAGGACTGACTTACCCTGTTCCCTTGAAATGGAACTATATGGTCACCCTTGCTATACTTCACACAGACCCCCTTGCAGATGAGAAGAAACTAAGTATGATTGTACACAACTAGAGTCACTTGTTGATCTCCAAAAATCTATCTATCTATATAAGAAGGATCAATCTTGTTACATTTATTTAAAAGATTTGTAGCCTGCATTATCCTCAGTTTTAGGTGAATAACAGATACAGTAATAGTCACAAAACAATACATGCTCCTATAGGAACAATAAAACTCTAACTTGATATTGTGGAGAGAGATCAGAAAGAATCTAGGATGGCATCATGTGAGATTACAAGGTTTCATTGTAGTGTTGAAATAGGGAATACTGACCAACTGCTAGGAATAGGAAGGTCATTTTGCAAAGCTAGTTGATGGGACATGCTGTATGAGAGTCTGAGCAATGGAATAGAGACCTACAAAGATCCTTTTTAATTTTGGTTTTTTCTTCAAGCATAATTGTTTAGATACAGATGGACAAGGCCTTAATAAATCTGGTTCAGAACTAGGATCCACCTCCAAAATTAGGAGTTAGGAAGTAGATGGACTTGGTGGCCTTGGGATGGAAGGAAGAAGACAGGAACAGTGGAGGAGATGAGCGAGAAAATATTTAGACCAGATGGATGTGTATTGTTTTATGGCAGAAATTTTGGATAGCAGACCCTACCACACAAGATAATTGTGCAGCAAATTTTAAATTTAAGGCAGTGATTAAATATTCTTTTCTAATCTTTCTGTGCCCACTGTCTTAATGCATTCTTAACCACTACCAAAAAGAATGCGTTGGAGAAGACTGAATTCATCTGTCCAAACCTCCGTAAATCAGTCGGCAGTGAAGGAATAGTGTGGAAAAACATAAACCTAAGTCTATTTGTGTGAATGTAGGTCACATGGTATACTGGGTAGCCTGTCTGACTAGGTACAGAGCAAATTATTCAAGGAATATCAAAGAACGGAGGCCAGCTCAGCGTTTGTGATTATATTGATATTATATAAGTTACTACAGGTTGTCCCATCTAAGAATACACTTCAGAATGAAGATCAATTAACTAAACAGTCAAGTGGAGAATGACAGCATTTCAGTATTCAGATAGTACTAAACAATTTCCTGATTCATGAACAGAGGTGGATATTCTTGTAAAAAAGTTAGGAGCCGGGGGTCAAAAATCTTTATAGCCTTTTTTTTTTTCCCTTGGCTTATTTTTCTTTTGACCTTTTTGTTTGCAGCTGAAGAGCTATTATTTCTGGGCAAGCCACTCTTGCCCTTGCTGATATTTGTTTTCATGCCATGAGCATGAAGTTGTCGTTTTCTTGCAGCACTGTTCTGACCAGCATAAGAACTTAAGAAATGCCATGCTAGGTGAGACCAAGGTCCATTGAGCCAAGCGTCCTAGCTCTGATAGTAGCCATGCAGGTCACTAGAACCTCCAACAAAGCGACCCTCCAAGTGCCATCCTTAAAGAAGGCACACTCACATCCATGAGAAATCGGGCCCTCTCCATTGCTGGCCCCACGCTTTGGAACTCACTACCGACCAACCTTAGGCTAGAGTCAAGCACTGCGAAATTTATATCCCTATTAAAGACTTGGGTTTTCAAACAAGCTTTCCCCCAAAACTCTTTACAGTCCCACTGTCTACTCGCTCCCTACAGTTACACCTGATACTATCCTATACTGTACATACATAGTTATGTTATAATTGCTCCTTCACATGTTTTTTCCTGTCCTCAAGTTGCCCGTTGCGATTGTTATTGCTCCTTTCTTCGCTTTTCTTTGGTTCTATGTATCCCCTCCCCTTTCCCTGTTTATTGTAATTTCCATTCTATAAGTTCGCTGTAAACCGATATGATGTCTCCACTAATATCGGTATAGAAGATTTTTAAAATAAATAAACCTATCTTAGACCCATCTATGCTAGTTGCTTTGCACATTCTCTAGCAACAGATTTCACAGCTTGATTGTGTGCTGAATGAAAAAGTACTTCTATGATTTGTTTTAAATGTGCTCATTGTTAATTTCATGGAGCATACCCATGTTTAATATTATTTAAAAGGGTAAATAACTATCCTTTATTTTCTTAGCTATAGGCAGATGAATCCAAAACCAGTGGGTTATGCACCTCTACCAGCAGATGGAGACAGAGCAAAACTGCATCGCAGTATATATACCCCTGCAGCGACAGCCCGCCAGTATTCTTCGTCTCCAGAAGATGATGGACATGCATCTCCCTACTGGAGATTGCTTTAAAGTTTTGAAGGAGAAAAGATGGAAATTAATTTGCCCTGTTTTCCTGTGGTGATACCTTAAGGTCCCTCCCTCCCTCAGTTGAGAATTCCTGAGGTGATTTCCGCGGTCCCTCAGATGAGTGCCTTGGTCCAGTAGCTGGTTTTTCAACTGGTGTGGGCTTAGCTGTAAACAAAAAAAAAAAAAAAAAGCTGAAAAGCAAGCAGGTGCAGGAACAGAGCGCAGTGGTGAAGGTTTATGCTCTCTCCTCCCCCACAGCCGGAGATCGACCTTGTACTCAGCCGGGATGGGCTGAGCTCAGGTAAAGGTATTGTTAGGAAAAAAAAAAAAGACGAAGAGAAGGGGAGTTGAGTAGGGATTCCCCCCCCCCCCCCCCGGTTTCTGCATGATCCAGCGGTCATTCCCACCTCCGGTGGAGTGCAGGGAACAGGGGCTGCCTGGCAAGTTGAGCAGCTCTTGCGATTAGGCCCCACTCTAAGGCTTGTCTGGTTTGCTGCATGGTAGGCTACGACGGCATTTTTGCGCATTTTCTTTTGTGTCGCAGACTGCCCTGTTCAGTTTCCATTGGATTGTGCTAATGCTCCTGACTGTGGCCCATTGTGCGCCTGGCTAGGCGCCTAGTTAGTTGTGTAGGAGTGCCTACCAGAGTGCCCATTTGCAAGGACATGCACCTTTTTGTGCACATGCAGGTGCCTCATTATCTGAGCGTACTGAAGGAGCTCAGGTTGGATGTTTATATATGCCCAGTGTTGTGTGCCTAATTTTTTTGGGGGAGTGCACTGTTGCTAGATGCCTGTTAGGACATATTGGCAGACTATGGTGCCTATATTGAAGAACCCTGTGTGTTGCTTGTCATATTCGGGCATCTCAACCTGGTGTTCCCTTGAATTTGTATCAGCGCTGTTTGGAGGCTCATGGAGAATTAGCGCCTTCTGATTTTACTAAGCCTTTTTCCTTCCAGTCTGGTTTGGGAAAGGAAAAAGAGCTGCCAGAAGGGTCGCCTGATTTTGGAGCTGCCCTAACTGGTTAACCAACCTTTGGTTAACGGCCAAAGTCCTGTGGGATTTTAAACATTTGTCAGCAGGGGAAGGTAGTTCAGTGGGCACAGGACAGCTGCCCTTTGGTTTTGGCATGGATCCTTCTGCCTTTTTGTGGATAGATTTTTTTTTTTTTTTCTTTCAAGGTCTGCACTCCTTCCTCAGGCTCAGTCCCCGGCCCTAGTTAATTTTAACAATTCAGGAGCACAAGCGCTGAAATCCCGCACGCCTGATGCTGCAGGCAAGCGTCGGGATACACATGGAGATGGCCTTCTTGATGGGGATCCAGATGGCATAGCTGATGAAGACTGATCCTTACTCTGTAAAGGATGGGGAAATTCCTCCGGGATTGGAGCCATATAGAACTATGTTGAGGTTCTTTCATAGAGATGAGTTACTGGCTCTAATTTCCCAGACATTGAAGATACTGGGAGTAACTGGGGCTGCATTCGTGTCTGAGCCAATGAAAGATCCCATTTTGATTTTTTTGTGTAAAGACTTGTGCTTCTTCCCTATTATGGATACCATTCAAGAATTAATTGAACTTGAATGGGGTGTCCCAGAAGTACATTTTAAAGGGGGATGACGCTTGGAAGGACTATACCCCCTGGATCTAGCTGCGAGAGAGCTATTGCGTTTTCCGAAGGTGGATGCGCATGTGTGTGCCGTTGCAAGTGGACGACTATTCCCATAGAAGGGGGAGCGGTCTTGAAGGATGCACAGTATAGGAGAATTGAGACTATTCTTAAGCAGGCCTTTGAAGCATTGGCAATGAATTTGCAGATAGCTTCCTGTTGTTCCCTGGTGGCTTGCTCGCTCTTGTTTGTTCTCTTAGGAGATTGATGAATCTGGTGTAAATTCCATGGCAGTGATGGAACCAGCAGCCGCCTTTTTGGCAGATGTGGGCTGCGATTTGGTCCACACTTCGGCCAGAGGAGTCGCTTCGGTAATAGCATCAGCTATGGCTGAGAAATTGGTCAGCTAATACAACCTTGAAATCTAACCTTACGAAGTTGCCCTTTAAAGGCTTGCTCTTATTTGGGAGTGAGCTGGTCAAAATGGCCAGTAAGCGGAGTAAGTTCCTGGATTACAAGAAACATGCGCCACGTTCTTCTACACAGGAGGTAGCACTAGAGGGTACAGACATTTTTGACCCTAAAGAGGAGTGCCTTTTCAGAGGAATTCATCTTTGGGTAGATCTCAGTCCTTTCATCCCAGGCAGCCCTGACGGGGTGCAGGTTCTTGTAGTGGAGCACCCCGAGCCTCCCAATGAAGGTGGGCCCACCCAGCTCTGGGATTGGGAGATAGGAGGTCGCCTCTCTCTCTCTCTCTCTCTCTCTCTCCCTTTTTTTTTTTTTTTTTAATCAGAGGCGGGTTGAGATCTCGACAAACCAGTGGTTTCTGGAGGTGAAAAGAGATGGCTATGCGTTGGAGTTTCGCAACGTTCCATGGGATGTGTTCATGGTGTCTCCCTGCAACTCTCCGCAGAAGAGACAGGTAGTGGAGTGTATGTTGTCAAGATTCCTCAGCCTTGTGTGCTGTGGTTCTAGTGCCAATATCTCAAGAAGATACAGGCTGATATTCCATTTATTTCATTGTGCCCAAGAAGGAGGGCCTTTTTTTGTCCCATCCTGGATCTCAAAGGCGTCCATCGTCATAGAAACATAGAAATGACGGCAGAAGAAGACCAAACGGCCCATCCAGTCTGCCCAGCAAGCTTCACACATTTTTTTCTCTCATACTTATCTGTTTCTCTTAGCTCTTGGTTCTATTTCCCTTCCACCCCCACCATTAATGTAGAAAGCAGTGATGGAGCTGCATCCAAGTGAAATATCTAGCTTGATTAGTTAGGGGTAGTAGGGGTAGTAACTGCCGCAATAAGCAAGCTACACCCATGCTTATTTGTTTTACCCAGACTATGTTATACAGCCCTTATTGGTGGTTTTTCTTCTCCCCTGCCGTTGAAGCAGGGAGCTATGCTGGATATGCTTGAAGTATCAGTTTATTCTTCTCCCATGCTGTAGAAGCAGAGAGCCATGCTGGATATGCATCGAAAGTGAAGTATCAGGCACATTTGGTTTGGGGTAGCAACCGCCGTAACAAGCCAGCTACTCCCCGCTTTGTGAGTGCGAACCCTTTTTTCTTCTCCCCTGCCGTTGAAGCAGAGAACTATGCTGTATATGCATAGAAATTGAAGTATCAGGCTTATTTGGTTTGGGGTAGTAACTGCCGTAACAAGCCAGCTACTCCCCTCTTTGTGAGTGCAGATCCTTTATTCCACATTTCCTCTTGCTGTTGAAGCTAGAACGATGTTGGAGTCACAGTAAGCATGTGTACGTTTATTGAATAAGGGTATTGTCTCCAGGCAGTAGCCATCATTCTGGCGAGTCATCCACTCTTCATTGGCGGCCTCTTGACTTCATTGGCGGCCTCATCTACAAGTGAAGCATTTTCTCACAAAGACATTGTGCTCGGTGATAAATAGCCATTCAGTTGGGGGAATTTCTTACCCCTTTGGATCTGTCAGAAGCATATCTTCACATTCCCATCTGACTAGAACATCAATGCTTCTTGTGGTTCGCAGTTCTGGGGCGCCACTTTCAGTTTTGAGTGCTGCCCTTGGTCTGGCCACTGCTCTCAGAACCTATTCCAAGGTAATGGTGGTAATTGCAGCAGAGTTGAGAGAGGATGGACTCTTAGTACACCCGTATTTGATAACTGGCTGATTTGCACCAAGTTGCTGGAAAAGAGCTGCCTGGTGATTCACAAGGTGATTTCCCTGTTGCGGGAGCTCGGCCAGGTGGTGAACCTAGCCAAGTACAGTATTTAGCCTACTCAGATACTGGAATACCTGGGGTTCAGTTTGACATGAAGCAGGCCAAGGTGTTCTTGCTGGAAGCTCGAATTCAGAAGTTGCTAGCTGAACTCTGTTGTTGTACACTCTGCACCCGACCGTATGGTTTTACCTGTAGGTTCCTTGGCTTATTGGCGGCGACCCTGGTAGGCGAGGGCGCATATATGTCCTCTTCAGCACTCCGCAGTCTTAAAACTATTCGATTCAGCTCCACCTGCTGATGGAGGTCTTCTCCCAACTGCAGTGGTCGCTGCAGGTAGATCAACTACGCGGAAGGGAGTTTCGCTATCCCCTCCGGACTGGCTAGTCCTTTCAACAGATGTGAGTCTCCTTGGTTGGGGAGCTCACTGTCAGGAGCTGATGGCGCAAGGGTGTAGGAGTGCAGAGAGTCTCTCTGGAATATCAATCGCCTGGCGGCCAGGGCAGTCTGTTTGGCATGTTTACAATTCGGCAACAGGCTGCAGGGTTGCTTGGACAATGCAACAACTGTGGCTTAAATCAATTGGCAGGGAGGTACCAAGAGCCAGCAAGTGTCACTGGAAATAGATCATCTTATGGAATGGGCAGAAGTGCTTCTTCAGGCAATCTCGCACATCGCAGGCTAAGACAACGTAAGAGCAGACTTTCTAAGCAGGGAGAGTCTGGATCCAGGAGAGTGAGTGTTGTCAGATGAGTTTCAGCTGATTCAGGATCACTGGGGTCTCCCGTTCCTGAAACTGTTGGTGACTTTGTGCATTGCATAGGTTTTGCGCTTCTTCAGTCACAGAAGAGATCTGAGGTCATTGGGGATCAATGCCCTAGAGCAGGAGTGACTAGATGACAAGTTACTGTATGCCTTTTCTCCATGGCCCATGTAGGGCAGATTGATTCGAGGGATTGAATGCACAGAGGGATGGTGCTCTTGATTGCTCCAGATTGGCCCAGGAGACCATGGCATGCAAATCTTTGGAGGCTCCTGGTGGATTCCGCTCTTCAACTTCCGGCACACAGGAACCTGTTCTTCATGAAGACCTGACTCGATTTTCTCTTACGGTATAGCCCTTGACGGGGCTTGATTGCTGAAATGTGGATACTCTGTGGCAATGATCTCTGCCTTGCTAAGAGCTAGAAAGTTCTCCACTTCCTTGGCCTATGTGCGGATCGGAGAGTGTTTGAGTCTTAGGGTGAGGATCGCAATACTCTTCCTTGTTCGGTCAAGATACCGTTCATTTTGGAATTTTTGCAGGATGGCTTGAATAAAGGATTGGCCCCTTTATTCCTTAAGGGTTCAAGAAATTGCTCTCGTCTGTTTCAGGGGTCTGGTCAATGGTAGATCCTTGTTGGCTCGTTCTGATGTCTGTTTTCTGAAAGGAGTGGAACATCTTTATCCATCTTTGTGTTTTTGGTGCCTCTATGGAGTCTCAATTTGGTTTTGGATTTTTTGGTAGGCCCTATGTCTCGACTGCTATGTACTTTGTCCTTGCAGTTTCTGACCTTGACAACAGTGTTCCTTGTGGCAAATTGTTGGGCGAGTAGGGTTTCTGAGCTGCAGGCCTTGTCTTGCCAGAATACGTTTCTCTTTTTACTGAAACTGGTCTGTGAGTTTCAATTGAACCAGTGATGTCCATCATTAAAGTTGGTTTCTTTAAATTACGTATTCTATCCGGCTTACGTCATTTGTTACACTACCATTATTTTCTACTCTTTGTTTGTGCAGTCATTTTTCCTCATTGATTATTGCAACAGCCTTTATTTGGTCTTCCGTCTAATTCTCTGTATCCACTTCAACTTCTTCTCAACTCTACTGCCAGATTGATTACAGGGGTCAAATGCTTTGAACATATTTCTCCTGTCTTTGAAAGGCTGAAGTGGTTGCTGATTGAACAAAGAATTCACTGTAAAATCTGCATGACAATATTTAAGTTAAGTATTCATTCTTGCTTATGGTCAAATGCTTTACTAAAAATCTATAAACCCTCCCAAAAACTTAGATCATCTCAACAAGGTCTCCTTGATGTTCGATCTGTATGCCACGTCCACCTCACTATTACAAGGGAATCTGCTTTTTCATTTGCTGCACCAACCCTTTGGAACTTCTTACTCATGAAGCTTAGGCTTGAAGACTGTCTTAAGAAATTTAGACTTCTTTTAAAAAGCTTTTTGTTGAAGCAAGCTTTCCCTTGATGCTTTCATGAGACTTTTTCCTTTTTTGACTTCCTTTTATATGTGCAGCTTATAGTCATTGTTTTATTGTCTTTTATTTGTATTTGTTTTTTATGAGTGTTATTTTATTGTAAATCGCTTAGATCTTCTTGTGTTAAGCGATTAATAAATTTTAAGAAATGAAAACATCTCCCTGCCATCTCTGGTCAGGAAGAGAGATGTAGAAGCATCTCATTTGTTGCGGTCCTTGGATGTCAAGTGGCGTATTGTCAGATATCTGGAGGTCACTGGGCCTTTGCATAGGTCGGATCGCCTGTTTGTCCTCCATGGCAGCACTAGACGGGGAAAGCTAGTCTTGCGGGCTACAATAGTTCACTGGATTTAGGAGGTAGTCATAACTGCATATGTGGATGCTGGCAAGCTGTTACCTAGTTGGATTTGGGCCCATTCCACTCAAGTTCAGGCAGTATCAAGGGCAGAAGTTAGATTGTCTCCCATCAACATTTGCTGAGCTGCGACGTGGTCCTCCTTACACACTTTTCCAGGTATTATCATCTGGATGTGCAAGCCCGGGAGGATGCAACCTGGACCCTAAGAAATGAGATATTACTACTTATCTGATAATTTCCTTTTCTTTAGGACAGTCAAATGAATCCAGCTTCCCTCCCTTGGCTGCCGTATAATTGCATAATCTCCTTTGTGCCTATGTGTTACAGGGTTTACTGGTAAGTGTTACTCCAGTTCCTAGACTAGTGTTATTACATTTTTGTCTGAGCTCAGTGTTACCTGTTGGCTGAGTATTGCAATGGTTATCTGTTTTAAATCAAGTTTTTTGCTAGTCTGTCCACCGATGCTTTTGAAGAGAATATTGGCAGGCTGATGTAACTGCAGGGGTGTATATACTGTGATGGTGGTCAACTCAGTCTTCATCTGCTGGTTGGAATGCATAACCCACTTGTTCTGAATTCATCTGACTTCCTAAAGAAAAGGAAATTATCAGGTAAGTAGTAGTTTCTCATTCCTAACAAAAACCTTGCACCACAATGGTATTGATAGCTATAACACACACTCCAAAGAATACACTATCACGTTAACACGAGCAATAATGACATGAGGCAGGTGGCAACTTAGAGACTAACTAGCTGGGTGGCTGGTGGACATGAGAACCGCCTGGTAACTTGCCTGCCTGGTGCGAAGGTGGCAGACCTCACACGTCACCTAGATAGGATTATAGACAGTGCTGGGGAGGAGTTGGCTGTCATCGTACATGTGGTTTGGCCTCTGTTGGAAACAGGATGCTGGGCTTGATGGACCCTTGGTCTGATCCAGCATGGCAATTTATGTTCTTATGGGCACCAACGACATAGGAAAATGTGGGAGGGAGGATCTAGAAGCCAAATTTAGGATTTTAGGTACAAAGCTGAAATCCAGAACCTCCAGGGTGGCATTCTCTGAAATGCTCCCTGTTTCACATGCAGGTACCCAGAGGCAGTCAGAGCTCCGGAGTCTCAATGGATGAGATGATGGTGCAGGGAAGAGGGATTCAGTTTTGTATGCTTCCTTGATTTCTTAGCGTTTCATCATCTGATCATTTTGGCCAGGTGGAAGATAGTATACTCCTATCACTATACTCTTACCCAACACACATGGGTTTTCTACCTATATAGATTCTACTGAGCATTTAGTCTCTTGTATGATCTTTATCCTGTTGGACTTTATAGCCTCCCGGATATAAAGTGCTTCATCCCCACCAAGTTGATCCTCCCTATCATTGTGGTATAATTTATACCCTAATATAGCATTGACCCATTGATTATCGTCCTTCCACCAGGTCTCTGAGATGCCAATTATGTCTATCTCATCATTCACTGCTATACATTCAAACTCTTCCATCTTACTTCTGGCACTGGCATACAGACATTTCAAAGTGCATTTTTTGTTTGTATTAACAACCTTTTTTCAGTTGCTATGCAGCAGTCAAAAAAGCAAACAGTGTTAGGAATTATGAGGAAGGGAATGGTGAATAAAACAGAAAATGTCATAATCCCTCTGTATCGCTCCATGGTGAGACTGTGCCTTGAGTACTGAGTACAGTTCTGGTTGCCGTATCTTAAAAAAAAAAAAAAAAAAAAAAGATATAGTTGCGATGGAGAAGGTACAGATAAGGGCAACCAAAATGATAAAGGGGATGGAATAGCTCCCCTATGAGGAAAGGCTAAAGAGGTTAGGGCTGTTCAGCTTAGAAAAGAGATGGCTGAGGGGGGGATTTGATAGAGCTCTCTAAAATCAGGAGAGGTCTAGAACGGGTAAATGTGAATTGGTTATTTACTCTTTTGGATAATAGAAGGACTAGGGGATACTCCATGAAGTTAGCAAGTAGCACATTTAAAACTAATTGGAGAAAATTCTTTTTCACTCAATGCACAGTTAAGCTTTGGAATTTGTTGCTAGAGAATGTGATTAGAGCAGTTAGTATAGCTGGGTTTAAAAAAGGTTTGGACAAATTCATGGAGTAGAAGTCCATTAACTGCTATTAATCAAGTTGTCTTAGAGAATAGCCACTGCTATTACTGGCATCAGTAGCATGGGATCTACTTAGTGTTTGGGTACTTGTAGTCTGGATTGGCTACTGTTGGGGAAACAGGATGCTGGGCTTGATGGACCCTTGGTCTGACCCAGTATTGCAGTTTCTATGTTCTTAACCAATTTGAGGCATGAGCTTTCGAGAACAGAGACCACTTCATCAGATGCATAAAGTGTAGTTCAGAGGTGGGTAAAATATATGGAAATGGGGGGAGATAGAGAACAAAGAGAAGGCATTGAGTAGGCAGACAGGGTGTGGTAACAGTGATTATATTAGTCCAGACTGACAGCTGAGGTAAGTGTGAAAAGACAGAATGATGTGAGAACAGTTACGTTCATAGATAGTTATAGTGTGTTATGAATCCATTGTTTCTATTCTGACCTAGGGTGATGGTGTTAAGTTTTTTTATGAGTTCTAATTCAGGAGTTTCACGCTGGAGTGTTCCTTTGAAGCTCCTTTTCAGGATTATGGCAAATTTAAGGTCAGATAAGAATGTCCTGGAAGGTTGAAATGTTCACCTGCTGGTTTTTGAATGTTGCCATTTCTAATGTCGGATTTATGTCCATTTATTGCTTTTCTTTAGGGGTTGACCTGTTTGTCCTATGTAGATAGTAGAGGAGCATTGTTGGCAGGTGATAGTATATATTACATTGGAAGAAGAGCAGGTGAATGAGCCCTGGATATTGTTGTTGATATTGTTGCATCCTGTGATGGTGTTGCCTGGGTTAATAGGTGGACAGAGTTGGCATCTGGGTTTCTGGCAGGGTCTGGTTCCAGAGTTGGTGTCGTCGTCGTTCAGTTTGTTGTTGCTGTTGAGTATTCATTTGAAGTTGGTGGTGTTGGTAGGCCAGGATAGGCTTTCCACCCACGGCCTGTGAGAGGGTGATATTGTCCAGGAAGGAGTTGATGATATGTTTCAGTGGTTTCAACTGGGAGCTATAGGTAAAAACCAGAGGTATTCTGTTTTCTTCTTTGAGATGGTTATGTAGCAGAGTGCTCCTCGGTATCTGTTTTCTTACCTCATTGGGTAGGTATTGTAATTCCAAAAATGTCTGTTGTAATTTCTCCAGATAGGTCTCTCTCTCTCCGAGGGGTCAGAACAGATGCGATTTACTGTAGGGCTTGGCTGGAGACAGTGGGACCCAGTGGTTGATTTAGAACAAGGTTTCCTCAACTCCTATACCCAGAAGCTGTTCCTCTACCTAAGGTACGCTGATGACATCTTCATCATCTGGACCCATGAGCTTGAAGCACTTATAGAATTCCACTAAGAATTCAGACGCCACCCCACCATCAACCTGAGCCTGGAACAATCCACACAAGTCCAGTTTCTGGATACCACTGTCCAACTACATGAGCAGCACATAAGAACCACATTATAGCAGAAACCAACCAACTGCCATACATACCTTCGTGCCTCCAGCTTCCACCTACCACCAGTTCCATTGCCTACCGTAACAAACTGTAATATGAAAAAAATGAGTGTTTCTGAACAGCAGTATTCTTAAATGAAAGGTTTTCAGTAGATGTGCAATATAAAGTAACAACCAGTGAGAGAATGACTATTTACTTTCATATTTCATCTTGTCACAGTTTGAAGAACATTTGATTTACATTGCAGGGTTGTTTCTTTCATATTGCAATTTGCCGCTTCATGATTCTCTTTACTAGATTTCTGACTAATTGTCATAATTGCTAATTGTTGCTAGATTGGGCATCCAGAATTTGTTTAAAAAAAAAATTAGTGGCATATGCAAATTTTCACACATAAGAAACAATTTAATATTAAAGTTGAAGAGAATATGAAAGTTAAATACTATAGCAGTTATTTTGTATGTATTCTGTGATATATTGCTTTTTTCCCCCAGTCTATAGCTTTTAGCAGAAATTGCTCTGCCATAGTTGTAGCCCTGATACTAAGTTCCATGGGTAAATCTGCAGCATTCCTCTTTAATGTTACTCAGTTCAGATAAAAAGTTCATAAAAATGGAGATCTACTTTAGTTTTTTACTCAGACAATATTTTAATGTAAAACTACACATAATCTACAAAATGGGGAAAGAAATATGGCTTGACAATATACGTTTTATTGCTTAATAGTGAATCCAGGAGATTGGCCTTTGTTCATTCAATCAGTGGGAAAGTAAAGAACCAGCTAGTACTCGTTTTATGGCACAAAAACCCCCCAGTTATGCTGGGGAAACAAGTAACAAGCACCATTTCAGAATTAACAAATGTGGACTGTTATACTGAGCTGACAACTAAAGATACAAAACAATTTACGTCCATGAAGCACAGCAAACACGTAATGAAAAGCACAAGTAATTAGATTGTTTTTCAATGTATTCTGTACAATGCATTCTGCACCTATGCTAAAAGAAAAAGCTTGCTACAACTTAACCTCCAAAACTTTGTTAGAAAACAGAGAAAACATGATGGCAGAAAAAGACTGTATGCCCATCCAGTCTGCCCATCCATCCAATTAATTTAGCGTTATAATTCTCATCACTTCCTTAGAGATCCACTCGTTCTAGGGCTTCCTTTCCATTAAAGGCTCACCTCCTGTGCATGGAAACCTTTGAGATATTTGAATGTCTCAATCATATCTCCCCATCTCGCCTTTTCTCGAGGGTATACATGTTTAGATTTTAAACCTAACCCCGTTTGCTTTAGAACAAAAACTACTGACCATTTTAGTAGCTGCCCTCTGGACTGACTCCATCCTTTTGAAGGTGCAATCTCCAGAATTGTACACCGTATGCCAAGTGAGCTCTCACTAGGGACTTATACAAGGCCTAAACTAACCCTAATGCTGTGATACTAGTTAACTAGGTTCTTTGCAGGTGAGGATATATTTCAAAAGCAATTTTAGGACCTGGGATGTTCAGACCAAAAGATATTGCTGACTTGTTAAAGGACCTTCACTGGCTCCTTGTGCCAGTTTGAATAAAATTTAAACTTCTAACTTTGCCATTGAAAGTCCTAAGAGGTTCAGGTCCATCACACCTACATGTGAGACTATCCTGGTACAAACCTACACCTGAGATTTAGCCAGGAAGCCTATTTACATGTCATGTTCCAACCTATGCAGTTTTAAAAGCATAAGGTGAATTATATAAACTGCCTAAAAACAGATCCAAACGTAAGGCAACAAGTCCCTAAAACGGAAAAATTAATATTTTTAATATTACTTATGAGGGCTAAATGTAAGTGAGAACTGAAAAAAGTTTATTAAAACCAGTGAGCAGCAAGAGATCTTATAACGAAATAATGTCTGTTTTTACATACCTGATGAAAAGGAAAATGTGAAGAAAAGCAAACTGGAGGTATTTACCTTATTTTTTGCTCCATAAGACGCACCTGACCATAAGATGCACCTAGGATTCAGAGGGTGAAAATTAAAAAAAAAAAAAAAAATTTGTGCTAAACCGGCTCTGTCCCCGGGTGTCTGTGCGTCTTATGGAACAAATTAGGGGCGTGCATAACTTTTTTTTTTTTTTTTTTTCTCCTCCCCATTTTGTTTTCGGGTCTGGGGAGGGCCATTTCGGTCCACTCCCCAGAGCAGAAAACATTTCTTTCTCTGGGAACCCCCCACCCTCCTGACCCCCCCTCCAAGACCTGCCAAAAGTCCCTGGTGGTCCAGCGGGGGTCCGGGAGCGATCTACTGGGCTTGGGCCGTCGGCTGCCAGTAACCAAAATGGCGCCGACGGCCCTATGCCCTTACTATGTCACTGGGGCCGACCAATGGCAGCGGTAGCCCCTGTGACATAGTAAGGGCATAGGGCCGTCGGCGCCATTTTGGTTACTGGCAGCTGACGGCCCAAGCCCAGGAGATCGCTCCCGGACCCCTGCTGGACCACCAGGGACTTTTGGCAGGTCTTGGGGGAGCCAGGAGGGTGGGGGGGGGGGGGTTTGTTAGATTTTTAGTTTTTTTTTTTATATTCGCTCCATAAGACGCACACTGATTAAACTGGAAAAGAAGAGAATGCAGAATATAGAACCGGTAGTATAAATAGTAAAACCACGAGTGAGAAAGATGAACCACGAGGATAGCAAGAATCAATTAGAAAGAGAAGATATAAAAGTTAATCTAACTGGAAAAGGAAGCACAGCTAGCTAGATTAAGGTCACAGAGGGTGACTAATAACCATGGGTTGCCCTTAGCAATGACCATGATTCCCTATTCCCCCCCCCCCCCCCCCCCCCTTCCCTCAGCAGGGGCTGTGAATGCTGCCGCCTTCACGATCCCAGTCAGTCCTGGGTACAGAAGGCACAATTCATGAATTGAACAGGGGACTCTATACACGAGTGTGCGTTACTACCACTGAGCCACCAGATTGGCCCATTATTTCTGATTTTGATCTTTTGATTTTCTTCCTTTCTTCTACCCTCTTGCTCTTTTCTATGTAAGTCCTCTACCACTGGCCTTTGCTTGGTTCACGTCCTACAATATTTCACCATGACTTGATTCTTTCTCAGTTTCACTCATTTTAGTCTTTAAGTTAGAAAATCTTCAGCTTAGCCTGCTTAAGTGTTGGCAAGGATAGAGTTTATGTATTTGCTTATGTCTTGTTGAAGAACAAGAAATGTTTGCATTTGTGAGTTCTGAGGCCCATTTGTAGTTGTCTGGGACTGTGGTGCATTTCTACAAAAAACAAGGACAAGGATTTCATAAATGAAATCTTTGATAGGCATGCACATACTCGAAATATGTGAAGAATGTCAGTAGACTACACCAGACACGTCTTATAAACTGTATATTACAAAATTTTCTAGAATACAGTAAAGCTTTTGTAGAAGATCATATATGCAAAAAAAAAAAAGTAATACAGAAAGTAGCTTTTTGTTAAAACCTGAATGATAAGTGGTTGCATACTCGTTTTTTTAATGAGATTCTTTGGGGCCCATGCAATGCTGAGCGCACTGTATAACCCGCAGATGGACGCAGGTTGTAGAGGCGCTAACTAATCCCCTTATGCAATCCCCGGAGCAGGCGTTAATAGCTGAGTGCTGCCTCCTACTTAATATTGTTGCGACCCCCCCCCCCCCCAATTTAAATATTACATGGCGCCCCCAGGAGGGGAGCCTGGGGCACATTAAGAAAGGCACTGACTGTAACCCCCGCTTTCTGTGCATATTTATTGCATTGGCCCCTTTTGGTTTTGTGTTTTGTTTTTTTTTGTCAGCCCTTCTAGAGGACTTGGAGAGTTCAGGCTTTTATCTTTACACAAAGTTGGGTTGCCAGTTCCAAAAGCAAGTTTATATCTGAAGATGAAAGAATTCCTAAATATTTTATGGCATCCTCCCTTCAGAAGTTTGATGTACATAGTTCCAGTCCCAAAACCAGATGGTAGATAAACCAGGAATGCCTCTAAAATCGTTCCCACTTCTGATCTGTAGAGGCTGCAAATCTGTAGCAGAGCTAATTCTTAACTTGGAAATCCTATTTAGAATTCTGATTTCAGGTGTTTATAAAATATAAATTGCAGTGTTTATTTTCCATGTGTAGCACCCCCACCAGGCGATGTGGGGAGAAACCTGCCAGCAGTAGCGGGAGGTGACCTCTCCAGTCCTATGTAATAGGGCCAGATGGGGATTGCAGATTGGGGAAATGACCCAGGCATCCCAGATTCAATGCTGTTAGTATCCCTGTTCCTGAGCAGGTGACCCAGGATAAACACACTAAAACTTTCAACACAACTTTACTGTTTGTCAAAGGCGAAGAGACATAAATGGAAATCAAAACAGCAGATATGTCTCTAACAATAGCAGAATGTCACTTTTAATAACAATGATAACCCCAGGGACTTCAAAAGGCATGCAAGCAGCCCCAAAACCCCATTGAAAACTGCTAGAAATAAACATGGTTTCCCTAATCCTTGTGGTGCATGCACAAGAGAAGAAAAAAAAAGGGTGGCAGGGCTCTGGAGTTCCTGAATACACCAAATTTCCACCAGGCTGCTGTGACAGGTTGATATGGATCCTTCTGCGAAAATGGGTTTAGATCAAACTCCATGTTTTTTTGGGCAGGCGGCCAGCCACTATTGGTCCCAGTGTTTACAGCAGAGAGGGTTTCTCTGAATTGAAATCCCCCTGTAGTCTGTCCCTCCTGTAGTATTTGCAAATGTAGGGCAAAACCCCTAGCACAGTACACTTTGTGTAGCATCCAGTAAAGGAATACACCTTTAGGGAAAACACTCTGTTTTTCACTATTAGAGTTAAGGTTTAGATTGTTTTATTGGTTGTTTACTTATCTCTGTTGGCTCTTTCAATAGAGGACCGATATCCCCCCTCCACAGAAACTGCAGTCAGTGTCTCCAGCGTAGGGAAGGACAGCAAAGGGGGGGTGTTATTTCCAGCTTGACCCTGTCCCCTATTGAGAGATTCTTTCCCCTTCGCTAGTGCTCAGCAGTACTCCTCTTAGTGGAGCACACCTCCATGAGGGTTGGTTTTTTTTTTTTTTTTTTTTTTTTGCATGGTACTCTCACAAAAGCCAGATCCTTGTCAATATTAAGTCACTTAAAGTACTTGTGCTGCTCGATCCAGAGACATACATGCTCATAGGGACAGGTACCCCATCACTCGTATTTTTGTGGATGCTTTAAAATCATGGGTTTTTATTTATTTTGCTGTTTTTGTATTTTAGGCACTTTAATGAGATTACTGTTTATGACATTTCACAAAAAAACTGCTCACACTGTTTTCTTACCTGGGATATTTTATGCAAAATATGACTTACTTTTCTGTTAAAGCTTTGTAAATGCTTTTTTATATTGCAAGTACTGCAAAATCACATCATTAGCTTTTTTTGAATTCTGCAAGTCTACTACTTTTGACCATCTCTTTATCCCAGGACAAGCAGGATGCTAGTCCTCACATATGGGTGACGTCACCGACGGAGCCCAGCGCGGGAAATCTTTCTGTCAAAGTTTCTAGAAACTTTTGACTGGCCTTGTGAGGCCACTGAGCATGCCCAGCATGCCATGATATTCTCTGCCACAGGTGTCTCTCTTCAGTCTTCGCTTTTCCGCGCTGCTTCATGCATCGCGGGACCGGAGCCGTTGCGTTTTCTTCACAAAGTATTTTCTGACTGGAAAGTCATATTTTTCGATATTCTCTCTCATAGACGTCTCTCGGGGTTCTTTTTCACCGGTTGGTGAGTACCTCGGTCTTGATTCTCAATTTTGGTAAATTCTTTTCTCACGAACTCTCATTCTTCGGCCGTCGGTAACAAAATGTCTACGGGCTTCAAAAAGTGCCCTGTTTGCAATAGAAACATGTCGATCACTGACCCACATTTAGAATGTGTCCTTTGCCTCGGTGAGAAATATGATGTGAGTACATGTCCCAAATGTGCAGAGATGACCGCAAAAGGATGGAAGGCTAGGCAGGAAATAATGGAACATTTGTTCCAGCTCCAACTAATTCCTTCCCCTTCAAAATCGTCGAAGTCGTCTCTGGCTGGAGCGACTAAAAGGGCCTTGCTTAAAAAACCGCGTCCGGACGGATCGGGTGATCGTCTGTCTTTACCGTCGTCGGTACTATCGACAAAGTCGACGGACAATCTAAAGTCAAGGCATCGGCATCGTCGACCGTCATCCTCGACATGGATGTGCCAAGACGAATCTATGGCAAAGCGGCCATGGGACCAGGAAATACCGGTCCCTTCGACGCCTGGGCTTTTACCTCCATCGATTCCAGACACTCCTCAGACCTCTGCACAGGATATTTCGTTGCAGCCTCCGCCACCGCTTACAACTGCTCTGATTCCACCAGTTGTACAGTCGGAATTGTCTAATATAATTAGACAAGCGGTCATCCAGGCTCTCCAGGAGCAAACACTTTCGGTGATAATGCCGATGCCTCCAGCATCGATGCCGGTAGTAGTACTGATGCCGGTGGGCCCACCGATGCTGGTGCCTTTATTGGCATCGAGGACACCGATGGATTTGATTACTACAACACCGAGGCTTACTACGACATCAACATCTATCTTTGCCCAGATTCCATCGGGCTCTTCGATGCCGTTCTCTATTCCGTCGAGGTCTTCTGCAGCACTTCCACCGATGACTTCATCGATGACAACCACAATACCATCGAGGCAACCGTCATCCGAGCCTCCTGAAGTACAAGATCTTGCCTTTTATCGACTACTTTTGCAAAGATATCAAAATGTTATCGATAACCTACCATCCACAAAGCCTCAGGACATCTTACCATTATTTTCCACCGATGATCCACAGCCAGGCCCTTCAGGCCTTCACTTCCCTCCCAGGTCATTGCCAAAATCTCCTTACAGAGACGACCCCGATGATTCTTGGGATGACCAGCAATCTGTAACATCTTCTGAAGGATTCATGTCTGACCCTTCTCCTCCGAATCAGAGAAAGAAATCACCTCCAGAGGATTTATCATTCTCATCATTTATTCAGGACATGGCTGACTCCATTCCATTCAAACTCACAGCCGAAGAAGATACCAGACAACAAACTCTAGAAGTTTTACAGTTTGTTTGACCCGCCTAAACAAGTGCTGGCTGTGCCAATCCATGAAGTCCTCTTGGATCTCCAATGCCGCATTTGGGAGCATCCTTCTTCTGTCTCTGCAGTGAATAAGCGTGTGGACACCACTTATATAGTGCAGCCAGCTCCAGGCTACCAAAAACAACAATTACCTCACCAGTCTGTTGTAGTGGAGTCTGCACAGAAAAAATCCAGACGTGTGCGCCCACACTCATCAACTCCACCTGGTAAGGACCATAGGTTCCTTGACTCATTAGGCAGGAAAGTGTATCAGCGTTCCATCTTAAACACAAAAATTTCTGCTTACCAGTTATATATCACACAATATCAGAGGAACCTATGGAAGCAGATGGAGGAATTTGTTGCCTCTTTACCCACACAATTTCAGGAACCAGCACAGGCCGTAATCAACAAAGGCCTAGAAGCAGGGAAACACGAGGTGAGGGCAGTCTACGACAACTTTGAGACTGCTTCCAGAGCAGCAGCAGCTGGAATCACCACCCATAGATGGGCATGGCTTAAGGCCTCAGACCTCAAGCTTGAGGTTCAAGAAAAACTTGTTGATCTGCCCTGTATTGGTGACAATTTATTTGGGGCAAAGGTTCAGGAAGCAGTACAACAGCTTAAGGACCATACAGAGACTCTACATCAACTGTCTCAAACCCCACAAGACCCCCACTACACAATCTTCTCGTCACCCTTTCCGAAGAGAACCCAGACGTTCTTACTACAGGCCACGAAGATACTACCCCCAAACTTCTAGGGGTAGGTCAACCAGACCACAACAACTGTCCCAGACCAGGCAGCCTAGGCCTACCCATCCGCAACCTCCTGCACAGACAGCCCCTGTGGCAGGCTTTTGAAATACAAGCCAGAGAACAAACCCAACCTCTAAATCCCCAGCCAGACCTACCAGTGGGCGGAAGAGTATCCCATTTTCACACACACTGGCAAAGCATAACATCAGACCAATGGGTACTCTCCATAGTGTCTCGAGGCTATAAACTAAATTTCCTCTCAATTCCTCCAGAATTTCCACCAACTTCCTGCCCACAACAAAATTCTCAACTAATTCAATTACAAATAGAATTAGCCACCCTTCTGAGAGCCAGGGCCATACAGCCAGTACCCCGGACACAGCAGGGCAGAGGATTCTACTCCCGATATTTCCTCATTCCAAAGAAAACCGGAGGCCTAAGTCCCATCCTAGACCTCAGAAATCTCAACAAATTTCTGAAAGGAAAAATTCAGGATGGTTTCTCTAGGCACCATGCTTCCACTTCTTCAAACAGGAGATTGGCTTTGTTCTCTGGATCTTCAAGATGCTTACGCTCACATTCCAACATTCCCTCCTCATCGCAAGTACCTGCGCTTCATGGTAGGCCATCAACATTTCCAATACAGAGTTCTACCATTTGGACTGGCATTTGCTCCCAGAGTCTTCACCAAATGTTTAGCAGTAATAGCAGGACACCTACGCAAGGAAGGTGTCCATGTGTTCCCATATCTAGACGACTGGCTCATAGAGTCAATCTCAACAAGGAGTGCTTACCTCTCTCACTTGAACGATTGCTCTACTTCATTCCATGGGATTTCTCATCAATTATCAAAAATCCCATCTTACTCCAACTCACCTACTTCAATTCATAGGAGCAGAATTGAACACCAATCTAGCAAAGGCCATTCTACCTGTAGCTCGAGCAGACACACTCATCCTACTAGCAAAATCCATGTCCTTACAGAAACAAGCGACAGCTCATCAGTTTCTCACTTTACTGGGTCATATGGCCTCCACAGTTCGTTACGCCTATGGCAAGACTTGCCATGAGAGTTACCCAAAGGACTTTACGATCACAATGGATCCAAGCCTTTCAATCACTACATTATCCAATTCAATTGACCCAACAACTCAGATCATCTCTACATTGGTGGACAAACAGGGACAACTTGCGCAAAGGCCTACCTTTTCAGCAACCAGTCCCACAGATAACTTTAACTACAGATGCATCCACCTTGGGTTGGGGAGCGCACATAGACACTCTCCAAACTCAAGGGACTTGGACAAGCCTCGAAGCCACTTTTCAAATCAATTTCCTAGAGCTTCGAGCTATACGTTATGCGCTGCATGCATTCAAGGACTGCCTTTCACACAAGACTGTTCTGATCCAAATGGACAACACAGTAGCCATGTGGTACATCAAACAGGGAGGTACGGGCTCGTATCTCCTTTGCCAAGAAGCTGCACAGATTTGTGACTGGGCCCTAACACGCTCAATGCTCCTTCGGGCTACTTGTCTTGCAGGCATTCACAATGTAGTGGCAGATCGACTCAGTTGGCAATTCCAACCACATGAATGGTCCCTGGATCCTGCAGTAGCAACCAGGAGTTTTCAGCGTTGGGGACAACCAACATTGGATCTCTTTGCATCACATCTGAATCACAAAGTGGACAAATTCTGTTCTCTACACAAACAGAGGAACCAGCTAGCCAAGGACGCCTTTGCTCGCCCTTGGAACTCAGTCCTACTATACGCTTATCCTCCGATACCACTTATAACCAAAACTCTAGTGAAGCTACAACAGGACAAGGGGGTCCATGATACTCATAGCCCCATATTGGCCTCGACAAGTATGGTTTCCCACACTGCTAGACCTCTCAGTCAAGGATCCCATTCACCTGGGAGTAGCTCCCACTCTCATAACTCAGAATCAGGGTCGGTTGCGCAATCCCAACCTTCAATCCCTATCTCTGACAGAATGGATATTAAAAGCTTGATCTTACAACCCCTCAATCTTTCAACCAATGTATCTCAAGTACTCATAGCTTCACGTAAACCTTCCACACGAAAGAACTATTCTTCGAAATGGAAAAGATTTACTTTGTGGTGCAAGCAAAAAGATATTGATCCTTTCACTTGCCCCACTACCTTCTACTAGACTACTTGTATCACCTTTCAGGATCTGGTCTTCAGACTTCATCTGTAAGAGTACATTTAAGTGCAATCTCAGCCTACCATAACAAGATGGAAGATGCACCTATTTCCACACAACCTCTCGTAAGCAGATTTATGAGAGGTTTAACACATCTTAAACCACCAATTCGACCACCTGTCACAGACTGGGATCTGAATTTGGTATTAACAAGGCTCATGCGTTCTCCTTTCGAACACATAGATTCATGTGATTTTAAATTTCTCACATGGAAGACTACCTTCCTCATAGCCATTAAATCAGCTAGAAGGGTTAGTGAGTTGCAAGCACTTGTCACGTACGCACCTTTTACTAAGTTCCTACATGACAGAGTGGTTCTCCGTACACATCCAAAATTCCTTCCCAAAATAGTTACGGAATTCCACTTGAACCAATCCATAGTTTTACCCACATTCTTTCCAAGGCCTCATTCCCATCCAGGAGAAACAGCCTTACATACCTTGGACTAGCATTTTATATAAATCGCACTGCAGTCCACAGGAAATCTACTAAACTCTTTTTTTTTTTTTTTTTTTGTTTCTTTTGATCCCAACAAACCAGGTAAAGCAGTGGGTAAACATACTCTATCCAATTGGCTAGCAGATTGCATACAGTTTTGCTATGAAAAAGCAGGCCTTCCTCTCCAAGGGCGAGTAAAGGCACACTCAGTAAGGGCGATGTCAACCTCAGTAGAACACTATCGTTCAGTGCCAATCCTTGACATATGTAAAGCAGCAACATATTCTCTTCACACTTTTGCATCTCATTACTGTTTGGACAAGCAAGGACGACAAGATTCAGTCTATGGACAATCTGTCTTAAAGAACTTGTTTCCAGTATAATCCCAACTCCTTCTACAACCCAACCTACTGTGATCTTCGACTGACTCATATTCAACAACACTACATCACTGTTGCTTCACTACGAAATGACTCAGCCTCTAGCTTGCTAATCACCCATATGCGAGGACTAGCATCCTGCTTGTCCTGGGATAAAGCAAAATTGCTTACCTTGTAATAGGTGTTATCCCAGGACATCAGGATGTAGTCCTCACAGAACCCACCCGCCACCCCACGGAGTTGGGTTTCCTTCCTTTTATTTTATTATTTGCTAAAGTTTTTGCTATATACGAGACTGAAGAGAGACACCTGTGGCAGAGAATATCATGGCATGCTGGGCATGCTCAGTGGCCTCACAAGGCCAGTCAAAAGTTTCTAGAAACTTTGACAGAGATTTCCCGCGCTGGGCTCCGGTGACGTCTCCCATATGTGAGGACTACATCCTGCTGCCCTGGGATAACACCTATTACAAGGTAAGCAATTTTGCTTTCCACAACCCATCCTCAACACTCTCCCCTACCACTGTTCTTGGCATTCCCACACTTCACCTCTGCTGCTCTTCTCATCTTGAGTCTCAGTCACTCTTGCTGTCAGCTCTTTTTTGGTGTTTCAAATTCAGGCAATTCATATACTCAAGTGCTGTTCTCCCTTATAGGAAGGGCCTTGGCTTGAATTCATTAAGAGTTACCCAGTAGAGACTTGGAGTAACTGAAAATCCTGAAGGCCAGAGGAAATGGATCGGAAGATGGGAGCTCCAAATAAGAGCACATGGAGCCAGTAGAAGATCGATGTAGGGGGAGGTGGCAAGTGGCAGTGTTTTCCAGTTGAAAATAAAACTAACAGCTTTCTTAGCATTCAGATAGGCAAATCCACACCAGTGGGTTAATCACCTCTACCAGCAGATGGAGACAGAGCAAAGCTGACATCATGGTGTATATACCCCTGCACGGACATCAGCCCACCAGTATTCTCAGCCTCCAGCAGATGGTGAATGTGAATCTCCCTACTGGGGATTGCGTTACGTTTTTTGTAGAAGGAGAAAATGTTTATTGCCCTGCTCTCCTGTGGTGATATCTTATGGCCCCTCCCTCAGATGAGTGCCTTGGGTCCAGTAGCTGGTTTCTGCTGGCGTGGGCTTAGCTGCGTTAAAAAAAACCAAAACAAAAAACAGCTGAAAGGCAAGCAGGTGCAGGAAGCAGAGTGTGGCGGTGAAGGTCTATGCCCGCTCCTCCCCGCAGCCAGAGACCGACTCTGTACTTGGCCAGGATGGGTTGAGCTTGGGTAAAGAGTAATTAAAAAAAAAAATGGAGAAAAGAGGTAAGGGGGAGTTGCTTTTAATGATTCCTCTCCCCTCTGGTTACTGTGCTTGGTTTGCTGATCAGACGTCCATTCTTGCTGTCAGGGGAGCTTGGGGACTTGGGCAGCTTGGTGGGTTGAGCAGCCTTCTGGGCTAGACCCCACTCTCAGGCTTGGATTTTTTGCCGTGTGGTAGACCGCTGTGGCATTCACATGCTTTTTCTCTGCGCATAAGGCTGCCCTCTTCAGCTACGTTGATTTGAATTACGCGCCCAGCAGTGCATCTAGCGGGGCGCCTACCAGGGCGCTCAGTTGTGCGTGTAGGGGCACATAGGTGGATGCATGTGGTGTGCTTAAGGGCACCTAGGTGGGTGCTCAAGTTGCATACGGATGGTGAGCACTTGGGTGGACGCTCAATTTGTGTATCTACCTGAGTAGTGTATTAGGCGTCTAATTTTTGAGTGCTTATTTTTTAATTTTTTTTGAGCACCTATTGCAAGCACAGATGGGTGCACGGTTCTCAGACGCCTGTTGGAGTGTACTGATAACTCTATGGAGCCGATAGCAAAGAAGCCTAAGCACCTTATCCTTTGTGCTTCTTGCCATATTTGGGCATCTCAGCCTGGTGTCCCCTCTAGAGGCTCAGGGAGAATTGTCTGTCTGATTTTGCTAAGCCCAGTCCTTTCCAGCATGATACAGCAATGGAAAAAGAGCTGCCAGAGGTTTCACTTGAATTTGGGGCTCCCCTAACTGGTTTGTCAGTGGGGGAAGGTAGTTCAATGGGCGCTGGACTGACGCCTCCTGGTTTTGGATTGGACCCTTCTGCCTTTTCTTGGGTGGAATGTTTTCAAGGGCTTCAGTACTTCAGGCGCAGTCTACAGCCCTGGCTAACTTTAAACAGATCAGGATCACAGGCGGCAGATTTCCACACGTCTGATGCTGCGTGCAAACGTTGGAGTACATCTAGTCCTGCTGCAGGTCGTGCCGATAGGGATTATTATGCTGATCCTTACTCTCTGGAGGATGAGGAAATTCCTCTGGGGCTGGAGCTGTATAGAACTATGTTGTGTTTCTTTCATAGAGATGAGTTACCGGCTCTGATTTCCCAGACATAGAAGATGCTGGGGGTACTGAGGGTTGATTCCTTGTCTGAGCCAAAGAAAGATCCCATTTTGATTTCTTTGCATAAAGCCTTATGTTTCTTCCCTATTATGGAGGCTATTGAAGAATTGATTGATCTTGAATGGGGTGCCCTGGAAGCTAATTTTAAACAGGGACAATCCTTGGAAGGGCTGTACCCCCTAGATTCGGTTGCAGGAGAACAACTGCGCTTTCCAAAAGTGGATGCGCTTGGGTGTGCCGTCACCAAGCAGACTATCCCCTTAAGGGGAGTGGCATTGAAGGATGCACAAGATAGAAGAGTTGAGGCCATCCTTAAGCAGGCCTTTGAAACGATGGCAATGAATTTGCAAATAGCTTCTTTCCTAGCATGAGGCAGATGGACTCAGGACCAATGGGTATAGTGTGCTCCTGATAGCAGTTGGAGACTGTCAGATTTCAATCTGATGTCAGTCCCAGTACATATACCCCTGCAGGAAGCTCTGCTCTTCATAATTTCTCCATCTCTATAGCAGTTCGGGACTCTATACACGCTTGCACAGCATAGGAGTATTCTAACCAAAGAAATCCAAAACAAAGAAGAAATCTTACCTCTACAGACGAGCCCCACTCTCCTGCTGTGAAACCTATGGGTCCCTCCCCCAGTTGAGAATTCCTGAGGTGATTTCTGCGATCCTTCAGAAGTAGGCCTCGGTCCGGCAGCCGGTTCCCGGCGTGGACTTAGCTCCCGGCCACGGGTGCGGCTGAGAGGCAGTGGGTGCAACTTTGAGCGCAGCGGTGAAGATACCTTTCCCTCTTCCCCGACCTGCCAGAACGAGACCAGGAAATGCCAAGACAAGGTAAGGTAGAAAACTTCCTAAAAGTCTACGGTCTCCGAGGCTCAAATAGCTGCACAGATTGCCAGCCGCGTCAGTGCTACCGGGTTGATCAGCCCTGTCCGGGCCAGACCCCGGTCCGATATGAGGGTCCTCCCACGTGGAGACCCTCTGAGGTGGTTGCCATATTGCTTGCGTGGTCACAGACGCCATTTTCCTTTGATCGCCGCCCTGTCTGCCGATCTGTGCGCACAGAGGCGAGCCGGGCGCACAAATCACTTGTGCGCGCATAAGTGCCGGGCGTATAGCCACATGCTCAACTGTGTCGGGTGCACAAATCACTTGTGCGCACATCGGCGCGCATCTTATTGATCACGCACAACTTTGGCGTGGCTGGAGCGCATAACTAAGCCTTTCGGCGTACACTTGAACGCACAAACCATGGGTTTCTGCAATCCTACGTGTACAAGCCATGGCGCCACCGGACAAGAAGCTCAAGGCTCAGGTCCTCTGCCCAGCATGCCACATAAGAGCTGCACAGCCCGAAGAGGCCACGGCTCTGTCTCTACAGTGTGAGGAGGCCCTGGGTGAGCCAGGTCAAGGTCCTCCCCAGCCAGTACTGGGATCCAGATTCACTGACAGTACACCGGACCTCTTTACCCCCAGCGGGAGCCTCCTTCAAACGGGGCTCCCCGGGGATGCAGCGCCTCTCAATTTAGACCTAGCTCAAAGGCCTACATAACTTTGTCCACATGCAACAGGTGCCTCCGATGACACAGCCTCCCCCAGAGGACCCTAACGTCCCGGGACCCTCTAAACCCAGAGAAGTGCCTCTCTCGCCCAAAAGCCCCAACGTTGGGGACACGGACAACTCGGACGAGGATCAAGACTCTCTGGAGGAAGGGGAAATTTCCCCAGGAATGGAACCTTTCCGAACTATGAAGCGGTTCTTCGCCAAAGATGAACTATCAGACCTCATGGCTCACAGCTTGAAAGAGCTCGCTATCCCAGGCATGAGTGCCACAGGGGAACTGAAGACAAACCCCTTCCTTGAGGGACTCCGTCAGGCCTCCCGCCACTTCCCTTTGCTGCAAGCTGTTCAACAGCTGATTGACCTGAATGGGAGGCTCCGGAGGCCACGTTCAAGGGGGGACGGACCCTGGCAGCCCTATAATTCCTGGACCCCACTGCCAAAGATCTCCTGGCATTCCCCAAAGTGGATGCCATGGTCTGCGCGGTCTCAAAACGCACTACCATCCCAGTCGAGGGAGGAGTGGCTCTCAAGGATGCCAGGACAGATGTCTGGAATCCATCCTCAGTCAGCTATGTCACTACAGATTGCGGCCTGCTGTGCCGTGGTGACACACGCCTGCTTATCAAAGACGCGCCTGCTTATCAAAGACCAGGAACGCTATCACACCCGCTGTAGCACTAGAACCAGCAGTATCATTCCTCACGGATGCGAACTCCGTCCTGGTGCACACCGCAGCCAGAGGCGTTTCATCCGTTGTGGCAGCCAGAAGGCAACTCTGGCTCCGAAGCTGGGCAGCCGACGCGACATCCAAGACGAGGCTCACGAGAATGCCTTTTAAGGGAACACTCCTGTTCGGAAGCAAACTGGAGAAGTTAGCCGACAAATGGGGCGAATCCCCAGTACCGCGGCTACCGGAGGACAAGAACAAGAGAAGCCAGCGCCCCTCCCCCCTCCCCCCCGAATATCTAACGGCAGGGGATCACAGCACTTCAAATTGTACAAAAGTACATATCAAGCATCTCGCCCCGCAGGCAGGGGCCAGTCCTTTCGAAACAAACACAGCAAGAGGGGAGCCGGCGCAGGTCCAGGCTCCAACCGCACCCCGCAATGAAGATCAGCCGACCCATCAACAGGAAGAAGCCATAGGGGGCAGACTTGCCCTATTCTACCAAAGATGGGTCGAGATAACTTCGGACAAGTGGGTCCTAACCATCATTCAAGAGGGATATTATCTGGACTTCCACAACATTTCTCCAGACAAATTTGCGAAATCTCCCTGCCACAACCCTTCCAAGAGGACGGCAGTGGAAACCACGCTGACCAAATTGCTCGACTTAAAGGCCATAACGCCGGTGCCCACGCATCAACAATATACTGGGCACTATTCCATCTATTTTATTGTTCCCAAGAAAGAGGCAACCCGGTCCAATGCCCACGTCGTAGAAGGGAGCCACAATCCCAAGGGATCGATGCCCTCATCCAGGCCTGGCCACAGGAAATTCTGCTATACGCCTTCCCTCCGTGGCCACTACTGGGCGGGATCATCCGCAAGATAGAACACCACTGGGGACCGGTACTTCTAGTGGCCCCAGACTGGTCAAGAAGGCCGTGGTATGCAGACATGCGAAGACTACTGACAGAGAGCCCTCTCCCTCTACCTCCACACAGGGATCTGCTCCAACAAGGCCCGATCCTCCACAAAGACCCAACTCGATTTTCTCTTACAGTCTGGCCATTGAGAGGACACGCCTGAAGAAGAGCGGATACTCAGGGGCTGTGATTGACACTCTGCTCCGAGCACGCAAGTTTTCCACATCTCTAACCTACATACAAATATGTAGAATATTCGAAGCCTGGTGTGAAGACCGTGACATCCTTCCGCGGACAATCGAAATCCCACGATTCTGGAATTCCTGCAGACCGGCTTACAGAAGGGGCTGTCTCTCAACTCCATCAAGGTGCAGGTGGCCACGTTGGCCTGCTACAGAGCCAAGGTGGAGGGCGGCAGCCTAGCCTCTCACCCAGATGTTTCCCGTTTCCTGAAAGGGGTCAAACAGATCCACCACCCCTAAAGTGGCCGGTACCTTTATGGAATCTCAATCTAGAACTAGACTTCCTAGCAGGAGCCTCCTTCAGACCCAACCGCGGTCTGTCCCTCCGACTACTAATATATTGAAGACTGCATTTCTAGTGGCAGTCTGTTCGGCCCGTCGCATCTCCGAGCTTCAAGCACTGTCCTGTTGAGAACCATTCCTTAGGTTCTCAACACTGGGATCCATACAGCTGCGCACGGTCCCCTCCTTCCTCCCAAAAGTAGTTTCTCACTTCCATCTTGCTGCCATCGCCAGACGAGCATAAGGATTCTGATGAATCTTGCCGCCTCCGCCATCTTAACAACGGCAGACTCCTAGTCCGATACCTGGAAAGGTCGGAATCCGTACGAAAGACGGACCACCTATTCGTCCTGCACAGCAGGAAGAAACAAGGGGAAGCGGCCTCACGGGCAACCATTGCCCGCTGGATCAAAGAAGTTATCAAGGCGGCCTACGTAGAGACAGGCAAGCCTCCACCTCTACAAGTCAAGGCCCATTCCACTAGAGCCCAGGCAGTATCCTGGGTGGAAACCAAGATGCTGTCACCCGCCAAGATCTGTTGGGTGGCAACATGGTCCTCCATTCACATCTTCTCTAGGTTCTACTACCTGGATCTTCAGGCTCGGGAGAACACAGCATTCGCAAGGGCAGTACTAAGTGGGCCACGGGCACCCTCCCACCCGGTTCGGGAGTAGCTTTTGTACATTCCATTGGTCCTGAGTCCATCTGCTACACGCTAGAAAATGGAAAAATGACCTGTTAATTTCGTTTTCCTTAGTGTAGACAGATGGACTCAGCATCCCATCCTTGGCTGCTGTTACTCATGGAATTATGAATGATTCAAGGGTAAGCCATGCTTCCTTCACTTAGGACACCCATCCTACCGGGTGTCGACGCTTTCTGGTTGAGGGCACTGGCGGTCTCCAGCTATAGCCAATTCAACCAGATCAAGTTATAAAGTTTAACCAAGTTATGAAGTTATTCAAGTTAATCAAATTAGTCAGTCACACATATATCCACAATGCTTTTCGA
The DNA here is from genome assembly GCF_901001135.1 of Rhinatrema bivittatum. NCBI lineage: Eukaryota > Metazoa > Chordata > Amphibia > Gymnophiona > Rhinatrematidae > Rhinatrema > Rhinatrema bivittatum. The sequence goes on from NC_042620.1 coordinate 120,736,899, forward strand.
GGAGAATACTGAAGAACTGCACTTCCTGCAGGGGTATTTGTACTAGGGCTGACGTCAGATTGAAATCTGATCCGTCTCCAACTGCTATCAGGAGTACACTATACCCATTGGTCCTGAGTCCATCTGACTACACTAAGGAAAACAAAATTATCAGGTAATTTTGTAATTTCTGTTTGTAAAGACGGTATACAAACACTTTTAAATAAAAATAAATAAGGTAAGTAATTTCTCCAATTGTTGCTCCCTGGTGGCTCGCTCTTGTTTTCTTCTCTCTTAGGAAGTCACTGAATCTGGTGCAAATTACAGGGCAGTGGGCTGCGATCTGTTCCGCTCTTTGGCCAAAGGAGTGCCTTTGGTAATAGCAGCCAGGCCTAGGCTATGGCTCAGGAATTGGTTGGCTGATATGATTTCGAAGTCTTATGAAATTTCCCTTTAAAGGATCACTCTTGTTTGGGAGTGAGCTGGAAAAAATGGCCAATAAGTGGGGAGAGTTCCTCGATTACCGGAGGATAAGAAGCAGACATCATGCTGCTTTGGCATGAGAGGTCATGGTAAAGGGTTCAGTTGCTTTTGACCCTACAGAGGAGCAGCTTCTGAGGACTCTGCCTTTGGGTAGGTCTCAGTCTTTTCATCCCAGGCAGCCCAGAAGGGGATGCAGGCTCAGGTAGTGGTGCTCCCTGAGCCTCTTAATGAAGGTGTGCCAATCCACCCCCGGGAACAGGAGAGAGGTGATCCCCCCCCCCCCCCCCCACCATTTTTTTTTTTTTTTTTTTAATCAGAGGTGGGTCAAGATCATGTCAAACCGGTGGATTCTGGAGGTGATAAGAGATGGCTTCTCGCTGGAGTTTCTCAGTGTCCCTTGGGACGTTTTCATGGTGTCTCCCTGCAACTCTCCTTAGAGACAAGCACTGGAGTATATATTGTCAAGGCTCCTCAGCCTGCAGGCTGTGGAACCAGTGCTCACGTCACAAGAAAATATGGGTTGATATTCTATTTATTTTGTTGTACCAAAGAAGGAGGGCTCCTTTTGCCCCATCCTAGATCTCAAGGGAGTCAACTGTCATTTGCGGGTGACTCGTTTTTGCAAGGAAACCTTACACTCAGTGATAATGGCAGTACAGTCGGGGGGGATTTTCTGACATCTCTGGAATTGTCAGAGATGTACCTTCATATTCCCATTTGTCTGGAACATCAACAGGTCCTGCACCTCTGCTTTGGGGTAACATTATCAGTTTTGAGCGCTTATGATTTGTCAGCCGATTGCAGGGTTGAGCGGTCCGGATAATGTCAGACCATGCGACGACTGTGGTTTATATCAATCGCCAGGGAGGACCCAAGAGCCAGCAAGTGTTGCAGGAAATAGCTCAACTCATGCAATGGGCTGAAGTGTATCTTCAGGCGAGCTCAGCCTCCCACGTTGTAGGAAAAGACAATGTAAGAGCCGACTTCCTCAACAGACAGTCTGGACCCAGGAGAATGGGAATTGTCAAACGAGGTGTTCCAGCTCATAGTGGACCACTGGAGCCTCCCATTTCTAGACCTGCTGGCGACATCTCACAGTGCAAAGGTTCCTCGTTTCTTCAGTTGCAAGAGAGCTCAAAAGTCCTTGGGCATGATGCCCTGGTGCAGGAATGACCAGAGGGCAAACTCCTATATGCCTTTCCCCCATGGCCATATTGGGCAGAATGATTTGGAGGAATTGAGTCACATGGGAATGGTGCTTCTGGTGGCACCAGATTGGCCCAGGAAGCCATGGTATGCAGATTTGCGAAGGCTCCTGGTGGACTCTCCTATCCAATTACCGGTTCACAGGGATCTGCTACAATAGGGGCCTGTTCTTCACGAAGATCCGATTCTATTTTGTCTTACGTTATGGACCTTGAGAGGGTTTGGTTGCTGAAGCATGGCTATTTCACTGCGGTGATTGCCCACTTGCTGTAAGCGAGAAAGTTCTCCACTTCTTTAGCCTATCTGTGGGTTTGGTGAGTGTTTGAGGCTTGGTGTGAGGATCGAAGGGTTCTTCCTTGTTAGGTTAAGATCCTGCTCATTTTGGAATTTTTGCAGGATGGATTGAGTAAAGGGTTGGCCCTTAATTCATTGAAGGTATAGGTGGTGGCTCTTGCCTGTTTTTGAGGTCAAATTGTTGATGGACCCTTGTCGGCTCATCCTGATGTGGCTTGTTTCTTAAAAGGTGTGAAGCATCTTCATCCTCTCCTGCGGTTGCCAGTGCCCTTCGGAAGTCTTAATCTGGCTTAGGATTTTCTGGCGGGTCCCACCTTTCGACTGCCTAGTGGGCAGGGTGATGACTACAGCTGCACATGCTCAGTAAGGCATACTGAAAGCTCTAGAATCTTTGAGATCAAAGTTCCGTGCCGGGCTCCTTCTGATGATGTCACCCATGTTTGAGGGCTAACATCTTGCTGTCCTAGGAGAACACCTGTTACAGGTAAGCAACTCTGCTTTACAGGAGTGACCTACCTAATCAGGGGTGTCAGATAATGGATGAAGAAGCCTGCAGTATGGCTGCCACAGATTGCATCCCGTGGCGACTGAAGGAGAAGACCATTGTGGATCCCATTCCATGGTGGCTGAAGGAGGAGTCTGCAGCATGGCCACTATGGATCCCATCCCCCAGTGGCTGAAAAAGGAGAGGGCTGCTGCGGTGTGTCTGTGGGAGTGAGTGTGAGAGCCTGTGTCTGTGTTTGAGAGAGAGCATGTGAAGGTGAAAGCCTCTGTGAGAGAACAGAGAGCCTGTGAGAACCTGTGTGTGTGCATTCATGCATATTTGGGATGAAGGAAGGGAAGAAGATAGGAGAGAGAAGAAACAGAAAAAGAGATCCTGAAAAAGATTTAGGAAAGGCCTACAAGGAGAAAGTGGAAAAAAACAGACTGGCACCCACCAATTAGAAAAATTAAAATAATCAGATGACAAAAGTGATCTTAATTGCACCTATTGCTGAGGCAGATCTGAATTCCCCTTCTGCAGGATCTTTCCTTCTGGGCCCCAATCAGCCTGGGGACCTCCCCCAGACCTGAAAACGCAGGATCAGGGCAGGCTATACCATCCCAACCTCCAGGCCTTAGCTCTCATGGCTTGGATGTTGAAAGGATGACCTTGCAGGTCCTGGACCTTTCAGAAGGGGCATCTTGGATCCTGATGGGGTCAGGAAATCTTCTACTAGAAAATCTTACAGTCTGAAGTGGAAGAGGTTCTCGATCTGTTGTGAGGGACACGAGTTGGATCCATTCTCCTGTTCCATCTCGAAGCTTCTGGACTATCTATTGCCCCTCTTCGAGGTTGGCCTGAAGATCACCTCAGTGAGGGTCCACTTCAGTGCTATTGGGGTCTACCACCATGGGGTGAAGGGTCTACCCATCTCAATGCAGCCACTGGTGAGGTGCTTCATGTAAGGCCTACTTCAGGTCAAGCCTCCAATTACCGCCTGCGGCCTATCGTGGGACCTCAGTGTGGTCTTGGCCAACTTGATGAGAGCACCATTTGAGCCCCTGCAGTATTGTGACCTGAAGTATCTGCCCTGGAAGGGTATCTTCCTGGTTGTAGTCACCTCTGCATGTTGGGTCAGTGAACTTCAGACTCTGGTGTCGTACCCGCCTTATACAAAATTTGTTCATGATAAGGTGGATCTGCGCACGCATCCCAAGTTCCTAAGGTGGTGCCTGACTTCTATCTCAATCAGTCTGTTGTCCTACCCACTTTTTTCCCCAAAGCCGCACCCATACCAGCATAAGTGGTATGGACTACAAGAGGGCCCTAGTCTTTTTATCTAGAGCGTACGGTGGGCCATAGGCAGTCCATGCAACTTTATCTCATTTGACAAAAATAGACTCGAAGTTGCAGTGTCTAAGCAGACCTTATTGAACTGGTTGGCAGATTGTATTTGTTTCTGCTACGCACAGGCAGGACTGCAGTTTGGCGGCCATGTTAAGGCTCATTCTGTACGAGCCATGGCAACATCGGTTGCCCACTTGCGTGCATTATCCATGGGTGATAGCTGCAGGGCTGCAACCTGGAGTTCTCTCCATACGTTCGCCGCATATTACTGCTTGAATAAGGACAGCTGATGTGACAGCAGTTTTGGTCAGTCTGTCCTCCATAATCTTTTTCAGCTGCGAAACCCAGCTCTGCCTAACTTAGGCCCTTGGGTTGGGTTCAGGCTGTCTCCCATGTTGTAGCAGCATGGTTTGTTGTGCACATTGGCACCTGTTAAGTACTGGCTCCTTACAGTTGGGAGCAGCCTGTAGCTAGATATTCACCCATGTGTGAGGACTTCCATCCTGCTTGTCCTAAGAGAACAGGTGTTCTCCTAGGACAGCAGGATGTTTCTCCTGTATTTGTTTTATTTTTTGTGAATTCTCTTACGAAACTGAAGAGGGACCCCGTGTGGATGTGTGTTTAGTGCATGCTGGACATGCTTAGTGCCAGTCAAAGTTCTAGAAACTGTGACAAGTTTTCCTTGCCGGATTCCATCTGATGATGTCACCCATGTGTGAGAACTAACACCTGCTCCATGTAAGCAACTCTGCTAAATTATCGAAGATCGGCACCTCGCTGAAATGCTACCATGCCGAATTAGTTACGTGTCTCTAATTATGAACTCTAAGGGAAAGCCCCCCCCCCCCAAACACCCCATTTGAGGGGCTCCCACCTCTCCCCATCCCCAGTTCTGGCCCCTATCATGGATGACAATGTATGTGTCCCCAACACAAAAATGTTTGTCCATCCTTGCCTTAGAGTCCCAGTTGAGGTCCCTTGGGTCCCCTCGCAGTAATGTTTAAGGGTAGGGAGGGTTCCCTCTTCTCCACCCCAGAAGATTGGGAGCTTGGGGTATCGAGTAGGGCTGTGGGCTAATCCTTCCATACCCCCCCCCCCCCTTTATTTGCTGCCTTTGCATTCTCCCTCTCTCTCTCTTCTGTGGACACAGCAGGGTGTTTATATAGTTAAAAAAAAAAAAAAGGGGAGGGGGTGGGGAGAAGACAGGAAGCTCCACTACCCAGAAGAAAGCAACGCAGCTGAGTTTCATGGCTGGTGAACAGCTGTGGTAGAGAAGTAACTACAGCTGGAGTGTTGGGGTGAGAGAGAGCCCAGGATAGACCAAACTGCAAGTCGCTTGACGGCAGGACGCTGGGCCCTCAACGGCACACTTCTCAAATGGGGATTTTCTACGGAGCTGGTAAAAAAAAAAAAAAAAAAAAAAGCAGCAGTGTTGCAGCAGGACAAAGTATAACATGATACTTCCCAGAAAAAAGAAAAGGAAAGCATTTATAGATGTTGAATGGGGGGAAAACAGGAAAAGAAGTCATGATGAAAGGCTGCAGATGTAAAGCCTTAAGTACCAAGAGGGTGCCAGCAGTAGCAGGCTCCTTATGCCCTGTTTGCAACAAGGAGGTGGAGCAGCCTCCACAGGAGGTGCTAGCACCTCTCTCCTAGAAAAGGGAACAAGCAGGTAGGGGGCCTCCTGGGGAATGCAGCATAAGCTGGAGGAGGTGACTTCTCAGATCCAGAGGGCATTTGAACCCCTGGGGACCTGTTACTGGGAGATTCCCTTCCAAGTCTATTGCAGTAGAAATGCACGATAGGGATCCTGTGACCTCAGGAGGTTCCTGTAGCAGGTCCCATTTCCACAGTCCCGCCAGAATGTGTCCACCTTATGTACCCGGCTTTCTTGGCCATTCAGAGACCAGGATTGGGCCCCCTTTCCTTATAGCCTGGGTTTTCTAAGATCCTAGAGGAAAGGGGTCTTCCTCCCAAAACGGGCTAGATGAGCACTAAGAGCTTGGGCTCTTCACTCCAATCAAGAGTCCAGAGAAGATTCTGGGTCAGATGTAGACTCAGATCATTTTAGGCCCTTGGAACCCCTGAAAGAGAAGGGACTCTTGGAGGCGCAAGAGTCTGCAGTGGTGTGCCTTTTCCGCAGGGAGGAATTGGTGGCACTCTTACTAATGTGATGTCCCCCTCCCCCCTTAAGATATTAGATCTCCAAGGGGATGATCAGATGGAAGGGAGACCCTGTATTACAGGGAATTCGCAAGCCATCAAAAACCTTCTCTTTATACCCTTCCTTGAGGGCAGTGGTGCTAGTAGAGTGGGACATGCCCCAGGGTAAGTTAAAAGGCTGAAGGTCTCCAGCAAAGTATAGGGAAGCACTTTTTAGGAATTTGAAGTTTGATCCTTTAGAGTCTGCCATCACCTGCAAGACAGCCATACCAGTTGAAGGCAGGCCTTCCCTACAGGATAGGAAAATCAAGATAATTCTTAAGCAGGCTTTTTCCACCAACACTTTGACCTTGCAGGCCGCTGTTTGTGGCGGTTGTGTGTCCTGGGAAGTGGTATGCTGGGTTCAGAAGCTCCCAGATGTGAAGGAAACAGGAAGCATAGAGTCAGGGGTTAGCATATTTAGTGAACACACTCTGTGACCTGATAAGGAAATCATCCCGGGCGGTGGCCTTGGAAGTGGCAGCAAGAAGGCTGCTATGGCTGTGAAACTGGGCAGCAGATAGTGTCCAAAACCCACCTCAATAAACTGCCCTTTAGAGGTAGCCTATTATTTGGGGAGGAACTGGCAAAGCTCATTAAGGACCTAGGGAAATCTAAACCCCCAAAGGCTACCCGAAGATGAATATAGAGCAGGGCCAAGATTCCAGAGCTTCAGGGAGTTTCAGGGCTTTCAGGCAGGCAGCTATTCTCTGCTGCAAACCCAGAAGTTGAAGACCTGGTTTTTCGGTGGAGGGTGGGGGGGTCAGAAAAGCTAAGGGTGAAGTTCCCACAGATGCAGACTTTTGGGATGCTGTCCACAATGACTCACAACCTCACGATAGTGCCAGTAGGCAGCCACCTTTTAAGGTACTATACAGAGTGGACCCAAATCATGTCAGACTAATGGGTCGTGGATATTGCTTGACAGGACTGTGCCCCCAAATGTAGAAGACAGGTGTTTGTGCTGTCCCCCTGCACATCTCTGTTCAAAAGAGAGGCATACATGCTCTCGGGTAGATAGGCCCCAGCAGGCCTGCACGCCCACTCTACAATGGCACAAGCAGCTTCATGGGCTGTGAAGCATCTGTGATATCTCTTGATGAAATCTGCAGGGCTGCTACAGGGTCAATTCAGCACACATTCATGAGGTACCAAAGGTTGAATGTGATGGGCAAAGTAGAGTCAGCTTTTGGATTGGGAGTATTGAAGACAGCCTTGTCTTTTTTTCCTTCCCAGCCTGGAGAAGCTTAGGTAACTCCCATACTTATAGACTTGTTTAGCAAGATGAAAGGGTGGTTAAACTATGCTTACCTCTATAATTCTTTTCTTGAGTCCTGTGAGATCAGGACCCTGCCAATAGCACTTTCCATTCTCTGCCTCTTTCTGCCCTTTTTTCTCCCCTCACCTCTTATCCCACTTGCCATAATCTTCAGTTCTTCATAATAGAGACTCCAAATTGGACATAGGGTGGGGAGATTTTGTATGGTCACAGAGTTTTGATAGTAGGCTACTGGGATTGGACCAGGACTACACACCACTTATAAGCCCAGAGTAAGGTCATAAGAGGTGTTTCCTCTGTCAGTTGTGAAGGAGAGGGAAAATCCCATATGTATCAACTTGTCTAGCAGGACTCAAGGAAAGAAAATGCACAGGTAAGTATAATTTAACCCTATTTCAATTCTTGTTGGATTAGGTGTTTTTCAGAAAACGAAGACATTTTTATCCTCTATCCCTATCACTTGTCTTATTTTATGTCTTCTATTGAGCAGTTTTGCTGCACACTTTCATGGAGCAGAGGAGGAGAGCTTCACTAAATTAGTTTACATATTTGAGCTGGCCTGGTTGGGTACTGACGTGGGTTAGGTACCAGAGTCCGGTTTCTGTTTCACAACCCATCCCAGTTTAGCAACATTTCTAACCAGATTGAGGGTGTGTGTGCGGATACACTTATTTAAGAAATTTTGTATACTGTCATTCATATAAATACATCATAATGGTTAACAAAAAGGTAACATAGAGCACAAGGTATACATTGAATATTATAAATACAATAAAATTCTTACATTAAAGGGAAAAGGGAGACAATTTTAAAAAGACAGTACAGGCATAAAATAAGATTTTAGATCTTAGTATCTTATTAGACTTTTCCTAGATTGGCTGAATAAGCTTGTTCAAAAAACCAGGTCTTCAAAGCTTTTTTAATGTGGTTTTTTTTTTTTTTTAATTTACAATTTTTCTTGCTGTGATGTACAAACAGAAGTATACAGAACATGTTGAAACAATATAGCAAACTATAGTATGAACTAGAATATGAAATACATCATAATTGAGAGCATCAATCTTCCCCTCCCCCCTCCCTCCCTATTGCCATTCACAGTCCATATAGTTCTGGTCATCAGTCTGCCACTCCAGCCAACACTTTCGTTGTAGCAGTGGTCAATATGAATAATTGTAAGAAGTCATCCTATTATCTTATCGTAAAGGTTAGAGATCTCCAGGAGATATAGGGCTCCCAGACTTGATTAAATTTAGAAAGACGGTGGTACTTCAGTGCCGTAAGACAATAGAGAGTGCAGGTTCCATCCAGACGTTTTAATAGCTCATCCGGAGTGGGTGGATGGAGTCTCTTCCAATGGTAGGCGATCTCCATTTTTGTAGCTGTGCAGATTTGTTGTGCTAATATTTGAGCAGGTACTGCAAGAGAGTCATTAGGAAAAAATAAGAGCGCCTGCTCCTTGGAAAGAGTTCAGGAAGTCTGGAGGAGCCCTGATAGTAACTTTGAAACATAAGACCAAAGAGGTTTGATAAAGACATAGTCCCACCGCATATGGATAAACGACCCAACTTGATGACAGTTTCGCCAGCATTGAGGGTCCACTCTGGGATAGCAACGGTGTAGCCTAACTGGTGTTAAGTGCCACCGATATAGGATCTTGTAGTTGGCTTCGACAATCCGAGTAGATATATTACCTCGAAATTTTGGAGAATATAGTGACCCACTCCTCTTCAGATATGGATTTCTGAAGATCGGCTTCCCAGGCGATCATATGAGCATGCTTACTAAACGGGCGGGATGCCAACAGCTGATAAAGTTTGGAGATAAGACCCCCAATAACTTTGGAGGAGGCACAGTAGCCCTCAAACAGAGTACGTGAGGGGACAAAAGTCCCTTGGCTTGAGCGTGGAGTAGGAAATGGCGCAGCTGCATGTAAGAGAGAAATTCCGTTGAGGGCAGCTGATAGGTCTCTTGAAGAGTTGAGAAGGATAGTGGGTGGTCCTGCTGCATAACATGATGAATACAAGTGATACCTCCGGATTTCCAAAGGGCATAAGCTTTAGTAGGAAGGCCTGCAGGGAACATAATATTGTGGAATATATAAGTGAGGGTATAATAGTCAAAGTTTCCCACAAGTTTATGCCTCCACTGTTTCCATACATTATAGGTTTGTCTTGTGCAGGGTGTTAACAAGAGATTTGCTCGCCAGGTTTTATCAGGTTGCCAAAGAAGTGATGCTAAAGGCACTGGGGTTATCCACTCTTGTTCCAAAGCAACCCACGGCTTTATAGTAGTAGAACAGTGCCAGTCTGACGGGTCGTAGCTGGGCTGCTGCATAGTACCAGGTCAAATTAGGTAGACCCAGACCTCCCACAACCTTGGGCTGGTAAAGGATCTTTTGTGCTACTCTCGGTGGTCGGTGTCGCCAAAGGAATCGAAGCAGCTTTCTTTGCCATTGCAGCAGTGAGGTTCGATTGACCATGACAGGTAAAGTCTGAAAAAGGTAGAGGAACCTGGGAAGTAAGTTCATCTTGATGGTTGCCAATCGTCCAAGCCACGTAAGGGGGAGAGAATTCCATTTCTCTAAATCCATATCAATTTTCTTAAGTAAAGGGGTGTAGTTAAGCTGAAAGAGGTCAGATATATTTTTACTTAAGTAGACCCCCAAGATATTTAAGTTTAGTAGTTGCTCATTTGAAAGCGTGGGCTTCCTTTAATTTACAAACCATATCTTGCGAACATGTTATATTTAAGATCTCGGATTTATCCCAGTTTATTTTGAAACCGGAGATGGCACTAAAGTGTGCCAGATCTGCTTCAATCATTGGAAGAGACGTGACTGGATTGCCTACAGTAAATATGATATCGTCTGCAAACAAGGACAATTTGGATTCACAAGTATGGAGAGAGAAACCTCGCACCTGCGAGTTAGTTCTAATTGAAATAGCCAGGGGTTCAAGAAAAATAGCGAATAGTAAGGGCGACAAGGGGCACCCCTGTCTCGTACCTCGTTGCACAGGAAAGGGGGTAGTATACCGGCTTTTTTAAATTTTTTAAACTTGTGCATATTAGGTTCTGGAAGGAGCTGTTGTCAATGGCCGCTGGCCAAGGAGTGTAACTTTGATTGGCTAATGGGATTGTTTATATTCTGCTTTTCACACTTTTTTCAGCACTTCAAAGAGGCAATTGCTCACATTACTCGGCCACATGGCATAAACAGTCCAAATCACCCCAATGGCACACCTGGCCATGAGACTGACTCAGTGGACCCTAAAATCTCAGTGGCACCAAGCTACACAGCCACTTTTGTTCCTTGACCACATAACCAACCGGCTTCGTCTGTCCCTTGCTTGGTGGACGCACAAAGCCAACTTACAAACAGGTCTTCCCTTCAAACAACCAGCTCCTCAGGTGACGCCTCCAACCTAGGTTGGGGAGCCCATGTTGAAGGCCTTCAAACCCAAGGGACTTGGACAAAAGCCGAAGCAACCTATCAAATCAACTTTCTAGAACTTTGAGCGATGCAGTACGCCCTTTATGCATTCAGGGACTGCCTATCCAACAAGGTTGTTTTGTTTCAAACAGACATCCAAGTAGCAATGTGGTACCTGAACAAACAGGGGGGCATGAGCTCTTATCTGCTCGGCCAAGAAGTGACGCAGATTTGGCCATGGGCCCTGTCGCACTCAATTCTTCTGCGAGCCACTTATCTGGCAGGCACACAGAATGCAGTGGCAGACCGCCTCAGCCGGAGTTTCCAGCCCCACAAGTGGTCTCTGAATCCCTCTACTGCAAGCAAAATCTTCCACAGATGGGATCATCCAGACATCAATCTCTTTGCGTCCAGCCAGAACTGCAAAGTGGAAGGATTCTGCTCCCTACACAGGGACCGAAGAGCACCAACCATGGATGCCTTCACTCGCCCCTGGAACACAGGCCTGTTATATGAGTACCCTCCGATTCTGCTAATAAGCAACACTCTCGTGAAACTACAACAGGACCGAGGCTTAATGATGCTCATAGCCTTGTATTGGCCATGCCAAGTCTGGTTTCCCATACTTCTCGACCTATCTGTCCAGAAACCCATTCGCCTGCCGACCTCATAACACCGAATCACGGCAAGTTACACCACCCGAACCTCCAGACCCTGTCTCTGACGGCCTGGATGTTGAAAGGTTGGTACTACAGCCCCTCAACTTTTCTAGTAGTGTCTCTCAAGTGTTCATAGCTTCACGAAAGCCTTCCACGTGGAAGTCTTACTGCTCTAAATTGTAGAGATTCACTGTATGGTGCACACAGGATTAGATTCCTTTACTTGCCCCATACCAGCACTCTTAGATTATCTCTGGCACCTCTCGGAATCTGGGCAGGTTTGGCGGGGTGATGCCATTTTGTCCTTTGATGCTCTCAAAGCACAGTTTCTCCTGAAGCCCACAGATTATTTTGCTTATGGCCAATTACGGCATTTCCTGTACTCTAAGGCGGTGTTACCCGATATGTTGCAAGGAAAATCTCTATTTGAGGGGATGTGCGAAAAGGCGCACAAAATGTGGGGGGCTATTTCTAAACTTTATGGTATATTAAACACGGTGCCTGATTATACCGCTAAGTTTCTCCTGGCTTGGGAAAAAGATTTGGAGACAAGGGTCCCAGCTGATGACTGGGACTAGTGTTTTCTGCGGACTAGCCTTAGTACCATCTCTGCCTCTTATTGGAAAATAGTTATAAAGTTTTAGCCCGATGGTATTATACCCCGGTCCAGCTGTCTAAAATGTTTTCTGGCAGAAGCACTCAGTGCTGGAGAAACTGTGGGCAGATTGGTGATTATTTTCACATGTGGTGGTCCTGCCCAGCGTTGCGGCCCCTGTGGCACCAGCTTGAGCAGTGGCTCTCCGAGGTATTGCTCACTCCTATACAATTGACCCCTCAAATTGCACTTTTGAATTTTCCGGTGGAAACCCTCCCTAAATCTCAAGGCTCTTTTGTGAAGGCCACTCTAATGGCAATGAGGGGGATCTTAGCTAGAGATTGGCGAAGTGCTCATGTCCCCCCGTTTGATAGTGTCTTGAGACACCTTCATTGGGTATATTATATGGAAAAATTAACTGCAATTAAACATGATCGTCTAGCCTGTCTTGCTGAACCATGGAAGTGGTATCGGCAGTGGCAATTGACACATCGTCAGGTACCTCTTTAAATTTGTCTTCCCCTTGATGTCTATTAGGGAAAAAGGATGTTGGTTAACTTGTGCTGCCCATGATCTTTGCTTTTGTTTTCTGTTTTCTATTCTGATACATAATGCCTTGTGTTGTTGGCTTCTCTTCACCGGGGGGTGGGGGTGGGGGGTGGGGGGGTTGGGAGTGGATTTGTTAATACTTAAAAAGACAGGGTTGTTTCAGTGGATTTGTTGTATTGCCTGTACATTTGAGTTTATGTACTGGTGTGTTATTCTTTTGCTGTTTACCCTGTGAATAAACAGTTTATTATAAAAAAAACAAACAAACAGTGGTTCCCAACCTGTGGTCCATGGACCCTTAGGAGTTCGCCAGACCATAACAGGGAATCTGCGAGCTGTGGGAGAAGAGAGCCCGTGCAAAGAGACCCAACAGGTCATCACTGGACCTCCATCCTGTAGCAGCTGTGAAAGAGGCCTGACATGCTGCCAGTACACCCCATCTCCCTGGCAGCCAAAGAGCAAAGGAGGCCATGTGGTTGCTGCCATTCCCCCATCTCACCAGTGACCAAAGAGTGAAGGAGGCTGCTGGGCCACCAGTACATCCTATTTCATCAGTGGCCAGAGAATGAAGAAAGCCACGGGGCTGCCGGCAGCCTGAATGAGGAGGCGGCCACAAGTCCTTCTCTTCCCCCGCAGACGCTAAGAAAAAGAGAGGGAGAGGTGTGTGTGTGTGAGAACCTGTGGGTATGTTGGAAAGGGGGCTTGTATGTATGTGAGAGCATGTGTATATAAGAGACAGGGAGCTTGTGCATTTGTGTGTGTATGTGAGAGCCTGTGTGTATAATAGGGCATGTGTGTGTTGAGAGGGGAAGGTGTGTGAGCATTTTGGTATGAAAGATGGAGTATGTGAGCATGTGTTGAAAAAAGTGCATGTGTGGGTGTGAGCATGTGTTGAAAAAAGTGTGTGGATGTGAGCATGTGCACGAGAGAGTATGGATAGGAGTGTATGAGGGACCATGTGAATGAGAGAGCATGTGTGTACGAGAGCATATGTGTTTGAGAGAGAGGGAATGAATTTGTGTGCCTTCCTTCTCACCTTAGTAATCCATGGCAATCTCAGGGTGACTGGAAATCAAAAGTTCCCAGGTATGGTGAGGGGGGAATTTTTAAATCCTTATTAGTTTAATTGTTGACTGTTTGAAATATTTTGTTTGCAAAAATTAAAAATAATTTGTTTTAAAGTATTGGATGTTCTATATGTCAGTTTTGAAATATTCTTTTTATTAGTATTGTTTTACTTTTGTTTTATATTCCTTGATTGTATTTGCTGTTTTATGAAGAATGGTCATGTTTCTGTATTTCCATTGTTGCAGTACATACAGAGTCTGGCTTCTTGCAATTTCCAGTTCAGTTTTTGTCTGCATGTTTGTATTTATATTTTGGTCTCTGTATTTTGTATTTGATGAGGGTCTATCTGTCTATTCTGCATGTGTGACTTAGGTGAGGTATTGTGCTAGCATGTAGTTTCCATATAGAGATCTATAGCAGCCTGACTTCTTCTGTTTTCCTAATAGGAAGGATGTGGTTAGTGCAGTTAGTGTAGCTGGGTTCAAAAAAGGTTTGGATAAGTTCTTGGACGAGAAGTCCATTAACTGCTATTAATCAAGTTTACTTAGGGAATAGCCACTGCTATTAATTGCATCAGTAGCATGGGATCTTCTTAGTGTTTGGGTAATTGCCAGGTTCTTGTGGCCTGGTTTGGCCTCTGTTGGAAACAGGATGCTGGGCTTGATGAACCCTTGGTCCGACCCAGCATGGCAATTTCTTATGTTTTTAAGTGTATTGGTATTTTATGGCCTGTTGTAATAATTGCAGTGTTGCCTTTTCGTAGATAGGGTTGGTTACTGTTTTTGAATCTGGTAGTTAGGATCTAGCAAGTTTCATAAAGATTATGAGCATGTTTTTTTGCAGGATTTTGTATTATATAATGTTCCTGGTAGTGGAGGGAGTTTGTGGTAGTGTTACTGAGGTGACTACAGAATTTGAATATTTTCTTTTATAGTGAGTGGTAAGGGGAAATGTCCTTTTTCTGCTCTGCCCCTTTGTTGGGGGAGTTTCTGTGGACACAGGGTATTGTAGAACAGAGAGTGCAGGTTTTATATTGGGATTTGTTCCATTCCTATGTAGAAGAATTTTTGATTGATGTTCTTGAATAATTTTAGTGGAAGTTTTAATAGATAACTGAAACTGGCCAGGATTTTTTGTTGTTGTTGTTACTTAATAGGTCCTTCTCCAGTCCATAGTTGCCAGTTTGTCTCTCTCTCCCTCAGGGTTCTTCAAGAGCAGCAGGATGTCATTCCTTACTAAATCCTCCTGCCGCCTTTGGAGTTGATTTCTCCAAATCTTAGCTTTAATGTGAACTGAAGGGCCCTGCATGGAGAGTGGCCAGAGCTGATATGCCCAGTGGGGTATGCTCCAAGCTTCTATCTCATTCATAGTCCTCATGGATATCCTGAAAACCCGATTAGCTGGCGGTTTCCCAGGACAGGTTTCAGAACCACTGTTCTAGAAGCTTTGATGTCAGAGTTCTGTGCTGGGCTCCATCTGATGATTTCGTCACCCATGTGTGAGGACTGGCATCATATGAGGAGTGAGTTACTTGTAAATCCTCATGTTTCCTTCATTAGCTTGATAGTTCTTTTTAATGCCTTTTCTAATTTTGGATATCCTTTTTTTGAGAATGGGTACTCAGAACAACCCTGCATTCTCTAAATGTGGTCTGAGACCTGATACAAGTAATGAGGACGTTTTCATGTAATATGCATATCTACATATGTGGGTGATCCAAGCTGGAGAATTTATAGATAGTGAGATGTGATTTTTTTTTTTTTTTTTTTTAATCTAAAGATTATTAGAAAATACATTTTTCACTTACGTTTGTGGTACATAATACATCATAAAATTGGTATAGAAGACAAGGGGATTTTTCTAATGGAACCAGAAAATGAGTGACAGCATGTTTCATGCTCATACTACTTGGGGCCCATTACATGGCGAGAGGCAGATTTAAATTTTAGTAACACTAAATTTTTCTGTCGTCATATTTCATAAATTAATGGACTTGGTGAAAAGGTGATTGTAGGAACCTGAGAAAGATTGAGTGAAAATTATAGACCTCTTTGTTTATTAGGTAATGAGGATATCAATATCTATTACATGCCTGCATTGAAGTCAGATTAGTAGCCTTTACATTGCAAAATTGCTCTTTTACAGCTATATTTCTATTTCTTTCTCTTCCTTTACATACAGAATAAAAGTTGAATAAGTACAAGTTTCAAACATGCTAATTTAACCTTTTAAAATGCTCATCTTTATATCCTGCATATTTTATTTGTTGCCTTTACACAAACTGTTCTTTATAATTTTTCTGTTGGTATCAGGTACTGTACTCCAATAAAGCCATGCTCCTGCAAAATCAGTGCTGTAACTGCATGCAGTTGTTGCTGGCCAAGGTGACGAGGGATAGCATTCATTTCACCAGTGGCATCTGGACCAGTCAGAATGCTACACATGCCTAGCTCTCCCTGATGGCATACTAGTGGCAGCTGGCTGAGGCAGGGGTGGATCCACAGAGTACAGGTAGGCTGTGCTGCACTGCACACCGAGTTGATGGATTTCAGCCATACTGTGATCAATATCTTAGGAGCAACAAGGAAGATGATGGAGGGTTGGAATCTAGAATGCAAGGACAAGAATAGTGGAATTAGTGGAGAGATGGCCAGTCCTTCATGACATTTATGATTTATTTTTATATACTAGTTCGAATGTCTGTATATCACATCGGTTTGCAAAACATGATTGCTTACAAAGGCATCATACCAGAGAATCTTAGGATGTGGGGGTGGAATCGTTTGGTGTGACAAACTTTTTGATTTGAGTAGACTTAAGTGGAAAGGAAGGAAACACATTAACCAACATTATAAGCAAGAGATATTTAAGTTATAACTGGCCATGTGGTATCTGTTTTGTCAGGATGGGTAAGGGATGGACAAAGGCGAATGTAACACTTCTTAACAGGATGAACTAGGGGGCAAGGTTGTTTCAGAGAGAGGGAATGGTGGTTGTTGAAGGCCTGGTTGTGTTCATCTGAAGGCTTTTCGGAAAAGCCATGTTTTTAGTTTTTTCTTGAAAGTTTGAAGCAGGGGTTCCATTCTTAGCTTGGCTGGTAGATTGTTCCATAGGATGGGTCCCGCTAAGGATAGTGCACGCTCCCGGATTGTGTTCAGGTGTGCTGAGTTTGGGGAGGGGGTTGGGAGACGACCGGTATTTGAGGACAGTAGGCTTCTTTGAGGCATCTGAAAGTGCAGGGTGGGACCGAACCAGTCTATGTTCTCGTTGTACGGCACTTAATGGATGAGAGTCAAGGCTTTGTGTTATATTCGGTGTAGGATTGGTAGCCAATGTAATTCTTTGAGTATTGGTGTTATATGATCTGATCTTTTACTGTTGGTGATCATTCTCGCAGCTGATTTTGTAGTAGTTGCATTGGTCGTAAGGTGGATGCCGGGAGGCCTAGAAGGATAGCGTTGCAGTACTCTAGTTTAGAGCAAAGAACTGCCTGGAGTACGGTGCGGAAATCCTGGTTGTAAAGGAGTGGTTTGAGTTTCTTTAGTACTTGAAGTTTGTGGTAACCATCTTTTATCACTGTGGTGTTGTATTTTTTGAAGTTAAATTCGCTATCTAGAACAATTCCTAGGTTTTTTACTGATGAGAGAGTTTGGATCTGTGGGGAAAAGTTTTGTAATCAGGGTTGAGTGGTGTTGTAGGTTTATTGCTTATGTATAGTATTTCTGTTTTATGGTTTAGCGAGAGGGACATTAACATTGTTAATTGTTGTTTTATTTCTGTTAAGTGGGTATTCCAGAGTTTTAACATTTTCAAGAGTGTCTTTTTATAGGGAGCAGAATTTGTACGTGACATGTCTTTGGAAAGCAAGGGAGGAGGTGTGGCTTTTCCCCCTGGGGCAATCCAGATCATGCTGATGTTACAAATCTGAAGCCCTTGAAGGAATCCATGGAGGATCTAATTTTTTACAAGTGCTGCCCTGGGTGAGGTCATTCCCATAGTCAATATCATAGAGGAGAATTTAGAAGGTTTCTAGCAGGATCAGGGACTGACACCAGAGATGTTGCTGTTCATGGACTCCTTGCAACAGCAGGTGTGAGAGAGGCTCAGTCCTCTCACCCAAATTATACTGCTGCTAGCCCCACTCTGTGCGACTCACGGGTGAAAGGGAGTATCGTCCTCTGGTCCCACATCCTAGTAAATGGGAAGAAATGCCATGCTGTGTCAGATCAAGATCCATCAAGCCCAGCACCCTGCCAACAGATTCCATGAAGTAGATTTATTTCCTGTTAGTCGCTGCCTGGGATAGAAATAGCTTTCTTTAGTCTACCTGGCTGCTAATGTGTTATGGACTTTTAAATAACAGGAAAATATGTAAGGGATTTAACTAGTATATATGTCAGACAAATCCAAAAATCAACTAGTTAATATTGTTAATGTCGGCACCAAAAATGAGTCATGTAATTACAAAGTTGCTGTCTGAAATTAAAATTTCTTTCTTTATTTCAATGTTATTTAAAAAAATTAAAAAAATTTTTTTTTGAAACCAATGTTTTTCATCAACTTTTTTTGCAAAATTTTTTTACAGATATTTTAATTGGGAAAAGATTAGACCTCAGCACCGGCAGAATGATTCTGACAATCAGCAGGAAATTTTTTAGCCGTGTTGGTACAATCACTGGTCTATAATCTTACCCTATGTTTTTCTATTTTTCTTAAAATTGTACTTAATGCACTGGAGCTGCATGATTTCAATTACTGCAATTTCTTAATTGACCAAAGAATTGAAACCTCTACTGCAACTTGGAATTGCACTGACTTGAACTCAGAACCATAGGTTTCCAGTAAAATGATTTGAAAGAGTAAATAACTGTCCTTTATTTATTTACCTGTTCCACTCCACTCATGATTTTATAAACTTCTATCATGTTTCTTCTCAGCCATCTCTTTTCCAAGCTAAAGAGACCTAGCCTGTGTAGTCTCTTGTCATATTGGAGCTATTCAATTCCTTTTATATGTCTCCCTCCTCTGCACATATTCTAGTTCTGCTAGAACCCTGATGGTTATGGTGTGGGAGTCGGTGGAACAGTGGGGATGCAGTGCAGGAAAGAGTGGACACCCTACCCAGTAGTGTAAGCATCAGCAGCACCCTGTCAGCTACTACTTCCTGGTTCAGCTTTATCAACCAACCCCTCTCTACCATGCCCATTGCAGAACAGGCTGTGCTGACCCAGGCCATAGCTACAACAGTTGACAACAGAGGATATTCCCTCAGCAAAGGAGTCCCCAGCACAAATTTCAATCACATGTTATCTTGCAGAGCCCATAGAGGACAGAACAATAGATCCGTTGGTATATTGGGCACACAAGGCTGCCCAATATACCAACAGCATTACCATTTTATCCACCAACTTATGTGCTTAGTGAATAGGTATTCTTAATGGCAGGGGTACTTGTGAGACCACATTGTTCACTGCTGAAACCGAAGTTAATGGGAAAGTTGATTTTCATTAAATAAAGCTCCCTCTGTTGGACTTCCTTGAATTTCCATGTGAGTGGCAGGAGGATTGCGTGCACAATTACAGTGAATCAATGTCCACAGTTTTTGCCCTCAGCACCTTTCTATTTGGTCCACGCCTTATGCCTTCCCTCTCTCCTGGTTCAGCTCCTTGCTATGGTGTTACTGTTTACCAGTCATATAGCCTGGTCTTAGGCCTGCTCTGCTTCTGTCTTATTGAAGTTTTGTGGCTCCAAAACAAAAACACAAAAAAAACCTTGCCCCTCCCTGGAAGTCCTGGTATCCTGAAGCCTTGCTTCTGCTATCTGACCAGTTTTCATTCACTGTTTCTTTCCTGGTTCAATGCCTTGCTGTTTTGTGCCACTCTTGCAGCCTGGCCTGTTCCACCCACTCTGTCTTTCTTAATTATATGGGGTTGGGGGTGGGGTTTGAGCCCAGAAACAAAATAAAAGCCTCCTCCCACCCTGCCTCTCTCCTGGTTCAGTACCTTGCTGTGGTATTTTGCTGCTGCTGCTGCTGTTACTGCCTAGCCTGCTCCTGGCCCTCTCATGGTGCATTTGAGAACTCCTGCTGCTGCTGGTCCTCTTTTTTTTTTTTTTTGTCTCTCTTGTGATGCTTGTGATTTTGATGCCCCTGTTGGTGATACTTTACTGCTCTTCTGATGCCTCGAGCTATTCATGCCACAGTTGTTGGTGCTCTTTGTCCTCCTCACAATTTCTTTGGGATTTTGATGCTGCTGTCCTTGCTGCCTAACCCCTCATTCTGTGCTTTGGAGTTTTGGTGCTGCTTTTGTTGATACCCTTTGCCTCGGGTTTTCAAGCCTTAGGGTGGGCTGCTTTGTCCTCCTTATAGTGCCTTTGATTGTTGATGCATTTACTTGGACTGGTTTGTACTGTCATGGTGCCTTGGATTATTTGTGCCATTCTTGGTGCCACTTGGCTCCTCTCTTGGTGTCTTGGTGTACTCTTTCCTCTACTGCTGAAGTCTCTTGCAAGTTTCAATAATCCTTGGATAGAAACCCCTAATTTTAGAGCCAAAATAGGATGCATTGCTTCCCCTATTGACTTTAATGGAAAATGAATTTCAGAATAATATGAAAAATGAATAATTTTTTTGGGCCCTGAAGGAAATTAATCACTGAAACATAAATGTTTCCTCCCCCACACACATCCCTATTTTTCACTAAATAGGGCTGCAAAGCATTTGTTTTTATTTTGTAGTAATGTAAAATTTGGGTCTGAGCAAACTTGGAATCCTGAGAGAGATTGAAAGAATGCTATGTGGTGCGTGGAGAACCTGTTTCTGCTACCTTTCTAGTGACTGAATGCTAATAAATGGCTTCTGTGTGCTGGCAGTGAGTTGGTTTGCATTCAAGTAATATTTTGGAGTCTCTGGGTCTCTTTGGGGTTTTAATCCTTCCTCTGTCTTCACAGTATCAGTTCTCTAGGGTGATTTGTCTTTTCTGTTAAGCACATAGCAAACTCCACTGACTTTGCAAAGGAAAATTCCTGTTCAGGGCCTCAAGCTTATTTCTTTCTCAGATTAATGTTTGAAGTGGTGCAATGGCATTTCTAGCCAGCCTTAAAGCTTGTAGCGTGCTTCATAGCATGCTTTTCTCCAGTCTGAGATTTATAATTTTAACTGCCTGCTCCTTAATAAGCTCAGCAGCCCTTGTATTGCAATTATATTTGTATAAAAGTGCATAGGTACTTTTCAGAGGATGGTATGAATGAATGAATGAAGGGAAAGGAGGAGGAGAACATGAACAGTTAAGGTCCTAATTGTTGAGTGGCTAACCAGTCTGTCATTTTTATGAACTGCATGACTCTTAATAGGTAGAGAAGCCTTTATCATTTTTCTACCTTGCAAAAAGATACAGATGTATCCTCATAAAAGTAGACATCAAAATGTCCAAATAACCATATAGCTATAGCTTGAAAATGAATTGCATAGATTTGGTGAACATGTATTGTGATAGAGAGGTACTGCCACCTTGTGGACAAATGCATTTATCATTTTCTGTTTTGCCTTCAGCCATTTTCTACTGTTACTGTACTGCTCTGTTTGTTTCACTCTGCAGCAGTCTATATTACTGGTAATGCAGTTGTTTAATATTAAATAGTACCAGCCTATAACATTACATTTGCAGAGGAGTTTGCTCTATATACTGTAAGCACAATAGACTACTTGCATTGCTGTGTTGTTAGTGAAGAGTGTGGGGTTTTTTTTTTTTAACCAGAAACCCTTGTAAGCCTTTTCATTTTGGTAGCACTTTCTCTGAGTAGAAGCTCAAAGGTGCATTAACATTCACATACAGTGGCTTGCAAAAGTATTCGATCACCTAAAATCAGCAGACTTGTGTGGATTACGAATGACACTTAAACATTCTGTCTGGAACAATATTTGTATTACAAACCAGTACGCTCTTGAAGTAAATTTTCAAAGTCACAATTCATTTTTTTCTCTGCAGTTTTTGCAAAATAAAATTAAAAACTGAAAAATGTTGCTTGCATAAGTATTCAACTCCTTCAGACTAGTACTTGGTAGAAACCATCTTTTGCTGCAATAACAGCTTCAAGTCTGTTGGGGCAAGTTTCTACCAGCTTTGCACACTGGGAGTGATTTTTGCCCATTTTTCCCAGCAGATTTACTCCAGATTGTCGGGTTGGTCGGATGACGCTTGTGGACTGGAATTTTCAAATAGTACCACAGATTCTCAATTGGATTGAGATCAGTACTTTGATTTGGCCATTGTAGAAAATTCCCCTTTTTGTTCAGCCACTCCTGTGTTGCTTTGGCCTTGTGCTTGGGGTCATTGCCCTGCTGAAAGGTGAACTTTCTCCAAGTTTTAGTATTTTGGCAGACTGAAGTAGGTTGTCTTGCAGTATCTCCCTACATGTTTCACCATCCATGCGTCCTTCAGTTTTAACAAGATGCCCAGTCCCCACAACATGATGCCACCCTAGACCTTACCTTTGGGGTGGTGTTTGCTGAGGAATGGGCAGTGTTAGGTTTGAGCCACATGTAGCATTTTGAATTTTGGCCAGAAAGCTCCATTTTTGTCTCATCTGACCATATCCCACTTTTTAGCTGGGTCACTCTGCTTTCTGGCAAACTCCAGATGTGCTTTGATGTGGTTTTTCTTCAGTAATGCCTTCTTTCTAGCCCCCTTCCCATGCAGGCCAGTTGTATGCAGAGCTCTTGATATGGTTGACTGGTGCAGCTCCACTCCAGTCTCAGCACAGAACTCTGTAGCTCCTTCAAAGTGATTGTTGCCCTCTCTGTGGCTACTCTCCCAAGTTTCCTTCTTGCTCTGATGCTGAGTTTTGAGGGATGGTCTTGCTTAAGGCAGTGTCTGGGTGGTATGATGCAGCTTCCATTTCCTCACAATTGATCCAACATGGGGTATCCAAGCACTTGTATATTATTTTGTAGCCTTTTATGATCTTGTGCATGTCTATAACTTTATCTTTAATTTCCTTAGAATGCTCTCTGGTCTTCATTTTCCAGCTTTCCTTCAGATTCACAGTCCGACCAATGGTACTGGAATTGGGGGGTCTTTTATCCTGAAAAGCTGACCTTTTCTAATGATTCACAGATAGAGGACAATTGTTAGGGCAATATCTTTTATCTTGTAAACTTGGATCTTCCATAGCACAGGTGTTGAATACACATGCAAGTAGCATTTTTCAGTTTTAATTTTATTTTACAAAATATGCAGAGAAATAATGAATTGTGACTTTGAAAATTTACTTTAAGAGCGTACTGCTTTGCAGTAAACATACTGACTGGAACAATCTGTGTGTCATTTGTAGTTCACACAAATCTGACTTCTTAGTGGGTCAAATACCTTTACAAGCTACTGTGTATGTTCTCATGTAACGTACTATATAAATTTAAAATGGTTTTAAGCAATACAGTTGACTACTTGAACTTCAAATATGCCCTACTCATTGAAAATGTCACTGTATAGCCTTCTCCCTTGTTATACTGCATTTCATCCATGCATGAAAGGTGTTAATAAACACATAGATATTCAACCAGCTCATGCTTTAAGTGCCTTCTGAAAATCCAGTTATAAAATCCCTCATGAGAGACTCCCCAGGGAATTGAAAAGTCACGGAATAGAAGGCAGTGTCATATTGTATATTGGTAACTGGTTAAAAGACAGGAAACAGAATAGTATTAAATGGTCAGTATTCACAATGGACAAAGGTAAATGGTAGAATGCCCCACAGATTGGTACTGGGACCAGTGCTGTTTAACTTATTTATAAATGATCTGGGAAAGGGAGTAACAAGTGAGGTGATCATATTTGGAGATGAGACAAAATTATTCAAAACTGTTAGAACACAAGTGGATTGTGAGGAATTGCAGGAGGACCTTGTGAAACTGGAGGACTGGGTTTTTAAATGAGATGTAATTTAATGTGGACAAGTGCAAAATCCTAATTATATGTTCGCAATGCTGAGTTCCATATTAAGAGCAGCCACCCAGAAAAAGGATTTTGGAGTCTTTGTGGACAATGCTGAAATCAGTTTAGTGTGCAGCAGCAGTAAAAAAAAAAAAAAAAAAAAAAAAAAAAAAAAAAGATATTAGGAATTATTCAGAAGAATATCAGAATGCCTTTGTATTGATCAATGGTGTAATCGCTCCTTTAGCACTGTGTGCAGTTCTGGTTGCCCCATCTCAAAAAAGATATAGCAGAACTAGAAAAGGTACAGGGAAGGGTAAAAAAAAAAAAATGATAAAGGGGATGCAACAGCTCCTGTACAAAGAGAGGCTAAAAATGTTAAAGCTCTTCAGCTTGGAGAAAAGGTGACAGAAAAGGGGCTGTTTATAGAGGTTTATAAAACGAATGGGGTGAAACAGGTAAATAGGGAATGGTGATTTACCCCTTCAAATAGTACTAAGTCTAGGGACGCTCTGTGAAACTAAGATTTAAAACAAATTGGAGAGGGTATTTATTTTTTCACTGAGCACATAATCAAGCTGTGAATCGTTACCGGAGGATGTGGTCAATGCATCTAGCATAGCTGAATTTTACAAGGAGTTTCAGCAAGTTCCCAGAAGAAACTTCCATAATCCATTCTTAGGGAGATATCCCTGGGAGTGAGTAACAAGGAATGGATCTACTTTTGGGATCCCTTTTATTTGTGACCTGGCTTGGCTACCAGGATGCTGGGCCCGATGAACCTTTGGCTTGACCCAGCGTGTCATTCCTTCTCGTCTTATGTAGCCATCCAAACTGGAAGAGGTTGTACAAATTTGACATGCGGTTACTAGGAAAACTAGACTGTGAATAAAAGCGTAAACTATAAAACCAGGCTATTTCTGACCTGTTTAACTCCTAAAGCTTTCATTTTCATTAACTTGTGTAAAAAAAACCAAAGCAAAACTGCATGTTAATCTATTTTGATTTGCTAAGCTAATGAACTCTTATCCCGATTTCAATCTTTAACAGGCAAGAGATTCTGAAGTGGAACGGATGGGGCTATAATGATTCCAAGTTCATATTCAATAAGAAGGGGCAAGCAGAATTTACTGGGAAAAGGTAAATTACCTGAAGTTCAGATTCTTTCCCTTTGCTGTTTTTGAATCATTGGCATCTGGAAGGTGTGTGTTTGACTTTAACAGTTTTATTGCAGCGTACAGTTCCTTGCAAAATGAGGAGTGGATTTTTTTCCTCATTTGGTTTAATGTGCACCAGGCTTAAACTTGGTAGTACAGGAGCATTTTGTGTTTTCATATTTCAAGCATTGTTTTGATAGTTTTGGAGAGTGCATGGAAAAACAAATGTTTAATTGGGTTGGGGTAATTGGTGCTCCAGTCTATTGTCTACAACTCAGTTACTTGTGGGCATGCATCATAAGTACAATAAACTTTAAATAAAAAACCAAAAACAAAAACAAAAAAAACCAGAATGTGAAGTTTTGTTTTTTTTTTTTAAAGACTAAAGCAGTACATTCAGTTTCAGGAAAGTATTACTGTACTATTGAGCCTCTAATGTTTGGATGCACTAGGCTTCAGGAGCAGCAATTCACACACAAAATCCACTTTAAATACATTTAGACTTCCTTTTATATGAACTATACTACATCAGCTTCAGAATTTTGCTTGTGGGATAAGTTAAATTTTTTTCATTTAAAATCTACACACAGATTAGAGTTATGACAGTGTCACAATACACCAATATCTGGGCACAAGAGGACTCTAATGCTGTGTTCGTCTTGGGACCAGATGCTCATTCCTGGTACTCCATTCTTTTTTTTTCTCATGTGTAGTAAGGGAACTAAATTGAGAAAACTGGTTTATAAAATGTTGCATATTAGCATAGTCCAGTGCTAAGTATGTTTTACTTTTTTGTTTGTTCTGAAGGTCACCTCTTTATAACCCTATTTTAGTTCTGTGCCTATGACTTGAAAATAAAACAGAAACCCCTCTGAAGCACTTGTGAAAGTATGGGCCAAATTGCAGTATTTAATGAAGGGAATTTTTTTTTTCTCAGTAGTTTTGGTCCTCTATGAAGTATTTCAAATTTGAACTGCTTTTCTTTTAAAGTAGATGAAGCAGGCTCTGATTTTGTTTGAGACTATAGAATTGTAATCTAAAAACTTGGTCACCCTTGCCGCTGTTTAATCATATACCAAAATTCTCGTTACATTTTTAATCAACCGGAACAATTAAGGGGTTACCTGGATTCTCACTCCTAAAGGCCCTTATAGAAATTGGGAAATAATTGGAAAAAGATGAAGAGTAGACAGTTTTGTGTTGAACTGCTCCAGTATAATGTAATGTATGTCTCTATTTACTTTGCATTATGAATGGTGAAGATAATTTAAGGATGTATTATAATTTCTTTGGAAATTTGATTAATATTATTTTGTGTTCCCATATCTTAACCTTGTATTATATTTGAAAAACCTAATAAAAATTAAATTAAAAAAAAAACTTGGTCACTCAAGTAATAGTTAAGTCTTCCTGAAACAAGATCATGAAAAATCCATTACTGAACTAGGAATTCACGCCCAGCTTTTTCTTATGACCTAGCATGTCTTAGTGCCCTACGATGATGTCAATCTCCTGTGCAAGAATAAGTTTGCCACTGGTGCTGCTTGTGGAGACAAGCTTCAGACCGTAGTAATAGTTCCTCTGGTTTTAGATTCAGTAAGAGTCTTCTGTTCCATTGACCTTTTCTGGTTGTGAGCTTTAACATATTGAAGGAACGCTGGCCATAATGCCTGCTTTTAGAATCCTTTTCCCCTAGACTGAGAATAGAAGAAAAATATTTTGCAAACAGATTTAAATTATGGACACTGCAAATCTCCAAAAAGACATTCATATTTTAGGGAGGAGTAAGTTGAATTTAAAGTGCATCATTTCTGTCTTCACCCTGGCTGCTAAATATGCAAAGAGAGCGGACCAGCTGTATATAAAGAAAAAGATAATCAAGTATATGTCTAAAGCACTAGCATGTATCCCTACATAGCGCTGTATTTTCTGGACTGCAGGTTTAACTATAGGCATAATGGTTGCCTAAGCAGGAGACACTTTTTAGAATCTCCTGCATGTTACTCCTAGTTTTTCCTTTCTTTTGTCCCTTCGTAGGTAAGTTCAGAGCACACTTGTGGTTGAGGCTCTTTGAGGGATACTTCGCTGCTAATCTCATTGTTTTCAGAGGAGCAGTATTTAACCTACTACCTCACTATGCACATAGAAACATAGAAATGACGGCAGAAGAAGACCGAATGGCCCATCCAGTCTGCCCAGCAAGCCTCACACATTTTTTCTCTCATTCTTATCTGTTTCTCTTAGCTCATCCCCCAGTTGTGTTGAGGAGCGGAAGCCAGTGCTGAAAATTGAAAGCAAATATACATGGTTGTGTGTAGCATGTTAACCTTTTGGGTTATCTGACTGCTCATATAGCAGTGAGCCTGTATGAGCCTTTGTACTTTGAATCCCATATTTTCCTCAAATCCATTAACAGAGCAGCTAAGGCAGACTTTGCAAGTATGTAATTTTTCTATGAGAACGTACTACTTGAATTACTTGCAGCAACCTTTGTCGTATACAGCAGTTAATTTGTTTTTAAAGAGATCTTAATCATCTAGGTTTATAGGACAAGGCATAGTCAGTCAGTAAAACTGCAACTTTTATTGCCAGAGTAGAGATGAATTTAGAATAAATTGGCTTTTAAAACAGCAGGAACATGCCATTTTAAATAGGTTTTTTTATATACTAATGGGCACCCCCCCCCCCCCCTTCAAAGTAGTAGATGCCAGACTGAGATTTCTTTGACTCACCTTTTGAAAGTCAGATTACTCCACTGGGTCCAACGTTTGCTAAGACTAGAAATTGGACTGCAGATCTGTTCACACTTTGGTTCTAGGCTGAATTTCTGAACATGCTTCCCCTTAGCATCTCCTTTGAGAAGAGCATGATAATCCAATTTGTAGCTGATACTGAGGATTTTCACAAAATAAGAGAGTGGCTTTTTACGTCTAGCAGATTCTTAGTACATCTGATAGTCCAGCTTTCTTTAAGCTAAAATGTGCCCCAAGTATAAGTTTAGTATGAGATTTCATCAGCTGTGTGCAGGTCATCAATAGAGTAGCCTTTTGTAGGTGTGACTTCACAGCAAAATCTAGCAAACTTGCAAGTTCATTAATCCAAAATAGTTTAGGAATGTGTGTTTGCTTATGTTCTGACAGTTGCCTCTGAAAATCTGCTTCTACCTGCTTTAAGTTTACATAAGAACTTAAGATTTGTTATACTGGGTCAGACCAAAGGTCCATGAAGCCCAGTATCCTGTTTCCAACAGTGGCCAATCCAGGTCACAAGTACCTGGCAGGATCCCAAGGAGTAGATAGATTCCATGCTGCTTATCCCGGGGATTAGCAGTGGATTTCTGCAACTTCATCTTATTTATTTATTTGGATTTATTACCCACCTTTTTGAATAAGTGTTTCACTAGAAAGATACTAGGAAATACTGTGACAGAAGCTTTCTATTTCAGGTATAAATTGGGTGGTATGGTGTTACCAGCTTTGAGGGAATGGATGGAAAAAACCTTTGGTGCAAGTCTGGAGCACAGAACTACCTCTCAAGTAAGTAAATGGCTGAAAAACCCAGTGCTTTCTCTGACTGTCCTGGAGATGGCGTTTTTCCTCTGTCAAACAGACACTTTTAGTTCTCTAAAAGACACAGGTTTTTGAGTAAGTAAATCTTTTCCCTGTAGTTTGGGGATTTTGGTCTGCACAGTTAACGTCTTGTTCATGCTGCAGATTTGAACTGGATTTCATGATCTACCTTTCATGTCTTCTCATTTTGCTCAAAAATACTACATGTGTATAGTCCAATGAAAACAGCAATTTATTTATGTGAAAGTCCAGAAATCTGTACTTCCCAAACAGTCTCATTAGAGTTGAGTTAAACCCCATGGTATCAGCAGAAATCCAAGAGTATTTAATAGAAACTTTATAGACCTGCCAAATTTTACAGAAACCTGTATTTAGTTCTAGTGAGCTCTCTGCATCAGTGCTACTTTTTATAATCTATATCAGGGGTGTCCAAACGGGTCCAATGCCCCCCCCCCCCCCAGCCAGTTGGGTTTTCAGTATATCCCTAAGATATGAGATTTATTTGCATATACTACTTCCTGTGTATACAACTATTTCTCATACACACTCATCTAAAGGACATGGAGCTTGCAGGCCCAGGACAAGCCTGGTTCAAATCTTTCCTTCAGAATTGCTCCCAGACTATCTTCCTGGGATCGGCATCATTGCACTTCTTTTCAGTCTACTGCGGAGTTCCAAAAGCATATATGTTATCGCCTACCCTATTTAACATATGCATGATACTGCCAGGGAAAATAATCCGAGGTTACCGGATCAGCTACTACTTATATACTGACAACATACAGCTACTAGCTCCGTTTGGCCCAAACCAAGACAGATAATTGCCAACCTAAATGAATATCTAGGGAAGATCTCAGACTGGCAGCATCAAAATAAATTGAAACTAAATCCACAAAAGACAGAGGTGCTGTGGGGATGCAAAAAAGAATCAGGCAGTTTCACTTCAAGGTGATCCTTGAAGGAACAGCTCTGCCTCTTGGCTATCACATTTGTAGCTTGGGAAGCAAATTGGACTCTAAGCTCACTATGAAAGTTCAAGTCTTATCAGTAGCTAAATCTTCTTACTTTCAATTGTGCCAACTATGCTATCTCCATCCTTTCTTTGGCAGTCCTGCCTTTGCCACCATCATGTGAGCTTGCATGATTTCCTGTTTGGACTACTGCAAATCGCTTTACAGTGGACTCCTTAAAAAAAAACAAACCAAAAAAAACCCCAACCCTCAACTGCTACCTACAGCTCATTCAAAACAAGGCAGCTTGAATGCTGCAGAATGCAAGTAATTTAAAAAAGATCACTCCTATCCTAAAACTGTTGCACTGGCTTTCAATACTCCATTATGCCAAGTTTGAGATGCTGGCACTAGCCTGTAAGATCCTCAAAGGGTGTGCACCACACTACCACAGCAGTCACCTCCCCCCATATACATATTCCTTTCTTCGCAATTACCACAAGCCCACCTTGCAGGCTTCAAGAATGAAAACCACCTCTGGCAACCTTAAGAAATGCTCTACCTCTGAACATCAAACTAGCAACTAACCTGCTAGTCTTTAAAAAAACAAAAAAAACAAAAAAAAAAAAACCACCAAAAAAACAAAACAAAAAAAACCCCCCAAAACAAAACACCTCTTTCAGATGGCCTTTGTTCCAGAAACCATAGCATAGCCTACTTCACAAGAAGGGCCCCTGGCTCCTAGAAGACTGTCTGATATGTAGCAAATTAGCTGCCAGGCACTACCTGAGATGAAGCAATTCTGCTTCCAGACACTTGAAACATGAGATCTGCATGATGGTCTTCTTATGCTGCCCCCTATTGTGCCTATCAAGATGTGCCCCAAGAGTCCTTAGACTCTATGATATGTAACTAAATGATTCCTCTTCATGTTAAACCAATGTTCAGGTTAAGACTCTTGATCCACTGGCAGCTCCTCTGGACTCCTAGTGTGGCTTCCGCTCCCCCCTTTCAATTGAGAGGACAGCCACATGGAGGAAAAATAAATCATGCACTAGAACCAAGGCCCTTGGAGATCAGAGAGTCTTGAGCTGCTGTGCGAGGCTGGAGGTGGCAGTGAGAAGTAGTAAGGAGGTAGAATTGGGAGATCTGTTTGCCTTCTGCTGTGAAGAGGCAGAGCCAGTTCAGTGAAGGAAGGTAGCAGGAGTGCTACCTGCTGCCGTAAATGTCAGGGGGGTGGGGGCCTGAGAGGAGCAGTGGGAGCCAGCAGCTAGTTTTTGCTGTTGCTGCTTCTATTACTACAAGCATAATCTGGTCTGGAACAATGATGTCACTCGGGGCACTGCAAACCCTGGCTGCAGTGCTATTGTGCCACTGACTCTGCTGTAAGCTGAGGAGCCAAGTTAAATGGGGGAGGCTCCGTCATGAGGAAGGAACTGCTGGAGGGCTGCTCTGGAAGTATGGGGTCACCAAGGAAATATAATACCGATACGATGTGCAAACGGCTGTTGGTATATATATAAAAAAAAAAAAGCTAAATAAATAAATAATGCAATATAATGAGCTGCAATATAATGAGCTGTAGGGGAAACAGATTCCCTCAGAAGGGTATGTAAAGTGTTCCCTGTCTTCAGTATAAGCTGCAGATGAGAGCAGCTTGCACTGAAGGGGGAATCCCACCTCCCTCCAGTTAGCCACAAACTTGGAGGCCCCCCCCCTCAGTTGACCACTCCAGCCCAATTGGATTTAATGATCCATAGTGGCCCTTGCTTAAAAAAAGTGAAGACCACTGCTATAAACACTGAATCCCCATTTCCTCTCTTCCAGTGGCAGAACCTTTGGTGCTATATGTCAGCTGTTAACCAAGTATATGTCCCAAAGGTTTGTGCTTTGAAGGTAGCTGTTATCTACTGTGCTTTACTGTATGTACTTGAAGGTAGATCCTAACTTGTAACCCGCTTTGAACTCTGTTATTTGGAAAAGTGTGAAATAAAAAATGACATAAAGGAAAAACATGCAGGTTTAAAAGGTTCAGCCCTACTTGAATCTTTGAAACACTTCTTAATATTAGTTTTACTTTTAAGACAGTAATGATTCTGTGGTCTAACTTGACCTCTGCTAGGGAGGAGGTTACTAGGACATGATTTTACTGATTTATTTCTATTTGTTTTACACTTAATGTACCATCAAACCTATGCTAATTCAACCCCTTTTTCTGTTTACCATATGTCCAGCATGTGTACATACCTTTCTCACAGGACAAGCAGGATGGTAGTCCTCACATATGGGTGACATCAGGATGGAGCCCAATCATGGAAAACATCTGTCAAAGTTTCCAGAACTTTGACTGGCCCCCATTGGGCATGCCCAGCATGGCACCAACCCTGCAGCCAGCAGGGGTCCCCCTTCAGTCTTCTTTTTTCCGCACAGCAGTAGCCTCACAGTTTAAGAGCTCTAAAGTGATTCCTGACAGGAATTTTCCTCACGGAATTATTCAAAGTTAAATTGCCCCGCAGGGGTCCCTCATCTAACTTTCTTCGACCATGGTACTTCGGTAAGTTTTTCTCCGTTTTTCCGTCGATTACTGTCGAGTTTGGCCCTTGCGGCCTACTGGCCATCGACTGTACCGCGGCTCGATTTTTTCAATGGCTATGGCATCGGGATTCCGTCGGTACCTGGACTGTACTCATACCATGTTTCACAGACCCCCATGGAGTCTGTGTAATGTGTTTAGGCCATGAGTATAATGTCCTGACTTGCACCAAATGTGCCCTCATGACACCAAAAGGTCGCAAAGCCAGAACGGAGAAGATGGAACTCCTTTTCCGTGCTCAGACCCCGACTCCGTCCATTACATCGATGTCTTTGGAACCGGCACCGTTGACTTCGTGCCAGCATCGACCACTGACCGGTGACCGACCACTATCGACGTCTTCATGGCCATAGACACCCGCTACTCTCCCTCAGGATCGAGGGGATCGCAGGGAGAAACAGTCATCGACCTCTCCACCATCCGAGCTACCGTCTAAGAAGCCACGTCCAGGAAAGGCACCGACCATTCCTGCGACCAGGTCATTGAGGCCACCCTCACCCGATCGGTGTTTGGGAGCTGCGATTTCGCCTGTAAAGGTGGTCTGCCTCCTTCTTCTGTTCCGGAGCCGGGGCTGCTTGCTCCACGTCTCCGAGAAGAACTGGACCGGCTGGTTCAGGAGGCCATCGACAAGGCGATGCACCGACATCGGCACCGATTGTGGAACCTGTCACCTAGCCGATTCCCACAGTGCTGGCACCGCTGCTGTCTAGGATGGAGGCGCTGATTGGCTGCCCTTCCACTGATGGATCCCGGGTCTCCGATGGTTCCGATGCCCTCCCCGAGGACGGCTTCATCGGGAGGAGAAACACCGTTCCACATTCCTCCATCGGGAGTTTTACCTCCGCCATCGATGCCAATACATCCCTCGCTACAGATTCATCCATAGGTGCCGATAAATGTCCATCGGCGCCATCGATGCCTGCACAGATGCCTTCCATGCCATCATCTGTGCCTCCGGCGATTCCTTCTATTTTTTTCGGAGCCTCGCCCGGGGCCTTCAGGTATCCAACCCCCTTCTCGTCCAACAGGACAGTCTGCTGATCCTTATGACACTTGGGGTGATGATACTTGAACAGACACAGATGACTTACCTTCACCACCTTCTCCTACTGAAAGTAGAAAGCGTTCTCCTCCAGAGGACCTCTCGTTCATAAATTTTGTGAAGGAAATGTCTGAGTTGGTTCCTTTTCAACTTCAGACGGAACAGGATGACAGGCACCAAATGATGGAGTTACTCCAATTTCTGGATGCCCCCAAGTAATCACCTCTATTCCCATTCACCAAGTACTTCTTGATCTTCTCAAAAAGAACTGGGAAAATCCTGGATCAATTGCTCCAGTTCACGGGAAGGCTGACACTACATACTTAGTTCAGTCATCTCCAGGTTTTCAAAAATTCCAGCTTGACCACCACTCAGTTGTGGTAGTCAGCTCAGAAAAAGGCGAAAAGGTCAAAACCTCACTCATCCACCCCACCTGCTAAGGAATAGAAGTTCCTAGACAACATTGGTCAACGAGTGTTCCAAGGAGCCATGCTCATCTCCAGAATTGCTGCCTACCAGCTTTATATGACCCAATATAATAGGGTCATCTTTAAACAGATACAGGATCTATCTGAGTCCCTACCTGAACAATTCCAAGACCAGCTACAAACCCTTGTTAACAAAGGTTTTGAGGCAGGAAAACATGAGATTCGAACATCTTATGACATATTAAAAAAAAGAAAAAAGAAAAAATCCGCTTTGAAATCTGAAAAGAGAACGCTGAGAGGAAAACAGTGAGCAAGAGACCCGCCCCCTCTGACATCATCCCGCCTAGCGTCGAGCCGGTAAACGGCGCCATTCCACCAGGTGTTGCGCTCCGGGCATCGCGCGCCAAAGGGGCACTCCCCTTTGTG
Organism: Rhinatrema bivittatum; assembly: GCF_901001135.1. Classification (NCBI taxonomy): domain Eukaryota; kingdom Metazoa; phylum Chordata; class Amphibia; order Gymnophiona; family Rhinatrematidae; genus Rhinatrema; species Rhinatrema bivittatum. Next base: position 120,770,568 of record NC_042620.1, read on the forward strand.
CACCCCTTCGTGCAACCCATTGTGCCTCCTTTTTCATTTTTAAACCTCTGTTTCTTCCTCTCTTGTTTTATCTTTCTCCATGTTTTTTCTTAGTTTTTATCCCTTGTTAACAATTTCCTTGTTTATAAATGTTCAATGTATTAGACAAAGGAAACATTTTGCCTGCATCTTCTGTTTCAATGTAAACCGGTATGATTTGTATATTATACAAGAATGTCGGTATATAAAAATTAAAAATAAATAAATAAATATTCGACACCTCTACCAGAGTATCTGCAGCTGCCATTTCAGCAAGACGGTGGGCCTGGCTCAAATCTTCTGACCTTTGCCCAGAAGTGTAAGACCGGTTGTCCAACCTGCCGTGTGTGGGAGATAATCTGTTCAGTGAACAGATCCCACGAATGGTGGCTGAATTAAGACCATCATGAGACCCTTAAACAGCTCTCTTCGATGCTGTCAGACTTCTCCTCAAGACAACCCTTCAGGAAGGAATCTAAGAAGTCTTTCTACCGTCCAAGGAAGGCCTACCCACCACCAGCAAGGTCCCGTGCTATGAGACCTTATCAGAAGCCTCAACCTCACCAAGTCTGAAAGCAGAAACCACAAGCAGCTCCCCAGCCAGGACCTGCTTCAGGTTTTTGACTTCTGCTTGGAGAGCAGCAGCCAGATTCCTCTTCCGAACATACCAGTGGGAGGTTGATTGTGCCACTTTCTCAACATGTGGCAGTCAATCACAACCGACCAATGGGTATTGGCAATCATTGCTCAGGGTTACCATCTGAACTTTCTCGCCCTGCCACTGGACTCCCCACCTCTGCAGACGTGGAGAACATCCGACCACTCCATTCTTCTGGAACAAGAGGTCTCCCTCCTTCTCCAGTCAAGAGCAATAGAACCCGTTCCGTACTCGCAGCAAGGCCTAGGGTTCTATTCCCAGTACTTTCTGATCCCCAAAAAATCGGGGGGTGTTCGTCCAATCCTGGACCTATGTGCTCTCAACAAGCACCTCCAGCGGGAAAAGTTCAAGATGGTTACCTTGGGATCGCTTCTACCTCTTCTGCAAAGAGGAGACTGGCTCTGCTCTCTGGACCTCCAAGATGCATACACACACATTGCGATAACTCCAACTCATCGCAAATACCTGAGATTTTTAGTAGGCCCCAAGCACTATCAATACCGAGTGCTTCCGTTTGGCCTGGCATCTGCACCACGAGTCTTTACCAAATGTCTCGTAGTTGTCGCAGCTTTCCTCAGAAAAGATGTTCACGTCTACCCCCATCTGGACGTCTGGTTAATCAGGGCTCCAACCCAGCAAGCGGCTCGGTCCTCCCTCGATTTGACTCTATACACTCTAATTTCACTAGGATTTCTCGTCAATTATGGGAAATCCTATTTAGTCCCATCTCAAACCTTGTCGTTCATTGGGGCAGACTTGGACACCTTGCAGGCAAAAGCTTTTCTACCTCAATAATGAGCGTTAACTCTTGTGTCCCTCGCTCACCAGTTAGTCTCAGAATACTACGACTGCACGCCAATTTCTCGTCCTCCTGGGTCACATGGCGTCCTCAGTCTATGTCACACCAATGGCCCGCTTGGCCATTGGACTCTAAAGTCACAATGGATGCAAGCTGTTCAGCCTCTGTCGACCATTGTCCACATCACAGACTCACTTCGTCTGTCTCTCGCTTGGTGGAAGAATCAGAACAATCTCCTCCAGGGATTGCCTTTTCGCGTGCCAGATACTCAAGTCATTCTCATCACCGATGCTTCCAACCTCGGGTGGGGAGCCCAAGTGAACGATCTGCAGACACAAGGATTTTGGTCTCCAGAGGAAGCCAAACACCAGATAAATGTCCTGGAGCTTCGAGCAATGCGATATGCTCTCAGAGCTTTTCAGGATTGCCTTTCCAGTCAAGTCATCCTGATTCAGACGGACAACCAGGTGGCTATGTAGTACATCAACAAGCAAGGAGGCACAGGCTCCTTCCTTCTGTGTCAGGAAGCTGCGCAGATTTGGGTGGAAGCTCTCTCCCTCTCGATGTACCTCAGGGCCACCTACTTGCCGGGAGTGGACAACGTTCTAGCAGACAAGCTGAGTCATGTCTTCCAACCGCAAGAGTGGTCTCTCAACCCCTCGGTAGCGAACTCCATCTTCCGACAATGGGGTCATCCTCAGACAGACCTCTTTGTGTCCCCTCAGAACCACAAAGTGGACCATTACTGCTCCTTCATTCGCAGCAAAGTCTCACAGCCCAGAGATGCATTCTCCCTCTCATGGGAATGCTTTATGCATTCCCTCCACTTCCTCTTCTCTCGAAGACTCTCGTGAAGTTACGACAGGACAAGGGAACCATGATCCTGATAGCACCTCACCGGCCACACCAAGTGTGGTTTCCAATACTACAGGATCTTTCCATCCACAGGCACATTCCCTTGGGACTGGACCCGCTTCTGATCACTCAAAACAACGGGAGCCTACGCCATCCCAATCTTCAGGTCTTGTCCCTAACGGCATGGATGTTGAAAGGTTAAGCCTTCAACCACTTAACCTTACCAAGTTTCCCGTGTCTTGATTGCTTCATGGAAGCCTTCCACGAGAAAATCTTACTCCTATAAATGGAAAAGGTTCACATCATGGTGCACTTCTCAGTCCCTTGATCCCTTTTCCTGTCCAATCCCACAGTTTTTAGACTATCTCTGGCATCTGTCAGAGTTGGGTCTCAAGACATCTTCTATTAGAATGCATGTCAGTGCGGTAGCCGCCTTCCATAAAGGTATCGGGGATGTCCCTATCTCACTTCAACCCCTTGTAACAGGCTTTCTGAAGGGCTTGCTCCACATCAAGCCACCTCTACATACTCCGGCCCCTCTTGGGACCTTAACCTGGTTCTCGGTCGGCTCATGAAACCACCATTCGAGCCTCTTCGCTCCTGTGATCTAAAATATCTCTTATGGAAAATGATTTTCCTTTTGGCTATCACCTCAGCTCGCAGGGTTAGTGAGTTACAGGCCCTAGTTACCTATCCGCCTTACACTAAACTCCTGCAGGACCGGGTGGTACTCCGCACTCACCCTAAATTTTTACCTAAGGTAGTTTCGGAGTTTCACATTAATCAATCCATCATACTACCTACCTTCTTTCCTAGGCCCCATTCCAATTCAGGGGAACAGGCTCTGCATACCCTTGACTGTAAACGGGCTCTAGCTTTTTATCTAGACTGTACAGTTGCCCACAGGACGAGCACTCAGTTATTCGTCTCATTCCACCCCAACAAATTAGGGCAACCTGTGGGTAAGCAGACTCTCTCCTCTTGGTTGGCGGACTGCATATCTTTTTTCTATCAGCAAGCAGGCATTCTTTTCAAGACCGTGTTTAAGCACACTCTGTGAGGGCCATGGCGAATTCAGTAGCACACCTACGATCTGTGCCGCTTCCTGACACTTGCAGGGCTGCCATCTGGAGTTCTCTCCATACTTTCGCAGCCCACTATTGCTTGGACAAAGCCGGAAGACAAGTTTCCATCTTCGGCCAGTCTGTCCTGCGAAACCTGTTTCCAACGTGACGTACCAACACCCTTTCGCCTGCCCGGTGGGGTTCAGGATGCCCTCTACCAAATTCCACCCCAGTTGTTGTGCCTGTTGCATGCCGTTGGGTACATTAGGTGCATGTTCAGATATCCTCAGCTCGTTACTCACCCATATGTGAGGACTACCATCCTGCTTGTCCTGTGAGAAAGCAAATGTTGCTTACCTGTAAAAGGTGTTCTCACAGGACAGCAGGATGGTAGTCCTCACGAAACCTGCCCGCCGCCCCGCAGTGTTGGGTTTGTAACGTTTTGTTGTTTTATTTTTCGGCACTGCCTGTAGCTTTCAAATAAGACTGAAGGGGGACCCCTGCTGGCTGCAGGGTTGGTGCCATGCTGGGCATGCCCAGTGGGGGCCAGTCAAAGTTCTGGAAACTTTGACAAGTTTTCCGTGATTGGGCTCCATCCTGATGATGTCACCCATATGTGAGGACTAACATCCTGCTGTCCTGTGAGAACACCTGTTACAGGTAAGCAACATTTGCTTTCTGTATCCTAACTGTTCAATTCCAAATAATTGCCCAAAGAGGCTTACAATGCTATTCATGAAAATGCAAAAATTCCATATAATATAATTAGGGACTTTTGTTTTCAGATTTTATTTTACCCAGGAGTTTATTAGTGTTTGTTACAACAAGAACCAAAACAAAGAGAAATCAATGGAAAGAAATGACTGATCATTTTTCAAAGTAAATTAATTTTGTTCTTGTTGTCATAAACAGTGATACATTTCTGGGGAAAAAAAAACTGAATATACTATAATTCGGAATATATAACTTCATAAAGTACAAATCAAAACAATTCACTATACAAATTACAAAAATTAGCAAAAATACCCCTCCCATAAAATTCCACTGATCCTAAATCCAACTTTCGCTGGAGAATGGATCAACAGCAACACAATAAATATGGATAAACAGCTAATATAGTATAACAAATAGGGATGTGCATTCATTCAGGACGAATTAGGCAATTTCAACAAAATTGCCAAATTTGTCCTGATTCGGGGACCCTGAAACCTGAATGAATTTTTCCCGAAATTTCGGGAAAAATTAGTTTAAAGGTTAGTGCGCGCTAACGTAAAAATGTTAGGGGCGGATTTTCAGAGCCCTGCTCGCGTAAATCCACCCAAAACCGGGCGGATTTACGCGAGCAGGGCCCTGCGCGCCAGTAAGCCTATTTTACATAGGCCTACCGGCGCGCGCAGAGCCCCGGGACTCGCGTAAGTCCCGGGGTTTTCGGAGGGGGCGTGTTGGGGGGGCGGGCCCGAACTGCGTTTTTGGGGCGTGTCGGGAGCGTTCCGGGGGCGGGCCCGGGGGCGTGGCTATGGCCCGGGGCGGCCCGGGGGCGTGGCCGCGCCCTCCGGACCCGCCCCCAGGTTGCGTCCCTGCGCGCAGGAGGCCCGCTGACGCGCGGGGATTTACGCCTCCCTCTGGGAGGCGTAAATCCCCCGACAAAGGTAAGGGGGGGGTTTAGACAGGGCCGGGCGGGTGGGTTAGGTAGGGGAAGGGAGGGGGAGGGGAGGGCAAAGGAAAGTTCCCTCCGAGGCCGCTCCGATTTCGGAGCGGCCTTGGAGGGAACGGGGGTAGGCTGTGCTGCTTGGCGCGCGCCGGCTATACAAAATCCATAGCCTTGCGCGCGCCGATCCAGGTTTTTAGCAGATACGCGCGGCTCCGCGCGTATCTACTAAAATCCAGCATACTTTTGTTTGCGCCTGGAGCGCAAACAAAAGTAGGCTATTCGCGCTCCTTTTAAAATCCGCCCCTTAGTGCGCGCTTAAGGGGAGTTAGTGCACACTAACTGAAATTCGGATCCCCCTGAATTTCAAAGGCCCGAACTGCGGGAAATACAATATTTCCTGCAGCAGGCCGAAAACAAATTTGGTTTGGGCTTTGCATATCCCTGATAACAAAAGTGAAACAACCCTTCCAAATAGCTGGTCCATCTTCCTTCCACTTCCCAGAAAAGTCATAGCATTGAATATTTTTATTTTTTTTATTTAGCTTTTTTTTATATTCCGCTTTTCACACTTTTTTCAGTGCTTCAAAGTGGATTACATTCAGGTACTGTAGGTATTTCCCTATCCCAGAGTGCTTACAATCTAAGGCCTGGATTTATGTAAATGTAGTCAGTCTTTTCACTCATATTAGGTCTCTAATTCATCCTTCCCACGCGTTCCTCTAATTTACCATGTTATGTTATGACATAACAGGACAGGTTATTTTGTCTCAGTTATTTGTCCTAAATGCTCTCCTAAGATACCTGTATCACAATATATTACGATATGTTGAGTTATAATACATGTTGGTTCTGGTTAAGACCTGTTACGATATGTTAAGTTATATGCTTTGATATGTTACATGTTCTATATGTTCAAGTTTAATTTGATTTTCTTTGAATAATTTTATTTTAATCATGTAAACCGTTTTGACAAAAACTCATTTTATAAAACGGTATATAAATTTTTTAAATAAATAAAATAAATTTTTTAAATAAATAAATAAATATAATACATTCCATGTTCTATGTAACGCTCCTTAGCGAATTTTTTGGTTATATTGTAAACCGGTGTGATTTGTACTTGTACAGGAACTTCGGTATAGAAAAATTAAAAATAAATAAATAAATGCACTAAATATCGCATGCGATAGGAAAAGGGGCGTGTTTTATGGTAATAGTGCACTTTGCGATAAACAGCCTATCTTAGAGCTTTGCATAGGTATTAGCGCAAACCGCGATAACTTTTTTCACATTTTGCAATAAGTGCCAGAATTGTATTTCCTACCTAAGACCACTTGGGGTGGGGGAGAGACACTATCCATAATGCCCTCATACTAGGTAGGTATTTATACCTCTATATGAGGCCCACCTAGTTACTCGAGGTGAGGTTTAGTTATTAGTGTAGGGGTTAGGGGCCACTTTGACATTCAGAGTGTGATGTTCAAACAGAACAGTGCACTCTTGTGAAGATATGATGACTTTGGAGTGAGGAAACTCACACAAAGATGGACGAGATTTGTGCAATGTTCTCTCAACCTAGCTTGATGTTACCAGGGTAGAGAGTCCACCCCTAAGTTTATATCTGAGGTAATGGAGGGTAAAGTGACTAGCCCACTGCTCTAACCACTAGGCTACTCCTCCACTCCAAATAGGATACATTTAAGAATAATCCCCTAACCTACAAAACAATCCACCATAAAGGATAAGCCTGGAGATGAGACATTTGGATGAAGAGACTGCTGCTATTATTTATAAAATACATTTATTTACTGCAAAATACAATATCTGTTTTAAGCAGCATACATAACAGTAAAATTTAACATAAAACAGTTTTACAAGTCAAAACAAATATCATTAAATAACGTTAAAAAATAAAATTAGAAATTGAATGCAATTATCTATTTACCAAAGGTCTCCTGAAATAATAGTGCCTTTTGCTGCCTATGAAACAGCTTAATATCAGAAATAAGACAAACATGAACAGGCAAATTGTTAAAAAAAAAATAATAATAATAATAATACAAGAAAACCAGGGTTCACTATAGAAAACACGTTTCTGCATTACCACAAGCCTGGAAATTTGTAGCTGCATGCTGTTCATAGACTGGAGAGCACGAGTGGGCTCATATAATGAAAGTAAAATCTTCCAAATAAGAGGGGCCATCTCTGATTGCTTTAAAAACAAACCAATAATTCAAATTAATCTTTTTTTTTTTTTTCTTCTGATTGAAAGAATCCCTGTGCTGCAGCTGCTGAATGGAGCGCTGCCTACAAGTCCTACATTTGTGTATGGAGTCCATATGTGTGTATTATATTTTAGCCATATGCCATAGCTACTGGATATCTCTAGACATATATTACTCTGTGTGTGTGTGTGTCTATATATACATATTTAGAGATACCCAGTAGCTATAGCATATGGCTTATATACATATATGAGCTCCATAAAATTTCATGTCATTTGAAATGTCTAAGAATTATTTTGATTAACAGGCAAGCAACCAGAAATCATAATTTAAACAAGCTTTCCTACATAAACACACACCCATACACACCCCTCTTCTAATTACATTGTGATAACAGTAGAGTAAGAATGTCCAGTGCCCCAGTAAGCAGAATAAGTCAGATACCCTGTCCTTGGCTGCTGCTGCTTTCCTTTTGTTTTGATCTCTCTCTGCATATTGTGCCTGCATGAGTGCAGCACAGATTTAACAATGCAGCTATTTTTCATTGTGCCAGGGCACGCACCCCGCTTAATACTGCTTGCTCAGCAGCACACAATTAACTAGGCCCAGACTATAAACCTGGGATATTTTGCCACACGCTGGCAATGCCATTTGCTACCACTTTATCATTAAGTAACTTGCTTGTAGTTCTGTAAGTAGCTTTTCTTTATTTCCCCTGAACCTTTGGGAGCAGCTATGTTCAGATCAGGATCACAATTTACTTCCACACACTGTTTCATGTCATGTGGAAATGGTGATGTTGCCAGCATGGTCAATGTGAAACACTTGGATTCAGCATGTTGGTAATTTGTAACTCTACTCTGAGTATGACTCTTTCCAGGTTTCTATGGGAATTTACATGGGAGAGCTCAGGCTCAAAATTAACTTTATAAGTACAATTTTTAATTGATACAATGTGCATATTACTGCTTGCATAATATTGCATGGCAGAGGGTAGATCCAAGTTTAGTTTAATAAATATACATACAGTGAGATGGCTAGTGAAACAGCATATTTTCCTTGCCAACTAGCGTGAAATCTTCAACAAAGAAAAGGAGAGAGGGAACAGTCTTTTTACTGCCACTGCCTGACTGCAGTGCATGAAGGTAAAATGCTTTGCCAGTGGTTCCAGAGTGTTAGTAGTGTACAGGAGATTTGAACTTTCATCCCAGGAGTTCCCCAAACAGGTAGTTCAAAGCTGTAATCTTTGCTAACCAGCTGTTTTTAACTTTAGTTCTAAACCTGTCTTCCTGTTTAGTAAATTATTGCATTTTATTATAGGCATCCTTAAATATTAATGATGTACCTCCAGCCATTATGAATGAAGGATTTCTTCATGATCTTAAAGCCATGGGCATTTCATATTCATATGACACAGAAGACAGGGTATTCAGAGCCCATGGTAAGATGAGCCGAATTTTTTTTTTTTTCTTTTCATGTTTACACTTTTTTTTTTTTTTTAAATAGAAGCTTAAATTCATTATTTATAATCTTGTTTCTTTGAATTTTTTTGTTTTGTTTTAGGTCACTGCTTAAATGAGATTTTTGCACTCAGGGAAGGACTGTTCAAACGAATTCCAGATCTTGTTGTATGGCCAAGTAAGTATTTCCCAAAAGTCAAATTTGGTGCTTATTCTTGTATTCTTCCTTGGTAGTAGCTAACAGGGGTCTCTGTTAGTAATCTGCTCTTACTTCAGCTTGGTCATGTAGAAATGAAGAAACACAGTTCTCTCTACTGTTCAGAATATTAATATGCCCATTTGCTCTTATTACTAGGTCTGCATTCTTGTCCTAATGTTTTCTCTCTCATATTTTTTTGCACTTAAATGTTGAGCATCTTGTCACTATCCTTTTTTTTTTTAAACACTTTTTCTCAATTTGTTCTTCAGCTGTTTGTGCTATATTTGCATTTGATGCATTAATTATCTTCTGCTAAAGTTTAGGATAGCATTGTCATTTCCTACTTTTCTAACTAGAGAACTCAGTGTGTAACAGTAGGGCAGTGTTGATATTTATTTATTTATTTATTTTATTTGTTATTTTTATTATACCGAGTTTCATGATAGGAATCACATCAACCCGGTTTACAATTAACAATGTGAGTAAAGGCAGAGAGTAACAAAGTAAAGAACATAAGTTCTTTACTTTGTTCTTTACTTGACATCATAAACAGATATTTCTTTACTTTGTTCTTTACTTGACATCATAAACAGATATGTTTATGATGTCAAGTAAAGGTACAGTAAGTCAAGCATAAAGACATCCTAAGGGTAAATCACAAGTACACCGAAATAAATAAGTTAGAGAGAAGTACTTCAGAGTAAGGTATTATAAGGGAGGGCACTGTAAGATAGAGCATTAAAGAAAGTATAGGGCTACAGGGGGTAGTTATTAAGATGATTTCTCATGCATGTCCAGCAGGCTTTTAAAGTACTATAATGATCATAGGTTAAGAGGCCATACTAGGTTTGTGGCTCGAAAGCCAACTGAAAAGAGCCATGTTTTTAGTAATTGTTTTGAAACTAGGCATATGAAGAGGTAGCCTGATGCTGGATTGCAAGTTATTCCAAAGGCTGGAGGCTGAGCCAGACAGAGAGAGAGTGTTCTGCCTGGTAGTTGTGAGGCGCAGTTCCTTAGATGTAGATAGTTGTAAGCAAGCTTATGACAAGGAGGGCGCATGTGGGATAAATGAGCAACTGAGGTAGGTTGGTGCACAGGATTTTTAAATTTGTCCCTGTAGAATATTGGGAGCCAATGCAGGGATTATAGAATAGGAATAATCCTCTGAAATGTATTTGCATTTAGCAACCGTCAGTCTGCAGCATTCTGTATAGGTTGCAGGTGCCGGTTTAGTTTTTGTGGAATCCCAATGTCAAGCGAGTTGCAGTGTGTCCATTTACTTGCATTTCCTATGGCAAATGTGGCCATATGAAAAGAGCATTCAAAATCTTTAAACAGCTTTTTCCTCAGAAATAATAAATCGGAACAAGTACATTATTATTTTTATCCTTTCCTAGTGCTTCTTTACATGTCCTTTTTCAGTGTCTGAAACTGAGTGTGCATAGCCCTTGTGAGAGAATGTGTTGGCGAGCACCCACTAGTGATGTCAGCCCAGCAGCTCGGCTGTAGTGGATGTGGTATTTCTGGGTTTGCAGTAGCAGCAGCTCCTGACTTGTTCTCACTTGGACACTTTCCTCTCTTGTCTTTTTGTTTTTAAAAATGTCAGTCTTAGAATTCTCCAATTTGTTTATCTTTAAACTTGTAATCTGTTTTCATACACCTGTCCAAGTAAAATCACAGACTTAAATATTGCCATCAGAAAAAGCACATCATTTTTTTTTCCTGACTTGCCTTCCTCTCTACCTGAATTTCCAGACCATTTGGAACACAAATCAGTTCTTTCTCCCTACTGTTTGTGCCATCTCGGTTCCACAATTCCTCTTCACTTTGTTTTCTATGCTGCACTCATCTTTTCCAATTTTTTTCCCTATTGTGCTTGTTTATTCTCTGTAAACATCTGTGGGTAAAGTGCCACATAAACTATAAATAATTGAAATACATTTCTCACTGCAATAAGATATGCAGGAGGAGCACCGTAGGTTTTCATTTGCAGCTTCTACCGGCTTTTCCAGTCTTCCTCTCTAACCTAGACATTTTTTAAAAGTTTTATTTAATTTATATTCTGCTTTTTCAAGCACTAAAAAGCAAGTTGCATTCAGGTGCTATCAGTATTTATCTGTCTCTGTAGAATATTGGGAGCCAGTGCTCACAATGAGGTAGATCTTCAAAACATACGCGCGCGCGTACTTGTGTTCGTGCCACCGGCGTGAACAAAAGTACACCAGATTTTATAAGATGCGCACGTAGCCGCGCGTATCTTATAAAATCCGGGGTCGGCGCATGCAAGGCTGCGCAAAATCGGCAGCCTGCACGCGCCGAGCCGCGCAGCCTGCCTCCGTTCCCTCCGAGTCCCCCCCCCTACCTTTGTTGGCCGCAGTGCCGGGGGACTCGGGACCACCCTCCTGGCCCGCCCTCCTGGCCCGCCCCTGAACCGTCGCCATGCCCCAGACACACCCCCGGACACGCCCCTCCCGCCCCTTTTACGAAGCTCCGGGACTTATGCGCGTCCCGGGGCAAAACAGGCGCGCCGGCACGCGAGTGCCCTGCGCGCATAAATCTGGGAGGATTTACGCGTGCATGGGGTTTTAAAACCTACCCCAATCTGTTTACACTTGAGACAATGGAGGGTGAAGTGACTTGCCCAAGGACACAAGGAGTGACAGTGGGATTTGAACCCTGCTTATCTGGTTCGAAACCTGCTGTTCTAACCACTAGGTTACTCAGTAATTTTGGATAAGGGGCTCATACTGCAGCTTCCTTTTTAGAGCACATTACATGTACACATCCATAAGTGTCACTGTTAATGTGATGGCTGGGACACTGTTCCACTCTCCAGGGGACTGTGAATAGTGTATGATCATTAATGTTAGTGTCATTATTAGCTATTGTGGTTTTTTAAACACTAAATATTTTAGCAGTCTAGAGGACCCCCTAAAACCTGATTATCAAGAAGTTTTTCTTAGGCCAAGTGAAAAATATTTTGTAAATCAGACCCTTGGTGTTTACAGTCCTGTCCCAAAGCCCAGAAAGAGAGGAAAAAGATACACACATACCTGAGGCTCAGAGCTGGAAACCCCCCAAATCAACCAGACTGATCAGCCAGTTTGGAAGTTTTTTGGCAGAATCCTCATACAGGTGGGTACATATGAATGAAAAAGGGCATACATCTAGCATAATGTATTTTATAAATAAAAATATATAAATCTAAACAAATGGCTATCCCTTGGAATAATTGGATTAAATTGTTTTCTCTTTTGTCCATATTTTCATTTAATGTTCATAATTTAAAAATAAAGAGTAAATGCTCATGTTAGTATTGATGGTCATATAATTTTTGCAAAACTATTAATGATGCATCATTGGTTCATTGCTAGCCATCTGATAGTTGTTTTGGAAACTGTAGTGCTGTGACACTTGACTTTGTTTGGTCTGACCCAGCATGGCATATTTTATGTTCTTACAATGTTCTATCAAGCCCAGCATCCTGTCTCTGGCAATAATCAGTCCAAGTCATTTGGAAGTACCAGGCAGATCCGAAATGGGAAGGTCCTTGCCCGTTGCAGTCCCTAAGTCATCCTGGCTAATAATGGACCTATCCTTCAGATATTTGTCCACATCTTTTTTTTTAAACTCAGGTATACTACTAGACTTAACCACATTCTCTGTCAACAAATTCCGCTGCTTACTTGTGCATTGACTGAAAAAAAATGCTTTATTAAATTTGTTTTAAATCTGTGACAAGTTAGTTTCATGGAGTGTCCCCTATTTACTTGTTCTAGTAATTAAATAAGAAACTTATTTTCTATAATAAACAGATATCTGACTAAAATAAGTGTCATAGAATCAGATGTTTCTGAAGTGAGCTGATAACTATGAGCGTGCATGTTCACTAGAACCAAATATTGTTTGTCATAAAAGAAATTCTTCGAGGATACGTATGATGGCAGTCCTCACTCATGGGTGACATCATTGGATGGAGCCTGGCATGGAAAACGTATGTCAAAATTTCTAGAACTTTAATTGAGCTTCATTGAGCATGCTCACGTTTGTAATATACCACATGTCCATGTGGGGTTTCCTCAGTCTTTTTTTTTTTTTTTTTTCTGTGGAGCCTCGTGTCTCATGGTTAGGTTCTCCCTTTAGCATCCTAGATAGGTTTCTCGGCGTTTTGGGGTAAGTTTATTTTCATTGTCGATCTATCGAGGCTGCAATGTGCCCTGTGCCCACTGGCCATCGATGTCTGCCACCATCATTTTCATTCTCTCATCCCTTTTGTTTCTTGGCGACATGTCCACTTTTGGTTTTATGCCCCATGATAGACATGGTTCACCATAATAGATGTGTCCTGTGCCTTGGGGCATTGTATGATGTCTGGGGTTGCAGCAAATGCACCAAGATGACCCTGAAGAGACACAAGATCTAGCTCGACAAGATGGAGCATCTGTTTGGGCAGAGAAGAGACATGCATCAGCATCGAAGGACGTCTGAACCGTACCAATGGACACGGAGCCATTGACATCAGTGAGGCTGACGGCTACTAGGGACACTGGAGACTGGCCATTGTCGGGTTCCTCCAGGTTGAGTATTTCGGGTTCATAGTCTTCGATCTTGGCACTGGGGAAAGAGTGATCCGAGCATCAAAGGAGCCAAACAAACATCAGCATCTGTCCCTCTCTATGCTTGGTGTCAGCCATGGGGATGCAGCAGCTTCTGTTACGATGCCCCTGAAGCAACTCTGTGGCAAGGAGAACCAGTCCTTCATCGATGCTGGAGTATGCCACGGTCTCCACCGGTCCCAATACCCCCTACTGATCTTCGTCTCTGTTCCAAAGAGGGATCCGGTTACACCACCTGGGTTCCAGCCTGTCTTGGCATTGGTGATTTTTGAAGAGGAACTGGAGAGGACGAGGTATGGCCTCACATCAGAGCACCGATGGCGCAGTCGCTCCTCGAACTGCTCTTGAATCCCTGCACACATTTGTCTGCATATTACCGAACCTGTCCTTGATTTCTGTTCCCAGAGCAGCATTGACACCCTACGGAGCAACGTGCCAGTTGTCAGCCATGGTGCCTCGGAGGAGGAAGCCCCCTCAATACTGGAGGCACCATCAGGGCCCAGACCAAAATGGCCAGTTGAACCAGTGTATATACCTGCTGGTGGGGGCCAAGCACCTAAGAACACATCATCATCAGTTGACTATATGGAGAAGAGAGCACCTAAGACCCTTGGGGGATGACTTCCAGGGGGATGACTTCTCCATGGCTTTGGTTCTGAGGGAGATGGTTCTGAGGGAGATCATCTGATCTCCCTCAGAACCATCTCTTCCAGATGATCGGAGGAAGTCCTCATTGTAGGATCTCTCCTTTGCAGGCTTTGTTCATGTGATGACGGAGCCACCCCATTTCAATTGATGACTGAAGAGGATACCAGGCATAAAATTCTAGATATCCTCCAGTATGAGGAGCCTTCCAAGGAGATTGTGGCAGTACCAGGGTACGAGATATTTGTGGAGTTATTGATCAGAATGTGGAAACATCCCCTCACAGTGCCTCCTGTTCACAGGAAGGCGGATGTGATTTGTCTCATCCAAAAGGCTCTGATTTGACCAGTGTCAACTGCCCCACCAATTGGTGGTCATCGATTCTGCTCTCAGACCCATTCTTATCTGCTTTGGGGGGAAGGGTCGAAGAGAGATGGATGCTCTTGGAAGGAAGGTGTTCCAGGGTGCTATGATTATTGCCTGCATAGTGGCCAGCCAAATGTACATGCGTGACATCTTGAAGCAGGTGCATGAGGTTGCCAAGCAACTGCCTTGGCAGCAGCAAGACACCCTTCAGTCACTGGTGCATAAGGATCTGGAGTGCAGGAAACACAGGGTCTGTTCGACCTATGATGTTCTTGAAACGGCATCAAGGATCTCTGCAGTGGGAATTGGTGCCCACAGGCTTGCATGGCTGTTGGCCTCTGATTTCAGACCAGTGGTACAGGAGCGATTTGCTGACGTGCCGTGTACAGAAAAGAATCTCTTTGGGGATAAGGTGAAGGACGTGGTGGCCCAGATCTGGGACCAGCATGCGACACTCCAGCAGCTCTCCACCTGCACTCAGGACTTGTCCTCCTCAGCCAGGAGGCTGTCTAGGTTTGGGCCCAGGAAGTCCTTTTTCCCAAAGAGGTACTATCCTTCACCATCTTGCTCACGTCAGCAAATCCAGGCGCCTCTTAGCCATCCCAGGCAACAGAGGGCCCTGAAGCCCCAGCCGGCACCTCAGTCAACTCCGCGAATGGGGTTTTGACTGGATTGAGGGAATATAGTTAAGTCGCCCATATCCGAAGCAATGGTTGGGGGAAGGCTATGGTGGTGTGATCCGGTGGCCCAATGTAACCTGAAACAGTGAGTTCTGTCCATCATTCACGGGAGATACAAATTGAACTTATTGGATACCCTGCTAAATTACCCCCTGAGCCCACTCTGGGGCTCTGAAGTGCATCAGGAAGTACTAGTAGTAGAGCTCTCCTCCCTCTTAACTGCCAGGGCGGTTGAGCCCATTCCACCAGGGCAAAGAGGGTGGGGATTTTACTCCTGGTACTTCCTGATACAGGAAAAAGGGGACTCTGTCCCATTCTAGACCTAAGGGCCTTGAACAAATTCATCAAAAGAGAAAAGTTCAAAATGTTTTCCCTGGGCACCCCTGATCCCCCTTCTTGCAAAAAGAGGACTGGCTATGCTCCCTGGATCTAAAAGATGCCTACACTCATATTGAGATCTTCCCAGTCGTTGGAAATATCTCAGATTTGTGGTGGAAAGCAGCACTTCCATTATCACGTTCTGCAGTTTGGGCTCGCATCAGCTACACGTGTCTTCACAAAATGTCTGACCATGGTGGCAACGCATCTTCGCAGACTTGGAGTTCATTTTTCTCCGTATCTGGACGATTCACTGGTCAAGAGCATCTCTCGGCAGGGGGGAGGGGGCAATGAGTTCATATGCTGGAGAAACTAGGGTTCGTTGTCAAATACCCCAAGACCTATCTCAGCCCATCACCACAATTGGACTTCATTGGATCCCTACTAGACACAGCTTAGGCAGAGGCCTTCCTGCTGCAGCAACAGGCCATCAATCTGATGGCCATCGCAGTGGGGATTCAACAGAGCCAGCAGGCATCAGCATGGCACATGTTGAGGCTGTTGGGCCATATGGTTGTTACACTACATGTCAGTCCCTTGGTACATTTGCACATGCGAAAGGCCTAATGGACCTTTAGGTCACAGTGGCGATAAACCACTCAGGCCCTCCAGGATTGCATCCAAGTTGCACCATCTCTCTGGGACTTTGTCCTGGTGGTGGAAAATTTCAAATTTGGAAAAGGAGATGTTATTCCATAGTCCCCTCACCCATATTGTCCTAACCAAAGATGTGTCCACCATGGGCTGGGGAGCTCATTTAGATGGACTAAAGACCCAGGGCCTATGGTTTGCCCAGGAACGTCTCTGCCAAATCAATTTCCTGGAGCTCTGGGTGATCGGGTACGCATTGTGGGCTTTCAGAGATCGGCTGTCCATCAAAATTGTACTGATACAAACTGAAACCAAGTGGCAATGTGGTATGTCAACAAGCAGGGAGGCTTGTTGACATACCACTTAACTTCATTTAACTTCAGGCTAATGCCTGAAGTTAAATGAAATACCTCCGAGGAGACTTCCCGAGTCTGGGTGGGAGGCGGAGAGGAGCGAGAAAAAGCCCAGACGGCTCGGTTTCTGGCCCGCAGGTGTTCTTCCTCCTTGACTATTTCCCAGGTGATATTGTCATTTGCGATTTGAAAAATTTTTATGTTTGTGTGATTGGACTGTGATCCTTTTCCCTCTCTATGTGTTTTGATTATTGAACAAGCAGGGAGGTACAGGGTTGTAGTTCCTGTGTCAGAAAGTGGTCTAGATCTTGACTTGGGCCCTCTCCCAGGGGATGGGGCTCAGGGCCATGGACAGACTGAGTTGTGCCTTCAGACCCCATGAATGGTCTCTGGACCACGGGATTGTGAATCAGATCTTCCGCCTTTGGGAAAGCCTGGATGTGGATCTCTTCGCAGCGCCTTGGAACAGGAAGATTCCTCAGTTCTTCTTCCTGTACAGGACACACGACAGACCAGTCTCAGATGCCTTTGCCCACAAGTGGGTCAAGTGTTTACTGTATGCGTATCCTCAAGTTTCACTCTCCTGAAGCTTCGTGAAGACAAAGGGACTACGATACTCATAGCACCCATTGGCTGAGACAGATCTGGTTTCCACTCCTCTGGAAGATGTCCATCCAGAAACAAATCAGGCTGGGGACTTCCCCAAATCTCACCACCCAGGACTGAGGCCGGTTGCACCATCTCAACCGCCATGCTTTCTCGTTCACAGCCTGGATATCGAGAGGTTGATATTGCAACCACTTGATCTCTCGGAAAATGTGTGTCTGGTACTGGTGGCTTCCAGAAAGGCTTCCTCCAAAAAGTACTATGGACTGAAGTGGAGGAGGTTCTTCATTTGGTGTAAACAGAAGGTCCTAAATCCTTTTTCTTACTTCCCAAAAAAATTGCTTGACTACCTTCTATACCTATCAGAAGCTGGTTTGAAGGCCCACTCGTGAGAGTTCATCTGAGTGCGATTGGCGCACATCACCGTGGTGTAGATTGTATGCCCATCTCTGTACAGCTTATTGTTGTACATTTCATACAGGGCCTGCTTCAGTTGAAGCCTCCCTTAAGGCCTCCTACTGTGTCTTGGAACCTCAGGATGGTGTTAGCGCAGCTCAGCTGATGAAAACTCCCTTTGAGCTGCTGCGTTCCTGTGACCTGAAGTATCTGATCTGGAAGGTCATGTTTTTAGTGGCAGTCACTTCAGCATGCAGGGTTAGCGAGTTCCAGACCTTAGTGACTTATCCACCTTACATTAAGAGGTAGATTTTATAATACGGACGCGCATGTAATAAAATTGGGTAGCCGCGCTCATATGTGTGCCGGATTTTATAATCCGCGTGAGCAAGGGGGGGGGGGGGTGTGAATTTATACAAAGCTTGCGCGGCGACGCAATCGGGCCTTTCCCAGTTCCCTCCCAGTCTGCTCCAATTAAGGAGCGGACTGGGAGGGAACTCTCTAACCCCCCCCCCCAAGCCACTCTACCTTGGCTCAGTTTTTTTGTTTTATTACTCGCTGCTGCTGCTTGGGAGCAGAAGTAATTTTCGTACGCCGGCCAACTGCTGGTGCGCGCTTCCTCAGGACAGTAGCTATGTCAACATAACTGGTTATTCTTGTCCCTGTTGGCACTTATTTAATGTTTGTTGGCCCCTTTTATTTTGGTGGGCAACCTGTAGCTAGGGATTCACCCATGTGTAAGCGCTGCCATCCTGTTTGACCATGGAGAAAGGAATTTCTCTAGCATCTCTGGACTGGCTAGTTCTCACAACAGACACTAGCCTCCTCGGTTGGGGAGCCCACTGTCAGGAACTGACAGCACAAGGATGCTGGAATGCAGAAGAGTCTGTCTAGAACATCAGTCGGCTGGAAGCCAAGGCAGACCAGTTGGCATATTTACAGTTCGGCACCAGGTTACAGGGTTGATAATGTCGGACAATGTAATGACTGTGGCTTACATCAATCAGCAGGGAGGAACCAAGAGCTGCTATCCTGGCTGGCCTCCGTCCTCCGTCCTGCCCTGCCCCTTTGAAGAGGCCCAATATTTGTGTGCGTACCGGGTTTATGCATGTGGCCGAGCCCCTTTGAAAATTCGCGCGGCATGCGCAAGGCCCAGCCACACACACAAACCTCAGGATTTATGCGCTAAGGCCTTTAAAAATCTGGCCTTAAGTTTTTTTGGGGGGTTTTTTTTTTTCATGATTATGGATAGTTTTGCGTGTTCACCCTAAGTTCCTGCCTAAGATGGTGTCGGACTTTCATCTTAAGCAGTCCATCGTCCTACCAACATTCTTTCCCAGGCCCCATTTGCAGCAAGGCGAACAAACACTGCACAGTTTAGACTGCAAAAGAGCTTTAGTCTTCTACCTGGAGTGGACAGAAGCCCATACAGTCTACCCAACTTTTTTTTTTTGTTCCTTTTGATAGGAATAAGTTGGGGATCACCATTGCCAAGCAGATGCTTTGTAATTGGCAAGCAGAGTGTATTTCCTTCTGTTATGCTCAGGCAGGATTGCTTCTTGGGGGACATGTCAAGGCTCACTCTGTTCGAGCCATGGAGGTGTTTGTGGCCCACTTGCGAGCAGTTCCCATGGAGGAGATGTTCAGAGCTGTGACATGGAGTTCTCTCCACACATTATTCACATTGTATTATTGTTTGGATAGGAATGGCCGATGCGACAGCAGGTTTGCTCAACTCTGTTCCTGCCCAGGGCCTGATGTTTTTTTTTTTTTTCTTTTTTTCAGGTAGTCCCTCTTCTGTTGTCAACATAACTGGTTATTCTTGTCCTTGTTGGCACTTATTTAATGTTTGTTGGTCCCTTTTATGTTAGTGGGCAACCTGTAGCTAGGGATTCACCCATGTGTAAGCGCTGCCATCCTGTTTGTCCTCGGAGAAAGCAGAGTTGCTTACCTGTAGCAGGATGTCAGTCCTCATGAAAACCTTCCGCCACCCTGCAGAGTTGTTTCCACTATGTGAGTTTTTTCATTATTTTATGTTATTATTCTTATGAATTCTATGATATACGACCAAGGGGACCCTGCGTGGATGTGTGGTATATTGCATGCGTGAGTTTTCTGTGCTGGGCTCCATCCGATGTCACCCATATGTGAGGACTGACATCCTGCTGTCCTTAGAGAACACCTGTTACAGGTAAGCAACTCTGCAGTCTCTGGAAGCATAAAAAATGAAGATCAGAAGACTCATCTAGACTGTTCATTCATTATGCCCTTCCGGAGGAAGTGTTGAAGACTAAAACTGTGAAGGATTTCAAAGGGGCATGGGATAAACACTGTGGATCCATAAAGGCTAGAGGGTGGGAATGAACAGTAGAGCCATGGGGGCGGCTTGCTGGAATGTTGGCTACTACCTTGTGATTACTACCCTTACTCAATAAGCCTTCGCAAGGTTAATGCAACTCCAACATTGCGCTCTGCTTCACCGACAAGGGGAAATGTGGAAAAGAGGATTTGCATTTAGACAACAACCAAAAAGGACTGAACTTCATAATCTGGGTAAACAAGCGTGGGAGTAGCTTGCTTATTACGGCGGTTACTACCCTAAACCAATTAAGCCTAATACATCACTTTGAAAGCATATACAGTGTTGCTCTCTGCTTCAACGGTAGGGGAAATCTGGAAAAAAGGATTTACATTCAGACAACATCCAACAAAGCAAACAAGCATCGGGGTAACTTGTTGGATGCGGCGATTACTACCCTTAACCATAAGCCTTATGCTCACCTTTGATGCAACTCCAACATTGCTCTCCGCATCAATGAAAGGGGATGGCAGGAAATTTGAATCAAATTGTTACCAACAAGGTTGATGAAACAGATAAGTATGGGAAAATAAGTGTAGAAGCTTGCTGGGCAGCCTAGATGGGCCGATTGGTCTTTTTCTGCCGTCATTTTGTATGTTCTATGTTTTTAGAGAATCTACTTGATCTCAGACTTTACCTCACATTCAGGGATCTTTTGTGCTTATGCCATACTTACTTGAAATTATGTTACTGTATTGGCTTCCACCTCAACTGGAGGCTATTCTCTGTATTTATTACTCTTTCTAAGAAGAAATATTTCCTTATGTTACTTCTGAGTCCTAGTTCATGGTCATTGAAAAATGCTTACTGCTCTTGAAAATCCTTATGTCCCACCTCTCTCTCCTCTCCTTTAGTGTATACATGTTTAGGGCCTTAATTATCATTTCATAGGACTTGCATACAGATGTACCATTTTTTGGTAGCTTTTCTCTGGACTGCATCTCCTGTATATATCCTGTTGGAGATACTGTGTTCTGGACTGGATACAGTACTCTCAATGAGGTCTTATCAGTAACCTGTACAGAGGTGGCATTATGAATTCTAAAATTCATCTAAGAATTATTCATTAGGAATAAAACATACACCCCATGCCCTGAAAAAATTGCTTTTTGGGGATTGGAGGGACATCAAAAGTACATGCTGAGTACATTTATTCCCTGGCAAAGATGCACACTTCATTTCAACCTGATACAGCCCTCTCACTGTACTCAAGACCTCCTTCCTGCCCTCTTCTTCTTCCTGCCCCTTCCCTCACTCCCACTCTGCTCCCAGTCTACGATTGGTGTCAAAGACAACTCTCCCTCTCTCTTCCCCGTCATACAAGGCCCCAGATGTGGCTGAATATACTTTCACCTCTTCTGGAGTCCCTGATCAGGGCCCAAGACAATTAGGCCATTTGCTGCCACCTCTACTCAAACTCACTTGCCAAGAAAATCCACTCACGCTAGGTGAGGGATAAGAGTACATTTTTGAAACCTTGGTTATTATCTTTTTTTTTCTACTAGTTTATACTTCTCCCTGTGTGCCCTGTCATTCCTCTGGTTTGCAACATTGCCTTGTCACAAGATCTCATGAGTATTTCAGCTCCCATTAAGTACTGTTCTCTTGGATATCTGTGCCCCAGATGCATTACTTACCTACATGTTTTTGTATTGAATTTTAGTTGCCAGATCTTCACCCAACCTCAAGCTTTCTTAGACTCTTCTCATCTATTTTCTCCCTCAGGGATGATCATTCTGTTTCAGATCTTTGTATCAAATGAAAAATGACAAATCTTTCCTGCTAACTACACTGTGATTTGTGATACTCGGAGCTGACCGTGCTGTATGAGAAAAGTGCATTTTTTAAAAGAAGATTTTTACTACTATAGCATAAGATGCAATTTTGGAAAAAAATGATCAGTATTGTGAAAACAGTGTGAGAGATGCTCTGTTTGAAAATCTATTACTTTCAAAGCTCTTTCACTGGTAACGAGCTATGGTGCCTCTTGGCTTTATTCTGTCTCACTCTTATTAATCAGATAAGCAGTAAATCATAGACAAATAGGACTCCATTCTCAGGCCATGCCATCCCCTTTTTGTCTGTATATATAAAATATAAACATAAATATACACGTGTTTGTGTATACACATGTATATGTTTGTTTTTGTGTTCAGCTTCCTCCTGCTTCTCTGGTTTCTGTCTCAGTCAGGAACTGCATCTACTTGATTTACAACAAGTTAGTGTTGTCGCTGCTTTATTCTCTGCACTCCCTCCTTGCCTAGTCCATCCACCACAGTGACAACTGACAGAGACAGGACATGGTTTCTTTTGGAGCCTCATACAGACATGGTATTGAGCCAATCTAGTAAATGTTGCTTTTGGCAATGACTGGAACTTCCTCCTTGGTGCTCTGTGCTGCCACCCCTGCAGGTCTGAGGAGCAGGAGTCAAATCCAGTAACGAATTCCGGGACTTCACCATAGCACGTTTGCTGAGACATTGAGGTATGCTAGCTATCTGACCTGGGGTCATGGCATGCCTAGATGGACATATTTTGATCTAGAAAATTCTGAAAAACCTATAGCGAAGATATTGGGGAATGCACTTGAACATATTCTGTCGAGGACATGTTTCAGGGGAGAAGTTCAAATACAGCATTGTGGCTTCCTGGTGTCAGTTCCTGTTTCCCATTGCTCTTTGCTATCCTTCTTGGAGGATGTTTTTCACTTCGTTATTAGAAAACGAGAAGAGGAGGGTTTTGATAGGTATTTTATATTTTGTTTTCTTTGAATTTATCTGGTTAATTGGAGAATGTGTGTATGTATAGCAGAGGGAGCGATGTCTAAACTGGTAAAAGTGGTTTATTTGGTTTCTCAACCTAAATGGTGTCGTTCTACACAATGACAACTTTATGGAGAAACAGACCTTCAAGGTTTTAGTTATTCATGATCCTTTTTGTGCATTTTCAAAGATTATTTTTCTAGCCCAGCTTTGTTGGTTGTCTCCACGTATCACCTGGCTTCCAGCTTATATGTTGTTTTGAAAATAAGGGACTGGACGCTATATGTCAAATATCAGTGTCTCCGGGCAAACTGTTTGCATTATTTACAAATAAAAACAGACTTGATAACTAAAGAGAACAAATGACAAAATAGACTATTTCTAACCAAAACCTTTCTGTTTTAGTTTGAACTCTGTTCAGATATGTATCATATATGAAGAATGGTAATTTATTATGATTGCATGGCACAGAAGAGTTTCTACTGTTTTTAATTGTGAATTTAGAGGAAGCAGAGGTAGTTGTTTTGTACAGGATAATTGCCATCCAGTTGTCTTTGGTACAGAACATCTAACACATCCATGTAAGGCATTCAGATCTCAAAGAACCCCATTCATATTATTTTCTTCTCATTTTAAAATCTGGCTTCAGTTCAGTGTCTGGAGAATTTCTGGTTAAGTATTACTATGTTAGATTTGTGGTTTGATAGTACCATCAACAGGATAGTACCATCCTGTTGATGGTACTATCAATTTACACAAATAGAAGAGATATTGATTATAATCCTATTCATTTTTCTTCCCTTTTGAAGGAAGAGTGAACATTTATGGCTGATATTCCTCGAAACTCCTTTGCAATTGTGAACACTCATTTTTCATCAGGAAGTCTAGTATTTTTAGTGTTCATTGCTATTAGAAGTTTGAATCCTAATTGCTCTACACATTGATGATGATATCAGCATGAGAGTGATTATCCAAGAAAACATGTTGTGGTGGACCATAGGTGGAATACATAGGTGATGTCAGCAGCAATAGGAGGTATTGGGCCATTTACAAAAATCTGGCATTTTATTCCTCTCTGAAATTCCGGTTACAGTGCTATCAGCAAATGAGCATGTGTCAGGGAGATCTTTAGATGCCCTGTTGGAAAGGCCAGGTTTGCTGTTACTTGAATTCTATCCTATATAAGAGGTAGAAAATTTCAAGATCAGAGAACTACGTGCTGTATATTATGGTAATTATAAATGTGTTCAAACGCATACTGATCTTTTTTTTTTCTCTCTGGATTAATGTCAGGTTTTTTCTTTAGCTTTCTGCCCTGCAAAAGCTTCTTCAGCAGTAAACCTGAAATGTCTAGATCAGCGGTTCTCAACCGGTGCGTCGCGACACACTAGTGTGTCGCCAAGCACCGGCAGGTGTATCGCGTGGCTCCCGGTCCCTCCCGCTGCTCGTTCTTCCCTGCTGCCGTTGCCGCCGGGCTATCAGCACGTTCAAGCCCAGCGGGAACGGCAGCGGTGCAAAAAAAAAAAAAAAAAAGCTGTGGCATCCACGGCTGGCCTTTTCTTCTTCCCGCGCCTGCATTCCCCCCCCGGGCCCGGAACAGGAAGTGGTGCGCGGGAAGAAGAAAGGCCGTGCCACGTGATAAACTAGCAGCGGCCGCTGCAGCATCGGCCCAGTGGCGTAGCCACGGGTGGGCAGGTGCCCACCCAACTTAGACCCAGGCCCACCCAACTGGCACCGGAACTGCAAGGCTGTCACGGGATCCCATCCCCGCGACAGCGAACAAGAGAACCCACGCCTCGCGCGCCATCACGGCACACATAGGGAAGCGCTGCTGCGGCCGTATGGCCAACCGGTCTTCCTGTTCGGGGGGGGGAGCGGAAGCGCCGCGCGCAGCTTCCGCTTCCTCCCCCAATGCAGGAAGATCAGCTGCTTCTCCTGCTGCCACCCGTTCTCCTGCTATCTTCGGGTCAAACGGCCCGCCGACCTTCCTGTTTGGGGGTGGGGGAGCGGAAGCGCCGCGCACAGCTTCC
Source organism: Rhinatrema bivittatum (assembly GCF_901001135.1). NCBI lineage: Eukaryota > Metazoa > Chordata > Amphibia > Gymnophiona > Rhinatrematidae > Rhinatrema > Rhinatrema bivittatum. Next base: position 120,795,279 of record NC_042620.1, read on the forward strand.
GCTTTCTCCCCCAAAGCAGGAAGATCAGCTGCCTCTCCTGCTGCCACCGGCCTCCTGCTATCTTCGGGCGTCGGGCCGTATGGTCCGCCGATCTTCCTGCTTGGGGGGGGGGGGGAGGGAGGAAGCGGACGTTGTGCGCTGCGCTTCCGCTACCCCTCCCCCCCGACAGGAAGTTCGGACGCCCGAAGATAGCAGTAGTCCGGTGGCAGCAGGAGAGGCAGCTGATCTTCCTGCTCTGGGGGAGAAAGCGGAAGCTGTGCACGTGCTTGAATGTGTATGTGTGGATGAGAATAGGAGTGTGTGTGGGTGAAAACTGGAGCCTGGGTGTGTATATGGGTGAGAATGGAAGCTTGAATATGTGGGTGAATGGGAGCTCGAATGTGTGTATGTGTGGTTGAGAATGGGAGCCTGGGTTTGTGGGTGGGTGAGAATGGGAGCTTGAATGTGTGTATATATGGGTGAGAATGAGAGCCTGGGTTTGTGTGGGTGGGTGAGAATGGAAGCTTGAATATGTGGATAAGAATGGGTGCTTGAATGTGTGGGTGAGACTGGGAGCATGGGTTTGTGGGTGAGAATGGGAGTCTGGGTTTATGTGTGTGGGTGAGAATGGGTGCCTGGATGTGCGTCTGTGTGTGCATAAGAATATAAGCCTGGGGAGGGGTGAGAAAGTGAGAACTTGTATGTGTGTCTGCAGAGAATGTGAGCTTGGGGGGGGGGGGGGGGGAAGAGCATATGAGAGTGAGAGCTTGAGTGTGTGAGAGGGAGTCTGTGAGAGAAAGCGTGTATGTGTGTGTGTGTGTGTGTGTGTGTGTGGAAGGGAAGAAGACAGTAATAGAAGAAAGACACTGAAAAGGAATTAGGAAATGAGCTATAAGGGAAAAAATGGGAAAAAGAGACCAGGACCAACTGATTAGAAAAATACAAAGATCAGACAACAAAGGTAAAAATATATATCTATATTTTGAGATGTTAGCAATTTAAATATAAGCAACACAACCGCTCTCTCAAAATTTATGGACAGGTAGGAGCCGTGTGTAAAATCGTAATAATAAGAAGGCTAAAGTACCACAAATCACCGTGAATTATGTTTGTATCATTAAGTAAACCTCATACTTAGGCGGAGATGTGAATGCTATGCTGCATAATTTGGCATTATTTATCAGTAAAAAAAACAACTAGTAGACCTGCATGCCTACAGCCCACCCATGTTAACCTTGTGCCCATCCAAAAAATCAATTCTGGCTATGCCACTGCATCAGCCCCCAAGCTATTGCAGCAGACGGTAATCGGGAAAGGAGAGAGCAGCATGAGCCTCCCGCGATCGATGGAATTCTTCCTTCTTGGCCTGCGGGGGCTGGAGGAGGAGGAGCAGCTACTGTTTGTGCTCGGGGGGGGGGGGGGGAGAGGAAGTGAGTGACAGAAAGAGAGAGAAGCAGCCAGCCAGCCTGTGTGTAAGTGAGAGAATGTGTGTGATTGAGAGCCTGTGTGTAAGTGAGCGAATGTATTTGATCGGGAGTATGTGTGTGATTGAGAGAAACTGGTCAGAGAGCTGATGTATGTGTATATGTGAGAGACAATGAAAGTGACTGCTCAAGGAGATGACTGATGTGTATGTGAGAGTGTGAGACAGTCAGGGATGTGTGTGTGTGTGAGAGAGAGAGAGAAAAACATGGAAGTGAGAAATCTGGGTATGTGAGAAAGCATGGGAGTAAGAAGCCTGGTGTTGTGGGGGTGTATGTGAAAGAAAGCATGGGAGTGAGAAGCCTGATTATGTGAGAGAGAGCATGGGAGTGGGAAGCCTGTGTGTGTGCATGTATATGAGAGAGACTGGTTGGTAAGGTGACGGTGTGACTGGTGTGTATGTGAATGTGAGAGAGAGAATGTGATTCAGGGAATGAGAAGCCTGTGCACGTGGAGAGCGAGCATGGAAATGAGAGAGAGACTGGGTGTGTGTGTGTGTGTCTGTAACAGAGAAAGTGATTATGGGAATGAGAAGCCTGTGCATGTGAAGAGAGTGAGCATGGGAGTGAGAACCTGGGTGTGTGTGAGACACAGCATGGGAGGGAGAAGCCTGTGTATGTAAGACAGAACATGGAAGTGGGAAGCCTGTGTGTGTGTATGCATGAGAGAGATCAGGTGACGGGTGTGTGTGTGAGAGAGAGAGAGAAAGTGATTATGGGAATGAGAAGCCTGTGCATGTGAAGAGTGAGCATGGGAGTGAGAAAGCTGGGAGTGTGTGAGATACAGCATGGGAGTGAGAAGCCTGTATATCTGAAAGAGAACATGGGAGTGGGAAGCCTGTGTGTGTGTGTATGCATGAGAGAGATCAGGTGACTGGTGTGTGTGTATGTGGGAGAGAAAGAAAGTGATTATGGGAATGAGAAGCCTGTGCATGTGGAGAGAACAAGCATGGGAGTGAGAGACTGGTGAGTGTATGTGAGAAAGAGAAAGTGATTATGAGAGTGAGAAGCCCATATATGTAAGTGGAACACGGGAGTGGGAAGCCTGTGTGTGTGTGTATGGCATGAGAGAAACTGTTCAGGAAGGTGACTGGTGTGTTTGTCAAAGACTGGGAGATGATTGGTGTGTGAGAGACAGAAACTGGTCATGGGGGCATGACTGGTATGGTGTGTGTGTGTGTGAGAGACATGGGCCCTAAGGAAGAGGACCATGAGTATAGAGCTTAGCCACTACTGCTGCTTCTGGTGTGTGCTACAGCCTGCATGGAAGAGGAGTAGGAGAGCTGCTGGAGGGGGTAAGTAAAGGTGGCTTTTTAAGTTTATTTTTCTTGATTGACTGCTATTTTAATTATTTAATATTATGTGATGTGTCTGCTTTTTTTGAAATATTTTATTGGTGTTTGGAGAATTTTTAATAGTTTTTATGAGTTTTTAATTGTTGGATGTTATTCTGTTCATAGTTGTGAAACATTTTTTCCCGTCGATAGCAGGGCTGAATTAGCCATGCTGTATGGGAACTGTCCATCAGGGCCCAGGAGGCGGAGCTTTGTAGCAGAGTGTAGATCTTTGATCCTCTGCGGCTGCGCGTGGGTTCCCGCGCAGCATCAACGGTTCTCCTCAGTCTGTTTTTTTCCGCGCGCTGGAGAGCACGCGGAGCCTTTTCTCCTTAGAAAAAAAAAAAAAAAAAAAAAGAATGTCAGCGCAGAAGTCGGGTTTCAAGCCGTGTCCGTGCGGTAAGATCATGTCCGTCACAGACGGACATGATCGCTGCTACCGCTGCTTGGGACGCGACCATGACCAGTCCGACTGCGAACACTGCGCGAAAATGTCCCCGAGGGCCAGGCGACACAGGAGCTACCGGTGGCTGGCGCTCTTGACGGAGGACAAGGCGTCCACAACTCACTCCTCTCCGGCCCCAAAATCCAAGACGAAAGCGGGTAAGAGAGCAACTTCGTGGGACCCTCAATCGCCAAAGGTCCGAGACGCAAAGCGGAAACCCAAGGAGAAGGGAGACCAGGGCCCTGGTCTCAATTCCGAGCCGCTGCACGTGGGGACACAAAGGCCTTTCAGGTTGACTGAGCCTAGTACCCTAACGCATACTAAAGACAACCCGGTCCGATCCTTACTATTATCACGAAAGGAGGACCCATATAGAGACAGGGAACCTCCGGTAAAGGTTCCTAAAAGGACTGAAAGGACGCCGAAGAAGTCACAGGCGGCGCCGACGCAGTCCATGAAGGCACAATCGAAGCCCAAAACCCTCTCGGCGCCGAAACCTCTCTCGGCGCCGTCACCTCACTCGGCTCCGAAGACCCACTCGGCGCCGAAGACCCACTCGGCGCAGAAGACCCACTCGGCGCCAGAGACCCACTCGGCGCAGACAACCCGCCCGGCGTCGAAGACCCATGCGGAGTCGAAATCGGCGCCGAAACCTCCCCTGGCTCCGAAGTCTCAGTCGGCGCCGAAACCTCGTTCGGCGCCGAAGACTCAGTCGGCACGGGAGCCTAAGTCGGCGCCGTCAACTCAATCGGGGCTGCAATCTCAACTACAAAGGGAGCCGAAACCATCCCACTCCAGATCAACGGCAGCACCAAGGCCTACATCTCGCCATACCGCGGCAGCGGACACCGAAGCATCCGGGGCACCCGAACAACGGGACCCCTGGTCAGAATCCCTGACAGAGGATAAAAATTCCCAAAGGGATCGACAGTTTAAAGATCCAGAGGGGGACCTGCGGAGTACCACAGGTACTCACCATGAACACTCGGGCCACTTCAAAGCAAGGTGGTCGACACCGTTTACAAACACAGTCAGACAGGAAATCTCGAGAAAGTACTCGGCCTTCAACACAAAAAAGGCATCGACATCATTCGGGCTCTTCCAGATCCACCACTAGGGAGCACAGTGCAAAAAGGCATCATGCCTCTCATCGTAAAGAAAGGAGATCCTCCTCTTCTTCGTCGTCACAACATAAGAGTACATCTCAGAGATCGGGCTCGATTTCTCAAGGGATTATCCCGATTTCATCCTCATCATCCAACAACTCGAGGAGTATAAAATCCACTCCTCGAGAAGGAATGGGATGGAGTGAAGATTCGGAGGGGGAAGGTACTTCTGTTCCTCCACCAGTAGAGGTACCATATCACTCCACACAGAGGGAAAAGCCACCATCGATGCCGCCCCACACATCGAAAGCTTTTTGGGACTTGACACATTCCCTAGCCGGGTTTTTTGAGACACTGCAGTCGACATACACCCTACCACCGGAGGCTGCGAGCCCGGCAGACACTGCTAGCCCGGGCCCACAAAGGGATTTACCATTTTCCCGATCCCCATCTCCGCAGGGATCGGCCGTCCACTCACCGTCTCCGGCAAGGACTATAGAATCTACGCATTCCTCGCCTACATCTTCAACGGGATACCCGTCGGATCCTCCGGAACAACCAGCGGAACCCTATTCCCCTCCGGAGGATCTCACATATCCCAAATTCATTGCAAAGATGGGAAATATACTAAAGTTAGAGGTGCAAAAGCTACCGGAACCAAGAGCAGAAACCTTGGGATTGCTCAAAATTTTTGATGCGCCCGGAGAGCCGGCTGCTCTCCCACCTCATGCAATACTCCATGGTGTCCTGCAAAAGTCATGGGAGACCCCCTTTAACTTACAGTCGGTATCCCGAAAGACTGATTTAAAATTTAAGCTCCAAAAGCCTTCAATGTATGCGACGCCACAACTACCACATGACTCCATAGTGGTGGAATCCGCCTTACAAAAGTCTAAAAAAGCGAAGACGCATGCGTCCGCCCCACCAGGAAAGGACAATAAGTCCTTAGACGATTTTGCCAAACGCGTCTACCAAAACGCTATGCTGACAGCGAGAATCCAACACCATAATTTTTATATGGTACAATATATGTATGAGTGCCTACAAGCCACTAAGGGTCTGTTCACGTCCTTAGGAGACTCCACACCGGCGGTAATTTCGGATATGGAGGAGTGCACCCGACATATGCTGAGGGCGGTATACGAGGGATTCGGAAACTCGTCCAGGGCTTCCGCCATGGCAATAGCAGCTAGACGTCTGGCCTGGCTCAAAGCTAGTGCTATTAGAGAAGACCTTCATGAGAAGCTCGCAAATTTGCCATGCACGGGGGAGAACCTTTTTGGAGACCGCCTCCAAGATACGGTCAGTAAGCTAAAAGATCAAGCGATAGCGGTCCAGTCACTCGCGGCCCCAGTGCCAGCGAAACGATATTTCTCCTCGACGCGCCGACCACAGTTTCCCAGGAAACAGTACAGGAGCTATCAAAATTTTAGACAGCAGAACTACCTACCGTATAACCGGCAGCCAAACAACAACCCTCCGCAGCAGCAACAGCAGAGGAGGGGACGGCCTCGCGCTCAACGCCAACAACAGCCACAACAGTCGACAGTTCCAGCAAAGACCACGCAGTCTTTTTGAACTCCCGGCCACCACCAACACCCCATTTACCGGAATATCCCCCGGGCAGGTTAACGGCTTGCCTGACCGAATGGCAGGCCATCACGACAGATCAGTGGGTACTCGACATCGTAAAGGAAGGGTATCGGTTACATTTCCTATCCCAACCGGTCACACCTCATTTCCCCCTAAATCAGAGACACCTAGAACATCCACAACTGGCCCGGGAGTTAACCAATCTTCTCCATCAGAACGCAATCCGCATAATCCCGCGGGCGCTGAGAGGCCAGGGTTTCTATTCTCCATACTTCCTCATTCCCAAGAAAACGGGGGGCGATCGACCCATCCTCGACCTCAGAGAGCTCAACAAGTGCTTGGTACGAGAGAAGTTCAAGATGGTATCTCTGAAATCCATCCTACCTTTAATTCAACCCAGGGATTGGATGTGCTCTATAGACCTAAAGGATGCGTACACGCACATTCCTATCCACAAATCCTGTTGGCAGTACCTCTGTTTCCAGTATCGCAACAAACATTACCAATACAAGGTCCTGCCGTTTGGACTGTCAGCAGCCCCCAGGGTATTCACCAAGTGCATGGTGGTGGTGGTGGCCCACCTTCGTCTACAAGGTCTGACCATATTTCCTTACCTCGACGACTGGTTAATAATAGCATCGGACCCGAACGTCCTACAGTCGCATCTCAGCATAACGATAGCATGCTTACAACGCCTAGGATTAATGATCAATTTTCCAAAGTCACATTTACAGCCCTCGCAGATCCTGCAATTCATAGGAGCTCGACTGGACACAATTCGAGTCAGGGCTTTCCTACCAGAGGACAGGAAGTTTCAGATGTGCTCCTTACTCAGGGTTCTACAACACACGAGATGTACCACAGCCAGGTCCATCTTGAAAATTCTAGGGCATATGGCAGCGGCGATATTTACGGTCCCGAATACCAGACTCCACATGCGGCTCCTCCAGTGGGGTCTCAAGAGGCAATGGACACAACACTCCCAACCATTACACAAACGAGTTCAGGTAACCAATCCGATGCGACAGGATATCGATTGGTGGCTCAGGAAACCCACTCTCGAAAAAGGAGCACCGTTAAACCCCCCACCTCACAATGCAGTCCTCACGACGGACGCTTCACGGAAGGGATGGGGGGCACATTTAGACCACCTAGAGACACAAGGCCTCTGGTCCCTGTCAGAACAGGAGCTGCAGATCAACCTCCTAGAACTCCGGGCAATCCGGAATGCCCTACTCACGTTCCAAAACTATCTGCAGGGAAGAAGAGTGATGATTTACACGGACAACCAGGTGGCGATGTTCTACATAAACAAACAAGGGGGATCGGGATCATGGCCCCTGTGCAGGGAGACGCTTCAGATTTTTTCTCATGCTCACAGACATTCCATTCATCTTCAAGCGACCTATCTTCCGGGCATAGTAAACACCAGAGCGGACAGATTGAGCCGCATCTTCTACCCACACGAATGGCAATTGAATCCCGATGTACTACAAGAGATCTTCAACAGTTGGGGAAAACCAACCATAGACCTCTTTGCCACGGAAGAAAATGCCCAACTACCGCAATTCTGCTCAGTCCGACCCAGCCCGTCCCGCTTATCGCAGGACGCCTTCCTAATCCCTTGGTCGGCAAGTCTCCTATACGCCTTTCCGCCAATCCCATTAATAACGAGAACCATACAAAAATGTATGGCAGATCACGGTCAACTTATACTCATCGCACCAGCGTGGCCTCGACAGCCGTGGTACAGTTATCTGTTACGGCTATCGGTGATGACCCCAATCCGCTTTCCGGACAGGCCAGACCTTCTCCTGCAAGACGACGGAGTACTCATTCACCCACTCCTATCCTCCCTCCATCTAACTGCATGGAGATTGAGCGGGCATCTTTAACGGAGCAAGGGGTATCTCAGACGGTACAAACCATTCTTCTCGAATCCCGGAAACCGTCAACAAGGAAGTGTTACTCGTTCAAATGGAAACGTTACTACAACTGGTGCAGCGAAAGGCGTGTTTCACCTACGGACTGTCCCCCAGCAACGTTACTGGATTACCTACAGTCTCTCTATGACTCTGGATTAGCAACCTCGTCGATCAGAGTGCATCTCAGTGCAATAGCGGCATATCATAAACCACTGCACAACCACTCGGTGGCGGAACACCCGTTACTGTCCAGATTCTTTAAAGGTCTTTTACGTTTACGCCCACCGATCGTGAAACCACCGATACCGTGGAATCTAAATGTACTTCTAGAACAACTAACCCAGCCGCCATTCGAACCCTTGGAGTCGGCACACCTGAAGTTCCTCACCTGGAAGGTAGTGTTTCTGGTAGCCATCACGTCAGCACGACGAGTCAGTGAGCTACAAGCACTGGTACACTATGAACCGTATTTACAATTTCATCATGACAAAGTTGTCCTGCGCACTCACCCTTCGTTCCTACCAAAGGTGATTTCCACATTTCATCTCAATCAAACTATAGATTTGCCGATATTTTTTCCCAAACCACACGCTAACGACAGGGAACGCTTGTTACACACATTAGATTGTAAAAGAGCATTGGCATACTATAAAAGGAGGACACATTCCCCAAACAGGACATCACAACTGTTTGTGTCATTTAATCCAAATGCTCCAGGCTTAGCGGTAACCAAACGCACCATAGCCAGCTGGATAGTTCAATGCATCAAGTTTTGCTATTCTAAAAAAGGAGCCCCGCTGCTTGCGCAACCCAAGGCTCATCAATTAAGAGCCGTGGCGACATCGGTAGCACATCTCCGCAACGTGCAGCCAGTAGATATATGCAAAGCAGCCACGTGGTCTTCCCTACACACCTTCACATCTCACTACTGCATAGATAAACAGTCAGCGGGAGATGCAATTCTGGGACACACAATTTTACACGCAGTAGCTAAGTGATCTACGACTGCCACAACAACTCACGCTACCGGAGGACAACAGCGTGTACGGGGGCTTGGGACTCCCATACAGCATGGCTAATTCAGCCCTGCTATCGACGGGAAAAAGCAAGTTTGCTTACCGTAAACGGTGTTTCCGTAGATAGCAGGATGAATTAGCCATGCTGACCCACCCGCCTCCCTGGCAGTCGATAGGTCCGCGATACGCGCTTGCTTAAATACAGACTGAGGAGAACCGTTGATGCTGCGCGGGAACCCACGCGCAGCCGCAGAGGATCAAAGATCTACACTCTGCTACAAAGCTCCGCCTCCTGGGCCCTGATGGACAGTTCCCATACAGCATGGCTAATTCATCCTGCTATCTACGGAAACACCGTTTACGGTAAGCAAACTTGCTTATTCTGCTTATTAGTATAGTTTTACAATTATTTCTGTGTGGGGATCTATAGCTGCTTGCTAGTTCTGTTTTCCTAATAAGAGGTGTATTGGTTTTTAGGGCCTGATTTAATATTTGTAGTGTTGCCTTTTAATAGATAGGGTTGCTCCTGTTTGAGTGTATTCCATAATACAGGTGTAACTGTGTGTGGATTAGTTTATGTGCATTACTACAGATCCTGGGAGTATGTTAGGTCGGTTCTGTGTCTGTTACAGAGATATTTTACTAGCATGTAAGTGTTTTATCAGTCTTATTTGTTGCGTTTTCTCAAGAGGACATGCATTGGTGGTAAACTGCTGTCTTTTCATAAGTAGGGCTATTGAGCCTGAAAGTAGAAGGAGTTTGAGTTGCTGTTACTGAGATGACACCAGAACCAGAATATCTTTTTTGTAGAGTGAGTTGAATGGGGAATGTCATAATTCTGCTTTACATCCATTATTGTGGATCAGGGGGGTTCCCGTGGATGCAAACTGTACATTTACACCTAGCCCTGTGACGATCATGGGTCAGTGTGTCACGCATGTGAGAACCATCTGTTAGGTGTGTCCCGACAGAAAAAAGGTTGAGAACCACTGGTCTAGATTATAAAACATAGAATAGAATAAAACTGGTATTTCTTAATATCAGTCATTTATGTTTGAGTTTACTGAAAAATACAAGCTCAGTGAAGCTAGGCAAATGCTGTTTCTACTAGTGAAATGGTAGGGTAAGCACACCATAGGTTAGATTAAATGGAGGAAAGGCTACAGTACATGGTATAAAACAAACATAGTTTGATAGAAGTTGAATCATAGTACATGTCTGCAGAAAAAGATTCAAGCAGTCTGTCCAGCCAACTTTTTTTTTTTTTTTTTTTTTTAATAATAGGGTTATTGTTACTCTGTACAGGTTATCCTTGTCTTCGCCTCCATTTAGCTACTAGGAATCCTCTGTGTTTATCCCATGCCCTTTTGAATTCTCTTACTATCCTTGTCCTCATTACCTCCTCTCAGAGGACATTCCACGCATCCACCAAACTTGTCGTGAAGAAATACTTCCTGACATTGGTCCTGACTCGACCCTCTTGGAGCTTCATGTTATGACCCCCTTGTTCCACAATTTTCTTTCCATCGAAAAAGGTTTGATTCCTGTGCATTTTTAATATCTTTCAGGTATTTGAAGGTCTGTATCATATCACTCTTTTGCTGCAGACCCACCACCATTTTTAGCGGTTTTTTCTGAATTGTTTCGATCCCATTTTTATCCTTTGTGAAATGTGGTCTTCAGAACTGAACACACTATTCCAGATGAGATCTCACCAATGACCTGTACAGAGGCTTTATCGCCTCCTTTTTCCTGCTGGTTATGCCTCTCTTTATGCAACCCAGCATACCTCTGGCCTTAGCCACTGACGTGTCACTTTGCTTTGCTGCCTTCAGAAATCTTTGTTCTTATTGGATACGTATGGAGACACACACTGTTGCTCATTTGTGTTTAATTTTTGTTTATATTAAGAAATATATTTCTTCATACATAGTTTACTCTGTGGGTTTGATCGGTTGATTTTAAAGGATTTATGTTCATAAAACTTGGCTTTATGCACATAAATGACCTTTTGAAAATCAATTGGAAGGCCTACCAAATGATTTCATGCCACAAGAGGCATTCCAAGGAAAGGCCTACCAAACGATTTCACAGCCACAAGAGGCATTCCAAGGAAGCCAAATGGTGAAAAGATTTATACATGTAAATATACACACAGTTATACCTGCTCAGTAGCAGGTGTGTGTGTGTGTGTATATGTATGTCCATGCATGTAGTAGAACCTATTAATTTTCAAGGTGGACTTATTTTTAAGTCTCCTCTGAAAATTCAGGCTAAAGTCTGTGGGTACAAAGTACTGGCAGATGTTAGCCCTACGAAGTCTATTTCCCTGTATGTACCTGGATCAGTCCAGACTCCTGGGTTTTGCCTCCCCACCAGCAGATGGCGACAGAAGTTTTGACTGACTCTGCCCTATACCCCGAGGTGCCACCTGCAGTCAGTCAGTATTTCTCTGTCTCCAGCAGATGGTGGAGGTGCAAGGCTTACAGTCTGTAGTTAGTTGAGAAAAAAAAAAAAGGGAAATAGGAAGATTAGTTTCCAGTGAGGATAGTTAGTTTAAAAAAAACCAAACAAAACAGGAATTTGGAGAAGGCGTTTTTAGCCTCCCAGGGGGTCGGCAGGTCCTGAGGGGACCATCCCCCCTGGTAGTAGAGGCTCCTGGGGTTACGGGTTGAGAACCCTTCTGCCCAGCTGGCTGCAGCGCTTGGAGTGATACCAGGGAGCCCGGCTCACTCACCCCACAGAGCCGGCATGGCCAGGACGCCCTCAACTCTTTTCTGCAGATCCGTTCCTGCTCAGCGTGGGAACGGATGCCATTTTGGCCTCTTTCCACGCGGCAATGCTAGCAGCGGTGGGGGGAGGGGTTTCCCCGCCTTCTCTTTCATCGCAGTATATAGCCTCTGAGGGGGGCGATTTAGTTACAGATACAGCTGCTGCGGCTGAGGAGAGCCCCGAGGGGGCCTCAGACTCCTCTCATTTTAACGTCTCTATAAAATAATTACTTGGCTGATAACAGAGCTTTTGAGTGAAATATTTATTTTATTTATTTATTTAAAGACATTTATATACTGTTTTATAAAAATAAATTTTTGTCAAAACGGTTTACAAAAAATAAAGTAAAACAATCAAAAATAAAATTAAATTTAAAAATATACATAAAAGTCAATAGCTAGGTAGAATACTAGCATAAACAAAATCATATACTAAATAAAATATTGTTGCCATGGGACTTATTATTCCTGAGGGGAAGGGTAAGCGGAAAAAATGGGAAGGAGAAGGGGATATGAAAAAGTGGAAGTTTATTGGAATAGCTGGGGAAGGGGAATAGGGGAGGGAAAAGGGGAATGTGATAGAGAAGAATCGATTTAGTGGAAATTTTACTTGAAATGTAATGTATAGAAGCTATGAATAATTCTGTAAGTGTACATTAGGTATTGGGTGGAATATTGAATGCGAGTTGGAAGAGGTAGGTTTTGAGTGATTTTTTTAAAGTGAGGATTTGATATTAATCGTAGAGGATTTGGTAGTGAATTCCAAAGTATTGGTCCGGCTACCGAGAAAGCTCTCTTTCTGGTAATGTCTAATCTGGCTTGTTTGGGTGAAGGAATATCTAAGAGATTTTGAGTAAGTGATCTTAAGTGTCGAGTAGGTTTGTAAATACGTAGTAGCGAACAGAGCCAGGTGGATGTAGGGTTATGAATTAGACCATGAATAGTAGAAAGAATTTTATATTTTATCCTGAACTTTATGGGTAACCAATGTAAAGATTGCAAAGTGGGAGTAATGTGATTGCGTAGAGAGGTTCTGGTTAGTATCCGGGCTGCACTATTTTGAATCAGTTGGAGAGGATAAAGTGAAGAGTCTGGTAATCCTAAGTAGAGGGCATTACAATAGTCTAGACCGGAGAAGATTAAAGATTGAAGAATGGTTCTGTAATCACGGTAAAAAAAAAAGTAATGGGCGGAGATGTTTTAGAAGTCGTAATTTATAAAAGGATTTTTTTGTAAGTGAAGAAATATTGTGTTTCAGAGATAAGTCTGAATTTATAATTACTCCTAATTTTGTAGCATAACGTGTTATAGGAATAGTTGTATTATTAGTTATCAGATGTGATGGTGGGTCTATTGAAGAGTCTGAGATGGAAGATAAATGTATAATTTCAGTTTTTGATGGGTTCAGTTTTAAATGATTATGGGAAAGCCAGGAATTAATGGTGGATAGATAGAGGGAGACCATGGAGAGGGTAGCGGACCAAGATGTTTTATATGGAACAAAAAATTGGATATCATCTGCGTAGATTTTGAATTGTAGATTAAGAGAAGATAGAATATTACATAAAGGAAGAAGATATATATTGAATAGTATGGGAGATAGTGATGAACCTTGAGGGACACCGGAATTAATGATGTATGGAGTGGAAAATTGCTGATTATAATTAACTTGCTGAGGACGATCAGAGAGGAATGATGAAAACTCGTTCAAGACTGTTCCTGTGATGCCTATAGTTTTAAGGCCTGGAATGAGAATCTACCATATAAATGGGCTTGGACCGATGTGCAGTAGAGAGCAGCTCTACTGCGCATGCGTGAGAGCACGTTGGTCAGAGGGGAGCCCAGCGGCCGGCTGTCTTGGAAGCGGCGAGGAGGAGCAGCGGCGGCAGCACAGAAGGTCTCCAGGGGGGGGGGTCTCGCGCGCGTGGGGAGACGCGGCGGCACAGATACAGACATGGGAGGTCGCCGGGAGTCTCTCTCTCGTGCGTGCCTCATCACCGAGCCCGGTGGAGAGGCGCGCGAGAGAGAGATCCCCGGAGACCTCCCATTTCTGTGTCTGTGCCGCCGCCGCTGCTTCTCCCCGCGCGAGAGAGAGAGAGACCCCCTCCGGAGACCTCCAATGGAGGAGCAGCGGCAGCGGTTAAGTGTCAGGCGGGCCAGAGAGGAGAGGGACAGGGTTGTGGAGGAAGTGGGAGGGGAAGGAAGAGGATGTAAGTGGTGAGGGTAAAGTTGTGGAATACAGAAAAAGGGAGTGGAGGAGGGCTGAGGGAGAGGGAAGGGGTTGAGGAGATGGGAGGGATAGGGAAGATGAGAAGGGATGGAAGGAAGAGGATGTAAGTGGGAAGGGTAAAGTGGAGTAGAGAAAAAGAGGGAGTGGAGGAGGGCTGGGGGAGAAGGGGAAGGAAAGGGAAGGTGAGTGGGGAAGGAAAAGGGAAGAGGATATGACTGAACAAGTGGGAAGGGTAAAGTGGAGAAGAGAAAAAAGAGTGGAGGAGGGCTGAGGGAGAGGGGAGGGGAAGGAAGAGGATGTGAGTAAGTGGGGAGGGTAAAGTTGTGGAGTACAGAAAAAGGGAGTGGAGGAGGGCTAGGGAGAGGGTAGAAGGGGAAGGAAGGGGAAGGTGAGAGGGGAAGGAAAAGGGAAGAGGATATGATTGAACAAGTGGGAAGGGTAAAAAATTCTGGAGAAGAGAAGAGTGGTGGAGGAGGGCTGGGAGAGGGAAGGGGTTGTGGAGGAGGTGAGGGGATGGAAGGAAAAGGGAAGTTGTGGAGAACAGAGCGGCTCTAACCGTGCCGGTCTGAACGATGGAATCTCGCCCGTTTTAACAGGCTTAACGGCTAGTTCTGATATAATATAAAAATGTTGGCAGCTCAGTGATAGGATGCTTGCACTGCCTCTGCTTTTGTTACATAAATGGAGACTTTGTGAAAGGTGAAGGACAGCCAGCATGAAATAAACACTTTTATGAGAACTGATGTGCAGTATTTTTTGTTAAATTCTTCCTCCCCTCTTAGTGGGCCCACATTAGTGGGTTTCACATAAAAAGCTCATAGGAGCCTAAAGGTGGCAGCTGTAGCAATAACACTAAAAGAGGTGAAAGGTGTGTCAGAGCATCTCCTTCAGGAGGTTTGTGGTGATCTAAAGTGGACAAGGGAATAGAGTGTGGAAATCACATGGTCCATTTGACCTATGATGTTTTTGAAACTGCATTGAGGGTTTTTGTAATAGGTATTGGTACGCACAACTTGCATGGCTGCAAGCTTCAGACAACAGACAAGATGTCCAGGAAAACCTCAGATGTGCCATGTGATATAATCTCTTTGGAGATAACATCAAGGAAGCAGTGGCTGAAATTAGACCACAGTGCTAGGTTTCAATCCTTTCTATTGCCATTCCAGACCCACCCATCACATCTAGGAGGTGCTTGAGCGGGGTGCTAAGGAGACCATTCTATCCTCTGAGGAAGTGTTATTTGTCATTACCTCACCCCCCCTTAACAGCAGAAGTTACGTTGCTCTCATTCCAGACAGCAGAGGGCCAAAAAGACATAGTCTGCATCCCATCCATAACCTCGGATAGGGTTCTGACTGCATCCATGATCCATGCCAGAGAACCATCCTGTCAGGAGAAGGCTGAGACGTTATGTAAACCATTGGTACTGAATAACCTCAGTATGGATGTGCATTCATTGGTTGATTCACTTCATTTTTTTTTTATCTTTTTTTTTTTTTTTTTAGCATTACGCGTGTATCTCAAGATGGGAAGTACGTGTCACGATGGATGCACGTATGTAGGTCGGCAATAGACGTACATGCATACTATCAAGTCGTGAGGTATGCATGTACTACTGAAACGAATCGACCAACAAATGCACATTCCTGAACCTCAGACACTGGGGTTCCCAGCATAATCAGAAAAGGATACAGATTATGCCTTTTGATTAAATTATCCACCAGGAAGCTCATGGTTTACTTCTCAACATCAGGAACTGCTACAAAAGGAATTTTCCTCTCTTAGAGGCTGACATAGTTAAACCTGTTCCACCAGAGTACTTCTGATTCCAAAGAAAACGGGGGGAAGGGGACGGCTGCATCCTATCCTAGAGCCTAAGGACTTTGAACAGATTCCTAATAAAGGAAAAGTTCAAAATGATATACCTGGGTACTTAGACTCCCTTCATAGAAAAAGGAGATTGGCTATGCTCCTTCAGTCTAAAAGATGCTTATACTCATGGATATTTCCAGCTTAAAAGAGAGTCTTCAGTTTGTAGTAGGGAAACACCACCTCCAATATCTCATATTTCAGTTTGGCCTAGCATCAGCACGATGTGGGTTTACATAATATTTTGTGGTGTTGTCTGCATATCTATGCGTGTTAGGGGTGCATGTATTTCTCTACCAGGTGACTGACGTTTCAAAAGCACATCTCAAGAAGGTGCCATAGAATCAAGGAGCAAAACCATCAAGGTGTTCGAATTGCTGGGGGTTCATCATAAATGCTGTTCTCTCTGATTTTTCCAGACTGAGAGTGGATGTGCAATACTCTTGAGCACAGAACTTTTGTATTTTGGGGGGGGGGGGGGGGGGGGATAAGAGACTTTTATATATATATACACACACATATACACACCATCTGCCACTACTTACCATGGGCTCTAGTCCACCACCAATGACCCAAGTTCTGTCTTTCTGCTTTAATGTTCAGTAACTTCTCTTCTCTCTTCTCTCAAACTTTTCTCACATCTTTCAGCTCTCACCTACATCTTCATTTTCCTCTCTTTTAGGCTCGCATTCTTCCTCCACCTTCCCCATTTCTCCATCTACACACCATCCATTATCCTTAAAGTGTCTCCATTTTCATTCTTAACTTTTCCCACCAATAACCTTCTGTTTCTCCCATTCCCAGCATCCGCTATTCTGTCTTCTCTTTATATAGACAGACATGTCCTGGAGAAGAAGCAACGTGGATTTAACCAAAGGGAAGTCTTCCTTATCAATCCATTCAGAATTTTTTGACGATATAAATGAATAGCCTATAGGGATTGGGGAATGAGCCTGATTACAGTATAAACTTTAGGTGATTGCTATCATTGTCTTGAAGATATGTTTTGTTTTCAGATGTGCTTCTTTATATGTAAATCAGATACTGAAATGGTGATGGTATGGTTCGAGGGAAGGAGGGGGAAACTGTATAAAAGAATTGTCTTATCAGACTGTGATTGTAGCTAGATGTGCATCAGAATTCAATGTATGCTGGCGGTTTTTCTAATTTCTGTTTGTGAATAAACAGTTTTGCACACATAAATGAATAGCCTAGTAGTTAGAGCAGTGGCTATGAACAAGACCAGGATTCAAATCCAACAGCTGCTGCTTATGATCTTGGGCAAGTTACTTCATTCTCTATTACCTCAGGCACAAACTTAGGGGCCAATGCTATAAAAAAATGCGGAAAGCGGGTGCTGAAAAGTCAGCGTCCGCTTTCTTAACGTGTGCATGGTGCCCGCAAGGGGGGGCGCTTTGCTATACGGAAATTAGGGTGTCGCGACCTTAACGCCTCCTTGCTAACATGACCCAGCGGTTACCGGCGGTCTGCCGGTTATGGATGCCGATAAACTCTGCATTGGTTATCATAACTGCAGTCCGCTGGTTTTCATAATGCAGCCAGCCAGCTGAGGTTTTTTTTTTTTTTAAACTTTTAGAAAAGTACAGAAAAGCAGTTTTTTCTGCTTTTCTGTACTTCTTTTCAATGTGCTCAGCTATTAACGCCTGCTCCAGGCAGGTATTAATATCTGAGCGATAAATGTGTGTCTGAGGTGCACATTTATTTTTTTGTATTGGAGTGAATAAGTAATAGCCTCATTCACATACATTTGCATGTGATGAGTGCTATCTCATTCATTCCGTGTCGGACGTGCATTAAATAGGCGCTAATCCCCCTGTTGCATTAGGGCGTGGATTAGCGCCTATTTAACCGGCTTCCGACTGCGGGTTATACAGTGCACTCGGCTTCTTAGATTGTGATCCTTCTAGGGACAGGGAAATACAGTACCTGAATGTAATCTGCTTTGAAGTGGCTGAAAGGCAGAATATAAATCAAAATAAATCAAAAAGGGTGAACAAGTTGACATGATGTATCTAGATTTACAGCAGGCATTTGACAAAGTCCCTCATGAAAACTCTCCTCAGTTAATTAAAAAGTCATGGAATAGGAGGCAATGTCCTGTTGTAGACTGGCAACTGGTTCAAGAATAGGAGAAGAGCAGGATTATATGCTTTGTTTTCCCAAAGGACAGAGGTAACAAAATGTTCCAGGGATCTGTACTGGCTGCTCTTTAACAAATACAAAAATGATCTGGAAAATGGTGCAGTGAATGAAGAAATCAGAATTACAGATGGCATAAAATTGTTCAAAGTATTTAAAACACAAGCAGACTGAGGAATTGTAGAACTTTTCAAGACTGGGAAACTAGAAGTCTAATTAGCAGATGAAATTTAATATGGACAGTTACAAAGTAATTCTCATAAGGAAAAACAAAATCCTTAGCTCAATGTGCAGCAGCAGACAAAAAATACGAATAAAATGATATGAATTGTTCCAGAAGGAATTTAGAATAAAACAGAATATTATAACATTTCTGTATAGATCTGTAGTGTGATTACACCTTGAATATTGTGTGCAGGTCTGGTTGGCCCATCTTAAAAAAAAAAAAAAAAAAAAAAGATATAGAAGAGCTAGAAAAGGTATAGAGAAGCACAACAAAAATAATAAAATGACTCTCTTAAAAAGAAAGGTTAGGGCTATGCCCAGTGCAAGCAATTACTTAACTGCCTCCTCTTTGCTCAGTTTTTTGTGATACTTAATTTTTGTTATTTTTTTTTCCAGTAACACACAATTGAAACTCTTGTCAGCCTCACACTGTCCCACGTCCTTCCCTCCTGAAAAAGCTGTGCTCCTTTTTGGCCATCCATACTTTCAAAATTGACACAACCCCTAAACCTATTCTACCAAACTGTGAATCCAAAATGCCTAAATGGGGCAGGAGCAATTCCCAGGCATACCTGCCCCAGCTGCTATATAAAAAAAATTATTTTGTTATAAAGAATTACATGCGCTGCTGGGATGCCAACCAGAAAACCGTGCAAAAGACACTTGGAACCCATTATAGTATTAGGCCTGTTATAATGTGTTGAGTGTGGGCTTTTCCCTCAAAAAGCCATGAGTAAACAATTACAATATAGTAAACCTCCCATATCAAAGCAGAACTGTCAGCACTTAGACAGTAACAGCCCCTCCCCCATGAAAAGACAACACTAGAAATATTACACCAGACCCTAAAACACAAATGCAAGCCAAGTTGCTATAGATTCTACACACACTACACATTACCAGAATACCTCAACTCAGTGATGCATGCAGAACATAGACAGAACCTTACTAAATGTAGAATAAAGAGAACATAAAGTATACATACAAACATGCAGGCAGAAATGGGACTGGAAACAGCAATGAATCAGACTCTGTATGTAGTGCAACAGTAGAAAAACAGTAATACCACCATTCCTCAAAAAAACAGGAGTCTTTTCCCCCTTTCCTCCTTGTTTTGCTGGCCCTGGGGCTAGCACTTCCTGTATGCTGATTTCGTGCTTCGCAAGATTAGCATACCCCATGAGCCTTGAATACAATTACAGGGGTGGCAAATGAGGTGTGGTGGAACATGCTCCCATTTCTTCAGCATGTCTGATCTGGGTCCAGGTCACGCGTGGGTTGAGGTGTGATGTGCGCAATAGCATGAAGAGCTCTGTGTGGCTGTGCACACGTGCACTTTAGATGGAACAGTGGTCATAAATTATCCCTAATCCCATTCAAGCCCATCATCTTAATTGAAATATATGGGTGCTCTGCCAAATATGACTGAGGAGAAAGCCATTCTTCTGCAGGAAAGGATCATCATGTTGATATTTGCAATAGAAGAAATAAAACAAAGTCAGCAGACATAAACATGCAACATATTGAGGATGTTGGGCCACATGGCATGTAACACTTTTGGTAAGTCTCTACATGAGACAAATACTGTGGACCCTACAATCACATTAGATTTAAGATCTTCAAAACAGCATCCAAGTCACCCAGCAGCTTAAGGATACTTAGTCCTGATGGCACAAGGGATCTCCTTTCAAATTCTTCCAACTTAAATTGTTCTGACCATGGATGCATCCAATCTGGTTTGAGAGAGCACATGTTAAAGGACCTTCACACCCAGGGCCTTTGGTCTGCTTGGGAAAAGTTTTTGAATAGATAAATTTCCTAGAGCTAAAGGCAATATGGTACTCTCTAAAGGTGTTCAGAGATCAGTTGGCCAGCAAAATTGTTCAGATACTATGTTTCTCTGCTTGTTAATGTAAAACATTGCTATCGTACCTCTTGTTTGAGGAAACTTGTCTGGGCTATCTCTCAAGGGATGCCCCTTTTGGGCCACATATCTGGTAGGCAAGAAGAATGTCATAGTTGACAGATTGAGTTAGATTCTGGAATCTCACGAAGGTCTCTGGAAATGGGAGTAGCAAACCAGATATTCTGTTAGTAGTACACACCCATGGTTGATCTGTTTTATGTCTCCTTTGAACAGACTGGTTTTGAACTTCTGCTCCAGAAGAGAGCTGCTTGTAAACTACCTTGAAGTTTACAAGGGGCCTTCTTTCGCTCCTCACATCTTCTCCCTCCCACGTCTCGAGGAGGTCAGAGGCCCTAGGCAGTCTTTAAATTTTCTAAATAAATTAACTAGTCTCAGATAACTTCTCCCTAGATTGTAGAGAGAGTCTTCTGTATGCTTATCCTTCCTCTAAGGCAGGGGTGGGCAATTCCGGTCCTCGAGGGCTGCAAACCAGTCGGGTTTTCAGGATATCCTTAATGAATATGCATGAGAGAGACCTGCATACACACTGCCTCAGTTGTATGCAAATCTATTTCATGCATATTCATTAGGGATATCCTGAAAACCCGACTAGTTTGCAGCCCTCGAGGACCGGACTTGCCCACCCCTGCTCTAAGGGCAAGATCCTTGCGAACTGGAGGACCATGATTCTTATAACCCCATTTTGCCTGAAGCACATTTGGTTTCCCCTCTTCCAGAATTATTCAGCAGAGAACCAATCAGATTAGGGAATTTCCAGTTCTCATCACTTAGAATCATGGAATAATGTCATCCCAATGTATGGTCCCTAGCCTTCACATCCTTGATAAGAACTGGCATGCTAAGTCAGATTAAGATCTATTGGTGCTTATTACCATCTCTCTATACAGCTTTGAATTAGATTCATGAGAGGCTTCTAAGAAAAATAAAAAGTCATGGGATAGGAGGTGATGTCCTTTCGTGGATTACAAACTGGTTAAAAGACAGGCAATAGAGAGTAGGATTAAATGGTCAATTTTCACGGTGGAGAGCCTCAGGGATCTGTACTTGGACTGGTGCTTTTCAATGTACATTACAGGTCCTCCTGTAATGTATCACAATCCGCTTGTGATTTAACTACTCTATATAATTTTGTATCGTCCACAAATTTGATAACCTCACTTGTCATGAATCAGTTATTTACACTTTCAAGTAATAGAAGGACTAAGGGACATTCCATGAAGTTAGCAAGTAGCACATTTAAGACTAATTGGAGAAAATTCTTTTTCACTCAGTGCATAATTAAGCTCTGGAATTTGGGTTCATAAAAAGGTTTGGATAAGTTCTTGGAGGAGAAGTCCATTAACTGCTATTAATCAAGTTTACTTAGGGAATAGCCACTGCTGTTAATTGCATCAGTAGCATGGGATCTTCTTAGTGATGGGTAATTGCCAGGTTCTTGTGGCCTGGTTTGGCCTCTGGAAACAGGATGCAGGGCTTGATGGAACCTTGGTCTGACCCAGTAAGGCAATTTCTTATGTTTTTATGTTCTTATGTATTCATGTGGACCTTGCCTCAGTTGAAGACTCCCATCAAGCCTCCTGCTGGCTTGGGATCTCAGCATGGTAACATCTAGTTGATGAAAGCTTTCCTTGAGCCATTAGACTTCTGTAAGCTGAAGTATCTGACCTGGAAGGGCACTTTTGCAGAGAGGCTCATGTAATAAATCGTAGTAAATCATCTTTGGGTTTTTGTACACTTTATTGTATGGCTAAATGCATCGATAAGATTACACACACGGCAGCGCAATTTAAGGTCTTCGAATAAAGAGCTACTTGCAATTCCATTGCTATCATCAGCCAGATTAACATCTGTTAGAGAAAGGGTATTATCTCTTGCAGCCCCTAAGATCTGGAATACCTTGCCAGTTGAATTAAGGATAGAAACAAGGCAGCTAAAATTTAAAAAATTGCTTAAAACATGGCTGTTCAAACAGGCCTTCAACGAGAGTAGCAGTTGAGAAAAAACCAACTTGCATGATACAGCAATGCATAATTCTGAAGCAGGTCTCAAGTTCTAGTGATTTTAGGACATATATTTTAGTTTTGTAATATGGCAAGTAAATTTTAGTTAATGATGTATGTACATTTTTATTTTTGGTATGATATAATGTATTTTATGCAGAAGTTGTAAACCGATGTGAAGGTTTGGTCCATACACCGGTATAGAAAATTGTGATAAAAATAAATAAATATAAAGCATTTATCACTGGAAAAACCTACGGAAAAACCCGCAGCTGGTTTAGCAGGCTATTATTTATTTACAGGCAATGCAGAGACACGCTCTAGCACGGAAAACTGTTGGTGCGTGTTTTTTTATGCAGGATTTTTAGCGCCTGAATCGGCAGGAGTAAAAGTTAAAGCATCTATCTGCCATGCCAACTGTGACTGATTTTGCTGCATATTTGAGAGCTTACAAAGCATCTATATTGAATTTCATCAGGCATTTACCCATGTGAAAAAAAGGACACATTGCTGTAATATATTAATTGCACTTCTATCAAAACAAGGAAAATTTTAAGTGTAAGACTTAATATGAGCCATGGATTTGCAAACACATTTGCCAAGAATGAAAATCCAAAACATACTTTTTAAATAAAGGAACTCTTTAACATTAGTACCTATTTTAGACCTGTTTTTTCCACAGCTTTCTCCATTGGGGATTAGTGCGGGTGTTAACGCAGGTTTTTTTGCATGTCTCATTTGCATTCCATTCTATTGTTACATCCCTTGGGGCTGCCTATTTTTGCTGCATGTGCTCTAAAATATATGTACTAAAAATAGTGCTGATTTCAGCACAGGTCTTATATCAGCCTTAGTCAGTGAGCTCCAGGCCCTAGTGACTTATCCACCTTATACTGTTTTTTCATAATAGAGTAATTCTGCGCACGCATCCTAAATTCTTCCCTAAGGTACTGTCAGACTTCCACCATAACCAGTCTGTCATCCTTACAACATTTTTCCCTCAATCTTAAGTTAACAAGGGTGAACAAACTTTGCAATTTTGGATTACAAAAGAGCCTTAGCCTTCTATCTGGAGTGGACTGAAGCCCTTGTTTTTTTTGTTACTTTTGACCCCCATAAATTGGAATTGCTATTGCCAAGTGCAACAAATCTAATTGGACAGCAGATTGCATTTCTTTGTTATGCCTAGGCAGGTCTGACTTTGGAGGGACATGTCGAGGCTTATAGTATTGGAGCCATGGTGGCATCCGTGGCCCATCTGAGATCAGCCTCCATGGAAGAGATTTGTAAGGTTGCGACATGGAGCTCAGTCCTCACATTCACATCCCATTACTGTTGGATAAAAAGTCCCAGTATGACAGTAGCTTTGATCAATCTGAACTGCAGAGCGTATTAGAGGTTTAGAATTTAACTCCTTCCTAAGGTCCATAGACTTCTTGCTGCCAAAATACTTCTGCCTGGTGGCAATATTATTTTTTCTAGTTGAATTTTTCCTTTTTTCATTAGGAACAGCTTGTACCTACGATTCCCCACTTGTGAGGTGTTATAATAGGCCAGTCATGGGGCTATCCTGTGACTGGCCACACTGACACCTGGTAGCCACCATCATCACAAACCACTTTGTGGCAACTGGAATGCTGTTGCCATGCTGCTGCTATTGATTCCCTTAGGCGCACACATCTCTTCTTAATGGCACCATGGCAGGAAAGCTCTTAGGGCGCCAGCTGGGGAATTAAATCCAGCCGCACTTCCAGGCTGCACCTCAACAACGAGTCTCCTGTCTCGAGCAACGTGTGATGCAATGTTCTTGAGTTTTGCCTGATCTAATCCAGCCCAGCCTTGCCTCTTCAGTCCTCCTTACCTGGTCCCTGCTTTCGCCTTGGACTGATATTTGGTTCTGCCCTTAGCCTGGGCACTGACCATTCTTACCTGCCACTGACTTTGGCCTGGACTTTAACCACTCTCCTATTCTGCCTACCCTGACCCTGGACACCCCATCTGCCAGACCCAGAGGGACTCACCTAAGACTTGCCGGCCCCCTGGAACCCAAAGGCTTAACCTGCAAAAGAAAGTGACTGGTATAGGTGAAGCTCCAGGCTAGTCCCATTTCTGTGTTCTTCCGTCAGCTGTCAGTGTGGACCTAGGGGCTTGCTCTCAAAGTTGTGCCAACCACACCACAGGGTCACTTTCCTAACATGAGGGCTGCTGTATCCTGCTTGTCCTTGAAGAAAGCAAAAGTTGCTTTGAGAACAGCAGAATATATGTCCTTATAGAACCCTCCCCCGTATTTCCTTGGAATTGAATCATGTATTCAATATTTAAATATTTTATGAACTGAGGAGATGTCTGTGATGTAATTTGACATGCTCATTGAAATCTGTCAAAGCTTCTAGAAGCTTTCCAGTAATTGCTAGCTGGGCTTCATCAGATGATGTCACCCATTTCCTGGAGAAAATTTACAGGTAAGAAATTTTCTCTTAATAAATAAATATGTATTTTCTGATATTGCTCTTGAATCTTCCCTCCTGGAACTTCATATTATGATCTCTTGTTTGTCCTTTATTCTGAAAAAGGTTTGCTTCCTCTGCCTGATCTGTAGGTATATGTATTTACAGTTGTGCTCATAAGTTAACAAACCCCTGGCAGAATTTGTAAGTTCCTCTGCATTTGGCAGGTTAATCCCCAGCAGTAGGTTATGCACCTCTGCAAGCAAATGGAGATGGAGCAAAAGCTAATGTCACAGCTATATAGTCTCACCCCAACATCAGCCCGCCAATATTCTCAATCTCTGGCAGATGGTGGACATGCATTTCCCTAAGGGGGTTTGCCTGTGAATGAAAGATAAGGAAGAAGTACAAAAGGAGGCATCACGAAGATGAAACTGCTTTGTAGCACCGCTTGCCTCCTGAGGTGATACCTTTTGGTCCCTTCCTCAGTAGAATGCCTTCAGTTCGGTGGCCTTGGGTGGCATGGACTTAAAATTAAATTAGCAGTTGCAGGCTAAGAGAGGCTTGGCAGTGACTGCTTTCATTCTCTACCTCTGTAGCC
The DNA here is from genome assembly GCF_901001135.1 of Rhinatrema bivittatum. Classification (NCBI taxonomy): domain Eukaryota; kingdom Metazoa; phylum Chordata; class Amphibia; order Gymnophiona; family Rhinatrematidae; genus Rhinatrema; species Rhinatrema bivittatum. The sequence goes on from NC_042620.1 coordinate 120,820,388, forward strand.
AGGACCTGTTCCTGCTCTCATCCAGGGAGGACTAAGCTCAGGTAAAAATTTTTACTTTATTACAAAGGAAGAGTTTTCTTACTGCGTCTGTTTCCTCTGCATTCTGCCTTCCAGCTCACATCTCTGTGGAGCTCTGTGAAGTGTGGAAGTAGTTCAGGCACGTAGTAGGCCGCGTTTTTCATTGTGTGCTATTGGTGCGTGCCTGCACATCCCTATTGTTGCCGATTGTGCACCATAAATTGGGCGTCCTTGTTTCTGGATACACACTTTGGGCACCTAACATGGCATTCCTTGTGTATGTATACCTGAACACCCATTTTGGGCAGGTGTACTATATGGCTGTACCTGGACTCACATTTTTTTGTGTGCGTCCATTTTGTGCGAGGCTTTTACGTGTGGGTTCCTGACCATGCTTTTTGTGTGTCTAGTGGGCACGTGCCTATACCTGACTGAGCACCTTACAACCATGGTGCTCCCGGAGAAGAAGTCTAGGTGCTTATCTATTTGAGCTGCATGCCACATCAGGGCGATACAGCTGGAGCTTTCTTTTAAGCCTGTGTCGGCACTGCCTGGATGCTCATGGGGATTTACCTTCTACTGATCTTGCTGATGATGATCCATCTCCTTGTTCTGAGGGGAATGGGACCAAGGGCGACACAACGCAGATGTTTCATCCTTTGGTTGATCCATGGGCTGACTCCTGAGGGGAAATTTGCTTGCAGGATGTCAGGTTTGGAGCTGTAGACCCATCCTCCTTTTCCTGAGTGGAATTTTTCTAGGGATTACAGACATTTCTACAGGGGCGGTCTTCTGAACCAACTATACCTACTGGTTTAGGTCCATGCGCTCAGAGTTGTTCTGTACCTGTCACCATGGTCAAGTGCCATGGCACAGCATGGCCTGACAAGGCCTGAATGCAGGTGAATCAAAATGACACCAGTGATGGTGGCTCTCCTGTGGAGGAAGGGGAGATTTCTCCAGATTTGGAGCTACAGAGAACTGTTTCTTTCATAGAGATGAGTTGCTGAACTTGATCGTTCAGACTTTGAAGACCCTCAGAGTGGCTGGAACTGACTCCTCGGGGTACAGATGAAGGATTCCATTTTGGTCACCCTACGCAAGGCCTCATGCTTTTTTTCCTCTCCTGGATGTGATTTGAGAGTTTATTGATCTGGAATGGAATTCGTCACTGGAGTCCTTCAAAGGTGGGCACTCCTTGGCAGGTTTGAATCCGCAGGCCAGAGAGCAGTTGCTTTTCCCTAAGGTGGATGCTTTGATGTGTTCTGTCACAAAACGAACCATATCCTGGAAGAAGGTGCAGCACTTAAGGATGCTCAAGATAGGAGAATTGAGGTTATCCCAAAGCAAGCCTTTGCAGCAATGGTGATGAACTTGCAAATTGCTTCTTGCTGTGCCCTGATAGCTTGAGCTACCTTGCATCTTTGTTGAGAATTGGGCAGCACTGCTTCAGATAGAGGACCTATGGTAGAACTGGGGGCTGCCTTCTTAGCTGAGGTATTTATGTATCCGTTTATGTGTTATAGCCCCTGATGCAGCCCCATTGTGAGAGGGCGAAACTCGGCCTGAGTCGGGCTTTTTAAAGATAATATTTCCGCAATAAAGAATCCAAAAATTTGGACATCTTGGCTTCTAATTCTCATCTTGTTGCCTCCATGGCTTTGTTAGACAGCCTTCCTTGTTGCTTTATCAGTTCCCTTGGCAAGGGCACATATGCCACCTCTTCAACCTGCATTGCTTTCCTAATGGAAGCTGCAGTTGAGGCTGCTCCTACCATTGGAAGTGAGATCTCAGTTGAACTGGTGGTTACAGGCACATCATCTTAGGAAGGGAGTTTCCCTGGAGATGCCAGATTGGTTGGTACCCACGACACATGCAAATGTTCTGCAAGCAATAGATTGGAAGCATTAGCGGTTCGGTTAGCATATTGCCTGATTGCCAAGCATCTAGAGGCTTGGGTAGTCCTGATAATGTCTGACACTGCAACGACGGTGGCTTACATCAATCATCATGGTGGAACCAAGAGTCAACAGGTGTTGAAGGAGATAGATGCTCTTGTGTTGTGGATGGAGCAACATCTTCCAGGCATATCCGCCTCTCACATTGCCGGAAAGGACAATATCAGAGCCAACCCTCAACAGGAGAAACTTGGACTCAGGAGAATAGGAGCTGGCAGACAAAGCCTTTCAGCAACTTGTGAACCGCTGGGGCCTACCGGAATTAGACCTGTTGGCGAGCTTCAACAATGTGAAAGTTCCATGCTTTTTCAGTCGCAGATGAGACCCAAAAGTGCCAGGCATTGATGCTGTCATTCAGGAATGGCCACATGGCGCCATGCTATGTGTGTTTCCGTCCTGGCCTCTGATAAGCAGGATTGTCTGGAAGATTAAGTCAAACCAATACCATCCTTTTAGTGACTCTGGATTGGGCTCGGAGGCTGTGGTATGCCGATCTCCAACTGCTGGTGGGAAGTCCCCCTCAGGCTAAAGTCTCGGAAGAATCTGGGTCGAGTTTGGCCATTGAAAGGGCTCCGTTGTTGAAGTGGTGTTATTCACCTGCTGTAATTTCCACCTTACTTCGGGCCAAGAAATTTTCTACTTTTCTAGCCTGTATTACAGTTTGGAGAGTTTTTAAGGCCTAGTGTTCTGAGCGAGGTTCTCATCCTCTCAAGGTGGATATTCCTTTGATTTTGGAATTCTTATAGGATGGCTTGCATAAGGGCTTGGCCCTTAACTCTCGAAAGTTCAAGTTGCAGCTGCAGCACTTGCTCATTATAGGGGGGAGAGTCAGAGGAGGGCCTTTGTTTTTCCCATCCTAACATGTCCCATTTCTTGAAGGAAGTTAAGCTACCAGTACCTTTGTGGGACCTTAATTTGGTCCTGGAGTTCTTGACAGGTCTGACCTTTTGGCTGCTGCATGCTCTTTCCTTGCGACTGCTTACCTTGAAGACAATTTTTTCTGGCAGCAATCTGTTCAGCACATTGGGTCTCTGAACTGCAGGCTCTTTCTTGCCGGGAGCCTTTTCTGAGTATGACTCTGGGAGCGGTACAGATTTGGACTGTGCCTTTTTTTTTTGCCAAAAGTAGCTTCAGATTTCATATGAGTCAGTCTATTTCTCTGCCCACCTTGTACAGGGACAGAGATGAAAGCAAATACAGTCTTTGGTGTTTCTTGGACATCAAGCATCATTTGCTGTGGTACTTGGAGATGACTAAATCTGTTTGGAAGTCTGATCACCTGTTTGTGCTCCATGGTGGCGGTAAATAGGGAGCACCGGCGATGCAGGTAACCCATTGGATTAAGGAAGTCATTATGGCTGCCTATGTGGCTACTGAAGTTGCTTTGCCAAAACAGATTAGACCGAATTCCATGAGGGCTCAGGTGGTATTGAGGGCAGAACTTCGTTTGTCTCCTGCTGGGATTTGCTGAGCAGCAACATGGTCATCTTTGTACACCTTTTCCAAACATTCTTGCTTGCATGTTCGGGTTACGGAGGATGCTGCGTTCGTGCAGGTGGTTTTGACTGGACCGCCATCAGCCCTTTTCGGGATTAGCTTTGGTTCATCCCACTGGTGGGGACTGACCTTTCAGAATGCAGAGGAAGGAGAAATTACTACTTACCTGATAATTTCCTTTCCTCTAATGAGGGCAGGTCAATCCTAGACCCTGCCCTAGGCTGCCAATGTTGAATTCATGGTTAGCCTTTTCAGGGCGAATATTGCAGAGTGTGATTTCTGCTCTTCGATGAAGAATGGTAAGTGGATTTTCTAGCCCCTTAATTTACCTAACAACCCCTTCCCTACTCCAATGCTTAACATCATTCATGTTTCCCACCTTATGCGTCCCCTCCGTCCTATACATTTTTTCCCACCTTTCCCTTCCATAAAATGTATTACGGCCCAGCTCCAGCTCTGTTTATTTAATTAGATTTTTTGTTACCATGAGGTATATACCAGTTTCTGTATTGTTTAATTTTATTTTTTATCTTTACATTTTTAATTCTATTTTATTTTATTTTCATTTTTACTATGTAAACCGTTTTGACAAAAAAACCTTGTTTTGAAAAATGGTATATAAATACTTTTAAATAAATAAAAATACTTTTGTCTGAGCTCAGTGTTCCTGTTGGATTGGAAGCATGAGTAGTTGATTTTTAATGTTTACATATAAACAGTTTGTCCACAGTTTGGCTTATCCAGCGAATACTGGCGGGCTGATGGGGCAGGATTATATAGCCATGACATCAGCTTTTGCTCCATCTCCATCTGCTGGCAGAGGTGCATAACCCACTGGTGGGGATTGACCTGCCTTCATTAGAGAAAAGGAAATTATCAAGTAAGTAGTAATTTCTCCATCTATAGCATCTTAAGAAAACATGAATGATCAGACAAAACATGTCTATTTTTTTTTATTTAACCTTCCAAACATAACAAATACAACATATAGTACATAGGAAGAGCTCAGATTTTTGTATCACCATACAGTTCATTTAACAGAATAGTAAGCTTGATAACAAATAGGTTAATAAAGAACATAAGAGTATACTGTAGGTAGAGCTCAGCTTAATATTATTCTTCCCCTTCTCGGTAACCCCTCCCCCTTTTTCCCCCCCTCTGTTCCCGTCACTGAGGCTAGACAGTTCTTGATTTGGAACTTGAAAGCTGAAGCAATACAAGACACAACTACCGAAATTCTATAAATCGGTTTGTACAGATGTAATAAGTGTTTATAAATGATGTTTCTGTAGTGGTTAATAAAAATAAGCATTTGACAGTAAACAAAACACAGTAAGCAATAAACTGTAATCTGGAATCCAGAAAAAGGAATTTTGATTGCTAAATCTTCCCCCTACCACTATATGAGATACCATATAGTTTAATGCTGTATGCCATTAAATCTCATAATCTCAACTCTGTCATGGGTATACAGGAAACTAAAAGATTTTAGGTGCTAGGTGATTAAAAAGTGGTTCCCAAATTCCTGTCATCATAGCTACCTTCTTTGAAGAGGTGTTTTTTGCCGCTATATACTCCAGAGCATTAAGATTGAGTAGTTTCTTGAACCAAAACTCTACTCTCGGCGGAGTATCATCTAACCATTGGGTGAGAATAACCTTTTTTCCCAGAAGACCTGCTCGTTGGATAAACAACAAATCTGTGAGGCGGGTTCCCCATGTAAAGGAACTGGTGAACCAAACAACCACAAATTAGGGTCATTGGGTAGAGGGATGTCAAGCATTTGAGAACATATGTCCGTGACTTGCTGCCAGAAATGTAGCACAGTGGGGCAGTCCCAAAAACAGTGTTCATATGTACTGCTGGCTGCTTGACATTTCTTACAGGCTGCAGTGGGTGTTAGCTTAAATTGGTGTGCTTGTGAAGGAGATATGTACATGCACCAGAGAAATTTATAATTAGTTTCTCTAAGCAATATGTTATCGGAAACTTCTGGTAAAGTAGTAAACAAATGTTTGAATTCCTCTAAGGAAAGTTGAAAGTTCGGCCAGGCTGCCCATTTCTCATATAAGCGTACTAAATGTTCTAAAGTACCACATGTAGCCAGTATCTTATAATACAGGGTAATGTTTGGACGCTGATTGGGAGGGGTGGTAAAAGACATCCCGCAGATGTTTTAAATAAGGCGTTGGAGAGAAACAGTGTCCATTTTGCCTAATATAATGTCGTAATTGTAAATAGGAAAAGAAGTCGGAAGCTGGCAAACCATATTGAGTCCTCAGGGACTGGAAGTCGTATAGCTGTTGTGTCCTGGTATCATACATTTGGTAGATGTACTTAAGACCTTGACATTGCCACTTGTGAAACACTGAATATGTATGACCTGGTATGAAGTTTGGGTTAAAAGCTATGGTAATTAACGGGGTTAGGCGATATGGTATTTGCAGTAGCTTTCCAAGGTAGGACCATGTTCTTCGGATAGTTTGCAAGAGGGTGTGTACTTTAAGGTACTCATTTATGTGTGCATAGTCAACTTGTAATAGGGGGTTCAGAGTAGGAACCCGATACCAGTTGGCTATACTCTGGCATGGAACAAAAATGGAAGTGTCAATGAGCCAGTCCCGAACTAGTCTAATATTACAAGCCGTATTATACCAAGATAGATTTGGGCATCCGAGGCCCCCTTCAGAGTGTGGTTTGTATAGTGTGGCCATAGAGATTCTGGCTTTCTTGTTTCTCCACAAAAATTTACGTGTTGCAGTTGCAATGCTCTTAGCGTCCTGGCGAGTTAGCCAGAGTGGAATCATTTGGAATACGTATAACCATTTTGGTAAAAAAATCATTTTTAATATTTGTATCCTGCCCACTAAAGAAAGTGGTAAATTTTTCCAGTGTTCTAGTGTATCCAATGTTTTCAATAACAGGGGCTTTATATTAACGGTATAGAGGTCTGTCAGAGTTGGAATTTTGATACTTAAATATTTTAAATGCGAGGAGACCCATCGTAATGGAAATACCCCTGGCCATATAGACTGTAACGTACCGGTGACATCTATCGCCTCCGACTTTTCCTGATTAATTTTTAAGCCAGCGAACGTTCCAAACCACGTCTATTTTTAATGTTTCAAATTAAACTTTTATGCATCACAATCATTAAATAAAACCATAGCAATAAAGGAAATAATATAATGGTCCTGTTCAAAAAAAGGTTTGCATATCCTTAGCTTTTAATATTGTGTATTGCCCCCTTTTTGCATCAATGACGACTTGCAGTCTTTTGTGGTAGTTGTGAATGAGACCCTTTATTTTCTCAAATGGAAAGCTGCCCATTCCTCTTGGCAAAATTTTCCAGATCCTGTAAATTCTTTGGTTGTCTACCATGAACTGCATGTTTGAGTTCTCACCAAAGTGACTCAATGATGTTGAGGTCAGGAAACTGTGATGGCCGCTCCCAAACCTTCACTTTCGTCTGCTGCAGCCACTGAAGGGTCAATTTGGCCTTATGTTTCAGATCATTGTCGTAATGGAAAGTCCAAGGGTGCCCTACGCGCAGCTTCCTGGCTAATGAATGTAAATACTTTAATATTTACCACCATCAATTTTGACTAAATTCTCTGTGCCGATCTAGCTCGCATACTCTCATACACACGCATATACACTAAAGTTCAATTTTGGTCTCATCACTCTAAATTATTTTGTTCAAGAAGTTTTGAGGCTTCTCTAAGTGCTGTTTGGCATATTGTAAACTGGCTGTTTTGTGGTGTTGCTGCAGCAATGGCTTTTTTTTCTGACATCCTGACAAATTTTCCTGGCAGTTGTGTCTGAAATCTTTCTTGGTCTACCTGACAGTGGCTTGGTATTTACAGTACTCATAATTTTCCACTTTTTGATCAGAGTTTGAACAGTACTGATTGGCATTTTCAAATATTTGGATATTTTTATATCTTTTTCCTGATATATATAGTTAAACTACTTTTGCTCATAGGTCCTTTGACAGTTCTTTTGTTTTCTGCATGCTTCAGTAAACGCCAACGCCAGTGCAGCCCTGGATAAAATGCACAAGGATTTCTCAAGAGTTAAGAAACTCATTGACTATTTATACAGTCAAACAAGGCATAGGTGTGGATACCTACCCTTCATTGTCATTTCAACCTGTATATGTCAACTTGAGTGTATATTATCAGCCCAAACATTCAGAGGTATGCAAACTTTTGAACAGGACCATTTTATTATTTCCTTTATTGCTGTGGGTTGTTTAACGATTGTGCTATTCTGTGATGCATAATAGTTTAATTGGAAAAACATTAAAAATAAGACATGTTTTGTCTGATCACTCATGTTTTGTTAAAATGCTATCCAAGTCACCAAGGAGATGCAGAGGTATAGAGTCAGTCCCAGACTTCAAAATTTATATGCACAAATATTTAATTCATTAAATCGGCAACTCCATTGCTTAAGAGACACAAGAATTTTGCAACACGGAGTCCCCCGACACGGACCCGTGTTTCACCAAACGCGGCTGCGTCGGGGGGGGGGACAGTAATTTCTATGCGGTGTTCAAAGCTTTAAATCTTAGCGTCTTGGCAGCATTTCAGGCAAGGAGAGCCAATGCTACACATCTTACAAATTCTGCCAGGAGTACGTAAACTTATGATCACAACTGTAGGTCCATAAGTCTCATCTCATAGTTTTTGTTCAGATCTTGCAACGTTTTAGTTCACGATGGAGAGACTTGGCTCAAGTTTGTTTATTGGGTGAAGCAGAATGAGAGTGTGAGAGGTTCTTTGAAAAGGAATAGAGCAGAAAATGACTGCTTTTGTTGCAACATAATTTGCATCTTTCTGAAAGTAAAAAAAAAGTGTTCATCACAATATATAAATCATATGCATAAGTGTTCTGTTCATGTTTATTTTTTCAAATGTTTGAGTGAAAATTGGCAGGAGCAGTTCTTAGGGCATACTTGCTTCTGAGAATTATACACAGATTGGAGGTCTGAAGCTGTAGTTATAGGAGCAACCTATGCACATAGAATATGTTTCATTAGGAATTTTCAATTTCAGTCCACTAATTTAAGTTTATTCTCTTAGGTTGTCATGATGATGCATGTAGGATTGTGGAGCTGGCCTGTAAACATAATGTGTGTATCATACCTTTTGGTGGTAAGTGCTATGCCTTTAAATATTTGCTCTAATGCAGTTTTTAGTCAATGAGTTTTCTTAATCTAAAGCTGTATACAGTTCTTTTACTGCTGTAAATACGTTTGTGCACCAAATATGGTTAGTGTGTTGGGGGGGGGGGGGGGGAGGGGGAGAGAGGAAAATAGCATGAGGTTATGATGATAAATCATCAAAGTGATTCTGTGTAACTTGGGCAATTAAAGGTGTTGAATGTACTTTTATGTAGTGCTGTCGAGTTATATCCATATGAGACCTTATGCCTGGAAATGTTACAATAATTTTTGCTTTCATTTTGAAGGATAAATAAAGCCTATGGCATTTGTATCCTCTTACACTAAGGAGTAGATTTTAAAAGAAGCGCATGCGGGGTACATTTGTGCGCGCTACCCGAAATTGGAGCGGCCTCGGAGGGAACTTTTCTTCCGCTCCCCCCTACCTTGTTTCAAGTATTTGGCATATCTTGTGTGTGCTGGGCAGCTGCTGGCGCGCCATCCCCTGGCACAGCCGTTGTGCTGGAGGTCTCTGTTCCGCTCCCGGACCGGCGCCATGCCCCCACCCCTTCCCTCCCCCTTTTCAAAGCCCCGGGGTGTGCGCAGGAGCAGGTTTTCGGGGTTACACGCGTAAGTTACATGCGTAACCCTTTGAAAATCTACCCCCTAAGCTTTTAATATATCAATGTAAATTTCCTTCTATATCTGTCAACACTTGAATTTTAATTTTCACTTTCCATGAATAATACCTTCAGAGCTGTTCCTTTCGTAGTGCATGATTAAGTAGATGTTCTCTGTTAATTGTTGATCAGATTGAAAGGCAAAGTTTATATGTAAGTAGTATATTTTCTTTTTTTTGGTAGGAGGAACAAGTGTATGTAATGCTCTGGAGTGTCCAGAAGAAGAAAAAAGAGCTATTGTTTCTTTGGACACCTCACAAATGGTACGTACTAAAATGACAGGAGTGAAACTTTTACGATATAAGATGAATTCATCATTAATTTCAGAAAGCTTGCCATTTTGGTTAATATCCCAATATGAGTAAAATGTAGGAGATCAAATCTGAAAACTAAAGGTCATGTTAAGTGACATGGACAAAAAAAAAATGGTAATATTGTGCTATGATTTTGCTCTCCAAAACTATTTTCTATTTAACAAAATGTTATACATTTAATTCCAAGAAAATCCTTGAAATAAAGTAATGACAATGATACACCAAAATTGTAAACCGATTAAAAAAAATGTTAAAATATTAACATTAATCCCCAGCAAGCCCACAAAACGTGAAGTCCCCAAAAATATTTTCCAAAAACTAAGAAAAGAAAACACAAGTGACACACCAGTTTATCTAAATATTGGCTAAATGTTTACAGGGTCAAAACAAGTGAATTATTTCTTCTGAAATTTAACTAAACACATGGAAAAAGAAGTTCAGCATGCAGAGCAAATATTTGAGTACAGTTCCAAAATGTTCTGTTTAGTTTGCGTTGCCATCAGGAAAAATGTATATTTTTTGTCCCAAAAAATCCTATCATCCTTGTGAAAAAAGTTTTAGATTCCCTTCCTATCGGGAAGCAAAGCAAAAGAGGTCGTGAGAATCAAAATGTCATCAATCTGTGGTGTTCCATCAGTGAAATAGAAACATAGAACATGATAGCAGATAAAAACCATATGGCACATCCAGCCTGCCCATCCACATCATCTGTTCAACTTTATAGTCTTTCTCTCCCTCAGAGATCCTCTGTACTTGTTTCATGCTCTCCTAAATTCTGATAATGTCCTTGTCTCTGCCACCATCATGGGGAGGCTGTTCCATTACATCATCCACCCTTTCTGTAAAAAAAATAAAATAAAATAAATATTCCTTTAGATACTGATTCTACCCCTTCCCTTGTTCCTTGTTGAAAGAGGTCTACTTCCTCTACATTTATTTCTTGGAGTTCTTTAAATGTGTCTATCTTATCTTCCCTTTTCCTCCCTTTTCTCCTGGGTGTTCATTTATTTATTTAACAGTTTTTATAAACGGCTTAAATCAAATACATGGTACTAAGCAATCTACAATGTCGCATATAAAACCAAATATTTCAAACAAAATAAAATTGAAAAGTACATTTAAGGCCCCTAAGATGTCTGCCTGAGCAGATGTGCTGATGAGAGAAGCTCCTGAATTACCTCGATATTATTGATTGCCTGAAGCAGGAATGCCTCATACCAAAAGAAAGGCGAGGGTACGGGGAACAGAGGCAACGTCTACCCCGTTAGATTTAAACCAACCCCACATAGGAAGCTTCTTCTCAACGGCAACACCACTAACACCGGGAGAGCTGGTCGCTAAAGGAACTACTGTGGAGCATGAGTCGTCCCTTTTGACCATAGAAACATCTCTCAGCCCTGGTTCGCCAAACAGGCCGGCACCACCAGGCCGCAAGGAGGAAGGAAAACAGCTAGAGATCGCTGCCCTGTTGGGAGAATCCAGAGGATGGGAAGGTGCGGCTGGACAAGGAGTAACTGCAGTTGGACTTACCATCGTGGAACGTGCGGCAAAAGTACAGCCCCTGAGGAGTAATGGTGTGGAGGGACTGTCTATTGCCGAGATGTCGGGAACCTCTGGTCTAGAGGTGGGTGCCGGCGCAACAGTGGGAGGAGGAGGGAAAGATCTCTCTAAGTTGGAGGTAATTATACAACCTACAACTGAAGTAACACTTTCAACTATATGGACTGCGTCACAGTCTTTGGAGAAATCAATTGTAACACTTACCAAGGAAGTTATGGATATAAAAAAAACAAGTTCTGTTGAATGCTAATGGAATTGTACAACAAAATTTAAAAATTGAATCCATGGATGGTCGACTGAAAGAAGTGGAAAAGGTGCAGTCAAATTTAATACAAAGTGAAGTTATAGTCAATAAGAGACTTGAGAGTATTGAAAATTCCTTGAGGCTCACAATTTAAGATTTCTAAACTTCCCGGTGTTGAGGAATATATCCCTGCTAGATTTATTCAAATTATATACCTCGCAGATTCTGAAGATACCAGAGGAAATAAAACCAGTTGTGACTAAAGCCTACTATCTTCCCTATGCCGACCCAAATTGAGGAAATATTCAGGAACAACCATTGTCAGAAGTAACAACATTGTTGGAGTCCGCAAAGGAGTCTATTACTTGTGACATTTGCGTTTCTTATGGATAAGAATAATGTTTAAACATTATTTTAGAAATAAGCAAGCGATATTTTTTCGGATACAATGTTTGGTGTTACTCTGATTTAGTAAAAATTACTCAGACAAGGAGGAAATTATTCCTCAGTATGAGGGAGGAAGCCTTGCAAAAAGGAGCGCTGTTTAAACTGTTTCCCTTGCAAATGTAAACATTTTTACCATGGTCAAATCTGTGTTCTTTGAACCACTGCAGCTTAGAGCTTTCCTAAACTCCTGCTCTTAGAAAGTCCCAGCGTTTGGTTTGGTAATATTAGGATGTAAGGTGTTGTATCTTCTCAGGCAACCAAGTATTTAAATGTTTGATGTAACGCTCTGTTTTACTGGGACTCTCCCCTATTTCCTTTATTTTATATAAGTAGAGATGATAATCTTATGTCTTTTTTTTTTTCTCTTTTTGAAATTTGAATTGTTTAAATTTCTCTCTCTACTTAAAATATTATCCAGCAAGTGCTTACTTGTTGCATACATTAAAATTTGATAAATTAAAAAAAAAAAGTACATTTAAAATGTAATGAAAAACAATAAAAACAGCATACAAAATTCAAACCTACAAATAAATGATATGGCATAAGCCTCTTGAAATATACTTTTTAGCTGCTTAACTTCATTAACTTGCTTGGAAAGAGAATTCCATAAAACTGGGTGTAACGCTCTGGCATGCTGGAGCCAGGGAGCATCCCGGCAGAAGTGATACAGGACTGCAGAGCAAGTCTGGAGTTGGTCTTCTGCCTAACCAACTCCTTCCTCTGCAGTTGAGCCCTTGGGTTCTGGGACCAATAGGACTTGTCTCCAGCAGAACATCATAGCTGGAGTCTGGCATAGGCTAGGAGCTGGAGTCAGGCACTGGCAGTAAGGCTGGTACAGAGGACAGGCATGGGCTAGATACAGGCAGGACTGAACCAAGGGCAAGGCCTGGGAAACAGACAAGGAACTGAACCGGACAAAGACAGAAGTAGAGCATGCAGCAATAAATAAGAAAGCCCAACAGAGCACGAGACAGGGCTGAGAAACCCTAGTAAGCTCGAAGGCCCCAAGGCAGGACAGATAGGCCCAGAATGCTATTGAGCAATGCAGGAGAACATAGAATCCAGAGCAAGGCAGGGTGCCAAGGTAGGCTACAGAGCAAGGCAGGAAGCCAAGACAGGAGGCCCAGATAGGCAGCGAGGCAAGGCATAAGGCCTGGGTAGGCCGCGAGGCAAGGCAGAAGGCTCAAGTAGGTCACAAGGCAAGTTAAAATAACAAGGTGTAAGGCTGGCCAGGTCAGAGATCTGAGGTAGGGTTGTGGCTGAGGCATCAGGTAATCAGCAAGGAGGTAACTTGCGCAGCTGTGAGTGGGGCTCATTGCTGGATCAGAGTCTCTCTGGGGCTGGGTGGCCCGGGCCAGAGTCTCTCGCCCCTTCTCTCTTTCTATCTGCTCTCTCTCTCCCCCCCCCCCCCCCTTCCCTGGTGTTTTGAAATTTCCTCCTTTCAGTTATATTGTAAACCGGCATGATGTACCCACGAATGTCGATACATAAAAATAAATAAATTTGCTGTCTGGAATTTCTCTGAAGCAGAGCTGTACAGTGGGACCCTTCCTGGGGTGGATTGACTGGCCCAGACTGTTTACTTCTGGAGTGGAGTGGATGGAGTGGGCTCCTCCTGGAGCAGAGGCACAGCTGAGACCGATAGAGCTTGCAATTTGCTCTTGTTCCCTCAGGCTAGAAAGACAACACAGAATGAGCAGAAAGCATCAAATGTGTTTTCCTGGCATGTAGCCAGATGGACTCAGAACGAATGGGTATAGTATCCGCGTGCTAGCAGTTGGAGACGGATCTGACGTCAGCACGGGTGTATATATACCCCCACAGGAAGCGTAGCAACTTAGTAATTTCCGTCTTCAAAGCAGTTTGGAGAGCCTGCACGCTCGCTGAGCGTGTTTTCCAAATCTACTTTCTATTTTTTACATTCTACTTTCTTTCAACTACAACTTCTACAACATCGAGCCCCGCACTCCTGCGGTGATACCCTAAGGTCCCTCCCCCAGTAGAGTTTCCCGGGGTGATTTCCGTGATCCCCCGGAGGTTTAAGTCCTCGGTCCGGTGGCCGAATCACGGCAGGGACATAGCCCCCGGGCGAGGTTCGGGTGAGGCATACGAGGCGCCTCGGTCCCGGCGTGGACGAGGCAGCGGGTGCATATCCTCAAACGCGGCGGTGAAGGTACTTGCCCTCTCCCCCCGCAGCCGGAGACCGCCCGGGTTCCAGCCGGGAAGCGCCGAGGATCAGGTAAGGTGTACATCTCTTATTTCTGGTCTCCGAGGAACAGAGGATCGGCGGCGTGGCACGCCGTGGAGGGCGCCATTTTGTGGGCCTTGTCCAGGTATTGAGCGCCCGTAATAGGCGCAGCTCTATGACTAAGCGCATATTATATTCCTCATTGTGCGTATATTGCCTTATTACTGAGAGCATATTGCATGCCATTGAGCGTGTATTGCTAACCTCATATTGCTGAGAGCCTATCGAATACCATTGAGCGTGTATTGCTAACCGCTTATTGCTGAGAGCCTATTGAAAGCCATTGAGCGTGTATTGCTAACCGCATATTGCTGAGAGCCTATTGAAAGCCATTGAGCGTGTATTACTAACTGCATATTGCTGAGAGCCTGTTGAAAGCCATTGAGCGTGTATTGCTAACCGCATATTGCTGAGAGCATAGTGCTTATCATTGTGTGTATATTGTGAGCCGCATAGGGCTAGGCGCCTGTGGGCAATATTGCTGCCGCATATTATTCTTCAGCGCCTGTTCTATTAAGCGTATATAGCTGCCGCATATTGTTATTGTTGAGCGCCTGTTGTATTAAGCGCCTATTGCTGCCGCATATTAACATTGTGCGCCTATTGTATTCAGCGTATATTGCTGCCGCATATTATTAAGCACCTGTTGTGTTAAGCGCCTATTGCTGCCGCATATTAACATTGTGCGCCTATTGTATTAAGCGCATATTGCTGCCGCATATGGTTATTGTGCGCCTGTTCTCTTAAGCGTATATTGTGGCCGCTTTTCATTCAGCGCATACTTTTCAATGGAACAGAACGCCTCAGCGTCTTCAGCGGGGGCGCCGCCTGCCTCCGGCATTAAAGCCCTCAGCCTCTGCTCTGCATGCCAGCTTCGAGCCACGCACAGTGAAGAGCCAGACTCCCTATGTGCCCAATGTGAGGAGGCCGTGGGACCCTCAGGCCAGGACCAGTCTCAGCCATGATTTGCGGACAGTTCCCCAGGGGCTACTCCAGATTTAGCGGGCAGTCTCGACCAATCGAGAATCCCGGGGTATCTTGTACCCCAGCGATTAGAGGCTGCTTCAATTTCCTGGGTGGATCTCTTTAAGGGGATTCATGCCTTTGTACAGATGCAAACGGCTTCCCGTCCGGGCCCTGCTGTTCCCGCTGTTCCTGTTGTTCCTGCGGTGACTGCGGCGGCTGCTGCGGTGGCGGCTCCTGCGGATCCTGTTCCTGGACCCTCACGCCCTTATCGTGAGCGGGACCTCCCGCCGCTGGACAGCCCAGATCAGTCAGACCAGGAGTTTTCACCGGACGACTCCGAACTCCCGGACGAGGGGGAACTTCCCCCAGGGATTGAGCCATATAGAACCATGAGGCGGTTCTTCCCTAAGGAGGATCTCTCCGACCTGGTGTCTCAGTGTCTGGCGGAGTTGGATATTACAGGTCCTAGCGCTACTATACCCTCTGCGCAGAACCCCCTGCTGGAAGGTCTTCGTCCTACAGCCCGCCATTTTCCATTCTTGCAAGCGGCACAACAACTGATAGATTTAGAATGGGCGGCACCAGCGGCTTCCTTCAAAGGGGGCCGGGCCCTGGCGGGCATGTACCCATTGGCACCGGCTATCCAGGACCTGCTGGCGTGCCCTCAGGTGGACGCCTTGAATAGCGCTGTGGTCAAGCGCACTACCATTCCAGTTGAAGGGGGGGACGGCCCTAAAGGAGCCTCATGACCGGCGACTGGACGCCATTCTGAAACAGACCTTTGAGGTGGCAGCTCTATCTTTGCGTATTGCAACCTGCTGCACAGTGGTGACGCGTGCCTGTTTGTCACAGGTCAGGAACAACGCTCCAGCAGCTGACATGGAGTCCGCTCTCTCTCGTTCCTCACGGATGCTGCATCAGATCTAGTCCGGACAACAGCCAAGGGGATCTCATCCTCCGTAGCCGCCAGGAGGCAGCTCTGGATCCGGAAATGGTCAGCTGATGCGCCTTCCAAGACATGCCTCACCAAGATTGCCCTTTAAGGGCTCTTTCCTATTTGGCAGTGACCTTGATAAACTGGCCAGTACATGGGGCGCCTCTCCAGTGCCTAGACTGCCGGAAGATCGGTTCAGAAGGGGCCAGCGCGCCTTTCCAAGGCCCTCCAGGGGCAGGAGTTCACAGTGCTTCATTCCTTACAGGAGTCGCTACCAGGCGCCGCGTCCTCAGGCCAGGAATCAGTCCTTTCGGACCAAGCAGCGCAAGAGGGGAGCAGGCCCGGGCTCAGGTCCCGGCCGCGCCTCACAATGAGAATCCGCCGATTCATCTGGGGGATGGAGCCATAGGGGGCAGGTTAACCCTCTTCTACCCCAGATAGGTCGAGATTACGTCGGACCAGTGGGTCCTCGCCATCATCCGAGAGGGGTATTATCTGGACTTTCATCATCTCCCTCCGGACAAGTTTGTGGAATCTTCATGTCCCATACACAAGAAGGCGGCATTGGAAGCTACCCTGGCGAGACTCCTGTCCTTGAAAGCCATCATCCCAGTACCTGCCTGGGAAGTGAATTCTGGACACTATTCCATTTATTTCATGGTACCCAAGAAAGGGGGCACCTTTCGGCCTGTACTGGACCTCAAGTCAGTCAATCGATACTTATGGGTCCCGAGGTTCCGCATGGAAACTCTGCGCTCCGTCAAGACCGCAGTACAGCCAGGAGAATTCCTAACGGCATTAGACTTGTCAGAAGCCTACCTGCATATCCCGATCCATCCGGATCATCAGCGCTACCTACGCTTCAAGGTTCTGGGTCGCCACTTCCAATTCTGGCTACACACCAGGAAATGTTGAGATTACTTACCTGATAATCTCCTTTTCCTTAGTGTAGACAGATGGACTCAGCATCCCGCCCAGCTGCCTGTGTACATGGGTTTTCACCGATTCAAGGTAAGCCATGTCATCTGTTTCCATAAGAGCATACACTCTACCAGGTGTCAACGCCTTCCGGTTGGGAATGCTGGCGGTCTCCAGCTACTATCAATCGGTCAGGGGAATCCTGTTTCACTTTTCACTGAGCGTCAGTACACACATCCATAACAGCTTTTGCAAGGAAGATTACTAAGTTGCTATGCTTCCTGTGGGGGTATATATACTAGAGATGTGAATCGGAACCAGAATCGGTTCGGATTTCAGTTCCGATTCACATCTCTATAGATGTGAATCGGAACCAGAATCGGTTCGGATTTCAGTTCCGATTCACATCTCTATAGATGTGAATCGGAACCAGAATCGGTTCGGATTTCAGTTCCGATTCACATCTCTAATATATACACCCGTGCTGACGTCAGATCAGTCTCCAACTGCTAGCACGCGGATACTATACCCATTCGTTCTGAGTCCATCTGTCTACACTAAGGAAAAGGAGATTATCAGGTAAGTAATCTCAACATTTCACATCGCAAAATGGGTGAACAGTGGCACTGGACTTCTCTGGAGATAGAAATGCAGATGTTATGGGAACGCAGTCTGGAGTGAATTCTGAGTAGCTGGATTGGAATTATCTTCTGAGCCTTTTTTACACTGGAGGGATTCAGAGAAGGCAGATAGGGGAAAGGTACATGCTACTTTACTAGGAGTCAGAGCTGACCACCTTAGAAGTTTGCTCCCTGCAGCTGATTGCAGCTGAGTTCCAAGGCCTGAATTAACTAGCTCTTTCTGTTTCAAAATCTCTGCTATCTGACACCAGGGCAGAAGAGCTGAAGGAGTGCACCATATTGAAACAGAATTTACCCTTGTTGGTAAGGAATTTAAATTAAGTTGACAAATTGTGGTTGTATTAGCTGTACTTTTCAAGAAGGTAATGCTGG
Source organism: Rhinatrema bivittatum (assembly GCF_901001135.1). NCBI lineage: Eukaryota > Metazoa > Chordata > Amphibia > Gymnophiona > Rhinatrematidae > Rhinatrema > Rhinatrema bivittatum. Next base: position 120,838,352 of record NC_042620.1, read on the forward strand.
GTATGAAAGCAGGTGCTCGTTTTAATTTTCTTTGGTTGAATTTACTTGTCTCTGGATGTGCTGTGATTTTCAAGGGAGCTGGGCTAGGAGCTTTGTCGGCAGATTGCATGCTGGCAGACACCCCTGTGTTTTTAGTTTGGAAGGCATTTTCAAAGAATTACAATCAAAACAAATCTCTAATGTGAGGCTTTGCAAACCTGGAGCCTTTTACATCTCCACAAAGCAGGTTGGGGAAATGGCATGAAAAACATTCTGGGAAGTTTGGTGTGTTCCAGATTTGGCATGCAGGGCATACAAAGTACAGAGCTGTGATCGGGTTGTTTTCAGATGCTGCAGCTGGAGCAGGATTTGCGCTTATAGGTACAGAGTTTAAATCACTTTGGTGAAAATGGAGCAGTGCCCGTCTCACTCGTAGTGAAGATACACTCCGCTCATGGCCTGCATCCTGCTCGTGGTGAAGATGAAGCAGGCCTCAGTGTGCCAGGAGTGGAGGCCGTCCTGTTTGCGGTGAAGATGGAGCCGGCCCCGGCATGCTGCAAATGGAGTCCGTCTGACGTGTGTGTGTGTGTGTGTATCGGAGCCGTAGCTAGTCTATGGCAGATTTTGCCTCAGACTTAGGCACCATCCACGAGTGGCGTCATTGTGCGAGAAGCATCGGTCTCTTTCCTTCACCTGCACCAGCAATAAGGAGCACAGCGGCCTGCAGGGCTTCAAAAAAAAATTTGGTGTTATCCTTCCATTTCCTGCCCCAGCAATGAAGATCAGTGTGGCCCATGGGGCCGCAAAAAGCACTGGCCTTGGCTCCTCCTCTCTTCCTGCACCGGCAATAAAGAGCAGACTAGTCTGTGGGCGTCACAGAATGCATCAGCCATTTTTCCTAGCGTGTAGCCAGATGGATTCAGAACCAATGGGTTAAAGACCTGGCTTTTTCAACAGGCTTTTAATTAGGCCAATTGATTCTTCTTCTCTTTCTCTTCATTTTACTTAAAGGGTAATTAGAAGGAGACATAAAAAATCCTAAGGGTTTAGAGGAGCTGAAAAGTGTAAAAAACGATAGAATAAGGGAGGTATAGGCCAGGCTAAAGAAGGGTGATGAAGTTTGAAGGGTTTTAATTTTGTAGAAATTTTAGCTATGAAGACTTTTATTTTGTTTTTTTTTTTTGTTTTATGTTTTGTTTTGTTTTTTTTTTAAATTTAATGAGACATTTTGTATTTGATTTAACTATGTAAATTATTAGTGAGATATGTGTTATGGGCTATGGATTTTTGTGAATTTTGCTACTGCGAATTCTAATATTGTTAACCGCCTTGATATTAATTTGAAAGTCGGTATACAAAGTTAAATAAATAAATAAAATAAATAAATGCTCCCCTGCTAGCAGATGGAGACTGAGTCAGGTTTCAAAGCTGATGTCACTTTAGATACACCCCCTACAGTGACCTCATCCCTTCAGTATCTGTCTCCTAGCACATGTGGATGTGCTTTCCCTATCTGGATCGCAGTACTCTTTAGAAGAGAGTTTTACCTTTAAATTGGAGAAAGATTGAGCCCCGCTCTCTTGCGTTGATACCTAAAGGTCCCTTCCCCAGTTCAGAATTCCTGAGGCGATTTCCGAGGTCCCTCAGAGGTGTGCCTTGGTCCGGTAGTCTGTTCCCAGGGTGGATTTTGCTGCTGAAACAGCTGAAAGGCAGCGGGTGCAGGAAGCCAAGCATGACAGTGACGGCCAGAGCCCGTCTCTGTACTCAGCCAGTAAGGGCTGAGCCCAGGTAAGTGGTAAAAAATAAAATAAAATAAAAAAAAAAAAATTTCTGTTCAGAGATGTTGGAGGGGTTTCAGTAAGACTTCCTCCCATCTCCTTGCTTGGCATGCCATACCGCCAACATTCCTGATCTATTGCTGTAAAGGGAAGTGGGCATCCAAGTGGGTTGAGCCGGCTCTGCTTCAGGCTTAGTCGGTACACCGCTTGGAAGACCGCATTGGTGCCATCTTGTTCGCAGTTTTGTGTGCCTTGCATTGCCCTCCATACAGCATCGGTACACGCCGGCTCTGCGCACACACTGTGCGCACAAGTGTGCGCACACGTACTCGCACAACTTCGCGTACAGTCTACGCGCACAACTTCTTAGGTGCAGAATTCCCGAGCGCACAGGCGGTGTGTGCGCCTTGCCAAGGCCCATTTAGGTGCCCAAAATCCGTGCACGCAAAGTCTTCAAGCACGAGCTGGCTGAATTCGCAGCTGCCATCTCTAATGGCTCCAGCAGCAAAGAAACAAACGCCATTCTCTCTGCGCTGCTTGCCATACTAGGGCTACTCAGTCTGACCTGGATTCTTATGTCAGCACTGTGAGGAGGCCCAGGGAGAGTTGACCTCCCCAGACTTTACCAAGCCTGGTTCTTCCCATTCAGAGGATGGGTCAGCCACATCTTTAACCGGAAGCACCCCGGATCTGAATAATCCCGGGGCTGGGTCTTCCGTAGGAGAGGGAAATTCAGCAGCACCTGCTTCAGTTCTTCCTGGGCTAGGTATGGATCCGGTGGCCTTCTCTTCGGTGAAATTTTTTCAAGGCCTTTAAGCCTTTGTTCAGATGCAGTCTGCTTCACTTGCCCTTATCCGGTCGGAATCACAGCCCTCTCCCAGCCCTATCAGCAGACCTCAAGACATGCCTCGTCTCACCAAGGATGTTCCTGGCAGGGACTCAGACAGCACAGACGAAGAAGGGGATCCAGATTTCTTGAAAGATGGCGAAATCCCTCCAGGTTTAGACCTATATCTGACCATGTTACGTTTTTTTCCATAGAGATGAATTGCTAGCCCTAGTTTCCCAGACTCTGAAGACTCTGGGAGTTCCTGGGTGGACTCCATGACAGAACCTAAGAAAAATCCCATCCTGGTGTCTCTACGGAAAGCCTCTTGCTATTTCCCGGTACTGGAAGCCATCCAGGAGTTGACCTGGAATGGGATGCACCTGAAGCGAGTTTTAAAGGTGGTCGAGCATTAGAAGCTCTAGACCCACTGGATTCAGCGGCAAGAGAACACCTTCACTTCCCTAAAATGGATGTGCTGGTCTGTGCTGTTTCGAAGCAAACAACTATCCCAGTGGAGGGAGGAGCGGCCTTAGAGGATGCACATGATAGGCGGATGGAGTCCATCTTTAAGCAGGCCTTTGATGCGACAGCTATGACCTTACAGATTGCTTCCTGCTGTACCCTAGTGGCTCGCTCATGTCTACTCCTCTCTAGAGAGGTGGGTGATTCAGGGGCATATTCCAGAGAAGCTATGGAGCCTGCTGCTGCCTTTTTAGCTGATGCGGGCTCCAACCTAGTCCTTACCTCGGCCAGAGGAGTGGCCTCAGTGATAGCGGCCAGAAGACAGCTATGGCTGCAAAATTGGTCAGCAGATGCGACATCCAAGGCAAACCTCACAAAGATGCCCTTTAAAGGATCACTCCTCTTCGGAAGAGAATTGGAAAAGCTGGCCAGTAAGTGGGGAGAATCTCCAGTGCCCTGACTACCGGAAGATAAGAGAAAGCAGTCACAGTGCCCCTCACCTATGAGGGGTTTGATCCAGGGGTGCCCAACGCTATCGACCCTACAGAAACTCAGCATTTCAGAGGCTTCGGTCCTCGGGGAGATCTCAGTCCTTTCAGAGCTAACAGCCCAAGAGAGGGGTAGGTTCGGCTCGAACTCCCCAATGTTTTGCCGACCCATCCTTGGAACATGGAGATACGGGATCAACTATCCTACCAGCGGTGGATCAAGATCACGTCAGACAAATGGGTACTGGATGTCATACGAGAAGGATACGAACTGGAGTTTCACAGCACTCCTCTGGATATGTTCATGATGTCTCCTTGCCACTCCCAGCATAAGAAGCAGGCAATGGAGTCTACCTGGATAAGGCTTCTCAAATTGAGGGCTATAATTCCTTTACCTGCTCAATATTCCAGCTATTTCATTGTTCCCAAGAAGGAGGGTTCCTTTCGTCACATCCTGGATCTCAAGAGTGTCAACCAACACCTATGGGTAATTCATTTCCTCATGGAAACTGATAATGGCTGTATACCCGGGAGAGTTCCTAACCTCCCTGGACCTCTCCGAGACCTACCTTCATATTCCAATCTGGCAAGAACATCGTTTCCTGTGCTTTGTGGTACTGGGCTGCCATTATCAGTTCTAGGCGCTGCCCTTCAGCCTGGCCACAGCTCCCAGAACATTTTCCTAGATTATGGTGGTCATAGTGGCGGCACTGAGTAAAGAGGGAATCCTGATGCACCCATACTTGGATGACTTGTTGATTCACGCGAAGTCCTTGGAAGAGAGTCTCTGGGTGATCAGCAGGGTGATGTCCCTGCTTCAGGAGCTTGGTTGGAA